>NC_092131.1:70961773-72299934 GCF_043159975.1 Macaca nemestrina | reverse complement strand
CGATCTCAGCTCACTGCAAGCTCTGCCTCCCAGGTTCATGCCATTCTCCTGCCTCAGCCTCCCAAGTAGCTGGGACTACAGGCGCCTGCCACCACGCCTGGTTAATTTTTTGTATTTTTAGTAGAGATGGAGTTTCACCGTGTTAGCCAGGATGGCCTCAGTCTCCTGACCTTGTGATCCACCCACCTTGGCCTCCCAAAGTGCTGGGATTACTGGTGCGAGCCACCGCGCCCGGCCGAGTAGAATTTTTTTAAAAACCAAAATAACTGCAGGGCATTGTGGCTCACGCCTATAATCCCAGCACTTTGGGAGGCTGAGGTGGGCGGATCACGAGGTCAGGAGATTGAGACCATCCTGGCTAACATGGTGAAACCCCGTCTCTACTAAAAATACAAAAAATTAGCCGGGTGTGGTGGCCGGCGCCTGTAGTCCAGCTACTCGGCAGGCTGAGGCAGGAAGATGACCTGAACCCGGGAGGCGGAGCTTGCAGTAAGCCAAGATCGTGCCACTGCACTCCAGCCTGGGAGACAGAGGGAGACTTCCTATCAGAAAACAACAACAACAACAACAACAAACCCAAAATAACTATTGAACATAGAAACCTTCACCGTTGAACAAAATAAAAGAAGACACAAACAAATGGAAGAACATTCCATGCTTATGGATAGGAAGAATCAGTATTGTGAAAATGGCCATACTGCCCAAGGTAATTTATAGATTCAGTGTCATCCCCATCAAGCTACCAATGACTTTCTTCGCAGAATTGGAAAAACTACTTTAAAGTTCATATGGATCCAAAAAAGAGCCTGCATTGCCAAGACAATCCTAAGCAAAAAGAACAAAGCTGGAGGCATCATGCTACCTGACTTCAAACTATACTACAAGCCTACAGTAACCCAAACAGCATGGTACTGGTACCAAAACAGAGATACAGACTAATGGAACAGAATAGAGCCCTTGGAAATAATACCACACATCTACAATCATCTGATCTTTGACAAACCTGACAAAAACAAGCATTGGGGAAAGGATTCCCTATTTAATAAATGGTGTTGGGAAAACTGGCTAGCCATATGTAGAAAACTGAAACTGGATCCCTTCCTTACACCTTATACAAAAATTAACTCAAGATGGATTAAAGACTTAAACGTAAGACCTAAAACCATAAAAACCCTAGAAGAAAACCTAGGAAATACCATTCAGGACATAGGCATGGGCAAGGACTTCATTACTAAAATACCAAAAGCAATGGGAACAAAAGCCAAAACTGACAAATGGGATCTAATTAAACTAAAGAGCTTCTGCACAGCAAAAGAAACTACTGTCAGAGTGAACAGGCAACCTACAGAATGGGAGAAAATTTTTGCAATCTACCCATCTGACATAAGGGCTAATATCCGGAATCTACAAAGAACTTAAACAAATTTACAAGAAAAAATTTACAACCCCATCAAAAAGTGGGTAAAGGATATGAACAGACACTTCTAAAAAGAAGACATTTTTGCAGTCAACAGGCACATGAAAGAATGCTCATCATCACTGGCCATCAGAGAAATGCAAATCAAAACCACAGTGAGATACCGTCTCACACCAGTTGGAATGGCAATCATTAAAAAGTCAGGAAACAACAGGTGCTGGAGAGGATGTGGAGAAATAGGAACACTTCTACACTGTTGGTGGGAATGTAAACTAGTTCAACCATTGTGGAACACAGTGTGGCGATTCCTTAAGGATCTAGAACTAGAATTACCATTTGACCCAGCCATCCCATTATTGGGTATATACCCAAAGGATCATAAATCATGCTGCTATAAAGACACATGCACACGTATGTTTATTGCGGCACTGTTCACAATAGCAAAGACTTGGAACTAACCCAAATGTCCATCAATGATAGACTGGATTAAGAAAACGAAATGTGGCACATATACACCATGGAATACTATACAGCCATAAAAAAGAATGAGTTCATGTCCTTTGTAGGGACATGGATGAAGCTCGAAACCATCATTCTGAGCAAACTATCACAAGGACAGAAGACCAAACACTGCATGTTCTCACTCACAGGTGGGAATTGAACAATGAGAACACTTGGACACAGGGTGGGGAACATCACACACTGGGCCTGTAGTGGAGTGGGGGGATGGGGGAAGGATAGCATTAGGAGAAATACCTAATGTAAATGACGAGTTAATGGGTACAGCACACCAACAAGGCACATGTATACATACGTAACAAAGCTGTACGTTGTGCACATGTACCCTAGAACTTAAAGTGTATATATATAAAAAAACCTCCACAGTCACCAAAGCAAGAGAGTTTTCCCCCTTCTTTTCTTGGTATCTTCTAGCTGTTCCATTAGGGCTTCATTTTCCCTTCAGGGGAGCTTTTTGAGGGTCTTGAGAAACTAGAGAAAAGGGAGAAAACTTTCCAAGAAAAAGAAAGAGAAATAAGAATGAGAATGGATTCATGGCAGTTCTGCTTTAAAGTATACTTCTGGTATGTTTAGAGATGCTTTCAATGCTTCAAACATTTCAGTTTCATTGTGGCTTTTTAAAAAATAATAAAGAATGATTAGTGGATTTTTAAAAGAATTTCTACTTGGCCTAATTTGTCAATAGGAAGAAAAGAGAATACTCCAATTAAATGTTCATATTCTTAAAAGCAAAAGGCTTATCACTCCAGCTCTGCATGTAGAGTCATCTTTGGTTGGGGAGATTGGATCTATTTATAGCTGCTACCATGGTCTTGTGGAGGGGGACTGCACTCCCTTTTTCTCTTGATATTTTCCAAGTCTTGTAGCACAATATAGATAAGGCTGGAATATTTCATAAGGCTTTACCAAAGGCAAGGGAACAAGCAGAAGGAAGTAAGTACAGAGAACAGCATGCAATGAAACCATGTTTGATGTGAAATCTAGTTTTAGTTTTCAACGTTGCTTTCTCCTTAGCTCCTGGCTTGCCTCAAATTCATACAAGCCATCTTTTCCCTGACACTCAGGAAACCCTTCAAGCATGTCTAGTTTCTAAATTTCAAACTCAAGAGAGAGGGCTTCCTGATTGACACCAGGAATACAGCCTACATGGGTGTGGCCTGTGTTTTCTACATATAGTCATATCCAACTATATCCCAATAGCTTCCACAAGACAGTCACATCTAGCTATATCCAATCATCTGATATCCTTCACTAGAGATAAACATGTGGCTATAGGTTTTTTATGTAATCTTTATATATTACGTACATTTTATGGCTTTCTAAATTAGGGCTACAGCATTATATAATTAAAAACATGGACTAGAGCTAGTAGAGCTGGGTTCTAGTCTATTTGCCAGTCTTGTCTGTTTTAGCGATTCAGTCTGTCTATAATTTTGTGGAGAGATTTGGATATGATTAGTCTGTAATTTTATAATTTAGACTATAATTGAATTATTTTAAATAATTATAAAATTTGTACTTAAATCTTTCTCTTTGCCTATTTTAATATGATGCTGAGATATTAGTGAGGCATAATGACCCAATTATTATTCCTTTGAGAAAATATCCATTTTATAATTATGTACTTTATAGGATAAGTTTTCCATTATGGTGACAGATGGGACCTACTTATGTTTAAAAGGGGCCATAGGGGCTTGCTATGAGTTTTTTTTTAAGTAAATATTTACCTCTAAATGTACCTTACCATAATTTAGATGTTCTTATACAGAATGTAATTGCATGTAGTTAAATCTATGCATAGATTCTATGTTTTCTAGTTTTATTTCTTTCATGTATTTGACATTTCTTCTTTAAATTTTTTAATTGAATTGAAAAAGCAAACAAAAGCATCATATATTAAAGTGCTTTAAGTTATTTGGTACTCTTAATTAAAATACACCAAGTTTTTTCCTTCTACTTAAGTATAATCTGTTTTTCTCCCCAGAGCGAAAAGCTGTTGCTATATGATACAGTCCAGAGTGAACTAGAGGAGAAGATAAGAAGGCTTGAAGAGGATAGGCACAGCATTGATATTACCTCAGGTAAGGAGAATGATATGATTGTGATGTTTGAGTGGCACCAAACCTTTGGTTTACTGTAGTGTCTCATCATATCTTAGTCTTCTAATACTAATATTATGTAAATGAAATGTCCCAGGAAAGAAGAAAAGGGGAAGAGCTCTAAAGAATTTCATGTGATGGTGATTATATTGTTATTGTAATTTGAATTCACACTTTAGAAAGATGTATAAAATGGAGCACATGACAAGGGACGAAACAGAAGTATGACAGGAACCTACTGGCAGAATAGTGTCAGGGCTGGATGTGGTGCTGCACATCTACATCTATAGTCCCAGCTATGCAGGAGACTGAGGTGGAAGCATCGTTTGATCCCAGGAGTTCGAGATTGCAGTGAGCCACGATGGCACCACTGCACTCCAGACTCTCCCAAAAAACAAAAAAAAGAATAGTATTGGAAGTTAGCTGCAGTATATATTTTCCCCTGAAAGTCTTAAAAGACTGTCATGTGGAAGAAGGAATGAAAACCTTTTTGACTTCATACAAGGTAGGACAAACTGATAGAAGTTATAGGGAGATAGACTTTTGTTTCAGAAAAAGGAATAACTTATTAATGATTAGATCAGTCAAGTGTGAATTTGGCTTTTTCAGGGTATTACAGAAAGGTTTTCTGCATTGAGTGGAAGGTCTACTAGGTTATCCTACAGTTCTTGAGTATATATTACTTTATCTGTTACAAAGTTTACTTCTCTTTGGGGTAGGCATGGGATGTCAGATAAGCTGAGCCTAGTGCCAGTGCTCCCTCACCTACTAGTCTGGTGACCATGGACAGTTACTTCACTTTTCTAAATCAATCTCCTTGTCTGTAAAAGGAAAATAGTAATAATACCTACCTCAGTGGTAGCTTTGAGGATTAGGTGAGACAATGCATGTAATATAAATTTTACAAAGTGCATGACAGTATGGTAATCGGTTCTTAGTCATTAAGTGCCAAATTGATTTTTGCTTTAATAAAGGCAGAGGAAAACTTAAACATGTAGCACTCATGAAATTATGTACAGCTTAATGTATATATACCCAACTGCCAATGAAGTTTTGTACATTTTTACATGTGACTAAATAGCCACCGTAAAATTATAGTCTTTTTTTCTCCTTCGTTCACCAGAAACCCACTAATACTTAATCTTTATTTACCTGCCAGAGCTGTGGAATGATGAGCTTCAGTCAAGAAAAAAGAGGAAGGATCCTTTCAGTCCTGACAAAAAGAAGCCAGTTGTTGTTTCAGATATCCTTTTCCAAATTTTCTGTTTCTTTTTTTCTTGATATATGTTTTTCCATTGTGCATGCCTTTATAACTTTTATTTGTAAACATTGACTTTATTTGCATGATCCTGTAATAAGCAAAAGATGATTTATTTATAAAATGACTGAAGACAGAAGATATAGTATATACTTTAAGTCAAGGGAGGTGGGAGAGGACAAGAAATTCAATCATGATCTCAACTTTGAAAATTAATGTGACTTGTTGTTCACCAAGGGCTTTGATGTGAAATAGCCATTTAGTATACAGTATGATTGTTTAATTCTCATGTACTTTTTTGTCTTTTTGAGACAGGGTCTCACTGTGCCACCCAGGCTGGAGTGCAGTGGCACAATCATGGCTCACCTTAGCTTCAACCTCTCGGGCTCAGGTGCTCCTCCCACCTTAGCCTCCTGAGTAGCTGGGACTACAGGCGCGTGCCACTCCGCCTGGCTAATTTTTGTATTTTTTGTAGAGATGGGGTTTTGCCATGTTGCCCAAACTGGTCTCAAACTCCTGGGCCCAAGCCCGCATTGGCCTTCCAAAGTGCTAGGATTACAGGCATGAGCCACTGCGCCTAGCTTCGTGTACTTTTTAAAAACATTTTTAAATGTTTCCGAAATTGGAGTATAAATTAATATGTATATTCAGTTTTGGCATTCCCTATGGTACCATCCCTCTACCCCCATCTTTTCCCCTCCACCTTAAAAACCAGTGATTAGGTTAGTGATATATATTACAATCAATGATATCATGGAATTAAGGGCATGTAGTTATGACATCAGAAGTACTAGACTGTATTTATGCTGGTACTAAGTGGTTTGAAGAATAATTTGAAGTTAGAATTTAGGATGCCAAAGCATTATGCCCATAAATCATTGTTCCATTTGCTGAAACATAGTACTTTGGAAATATAATTCAAAGTGTGTTATTCTTACAGCTAAATTGACCTTGACTATTCAACGTCCCTATATAGTTTATATGCTACAAGATCTTGATATTCTTGAAGACTGGACAACAATTAGGAAGGTATGATTAAAGAGCAGTGGAACATGAGTGTATTTTCATAGTCTTTTTAAGATGCTATGTTTTTTTATTAGTACATCAAAATATGATTATTGTAAATATGCTTTGCTTTTGCAACATTTTTCTAAGGCAATTTAATACTATTACAGATAACAGTGAACTACAAGGATATTTTAAGGGTTAGAGTCAGCAGTTTGTATTTTTTCTGTTATAATATAACTAATAATTTATGAAAAAGCCCAAAAAACATTTATTTAGTTTGCCCAAAAAGAATAACATCACCATCCGTGCCTAGTCCTTTAGCTGGTTCTGGCTTATAGAAAACACTTGATAAATATTTGTTGAACAAAAGAACATTTGAACCCTTATGTGTCTTGCATCCTATCATTAAACATTCAAGAATTATAGTCTTTTCTGTTCTTGCCTAAAAGTGGAGGCTTGTTTTCCATATTATAGTTTTTCATTTTTGTAAATTTCTTAATTGAGAGTTAGAGATTATTTCAGGTATTAAAAACATCTCTAGGAGAAATTGTTATCCCTCATATTCTTTATGGTCTTAGACATTAAAAATTTATTAGAGCAGCTAATGGTTATACTTTACTGTCTTTGTTCTGGAGTTAATCAGTAGTATTGTATATATTAAATGGACACCAAAATATATTTTCAGTCTGAACTCAGACTTCTTTCTTCCTTTTTTTTTTTTTTTTTTTTTTTCATTAAGGCAATGGCTACATTGGGGCCACACAGAGTGAAAACGGAACGTAAGTCATTTAGTCTGAGTTGAGAAATACTCTCTTTGGAGACTTGTTGAATCAAGGTTGTTAAATCATCTACATACTAAAGAACTCTCCCATCAGTGGTTTTATTTCATCAGTGAACACCGTACCTGAAATTATGAGGAATTCTTCTGGAGTCATTGTTTCATGTAAAAGTTTCAAAATTTCTGAATGTGGTATAATTCTTTCAGCGTTTAGCTACATTCTTATTGCTAATACTGGATCAGTAACTCAAAAAGTATTTATGCGGTGTTTTTTATGGGCTCTGTCATTCTGTAGCGGAAGTATTTGGAATTTGTGGGTTGGCTTCAGAGATTCTGTGAATCCTCTGAAATTATGTGCAAAACTCTGCATGTGCATTTTCTGAGGAGAGAGATCAGAATGCTGACATTTACACATTCTGATATGCCTTAGTAAAATTCATATCAAGTTACACTTCCTTGATTTTTTTTTTTTTAAGTCTAAAATCACTGCCAAAATGTGATTGACATTAGTGTTTAGGATAAGTTTCTCCATTTCTGCCTTCTTTCACTATAGGTGAGATTTCCTAATCCTTCTAAGGACAATGAAGCTAGATTTTTAATATGTTTTTAAGAAAAACATATTTGAAATACTTAGGAAAGGAATTTCTGGTCACATTTAAACAGCTTAAGTCATCTGTAAGAGACCAATTTCTGTTTTAGGCTGGGCATGGTGGCTCTTGCCTAGTGTGATCCCAGCACTTTGGGAGGCCAAGGCAGAAGGATCACTTGAGCCCAGGAGTTTGAGACCTGTCTGGGCAAGATGATGAGACCCTATCTCTACAAAAAATACAAAAATTAGCCAGGCTTGGCGGTGTGTACTTGTAGTCTCAGCTACTTGGGAGGCTGAAGTGGGAGGATCACTTGAGCCCTGGAGGTCGAGGCTCCAGTGAGCCATGATCATACCACTACACTGGGCAACAGAGCAAGATTCCATCTCTAAGAAAAAAAAAATTCCATTTTATTTTTAACCCAGTGATTCCTTTAAACTTTGTATTATGTAAGGACATTGCAGCAGTATTTGCCCTGGGGAATTAACTGCCAGAGCAGCTGCCTAGACCTGTAGAGCAGTGGTTCTTAACATTTTTGGGTAATAGATTCCTTTTGAGAATCTCATTATCATAGTTGAGTGTGTCTCCCTCCCACTCTTGTTATCTTCAGCATTGTATCCTATTAGTTTTACTTACAGCACTTCACTCAATTTGTCTTTTTTTTTTTTTTTTTTTTTTTTTTTTGAGACAGAGTCTCGCTCTGTCGCCCAGGCTGGAGTGCAGTGGCGCGGTCTCGGCTCACTGCAAGCTCCGCCTCCCGGATTCCCGCCATTCTCCTGCCTCAGCCTCCCGAGTAGCTGGGACTACAGGCGCCCGCCACCTCTCTTGGCTAATTTTTTGTATTTTTAGTAGAGACGGGGTTTCACCGTGTTAGCCAGGAGGGTCTCGATCTCCTGACCTCGTGATCCACTCACCTCGGCCTCCCAAAGTGCTGGGATTACAGGCGTGAGCCACCGTGCCCGGCCTCAATTTGTACTTTTTAATTTTGTCTATCTCCTAACTGGATTGTAAGCTCCACAAAGGCTAGAACCATCTCTCTTTTGGTCACAGCTTTTTCCCCAGCATACTTCCTTGTGTATAGGAAGTGTTCAGACAACATTTGTTAAATGAAAGAATATACCAGATGGTATTTTAAGCCCTGAGGATACAATGGTAAAAAAAAAAAAAAAAAAAAAGATGGACCTCCTGAAGCCTCTTTAGGGGAGGTGGAATCATATATATGTAGATAAACAGTTAAGAAAATAGTTACAGATTATAGTAATTACTCTAAAAGAACTGCGCAGTTGAGATAACAATTAGCTGAGAAGTGGGTAGAGTAGTTAGGGAAGCCCTCTCAGGAGCTAACATTTGAATGACTTCATGGTATGCTTTTGACACTGTGTTTCCATAAAAAAGATGATTTTTCCTGTATGAGTTATCTGACTAATGCCAGATGATTTCTGGAATTTAAAAATAGAAGTTGTACTTAGGACATTTCCTTTTTAGAATTAAAAGCCTGGGGAACACTTGGAACATGTATTAAACTCTGCTTCTTTTGATATATCAGATGCCTGCAGGGTAAAGAATAAGTATAATTTTCAATTGAAATATGGCAATTTATATTTTATATACTACTTAAAATTAGCACTAATAATTGATAACATACCTGCCTCCCCTTCTGGTACTTGATTAATCAATTGATGATTTATTGTTCATTGTTTAGCTTTGTTTAGTAGTTATATTAAAAACTTAATGATTATGTAAAAGAATGTAAGGAATAAATCTTTTTATTACATTTTAGGTTTGTTATTTAAGAAATATTTTTAGTCCTTTTTTACATATGCATGGATTGATATTAATTCTTAATATTCAGACCCTTTGTTCTTCTGACAGTGTTTTATTAATATTACGGTTTTTGAACTGATCCCTTTAGCACCTGTGAAACTGGAAAAACATCTGCACAGTGCTAGATCTGAAGAGGGAAGACTGTATTATGATGGTGAATGGTATATACGTGGACAAACAATATGTATAGATAAAAAAGATGAATGTCCTACAAGGTAAAAAAGCCTTTATTATTTCAGTGTTGCTCAGTATTGTCATTTACAACATTGTTGTCAATGAAAGATTTCCTGCCTCCATAGTGTACCTATATCATTAGTTGCCTGTGGATCCTTTTTTTTCACTTGACATATGGCTTACATCATGTGTGGACTGCAGTGTTAATATGTATGAACCAGACTTCATATTAAGTTTATGAACACAAACTTTAATGCAAGGGGAAATGTTGAAATTCTTTAGCCAGGTAGCTGATCCTGTTTCTTAATTCTTCTAGTAGATGAATTGTTAGGATTGTGCTATAATGACCCTTAAACCAGACTATTATGAATTTTTGGTGGAACTAGTAATCTTTAACTTTTTTGGATGTGTTAGAGTATTTTAGATAAAAAGAATTTGTATCAATTAGAGTAGGAAATAAATGGAAAATTAATAAAACCCTTAAGATTAATAGTAATTAAAGTATAACCTAGGGCTGGGTGCTGTGGCTCACACCTGTAATCCTAGCAATTTGGGAAGACGAGGCAGGAGGATTGCATGAGGCCAGGAGTTCAAGACTAGCTTGGACAACTTGGCAAGACCCTGTTTCTACAAAAAATAAAAAAAATTAGCCAGATATGGCAGTGTGTGCTTATAGTCCTAGCTGCTTGGGCAGGAGGATCGCTTGAGCCCAAGGGTTTGAGGCTCTTGGCCTCATTTCACCACACCACTGTATTCCACGCTGGGCAACAGAGTGAGACCTTGTCTCTCTAACAATAACAACAACAATGAAGTGTAACTTGAAAACTGCCTTTTAAAAGTCCTAATAATATGTCTAGGCTTAAATAAAGTTTATAAAACTATTTATATAGCCTTCTAAGTTTTATGTGGTTGTGACCTTTTGAAAATATTAATGTTCATCATCTTTCATTCTCCAGTGATGTAGGATATAATTCTCAGAGTAGTACCTTCTGTGGTAACAAAATATGGTTTTGTAGGTATCAGTGGTAAATAAAACAACTTGAGTTTAGTCTACAGTACACATTTTCCAAATACAGTGGTTTTAATTGTAAGATTATAATTTTGTCTTTAAATTTTTAGGACATTGTGTATAATAGCTTTTCTCATAGAAGCTCATTGAACTAACTACTAGTTTATATATGATACTCCTGGATTCTTCTATTTATTTTATTGTTTTTGAGATATTTTACCACTACTTAGCATAAGAGTTGTTTAAAAAGAGATGAGGCCAGGTAGAATAGCTCTTTCCTGTAGTAATTCCATTACTTGGGAAGGCCAAGGCAGGAGAATCACTTGAGCCACGGTGTTTGAGACCAGCCCTAGCTGGTCTTTTTGTAGAGAACCCCGTCTCTATAAAGTAAAAAAATTATTCGGGTGTGGTGGCAGGTACCCTTAGTCCCAACTACTCAGGCTGAGGTGAGAAGATCACTTGAGCCTGGGAGGTTGAACCCTGATTGTGGCATTTCAACTTGGGTGACAGAGAGACCCAGTCTCAAAAAAAAAAAAAATTCCTATTCACTCTTTAAAAAATAAATAATTAGGCCGGGTGCAGTGGCTCACACCTGTAATCCCAACACTTTGGGAAGCCGAGGAAGGTGGATCACGAGGTTGGGAGTTCAAGACCAGCCTGGCCAGTATTGTGAAACCCCATCTCTATTGAAAATACAAAAATTAGCTGGGCATGATGGCATGTGCCTGTAGTCCCAGCTACTTGGGAGGTTGAGGCAGGAGAATCACTTGAACCTGGGAGGTGGAGGTTGCAGTGAGCTGAGATTGCGCCACTGCACTCCAGTCTGGGTGACAGAATGAGACTCTGTCTCAAAATAAATAAATAAAAAATAAATAATTTAAAAAAAGAATAAAATATACATCTATTTCAAGAAGTAGATCTTTTTATGTAAAGATTAGTAGTGTAAAAAAAAAACTGGTATAAAAGTACTGTAGATGGTTTGATATTGGGAATTAGAGATTAGTATTTGAAAGATTTTCTGAAGCCAGGGCTGACATGAGTTACAAGTATGATACCAGATAAGTAGTGCTTTTAACTCCAGTTTTGTTTTGTTTTTTTAAGAGGTGGGGTGGGGATGGAGTAGGAAGAACGTGCTTTTAATAGTGCTAATAGTAAATTTTACCAACTCTATTAAGAAAAGAAGGATGATCTGCTAAGTATTGCTGAATGTGATATTTTTGGCAGCATGCACTGCTGATATGCAGCATTCTGGTAAACGACAATTATATACCAGAGTCTACTGTTGTAGGCCAGTTTATTTTGGTTTTATATAGGTAATAATCTAAAATGAATTGAGGAGACATATTGTAATTCATTCATTCGTTCGTTCTTTTTTTTCTTTTTAGTGCTGTAATTACAACAATTAACCATGATGAAGTTTGGTTTAAGAGGCCTGATGGAAGCAAATCTAAGCTTTACATTTCACAGCTACAGAAAGGAAAATATTCAATTAAACATTCATAATCATGATTTAAGTGTTATCTAAATTTACCTTATTAGTGTTACCAAATGTAATGTGCCATGAGAGTAAAAAAAATGTATTCAATAACTTAATATTCTCACTGAATCATGAGAGAATGTGTATTTGTAGGTAGTACTCTAAGTAGATCTCATTGATATGTTATTAAAAGAAACAGTAATAAAAATTTTATCATGATCCTTACGTTGATTTGCCTCTTAGGTCTGATGACCAACAGATATACTGTATATGTTAGGGGTTTCTTTCTAAAGATTTTTCTTTGGTTTTTAAAAAAGTTATGCAAATTTGTTTTATCTTTAGTAAACTATGACTACATTTATCTGCAATTTTAAAAATTTTCCATATCTTTGTCATTCATTGTGTGTTTGTAAATAAGGTCTATAAAATGTTTCCTATAAATGGTTTGTACTAGTACATTAGTGTTAAATCAGAACTGAAATTTAAACATATATATATGAGTATATATATATGTATATATATGAGGATGTATATATGGCATCATCAGCTTATTTAGAACTGATGGCCGTACCTTACAATCTTGTTTTACCCAAAATTAAGCTATTGGGTTTGAAAGCTAAAAGGAGCACTTTTGTAGAATAGCAACTTTTCTTTTCCTCTTCCTTAATTGTATGGTGGGGCGATGACCTATTTTTACAAATTATACATAATGAGTAAAATTAGCGTAAAGTGATCACATGCTTCTACCTGTATTTCTAGTGGCCCTTTAGAGGCAGGTATTTATACCTGGTATTTATGATGCAGTATATAAGTGGTGAACAATAACTGACAGTATTGTGCTTGCTGTACATGTCTGGTCTTTTGAAACAGATTTTAGTAAGCATTTTCCAGAGGTAAAACTGTGTCCTATTCTAATTTTATTCCTAGGGCAAAGTAGACAGGGATTATTTCCTTGAATCTGTTTCCAAATTAATATTTTTATCTTTGGTATTGCTACACTTTAAGGCCATTTGGTGCAATTTAGAAAGTGTTGGCCTCCCTTCCCTTAGCCACATTCAAAATTAACTTCCAAAACCTCAGGAACAGTACAAAGAATTAAAACCCTCAATATGGCAGCACAGCCGGCTGTAGTATATATTTAGGGTACACCAAATCGAGTATTCTTGGTGGTCTTGTGCACTTTAATTTCTGTTACAATAAGAGTTAAGAGGATGAGGAAGAAATCTACTCATTAACACTTACTGCAGAAATATCTGTGTTATTCCGTTTGTTTTCTTCTTATTTTACCTCTCCAAACATCTTCCTGTGCAGATCACTACTTCATAGTTACCAAATTTTAAAACACTTAACTTCTGAAATTCAGTGTCAGCAAAGTGATATTACATTGTTCTGTTTCTAACTAACATTAGCAAATGTACATAATGTCATAACCCAATAGTATTTGACAGTACTTATGTATACAATGTTTGATAAGCATTTTTAATAAGATTTGTATTTTTAAATTTAGTATATAATAAAAAGATGTGTTTGAGTGTGATTTGTAGTGTCTTGGATTACTTATGTGTATTTAGTTCTTTTTATAACCTATCCACTTCTAAGAAAGATTTGAATTGGTTTACGTTAATAGATATGGGGTGGCCTGGGTGCAGTGGCTCATACCTGTAATCCCAGCACTTTCTGTGGTATATTTAGATCTTCAAGACAGCTAAGTTATACTTAATTTTAAAATATATGCATATATATTGTATTTTGATTAAAAGGTACAGTGTAAGTTATGAAATTCTAAATAGAAAATCTTTGTTTTTTTATTTTTATTTTTATTTTTGGAGATGGAGTCTCACTCTGTCACCCAGGCTGGAGTGCAGTGGCACAATCTTGGCTCACTGCAACCTCCACCTCCCGGGCTCAAGCGATTCTCCTGCTTCAGCCTCCTGAGTAGCTGGGATTCCAGGTGCGTGCCACTGTGCCTAGCTAATTTGTGTATTTTTTAGTAGAGACGGGGTTTCGCCATGTTGGCCAGGCTGGTCTCAAACTCCTGACCTCAGGTGATCCACATGCCTTGGCCTCCCAAAGTGCTGGGATTACAGGGGTGAGACACTGCACCTGGCCTAGAAAATCTTTATTTTAAAACTATGATTTAGTACATTTACTTTTAAAACTTTAGTATTTATATCATATGTAGTATTCTACCATAATATTAAAATTCAGAAAAGCATATGCTTATCTATGACTAAAATGCTATAAAATATATTTTGTTGTTGGCAGTTTGCTGTTAGATGTCTGGTCATAAAGTTTAATTTAGGAAAATTGTTAGAAACTCCAAAATGTGATGTAGTGGCTGCTGCTGCTCCTGTGTTTGTGATCAGCTTCTGTCTCAGGATCAATTTCTGGACCTTTATTGTCACAGCTCCTAGTTTTTCATGTTTGTTCCATCCCCTCCTGCTGTTTCCCAGTTTGTAAAAAGAGATACTGTCAAAGTATCACTAATGCAATTCTTCAACTAGTAATTATTGGCAAATAGTAATGGCACACTCCTGATTTGTCCCCTTTATCACTGTTCGTATTGGTGGGCTGGACACTGAGTACTTTTTGCAGCCTTCTTCATGTAAAAGTTGTTCTGATGTATGCATTACTTGGAACACCAGTTGCAGAACCATGTATGCCTCATTAATAATTATTTAAAATGAAGAAAAACTTCCAAAGCTTCAGGAACAGTAGAAAGAATTGAAACCTTCAATATGGCAGCACAACTGGCTGGAATATATATATATATATATATGTATGTATGTTATTTTTTTTCCCCCATGACACAGCCTCAGGAGGTCCTGAGGACATGTGCCCCATATTTAGGGTACAACCAAATCACGTATTTTTGATGGTCTTGTGCACTTTAATTTCTGTTACAATAAGAGTTAAGAGAATGAGAAAAAATCTACTTAACACCTACAGGAGAAGTTAACTTTTTTCTTTTTGTTTTTGGACCCAGTAAATCTGGTACAATAAAACTGAACTAAAATGAATTTCTCTTATAAGAAAATGAATGTAGGATAGGCTGGGCGCGGTGGCTCACACCTGTAATCCCAGCACTTTGGGAGGCCGAGGCTGGCGGATCACAAAGTTAAGAGATTGAGATCAGCTTGGCCAACATGGTGAAACCCCATCTCTACTAAAAATATAAAAATTAGCTGGGCATGGTGGCACACGCCTATAGTCCCAGCTACTTGGGAAGCTGAGGCAGGAGAATTGCTTGAACCTGGGAGGTGGGAGGTAATGAGTGGAGATCAGAGATCGTGCCACTGCATTCCAGTCTGGTGACAGAGTGAGACTGTCTCCAAAAAAAAAAAAATGGATGTAGGATGAATTAATACATTACTTAGGATTTATGTGGTTTCTTGCTAAATTGGAATGCAAACTATTTTAGTTGATAAAGATGAAGAAATATAAAATATTTTAAAAAGAACATGAATGCTCAGAATGGAGTTAGAGAAAATGAACGTTCCTTATGTTGTCTATAGATGAAGTACAGGAGTTGTGGCTGGTGTGTCAGTTAGGGCTTAACAGGGGTAGTTCCTCACTGGTCATCGTGGGCCAAAGTCGTCTTTCTATTTCATAGGTAGAGAAACTTTATATGATCTGTTATGGGATAAAATATATATATATACACACACACACACACAATTTATTTATTTTTTGACACGGAGTCTCACTCTGTTGCCCAGGCTGGAGTGCAGTGGTGCGATCTTGGCTCACTGCAACCTCCGTCTCCTGGGTTCAAGCGATTCTCCTGCCTCAGCCTCCTGAGTAGCTGGGATTACAGGTACATGCCACCATGCCCAGCTAATTTTTGTATTTTTCATAGAGATGGGGCTTCACCATGTTGGTCAGGCTGGTCTTGAACTCCTGACCTCATGATCTGCCTGCCGTAATCCCAAGTGCTGGGATTACAGGCCTAAGCCACCACACCCAGCCCAAAATTCATATATTGAAACTTTGCCCCCCAGTACCTCAGAATGTGACTATATTTGATGATAGGGACTTGAGAGAGGTGATGAAGTTATGTCTTTGATCTTGGATTTCTAGCCTGCAGAACTGTGAAAAAATAAATTTCTGTTATTTAAGCCACCTGGTCTACGGTATTTTGTTATGGCAGCCCTAGCAAACTAATACTTGCCCCAAAGTGACAATTCTGGAGATGTTAGACTGGTCAATTTACAGCAGATTAAAGTGTACACCAAGTGTTAGTTTAATAATTTACATTGGGATTACATTGGGATTATTTACTGGGATTCCAGGTGTGAGCCACTGCACTCGGTCCAAAATTTATAGTCTGGATGTTCTAAAACTGTTGATTATCTTATGTTGCTAATCTTTCTGAAAAATATGTCTGTTTAGTGGTAGAAGGCTAAAATTTCTTTGCTGTTAAACTTGAAGCTAATTTGTTCCCTTTCAAGACACATTAAAGGAAGGTCAAGAGAAGAAGTTATGTAGTAACAGTCTTTAGAGTCTATTTTTTTTCTTCCTTTTCTGTTTTCCCATTTTTAATACAGGTTTGAGGTGGTGACCTTGCCAGAAGACTGTTGCATTCTTTTGAGAGAATTATCATAATTCTAGTTCAGAAGCCATGTGGTAGCATTTTATCTCTGCTAGTAAAGGTTACGGAATGATGTTCAACTGCTGAGAGAAAACCAGACCCTTAAGCAGAGGCTAAATGACATTGGCTGTTAGAAGGATGTTGAAGGAAATATCATATTTCATTTATTATTGAAGTATTTTAAAAATGGCATTGTTAATAGCAGAGATAGTAAAGTGTTTGAACTTGTTTGAAGACAAATGCGTGATTTCAGTATATTATGTTTATGTACATCTATGGTTAATTGCACTTATTAAGGAAGTTTTTTTTTTAAAGACTTCAGGTACTTTTTAGATGATTCATTGACTAGTAGTTTTTTATTTGAACCTTACACTCCATGGTGTTAACTTTTATTTTACAGATGTATTTATATAGGTACATATAATAACAGATTATTCACTACACAAGGGCCAACTTGCTTTGGGTCTTTCCTGCACACATTTGAGCTACACCGTCTCTCAGGCCTAAATGTTCTATTGGGCATCTCGGGTTTCTCATAAAGAGGGGAGCTCAAGGGTGTGCACTCACCCTTCCCTTCTTTTAGAGCTTTTCTTTCCCTCCTCCCCTGTGCACCTGCCCAGGAAAATTCTCAGTACAGGTCATGGCTCACGCCCACTCTGTGCAAGGCTGCCAAGGCAGGAGACTCAAGAAGGTGAGGCTGCTGCCTGCCTGGTGCCTTCTGTGACCTCTCCTGGGTCCCTGGATTTGCTTTTCTTGTACCTCCATTCTGAAGATTTTAAAAGATTCTGTAAGATTCTTTTTATATTGGTTGTTTTTCTGCCAGGTAAGTAGAAAAGGGTATAGCAGGCCTATTATTTACACTAAAGGAACATTACATGTATTCTCCTATACCTCTGATATGGTTTTGCTGTATGCCCACCCAAATCTCATCTTGAATTAATTTTCTTGTGTCATGGGTGGAACCTGGTGGGAAGTGATTGAATTATGGGGGAGGGTGTTTCCTACACTATTCTCGTGATAGTGAATAGTCTCACAAGATCTGATGGTTTTAAAAACGGGAGTTCCCCTGCACAAACTCTCTATTTTTGCCTGCTGCCATCCATGTAAGATGTGACTTGCTCCTCTTTGCCTTCCGCCATGATTGTGAGGCCTCCCAAGCCATGTGGAACTGTAAGTCCTTAAATCCCTTTTTCCTATATAAATTACCCTGCCTTGGTTATGTCTTTATCAGCAGCATGAAAATGAACTAATATAACTTCTCTTTTTCTTTCTTTTTAAATATACATTGTTGGTTGTTTTTTTTTCTTTTTTTTTGTCTTTTTCCCCCATCACTGAATATTTCTAGTGCATGTTGATGATCTTTCCATAGAAGTTTCCAGAGATCTACTTTGTTCTTGTTAATGACCACATGGTATTTATTTTTATGGAATAACCACATAGAATTCTATGGTATGGAATGCCAACACAATACTAATGAACACTGAGGTTGCTGTTTTCCTTCCTTCCTTCGTCCCTCCTTCTCTTTCTTCTTATTAAACAAGGCTGCAGTGAACATTGTTGTACATATATCTTTGACGCTAGGAAGGAGTGTATTTGTAGCATAAATTTCCAGTAGAATTGCTGGGTCAAAAAATGGTAGGGAAAATTTGTATTTTATTAGATATTGCCAAACTTTCCTGCAAACAAATTGTACCATTTACACTCCTACTAACAGTATATGATGATGCCTATTTCTCCTAATCATCAGAAACACTGGGTTAGTTAATTTCTAGGTCATTATTGAAGATCATTCTTCTACTTTCTCTTTGTTTTTCTCTGGGCTGCATGTTAGGCCGTCGTTCTACTCCTTTTAGATTTCATTCACTCATTGGCTTCAGCTACGATTTAGATTCTAACAAATTCTAAATTTAAGCCTCTACCCTTACCCGAGTTATATATTCAAATTGCCCATTGGGCATTTCCATCTATTACTCTCTTAACACATTTACAACTGAATGTACAGAAAACCAAATATTATCTCCTCTGCACATTCCTCTCCCAGTCTGGAATGTAGTCTATTTGTGCTTCCACCCTTGATGCACACAACCACCCACCCAAATTCAGACCTTGGAGAGGTTGTGGCAGGTGGCTAAACTCATGAATTTTGGAGCCAGATTAGCTGGATGTGAACACTACCATTTATCAGCTGTATGACCTTGGGTAACTTCTTTTTTTTTTTTTTTTTGAGACGGAGTCTTGCTCTTGTTGCCCAGGCTGGAGTGCAATGGCGCGATCTCGGCTCACTGCAACCTCCACCTCCCGGGTTCAAGTGATTCTCCTGCCTCAGCCTCCCAAGTAGCTGGGATTACAGGCTCGTGCCACCATGCCTGGCTAATTTTTGTATTTTTTGTAGAAACGGGGTTTCACCATGTTGTCCAGGTTGGTCTCAAACTCCTGACTTCAGGTGATCCACCTGCCTCAGCCTCCCAAAGTGCTGGAATTACAGGCACGAGCCACTGTACCCGGTCAACCTTCGTTAACTTCTTAACTTTTTTGTGCCTCAATTTCCCCAGCTGAAAATGGAAATAATACTTCATAAGGTTGTGGTGAGGACTTAATGAATATATATCAAATGTGTAGAACAGGGCATATTACATGATAAATCCTATGTAAGGGCTATTTGTGAATTTTGACTCCTCATATCCATGGAATTAGCTAGTCCTGTAGATTCTAACTCTGAAACATTTCTAACTGAAAGCATTCTCTTTTCTCTATCCCCACTGGTGCTGCCCTAGTTCAAGCCTCTGGTATATTTTACTGAAATAATTGTGATGGCCTAACTCGGTCTCTCTCTTTTTATTTTATTTTCATTTTTCTCTTTATAGCAAATGTTACATTTCTAGAACCCAGAACTGATTTTTTTTTTCCTCCCAGCTTTAAATCTTTTTTTTCAAATCTTTTGCTTACCCAGAACTTCAATTCAACTTTTTCCAGGAAATGCTTCTTCCCTGATCTGACCGTGTGGTTCCAATGAGAACAACCCTTTCTCTAATACTCCACAATTCTTGGTCCTAGTTGAGTGCACTAGGTGAACGTGTAACTCAGCCTGCCCCAATTAAAACCTTTCTCTTGGATCTCTTAAACTATAACTGCAGGGAAAAGTATCAGTCTCCATCTTATGTTGGAATTTTGACAATAAAGTTTGGAAATTATAGGCAATTACATTTCCTGCCCTGTGGAGACAGCTGAAGAGATGAGAGGTGGATGGGGAGTTTCCTGGCATTTAACCTCGTGCTATGAGCTGACTCATAGTCCATCTACACTCCAGTCTTCCTCGTGTTACATGGGTCTTCTAATAAGTTCCCCTTTTTCCAAATGATATTGAGCTGGATTTCACACCCTTGCAACATATGATGCATATGTAGAGCTTCATATTCTGTTGACATCCACTTTAAAAATCATAACAAACTTTTATTTTTTACAAATAAAAAAACTTTTATTTTTATTTTTATTTCACCACAAATTCAAGGAATTAAAAAAAGGTATTCATGGAATTACAAATATACGATGAGAAAGAGAAAAGCAGTCTCTGACAAGTAGGAACTGCCTGACTCCCTGATAGGCCTTGGTGTTCTGTTGAACATAAACAATCTCATGGAACACCAACATCAAGGTCACTGTATGACCGTGAGGAAGTGGGGTCAACGCCCACCCCAACAACATCTTGTCTAAATATAGACAAAAATAAAGTCAGTCTGCAAACCACAAAAAACGTGATACATTCCCCTATTCTGGCTAATGTGAATGACTTCTGCTTCTTTACCAATTATAGCATTAGCCTCACTTCATTCTGCCTGCTTTATAAATAAAACTTATTAAGATACTAAATTATGGGATTGCCCCCATTTCCTGATAGCATTTTATGACAGAGCAAAGCCCACTTCCTCGAACCCTACCAAAAATCTCCCAATGAAAACCCAAATCCTGTAAGTCCCTTTTAACACCTTCTTACTCAGACATCCACAGTTCCCTCTGGTGTGGTTTCTCCCTCCCTGAAGTGAGCAAGAAACCCAACTTGTGCAACTACAGGTGTGTTCCTGGCAGCCTTTGGCTGGAAGGCATTGACACTTGACACATGGAACATTTAAAACAGTTTGCTGTAAGAGGCTTTCCCTCCAGCCCCCCCCCGCCCGCCCCACCCCTCGTAGGTTTAGACTATGATACAAAGTACATTCTGGACACAGATCTGGGAACTTCCAGTATATAATTATAATGGCTGATAAAGAACAGGCTTTAATTTTCAATTACACATTATTGAAAGAATCACAAAAGACAAAAAGACAAGGTGAAAGGCATTTCCTGAAATGCATTTGTACTGCAATCTAAATTAGGTAGTACTTTACTTCTAAATCCAGAAAATAATATTAATATTTCTACTATATTAACCAGGGACTATCACCTGGAAATCTAAAAGCTACAGTCCCAGTGCATTTTCATTAAAACCTGAAGGTGGCAGTAAATTCCTACAAGACTTAGGTGCCTAGGTTAGAATTTGTATTTTTCCTCCTAATTATTCAAAATGGTATAGTGAGACTTAGTTGTATTTAATCCTATTGCATACTAATTAAGAGATGTTTAGGAAGAAGATAAAGTTCTACACAAGGATTACATTGTTATTACTCTTTATTAGCTGAAAAGAATTCACCATGTAAAAGCCTTAGGGACATTGCAACTGATTATATGCTTTTGAGTTACTGTAGAAACAAAGTATGTAATTAAGCAAAAGGAAACATGAGAACTTGTAATACAGATCAAAGTGCTCTGAAGGGATGTGGCAGTAAATATAATCATCCATCAGTATCCTCAGGGGATTGGTTCCAGGATCCCTGCAAATACCAAAATCCACAGATGCTCAAGTTCCTTATATAACATGGTTATTTGCATATAACCTATGCACATCATCCTTTAATTCATCTCTAGATTACTTGTAATTCTCAATATGATGTTGTGTAAATACTTGTTATACTGTATTGTTTAGGAAATAATGACAAGAAAAAAAGGACCGTACATGTTCAGTACAGATGAAACTATTCATTTTTTTCTGAATATTTTCCATCAGTGGTTGGTTGACGTGAAACCCACAGATATGGAGGACTAACTACATAGTTTATATTTATCTATGAAATCAATAACCATGTTGTAGATTTTTGTCCCACATTTCTCCCAATTTTATCCTCAAAATTCTTAAAACAGAATTTTGTGTGGTTGTGTTTTTACCTAATTATCTACTATAATCAATTTAATCTCTATAATATTATTAATCAGGGATGCCTTAACTAATAATTTAATATAGATAATTTACAAATAGCAAATTAACAAATACTAATTCATACTGGAAAATGAGTTACTTTGTTGATCTTTTGTATAAAGATCTAGAACTAGAGTGTTTCATAGTTTCTTTTCTTAGAGAGTAAACATTATCATTGGTCCACTGAATTATGTCCAAAGTTATAGTAATGTTTTAGTGACCTCAATATATAGGCATGAGATTATTAGA
The DNA here is from genome assembly GCF_043159975.1 of Macaca nemestrina. Lineage (NCBI taxonomy): Eukaryota > Metazoa > Chordata > Mammalia > Primates > Cercopithecidae > Macaca > Macaca nemestrina. The sequence continues at coordinate 72,277,657 of NC_092131.1, read as the reverse complement.
GCTTTGAAAATTGGGAAGCATAGGATTTCTATAATCTTTTAGATAAAAGTTAAATGGGAGCAAGAAGGAAACGGACGTTGAGAGAACGAGGAGGAAGGAGAGAAAATGGCATCAAAGGATTACAGTACCTATAGCCAAGCTGCAGTGCAGCAGGGCTACAGTGCTTACACTGCACAGACCACCCAGGCATATGGGCAACAAAGCTAGGAACCTATGGACAGCCCACTGATGTCAGCTATACCCAGGCTTGGACCACTGCAACCTATGGGCTATGCAACTTCTTATGGGCAGCCTCCCACTGGTTATACTACTACAACTGCCCCCCGGGCACACAGCCAGTCTGCCCAGGGGTGTGGCACTGGTGCTTATGATACCACCACTGCTACAGTCACCACCACCCAAGCCTCCACACCGCTCAGTCTGCATATGGCACTCAGCCTGCTTACCCAGCCTATGGGCAGCAGCCAGCAGGCACTGTACCTACAAGACTGTAGGATGGTAACAAGCCCATTGAGACTAGTCAACCTCAATCTAGCACAGGGGTTTACAACCAGCCCGGCCTAGGATATGGACAGAGTAACTACAGTTATTCCCATGTACCTGGGAGCTACCCCATGCAGCCAGTCACTGCACCTCCATCCTACCCTCCTACCAGCTATTCCTCTACACAGCCGACTAGTTATGATCAGAGCAGTTACTCTCAGCAGAATACCTCTGGGCAACCGAGCAGCTATGGACAGCAGAGTAACTATGGTCAACAAAGCAGTTATGGGCAGCAGCCTCCCACTAGTTACCTACCCCAAACTGGATCCTACAGCCAGGCTTCTACACTGGAGGAGACTTCTGCGTCAGGTTTTGAACGACTGATGAGTAAGTGCTCACCAGGTGGGGAGGAGCTCAGTATAAAGCTGGTATAAAGGCTTAGAGGTATGTGGGAGTTGGGATGAGTTTGGGGAGCAGCAAATTGCCTGGAGTGCAGGAAGGAAATGGTGAGAGATGAGAGTGAAATAAAAGTTGCTAGAATTGTGAAGGGGCTGTCTTCGTTGTACGGAGTGAACTAGGTGAATCTGGATTATTGTATATGTGTTGCTGAATAGTCTTGGTGATAGTTTTCTCCCTTTGTTGATGTTGAAGCTGATAGTGATTGAAAAGATTTAGTTTGTTAAACTTAGTTAATAACTTAAACTTTTTTTTATTTTTTCAGAACAATTCGAACTGGTTTTTTTTTTTTTTTTTAAAGGAACAGGATCTCACTCTGTCACCTAGGCTGGAGTGCAGTGGCATGATCATAGCTCGGTTGCAGCCTCTAAATCCTGGGCTTAAGCAAGTCTCCTGCCTTTGCCTCCTGAGTAGCTGGGACTACAGATGGGTGCCACCACATGGCTAATTTAAAAAAAAATTAGTAGAGATGGAGTCTGGCCATGTTGCGTAGGCTAGTCTCAAACTCCTGGGCTCAGGCGATGCTCCTGCCTCCATCTCTCCTTCCCAACATGCTTGCTGGGATTACAGGGGTGAGCCACTGGCCAGGTAGAACTTTTTTTTTTTTTTTTTAATAATAGAAATGGGGTCGCACTAAGTTGGCCAGGCTGGTTTTGAACTCTTGGGCTCAAGTGATGCTCCAGCTTCAGCCTCTCAAAGTGCTGAAATTATGGGTGTGACTCACTGCAGCTGGCCAGCAGAACATTTTTGATAAGTGTTTTATATCAAGTGTTTTGCACTTATACAGTGGTGAATGAATTGAACTCATATATATTCATATTCATTCATACAAATATATCCCCATATATTCCTGGGAATTCCTGCAAAAAATTCTTTTAGTGTTATACTTGCTCACAAAATGTTAACTTTATAAATGTAGTACACTCTACTACTACTAATTTTTATTTTATTATTCTATTAGTTTTTATTTTTTTTTTAAGTAAAACAGCTCAATGACCAATGGCACTGGTGTGTCTATAGTGTTTGAACAACAATATAGAAGGTGGCACTTTGATGTACTTTTCTTATCAGAAAATTTCAATCTGAAGTACATTGCACTGTAGTTGTAAGTTTGTGTTTGTGTGTATGAGTATGAGTATGTGTATCTATGGATGTGTTGTAATCTTTTAGACATTTTAAAACATACAAAAAAGTAGAGGGAATAGAATAGTGAACGCTGTGTGGCCATCATGCTCATTCAACAATTACCAACACTTCACTATGCATGTTTCATCCATCAGCTCTCCACTTACTTATATTAGGAATATTTCAACATAACAACAGTATCAGAAAGCTGACAATATCACAAAATTAACAACAATTTTTAAATATATTCAATCCATATCAAAAATATCCTAATTTACTTAGCTATATAAAATACTGTTTGGTAAAGTAAGAACTCCAAAGAGATCTATACCTTGAATTAAAGTTTCCTTAATTAAAGTTTCTTCAAAGTGGCTGCACTGCAGCCTAGGTAGCTGGAGTGTAGTGGCGTGACCTCAGCTCACTGCAACCTCCGCCTCACAGGTTTAAGTGGTTCTCCTACCTCAGCCTCCCGAGTAGCCAGGATTATAGGTGCGAGCCACCATGCCCGGCTAATATTTTGTATTTTTAGTGAGTGGGTTTTGCCATGTTGGCCAGGCTGGTCTCAAATCCCTGGCCTCAAGTGATCCACCCACTGCAGCCTCCCAAAGTGCTGGGATTACAGGCGTGAGCCATTGCACCCAGCCAAAACAGTTAGTTTTAATATAACAATTATTCTCAATGATTATAAATGACTAGTCCATTTCATTTTCAATTAGTGTATAGACTTGTTTTGTTTGTAATACTTAAAATCATGTAGCAAAAGCTGTCGTTTAACAATAGATTCTGTGTAACTTAGAGCTATTCTAACTTACGGGGTGCCATTTCTATTTTGTTAGTTGGAGAACATGATAGTAAATATAGCATAACTCCCTGTGTATCAGTTTAAAACTTAGTATGTACCAATGAAGTCTGCATGATTTTGTAATTACAGACTAGTGGCGGTGAACACTGGCTGCCAGCAGAGGGCACTTTGAGGTTTTGTATGTTAGAATTTCATGCCAATTGGTGGCCCAAGATTCTAGATTATTTGTCTCCAAACTGTTTCCCTAAGAGTAAAGACATTTCTAACATTTATCAATTCCCCCATGATTTCCTGTCTCAATTTACAAATTCCTGTGCTCTCTGGGAAGGAATAAGGCCATCTAAAGACAAACAAACATAAACAAAAAACCCAGCCGCAGTTCCCAGCTGTCACCATGAACAGGTGTGAGAGATGGTCCTGTGTGTTGAAATTAGAGAGGCTGCAAACTCCCTGGATTTCTTCTCCCAGCCCCATTCAACTCCAAGGCCACTGTTAGCAGTTCTGCCTGAGAGATCTGAAAGGAACCCAGGAATAAACACCTGGGTTTTAAATGGTCTAATTTAGTCAATAAGAAGGTCAACACCAAAGGAAAAAAATGAAGCTGAAGAGAGCCAATTGGCACCAAGGTAGTCTTCTGGATTACATAGGGCAATATTTTTCAAAAACTTTTTGACTGGGACATGTGTTTGAATACATACACGTGTATGTACACACACATACACCATATATTCACATCTAAAACAAGAGTCTCTTAAAAATATGAGTAAATTTGAATTGGATAAAAGTTTCCTTTAAATCTATTACATTATGAGTAAAGTTAAAGATCTTGATGTACAACAGAGGCGGGATTGCAAAACAATGACAGAGTAGACTTTTGGAAAAATAGTTATTATAGGGTTTTGGGAAAGTAGTTATCCAGGTGGGAAAACATGGAAATTGGGCCTCTACCTTTATACAAAATTAACTTTAGATGGAGAATTCTGGGGAGATGATGATGGCAGCAGCATAGTTTCAATCTCTGTATTTCTCCACGTAAGGTAGTTTTTTAGTCTCTTATTGTCTACATAAAAACTGTCAGATAAACTGAGAGACAGAACTAAAAACTCATGGACTCCATTTACAACACAACTAAATAGAAAATTTCCCCCACAAACTCCAAACTACAAATGGGTGGGGCCCAAACACCAGTAGCCACTGTGCAGGAGAAAAAAGAAGGAAGAACAGAAAAAGAGCAGAACCAGGGCAGAGCAAGATGGCCGAATAGGAACAGCTCCAGTCTCCAGCTCCCAGCGCGAGTGACACAGAAGACAGGTGATTTCTGCATTATCAACTGAGGTACTGGGTTCATCTCACTGGGGAGTGCCGGATAATCGGTGCTGGTCAGCTGTTGCAGCCCGACCAGCGAGAGCTGAAGCAGGGTGAGGCATCGCCTCACCTGGGAAGCGCAAGGGGGAAGGGAATCCCTTTTCCTAGCCAGGGGAACTGAGACACACAACACCTGGAAAATCGGGTAACTCCCACCCCAATACTGTGCTTTAAGCAAATGGGCACACCAGGAGATTATATCCCACACCTGGCCGGGAGGGTGGCCCATGGAGCCTTCCTCATTGCTAGCACAGCAGTCTGCGATCTAACCGCAAGGCAGCAGCGAGGCTGGGGGAGGGGCGTCCACCATTGCTGAGGCTTAAGTAGGTAAACAAAGCCCTGGGAAGATCAAACTGGGTGGAGCTCACAGCAGCTCAAGGAGGCCTGCCAGTCTCTGTAGACTCCACCTCTGGGGACAGGGCACAGCTAAACAACAACAACAACAAAAAAAAAAGCAGCAGAAACCTCTGCAGACAAGCAACTCTGTCTGACAGCTTTGAAGAGAGTGCTGGATCTCCCAACACGGAGGTTAAGATCTGAGAAGGGACAGACTGCCTGCTCAAGTGGGTCCCTGACCCCTGAGTAGCCTAACTGGGAGACATCCTCCACTAGGGGCAGACCAACACCCCACACCTCACACGGTGGTGTACACCCCTGAGAGGAAGCTTCCAAAGCAAGAATCAGACAGGTACACTTGCTGTTCAGCAGTATTCTATCTTCTGCAGCCTCTGCTGCTGACACCCAGGCAAACAGGGTCTGGAGTGGACCTCAAGCAATCTCCAACAGACCTACAGCTGAGGGTCCTGACTGTTAGAAGGAAAAGTAACAAACAGGAAGGACACCCACACCAAAACCCCATCAGTACGTCACCATCATCAAAGACCAGAGGCAGATAAAACCACAAAGATGGGGAAAAAGCAGGGCAGAAAAGCTGGAAATTCAAAAAATAAGAGCGCATCTCCCCCTCTAAAGGAACGCAGCTCATCGCCAGCAACGGATCAAAGCTGGACGGAGAATGACTTTGATGAGATGAGAGTAGGCTTCACTCCATCAAACTTCTCCGAGCTAAAGGAGGAATTACGTACCCAGCGCAAAGAAACTAAAAATCTTGAAAAAAGAGTGGAAGAATTGATAACCAGAATAATTAATGCAGAGAAGGCCATAAACGAACAGACAGAGATGAAAACCATGACATGAGAAATACGTGACAAATGCACAAGCTTCAGTAACCGACTCGATCAACTGGAAGAAAGAGTATCAGCAATTGAGGATCAAATGAATGAAATGAAGCGAGAAGAGAAATCTAAAGAAAAAAGAAGAAAAAGAAATGAACAAAGCCTGCAAGAAGTGTGGGATTATGTAAAAAGACCAAATCTACGTCTGATTGGGGTGCCTGAAAGTGAGGGGGAAAATGGAACCAAGTTGGAAAACACTCTTCAGGATAACATCCAGGAGAACTTCCCCAACCTAGTAGGGCAGGCCAACATTCAAATTCAGGAAATACAGAGAACGCCACAAAGATACTCCTCAAGAAGAGCAACTCCAAGACACATAATTGCAGGATTCACCAAAGTTGAAATGAAGGAAAAAATCTTAAGGGCAGCCAGAGAGAAAGGTCGGGTTACCCACAAAGGGAAGCCCATCAGACTAACAGCAGATCTCTCGGCAGAAACTCTACAAGCCAGAAGAGAGTGGGGGCCAATATTCAACATTCTTAAAGAAAAGAATTTTAAACCCAGAATTTAATATCCAGCCAAACTAAGTTTCATAAATGAAGGAGAAATAAAATCCTTTACAGACAAGCAAATGCTTAGAGATTTTTGTCACCACCAGGCCCGCCTTACAAGAGACCCTGAAGGAAGCACTAAACATGGAAAGGAACAACCAGCCATTGCAAAAACAACAAATCATTGCAAAAGCATGCCAAAATGTAAAGACCATTGAGGCTAGGAAGAAACTGCATCAACTAATGAGCAAAATAACCACTTAATATCATAATGGCAGGATCAAGTTCACACATAACAATATTAACCTTAAATGTAAATGGACTAAATGCTCCAATTAAAAGACACAGACTGGCAAACTGGATAAAGAGTCAAGACCCATCAGTCTGCTGTATTCAGGAGACCCATCTCACATGCAGAGACATACATAGGCTCAAAATAAAGGGATGGAGGAAGATCTACCAAGCAAATGGAGAACAGAAAAAAAAAAAGCAGGGGTTGCAATACTAGTCTCTGATAAAACAGACTTTAAACCATCAAAGATCAAAAGAGACAAAGAAGGCCATTACATAATGGTAAAAGGATCAATTCAACAGGAAGAGCTAACTATCCTAAATATATATGCACCCAATACAGGAGCACCCAGATTCATAAAGCAAGTCCTTAGAGACTTACAAAGAGACTTAGACTCCCATATAATAATAATGGGAGACTTCAACACCCAACAGTCAACATTAGACAGATCAACGAGACAGAAAGTTAACAAGGATATCCAGGAATTGAACTCATCTCTGCAGCAAGCAGACCTAATAGACATCTACAGACCTCTCCACCCCAAATCAACAGAATATACATTCTTCTCAGCACCACTTCACACTTATTCCAAAATTGACCGCATAATTGGAAGTAAAGCACTCCTCAGCAAATGTACAAGAACAGAAATTGTAACAAACTGTCTCTCAGACCACAGTGCAATCAAACTAGAACTCAGGACTAAGAAACTCAATCAAAACCTCTCAACTACATGGAAACTGAACAACCTGCTCCTGAATGACTACTGGGTACACAATGAAATGAAGGCAGAAGTAAATATGTTCTTTGAAACCAATGAGAACAAAGATAAAACACACCAGAATCTCTGGGACACATTTAAAGCAGTGTGTAGAGGGAAATTTATAGCACTAAATGCCCACAAGAGAAAGCTGGAAAGATCTAAAATTGACACTCTAACATCACAATTAAAAGAACTAGAGAAGCAAGAGCAAACACATTCAAAAGCTAGCAGAAGGCATGAAATAACTAAGATCAGAGCAGAACTGAAGGAGATAGAGACACAAAAAACTATCCAAAAAATCAATGAATCCAGGAGTTGGTTTTTTGAAAAGATCAACAAAATTTATAGACTGCTAGCAAGACTAATAAAGAAGAAAAGAGAGAAGAATCAAATAGACGCAATAAAAAATGATAAAGGGGATATCACCACCAACCCCACAGAAATACAAACTACCATCAGAGAATACTATAAACACCTCTACGCAAATAAACTAGAAAATCTAGAAGAAATGGATAATTTCCTGGACACTTACACTCTCCCAAGACTAAACCAGGAAGAAGCTGAATCCCTGAATAGACCAATAGCGGGCTCTGAAATTGAGGCAATAATTAATAGCCTACCAACGAAAAAAAGTCCAGTACCAGATGGATTCACAGCTGAATTCTACCAGAGGTACAAGGAGGAGCTGGTAACATTCCTTCTGAAACTATTCCAATCAATAGAAAAAGAGGGAATCCTCCCTAACTCATTTCATGAGGCCAGCATCATCCTGATACCAAAGCCTGGCAGAGACACAACAAAAAAAGAGAATTTTAGACCAATATCCCTGATGAACATCGATGCAAAAATCCTCAATAAAATACTGGCAAACCAGATCCAGCAGCACATCAAAAAGCTTATCCACCATGATCAAGTGGGCTTCATCCCTGGGATGCAAGGCTGCTTCAACATATGCAAATCAATAAACGTAATCCAGCATATAAACAGAACCAAAGACAAAAACCACATGATTATCTCAATAGATGCAGAAAAGGCCTTTGACAAAATTCAACAGCTCTTCAAGCTAAAAACTCTCAATAAATTTGGTATTGTAGGAACGTATCTCAAAATAATAAGAGCTATTTATGACAAACTCACAGCCAGTATCATACTGAATGGGCAAAAACTGTAAAAATTCCGTTTGAAAACTGGCACAAGACAGGGATGCCCTCTCTCACCATTCCTATTCAACATAGTGTTGGAAGTTCTGGCTAGGGCAATCAGGCAAGAGAAAGAAATCAAGGGTATTCAGTTAGGAAAAGAAGAAGTCAAATTGTCCCTGTTTGCAGATGACATGATTGTATATTTAGAAAACCCCACTGTCTCAGCCCAAAATCTCCTTAAGCTGATAAGCAACTTCAGCAAAGTCTCAGGGTACAAAATTAATGTGCAAAAATCACAAGCATTCTTATACACCAGTAACAGACAAACAGAGAGCCAAATCATGAATGAACTTCCATTCACAATTGCTTCAAAGAGAATAAAATACCTAGGAATCCTACTTACATGGGATGTAAAGCACCTCTTCAAGGAGAACTACAAACCACTGCTCAGTGAAATAAAAGAGGACATAAACAAATGGAAGAACATACCATGCTCATGGATAGGAAGAATCAATATCATGAAAATGGCCATACTGCCCAAGGTAATCTATAGATTCAATGCCATCCCCATCAAGCTACCAATGAGTTTCTTCACAGAATTGGAAAAACCTGCTTTAAAGTTCATATGGAACCAAAAAAGAGCCCGCATCTCCAAGACAATCCTAAGTCAAAAGAACAAAGCTGGAGGCATCATGCTACCTGATTTCAAACTGTACTACAAGGCTACAGTAACCAAAACAGCATGGTACTGGTACCAAAACAGAGATATAGACCAATGGAACAGAACAGAGTCCTCAGAAATAATACCACACATCTACAGCCATCTGATCTTTGATAAACCTGAGAAAAACAAGAAATGGGGAAAGGATTCCCTATTTAATAAATGGTGCTGGGAAAATTCACTAGCCATAGGTAGAAAGCTGAAACTGGATCCTTTCCTTACTCCTTATACGAAAATTAATTCAAGATGGATTAGAGACTTAAATGTTAGACCTAATACCATAAAAACCCTAGAAGAAAACCTAGGTAATACCATTCAGGACATAGGCATGGGCAAGGACTTCATGTCTAAAACACCAAAAGCAATGGCAACAAAAGCCATAATTGACTAATGGGATCTAATTAAACTAAAGAGCTTCTGCACAGCAAAAGGAACTACCATCAGAGTAATAGGCAACCTACAGAATGGGAGAAAATTTTTGCAATCTACTCATCTGACAAAGGGCTAATATCCAGAACCTACAAAGAACTCAAACAAATTTACAAGAAAAAAACAAACAACCCCATCAAAAAGTGGGCAAAAGATATGAACAGACATTTCTCAAAAGAGGACATGCATACAGCCAACAGGCACATGAAAAAATTCTCATCATCACTGGTCATCAGAGAAATGCAAATCAAAACCACAATGAGATACCATCTCACACCAGTTAGAATGGCAATCATTAAAAAGTCAGGAAACAACAGGTGCTGGAGAGGATGTGGAGAAATAGGAACACTTTTACACTGTTGGTGGGATTGTAAACTGGTTCAACCATTTTGGAAAACAGTATGGCGATTCCTCAAGGATCTAGAACTAGAAATACCATATGACCCAGCCATCCCATTACCATCCTTTTGGTATATACCCAAAGGATTATAAACCATGCCGCTATAAAGACACATGCACACGTATGTTTACTGCGGCACTATTCACAATGGCAAAGACTTGGAATCAACCCAAATGTCCATCAGTGACAGGCTGGATTAAGAAAATGTGGCACATATACACCATGGAATACTATGCAGCCATAAAAAAGGAGGCGTTTGTGTCCTTTGTAGGGACATGGATGCAGCTGGAAACAATCATTCTCAGCAAACTATCGCAAGAACAGAAAACCAAACACCGCATGTTCTCACTCATAGGTGGGAACTGAACAATGAGATCACTTGGACTCGGGAAGGGGAACATCACACACCGGGGCCTATCACGGGGAGGGGGAGGGGGCAGGGATTGCATTGAGAGTTATACCTGATGTAAATGACGAGTTGATGGGTGCTGATGAGTTGATGGGTGCAGCACACCAACATGGCACAAGTATACATATGTAACAAACCTGCACGTTATGCACATGTACCCTAGAACTTAAAGTATAATTAAAAAGAAAAAGAAAAAGAAAAAGAGCAGAACCCTAAAGTAGCCACCAAGCATTCACCGGAAAGCAAGGTTGGAGAAGAGCAGCTGAAACGTGGAGGGAGGGATTTTGCTTTCTTCAGCACCAAGCGAGTGCAAGGGTTCTGTGGTAAGAACTGAGAAAACTAGAGAAGTCTATCCCTGAGGAGTTCTCAAAACTGACCTGACAGTGGACCCTTCTGGGTAAGAGGTCCACACTGAGAAACTCATGGGAGTGGCATCAAAATTGAGCAGGACAGAAACAATAGAATTGAAAGGAAAGACATGGTTCAGGTTGAAGTGGAGTATGGAAACAGAGCCAAGAAAGCTTAGAAAGCAAGTTACCATCTTATTGGGCACCAACCACGCAAACAGGGAACTCTATGATGATAGAGGTTTCCTGTACCTTGCTTATTCTAGGTGTCCAGAAAAACTATTTTCACATGAACTAAGCAGTTAAAAAATGTTAAGGTCAAATCTCATACAAAGTTATTATGAGAAAAAGAGGCCGGGAGCGGTGGCTCACGCCTGTAATCCCAGTACTGTGGGAGCCCAAGGCAGGCGGATCATGAGGTCAAGAGATCGAGACCATCCTGGCCAAAGGGGTGAAACCCTGTCTCTATTAAAAATACAAAAATTAGCTGGGCGTGGTGGTGCACGCCTGTAGTCATAGCTACTCAGGAGGCTGAGGCAGGAGAATCACTTGAACCCGGGAGGTGGAGGTTTCAGTGAGCTGAGATGGTGCTACTCCAGCCTGGTGAAAGAGCGAGATTCCATCTCAAAATAAATAAATAATAAATCAATAAATAATAAAATAAGAAAGAGTTACAGAGAATAATATTTCCATGCCAGAAAGATAAAAACTATGACCTACTATTTCAAAACAACTAAGATGTGAAGAAAATGTTAGACATGACAGAACAAATATATCACAATTAGAAAAACTCAGAAATGAGGTGGCAGAATTCAACAAAGAATAAGAAACAAAAGTAAAAATAATTTCAAAAGTGAAGACTAAACTAGAAGGAACATAAAAGTGAACAAACTCAATAAATACTGCCATAAAAGAAATAGAAAGTGCAGAACGGGAAAATTAAACATAGAAAAAAATGTGAAAGGACACTAAAGGGATTCAAGAGGAAGTGGCAAATATTAAAGACAGGCAAATAATATATTGACTACATGGATTATAGGGTCCCTGAAGAAGAAAACCAAAGTAAAGGAACAGAACAAATAATAACAACTGGAATATAGAAAACTTTGCTGAAATAAAAAAAGATTCCAAATTATGTATTGAAAGTGTAACTAAGAATATCCAATCAGAAGAATTAATAGCAAGACATATTCTAGTAAAATTACTAAACTTTAAGGAAAAAGTAAAAACTGGGCAAACATCTAGAAAAAAAGAGCATGTGACTTATAAGGAAAAGAAACAGATTACTGAATGTTTCAACAGAATGCTTTATACTAGATAAGAATGGAGTAACCTAAGATATGCAAGAAATAAAATGTGAGCTAAAGATTTTATATTCAGTAAAACTGACTTTCAGAGATAAGGCCACACATCGTTGTCAGCAAACAAAAACTGAGGGACCGTTATTCCAATGAATACTACCTAAAGAATCTACAAGAGAATGAGCTTCAGACAAGCAGAATGACTAGAGACATCAGAATAAGGACTGGTAAGCATTAAATACATTAACTGTATAACTAAGGCTAACTGAAAGGTAATAGCAGCACTGTGATTTTTTTTGTTTTGTTTTTTTGTTTTTTTTTTTTAGAAATGACATACATTTTAAGTTGAAATACCTTGCTTTTCGGCTCTGAAATTGAGGCAACAATTAATAGCCTACCAACCAAAAAAAGTCCAGGACCAGATGGATTCACAGCTGAATTCTACCGGAGGTACAAGGAGGAGCTGGTACCATTCCTTCTGAAACTATTCCAATCAATAGAAAAAGAGGGACTCCTCCCTAACTCATTTTATGAGGCCAACATCATCCTGATACCAAAGCCTGGCAGAGACACAACAAAAAAAAGAGAATTTTAGACCAATATCCCTGATGAACATCGATGCAAAAATCCTCAATAAAATACTAGCAAACCGAATCCAGCAGCACATCAAAAAGCTTATCCACCATGATCAAGTGGGCTTCATCCCTGGGATGCAAGGCTGCTTCAACATATGCAAATCAATAAACGTAATCCAGCATATAAACAGAACCAAAGACAAAAACCACATGATTATCTCAATAGTTGCAGAAAAGGCCTTTGACAAAATTCAACAGCCCTTCATGCTAAAAACTCTCAATAAATTCGGTATTGATGGAACGTATCTCAAAATCATAATAGCTATTTATGACAAACCCACAGCCAATATCATACTGAATGGGCAAAAACTGGAAGCATTCCACTTGAAAACTGGCACAAGACAGGGATGCCCTCTCTCACCACTCCTATTCAACATAGTGTTGGAAGTTCTGGCTAGGGCAATCAGGCAAGAGAAAGAAATCAAGGGTATTCAGTTAGGAAAAGAAGAAGTCAAATTGTCCCTGTTTGCAGATGACATGATTGTATATTTAGAAAACCCCATTGTCTCAGCCCAAAATCTCCTTAAGCTGATAAGCAACTTCAGCAAAGTCTCAGGATACAAAATCAGTGTGCAAAAACCACAAGCATTCTTATACACCAGTAACAAACAAACAGAGAGCCAAATCATAAGTGAACTTCCATTCACAATTGCTTCAAAGAGAATAAAATACCTAGGAATCCAACTTACATGGGATGTAAAGGACCTCTTCAAGGAGAACTACAAACCACTGCTCAGTGAAATAAAAGAGGACACAAACAAATGGAAGAACATACCATGCTCATGGATAGGAAGAATCAATATCATGAAAATGGCCATACTGCCCAAGGTAATCTATAGATTCAATGCCATCCCCATTAAGCTACCAATGAGTTTCTTCACAGAATTGGAAAAAACTGCTTTAAAGTTCATATGGAAGCAAAAAAGACCCCACATTGCCAAGACAATCCTAAGTCAAAAGAACAAAGCTGGAGGCATCACACTACCTGACTTCAAACTGTACTACAAGGCTACAGTAACCAAAACAGCATGGTACTGGTACCAAAACAGAGATATAGACCAATGGAACAGAACAGAGTCCTCAGAAATAATACCACACATCTACAGCCATCTGATCTTTGACAAACCTGAGAGAAACAAGAAATGGGGAAAGGATTCTCTATTTAATAAATGGTGCTGGGAAAATTGGCTAGCCATAGGTAGAAAGCTGAAACTGGATCCTTTCCTTACTCCTTATACGAAAATTAATTCAAGATGGATTAGAGACTTAGATGTTACACCTAAAACCATAAAATCCCTAGAAGAAAACCTAGGTAATACCATTCAGGACATAGGCATGGGCAAGGACTTCATGTCTAAAACACCAAAAGCAATGGCAACAAAAGCCATAATTGACTAATGGGATCTAATTAAACTAAAGAGCTTCTGCACAGCAAAAGGAACTACCATCAGAGTGAATAGGCAACCTACAGAATGGGAGAAAATTTTTGCAATCTACTCATCTGACAAAGGGCTAATATCCAGAACCTACAAAGAACTCAAACAAATTTACAAGAAAAAAACAAACAACCCCATCAAAAAGTGAGCAAAGGATATGAATAGACATTTCTCAAAAGAAGACATGCATACAGCCAACAGGCACATGAAAAAATTCTCATCATCACTGGTCATCAGAGAAATGCAAATCAAAACCACAATGAGATACCATCTCACACCAGTTAGAATGGCAATCATTAAAAAGTCAGGAAACAACAGGTGCTGGAGAGGATGTGGAGAAATAGGAACACTTTTACACTGTTGGTGGGATTGTAAACTGGTTCAACCATTTTGGAAAACAGTATGGCGATTCCTCAAGGATCTAGAACTAGAAATACCATATGACCCAGCCATCCCATTACCATCCTTTTGGTATATACCCAAAGGATTATAAATCATGCCGCTATAAAGACACATGCACACGTATGTTTACTGCGGCACTATTCACAATGGCAAAGACTTGGAATCAACCCAAATGTCCATCAGTGACAGGCTGGATTAAGAAAATGTGGCACATATACACCATGGAATACTATGCAGCCACAAAAAAGGATGAGTTCGTGTCCTTTGTAGGGACATGGATGCAGCTGGAAACCATCATTCTCAGCAAACTATCCCCAGAACAGAAAACCAAACACCGCATGTTCTCACTCACAGTTGGGAACTGAACAATGAGATCACTTGGACTCTGGAAGGGGAACATCACACAGCGGGGCCTATTATGGGTAGGGGGTAGGGTGGAGGGATGGCATTGGGAGTTATACTTGACGTAAATGACGAGTTGATGGGTGCTGACAAGTTGATGGGTGCAGCACACCAACATGGCACAAGTATACATATGTAACAAACCTGCAGGTTGTGCACATGTACCCTAGAACTTAAAGTATAAATAAAAAAGAAAGAACGAAAGAAAAAAGACCAAATGATTTAGTAACTAGACTTAGGATTTCCCGTTTTTGCTTTACAAGGGAGCTTTAAAAAATTATTTTCTCTTTCATTTTACAGTTTTGCTTAATAAATTGTATTAATACAAAAAAAAAAAAAAGAAATACCTTGCTTTTCAGCCTGTACCTATAACTTTAGTGTGAGATGCTATTTTTTTGCAAAATCCACTAACAGTTTTAAAAATTATCTCTGCAATAATAGTATCACAAATATCAGACTATGAATAAATGCATGACTATCATCTGATTCAACAAAGAAGTTGCTCATGTCATTGATGAATGATTCCCTCTAACATGAATGTTGGTTGATATTTTTGTTTGTGTTAGTAAGACAAATGTGAAACAATGAAGATGTATATCAGAAGTTCACAAATTTGTCAAAGATATAAGGGACTTCTTTGATGTATTGGATAATACTTTTTAAATATTTACTCCTTTTTTTGGATGCTATCTAAAATGTAATGCCTATATACACAATAGACTTTTAAGTTTAATTTGTATTATTAATATATTCTTTATCGCTTTCTTAAGTCAAGATAATCATGAAAAACAATAAATCAAGTCCTGATTTGTAGCATTGGCTGATTTCTATGGTATAAATATTTCCACCATAGCTGATTTCAGGATAGCAATTTGATGTCACTGAATGTTGAGTTGAGAAGAGATGTGCTCATCACACCATTATATAGTAATATTTTTACACCGTATATAGTTATATAGTACATAATTTAATTTACATAACAGATGTGCTTAACAACTAGCTTGCAAAGTTCCTGAAAATTTAGCAATGGCTTTCCTGAGCTGGTATGAACTGGCTCCAGCACATCACTGGTTAAGAGGGAGTGAGTAAGCCAGGTACAGCAGCTCACACCTATACTCCCAGCATTTTGGGAGACTGAGGGAGGAGGATCGCTTAAGCCCAGGAGGAGTTTGAGACCAGTCTGGGTAACACAAGGAGACCCTGTTTCTACGAAAAATTTTAAAAAGTAGCTGGGTGTAGTGGTGCACACCTTCCCAGCTACTCGGGAGGCTGAGATGGGAGGATTCCTTGCTTAAACCAGGGACATCAAGGTTACAGTGAGCCGTGATCATGCCACAGCACTCCAGCCTGGGTGGCAGAGCAAGACCCTGTCTCAAAAAAAAAAAAAAAAAAAAAAAGAGGGAGAGAGTGTAGTGTATAATGGTCCTGATAAAGTAAATATAGTACAACTATTTTCTCTTTTATTGATATATAATATTTTATATATTTATTGGTTAGACATGAGTGTTTGTTAGGTATATAGAATGTATCATGATCAAGTCAGGGTAATTGGGGTATCTATCACCTTGAATGTTTATTATTCTTATGTGTTGGTATCACTTCAAGTCCTCTCTTCTAGTTGCTAAGTGTAATCACCCTAGCTTGCTATCAAACAATATAACTTATTTCTTCTATCTAACTGTGTGTTTATACCCATAACCAACCTCTCTTCATCTCTTCATCCCCTCCTCCCTCCTCCACCTACCCTTCCCAGTTATTGACCATCTATCTGTGATTTAATTCTCTATGTCCATGAGATCAAGGTTTTTAGTTCCCACATACGGGTGAGAACATGCAGTATGTGTCTTTCTGTGCTTGGCCTATTTTCTGCAACATACTGACCAGTTCCATACATGTTGCTGCAAATGACATGATTTCATTCTTTTTTTTTTTCCTTTTTGATGGAGTCTCACTCTGTCAACAGGTTGGAGTGCAGTGGTACAGTCTCACCTCACTGCAGTCTTTGCCTCCTGGATTCAAGCAATTCTTGTATTTTAACCTCCCAAGTAACTGGGATTACAGGTGGGTGCTACCACACCCAGACAATTTTATATTTTTAGTAGAGACAGGATTTCACCATATTGTCCAGGCTGGTCTCGAACTCCTGCTCCCAAGTAATCCACCTGCCTTGGCCTCCCATGGGAGGCCAAGTGCTGGGATTACAGGCATGAGCCACCAAGCCTGGCCATGAGTTCACTCTTTTTATGGCTGAATAGTATTCCATTTTGTATATATAGTACATTTTCTCTATCCATTCATCCATCGATTTATACTTAGTTTGATTTCATATATTTGCTATCGTTTTATTTTGTTGTTGTTTTTTGAGACAGAGTTTCACACTTGTTGCCCAGACTGGAGGCAATGGCGTGGTCGTGGCTCACCACAACCTCTGCCTTCTGGTTCAAGCGATTCTCCTTCCTCAGCCTCCTGAGTAGCTGGGATTACAGGCATGTACCATCACACCCGGCCAATTTTGTAGCTTTAGTAGAGAGAGGTTTCAGAATGTTGGTCACGCTGGTCTCAAACTCCCGACCTCAGGTGATCCACCCACATCGGCCTCCCAAAGTGTTGGGATTACAGGCGTGAGCCACTGCGCCTGGTCATCTTTGCTATCGTTAATAGTGCTGTGATAAACCTGCGAGCACAGGTATCACTTTGATATACTAATTTCTTTTCCTTTGGATAGATACCTAATATTGTGATTACTGAAACTAAATCTAATACTTGTAGTTTCCTGAGAAATCTCCATACTGCTTTTTATAGTAGTTGTACTAATTTACATTCCCATCAACAGCATATAAGGACCCTTTTCTCTACATCCTTACCAGCATCTGTTATTTTTTGTCTTTTTAATAATAAATAGCCATAGCACTGGGGTGAGACAGTATCTCATTGTAGTTTTTATTTGCATTTCCCTTATCATTTAGTAATGTTGAGCATTTTTCCATATACCTATAGGGCATTTATGTCTTCTTTCGAGAAATGTCTATTCGTGGCCTTTGCCCGTTTTTTTTTTTCATGATCTGTGGTTTTCTTATTATCTTAAGTCTTATGATCACACATAATTTTAAAATTTTTGTCTATCTCCTCTACTTTATTCCTTTTAAGTTGGCAAAAGCACAATTCCCAATCACAAATACACAATAGTTTCTATGGTTTTATGTTTCTGAATGGCTGTTTAAAGACAATCCTAAATTATAACTTAGTTTGACTTAGACTGTAAAGAATTCAAGAGTGAAGTTTAACTTGCTACTATTTTAAAAGCATGTGACCTTATAGATCTATAAAATGTGAGAAGTGTTAAATAATCTTTGATATTACACATAAACCCCACACTAAAATGCCTTTCAATAAGTAAAAGGAACCATTTTAAATACAGGGAATTCTAATTATATTGGCATAGTTAAGGCCAAAAATATAAAGTAGACATTGCTACCTCATTTATCTTCAACCCTTGCGTTTAAGAGGCAAATGAACACAAAACACAGGTAAATCTTACTTGGTTCTGAGACAGTGAAGGAATTTCCCCTGTATTTAAACCAGTTATATAAATCTAAATAAAACCAGTAAGTTTTAAGATGGCACTCACCATCTTTGTGAAAAGTTGAACATTACTAATGAAGTCTAATCATATCTTTGGAAGGGGTAAACAGTGATAGCATCTACTGAATTGGAATTACTATTAAATTCAAAAACTGAACATATTCATTTAACCACAAGCCAGTCTTAGTTTTAAATCAGGACTGCCCAACAAAATATTCTGTCAGTCATTCATGATCTGAATTCTGGTGTATGAGATCTATTAAAATATGGTACACATAGATAAGTCATGAGACATTTCTATTTTGTAATAAATAAGGCCTTTGCCCATTTTTAAATAAAATTATTTTTTCCACTGTTGATTTGTTTGAGTTCCTTGTATATTTTGTATATTAGTCCCCTGTTCGAGGAGTAATTTGCAAATATTTTCTCCCATTCAAGAGGTTGTCTCTTTACTCCATTGGTTGTTTCTGTTGCTGTACAGAAGCTGTTTAGTTTAGTATACTTCTATTTGTGTGTGGTTTTTTGTTTTTGTTTTTTGTTTTTGTTTTTTTTCTTTTTTGTGACAGGGTCTCACTCTGTTGCTCAGGCTGGAGTGCAGTGGTGTGATCTTGGCTCACTGCAACCTCTGCCTCCTTGGTTCAAGTGATCCTCCCACCTCAGCCTCCTGAGTAGCTGGGACTAAAGGTATGTGCCACAACACCTGGTTAATTTTTGTACTTTTTTTGGTAGAGATGGGTTTTTACCATGTTGCCCAGGCTGGTCTTGAACTCCTGGGATCAAGCAATATGCCCAGGTCGGCCTCCCAAAGTGCTGAGATTACAAGTGTGAGCCACTGTGCCCAGCCAATTTTTTTTTTTTTAATTGTCTGTGCTTTTGAGGTCTTAGCCATAAAATCTTTGCCTAGACCAGTATCTTGAGGAGTTTTCCCTGTTTTCTTCTAGTGTTTTTGCAGTTTCAGGTCTTACATTTAAGTCTTTAATCCATTTTGAGTTGACTTTTGTATATGGTGAAAGATGGGGGTACAGTTTCATTCTTTTTCTTTCTTTCTTTCTTTTTTTTTCTTCAGGTTATGTATCTGATAGCCAGTCTCATTCTTCTCAGTATGGTTATCCACTTGTCTCAGCACCATTTATTGAAGAGGGTGTCATTTCTCCAATGTATGTTCTTGGTGGCTTTGTTGAAGATCAGTTGGCTATAAATATGTGGATTTACTTCTGGGCTCTCTATTCTATTAGATTGGTCTATTTTTCTGTTTTCATACCAACATCATGCTGTTTTGGTTACTTGCAGTCTGTTTTGAAGTCAGGTAGTGTGATACCTCCAGCTTGGTTCTTTTTGCTCAGTATTGCTTTGGCTATTTGTGTTCTTTCTTGGTTCCATACAAATTTTAGAAATTTTTTCTGCTTCTGTGAAAAATGATATTGGTATTTTTGATAAGGATTGTATTAAATCTGTAGATTACTTTGGCAGTATGGTCATTTTAATGATATGAATTCTTCCAATCCACGGGCACAAAATGTTTTTCCATTTATTCATATCCTCTTCAATTTCTTTCATCAGTGTTTTGCAGTTTTCCTTGTAGAGATCTTTCACCTCCTTGGTTAAATTTATTTCTAGGTATATTTTTTGGTAACTATTGTAAATGGGATTGCCTTCTGGATTTCTTTTTTGCCTATTTCATCAGTGGTTATTATTGCCTATTTCATTATTTCATTAGCAAAAATGCTACCAATTTTTGTGTTTTTGTATCCTGTAATTTTACTGAATTTGTTGATCAGTTCTAGGAGTTTTTCTGTGGTATCTTTTGTTTTTTCCAGATACAAAATTATATTCTCTGCAAAGAGGGATCATTTGATTTCCTCTTTTCCAAGTTAGATGCCTTTTATTTCTTTTTCTTGCCTGATTGCTCTGGCTAGGACTTCCAGTACTATGTTAAATAGAAGTGGTGAAAGTGGGCATTCTTGACTTGTTCCAGTTAGTAGAGGAAAGACTTTCAAGTTTCCCCATTCAGTATGATGATAGCTGTGGGTTTGTTCTATATTGCCTTTATTATTTTGAGGTATGATCCTTCTATGCCTAGTTTGTTGAGAGTTTTTAATCCTGAAAGGGGTGTTGAATTTTGTCAAATGCTTTTTCTGCATCTATTGAGATGAACATATGGTTTTGCCCTTCATTTTGTTGATGCAGTGTATCGTGTTTATTGATTTGCATGTGCTCAACCATCCTTGCATTCCTAGTATAAATTTAGATTGATCATGGTGTATCATCTTTTTGATGTGCCATTGCACTTGGTTTGCTAGTATTTCATTGAGGGTTTTTGCATCTATGTTAATAAGGGATATTGGGCTGTACTTTTCCTTTTTTGTTGTGTCCTTGTCTAGTTTTGGCATCAGAGTATTACTGGCCTTGTAGAATAAGTAAGAGATAATTCCCTCCTTTTCAAGTTTTTGGAATAGTTTGAGGAGGATTGTTATTAATTCTTCTTTTTACATTTGGTAAAATTCAGCTGTTATTCCATCTGGTCCTGGACTTTTCTTTGTTGAGAGGCTTTTTATTACTGATTCAATCTTGCTACCTGTTATTTGTCTGTTCAGGTTTTTTATTTTATCCTGATTCAATCTTGGTGGGTTTTGTTTCCAGGAACTTATTCATTTCCTCTACATATTCCAGTTTGTTATCATATAGTTACTTGTTCATAATCATCTCTGATGATCTTTTGCGTTTCTGTGGTATCAATTGTAATGTATCCTTTTTCATTTCTGACTTTGTTTATTTGGGTCTTCTCTCTTCTTGGTTAGTCTAGTGGTTTATAACTTTTATCTTTTCAAAGAGCCTATATATATGTAGATATATATAGGCTTGCTCTTTGAAATATTTGCTCTATTTCATTACTTCTCCTCTGATCTTTGTTTTTCTTTTCTTCTGCAAATTTTGGGTTCTTGCTCTTCTAGTTTCTTAGGGTGTATCATTAGATTGTTTATTTAAAATCTTTATTTTTGTTGATGTAGGCATTTATTGCTATACCCTTCTCTCTTAGCATTGCTTTTGCTGTGTCCTACAGGTTTTGTATGTTATGTTTCTATTTTCAGTTGTTTCAAGAAATTTTTGATTTCCATCTTAATGGTCATTCAAGAGCATGTTGTTTAATTTCCATGTACTTGCATAGTTTCCAAGTTCCTCCTGGTATTGATTTATATAGTTTTATTCCATTGTGGTCTGAGAAGATATTGGATATAATTTTGATTTTTGAAAATTTGTTGAGACATGTTTTCTGGCCTAACGTATAGTCAATCCTGGTGAATGTACCATGTCTGATGAGAAGAATGTTTATTCTGCAGTTGTTGGATAAAATGTTCTGTAAATGTCTATTAGGTCCATTTGGTCTAAAGTCCAGTTTAAGCCTAATGTTTCTCTGGGAGTGGGGAGTTGAAGTCTCCTACTATTATTGTATCAGAGTCTAGCTCTAGCTCTTTCTTTAGATCTAGTAATATTTGCCTTATGAATCTGGGTGCTCCAGTGTTGGATGCATATGTATTTAAAATTATTATATTCTCTGGATGAATTTATCCCTTTCTCATTATATAATGACTGTCTTTGTCTTTTTAAAAAAACTGTTTTTGACTTAAAGTCTGTTTGATATAACTATTCCTTCTCACTTTTGATTTCTGTTTGTGTAGAATATCTTTTTCCATCCTTTTACTTTCAGTCTGTATCTGTCTTTACAGGTAAAGTGTGTTTCTTGTAGGCAGCATATAGTTGGTTCACTTTTTTAAAATTTCTTAAGCCAGTCTACATCTTTTAAGTGTAGAATTTAATCCATTTGCGTTCGAAGTAATTATTGATATGTGAGGTTTTATTTGCTTTATTGTTAATTATTTTCTGATTGCTTCCTTTCTTTCTTTTTTTTCTTATTGTTTGTCCTTGTGGTTTGCTGTTTTCCTATGGTGGTACCATTTGAGTCTTTTCCTCATTTGTGTGTTTGCTTTATAGTGAGTTTTATAAGTTTGTATAATTTCATGATGCTGTCATCTTTTTGCTTTCAGGTTTAGGACTTTCTTGAGCATTTATTGTAAAGTCAGTTCAGTAGTGATGAAATCTCTCAGCATTTGCTTGGGAACGACTGTATTTCTCCTTCATTTTTGAAGAATAATTTTGCTGGATGTACTATCCTTGGGTAGGAGTAGTTCAGCACTTTGAATATATCATCCTATTCTCTCCTGGCCTGTAAAGTATCTGCTGAGAAGTCCAATAGGGGCTCCTTTACAAGTGACCAGATGCTTTTCTCTTGCTACTTTTAGGATGTTCTCTGTCATTGACAGATAAAGCAGATCTAGCCTATCATTGAAGCTTTCAAGTGTATTTGATATTTCATTCAAGGAGTTTTCCAGTCCTAGAATTTCTATTTGGTCATTTTTAATGATATTTATCTCTTTGTTACCTGTCTCATTCATATTCTGAATTGTTGTTCTTTTTTCTTTGTATTGTTTTTCAGAATTCTTTTGTATCTCACTGAGCTTATTTAGTATCACACTTTTGAATTCTGTTTTCAGAATTTCATGAATTTCTTTTTGATTGGGATCTGTTGCTGGGCAATTATTGTGTTCTTGAGGTGTCATATTTCCTTGCTTTTTCATGTTTCCTGCATCCTTAAATTGATATCTGTGCATCTGGTGTAGTAGTAATTTCTTTCCATTTTTCAAATTTGCTTTCATATGGGAGGACTTTTTCCTGAAGATGTATCAATAGCGTTGCTTGGATAGGGCCCTTTGGGCTTTGATTCTGGGCGTGTGCAGTAGTGTAGTCTCTGCATGATTTCTTTGACTGTAGGTGGCGTGAATGATACCTGTGATTTCTTTGGTTGTTTAGGGTGCATTTATTAGTAGAGGCTGTGATGAAGTTTTGCTGGGGACAGAGCTGCCAGGTGGGCCAGTCTTCAGGCCCCATTGGTGGCAGCAGTGGGCTGAGTGTACTTGTTCTTAGCCCCAAGAACACTAGTTCTTGCTGGCACAGATGTTAGTGGGACCAGGCAGGTCAAATCTTGAGCCTCCAGGTGGCTTGCTCAAATACTGGCAGTGGCAGTGGTGGGCCAGGAGGGTGAATGAGTTCTCAGATACCTAGGCAACTGGTGTGGTATGGGTGCTGGCAGTGGCAGTGGCAGGATGATTCTCTGGGTCTGAGTAATGTGCACTGGTGTTGGCAGTGGCTGTGATACGAGGTCACCATTCACAGCCCCAGACATGTAGCTCACAGGCTTGCCTGCTCTTGGTGGCAGCTGCACCACAGCACCACATAGAAGTGGGAAGGGACCCTGCCCTTTGCACATTAGTCTGGACATGGAAGCCACATTGCCAGTTGGGGCATGTTGCCACTCACAGCCCCAGACAGGCAGCCTTTTGTCTTGCCTGTCCTAGCTCCTGGTGGCAGCAGCAGTGGCTACAGCTGCAGCAGTGTGACAAAGGGGAGAGAAGGTCCTACTGTCTATGGGCAAGCCTGAGCACAGAGGCTGCTCTGCTGGTAGGGGTGGGGTCACTTATCTCAGACCCAGACTGTCAGCTCTCAGGATTATCCACCTCAGCTTCTGGTTGGAGAAACTGCTGTGGCAGTATGTGGAGGTGGGGAGGGGTTCTCACTCTCTGCTTGTAAGCCTGAGCACAGAGTTTGTGCTGCTTCTGGGGGCAGGGTTGCTTCTCACAGCCCCAGACAGGGAAGCTCTCAGTCTCTAGAAATCATACACTTTATTTTCCTTTTTCCAGGCCTGCCTTTTTGGTGCACTGCAATTTTCCAGGATTTCATGAATTTCTTTTTGATTGAGATCTGTCGCTGGGGAGTAGTGCTCCCTGTGGGCTAGAGTACTGGGGACCCTGCAGCACCTTTGGGGCCAGCCAGTGATGTGCCACTGTAGTCCTCTGGGTGGACACTGGGGGATGTCAGTGAAGGCTCCTGGGATGTGGACAGACGGGAGCTGTAGCTCCTGGGGCAGAATGCGTCTCATGATGGCTGTGCTCTCCCAGTAGTGCCCTGTTGCAGCTGCTTAGGTCTCAGGGGGTGTGAGTGACCCAGCATGAATTCCCTGTCAGTGTAATGTCCTTACAGGGTCTGCAGGTCACTCTCCATGCTAGCATCAGGGTTTGTGTGGTTAGAGGGGCTTCCCATGGCTGGGGTTACAGTATTTTGTGGTGGGGAGAATTGGACCACTGACGTTCTCTCACTTACCCTTCCCTACAATAGCGAGCACCTCTGGCTCCCAACTGGCCACTCGCTTCCTTCTCCTCTGTGCCTCAGGTGCTTGCTGAGACTTCTCTGTTGGACTCTAGCGGTCTCTCCTGGATGTTCTATTGGAGGT
The DNA here is from genome assembly GCF_043159975.1 of Macaca nemestrina. NCBI lineage: Eukaryota > Metazoa > Chordata > Mammalia > Primates > Cercopithecidae > Macaca > Macaca nemestrina. The sequence goes on along the minus strand of NC_092131.1, from coordinate 72,253,099 downwards.
GTGCTATCTTTTCATAATTTTGGGTCTTCTTTCTGGAGAAGGTGAGTGTCCAATGTCTCTAGTCAGCCATCTTGAACCTGAATCCTCATTAGAATATTTCTATTTTAAGACTGTAGAGAGTATATGGATTTTAAGAACTTTTTCAGTAATCATATTGGTGGTAATATTAATATGATTATTCTGAGACTTGTGTGTGTGTAGTGTGAGGTAATCAAGTGAGTAATTATGGAATATACTAATTCCATGATCCTCTGCATCTTTGAGAACCAGAATTCTCATGTAGCAAAAGGAGATACAGATATAATAGAAAAGAGATTGCATACAATTGAGTTGAAATTGGAATGATCAATGTGGATGCATCAGGTATTTTATTTATATTTTCTAGTTCTGCCTACTGTATAGGCCTAAAAGCAATGATCAGCCCAGAAGGAATGAGTATCCTTTGTGCGTGCGTAGATTGTGGAACAATCTACAATTCTCACCACAATTTCTCATTTACAAAAAAGGGCTTCTTAGAGAAATGGCTGATTCCAGGACTTGGGCAAGAAATGAACATGACAAGCCTGGAATGTCTTATATTATCAGAAAGAAAACTACTAGGGTCTCATCGTATATTACTAGCATCATGTCAAAAGGATTCAGAGGACAGGTTTAAAGGGCTTCTAATAGCCAAAGATGGGACAATTTGAGCTCCAATAATGATAATAATTAAAACAGATTGAAGCCTATAAAAATGTTTAAATTGAAAAGTTTATAATGATTATATGTGAGAGTGTGAGAGTGTGTGTGTGTGTGTGTGTATGTGAGACCTTTGGGGAATAACAAGGAAACTGGTGAATAAAGGGAGGAAATCCAACACTTATCCTGCCTTTCCTATGTGAACTTGGTAACAAACAAGTAAATGAGAGTAAGGGTCTCATTAGAAAGGTAATCCAACAAATAAATGAAAATAAAATGATAGAACTTCAACATCACCATTTGGCACTCTCTAGTTAATGGCGATAAGCATTAAACATCAATGGCTACTAAGATCATGAAAAACAGATAATTAGAAATTATATGCCTCATAGTCTTGAACCTAAGTCTGAGTCAGTCTCTGGATCCAGCTGCCAATTTTCAGAAATTCAGAGGACAGATGAACTTCTTGGGTTGCACCAAGAATATGCAATCAGCAAAATCCAGAATGTGGGACACTCTATGGGTCAAATGGCCCAGGTTCTTTAACTGAAAAGTATGAGGAAATGAGGGGATGGAGGAAGAACTTACAGAATAAGAGACATTTATAAGACATGTATTTTTTTTAACCAGGTAAGACTAACAGATCATATATAGGGATGCACATCTGAGTGACAAACTTTCCTTTTCTTTTTTTTTTTCTTTTTTGAGATGGAGTCTCTCTCTGTAGCCCAGGCTGGAGTGCAGTGGCGTGATCTCAGCTCACTGCAACCTCCACTTCCCTGGTTCAAGTGATTCTCCTGCCTCAGCCTCGTGAGTAGCTGGGACTACAGGCACGTGCCACCACGCCCGGCTAATTTTTGTGTTTTCAGTAGAGATTGGTTTTCACCGTGATAGCCAGGATGGTCTCAATCTCCTGACCTCATAATCCGTCCACCTTGGCCTCCCAAAGTGCTGGGATTACAGGTGTGAGCCACCGTGCCGGCTGTTTTTTTTTTTTTCTTTACCATTGAATTTTGAGATCTCTTTATATATTCTAGGTATTAACTTGTCCCTTGTTTTATATGTGGTTTGCAAATACTTTCTACTACTCTGTAGGTTGTCTTTCATTTTCCTAATAGAGTCACAGAAGGAGAAAAGAAAAGAGGCTGGGCTGAACAAGTACTCAAACAAACAATGGCCAAAAACACACAGCAAATTGTCAAGAGACCTAAACCTACAAATGCAGGAAGCTGGTATCCAAACAGGTTAGATCCAAAGAAATCCACACCAAGATACGTTATAATTAAACTTCTGAAAGCTTAAGACAAATAAAAAACATCTTGAAAGCTTTCAGAGAAAAATGATAACTTACTTATTGGGGTAAGGGGAAAACAATTAGAATAACAGCAAACATCTCATCAGAAACCATGGAGGCCAGAAGAAAGTGTCACAATATTTTTCAAGGGCTGAAATAAAATTACTGTCAACCTGGGATACTGTCACCTAGTGAAAATATTTGTCAAGAGTGAAGGGGAAATGAAGTTATTCTGAGATGAAGGAAGGCTATTTGTTGCCAACAGATTTACCCTAAACAGATTTACCCTAAAAGAAGGGCTAAAGAAAGTTCTCTAAATAGAAGGAAAATGATAAAAGAAGGACCTTGGAACATCAGGAAGGAAGAAAGAGCATAAAAGAAAAAATATGGTGAAATAAAAGCCTTTCCTTCTCCTCTTGGTTTTTAAAATTACTCCTGATAGTTGAAGTAATAATTATAATACTGTCAAATGTGGTTCTAAATGTCTATAGAGGAAATATTTAAGACAATTATGTTATCAATGGGGGAGGATAAAGGGACATAAGGGAGGTAAGATTTTTCTTCAACACCAGTAGATTGAATATGTTATGTATATATAATGTAGTACTCAAGCAACCAGTAAAAAAAAATCGATACAAAGAGGTACATTCCAAATATTATAGATAAATTAAAATGGAATTCTAAAAAAAGGTGTGCGTAACACATAGGAAATCAGGAAAAATAAAACAGAGAAATAAAGAACAAAGAGAACAATCAGAAAACAAAAATAAAATGGCAGACTTAAGCCCTAACATAAAAATAATCATGTAAAATATAAATAGTCAAAATACCCCAATTAAAATACAGAGATTGGCAGAATGAATTACAAAACAGGACCCAATCTACTAAGCTTTTTGTTTTGGTTATTTTTCGGTTCTAAAATTTCCATTTGAGGCTGGGCACGGTGGCTCACGCCTGTAATCCCAGCACTTTGGGAGGTTGAGGCAGGTGGATCACTTGAGGTCAAGAGTTAGAGACCAACCTGGTCAACATGGTGAAATCCTGTCTCTACTAAAAATACAAAAATTATCCAGGTATGGTGGCTCACACCTGTAATCCCAGCTACTCAGGAGGCTGAGGCAGGAGAATTGCTTGAACCTGGGAGGCGGAGGTTGCAGTGAGCCGAGACTGTGCCACTGCACTCTAGCCTGGGCAACAGAGCAAGACTCTGTCTCAAATAAAATAAAATAAAATAAAATTTCCATTTGATTCTTTATAGCATCAGTTTCTTTGCTGAGGCTTTTTTTTTTTTTTTTTTTTTGAGACAGAGTTTCACTCTTGTTGCCCAGGCTGGAGTACAATGGCGTGATCTCGGCTCACTGCAACCTCCACCTCCTGGGTTCAAGTGATTCTCCTGACTCAGCCTTGTGAGTAGCTGGGATTACAGGCATGTGCCACCATGCCTGGCTAATTTTGTATTTTTAGGAGAGACGGGGTTTCTCCATGTTGGTCAGGCTGGACTTGAACTCCTGACCTTGGGTGATCCTCCCACCTCGGCCTCCAAAGTGCTGGGATTACAGGTGTGAGCCACCACGCCCAGCCTGAGGCTATTTTTAAATTTGTTTCAAGTGTGTTTTTAATTGGTCAGTGAGGCATTTTTATCATGGCTGCTTTAATCTTTGTCAGACAATTCTAACATCGCTCTGTATCTCAATGTGGGCATCTGTTGGTTATCTTTTCTCATTCAGTCTGAGCTTTTCATGATTATTGATAGGATGAATGATTTTCTGTTGAAGCCTGGACATTTTCATATTGTGTTACAACACTCTGGATCTTATTTAAACCTTTTATTTTAGCTAATTTGTTATTATTATTTTTTTACTAACACTGCTCTGGCAGGGCAACTGGGGGACACTGTGTTATTGCTGCCAGGTAGGAGTGGAAGTCCAAGTTTCTCACTTGGCATTTGTTGACACTTGTGTGGGGGGAACTCCTCATTACTGCTGGGCAAGTGTGGAAGTTATGGCTTCTTACATGGCCTGCACTACACCATGATAGGAGTGGCCTCATTAGTGTTGGGCGATGGTGGAAGACCTGACTCTCCACTAGGCCTCCTGTCACTCCATTCCTGTGGGAGTACTGAGGTGCTTTGTTACATCATTTATTACATTTTCTTTTATTTCCTTTTTTTTTTTTTTGAGACAGTCTCGCCCTGTCACCCAGGCTGGAGTGCAGTGGTGTGCCCATGGCTCACTGCAGCCTCAAGTTCCCGAGTTCAGGTGATCCTCTCACTCAGCCTCCCTAGTAGCTGGGACTATAAGCATGTGCCACCACACCCAACTAATTTTTTGTATTTTTTTGGTAGAGATGATGTTTCACCATGTTGACCACGCTGGTCTCAAACTTCTGGGCTCAAGCGATCTGCCCACCTTGGCCTCTCAAAGTGCTGGGGTTACGGGTGTGAACCACCGTGCCTGGCCTGTTACATTTTCTTGAGAATGGAAATCTAGGCTTTTACTAGCATGGGTTGGGGTGGGGTTACAGCTTTTTCTGTGGTGTTTGGTTCAAGTAGAGTGGTTATGGTTTAAAGTTGTCTGTCTTGCTAGGCTGCCTTTTCGCTGGTCCTTTGGCAAGAGAGAGCTTTTTGTTGGGGCTTTTCTTATCTGTACCCATTGGCAATTGTGAGTTGCCAGTTTCTTCAGCTGCAAGTCTGGGATATGAGGCACAAAGGAAAACCCAAGAAATTCACCATCATGTCGCTCCTCAGATCCCAAGAACCTAGTCTGTCTTTTTTTTTTTTCCCACCTTTCAGAGTCATCTTATGTTTGTTTTAGATAAAATGTTTGAAGTTTTCAGTTGTAGTTAGTGGGAGAAATAAGAAAAATTACATCTACTCTAGTTTCCTGGAAGTAGAAATCTCCAGGGATGTTTCTGAACTCCATGAAAGGAAAATGAACTTTTATGATGTACCTTTATACATTTTTGTCTTTTTGGTTTGAATACTTTGGTTGTAATACAGAACATGTTAATCTTTACTTATTTTCTCAATTCTTACTATTTGTTAAAACAAATAAGAATAGCTATAACTCAGTTAAAACAAGTAGGAATACACTAGTTCTTTGGATGGTCCATGTTATTTCTGATTGTTTTAATATTTATTTGTATTGGGTTCAGAGAAGAGGATGAGAGTGTCTGAGGGGTATAAGCAGTCTCATTCTGGCTCCCAACGTATTTTTAGGAACCTTATACCTAGCAAAAAGTGTTTTCCACCACTAAATTATATTCCCAAAGTCTTATCAAATGTATTTTCTAATTGAAAAGTTTAACATAGGCTTCACCTTATGAATGACTAGCAGGTATTGGGAAACTCAGAGGTATAGATAGTACAGGCAGCTTTTCTTTTTGTTCTTTTTTCTTTTCCTTTTCTTTTCTTTTTTTTTTTTTGGTTGAGATAGCATTTCTCTCTGTCACCCAGGCTGTTGTACAGGGACGTGATCATGGCTCACTGCAGCCTCCACCTCCTGACTTCAAGTGATCTTCCTGCCTAAGCATCCTGAGTAGCTGGGACCAGAGGTGTACACCACCATGCCTGGCTACTTTAAAATATTTTTGTGATGACGGTATCTGACTATGTTGCCTAGGCTGGTCTTGAACACCTGGTCTCAAGCAATCTTCCCACTGTGATCTCCCAAAGTGTTGGGATTACAGGCGTGTGCCACCACATCCAGGCAACTTTTCTTAATTTTAGATAAAGTCTTCCAGTTCCATCCTGAATGGTGTATGGATAGGAGAGGATGCCTGAATTAACACAGAACCCAAAATGGAACCAGTTATTCATGCTTCACACAGGGTGTAGAGAAGCATTGCGCAAACTGTGCAATGAATTATTGTACAATCAGAAGTGCTTACTTTTAACTTAAAAACACATTCATGTTAAGCATAATTTCTTAGATCCTCAAGGTCAGTGTTTTAATTTGATTCTCTCTTTGTCACATCTAAAAGAAAATAACATCAATGTTAACTGGATTGTGGGCTTTTGCCCATAATCATTTGAACATCAATGTCTCCTTCTTGCTTTTATCTTTATTGTCCAAAATATGAACGATCTTTTTGGTTGTAATTTTCTTGGATCTTTCTATGCTTTCTATTATTTTAATATCTTAAATTAAGAACACCTCAAAATATCTAATTTTCTGACCCCTACCTTTATCTTAATGAGATTGCTTTCACAGTCACTAGCACCAGTGACTGTGACTTTCTGTGCAGTCATTTGTCCCCAGAGCTACCTTCCTTCAGTAGTAACTGCAAAATAAGCCAAAGAACAAACTGTCCTTGTTCTTCTCAGGTTCTTTTAGGGCTTTGGTTGCTAGTATTATTTTCTTCCACCATTTTCTTTCCCTTTTTTTCTATTTCACATGCTTGTTTACCAGCCTTGGTTATTGAGATATGTTACTCCTAGACCTACCCAGTGTAACTTTGATCTCTTTGTTTCTAGATCTTTGACTTTTACATGGCAACTGTTATTTCAGATTCCCTTAGCTAAACTGATCTTTTTCCCATTTTAAGGCTTACTCAAGATCCATATTCTGTAGACTCCCTAGTGTCTCCTTGGCTTAGTCTGGACCATCTACCTAAATTATCAGCTTTTGAACTCTTAGTTTCTGATCTTCACCCTAACACATATAATTGCATATGGCAACTTTGTGAAATGTAAACTTCTTTTGCCGGGCTTGGATCTAGGATGCTATCCAACCCTATCCCAGCCTAAATCTCCACCTGGAAAATTTGACTTTCACATCCAGCTGATCATGAAGCCCTGCCAGTTTTGTGTCTTAGAAACTTCTAAACTCTATCTCCTCAGCATTAGGCAGGACCATTTCAACTGCAAATTACAAAAACCCAATTCAAGCCAGTTTTGCAAAATAAAGGAATGTATTCTTCTTCATTACTAGAAATTGAATAGGCTTCAGAGTCAATTAGTTCAATATGTTAAACAATGTCATCAGGAACCTACCTCTCTCCATCTCTCAGCTCTGTTTCTTCTGTGCAGCCTTTGCTCTTCAGCAAGCAGAGTCTTTTTATGGTGGGAAAGATGGCACTGTGCAGCTCAGGACTTACAGAGTGCTTGTGGCACATGACCTCTGGGTAAGGAAATTGGGGGACTGGGGCACAAGAGTGGGAAGGAGACTTACTTTGGCAGGATGTGTTCTTTTTGCCTTGTGGTAATGACTAAATAAGTGCACCAATATATCATTACAAATTGTATTACAAAGTGAAAATTCAATTCGTGGAGATATGGGCTAAGTAGAAAATAAAAACCCTGTTACTAAGGTGGAAGGTGAGGACAGTATTGTCAACAGTACCAAATACTGTCTAAGGGACAAGCAGGAGAAGAGCTGAAATGTGCAAGTTTGATTTAACAGCATGGAGGTCAGGGGTGAATTTGACAAGAGAAGTCTTGTTGAGACCAGTAATCAGAATATGGTGGGTTGTGAAGTGAAAGAGAGATGAAGAAAACAAGAGGAGCAGAAAAAGGAGGAGACTGTAGGAGGGGAGATATTGGAAGGCAATGGGAAGGAACCAGCAGAGAGAGGCAGTACGAAGATACAGGAAAGAGAAGAAACATGAACAGAGTAAGGTACTTGAGAAGGCATAAGAGGTAGGCCACTTGTTCCTCTGAAACAAGAAAGAAAGACAAGAAGATTCATATATAGGTAGGTTTGTGTTATTGTTCTGGTGGCAGGAATTTGAGGGAGTCGTTCTGATGGCTTTTGTTTCCCTTCTGAAAACAGAAGTCGATTGCCTCAGATTGCCTGCTGAATGATTTGGCAGGATAAGAGGTGGCCGAATCCAAAAGTTTGAGAATAGAGATGCAGAGAATAAGAAAGTACCATAACTAGAAAAACATAGTTCTGTAGTTGTCATTCAGGACTGAGAGCCCATTTGAGGTTGATGACGGTAAAACTGTATTAGATTCCATCTACTTGACTGTTTGATTTTTCTCCAGCAAAGCTCAGAGGATGAGTGGATGAGGCAGAGGGTGATGTCACCCTGGGTTGGAAGGGCAACAGGACAAGGGCATTTAAGGCTCTGCTTTTAATATGTAGTCAATTCTGCTTTAATAACTTTTCCATTTTTTTCCCATAGTTTTTGATCTAATGGGTATGTTTAATTCATGTTTTTTTCCAGAAAGTTCTGTATTTGAGATATGTATATAAAGTTTTAGCATTGTTGTTGATAGTATTTTGTAGAGAAAAAACCCTGCCATATCTATGACTATAGCTTCCATTTCATTCATTACTTTCTATGTATATGTGTTCTTTTTTCTTGATTAGCTGGAGGTTTGTTTAGGATATACTTTCATTTTCAGAGAAACAGGTTTTAGATTTATTTGTCAATTTTACTGTTTTTAAGATACCTTTTAGCATTGCTCCTCTGTGTGTCTGCTTCCTACATTAGACAGTATGCCCTAGTGGAGAGGAGCACATTTCACCCATCCCTGCATTTTCCAAGGCAGTTTACTCGAATGTTTTCTACAACATGGGATTCAATTCATTTTTATAGGATTGACTTAAATGTTATTTTGTGATAATTTTATTTTAAATGTTATAAAAGAAACTAGAGATTTAATTAGATTCACCCTACTTTCTTTTAGTTTGGGACTTATGTGTATGTGTTTTTCCACCCCTAAAAAATCAACATTTTTATGCGTTGTATTTTATGAGTTACAAGGCTGTACTTATTGGGGGACACTTGCGATAAGGAGGAAATGTCAGGAAGCTCTATCTTGTAATATCTGAAATTGGCATTAAGAGCTTATTTTTGAATTGGTTTTCAACTAGCAACTTGGTGACCTGAGGCAGAGCTTTAGCACACAGTACTAAGTGGTGTGAATACAATAGAACTGACAAGATTAATTTTTCTTTCTGCAAAAATATTTTGGTGGAGGGTGATATGGTTTGACTGTGTCCCCACCAAAATCTTATCTTGTATTATAGTTCCCATAATCCCCACATGTCATGGGAGGGACCTGGTGTAAGTAGTTGAATCATGGGAGTGGTTACACCCATGCTGCTGTTCTTGTGATAGTGAGTTCTCATGAGACCTGATGGTTTTTTTATTTTTTGTTTTTTTGAGATGGAGTCTTACTCTGTTGCCCAGGCTGGAGTGCAGTGGCATAATCTTGGTTCACTGTAACCTCTACCTCCTGGGTTCAAGCGATTCTCCTGTCTCAGCCTCCTGAGTAGTTGGGACTACAGGCATACACCGCCATGCCTGGCTAATTTTTGTATTATTATTATTTTTTTTAGTAGAGACAGGGTTTCACCATGTTAGCCAGGCTGGTTTTGAACTCCTGACCTCAGGTGATCCGCTCGCCTTGGCCTCCCAAAGTGCTGGGATTATAGGTGTTAGCCACTGTGCCCAGCCAAGACCTGATGATTTTATAAGGGGTTTCTCCCACTTTGCCTAACACTTCTTCTTCCTGCTGCTACATGAAGAAGGACATGTTTGCTTCCTCTTCCACCATGATTGTAAGTTTCCTGAGGCCTCCCCTACCCTGTGGAACTGAGTCAATTAAACCGCTTTCCTTTATAAATTACCCAGTCTTGAGTATGTCTTTATTAGCAGCGTGAGAATGGACTAATACAGAAGGTTAGTGAGTGGATGGGCATTTGGGCATTCTTGTATACTATATGGGGAAGTGAATATCATTATGGCCTGTATGGAAGACTGTTGGCAATATCTAAAGCCTTAAATATGCACATGTCCTTTGTCTCAGAAATACTCCTGCTAAGAATATATTTTACAGCACTAATATAGACAAGAGGGCAAAGGTATATATATGTACATAGATATTCATTGCATTATTTAGAATAGAAAAATGAAACAATTTAAATTTTTAATATATTGTTTAGATTTTGATACAGCTATACAATAACTGGCATATTTTGCAGGCACTTTGTTAAAAAAAATGAATGTGAGGGGTGTGTGTGTGTGTGTGTTTGTGTATACACTAACAAATCTGGATAGACATAGTAGCCAAGGTAGCAGCAGGATACAGGAGGCATACTCAAATTGAATAACTTGACTAGGGTTCAATATAGGGACTATTTATAAGGCATAGGCAGAATATAGAGAAGCAACAAGGAATAGTATAGAACCTGGAGTTTGTAAGAGTATGGGGGATAAGATGTTCTTACCATATCTAGGCCTGTCTGAAGGAGCCAGAGGAATTAGGTAGGAAGATTTATGGGGAGGAGGGCCTTTTGACAGGACTTGTGACTTTTTGTAAAAGGATGTAGCCCTCTCACAGCAACTCTACAGCGTGGTTGCTGGGAAATGAATGTCTTGGCCTCTCTTTCCTTCTTCCCCCTTCTCTCTCCCTGGTGTTCTTCATTGAGTAAGCCCTACCAGAAGTCAGATCTCAAAGGGAGTCTTTGATGAAGACCATATAATTAGTCTCCCATGGCACAAAGCAAGGTGGAGAGGATTGGGAGTAGCACTAAAGGGACAAACAGAAAATACTGAGCTCAACGTATGTACACAACATGTTAGTGGAGGTAATTCTTGACAGTGGGGTTTTGGGTTAATATTTTCTTCCTTAATTTCATTTTCTAATTTTTGAAAATGAATACATATGACATGTAATTTTTAAAAGTTAAAATTTTTTTTCCATAGAAATAATTTGCCTCAAATTATGTGATAATTATGAATTTGCTTTGCCAAAATTCAGCCGTTTTGTGTCTACACAGCTGAATGCCCTCTTCTAACCTTTAATCCTTATTTACTTAAAAATATCCTCAGGGTTTCTTTAGTTAGAAAACAAATTTTCCTAATTCCAGCCAATGTTAGCACTTGGGAGTGGGGTAGGGAATTGGCTTTATTTAGGAATATTATTACCTTGATAAAATTTTGGGGACCACTGTGACCATTTAAAACCATATTATAAACACAGGTACTCTGAGTTCCTCAGAAGGAGCTTTAAAAGCCTAATATCATTCCATAATCCTGATAGAATATAGAATATAGAATTTAGTTGGATTAACAGATAGCAGTATTAAAGCATTTTATTTACATAAATTATGAAACCAGATTAAGGTAAATAGCCTATCATATGTCCTTCAATGTACACATAGAAACATTTCTATTACTGATTTGTGAACATTTCTCCTCCATGGAGCAGCTTTAATATATACCTTTTTTCTTCCTTTATTATGAAATCTTAGGTTATCAATAATAATGTATAATCATTCTAAAGATGATGTTGGTATTGACTACACTTAACTAAGAGATAAGAAGGGTCTTTTTGAGGTCTATCTACAACCTTTAATAGAAAGCGTTTGCTTTGAGAAATAATCTACATATGCATTGTTAAACTTTCTTCTTCTTTTTCCGAGCTATTGCTTTTTCCTTTAGTGGCACAAAACATTTTAAAATTGCATTTTCTATTAGTATTTTTTTCTGGGGAAAAGATGGGATGTGTATATGGCATGTAAAAATGCTATGTATCAAAATCAATGATAAAAAGAAAATCTTAAAGTTAGCCAGAGAAGAAAAATCATTTATTAATTTCCTATCACTGCCATAGAAGTTATCTCAAACATAGAGGCTTAAAACACAAATTTATGATCTTACAATTCTCTAAGTCAGAAGAAGGACATGGGCCTCACTGTGCTAAAATCAAGGTGTGAGCAGTGATTCAAAGGAATCAAGGCTTCATTCTTTCCTGGACACTCTAGGAAAGAAAGTGTTTCCCTGCTTTTTCCAATTTCTAGAAGCCATCCAGATTCCTTGGCTCATAGCCCCTTCCTCCATCTTCAAAAACCAACAATAAGGCATCTCTCTGATTCTGCTTCCATAGTCACATCTTTTTTCCTGACTCTCTTTTGTCTGTCTCTTCCATTAAGGACTCTTGTAATTACACTGGACCAGCCATACAATCCAGGATAATCTCCCTATTTTAAGGTAATCTGATTAGCAACCTTAATTCTATCATCTGATTAGCAACCTTAATTCTTTCTGCAGACTTAGTTACTTTTTGCCGTATAAACTAACATAGTCACAAGTTCCAGGAATTAGGATGTGCACATCTTGGCCATTATTCCACCTAGCATAGCCTGTCTTCTGGTCCCTAAATATACCTATCTGTCTTGAATGCAAAATACATTCACCTTATCCCCAGCTCTCCAAAGGTCTCATCCCATTATAGCATCAATGCAAAGTCAAAAATCTGAACTATTCACTAACTCAAAAGTCTCAAATCTTACCATCTAAACCAGGCATGGATAATTGTTTTGCCTACCACATACATGTTATATATGAAGGAACAAAGATAACAATGACAGTAGATTTCCCATCTGAAACAATATAAGTGATAAAGCAGTAGAGGAAACATCTTTCAAGCAGTGAAAAAAAATTTTAATTTCGAATTCTGTACTTAGCAAGAATATATTTATTTTATTCAGTGAACCCCAAAGAAGAGAGAAGAAGTGGAAAAGGGAAAATAACAGATGAAGATATAAAATATAGCCATATGATAGATTTAAACTAACCATATCAGTGATGAGATTAAATGCAAATGGTCTGAATACCCTAATTGTAAGGCACAGCTGATCAGATTGGATTGAAAAAAAAAAGCAGAATCCAATTATATGCTGCTTACAAGACACACACTTTAAATGTAAAGACACAAACAGGTAAAAAGTAACAGAAAAGAAGAAGATATTCCATGCTAATATTAATTAAACAAAAACTAGAATAGTTATTAATAGCAAACAAAGCAGATTTCAAAACAACATTAGCATGGATGAAGAATGTGATATCATAATGATAAAGGAGTCAATTCATCATGAGCAAAAAACAATACAAAACATTTGGGCACCTAATAACAGAGATTCAAAATACACAAACCACAAATGTACAGAATAGACAAATCCACAATTACAGAGATTTAAAAACTTTTTTATCAATGACTGATAGGACAACTAGACAGAAAATCAGCAATGGTATAAAATACTTGAACAACACTGGTAACCAACGTGATCTAACTGACCTTTTTAGAAAACTCCAACAGCAGCAGAATGCACATTTTTTTTTTCACATGCACACAATACAAGATAGACCATATTTTGAGGACATGAATCATGTCTCTGTAAGTTTAAAGGTATTTACACATAAAAATGTGCATTCTCCACTCACAATGGAATTAAATTAGAAATCAATAAGCAAAAGATCTTTGGAAAATTCTCAAATATTTGGAAACTGAAAAGTGCATTTCTAAGTTCTAAAGAACCCATGAGTTAAAGAAGAAATCAAAAGAAAAATTAGAAAGCATTTTGAACTGAATTGAAATGAAAACACAACACATAAAAACTTGTAAATACTGCTGTTATACCAAGCAGATGTCTGCAAACCAAAAACCAAACCAAACCAAAAGAAAACCAACAAAAACTCTCAGCAAACTAGAAATAGAAAAGAACTTCCAAAAAAGATAATACATCATGACCAAGTGATGTTCATCCCCCAAATGCAAAACTGCTTTCACATACACAAATCAGCCATCAGAATTCACCATATGAACACACTGAAAACCTGAGAGAAAAAAAATCATAGTCATCTCAATGAACCATTCAACAAAATTAAACATCTATTCATGATAATCTCAAGGAATTAAGAACAGAAGGAAACTTCCATGACTTATTAAAAGACATCTTTTTAAAAACCTGCAATAATGCCTCATTTAATGAAAGACACTGAATGCGTTCTCCCTAAGAGTGGGAACAAGGAAGGAATGCCTTATTTCACAATTCCTAGTCACCATCACATTGGAAGGCATGCAATAAGACAATAAAAATAAACAAAAGAAATAGAAGAAATATAGGTTGGAAAGAAATAAATAGAACTGCCTCTATTCACAGACGAAACGATTCTCTGTGTAGAAAAAACTAAACAATTACATTAAAATCTACTAGTAAGTAGTAAGTTAGTAAACGAGTAAGTAAGTTTAACAAGGTCACCAGATACAAACTCAAATTGGACCACAGACTTAAATGTAAAACTTTAAAACTTCTAGAATAAAATATAAGAGAAAAAAAAAAGAACTTCCTTAACCTGATAAAGTGCATCTGTGAAAAATCTAGAGTTAGCATCATGCTTGATGGGCAAAGATACAATGCGCTTTCCCTAAGGTTGAGAAAAAGGCAAGGATATTTCTTTTCACTATTTCTATTCAACACTGTATTGGAGGCACTAGCCAGTACAATCAGGCAAGATGTAGAAAATCTGAAGGATTTTTAAAAAAATGATAAGAAATATGAATTTACCAATGTTGCAGAGTGTAAGATAGTCAACCATCTTATAATTATATATTTTATATATTATGAAGCCCACTCTTGCACAACATGGCTTTGAACTGCACAGGTCCACTTCTATGTGGATTTTCTTCCTCCTCTGCCACTCCTGAGACAGGAAGACCAACCTCTCTTCCATTTCCTTCTCAGCCCACTCAGTGTGAAGGCAATGAGGCTGAACACTTTTATGACAATATGGTTCCACTTAATGAATAGTAAATACATTTTTTCTTATGATTTTCTTAATAACATTTTTTTTCTAGCTTACTTTATTATAATATAGTATATAATACATATAACATAAATTATGTATTAATTGACTGCTCATATTATAGGTAAGGCTTCCAGTCAACAGTAGGTTATTAGTACTTAAGTTTTGAGGGAGTTAAAAGTTATATACAGTCCAGGCATGTTGGCTTATGCCTGTAATATCAGCACTTTAGGTGGCCAAGGTAGGATGATCCCTTGAGGTTAAGAGTTTGAGACCAGCCAGGGTAAATAGCAAGATCCCAATCTCTATAAAATTTTTTAAAAAATTACCTGGGCATGGTGGCACATGCCTGTAGTCCCAGCTACTTAGGAGGCTGAGGTGGGAGGATTGCTTGAGCCGGGAGGTGGAAGTTGCAGTGAGCTATGATCTTACCACTGCATTCCAGCCTGGGTGACAGAGCAAGACTCTGACTCTAAAAAAAATTAGGAAAAGTTGTACATAAATTTTCAACCCTAAATCCCTGCACTCAGGGTCATATATATGTATATATATATAAAATATATATATATATATAAATCATATTATAATAAATTATGTTTCTGAATGCTAGAAATGGACAATTAGAAATTGAAATAAATAATTCTATCTATATAGCATTAAAAATATGAAATACTTAGAATAAATTTGACAACAGATGTGCAAAACTTATATACTGGGAATTGCAAAACATTGTTAAGAGAAATTAGAGACCTAAATTAATGGAGAGGTGTAGGATAGGAAGACTCTGTATTGTTAAGATATCTGTTATGAGAAAAACTTGGGACTGTAACATATCCCCAAAAAAGGGAAGAAGCCAAGAGACCAAAGAATGACTTGGACAAGTCCAGCTTGTTAAGTAGATGAGTTTATTAGGACTTACATACAGTGGACTCCTGGACAGCGGCAGGATAGCTCTAGAGATCTGGGCCACTTCCTGTCTCTAAACTGCCTTTAAGTTAATTTTCTGGCTTTTTGGCTACTGTGTTTGAGTGATGAGACTGTCTTTCTTGGTAGATTCTTGGATACTCTCTGGGATATTTGGGTTCTTAGAGACACCTGCTCCTCAGCTGGGCACCATGGACTTGGCTCACCAACCAGCCTTCAGGGTTCAGGCAGTGGACATACACCCTTAAGTAACCTGGTGGGGGACCTGTCACACTACCATCCACCTTGTTCCCCAGCTCTTACACTCTTCCCACCAATCTTGCACAAGTCCCTGCATGGAGTATTGGGGTAGAAGTTTACGGGTCTGTTATGTATAACCATGGCTATGCATACAGACCACATCTACAGTATACAAAACAGCATATAAAGCAGAAACTACAATTATGATGCCTATTAGAAAAACCTAACTCCAGTAAGTAGGTAAGGTGTGTAACCAATTTGAGAATGACTGATTGGGTTATATCGTGGATCTGACACCTGATTGGTTATATCATGGATCTGAGTTGGAAAATCATTTAAAGCATCTGTGACTGTATTAATCCATTATCACACTGCTATAAAGAACTGCTCAAGACTGGATGATTTAGAAAGGAAAGAGGCTTAATTGACTCACAGGTCCACATGGCTGGGGAGGTCTCAGAAAATTTACAATCATGGCAGAGGGTGAAGAGGAAGCAAGGCATCTTCTTCACAAGGCAGCAGTAGGGAGAATGAACACAGGAGGAACAACCAAACACTTACAAAACCATCAGATTTCATGAGAATTCACTCACTATCATGAGACTAGCATTATTCAATTACCTCCACCTGGTCTTTCCCTTGACATGTGGGGATTATGTGGATTACAATTCAAGATGAGATTTTGGGTGGGGACACAGCCAAACTATATCAGTGACATTGTTCTCTTCATCAGGGTTATAGGTGCAACAGGTAGTGCCTATAAGGGCACATGTTGTTGGGTCTCCGTTGAGTTGGTAATCAGGCGTCCAGGTGTATGCAATCCCCAGTGAACCTGGGTTGCATTATCGCTGCTGTTGAACCAGTCACTCCAGTTATGTGGGGAGAAAGGCAGAATATTCCAAGGCATATCATTCTTTTTTTTTTTTTTTTTTTTTTTTGAGATGGAGTCTCGCTCTGTCGCCCAGGCTGGAGTGCAGTGGCCAGATCTCAGCTCACTGCAAGCTCCGCCTCCCGGGTTCCCACCATTCTCCTGCCTCAGCCTCCCGAGTAGCTGGGACCACAGGCGCCGCCACCTCGCCCGGCTAATTTTTTGTGTTTTTAGTAGAGACGGGGTTTCGCCATGTTAGCCAGGATGGTCTCGATCTCCTGACCTTGTGATCCGCCCGTCTCGGCCTCCCAAAGTGCTGGGATTACAGGCTTGAGCCACCACGCCCGGCCGGCATATCATTCTTATTGGATAGGGGAGGTATACTTATACCCAATAACCAGACTGGTTGCTGACTGCTGCAGTAGTCAGAGCTCAGTTTAGAAAGACATTACCAGCTGCGTGTAAACTAGTCAACCATTGTGGAAGACAGTGTGGTGATTCCTCGAGGATCTAGAACTAGAAATACCATTTGACCCAGTGATCTCATTATCGCATATATACCCGAAGGATTATAAGTCATGCTACTATAAAGACACATGCACATGTATATATATTGCGGCACTATTCACAATAGCAAAGACTGGGAGCCAACCCAAATGTCCATCAGTGACAGACTGGATTAAGAAAATGTGGCACATGTACACCATGGAATACTATGCAGCCATGAAAAAGAATGAGTTCATGTCCTTTGTAGCGACATGGATGAAGCTGGAAATCATCATTCTCAGCAAACTATTCCAAGGACAGAAAACCAAACACCGCGTGTTCTCACTCATAGGTGGGAATCAAACAATGAGAACACTCGGACACAGGATGGAGAACATCACACACTGGACCTGTCGTGGAGTGGGGGGATGGGGGAAGCATAACATTAGGAGAAATACCTAATGTAAATGACGAGTTAATGGGTACAACACACCAACATGGCACATGTATACATATGTAACAAACCTGCATGTTGTGCACATGTACCCTAGAGTTTAAAGTATAATAAAAAAATTAATAAAAAAAAAAAGAAAGAAAGACATTACCAGCTGCCATGGGTAGCAGGAAAAACAGCCTATGGGCATAAATACATGTTTAGTAAGGACATTCATGAGTGCATTCACTGTTTGTAATGTTATTACCATTGTATTTTCTGCCATTGGCCCTATTAGGGAGGCAACAACAGGCTTCAGGCCTGGCTGACAGTATCACATATGGCTTCCTTTCCCAGGAGCAGGCATAATAGCCAATTGATAAGCTTCTGGCCTTGCCCATCCTACCCATACTGTGATTGCCGCAGCAGGTATCTGTGCTGCTGTGTGTTGATGTCTAAGGCTCTTGGACCTCCATCAAGGAGCACAGCTGGGACCATCTCCCCTCCCGTAGTCTTCATGGCACTCTCTGGTGCCATAAAACTGACCCAATATGGGGACATTTTCCAGCTCAACTTCGTGTCCATGTAGCCATCACTGCTTGGCAGATCCACGCATGTTCTCAGGAGCACAGCCCAGCTGTCTGCTTCAGGAGCATGTCTCAGTGTCTCAGAGGTAACCCTGAGATTTTGTGGGGCCTGTTTTACAGGTCCTGCCAACCATTCATAGGAGTGACGCCATGTGTGATAGTGGGTGATTCATTTAAAGTTTGTATGGTGGCTCACACCTGTAATCTCAGCACTTTGGGAGGCCGAGGTGGGTGTATTACTTGAGGTCATGAGTTCCAGACCAGCCTGGCCAACATGGTGAAACCCTGTCTCTACTAAAAATACAAAAAAATTAGCTGGGCGTGGTGGCCTGCGCCTGTGGATCCCAGCTACTTGGGAGGCTGAGGCAGGAGTATTGCTTGAACTTGGGGGGGCGGGGGGGGGCAGAGGTTGCAGTGAGCTAAGACTGCACCACTGTACTCCAGGACCTTAACCAGCTGTCCTGGGATAGTGCACATAATTGGGTTTTTTACAGACCATTCTTTTTTTTCTATGAGGCCTGCCCCTGTTGGGTTATAGGTAAATGAAACTACCATTTTATGTTTTGTTCTAATGCCCAGATACCTTTGCTAGACCCCTCAGTGTACCAGGCCCCAACAGGTGTTGGTGGGGTCCCCTCATATATGGTGGTTTGGCCTGGGAGGTGGCTCTATGGTCATGTCAGCTCCTTCCACTTCTTACACAGTGGGTGGGTCTGAGCACCTCCTGCAGTGCCTGACTTTGAGGACTAGTGGACAGGACACCCCTCCATGGTGGACAGGCATGCCTTTTCTGGAGGATGTGTGATTGTGCCATCCCAGAAGTGGGCTTGGCTAGGAGGCCTTTCATTCACCCTTTTATGGGGCAGATAGTTTTTATTGTGATGGTCTGTTTTGTGATGATGGCCTCTGCTTGTCACAATGCCCTATATATGGCCAATAGCTGTTGCTCTGGGACTCTATAGTGGGATTCCACCCCTTTCCATAATTAGGATGAAAACCCTACAGATACTATTCTTGTTGGTTGCTTTTACCACAAACCCCATTCATCCCCAAGGCATCTCTAGCAACTTCTAATATAGAAAGCTGCTGCGGCAGGGGAGCTCTAGTGCTTGGACTTGTTTCACTAATATTTTTGTTTTGTCAAATGTCTCTTGCTCTACGTGTCCAATCCCTTTTTTTTTGAGACGGAGTTTCACTCTTGTTGCCCAGGCTGGAGTGCAGTGGTGCGACCTCCGCCTCCCGGGTTCAAGTGATTCTCCTGCCTCAGCCTCCTGAGTGCCCACCACCATGCCCGGCTAGTTTTTTGTATTTTTTGTAGAGATGGAGTTTCACCATGTTGGCCAGCCTGATCTTGAACTCCTGATCTCAGGTGATCCACCCGCCTTGGCCTCCCAAAGTGCTGGGATTTCAGGTGTGAGCCACTGTGCCTGGCCTTTTTTTTTTTTTTTTTTTTTAAACCATTTTTTTTTATTAGGGTGTTTAATAGCTAGAAGGTTTGTGCCAAATGAGGAACGAATATCCTCCAGCAACCCAGTAAACCTAGGAAAACCTGAAGTTGCTTTGCTGTCTGGGGAACAGGCTGCTGTGCTATCTTATCAATCGCAGTTCTAGGTGTGTTTTGTGTCTTACCCAACCAGGTAACTTTCAGGAATTTGATGGCTATGCCAGGACCTTATTTCTTCTAGGGGTTGCTTTCCCATCTTCTGTCCTTTAGGACATCTGTGATGGTTTGTAGAGCAGTGATATGGTTTGGCTCTGTGTTCCCCCAAATTTCATGTTGAATTGTAATTCCCAGCGTTGAGGGAAGGACCTGATAGGAGGTGAGTGGATCCTGGGGGTGGATTTCACCATGCTGTTCTCGTGATAGTGAGTGAGTTCTCATGAGATCTGATGGCTTAAAAGTATGTGGCACTTCCCCCTCATTCTCTCTCTCTCCTGCCACCCTATGAAGAAGGTACTTGCTTCCCCTTTGCCTTCTGCCATGATTGTAAGTTTCCTGAGGCCTCCCAGTCATGATTCCTGTTAAGCCTGCGGAACTGTGAGTCAAACCTCTTTTCTTCATAAATTACCCAGTCTCAGGTAGTTCTTTGTATTTTTAGTAGGGACAGGATTTCACCATGTTGGCCAGGCTAGTCTTGAACTCCTGACCTCAGGTGATCTGCCCGCCTCAGCCTCCCAAAGTGCTGGGATTACAGGCATGAGCCACTGCGCCCGGCCCAGGTAGTTCTTTATAGCAGCGTGGAAACAGACTAATATAAGCAGTCTCCAGATCTGCAAGAGACTCTGAGGTTAGCATGTTATCATTAGTATAGTGAAACAGGGAGTTTGGGATTGGCAAAGAGAGTCTAGACTGGCAAAGAGAGTCTGTGCAACCATACTGTGGCAGGGGCTAGGCAGGTATCCTATGGTAGCACCTGGCCAGTCCATTGTTGGCCATCCTAAATGAAGGCAAACTGGTCTTGTGAATCTTCTGCTAAAGGAACACTGGAAAAGGCATTAGTCAAGTCAATCACAGCATGAATGTTCCTCAGCTTAAGGATCACTTAGTCTAGCAGGTGAGCAATATTGGCTACAGCTCCATGTGTAGGGGACACCACTTTGTAATCCACCATCATTTTCCAGGTGCCATCTGGCTTCTTCACAAGCCACACAGGGCTATTATAGGGACTCTGGGCTGGCCTATCTGTACCTTATTTAATTGCTGAGTTGTTTGGGTGATTTCAGAGTGTCCTCCTGGCAGGTGGTATTGCTTCACATTCACTGCCTGCCTGGGCTGGGGCAGGTGTGCGGGCACCCATTCTGGCCCATCCTCTTTTTGCTCCTTGATTACTTTCTGGACTTTGTTCTTGTTTTTGTCCAGCTCACTAAGGTCTGCCAATGCTTCCCTCATATCATAGATTTTATTTCCCATTAATGGACTCAGAAGTGTAACCAACGCTCCACATCTAGCCCTTTTTAAGTTGAAAATGGCCCAGATATTTAATGAGTATCTAAAATAATTTTAAGATTTAAAACTACACAAAAAGTTTCCTACAAGCATTTACCTCATTTATACTTACATAATTTATTCATTTTTAGTAGTTTATCTAAATTATTCATGAGAACCAAGACATTGGACAAAGCTAATTATCATTCTAAGTTACTTCCTTCTTAACCATTTTAATAGCCTCTGAATATCAGGTGCTCACCTAAGCAAGAAACTTAAACACTTGGGAAGTTTTGCTGATAACTCAGAAAATTTAGCTGTTTTCATTGAACCCACAATATTAAATTAGCCTTATTTGTCAACAAAATTACACAAACAGGCCAGGCACAGTGACTCATGCCTGTAATTCCAGCACTTTGGGAGACTGAGGCAGGTGGATTGCTTGAGGTCAGGAGTTCGAGACCAGCCTGGCCAACATGGAGAAACCTCATCTCTAATAAAAATATAAAAATTAGTTGGGTGTGGTGGTGTACGCCCGTAATCCCAACTAGCTACTCGGGAGGCTGAGGCAGGAGAAAAGCTTGAACCCAGGAGGCTGAGGTTGCAGTGAGCCGAGATTACGCCACTGCACTCCAGCCTGGGTGACAAGAGCGAAAGTCCTTCTCAAAAATAAATAAATAAATAAATAAAATAATAAAAAATACACAAAGATCATTCTATATTTGGCTGGGTTGATCATCTTATAACTTTCACATCAAGCCGTGACATCTTAAAATATTTCAGCAGAAGCAAAATATGTTGTTGAAGAATATATTTGCAGAAGAAAATATAAAACTCATCTAATCAGTAAATGCAGACAAAAATGCATGCTGACAATTCTGAAGACATTTCTATTTTTATTTTGCCAATACTTTTAAAGCCAACTTACTTATGTTTTACATTTTAGCTGGAACTGACTGAACTGTATAGAAAAACAAAATATCCAAGTGGCCTTGAATTGGCAAGACCATAAACAGTGAGTTTTATCTCAATACCAGTAGCTTAATAACAGGAGATTCAAAGCAGGCAGAAAAGAAAATAGCATTAGAAGACTCGACTTAACTCTGTAGTTGCAGGTTAACCATTTGAACTCTGATTTTATTTTATTTTTTTTTTGTAATTTGTCTACCAGTTTTAAAATGTGCACAAGAAAAGGCCATAATACACAACCAGCCAGAGTAGTAGAAAACCTGGCATGGGTTTAAGCTTCTCCAGGAGTTTCTACCCTTTCTCCCATTTCTACTCTTAATGATTTCTGAGTACCCAGCCTTACTGCAACCATAGCATGTTTGCTATCCTTATAGTACTTTAATGTCTTAGCTTCTTGGAGTACATGCTCAGTCCCACCAGTGTTTTCTGAGTGTCCCCGTACTCATGTAGTAGCCCACAGGGTTAAGTAGTTGGGCAACTCCACCCGACATGCATGTTGCTAACTACCCTGGGGATTCTCCCTGCAGACACCCCTTCCTAACTCATCATTTGGTCTCGTCGATCCTGTTGGTGATGCCAATAGTTATGAGAAAAATTTGGAACTGTAACATCTCCCCCAAACAGGGAAGGAGTGAAGAAACCAAAGAATGACTTAGACCTAAGTTCAGCTTGATGAGCAGATGAGTTTATTATGACTTTTATACAGGACACTCCTGGACAGCAGCAGGACAGCTCTAGAGATCTATGCCACCTCCTGTCTCTAAAATGCCTTTAAGCTAATTTTCTGGCTTTTTGCTTATTGTATTTGAGTGATGAGACTGTTTTTCTTAGTAGGTTCTCAGATACTCTCTAGGATGTTTGGGTTCTCAGGGACACCTGCTCCTTGGCTGGGCACCATGGCCTTGGCTCACCGCCCAGCCGTCAGGGTTCAAGCAGCAGACATACGACCTTAAGTAACCTGGTGGGGGACCTATTACACTACAATATCAAATCTCTCCAAATTGATTTTTGAGTCAATGCAGTTGCTGTAAAAATCTCAGCATATCTTTTTATAAAAATTAACAAGTTAATCTTTAGATTCTTATGTAAATCAAAGGATATAGAATAGCTAAAACAATTTTGGAGAAAAACCAAAGTCATGGGCTAATATGAACTTTGTTCAAGGCTTATTATAAAGCTGTAGTAATCAAGACGATATGGCCTTGGATAAAGATAGATAAATAGATCAAAGGAACAGAATAGAGTTCAGAAACATACATACTTTCATAGATAACTGATTTTTGAGAAAAATCAGTGGAGAAAACTTTTTAACAAATGCTTCTAGAAAAATTAGATATCTATATGCAAAAAATGAAATTTGATCAATACCTTGTATTGTATATAAAAATTACATAAAGATGGATTAGAATTCTAATGTAAAGCCCAAAATTAATAAAACTACTAGGAAAATATATGAGAAAATTTTTGCGACCATGGCTTAGGCAACGATTTCTTAGATACAACAACGAAAGCACAATCCTCAAAAGAAAAACCTGATAAATTGGACTTCATCAAAATTTAAAACTTCTGCTCAAAATTCACCAATTTTATCCCTATATATAATCAGTTTATTGTATATTAATTATATCTCAATAAAGGTTTTATTTTTCTCAAGATGTATATTCATTCTTCCTTGTTCAAATGGTAATGGGTTGTGATAGGAATGAAGAATCCCCAGAATATGTTTGTAAGCTAATTTTTATAGGTAAAATATTAGTTGGGGAGGCACAAAAGGTCATGATCATAAAACCATGTGTCCCCCAGTGCTTTCCTTTCAGTGATATGCTGCAGTGTTACTATGCGATCATCTTTTGGTCATTACGCAAGGAGTACTAATGAAGTGTTTGAGACCAAAAACAAATTGCAAAATCTCCTTTTTCTTTCAGTGTTGCGTAAATAATAGTGATAAGCGCTTTCCAATGTTCATTTTTTTTTGTTTGTTTTGAGACAGAGTCTCACTCTGTTGCCCAGGCTGGAGTGCAGTGGCGCCATCTCGGCTCATTGCAACCTCCACCTCCTGGGTTCAAGTGATCCTCCCGCCTTAGCCTCCCAAGTAGTTGAAATTACAAGCATGTACCACCACACCTGGCTAATTTTTTGTATTTTTATTAGAGACGGGGTTTCACCATATTGGCCAGGCTGGTCTTGAACTCCTGACCTCAAGTGATCCACCTGCCTTGGCC
Organism: Macaca nemestrina; assembly: GCF_043159975.1. Classification (NCBI taxonomy): domain Eukaryota; kingdom Metazoa; phylum Chordata; class Mammalia; order Primates; family Cercopithecidae; genus Macaca; species Macaca nemestrina. The sequence goes on along the minus strand of NC_092131.1, from coordinate 72,228,932 downwards.
TCCCAAAGTGCTGGTGTTACAGGCGTGAGCCACTGCACCTGGCTCAATGTTCACTTTGACAGAATGTGAAAACATCTGAAATTGTCTCATTATCCTCTGACTTCTCTCCTTGCAGATCCTTAGCAGGCAGTGTGCATGTCACACAATTCTAAAAAGCAGCACCTTGAGGTGGTATCTAGGCTGGTTGGGTTCTTGGCAGTATCATGAAGTTTTCATACATACAAAAAGGAAGCTTTTAGAAAGAAACTGCAGGTTTGTTTCCTGTGATATCATTAAATATGTTTTTCCTTTTGAGGCAAATAACATGGCATTTTTTTCAAAGCTTAGGATGCAAAACATGTCTCTGGAAGAATAAATGTTTGGGAGCCTTGGACATTCTGGATAGCAGAGATTCTTCATGAAATTTGTCTTTGAAGGATATTGAAAGTTTGGGAGGGTTTTTTTTTTTTCCCTCTCTGGTTTTTACCCTTGAGTTAAAAAAGATTAGCCAAGAGACTGAGTCCTCAAAGATTGCTCCACAACTTTTCTACCAGTGCATTTCAATCCTGAAGAGTGAAATCAGCCTCTTTTACAGTGTGTTTTATATCAATTTTTATCTGGTCTCTCTCAATCGCTAATTGCCTCTAATTTCAGCTCAATTTATATGGTGGCTGACGTAGAATCTAAAATAATTGTGTTGGTCACTTTTTATGTATTTTTTTTTTTTTTTTTTTTAGAGACAGGGGCTTGCTATGTTGCCCAGGTGGGATTCAAACTCCTGGGCTCAAATAATCCCCCTCTCAGCCTCTGGAGTAGCTGGGATTACATGTGCACTTGTCTTGTATTACATTTTAAGAATGCAGGCATTAAGGAAGTCTCTAAAGGTGAAGCAGGGTAATAGATACATGACTTTCTTTTTTTTCCATCTTTGATCGATTATGGACATTTATGGCTCATAATGAGCACATGTGGCTGATATTTCTAGTTAGAGCCAATTGAGGCAGGTGATTTGTCACTCTCCAAGACAGCTATTAAGTATCTCTGCTTTTCAGCCCTAACTGCAGTGCCCTTGGCTCAGCTGACATCTCTACATTTGTTTGGTTTTCATTTCTCCAGAATTGGAGTTCAGATTATATGAGTGAAGGTTTTGCACAATACTTATTAATTATTTTATCCTTTAAAAACAAGACAAATATGTTTAACAAGCTAGTTTGTGTATGTGTGTGTATGAATAGATATAAAAACAATTGTTTTGATGGTAAGCTATACAAATGCAGCATACATTTTATTAGCAAATTTATACCTTATTTTTCAGGTCATACAATGCTGCATATATATACCCTATTGGCATCATGACGAAGTAATTCCTAGTTTTCATGTGTAAGTTGTGGCATAGGACTCAATGCTTGGTAAGCTGATATTCATATATTTTGTTTTATTTTAGCTCTTAGAATGAGCCAGATATTTGAAATATTTGTGGCACTTTTCTTTTTAAAGGTCAAGACATTTAAAACTATGTGCTTTGGTTATTACGAAGTTAGTTCTACAAATAAAGAACAAAACTGATAATTTCCTAAAGTTTTATTAAAGTCAATTTATATTTAAGCTATACGTATAGCTCCTAAACATTTGTGAATCTATCTTAGTCCAGGACCTTACAACTTTTCACCAGGACAATTGAAGTATCCTTTCAATTGGTTCCTGCTGTGGACAGACTAAATGGCTGTAGGATGGCTCCAGTGATTCTACCCCTGGTGGTCTGCTCTGTATAACTCCCTCCCCACAAATGTATGCCAAGCCTGGGACTTGCTTCTCACCTACAGAATATGACAAAGATGAGGAGATTTTTCAGATATAACTAAAGTTCCAAATCAGTTTTTGAGTTAATTGAAAGATTATCCTGGGTGGGCCTTACTTGATCGGGTGACAGCCCTTCAAAGAAAGACTGGGCTTTCCCTGGGGTGACAGTCTCTCTTTCTTGATAGTTTTGAATAAATAAACTGTCATGAAGTCAGTGGCCTTATTGAAGAAGTCCATCTGGCAAAGAACTGTGAGTGACTTTTTAGGAGCTGAGAGTAGCCTCTAGCAAGGATCTAAAATCCTCAGTCCTATAGCTGCAAGGAAGTGAATTCTGCCAATGACCTGAGGAAGCTTGGAAGAGTTCTCACCAGTCCAGTTAGCCCGAACTTTCTTAACAAAAATTTTGATTGTATTTCTCCTTTGCTTAAAATGCTGCAATAAGTTCCTGTGGTCAAAAAGATGAAGTCTAAACTTTGCGAGTGTGTTGAGTCTTCATGATTCGACACTCGCCTGCCTTTTCCTCTCCTCCTCATGCTTTTCTCCCCCGTGCATCCTGTGCTTTCATCATCGAAATCACCATGAACCACCATGCACCAAGCACGTTTTCACTTCTGTGCCTTTGCACGTGTCCTTTTTCCTGGAGTTACTTATCTACTCCAATCCTTGGGAGGTGTTAGGGTGATTCCTCAGTATTCCTGCTCTTTGCCTTCTGGGTATATTGTAGGAAGGCACTGCCCTTCCTCATTAAAACTAGGTATGATCGTGTGACTTGCTTTGGCAAATGAAAATGGTGCAGAAGTGACACCTGTCTTATAGGTAGAGATGCAAAGAGCCAGTACATGATCCATCATTTCCCCTTTCCTTGCTGTAGCCACCAGCCATGCACCAGATGCTGGAGGCTCTGACATGGGAACCAGAGTTCCCACGCCAACCTTACAGGTTTTGCAAGCAATCTTGGACATTTATTGTCATAAGCCATCAAGATTTGGGGATTTTTGGTTACTGTGGCAAAATTTATGTTATACAAGCTGATACATCACTCCCCTCTTGTTGATATAGTTATCCTATAGGACTCAGCTCAAATGTCTGACCTTTCTAGGCAAAATGAAGTGTTTTCTTCCTTGTGTTCCAATAGACCTTTAAATGTATCTTTTTAGTTTCTATCTCATAGATTGCTGAGAGGATTATCTGAGTAAATATATAAAGTGCTTATTAACAATGACTGGCTTACCATAAGTGCTACCTATTATTACGATTTTATAGTACTTCTCTTGTTTTATTGCAATGATCTCTTAAATATTTGTCTTCTTTTAGACTATGATTATTTAGATGGCAAGATCTATGTTCTCTTTCATCATTGTATCATAGACACCTGACCCAGTGCCTAGAATATAGAAGTCACTTACTAAATATTTGCTAATAAATGTATATTTAACATATACCAGAAATCTCTATTCCTAAGTTTCTTCATGTAGAACTATAATCCCAATGTATATTTTGTTACCATAATTTATAGACAGTGTATAGGATAAAGTTATGCTTTTCTTTAGTTTCATAGCTGTTAAACAATGAGGAACAGTTACTAGACTATGATATTAAAGATTTTAGTGACTTGAATTCTGTATCTGTGACCTTGGACACAACAAGCTTCTTCTACTCAAACAGATTTACAAGAAAAAAACAACCCCATCAAAAAGTGGGCAAAGGATATGAACAGACAATTCTCAAAAGAAGACATTTATGCAGCCAACAGACACATGAAAAAATGCTCATCATCACTGGCCATCAGAGAAATGCAAATCAAAACCACAATGAGATACCATCTCACACCAGTTAGAATGGTGATCATTAAAAAGTCAGGAAACAACAGGTGCTGAAGAGGATGTGGAGAAATAGGAAAACTTTTACATTGTTGATGGGACTGTAAACTAGTTCAATCGTTGTGGAAGACAGTGTGGTGATTCCTCAAGGATCTAAACTAGAAATACCGTTTGACCCAGCCATCCCATTACTGGGTATATACCCAAAGGATTATAAATCATGCTGCTATAAAGACACATGCACACATATGTTTAATGCAGCACTATTCACAATAGCAAAGACTGGGAGCCAACCCAAATGTCCATCAATGACAGACTGGATTAAGAAAATGTGGCACATATACACCATGGAATACTATGCAGCCATGAAAAAGGATGAGTTCATGTCCTTTGTAGGGACATGGATGCAGCTGGAAACCATCATTCTCAGCCAACTATCCCAAGAACAGAAAACCAAACACTGCATGTTCTCACTCATAGGTGGGAATTGAGCAATGAGAACACTTGGACACAGGAAGGGGAACATCACACATTGGGGCCTGTTGTGGGGTGGGGGGAGGGGGAAGGGATAGCACTAGGAGATATACCTAATGTAAATGATGAGTTAATGGGTGCAGCACACCAACATGGCACATGTATACATATGTAACAAACCTGCACGTTGTGCACATGTACCCTAGAACATAAAGTATAATTAAAAAAAAAAGAAGAAAAAAACAAGCTTCTTTTTCCTCATTTGCACAATGGATACTTACCTTGTGGTTTTTATAAGGAATTAATTAAAATCATTTTTGTGAAATAGCACAGTGCTTGACACATGGAAAACATTTAGTCATTTATTATTTTTATATATTGGCTATTATATAAAAATAATTATTGATTCTTATTATACTTTGGGCTTTCCCTGGCTTGCTTGATCTACATGTTTTAGTGTCTGTTTACAAAACAAGGAGCCTAATACTTAATCCTTTCTTTTTCATAAAAATGATATAATTTATAATTTTTGCCACATGCCTTGAGTTTCATACTCTAATTGTAAGTAACATGAAATAGTATTGTATACCTATAACCATTTGAGTTAAAAACAAAACCAGATGTTGTCATTGTATGAGGAATTCACTAATGTATTTAGCATTCTCAATATAATAAAATCCTACAAATTATGCTTACCCAAAGAGAAAAGTGAAAAGCACATTTTACATATTTTTCCTGCCAATGTCACAATTACACTGTTTCTGTCTAAAAAAACAATGACAAACAAACATTACCTGCATTAAATCTAGATGTACCACTTTATATAGATCCTTGCATCTTTAAAAAAAAATTCAATTTAACTTAATTTTAAGTTCCAGGATACATGTGCAAGTTTGTTACATGGGTAAAGATCCTTGCATCTTTAAAGGTAACTGGCAAAAATACTCTCCATGTGTAATCTTTAACTCACTCTAGAAAACCTGTCCAATTCTTTTCAAATGAAATTGCAATCTAGTCAAAACTAAGTATCCCTTTAGAAACAGAATAGAGGAGTAAAGAAGATTAAAAAAGAAAACGGTCCAAAATGTGACTCATTCCTCTGGTTTGAGGTTTTTAAAAAGACATGCAAGGAAGAGCAGAATATAGATTTTCATTTTGTGGTGAGTAAAAAATTACCTTAGTGGTAAAGTGGGTACCATTTTGCATGAAATACTGCAATTTCTTAAAAGAGTAATCTAAAAACTTATTTGGGTCATTGTTAGCAGAGTTCACACCAAGTTTCTTCAAAACATAGCTCCTAATCTTTTTCTAAACTTTTCAGAGTAACTACAATTTTAGAATGAAGAAAATATTTTGATATCAGAAAATGTTTCTTCAGCATTGTAATAAAATGCCCAGTTCATTATCTTAGCAAGACTTACATTACTATAGTTAATTTTTTAGTCCTTTTTTCATTCATATACCATGTTCTAAAATTGATTACAATACTCTAAAATGTAAATTGTGGAAATGAGTATTTAGAATTCTTTTTTTTTTCTTGTAAAAATGTTTTTAAAGTTAGAAGTACCCTTCAGTGGTTGGGCCAGATATATTTTTTAAATTTACTTAACTTGTGAAAGAAATTAAAATATTTTGTTTCACCGTCTATGAAGACCTTTCTTTGTCTCCTTGTGAAATGGGAATAGAGTTCATCATTGTTAAGATGAATGTTTGAAACTTAGGATTCTTAGGGTCTTGCTTTGTTACTCAGGGTGGAGTGCAGTGGCGTGATCATAGCTCACTGCAGCCTCAACCTCCTGGGCTCAAATGATCATTCCACCTTAGCCTCCTGTGCAGTTGGGACTGCAGGCATGCACCACCATGACCAGCTATTTTTTTGATTTTTTGTTATAGAGATGAAGGTCAAACTTTGTTGCCCAGGCTGGTCTTGAACAACTGGGCTCAAGTAATCCTCCCACCTCCACTTCCCGAAGTGCTGAGATTACAGGTGTGAACCATTGTATCCTGCCTGAAAATGTGATTCTTATAAATTCTTAACTAAAATAAAACTATTTAAGAAAATACTGTTTTATTTACACATCTGTTATTTCCATGCCAGGAAAATTTCTAGATTAGAAAATTCATATGTAGAATTGGCAATTATGCATTTATTTGAATACAAAAATAATGTCACTCTCACCAGTATTTTCTGGTGTCATAAACGTTAATACTAAATATTTAGAAATCTGTTAACAAGTCATGATGTTATTGGTTCGTGTATACAACACTTATTAAGCCCATACGAACAACAAAATAAGAATAGAAGCAATTTTTGCTAGGGTGTAATACTTTCTTTTTTACAAAAGCAAGTACTGAATAAGAAAAGCAATTTAGAAAAATCCTTTTATGAACAAAATATGACGCATTTCAGCTTTCTAATTCAGGACAACACGTGCATTTTTGAAGACATAAATTGTCAGTCATGATAAAACCACCAAAGTCTAATCTGGGGAAAAAGACAGCATTATCGCCATAACAATCTCTTTTATAATATAGTGTGCGTCATGTGGATGAGTTTGGAAGACAGACAGACCTTGGCTTCTTCCCTGGTTTCTCCCTTTCCTGCTGCGTAGCACAGTTAAGTGACTCAGTGTCTCTCATTGTCAGGTTTATCATTTATAAAATAGGGATATCTCCCAAGGTTATGTGAGGTTTAAATAAATCCTTGTAGAAACCCTTGTTTCACACAGCCTGGTACAGGTAAGCACTTAATACCTATTACTATTATTGTTGCAAGTATAGTACTTTATTCCTTACAATGTATTTTCACATAGAATCTCTCATTTGAGATAATAAACTCCTGGATGACAGCACAACTTTTATTACAGAAGTATATACAAGTATTTAACAAGTGTGATTGTTACTGAACGTGTTCAGATGAAAAGACAGCAGATTACATTCCCTGTGCTTTCATGTAAGATCACAATGTGTTGAAGATACTATTTTTGTACTTAAATAGTATCTGACTTTAAAACCATTTAAAGACATTATTTCATTTATTCACCCATGTCAAGCTTTATCCCACAAACCCATCTTTTATTCCCACTTTACAGATGGGGAAGAAAAATGTGAAATAACTTCCCTAAGGCCATTGGGCAATCAGCTCTATACTAAACCCTCTCTTTATGATGGAATGCTCAGAATGTGCTACCTTCTTTTCTGGATGTTGATAAATCCTGAAAATTCCAATCTTGTTTGTAAGTGTTTGAATGCAGAGAAGTGAAAAGAAGGCATTAATCAGTTGTGGTGTGAAGCCTTTGGTAGCAGTCTTGCCATCCAGTCATGGCTAGTTATGCCTTTAATCTCTCAGTGACCAGCAAGTGTTAAATCCATTTTTAAAAGTACCTTGTAACCTTCAACCTTAAGAAGATGAAAAATGGTTTGGGGAGCAATTAAAAGCCCCATGATATGTGGAGCAATTTTTTAATGAGATTTCCTGAAAGTACTTACATTTCACCCAAAAGTTGAGAATTCTTTTCTCTCTTTGTCTGGATGGAGTTAGCTTCTTGCCAGGAGGAAGCAAAGTAATGTTGGTAATAATAGTCTCAAAATGACCTATGAGAACATTCTGCTTTAGGGGCTACTTCTAGGAGGCAAATGACAATTGCTGCCATTCTGTCACACCAAAACATGCTAGTGGTAGTGGGGACCAATTTGTATACTCAGCAAAGAGGTCTGGTTGCAATTGAGCTAATTGACAAATTTCAGTTTTTTTTTCTTGGGCACAAAACATGTTCTAAGAGCCTTGTGGGAAAAGGCGATATATGTGGAGCTCCTATTATTCCATTCTGATTTATGTGCATTGCTACTTATGAATGGCTTCCTTTTAATTAGGTGTTTAATTTAAAACAGAACCTGTGACTGTAATAACCCCCAAAGCACAAACTTGGAACATTAACCATTTGGGGTTGGGGGTAGGTGGGAATTCAGAAAGCCATTCCGCCACAGGGCTAAAACTAATGTATAGCACATGAAAGAATTCTTTATTATTTTATAGGACCATTAAGAAAACATTATGGAAAACAGCTTACACTGCTAAATAAAATATAATTTGTTTTCCAGAATTATGATTTTTTAAAAAATTATATCTCAATGAACGTATTTCTTTTTAACTTTTGAGTAAAGTAGGTTGGAAAGGGTCTTTAATTTGGGTGTTTAACCAGAAAACCTATTTTGAAGAAAAACCTCTTTCTTAATTCCTTGTTGCTTTGCAGACAGTGTGTGAATCTGAGGGCAGGATTTAGGATGAAAGCAAATGAAAAGGGACATTGAATAATTAATGGTCATAGGAAAGAAAGAACACTCAATGGAGTCATCAGTAAATTTCTATAACTCCAAGACTCTAACACCCTTGAGAAAACACACACACACACACACACACACACACACACACACACACACACGGTAAACGATGCTTTAAGCGTTTATTTAACAATTCTCTACCCAGCTGAAAATTAAACAAAAAGAGTTTCATGGAGTCATTCTGAGATGCTCATAGAAGTATTAGCAAAAAGGAACTAGTCTGTTTTATACTTCATGTTCACATTTTAGAATAGCATTCTGTGATCATTTTTTAATGGGAAAATAAAATATAGGTGACTTCTCCAGGAATCAATATCCTTTTTCTCCATTCTTGGTATTTTCCAGGCTGATTAATTTGCAGAGGTTGGCTTTGATTGCTGCTGAAGTAGAAAGCATTATAGATTCTCTGTTATTCTACAGTCCACTTGGATGAGCTCTGTGGTTCTATCTGTATATATTTATCTACCTTTCCGCATGGTGCTTAGTACCGTAGTTCTGTGCCTCTCCTAAACACATTATGAAAATCTATTGTGCTGAACTCTCAAGTCTCTTGCTGTGAATAGGTAACTACTCTTTTTTCCCTCCCCCAGGAGAGCTGTTTTGTTAGGTAAAGGTAAATGAACCAGACAAAAACAGGCATTTAGAAAACAGCTTTGTGTGTGTATATGAAGGATGTTGCTGGCTAACTTTGAAAGCAAAAAGGGAAGGCACTGAAGGTCAGAAGATTTATATAATTCGTATAGCAATTAAAGAAATAATGACTGAGAGAAAACATGCTCAACGTGGAATGTGGAGTATTCTCCAATGCTTGAACGGAAGAGTTCGATATTTGCAGTCTTTAACACCCATAGGTGTGGTGTCTTGGTTACGGTTGTTGGCCATCAGTCAATCCTGCATAAACCTTTTTTCAGTTTCTAATGAACAGTTAAATGAATGATATCATAAATAGTCTGTAAGTTACCTCTTTTCAAAAGTTTGAGATAGAAACAAAGCATAAAGATATGTTTTTTTTAGTTCTAGTCTAGCTAGGAATGTTTCTGATTACTTCTTTGATCAAATATTTCTCTACATTTGAAATACTTCATCATTAAGTGGTGGAATTATTGTAAGCCCTTTGACTTTTAAAGTATAGGTATATTTGAAGTTGCTTAAATGTGTACATTGGGAAAAGCTGGGTAAAGTTTGCATAGATCCAAAGGTTAAATTAGTTTAAATACATACTGAGTCAAGTATTATAGTATAAAAATCTTTAAATATATTTGATCAATTTTTTAGTATTTGATGATAACTTTATTATACAGCTTGTTCAAGTGACTGTCAAAACCATCTTAAAAATGCATTTAGAAGGATTATATAACCCAGTTATATGTTAAATATATTCCTTATGCAGAAAGAGATTTATGCTTTAATAATTATGGTGATCTCTAAATAATTAGTAGTTGTTGAAAATATCATTTAATTCATTATATTTTCTGAAAAATAAATATAGCATTAAATACTTTTATGTGAAGCCTATGTATAAAATAATCTGAATTCCTTCTCAGGAGCAAATCCAGAATCATATTGCTGAATAAATACCATTACTGCTACTGCAAACTGCTACTTAAGAAATTTGCTCCCAATTAACCTTATAGAAAAATGAAAAACCATCTTCTAGAAATGAACGCATTTATTGCTGTGAATATGTAAATTCCTCAACATTTCTACAATGTCAAAATAAACTGTTTTTAATCTATATTTATAGATCAGAGTTGGGAGCAATTTCTCTGTCTTTTACAAACAGCCTTGACTGCCTACTCTGAGTTCAAAACTGCCTTAAAATGTGTCATTTTTTTGTATACAAAAGGCATTCTAAAATTGTATTATGCAGTTATTGTGCTGAAAGAATGACCCTTGCCATGCTTTGTTTACTGAACGTCAAATTTTCATTTGTATTACAGCTGTGTACCATAGCAGTTTCGGTTTTGTATGAAGGGCAACTAATGCACAAAACAGTCAAACCACAGAGCAGTAATTAGTCTGGAAAAGATCAAAGTGTGCTCTTCTAAATCCAGCCAATTTGCTCTGGGTGTGCAAAACCAATAGTCTTTCTTTTGCTAAGGTCTCTTATTAATTTTTGCTTTCGTTTGTTGCAGAGCAGCTGCTTTACTGTCAATCCAACATCCTGCTTTAAAAAAATCCATTTTGATGCCACAAATGCAATTTCAATGGGTTTAGGAATAATAACCAGCTTTCCCCCCACCCCACTTCTAGGAGATAGAAACTTGAAAGTTTTCAGCATCTGTAAAGTGAAAGAAAGCAACATAAAGCATAGCACTGTTTAGATTTGTTGCTCCAGAAAAGGCCGAAGAAGACTCTTTAGTAAATGTTTCTGCTGTTAGTGCTTTTAATTAACTCTACTATATTTTGTCACTGACATACAGAGCAACAAATCTAAACAGTGCTATGCTTTATGTTGCTTTCTCTTCTTCTTAATGTGAGTTCTTTTTATCCTTATGGCCACATTGTGAATTTCCATGGAAAAATTATTTAGTACTCCAAATTATTAATTAAATTCAATCCAGCTGAAAAAAACTTAAACTAATACTTCACACATCTCAGATAAATACAGTAAAATAAGTAGTATCACTTGCTATTTTCTTGCTGTAATTATTATTTTTTGAGTGAGTATAAAAGTTGCATTTGAGGATGATGAAAAAAACTTATTACAGGAGGTAAGTGAATAAGACTGGAGAAGGAGAAAAAGAGCATAATATCATGACTTTAAATGTCTTTATCCAAGCAATAAATATTAACACGTACTAGCTGAATAAATACGTTTTTTTGTGTCTAGTTTTACAACAATTTCCCGGTTTCACAATAAACTATTTAAATTTGATTATGAACTAGTCTATTCCAAATGTGTGGCAAATCTTTGTTTTGGTGTCAGTGTCACTAGCTAACCAGACACTAAAACACAGTCAAGCAAGCCAAAAAGTGTAATGATACACAGAGTTATTATAGCATGGTGGAGCTAGTGCAGTGGCTCATATCTGTAATCCTAGCCCTTTGGGAGGCTGAGGCAGGAGGATTTATTGAGTTCAGGGGTTCAAGACCAGCCTGGGCAACACAGGGAGACCCTATCTTCACAAAAAATAAAAAATTAGCCTGGCATGTTGACTCATCCCTGTAGTCCCAGCTCCTTGGGAGGCTGAGGTGGGAGGATTACTTAAGTCCAGGAGGTTGAGGCTGTAGTGAGCCATGATTTTGCCACTGTACTCTAGCCTGGGCAACAGAGACCCTGTCTCAAAAAAAAAAAAAAAATCAGCGTAATGAAGAGAAGTACATATAAGTAATTTGCAAAAATTTATTCATATACTAATGTGCAATGTCAATTAAATGACCAAATAGGTTTGTTCTTGAAACATTTTCAATTGAACAGGAATTCAGTGCTTTTGAAAAGTGACAAAATGATCATGTAGTGAAGTTAAGACATCTTTACATAACAGGTATAAATCAGGTACTAACTCTTGATTTTACTCTGAATTAACCATGACATACTAAATGAACTTCGGCTTCAGGCTTCTTCATCCTCATATAGTATTACATGGTGTCTTACCAAAATCTGTTAACTCCTGTAACCCCTATGATGCATCGCATGCTTTTCCATTTATTATTATTTTAGGGGTCAACTCTGAAGATGATAGTAAGTGTGATGGGAGTAAATCTATACTAAAAATGAAATTAAGATATGTAACCTACATTTCAGCTACTATTACATAAAGTCTTGAGATTCAAATAAAATCTCATTGCTTACCTTTCTCTAGCATCATCTGGGCCTTAACCTGAATCTCCCTATAAGACAACTCAAAACATGGCATTTAGCATTTAAAATTGCCTCAGGAAATGCATACAAAAATTCTGAAAATGTTTGAACTGAGGATTTTTTATAAAAGATATTGAAAATGAGAGCTCTTAGGAAATTCAATAGTCTTTTTTTTTTTTTTTCCCAAAAAGAGAAGAGAAGCTAATTTGTAAACTGTAGGTTGGTGGTCTCATTATCAATTATTGGGAGAGTGGATTGTAAATCCTTGCAAAAGTAATTGTCTCTGCTAATGCAGCAAGGCAAGAAAATATAGAAAAAGTGCAAGGACTGGAAGGGAAGAGATAGTATTGCCATTATTCTTAGATGATTTGACATTTCATTTTCACAGAAAACTTAAGACAACTGACAGGCTATTAAAATTAATGAAGGAGTTCAGTGAGGTTGCTAGATAGACTCCAACAATAACAACAACAAAAATATTAAGAAGAGTTCTACACTTTCACCAAGCAATTAAAATATGCAGTGGAAAATATGATGGTGTTTATTAGAGCAACAAAGCTTGAAGAATCTAGAAAGTGACTTGAAATGCAGAAAATACTGATGGAAAAATATTAAAACTTGATAAAAAATATAAAGAAACTCTTAGAGTCTGGAACATCGTAGGGACTGAAGAAATATTTGTTGAATGAATGAATCTGAATAAATGGAGAGATACGGCTCTCTCTCTCTCTTTCTTGCCTCTTTTCTGAATAAATGGAAAGATATGGCTCTCTCTCTCTCTCTCTTTCTCCCCTCTTTGTTTTTTTAGAGACTGCATCTCACTCTGTCATCCAGGCTGGAGTGCAGTGGAACGATCATAGCTCACTATAACCTCAAACTCCTGGGCTCAAGCACTCCTCCCACCTTGATCTCCTAAAGAGCTGGGATTACAGGTGTGAGCCACTGGGCCTGGCTGGCATTCTCACAGATGGGAAAGTTAACATTGTACAGTCCTTATTATTTATTTGTTTTTTAATGTTAGTTCCAATATGGTGGGAGAAAATGTAAGGGGAAGGAACAATATTGGGAATGTGGTATAAGGGGGGAGCAACAACTATAACAAAATAAAAAATAAAATAAAATAGGGCCAGGCGTGGTGGTTCCCACCTGTAATCCCAGCACTTTGGGAGGCCGAGGCGGGTGGATCACCTGAGGTCAGGGGTTCGAGACCAGCCTGGCCAACATGGCGAAACCTCATCTCTACCGAAAATACACAAATTAGCTGGATGTGGTGACACGTGCCTGTAATTCCAGCTACTCGGAAGGCTAAGGAGGAGAATTGCTTGAACCCAGGAGGCAGAGGTTGCAGTGAGCCAAGATCATGCTACTGCACTCCAGCCTAGGCAACAGAGTGAGACTCCGTCTCAATAAAATAAAATAATAGACATGCAGGTACTGATGACGATAGGGTGCCAGGAGCTAATCAATTTCATAGCATGTGCCTGAGAATCAAGAGAGGCAAAAAGAAAGAACACAAAACTTTTCAATTTACAGAAACTAGAAAGTTACAAAATAAAGCCAGAAGCTACGGCAGATGTGCTTGATGGTGATCATCATCCCGGGAGAGCTTGAAAAGTGAATCGATGGGTTGACTTTAGCAAGATGAAATCAGATAGGTGCAAGGGTAAAGTCTTGTCCTTAGGTCCAAAAACTCAATGGCAATAACAGAATATAGAGAGAAATGCCTTAGCAATATCACATGTGAAAACAGTTTAAGAGTTTAAGCTGTGTAAATTAATTGGATGTAAAACTGACTTACCCCCCACCACACAAAAAAGGAAAATAATCTGTTTTTAGGCTGCATTGATAAAGTAATAAAGTGTCATATAAACCAATAATTCTCAACTTTATATTTGTAAGCCCAGCCTTCTGACATCAATACTTATTTCCCACAAGCATCTCAGATGCAGCAGATACATTAGCGTTTTCTCCTAAATGTTATTCTCTTGGTATTTTCTATCTGGGAGGTCCTGTCTTGGTGAATGTACTACCATCAGTGAAGTTACTTATGCCCAAAACTAAGAACCAAGTCATCTTCATTTCAAATCTTCTGTGATCCTCACATACAGTTGGTTTTCCAGGTTCTATTCACTTTAGCCACTGTTCATATCTCCTCTCCATCATTACTATGTTGATTTAGGCATAATTATCTCTACTGGACTGTCAAGGTAGTTTCCCAACTCATCTGTTTCCAAACTTGCATGGCTATCTACTCTTCCTCTAGATTATACTTTCTTTTTTTGAGACAGAGTCTCACCCTGTTGTCCAGGCTGGAGTGCAATGGTGCGATCTTGGCACACTGCAACCTCCACCTCCCGGGTTCAAACGATTCTCCTGCCTCAGCCTCTCCAGTAGCTGGGATTACAGGCGCCGGCCACCATGCCCAGCTAATTTTTGTATTTTCAGTAGAGACAGGGTTTCACCACGTTGGCCAGGCTGGTCTCAAACTCCTGACCTCATGATCTGCCCACCTTGGCCTCTCAAAGTGCTGGGATTACAGGTGTGAGCCATCACACCTGGCCCTAGAATATACTTTCTAAAATACAAATCTCATTATGTTATTTTTCACCTCCAAACCCTTTAATAAATTTTCATTCAGGCTTTTCATTCTCTCTATATATGTGCCCTATCCATAAGGATATTTGGAGCAGACATACCCAATATGTATATATTTACTGATTTTGTATATGATAAACCATACACAAAATATAAATTTTAAAAGGATGAGATACAATAAAAATTAAATTTGTTCTGAATATCATTTACTAATAGTACAAATTAAAACAGCCAGCCTATTTTTGCAATATGCTTAAGTAAATAATGTTTTAAAATAATATTTTTTAAAAAACATTATTGTTTTTTAAAAACTTGGCTTATTAACAATATTTTGATGTAGTGATTCAAAGTTGAGGCTTTTGAATTTTGTGTTTATTTTCAGACAGAGTATCACTCTCTTGCCCATGCTGGAGTGCAGTGGCACAGCTACAGATCAGTGCAGCCTCCACCTCCTGAGCTCAAGTAATCCTCCCACCTCAGTCTCCCAAGGAGCTGAGACTGCAGGCGCACACCACCACACCCGGCTAATTTTTCCTTATTATTTTGTAGAGATGGGGTCTCCCTACGTTGCCTGGGCTGGTCTCGAACTCCTAGGCTCAAGCGATTCTCCCCGTTTAGCCTCCCAAAGTGCTAGGATTACAGGCGTGAGCCAGCAAGCCTGGCTACGTTTATTTTGATACTTGTTTTTGATTGCTGTAATGGTTAAACACAGGATAACTCAAAAATAAATGAAAGAAGGGCATCACTGGCTATAAGTAAAACACAATTTTTATTATTTAATACCATTCAATTTTTCAAACTTTTTTTTTTGAAGTTCATCTTCCTTTCTTTTAATCAGTTGTTCTTGTGCACGAAGAGGTATTACATTTCAACATTTTTAATGACAACAAAACCTCTGTTGAAACCTTTTATTTACAAAGTTTTTGAGTAAGTTAGAAAATTTCCTTTTCATGCTTTTAAGTATGCAGATATGAGAACTATACTCATACACTGTTTTTGGCAATGAAAGCACATAATTATCAAATTGCTGCCATTTTGAAAATGCTCTGTCCACCATTTCTTCTGGAAAACAGTTGCTTTCTCACTTACTGTTAAACTCTTACCTCTATTCTGAAAGTACGAATTAAGCCTATTTATTTAGAAATATGTTAATGGCAATATATTCCCATTATAAAATCGGTAAGCACATTTTGAACATTTATTTGTATGAGAAAAATACGTACCTCATCTTTAAGTATGAAAGTTCTTTTTAACTTCTTTGCTGTGAGACAATCAACAGATCTCTGAGTAATATGTAAGATTTTCGTGGTAATTTTTTTACCTCAATAAAATATTACTTTAAAATATTATAGATTTGACTATAAAGATTTTGTTTTAATAAAATGAATTCCATCAATAGAGTGTTCATCTGGCATCACTCTTCTCCTTCCTTCCTTCCTTCCTTCCTTCCTTCCTTCCTTCCTTCCTTCCTTCCTTCCTTCCTTTCCTTCCTTCCTTCCTTCCCTTCTTTCCCTCCTTCCTTCCTTGTTTCTCTCTCTCTCTCTCTCTTTCTTTCTTTCATTGTTGTATAATGCTTTTTTTAAAAAATTTATTTTTATTTTAAGTTCCGGGGTACATGTGCAGGTTTGTTACATAGGTAAACACATGCCATGGTGTTTTGCTGCACCTATCAACCCACCACCTAGGTATTAAGCCCCTCACACATTAGCTCTTTTTGCTAATGCTCTCCCTACCCCCACCCAACCCCTGACAGGCCCCAGTGTGTGTTGTTTCTCTCCTGTGTCCATGTGTTCTCACTGTTCAGCTCCCACTTATAAGTGAGAACATGGTGTCACTGTCTTTTCATGCATGTCTTGCCTGTAATGATGTGGGGAATGAATTTCACTATGGTGCTAACTTTGTCACTGTACCCTGGGATCTCTTTTTTCTCCTTTTTAGTTAGTTTTTATACTATTTACTTAACACAGTGTTTTAATAGTGATGAAAATATATGCTTACATTTTATTTTATTGGCTCACAAAAAAGTTGCTCTTCAAGTATTTTATTATTGACACAGAGTCTAACAAACATAAAGAACAGATACTTGTTAGAAACATTTATAATTTGATCCAGCTATTTAGCAAATTTTGTAATATGTATTTCTTCAAATATCGAGCTCTGTTTCTCCTCCTCTTTCTTTCTAATACCTTTTAGTCACTGTTTTAGGTTGGGTTCCCAAGGAAGCAGATCCTGAGGCACGGATTCGAGTGTAAGAATTAATCATAGATTTGGGAGGAAGAGATCCCAGGAAGGGATGGCAGCAGTGAGAAAAGGCAGGAAATGAAGCTATTGCAGGGAATGTTCTCAAGCAGCTTTCTGCTGTGGGCAGCTCCCCCGGGGCGCTCTGGAGCCACTGCAGAATTTTTCTGAGTTGTTTCACATGGAAGGCAATACATTCTCCAGCTCTCATCTGCCTGTCATTGGCTAGACACCAATAATGAAGCACTTCCGGCCTACCTATCTGCGGCCCTGGAGAGAGCCCTCAGGTGGAGAACACAGGTGTCGCGACAAGATGCAGTTGTCTGGCATAGGCACAATCTAGACAAAAGGAATGTGGGCAGGGCCACTGCATCCTGTGAGAAGGTCACCACACCGCCCTCAGAATGTCAGAATGTTTTTTTTTTTTTTTTTTTTTGGGACGGAGTCTCGGTCTGTTGCCCAGGCTGGAGTGCAGTGGCGCGATCTCAGCTCACTGCAAGCTCTGCCTCCTGGGTTTACGCCATTCTCCTGCCTCAGCCTCCCGAATAGCTGGGACTACAGGCGCCCTCCACCTCGCCTGGCTAGTGTTTTTTTTTTTTTTTTTTTGTATTTTTAAGTAGAGACGGGGTTTCACTGTGTTAGCCAGGATGGTCTCCATCTTCTGACCTCGTGATCCGCCCCTCTCGGCCTCCCAAAGTGCTGGGATTACAGGCTTGAGCCACTGCGCCCGGACTTTTTTTTTTTTTTTTCCTTTTTTGAGACGGAGTCTCGCTCTGTCGCCCAGGCTGGAGTGCAGTGGCACGATCTCAGCTCACTGCAAGCTCTGCCTCCCGGGTTTACGCCATTCTCCTGCCTCAGCCTCCCGAGTAGCTGGGACTACAGGCGCCCGCCACCTCGCCCGGCTAGTTTTTTTGTATTTTTTTAGTAGAGACGGGGTTTCACTGTGTTAGCCAGGATGGTCTCGATCTCCTGACCTCGTGATCCACCCGTCTTGGCCTCCCAAAGTCCTGGGACCACAGGCTTGAGCCACCGCGCCCGGCCTCTCAGAGTGTTGTTGACCATGCTTCCTAAGGCAGAAAGAACAGGTATTTTTAACTTGTACTGTTGAATAAAAACCCTGCAAAAGAGACTTTTTAATCTTTATCAAATTTAGTAAATTTTTGTAAAGTCTTCATAGCCTAGATATAAATCCATATTTTAAATAGCCTTCTTCATATATATGTATATATCTATATACAC
The DNA here is from genome assembly GCF_043159975.1 of Macaca nemestrina. Lineage (NCBI taxonomy): Eukaryota > Metazoa > Chordata > Mammalia > Primates > Cercopithecidae > Macaca > Macaca nemestrina. Next base: position 72,210,641 of record NC_092131.1, on the reverse strand, counting down.
ATACATACAAAACACACACACACAGACACACATACACACACACACTCACATATTTGTGGTTAATGAATTGTTAGTATTTTTACCCGGCAAAGATGTTATACAAGGAATAGAAGGATCCATTTTGCCTTTTTCTCAGTTTCTCTTGTGCTAACTCTATTAGAATCATCTTCAGTGTGGTATTTCTTGGAAGAGTTCTTTTAATTTATCTATTTTATGAGAGTTATTTGCTTAAAACTAGGTAATATTCATAAGTTTATTTAACTGGACACCATAAAATGCAACATGTTACAATAATTTAAAAAAGAATGACGAGGTGATGGTCCAACCCTTCATATTGTGGGATTCTATTTTCCTGCAGGATGCTCTGCTCACGGTATATGACATGTGACAGTTTGACATTCAGACCTATTGATTGCCAATTGAAATGAAATATTAGTGAAGTTTAACTTTTTCCTAAATCTTGAAGTAAAAATAAAATAGAAGTTCCGATAACTTATCCCAGTGGATCATCTTGTGCATCCCCTGTGGTGTGTGCACCCCAGTTTGGAGACCCCTGGACTGTAGGACACAGTTCAGATGCCTTCGTGTGGCACACACTGTCCTCCATTGCTTACGCCTCCAACCTCAGTTCTTGCCTGGTTATGCCTCATACCTTGCATTTTGGTCAAAATGAACTTTTTGAAGTTGAATTTATCATGTTGAATTGTATGACAGAGCCTTCATTTATAATTACTTCTGCCTGGAATGCTCCTTCTTCGGACTGTCTGGTAACACCTCCTCCATGAAACTTTTACTGGTCCTTTCCCATGCCCGAGGGAGAACTGAAAACATCTTCTTTGGAACATTACAGTACTTTCCTCCTTAGCCCTTAACCCTTCTTTTGGACATATTTGCTAACCTTCTTGGCTCCCTTTTTTTTTTTTTTTTTTTTTTTTGAGATGGAGTCTTGCTCTGTCACCAGGCTGGAGTGCAGTAGTGGTGTGATCTCGGCTCACTGCAACCTCCGCCTCCTGGGTTCAAGCGATTCTTCTGCTTCAGCCTCCCAAGTAGCTGGGACTACAGGCACACACCACCATGCCCAGCTAATTTTTGTATTTTTAGTAGAGACGGAGTTTTACCATATTGGTCAGGCTGGTCTCGAACTTCTGATCAGCCCGTCTTGGCCTCCCAATGTGCTGGGATTACAGGCATGAGCCATCACCCCTGGCTTGGCTCCTCTTATAGACCTTTATCTCCTTGAAACCAAAAATATTGTCTAACTTATCTTCCTATCTTGGGCATATAGCCCTCAACAGAAACACAGTCATGATGTTGAATTCACTATGGAGGTGGCACTACATTGGTCAGCTAGAGTAGAGGACTGTGTTTAGCTCTGTGAGCCTCTTGAAGAAGGATTTGGAAAACTGATGTGTACCCAGAAGGAAAGAATTGCAAACAATCCCGGATAAATTCTAGCCTGGGACCAAAGTATAGAATAGCAGAGAAGAGGGATTTGATTCTAATATAAGGAAGAATTATTTAACAATTAGAGCTGCATGAACATGGGATGAATAGCTTTGAAGTATGGTGAGTTTCTCACCACTGAAGATGTTGAAATAGCCTGCATGGGTAACCTCCTTGAGCAGGCTGAACAAGGGCTTAAAGCATCTGGAGTGATCACAGTGAGTGAAGGAGAATTTAGATAATCTTTGGACTGCACAACAATCTAGCTGAGATTTGAACCCCTTTGATATGTCTAGTGATAGGTTTAAACTTTAATAGATATTGTTTGAAAGAAAAGGAGTGAGGATATTTTAAGTAAACAATCCCTCTGTCATTCTGAGTCTCTGGATCTAGGTGAGACACAATAGTAATGCTGTTTTGCTTTCTCATGAGTCAGGTGATACTAAAAGCTAAGAAAGTCTTTGAGCTTGTACTGATGCTCTTATTTTTCTTTGTAACTACAGATAACTAAGTTGCTTCCTTTTTTCATCTTAGAAGTAGTCTATCCTCACCCTACCCAAACATGGATTTAAAATTTGTGGTCTGAGAATCCATAACAAAGTGATAAAGTCTCTTGGGTTTGGGAGCAGAGGCAGTTGTCTTCATCTTCCATATATTTAGGGCTGCCCCAGACAGAATTTTAAACTACAATATTGAATCAATTAAACTTAATTCAGTTTAATTGATATAAATAGTAAACATGGCCAGGTCCAGTGATTCATGCCTGTAATCTCAGCACTTTGAGAGGCTGAGGTGGGAGGATTGCTTGAGGCCAGGAGTTCAAGACCAACCTGGGCAACATAGCGAGACCCCATCACAAAATAAAAAAAAAGAAGTAAATATATACCACAGGTTTAATACTGTAGTCAGTATAAAATAATCCAATTATTACACCTTTATGGGCATGAATCTTATATGGAAACAGAGGCTCAATGAGGTTAAAGAGACTTATCTAAATACTGAACAACTAATTGGTTTCAGAACCTAGACCACAATTGTTTGCATCTAATTCCACTTCCATGGGTTTCCTCATTGTATCACGCTGCCTCAAAAGTAGAAGATGTGGTTGCTGCCCTGAAGGACTTTTGCAGTCTCCTAAAGCGATAAGACATATCCATAAAACAATGATTGAATAACGAAAGTAAAATGAAGTGCACTACATGTGTTACGGCTAAGGAGTAGTTGGAAAGGTCAAGAAGGTGAGAAATCACAGGCTGGAGGATATGGAGAGCAATCACAGGCTGGAGGATATGGAGAGTAATCACAGGCTGGAGGATATGGAGAGTAATCACAGGCTGGGAGAGATGGACTTTTTTATTATGAGCAACTGTGAAAACAGTTCTGAAAGATAAGTAGGCTTACACAATTTTTCTTTGGTTCCCAAAGTGCATGTTGGCTTTGTCCACATTCACCAGCGTCTTTTCTTCTCTTTTATTTCTTTTTAGTTTAAGAAAAGAAACTATCTGTGTCATACTGGCCAATAGGACACAAGCATCTAATTGCAGCAAATTCTTATACATTCCAAGTTACCCCCACAAAAACAGGTCACCATGGTAACCAAACAAAAAGAGACTAGAAAACAGAAGCGGAGTATTTACTTAATGTCTGATGGGCTCTCTGCATGATTTTCATTAGACCTGCTGCTGGCTTTCTTTCAGGTTTGGGTGCCAGTCACTGTTTACTTTGTAAGTTGTTAAAAGATTAAAAACTTTATCAGGCCTTACAATACAGAAAATTGTACTGAGCAGTGAAGTCAGAGCTGTTGATTTTTAAATACACAAATCTTACTCAGATTTGTTAATTTATTACATAGAGTTAACCCGGGAGCTATGTAACTCTTGCCAATGGAATTCAAGAGAACAGAAGGGTCATTTGATGATGGTAGAGTCTTTTAAGAATGCTACCAGAAAAGGTGATAGATCTGAAATAATTTTGTTAAGGGCCCTACTGTTTATTTTTGCTACCTCCATTAAAAAGGTGTACACTAACCAGTTGGTGTAGAGAATTCATTGCTAAATATTTTATGTCAAAGTCTTTAATAGGCCATACTAATTAATAAAATCCACTGTGTTCTATAGTTTTAATCCTTTGGTGAGGAAGATTTTGACGATGAAATAGAAAGCCACATAGGTTCATAAAATATGTCTGACATTTTCTGAATGTCTGGCCCACTCTCTTCTTTCCTACTATTGTCTTGGTACCTCTTTGAAATGCAAAAACATTACAACTTCAAAAGCGGTCCAGGAAGATGGCGTCTGCAGCTTATGACAAGCTCTGAAAGTGTGGCCAAATATGCAGCATGTCACTAGGTGGTAGGTTTGCTAGGGATCTTGACATAATTGACTTTCCTTCCTTAAAGACAATTAAAATTTGTGTACAATAAATTGTTTCAATTGGCACTTGCTTTTAAAACTCAAACTCCACGTATGTCTTGCTAAAAAGTGATTCTACAATGCAAATGTTGTTTGTTGGAGAAGAAAAGAAAGCTGGATGCTTGTTTGGAAGCTTAGTGGGCATGAGGGAGAAAAGTTATTCCATAAGGGAATAGATGTTCTATGGAATGTTTCTGCTCTGTGATATAGATCTACCCATGTGCATATATGGAATTTGCTGTGTTGACCTAAAATACCTTCTATACATCTTTCTCAGCTAGTTCTCTTTATCTAGTAACTGAGTGTGGAATACTTGCAGCAAGATTTTCTTTCAATGAAGGGATTCGCCTCCTAGGAGTAGAGTCCACACAATGCCAGACTAATTCTGCACTACGGTCAAAAGGAAGACAGGTAAAAAATAAACATGATTTTTTTTTCATAAAAATAATATTTGTGGCTGGGCGCGGTGGCTCATGCCTGTAATCCCAGCATTTTGGGAGGCTGAGGTGGGTGGATCATGAGGTCAAGAGAGCGAGACCAGCCTGGCCAACATGGTGAAACTCCGTCTCTACTAAAAATACAAAAATTAGCTGGGTGTGTGGCACACGCCTGTAATCCCAGCTACTCGGGAGGCTGAGGCAGAAGAATCGCTTGAACCTGGGAGGCGGAGGTTGCAGTGAGCCAAGATCATGCCACTACACTCCAGCCTGGGCGACAGAGCAAGACTCTGTCTCAAACAAACAAACAAAAACCAAAACAATATTTGTTTGTAATAACAATAATAACAAAGTACACAGGAGAATGTTTACTATGTATATTTGTATTAATGTCTCAAATATGATCTATGCTATTTTTGTACTTTGGGATGTATACTAATCCTTCTGCCTTCTAAATTGAGCTGTTTATGTGAAGGGCGGTCATGCAGCCCTCACCAGTATCATCAACACCTTCCTCACCTTAGAATTGGAACCAATGTAATGATTGATTCTTATTTGGAATGTTTCTGTCCCAGCCTCCCAATTTAGTCATTCTTTGGAAAGGAGGGGGTAGGTGTGAGTGAATTTTTGGAGTTAGGATCGAGGAAGAACAGGAGTTACTGAGTTTCAGCTTTAAAGTTAATGGAGGCAGATTTTGCTCCGAGGAGACGCGTTGGTGGATGTATTCCCATCCTTGAGTTCCTGCACATAATATCTAGTCCATACACAGAAAAGGCCAAGCTTTAAGGACTTGAAAACAACACCGGAAGAATCTTGCAAAGAGTTCTTTACTGAAATTATGGAAATTGGGAAAGTAACTTTGTCCTTTGTCTATCTTCAGGGAAAAACGTAGGCCGGTGGGAGGAAAAAGGGATTTTTGCTAAATTCTTTCTGATTCTTCCTACAATAGCATTTAAGTGCTTGCTTTCTAACCCTTATCAAATGATTGATATTGACTTTTCCTCGCTTAAGTAAAATTCATTCTTTGTTTCATTTCTGTCCAGTGAACAAAATGCTAGTAACTTTTTCTGGGTGTAGTCTCAACTAATAGTTTCAATTAGCCAAAAACTTTATTTAGAATCTTCAGCATGTGGCATAGGCAAGATTTAAGAAATTAAATTACTTCCCTCTCCAATCCCCCTTTTGAACTCCCCCACCCAAAAGTCAGCAGACTTTATTTCACTTGATTGCATAAAAGACCTAGCAGAACTACCTCAGCTGCTTTTTATTTTTTTAATTTGTGAGTTTGAGTCGGCTGAGCCTTGTCAATAATTCCCTTAAGTGTCCAAAGGAACTCTTCTCTTTCTTTGGCTTCTTCTCTCCCACAGGGCCCATTATCTCTGTTAGCCTGCCTTAGAGAAAGAGGAGACATTTGCGACATGGTCTAACTTCTCTGAAGTCAAGGAAGTCTTCAAAAGCAAAGTTTGGGCCACTGGGGGAGGGAGTGCAGGAGAGGAGACCACAGAGAAGAGGGAAGGAATTGTAAACAAAGGGACAGCTGGGGATTGACCCATTCTTTCTGGGCAATTGTGGAACTTCTTTAGAGCCAGTGAAGAAAGTAAAATCCAGAGGCAACTTTTAAAAAGTGCCATTTAAGGTCTGGCTTCTTAAGCTTATTTGCATAAAAAATGAAGATAAAAGAAATAATGCAAGCCAGGTGGCAAGGTTCTAACCCAATCCAGTTTTCACTTATGTTTATTTTGTAAAAAGGGACCATTACATTTTCTATTTGGCAATGATGGGGTTCAGGACATGGTATTCCAAAATACTGCACCTTGGCATGTGAGAAAACGCAGAAGCAAGGAAGTCATTCTCACCCTGTCCGCGTTCTTCCCCTGAAGCAGGTAAGAAAACCTGGAAGGCTTTTCTGATTTTCCTGTGAAGCGGGTCATAAGACACTCATTTGAGAGGTGCCCTTCCTCTACCAGGAGGAAAGGAACATCCTTACCTCTGAGGACACAGGGACACAGAGAAGAATCTGAACAAACAGGCCTTGCTAAATACTCCACACCCCCATTTATTACATTAGATCATACTTTTTATCCAATCATATGTCTTCGTGACTCTCCGCTTGTCAAACTTAAAGATTATAGAGGTTTACCACTTTCCTCCGGTCTTCATTTCCTTATGAAGGCTCCCGTGTTATGCAAAGTGTTATGCAAAAGTTATATTAAGTAAATTTGTACGCTTTTCTCTTGTTAATTCTTCTTTTGTTATGGGGGCTCAGCCACAATCATAGAATGGGTGAGGAAAAGATATTTCTCTTTCTCTACAGAAATATGCCAGAGTAACCCAAATGGGTAAGCCAGGGCATCCCTTGGTTGTAGTTTCCTGGACTAAGACCTAAATACCCTGAGATGCTACCCCACTTAAATGATCTATGCTATTTTTGTACTTTAGAATACATACTAATCCTTCTGGCTTCTAAATTGAGCTGTTTATGTGAAGGATGGTCATGCAGCCTTCAGGTCCCCATAAGAAGCCATAGATTTAAAAAATTTAAGTTTAGGCTGGCGCTGTGGCTCAGGCCTGTTATCCCAGCACTTTGGGAGGTTGTGGCAGGTAGATCCCTTGAGCTCAGGAGTTCCAGACCAGCCTGGGCAACATGGTGAAATCCTGTCTTTACAAAAAACTACAAAAATGAGCCAGGCAGGGAGGCGCCTGTAGTCCCAGCTACTCAGGAGGCTGAGGCAGGAGCAATCGCTTGAGCCTGGGAGGCGGATGTTGCAGTGAGCTGAGATCGTACCACTGTACTCCAGCCTGGGCAACAAGCCAAACCCTGACTCAAAATAAATAAAATAAAATAAAATTTAAGTTTATAAATCTTAAATAGCTTTGGGTGAAGTATGATTAATAAGGAAATTATGGAGAGAGAAAAAATACTTTTTTTTTTCCCCTTGATTTGGATTTTCTTTCCAAATAAATAGCTGCTTCCACTAGCCAGGTGGAAGCATCTAGGTCTGTGACCACATTGAGGCACTAGGAAGGTGGTGCATGCAGAGTGTGCCTTGCCCTCAGCATCTCTTCATTTAGCTGCTCCTGAGTTGTATCCTTCATAATAAACTGGTAGGAGTAAGTACAAAATAAAAATTAGCCAGTTGTTTCTTTTACTAACATGAAATGCAAATATTTAATTTTCTTAACTAATTGAGGGCAAAATTCCATTTCTGAGGAATGAAAGATCAAAGATTAACTTTATTATTTAAAAAATAACTTTTTCTAATTACAAAATTAATTCACTTTCATTATGAAAAATTAGGGGAAAATGAATGTGACATTACATAAAAAATCACAAATAATTTGCAAGACCTTCTTTACTTGCTTCATAATTAATCTAGCCTGAGGAAAATAGTAGGAAAAACTTACTAGAGTTAGAAGGCGAGGAATAGTGAGGGAGAAACCTTCTTTTATATGCCAGCAAAAGAGAAAGAAAATAAAGATTCTTAGAGCTAGTTAGTGGCTTCGGGGCACCTGTCTCTTTCCCTCTTGAGCCTAGAACTGCTGACCTGGAATGTGATTCCCCATAAGACATTAACATATGTGAGTTAGAGGATTGTGTGGGTCACCTTGGAGCTTAAGTCTTAAAAGTAAGCTCCTGTAGGAGAGCTGCCCAGCACCATGCCGGCTTGGTGACCAGATACAGTGAGGCACCACGAGGGCCCCTATGCAGGGTCACATAGACGATGTGGGCCCCTGAGAATTCTCTCCACGAAAATCATTCATCTTTAAACGAGATCATAACAAGTTGTTGGGGCCTACTCTTTAGTTGGGATTTCCCCAATGTTACCATTCTGGAATATTTAAAAAATCATGGACCGGCGTGGTGGCTCACATCTGTAATCCGAATTTTGGGAGGCCAAGGCGGGCAGAGCACAAGGTCAAGAGACCAAAACCATCCTGGCCAACATGGTAAAACCCCGTCTCTACTGAAAATATAAAAATTAGCCCGGCGTGGTGGCATGCGCCTGTAGTCCCAACTACTCGGGAGGTTGAGGCGGGAGGATTGCTTGAACCCGGGAGGCAGAGGTTGCAGGGAGCCAAGATCACACCACTGCACTCCAGCCTGGGCGACAGAGTGATGACTTGTCTAAATAATAATAATAATAATAATAATAATAATAATTATAACCCATGTGGGTTGAATTCGTGTGTGTGTGTGTGTGTGTGTGTGTGTGTACACTGTATGCTTTGGACTTTATCTTACAATAAAATTATAACTTTGAAAAGTTAGCTGAGATAAGATATGCTATACATTTTTTGTATGCTATTTTTCATTTGGGAGTAGAGAAATGGTTTTGAAGGATCTGAAGAACTAAAGTAGTATATTTTGTATACTACTTCTGTATATTTTGACTTGTAGTGAGTAGCCAAGCAAAATCTTGGGCCCTCTGAGAAGGCTGAGGTTGTCATGCAATGACCTCGTTCTGTAGACTATCACCAGCATTTAAGGATTAGGAATCTGGGAGACCACGGGACTGGTTCATCTTGATGTGAAGTTTGGATGATAGTGGGATTATAATTTTGGGCTATTCTTCCATGTGAATGTGTGGGAATCCTGTATATTTGTGAATAATTCAGAAACTCAGGGATCTTAAAGAGAATTTTAAAATAGCTATAACAATCCTCACTTTTTAGTTCCTTTTATGTTTCTTCCCAGAAATACCTATTTAGAAGGAAAACTTGGGGGCTGCTCCATCATCTTTTTTCTTTCATTTGCTGTGATTAGGGGAAGAGGAGCTACAGAATTGGTTTGGTCATCACCTCTTCATAATTTAGTTGTGATTCAAGATGTTCTGTTACGAGAAGTAGCAATATGGGGCCATAATGTGACATCTGTTTTGCACAATCAAAACATTACTTTGCTGAGCTCAAATGCCCTTTTAGTGCTTCTGGGATAAGCCCCAAGAAAATGCTTTATCTGCTTCTGTACACCTGTGAGGAAATAAACGGCTTTAAGAAAGCTTCTCAACTGGAGGTGTAACTCTAAGAAAAATTAGAACAAACACTCACTTCATCTCTCACCCAAAGTGTCTTCTGCAAACCAATTCAAAGAGCTTCAGAACCAGAAAGAGAAGGAGGCATATCTACACAATGTATCTGGAGATTGGAAGCTGGAGAGAGGATTGAATTGCCGGCGAACTTTGCACTGTGATTTCATATTGAAGTGGCTGCATCTGTGCCACCTGTTGATGGCATGATTGGAGCATTAGTCCTTGCTCAGCCTCCGCACCATTGATAACTCTGCTTAACATCGCCACAGCGGAAGCTTTGTTGGAAGCCGCAGTCACTTTGCCTCGGCAATGGTGTACATTGGTGCCCCATTCAGCCTTTTTTTCTGACATTAGCACATTTGAATGGGCCACCAGTGAAGCCATTCAGTGAGAACATGCAACCGGGGTTTCTGGGTGGCCTAGGGCTGAGCTGAGAATTCTCATTAATGGACTGCAAGACTTAGCCTATTGAGGTACATGAACTCAGTGACCAAAGAAAAGTGAGACAAAGATGTCCCTCACAGGAACATGTAGGTCAGAAGTGGACAAAAGCAGACACGGACCAGTCAAAGCTATTTGATTACTGAGCTGAAAAGGGAACACCGACCCATCCCTGCGGTGGGGCAGCCCAACTGATTTGACAGAAATCTCCAAATGCCCGCACACTCTGAGAGTGAGGCCTTTACTAGAATTGCAGGTGCTGTGTGAAGTTATTTTTTAAATGTTTTTTTCTTCCACTTGTCTTTGTGGTAATTTCCCATTTGACAGTACTTAGAAAAGGCCCCAAATAACTAGAATGAAAAGGAAGGGCAAAATTGAACTGGAAAAAGCATGCTTAAAAGTGAAAGGTGATCACGGGCAACATTCCTCCTACTGCTGGTCCTCTGAGCTACTTTCAAGCTCTTAGGGACTAGAAAATGTTCTTTGAGAGCCAGAACATTTGCATGTTTAGGATTATAACTTTAATACATTAGCATAATTTCAAAACTTTTTTACTCTAAGATATAGGATTAAAAAATGTAAGTATGAAATTTTGCAAAAAGATAAAGGAAAAGCATAACTGGAAAAGTTTAAGAAATCACTTTGGGGTCTATGAACATGGTCAGTAAAAACATGCTTAACTTGAATTAATCCCATGCTCTTGCTTGTTGAGGTATACATTTCTGTGGGAGATATATTAGTCCCTTATACTTAATGTGATCTGTGCAAATATCCTGAGAGCTAATACTCAGATGCATATGAAATTTGAAAAGCATTCTGCGATTTTTCCAAATGGTATTTAAATAACTATACTAATATTAGGTTGGTGCAAAAGTAATGGCAAAAATTGCAATTCCTTTTGCACCAACCTAGTAATTCATTCCAAACCAAGTTTAATTATTAGGACTTGGTTAAAAACTTTACTGCTTCTTGAGATAGTAATATATTTTAAAATGTTCAAAATGTTGGTGTTATGAGATTTTGGGAACCTAAAAATACCTGTAATCCTGTTCTTTTTATAAAAGGAAAAGGGAAGAAAATGTGTTTTTTATCCCATCATACATAATGCAGCTATTTTTTTGAGTAAGAGATACAATTTAAAAAGTGTGGCTGAGGGTAAAGGAAGAGACACATTTTAACAAGAGTCATATCCATTTATATTGAAACAACTTCATGAGGGAGAGGACTTCCGGGTCCGTTGAACCTAGCTCTTCTGTTACATCCATAGTGTTACTGAAGCCTACAGAGGTTTAGCAGGCTGCCAATGGCCCACCTAGCGCCTGGATTTAAAAGTAGCACTTCATCTTCTTATGGGAATTGTTTCATTAGAATAGTTATAAGTCTTTTCCTATTAAGGGCCTAGAATCCTTAAATTTATTATTTGTTCTACTGCATGTTAAATTTAATAAATGTAAAATAGATGTATATGCTGTATACATATCTGTGTTATGATACTTCTAGTAAATATTTCCCTAACTGTTTAAAGCTCTGGTAAAAGCTAACAGGAACAACATCAAAAGTGGCTGTTCCCCAAAAACAAACCTTTGAGACAATCTAGCTTTACCTTTTCGAGAATTTCTAAAGTCAGTTCTCTTTCTCTTACCTTCATACTGTTAGAGGTGTTTGAACCAAAGTGACTCCATATTTAATAGGGGCTGGGTAAAATGAGGCTGAGACCTGCTGGGTTGCATTCCCAGGTGGTCAGGCGTTCTTAGTCTCAGGATGAGATAGGAGCTTGGCTCAAGATACAGGTCACAAAGACCCTGCTTATAAAACAAGATGTGATAAAGAAACCAGCCAAAAACACATGGTGACAAAACTGACCTCTGTTCATCCTTGCTGCTCATTATATGCTAATTATAATGCATTAGTATGCTAATCTACACTCCCACTAGTGCCATGCCAGTTTACAAATGCCATGGCAACACCCAGAAGTTACCCTATATGGTCTAAAATGGGGAGGGACCCTCAATTCCAGGAAATTCCTGCTCCTTTCCAGGAAAATTCCTGAATAATCCACCCCTTGTTTAGCATATAATCAAGAAATAACCATAAAAATGACCAACCAGCAGCTCTTAGCGCCGCTCTGCCTATGGAGCAGCCATTCTTTTCTTCCTTTACTTTCTTGATAAATTTGTTTTCACTTTACTCTGCCTGAATTTCTTTCTTGTATGAGATCCAAGAACTCTCTCTTGGGGTCTGGATTGGGACCTCTTTCTGGTAACAATAAAAACTCTTTAACTTTCTTTTGGCATATCTTATCTAGTTCCCTTCTAATATTTCTTCTTTAGGCTACTTCAAAATGTGTAGGCAAAATAATTTTTTCCACCTACATTGTATTACTTAGAAGAATCTTCTGGAAACTCTTCAACTTGAGGCTTCAGTTGTTTTTTAGTGAAGGGGTCCAGAATATGCCACCCCCAAAATACCACTTTGGCATAAGGATTACTGTAAGCTGAGGGCAACTGAAGAAACAGCAGACCCAGGAAAAGTTCTTTGCCCTCTCTGCTTCTGCCTAAAAGCAAGGCATAAATTTCTCTTTGTAAAGGTGACAGAAATTGCTATTTGTAAAAGCATTTCCCTCTCCCATTCCAGGAAGACCAGAGAGGGCACAGAGAAGAGTGTGCATAACAAACCTTTCTAAACAACCTTTATCCATCATATATTTCCTAGTCACCTTCCCACAATTTATTATACCACCTCTAGGAGCCCAAACCCACTTTCCTGTGTCTAGTCACTTCTCTATAATTTATTGCCCTTTGTTAAAATTGTATATAAGCCCCCTGTCTAACTGCTTCTTTGGGTTTTTACTTATTTTCTGTGAAGCCCCTCACACATAACATATGAACTCAATAACTATTTATGCCTTTTCTCCTGTTAATCTGTCTTTTGCCAGTTTAATTCATAGGCCCCCAAACTCAATAACTATTTATGCTTTTCTCCTGTTAATCTGTCTTTTGCCAGTTTAATTCATAGGCCCCCAGATAGTGAACCTGAGAGGGACAAGGTTTTTCCTCCCTTACATTAGCTAATCACTAAATTCTCACTCCTGCTGCTCCAATCAAGTCCATGTATGTTTTTTCACCTCCAGTTTCCAGCTCTTAGTGCATGGTGCTTCCATGTTGTCTTGCCCCATATGGTTTTATCTCATTTGAATTGTTCTTTTTAGTTAAAAATTTACTCTCAAATGCTTTACTGTTAGTCACACATGTGTTGGCAATGAGTGAAAATGGGCCCACTAGGAGACACTATAACATCATCTTTGTTATTGTTTTTGGAGGGCATGGCTTAGGATTAGAAGAAATGGGAATTTGTTTATAAAATTTGAAACTGTCTATTCAATAAGTAATTGAATCTTTAGGACCCCTTTTAAGGACGATGATTTTAAATATCTCAATTTTGTTTGAAGATACTGCCAAAGCAAAGTTGGGATAAATCATCATATTATTATCTGCTGAAATTTTATCTAAATCTAAGCTTTGTATTATACAGAGTAATGGAAATAGGAGTTAATTTGGGTTTTCATATCTTTGTTTTATTTTTCCACCCAAGAAACTGCTGGGTTTGGATTTATTACTATATTAGAGATATAATAATAGTTTCCATTTAGCTAATAATACTATGTGTGAGAAACCATGCTAAAACATTGACATGCATTCTCTAATCCTCATAACGACCCTATGAAGTAGGCACTTTACTATCTAAGTTTGATAGATGGGGAAACTTCAGCTTTGAAAAGCTAAGTAACTTGGCCATGGTTACTTGGTTATTAAGTAAGGAATTGGATAGAGAGTTCTTAGAAATGGTTTAGCTCGGGTTCCTTTAAAGAAACAAAGTCTTATTTATATCTTTTTTTTTTTTTTTTGAGACGGAGTCTCGGTCTGTCACCCAGGCTGGAGTGCAGTGGCGTGATCTCAGCTCACTGCAACCTCTGCCTCCCTGGTTCAAGCGATTCTCCTACCTCAACCTCCCGAGTAGCTGAGATTACAGGCACATGCCACCACTCTCGGCTAATTTTTTGTATTTTTAGTAGAGACGAGGTTTCACCGTGTTAGCCAGGATGGGCTTGATCTCCTGACCTCAGGTGATCCACCCACCTCAGCCTCCCAAAGTGCGGGGATTACAGGCATGAGCCACCACGTTGGGTCTATAATTATATCTTATTATGCCCTCTGAGTGCCGTTTCTCTTTACTATGTTAATGACACATGATGTTTTCCCAGTAGTTCAAGGTTGGTAAGTGTACGGCCAAGGGCAGGGAAAATGTACATGGATATGTCAGACCACCATGTTGTAGCTAAGACTCATGGTCACAGTGGCTTTCATGTGGAAGATGCAGGGAGGGGCATGCTCAACTTTCAGACAAGTGCCTGGGTACATTCATATTAGGAACTTGTTTGCCAACATTGGCAACTGGCTAAATGGAGGTGATAAAATGCTCTTGTTCTCATTTCTTATTATGCTCACTGATTCTGACCTCTGCTCCCACAGATCTCCATTTGTTTTATCCTTCAGGTGTTCTGCCCTCTGTTTTCGTTTCTCTGGAACACAAATGAAATTATTTTCTGAATTGTGAAAGTCCACATTATCAACTAATTCAATGTTACAGTCATGTTTCTGCTGTTTGGATGCTTGTTCTATTGTGAAAACTTACTCAGACTTGGGGTTTAGGAAAGGGCCTTTTATAGTTTTCATCAACTGAAGAAAGAGCAGCATTAAGTATAATTATACATTTTGATAAAGTGAAGCACAAATCTGTTATGTTTTATGTTAACAGCCTAAATGATGGTGGTCTTACAAATGGTGTGAAGTTAGCAGCTCATGGGAGAAGGCTGACATGTTAAAACACAAATTTACCTAATCTGACACTTCAGGTTACTCCAAGGTGGGTGGAAAGTTGGCAGCAGCGACTTGTGCCATTGCCCTAAGGAGAAACAAAATATAAACCTTTTACAATCTCCCTGGGAATTTTTTTTTAAAAAACCTTGAGGCCCAAGTCCTACTTCAGACCAACAAAATAAAAATGATCTGGGGACGGGGTCCAGGGATCAGACTTTTTAAAAGCCTCCCCAGGCGATTCTAATGTGCAGCCATAGTTGAGAAGCACTAATCAAGCATAACATACAGATGACATATTATCATGTGTAACGTTGTACAAGGTTCTTTGGGAGATACAGAAATCAGGAAAGACATGGTTCTTGCCTTCAAGGAACTTTTGATTTGGATGAAAAGACTCTTGCCACAAAAATGGTCACTGATAATATAATGCAGTCACTCATTGTTAGTAAGTGATGTCATAGTTTTAGTGGAGACTGCTTACCAGAGCGTGTAGCCTCCAATCCCTATCCTCCTACCACCAGTAATAATAATTGCCTCTTGAGATTTTATATGCCCCATTTAATCTTCTCAACTGCTTATCACTTACGTATTATTCCCATTTCACTGCAGAAAGATTAAACCTATGAAGTCTGAGAGACAAGTTTTGAACCCAGGTCTGTTGGGAACCAACATCTATGCTTGCTAACCATTAGGTTATACCATTTGGTCTCAGTAGATGCATGGTCAATAATAGCTAGAGTGAGTGATAGGCCATAAAATGTTTCTGAGCACTTTAGTATAGTTATATTTCTTAATTATTTTTTAAACTGCAAATTAAAAATCTTAAATCACAGAAAAGTTGAAAGAATAATACATTGAACATTATATACCCTTTACAACTACATCCATCAATTATTAACATTTCACTACCTCTGCTTTATTTTGCTCCCTATTTATTTATTTATTTATTTAGAGACAGGGTCTCACTCTGTCACCCAGGCTGGAGTGCAGTAGCACGATCTTGGCTCGCTGCAACCTGCACCCCCTGGGCTCAAGGAATCCTACCACCTCAGCCTCCTGAGTAGCTGGGACCACAGGTGTGCACAACCATGCCCAGCTAATTTTTGTATTTTTAGTAGAGATGGGCTTTTACCATGTTGTTCAGGCTGATCTTGAACTCTTGAGCTCAAATGATCCACCTGCCTTGGCCTCCCAAAGTGCTGGGACTATAGGTGCGAGCCACTGTGCCTGGTCCCCATTTATATATATATGTATCCTTTTCTGTTATTATTGAACCACTTGAAGTTGCAGACACTGTGATAGTTGACCCAGTAATACTTTGGTTTGCACTTATATCTAAGTGTAAAGACAATTTTCCATATACCCATTACACTGTTCCTACCGAAGACAATTAATGTGAATTCAGTTTTGTCATCTAACATACGGCCCATTAAACATTTCCCCAGTTATACCCAATATATCTATTTAGGTGCTTTTGTTGACCCAAGATCCTATGAAAGTTGATTAATTCTGTGGTTGTAATGTTTAGAGACTTTTAGTCTAGAAGGGGTCTACGACTTCTTTTATTTATGATATTGACTCTGTTTTAATGATCTAAGTCAGTTGCCTTGCAAAAATGTCTCCTTTTGGGGGATTTGTCTGATTGTTTTCTCACAATTAGGCTCAGGTTAAACATGCTTTGCAAGAATATTGGATAGGTGATGTATATTTCTTTTTTTCTTTTTTTTTTTTTTTTTGAGACGGAGTCTCGCTCTGTCGCCCACGCTGGAGGGCAGTGGCAGGATCTCCACTCACTGCAAGCTCCGCCTCCCGGGTTCATGCCATTCTCCTGCCTCAGCCTCCCGTGTAGCTGGGACTACAGGCGCCCGCCACCGCACCCGGCTAATTTTTCGTATTTTTAGTAGAGACGGGGTTTCACCGTGTTAGCCAGGATAGTCTCGATCTCCTGACCTCGTGATCTGCCCGTCTCGGCCTCCAAAGTGCTGGGATTACAGGTGTGAGCCACCGTGCCCGGCAGGTGGTGTATATTTCTTATTGGATCCACCAGGAGGCACACACCAGGCTGTCCTACTATTGGTGATGCTAAGTTTGATTACTTGGTTAGGATAGTGATGTCATGCCTGATTTCCCTATTGTAAAGTTAACCCATGTGGTGATATTTTAAAACCATAATCTTTGACCCAGTGATTTTGGTATCCACTAATCATTTTTACATTGGTGGTTGAAAAAAGGTGATTTTCTAATTCTATCATTTCCTCAATATTTTTTAGTTAGTGTATTAGTCTGCTTGGGCTGCCGAACAAAACACCACAATCTGGGTGGCGTAAATTGAAATTTATTTTCTCATAGTTCTGGAGGCTACAAAGTCAAGATCAATGTGCTGCCAGAGTTGGTTTCTGGCGTGGCCTCTCTTCCTACCTTGGAGATGCCACCTTCTCACTTTGTCCTCACAGGATCTCTTCTCTGTGTATATGCATGGGGCGAAAGAGGGAGAGAGAGAGAAAGCTTGAGAGAGGCCTTTGGTGTGTTCTTCTTCTTCTTCTTCTTTTTTTTTTTTTTTTTTGAGACGGAGTCTCACTCTGTGGCCCGGGCTGGAGTGCAGTGGCGCGATCTCGGCTCACTGCAAGCTCCGCCTCCCGGGTTCCCGCCATTCTCCTGCTTCAACCTCCTGAGTAGCTGGGACTACAGGCACCCGTCACCTCGCCCGGCTAGTTTTTTGTATTTTTTGTATTTTTAGTAGAGACGGGGTTTCTCCGTGTTAGCCAGGATGGTCTCGATCTCCTGACCTCGTGATCTGCCTGTCTCGGCCTCCCGAAGTGCTGGGATTACAGGCTTGAGCCACCGCGCCCCGCCAGGTGTGTTCTTCTTCTTATAAGGATACCAGTTCTGTTGAATTAGGGCCCAACCTTAGAGCCTTGTTTAACCTTAATTACCTCCCTAAAGATCCTCTTTGCAAATACAGTTACATTGGGGGTTAAGGCTTTAACCTACAAATTTTGTTGGGGATGTAATTCAGTCCATAACAGTTGGTATTCTTCTGTAAAGTAGAGCTTTCTTCTTTTATTTTTCCCTTACCTCCTCCTCCTCCTTTTCTTTTCTCCCCTTCTCGGCCTCCTTGTCTTCTTCTAAGTATCACTATGGACTCATGCATTTATTTTTTATTTAATGTCATAACCTATCTCTGTCATTATTAATTTTAATGATCAAATTGTCCAAGTTATGGAGAGTGGGAACTCCTTCAAATTAGTTCTTGTGTCCTTTTGACATGCCTCTATTAGTGTGTAAGCACTGTCTTGCTTTCTTGAACAAGATATTCCAGGTTGCCTTGTATTTTCCCTATTCCAACCATTTCTGGAATCAGCCATTTCTCCAAGTAACCCTGGTTCCTTTCAGTGAGAAATGGTATTTAGAAACACCATTTGTGTGCTTGTTTTTACTAGTTATGATTACCTTCTAAACCAGTTATTTTTAATAAAGTTTTCTATATTATACCTATAGAACCTGTGCCAGCGAAGGCTTTATTGAATTAGAGACTAACTCTTCAAGAGTACAATCAGGCATTTAATAAGCATTTGGAAAGCCTTTGAGTGGCTTGGGACATAACATGCACTTAGTGTATGGACAAAAGAAAGAATGAATGAATGAATGGCCTTGGGTCATGGGTTTTTCTTGATCTGCTGGGAGGGTCTTCTAACCCCAGTATATTTGCTCAGGCTGTGGTGAGTGGAGGAGATTGAGATCAATTCTAATGTTTTATCTACATTTTCGCATGTACCACTCTCTCCCATTATGGAGAAAAATCCAGATTCCCATCTCCTGAGCCTCTATAAGCTCTTACGGCTGTTTTCCCAGGAAACGAATCTGTGGCGCCTTCAACTCATTTGTGTTTTTCCGTGCATCCCCTCAGGTTTCTAGGGCGATGAGATGACTTATCTTGAAAGAAATACTTGAAATTTTCCCCCCAGTTTTACAAAGCAGATAGCTAAGGAATTTTTTTCATAGATGAAGAGAATCCAGTTAAAATGAAGCAAGGAATACAGATTTCAGAGCACTTGAGAATCTCGTACATTTAATATCTATTCTGAGGAGCAAGGATTCACTAACAACCACTCTTTGAGGATCTATTTACTGTCAAAGTGTAATTGGATTTTGATATAGCAGTTCATTTTGGTGGGGGCGGGGATGGGAAGGTGATTACAAAGTAACAAACCAAATGTAAGCGATGGGACCTTTGATTTATTTTTCTTTTCTTGCTCCTGGATCTTTACAGATACTGGGAATAAACCCCTTATCCCCCACAGTGGTCTTAGAAAACAAGGCATACACTTCAACTACTTCTGCTGTGAATAATCCATTGAATCCAAACAGTATTATACTAGATTCATCAGTGTTCACACAGAGGTCATATCCTTACATATCTCTTTGAATTTGTGGGACGCATATGGTGTACCACTTCTATAGAAGAAATATTTTCATTTTAGAATTCAACTTTTATAACCTTTGGCAACATGTAGTATCAATGGCTCTTTGTTGTTCAAAAAAAAAGTAAAACTGTAAGCTATCCCCAAGGATATTCAGGGCGTTGCTATAGCAACAGAATCTGCCTCCCAGCACCACAAGAGAAGCTATGAATAAAAGATGGTGTTCTGAGGACAACAGAATAGAAGAGGTTGTTTCGATCCTTCTAATACCTGATATTTGCTGTTATTTTGTTAAATGCAAAATAAAAATCTTGGGGAAAGGCCCAGTTTCAATATAGAAAAGGATGAATTTCTATATTGTACTTCAGATGTTGTGAGGAAAAAGACATGCTTTCTGAATAGTATCAGCCCATGGTAGGAAGACCAGGGAAGGGCCAAAATATTTGATTTATATATTTTTCTGTTTAGCTTTGTACTTCAGATGAAGAACCTCAAAGACAAATGTGTTAATCAGACATACAAAAGAATGGGATTATTTTAAATTCTGATCCAAAATAGTTTCCTGATTCCATATTTAAACACAAGCGTAGTTTACATAAAGGTATCATAAAACAAAATATTCTAATTTCAACTTGCATTGTTTATTCTGAATCCAGTTCTTTCATGTATACCTACTTTGGTCATCAATTTTTAATGGTTTCAACATAGCTACCTATCTACCTACCAGCCTAGCTATATTTCATGATACCAGTTATTTTAGGACCGAAATCTGAAGGTGAAACAAAAGGTTTCAGTTGATTCAGAAGTGAATGAACTTTGAACCTCTCTATTCCCTCCCTCCCCGCCCACATGTACATATGTGTATCTTGCCATGTGTGTCTTCATATCATGCTTAGTTTTTATGGAGCTTATTTTGTTGTGTGACGCTATTGGTGAAATGTTATTCAGAGAGGAGGTGAAGAACTTACCCCTCTGTAAATGCTTATTTTCAAAATATTCAGAGCTACATAAAATTACTGCCAGAAAATATGACTATTGGAGCAAATGGAATGCTATAGACTAAATTGTATCCCTCAAAAATCATGTGACTAACCCCCAATGTGACTTTATGGACATATGGCCTTTATGGAAGTAATTATGACTAAATGAGGTCATAAAGGTAGGGCCCTGATCTGATAGGATTAGTGTCCTATAAGAGTAGGACACCAGAGCTTGCTTTCTCTTCACTTGCAGGCATGAAGAAAAGGCAATGTGAGGTTACATGAGGAAGATGGCTGTCTACAAGTTGGGAAGAGAGCCCTCACTAGAAGTTGACCACGCTGGCGTCTTAATCTTGGACTTTCAGCCTCCAGAACTGTGAGAAAATAAATTTCTGTTGTTTAGACCACACAGTTTATGGTATTTTATAATGGCAGCCCAAGTTGACTAATACCCCTGTATTAAAATTATAATATTTTGTGTAATTATTTTCTTAATTTTCCATCAAAGTCAAAGTATAGCTCTGTTTGTAGGGGAAACAGGCAGGCACGGAAATAATCTTAAAGTTTCTGTAGAACTTTTCTTTTGCTTGTATCACCTTGGCAACTTTACACAATTAGTAATCTAAAGGTTACTTAGTTATCAAATGTGTGTCTCAAAAACATAATTTTGGCTATGATATCTAGAAAATATGACCTTTTGCTTTGGTTGGAATAATTTTCCCATTGAATTTATGGATTAATACAAGTTTAGGGGCTTAAGGAAAACGTAGCATTTGGTTTTTGAGCTTTATTTTAGTTTAGGTGTGGGTAGACAATGTTTGGGAAGGATGGACTAGTAGACTGTGTGTTACTGCTAATCTTATAAGAATAAATTCTGGGTAAGCATTGTCAAAATTTCAGAGACTTCCCTTATTGTTGTTAATCCTCCTTGGATCCTTCCATAATTTAAAGTCTCCAGGGATATTTTGATTAGTAAGGAACCTATTCAGCCGAGCTAATTATATGACTTGGCTGTTTCTGACTCTTAAAACTAGGCACTACACCAAAATGTTAATAACGTGTGGTGAGAACAGTGGTGGGAACATGGGCAATTTTTTCTCCTTACTTTTCTACTTACTGTCTAAATTTTGTATAATAAGCAGTCATTACTTTCATAATGGAAAAAACAATAAAGTGAAAAAATACTAGATACTAGAAGAACTTAATAAAAATTTCATCTTCTTTCAAAAAGAATTTGAGGTGGTTTACAATAAAAGACATTTGAGGTACCATAAAGCTAGACATGCTAGAAATTAGAAATCTAAAATTATGAAAAGAGGAGGAAAGTAAATACTTATGAGATTTAACATAGTTATGGTAACTGAACATTGTAGTAACTGAATGTTGTAGTCAGCGCTGAGCTTCCTGACAGTCAAGAAAAAGAGATACTGGATTAGAGATTTCTCACTATCAAATCAAAAGAAAGTATGTAGTATTTTGTAGAGAACATTTTTTCTTTGATAAACTCCTAAAAGGAATTTGCCATAGTATATTCTTATTTGTGTAAAACATAGAAAGACTATATTTATATGCTTGTAAATTCAGAGAAAATGTCTGGAACCTAGAAAACTACTGATGATAATATGATGTCTTTAGTCACTTTTGCTGTTTAGCACAACTTCCTGCTTCTTTTGATGACAGTGTCCACCTTCCTTAAGGGAACTGCTTTTCTTCTATTCAGTCATGAGTTTCTGAGCACTGCCAATCACAACGCTTCATTGACCTAAGCCAAGCCAATTAGAGCATGCCCCTGGAATTTTTCTAAAGGGGAAAAAAATCTCTTTTCCTGTTGGATGTGGTGATGGAAAGCTATGGTCCCTCATCACTGGAAGCCTTATTCTCCTCCACCAGAGAAAAGTGAGAGAATGACTAACAGCTCATAGAGGCAGAGATAAAAAGTTTACACCCCATGTTCCATTCCCTATGCCCTTAGGACTGCCCTTCCCATTCCTCTCTTGTATTCTAATTCAAGCCACAGGTCTTGCATTTGCAATGGAAAGAATCCTGACTACTTGATGGCCTCTGGGGCTTAGAATTGTGTGGGTAGGAAAGAAGATAGATGTGGAAGCTTTTCTATTGCTTAAAAACTTTTTTTTGTAACAATATGCAAAAATTACTTTTATAATAAAAATGCCAGTGGAAATAACAAGGAATTTATCATGAGAAAATATGTGTAAAGGACATTGAACAAATATAGAGGTCAGTACCTCAGAAAAGGCCTTAAAGCAAACGCTCCAGGGTTTTATTCATGTCTCTTTCTTATATTGGGCTTTGTTAAAATCTGAGAATAACACTGAGGAGGTACTCAGTGAAGGAACTAAATTAATGTGGTACTTTATACTAGACTGCATGGTAGAATATTTAGAGAAGTGGACAGAGAATAAATCTTAGGCTATCAACCTTTCAACTCAGTGGCCTTCCATCAGAACTGGAGAGCAGTCAATGCCAGGTGAACTTTTCTGGTGAGAAGTAAGTGTGCATATACTGTTGAAGGCACACTGATATGATTTGGATTAAAGATGAGCAGATGGCAGGGGTGACGTATTTGGTTCTGCTCTTACCTGAATGAAGGGTCATGTCACTTGCAAATGGAGGTGAGTCACTCAGGTTTCTATGGTGGGGTCACATTTTTCTTCAAGAGGCAACTTCAGATCTGCTCAAGTCCTTGTAAACATTTCCCTGAGACCACAGGGTAGCTTAAGATGGATATAGCACATCATAGAGAAAAGAGACTTGAACTCTACCCTTCTTCAGCATGACTCCCTGATACCGATAACCTCAGCAACCTCCCAATGCATCTACAGATCCACGGATACAACTGTTCTTTGGACAAATCTGTTGGAAGTACTTCAAAGTTAACATTCTGAAGCTGAATTTATTAAATATCCCTGTAAACATGTCTATATTTTTGGTTCCCTCTCTGGTTGTAGGATATCTCTATCTATGCAGTTATCCTAGTCAGGAATCTGGGAACCAGTCTAAATTTCTTCTTTCCCCTCACTCTCAATATATAATTGCCTCTTTGCTGAAAATATTTATAGATTTTTGTCTTCTCCTTTCCATCTCAACTCTATTTTTGGTTCCACCTGATTATTTTTCCTAAGATTAATTAATTGGTGAATCAATTAATTCAACAAGTATATATTGAGCATCCGTTCTGTGTCAAGCATGGTGCTAGGCTCTGAGGATTCAGTGGTGAGCAAAACCGACTGACCCTGTCTTCATGAAGCTTGTAATCTAGGGAGTTACTGCAATGCATCTCGACTGGGCTCCCTGCCTCAAAAACACATGCTTAGTCTATCCCTCTTAGTACTGCTTGAGCTCTTTCTAAAATAAAACTCCAAAATGCAAATCTGAGCTAAGTGTATTACTTTCAGGATAAAATACAGACTTCAAAGCCTGGCACACAGGTCAGTCATGACCTGACTCTGTCTTTAGTCTCATTTTTTTTTTTTTTTTTAACTATAGTAGCATAAAGAGTGATTAAAGAGTGAACCTTCCTCCAAAGCCATTGCTGAACATTACTCTCATTATTTATGCCAGGCCTCACAGTAGGGTAAAATCACTAGATAGTCTGTATAAGGATATGAAAAGAAATAATATTTCCTTTCCTCTCTGTTTTTAAAACTTTATATTTTGTTTCCTGGCTCAGAGAGTAATGGATTCAGGTACTTGATTTGGAAGTTCCTTTGCCCTTCATGAAGTACTCTCTTAAAAGAGGGTTTATAGTCTAGGCGCTATAGCTCACACCTGTAATCTCAGCACTTTGGGAGGCCGAAGCGGGCAGATCACTTGAGGTCAGGAGTTTGAGACCAGCCTGGCTAGCATGGTGAAACCCTGTTTCTACCAAAAATACAAAAATTAGCCAGGTGTGGTTTTGTGTGCCTGTAGTCCCAGCTACTTGGGAGCTGAGGCAGGAGAATGGCGTGAACCAAGGAGGCAGAGGTTGCAATGAGCTGAAATTGTGCCACTGCACTCCCATCTGGGTGACAGAGTGAGACTCCGACTCAAAAAAAAAAAAAAAAAAAAACCAAAACCAAAACAAAACAAAACAAAGAATAAAAGGGTTTACAGATAAATTATTAGCCTTATGAGAAATTTCAGCAATATTATTGGAAAAAGTTCAATATACAAAAAAATAGAAAATATTAAAACAATGACATGCGCAATAGCAACAAAAAATGTAAGGTACTGAGAATATATTTACCAAAAGATATGCAGGACTTTAAAGGAATTAATTGTAAAACTTTGCTAAAGGATATAAAATATAATTAAGTAAATGGAGATATGTAATAAGTTTACAGTGAGAAGACTCAATATTGATGTAATTTTTTTCCAATGTAACCCATAACATTGATTTTTCTATTAAGAGTTCCAGTTTTTTTTTCTTGAAACTTGACAAGTTGAAACTAAAATTCATATAGAATAATAAAATGCTAAGAAGAGCCAAAATAATTAAAAAAATAAGTGAGGGGAGAGATATCTTACTGTATAACAAGATTTAATAAGAAGTGAGAGCAATTGGCCAGGTGCAGTGGCTCACACCTGTAATCCCACTTTGGGAGGCCAAGGTGGGCGGATCACAAGGTCAGGAGATCAAGACCATCCTGGCTAACACAGTGAAACCCTGTCTCTACTAAAAATACAAAAAAGTTAGCCAGGCATGGTGGCGGGTGCCTGTAGTCTCAGCTGCTCGGGAGGCTGAGGCAGGAGAATGGCGTGAACCTGGGAGGCGGAACTTGCAGTGAGCTGAGATCTCACCACTACACTCCAGCCTGGGCGACAGAGCGAGATGGCATCTCAAAAAAAAAAAAAAAAAAAAAAAAGAAGTGATAGCAATTAAAACAGTGTGATATTGGCATAAACATAGGCAATTAGACTATAGATAGATGTGAGATGTTGGAATATAACAGAGGTGCCAATATAAACCAATAAGAAAATTACAGACCATTTAATAAATGATACTGGGACAACTGGCTATCTATGTGGAAAAGAATTGAATATTTATTTCATACCACAAGCAAAATTAAATTCTAGAAAGATTCAAGACCTAAAAGAGAAAACTAAAACTTTTTAAACTTGAGGTCATCTTTAATTTCCAGGTTGGGAAGGAATTTTTTACATGAAAAGCACAAGTCAGATAGGGAAAATAAATATGTTAACCATATTAAAATTTGAATGCAAAAAGTACCATAAAGTTAAATTTAGTCATTTTGAGAAGATATTTGCAATATATTATCTGAAACTGAATTCATGAACTATTACTAAAAAATATGCCTGAATTTCTTTCTCTCTTTTCTCTTCTTTTCTTTTCCCTCCCTCCCTCCCTCCCTCCCTTTCTTCCTTCCCGCCTCCCTCCCCCTTCATCCTCCTCCCTCCTTTTCTTCCTTTCTCTCTCTTTTCTTCCTTTCTCTCTCTCTCTTTTCTTTCTTTCTTTTCTACTTCTGCAGCTCCAACTTGTATCTTTATTTTCTCTCTATATGAAGAATACTATTATCTACTCAGTAATCCAAGCCAGTGACTAACATATGAAATAAATTAAGAGGCAAATCAAACAACACAACAATAAAAGGGCAAATGGTATAATAAATCAAATCATAGAAGAAGAAATCCTCCTGGTTAATATATAAAAGATATTCAACTTCACCTTTGGTAAGGTAAATGCCAATTAAAGCTATAAGGCATTACTTCATGCCCATGAGATTGGCAAATTTTTTAAGTCTGGTGATACCAAGCATTGGCAGGAATGTGGTGAAGGAGGAGCTGTTTTATGATGAGGAAAAGCAGTTTGGCAAGACCTGATAAAGTGGAAGATGTACAGTGTTTAGTGATTCCACTTTCATTTTTGTTAGTGTATTTTTGTAACAGCAAAAACTTGTAACACCTGAAACTTCCTTGAGAGATGGAGTGGATAGATGCATTATTGTGTATTCACATATTTATTGTAATTACTAATATATTTGGGATATATATGCTGTCTTCTCCTTTACATTTGTCCCATGTTCTCTGTTCTCTTTTGTTCCTCCTTATTTTTGTCTTTTTAATGAATTAAACTGTTTTTTTGAGACGGAGTCTCGCTCTGATGCCCAGACTGGAATGTAATGATGCAATCTTGGCTCACTGCAAGCTCCACCTCCCGGGTTCAAGCGATTCTCCTGCCTCAGCCCCCTGAGTAGCTGGTACTACAGGTACATGCCACCATGCTCAGATAATTTTTGTATTTTTAGTAGAGTTGGGGTTTCACCATGTTGGCCAGGCTGGTCTCAAACTCCTGACCTCAGGTGATCTGCTTGCCTCAGTCTCCGAAAGTGCTGGGATTTTAGGTGTGAGCCACTGCGCCCATCCTGAATTAAACATTTTAATGATTGTATTTACTCCCTCTATTAGCTCATTAATTTTGTCCCTTGTGCTATTCTTTTATTGGTTAACCTTGAGATTACATGTGCCCTTGGCCAATTAAATCTACTATAAATTATGTAGTAAGACTTCACAGTTTTTTTTTTATTTCTATTTAATCTCATTCCTTTTTGTGCCATTACTGTCTTTTTTTTTTTTTTTTTTTTTTTTGAGGTAGAGTCTCACTGTGAAGTGCAGTGGCATGGTCTTGGCTCACTGCAACCTCCGCCTCCTGGGTTCAAGCAATTCTCCTGCCTCAACACCCCAGTAGCTGGGACCACAGGTGTGCACCACTACACCTGGTCAATTTTTGTATTTTTAGTAGAGATGGGGTTTCACCATGTTGGCCAGGCTGCTCTCCTGACCTCAAGTGATCCACCTGCCTCTGCCTCCCAAAGTGTTGGGATTACAGGCATGAGCCACCACGTGCAGCCTAATTAAACCATTACTTTAAATATATAAATTACCAGAGTAAAACATATCAAAATGAGTAACACTGTTGGAATTTAACTTGCTCAGAAAACCACACCTGATTCCTGTTGTTAGATAGTTAAATCATGCTAGAATTATTTGTATTACTCTCTGAAAAAAAGAATGAAGCTGTCTGTAGAAAACATATTCACCGATTTTCATAAAGCCATGAAAATCGGCAATGAGGAAGCCTGACTTACAAACCTTTCCTCCATTGATGTCATTAACTTTTTTTTGATTTGAAAATTATTAAAAATTCCTTTCTAGGATTTTCTAACTTTCATAGCTCTACTGGTGAATAAATAGTTTCTTTATGGCCTGAACTCACTGAATCGTGAAAATCTTACCTAGGGTTCAGGTCAGAATTTTCCTATACTAAATTCTCTCTATCCATTAACTCTGTAGTCTCACCACTGTGAATTTTACAAAATTAAGAGTCAAGTTGAGTTAGTGGAAGGAACATGGAATAGGGGTTCAGATTTCTAATTTCTAGTCTTACTCTGCTACTGACTGTGATTTGGATAATACAGACTTCTCTGGGCCTCTGTTTCTTTATGAAAGTAGGTAGATTTTATTTTCCAAAGACGGCTGTACCAATGAATATATCCCATCTCACATTTTCTTCTTACAGTGTGAGTGGTAGTCTTCTCACTAAGAGGTGGGAGCCTGTGTTGTCTCCTCTTAATCTGGGCAGGAACTTGTAACTACTACTGTTGTAGCAGAAGTGATGCTATGTTACTTCTGAGGCTAGATCATAAAAAAAAAAAGCAGTCTCCATTTGGCTCTTTCTCTTTTGGGACACTTGCTCTTGGAACCCAACAATTCTACTCTGAGGAATCCAAATTAGCCGATGCAGAGAGGCCAGACAGAGAGAGATGAGACTCATATGGAAAGGAATTAGTTTTACCATTTCAACTTCACTCTGTATCCTGTCTTCCAAATTCCTGGGTGTTTCTGTAGAATTGATGTACATCTTGTTGGCTTTCCTTAATGCAGGCATTTAGTTTTTAACTTTCTCTGGTTTGTTAGGTTACTGACCATTCATCCTTCTTTCTTCCAGATTCCAAGATTTTGTTTGTCTTTATCTTTCATTTGCTGTTGTCTACTCTCCTGCTCTCTTTATCCTTGAGGCATCATGTCTTTTTATTTCTCTTAATTTGTTTAACAGGATTAGGAATGAAGCAGAGATAACTTTGTATTCTATCCTCCATGGTTAACTGGCAGTGCTGTCTTTCTCTTTCTGAGTTTATATTACAACTATATTTTCTTCTTTGGCCTTGCATGATCTTTGAGAGTTCTGACTATAACAACTACTCAAACTTCCTGCAGGGTCAGAGGTTTGCTATGATGTTTCTAGTGAAAGATACTGTTAGGTGCTTAGTTTTAGTAGCCCATGAAGAAAAGAGTGGGAATTAAAAGGCAACAAGTGATCACATATATGATCACTTGATTTTTTTACAAAGATGCAAAGGTAATTCAGTGGAGAAAGAATATTCTTTTCAACAAATGGTACTGGAACAATCAGATACTTGTATGCAAAATAAATAATAGATAAATAATCAACAAAACCCCAAACCCACCACATAGCAATTCATAACTTGTACCATATACAAATACGAACTTGAAATGGATCATAGACCTACATATAAAACCTAAAGCTGTAAAATATATAGACAAAAACATAGGCAAAAGCCATTGTGACCTTGGATTAGGCAAAGATTTCTTAGATGTAACACCAAAAATAAAAATCAGTAAGTTGGTCTTCATTAAAATTAAGAACGTTTGCTCTTCAAAAAACACTGTGAAGAGAATAAAAATATAAGCCACAGACTGGGAGAAAATATTTGCAATCCACATACCTGAGAAAGGACTTGTATTTAGAATATACAAAAAACTCTCAAAACACAGCAATAAAAAATATCAAAGGAATGAGTTGAATGAAAATAGCCATTTTGAACATCTATCAAAAAACATAAACAAAGAATTGTTTTTTAAAAGTTGTTTTAAAAATATTTGAACAGACGTGTCATCAAAGAAGATACGTAATGGTAAATAAGTACATAAAAATGCCCAACATCGGCCGGGCGCGGTGGCTCAAGCCTGTAATCCCAGCACTTTGGGAGGCCGAGACGGGCGGATCACAAGGTCAGGAGATCGAGACCATCCTGGCTAACACGGCGAAACCCCATCTCTACTAAAAACACAAAAAATTAGCCGGGCGAGATGGCGGCGCCTGTGGTCCCAGCTACTCGGGAGGCTGAGGCAGGAGAAGGGCGGGAACCCGGGAGGCGGAGCTTGCAGTGAGCTGAGATCTGGCCACTGCACTCCAGCCTGGGCGACAGAGCAAGACTCCGTCTCAAAAAGAAAAAAAAAAAAAAAATGCCCAACATCATTAGTTGTTAGGGAAAAGGGAATGAAAACCACAATTGATACTATTCTATTACATACATATTAGAATGTCTACCATTAAAAGGATCAACCATACCAAGTGTTGCTGAGGACATGGAACAACTGAGACTCTGTTACATTGCTGGTGGAAATGTAAAATGACACAAACACTTTGGAAAACAGTTAAGCACATATCTACTCTATGATGCAATCGTTCTACTTGTAGGTATTTACTCAAGAAAAAAATGAAAGCATGTGTCCACACAAAGACTTGTACACAAATGTTAATAGCAGATAACAACCAAAAGCATTTGCAAATAACCCAAATTCACCTTCAACAAGTGAATAAATTGTCATAGATTCAAATAATGGAATACTACTTACTTATATGAACAACATGAATAAATCTTTTTTTTTTTTTGAGACAGAGTCTCATTCTGTCACCCAGGCTATAGTACAGTGGTGCAGTCTCAGCTTACTGTACCCTCCATCTCCCAGGCTCAAGTGATTCTTCTGCCTCAGTCTCCCAAGTTGCTGGGATTACAGGTGCATGCCACAATGCCCACCTAAATTTTTTTTCTGTATTTTTGGTAGAGACAGGGTTTCACTGTGTTGTCCAGGTTGGTCTTGAATTCCTGATCTCAAGAGATTCTCCTGCCTTGGCCTCCCAAAGTGCTGGGATTACAGGTGTGAGCTACCATTCCCAGCTGAGCAACATGGATAAATACGAAAATAATTACTCTGAGTGAAAGAAGCCACACTAAAAAGAGTACATACTATAGGATTTTATTCATGTAAAGTTCTAGAAAATGTAAACTAATCTATAGTGATAGAAAGCAGATTAGTGGTTGTCTGGGTATGGGTGAGGCAGGAGTAAGAAGGCAAGATTACAACGGTGCAGGAAGAATCTTTTGGAAGTGAAGATTATGTTCATTATCTTGATTTGGAAATTTTTTTTCACCTATATACACGTTAGAACTTACCAAATTGTATACTTTCAATATGTATGGTTTATTAAATGACAATTATACCTCAATAAAACTGTCAGAAAAGGGGCGACTTAGAGAGAAATTCTGTCTCTGAAGAGTTAAAAGTTGTCATTAGAAAATGCTCCACTAACTTGAAATGTTTCTTGGTTCTCATTTGGAAATATAAAATGATGACTAAAAACTACTCAATATGCATGCCAAATTGAAGCTGATCAACCTTTGACCTTTCTACATCATTTAATGAGGCAGCATGCGCGCTGGCACGAAGAAGGTTCTGTCAAAATGCTGAGTTTGAGATGATTCCTTTTCTGCAGCTCTTTGTTTTGCACCCAGCCCACCTAATTTGACTCTTGTCATGTTCATACGAGGCTGAGGGCTTTCTGTGAATCCCAATCAGTCACAGTTGTTGGCAGAAGCAGCCTTGGGAGAATGATAGTGTTGTGATTTTTCATGTATAAAAAGATGTGTGTGATCAACAGAAAATAAAATTTCCTTTTGTCTCTGGTCAGTACAATGTAACAATTATTATGGTATTTGAAGGAAACGTCAGCGTAGTCATTTTGTTTAGGTTATTTTGCATCCTGATGAGCCAAGAAAAGAGAGTGAATGCAGAGATAGGTGTTGTGTGATAGAGAGCTGACTGAATTTTCTGTGCTGTACACAAAGACTGAAAACAAATTGCCCACAGATTGAAATAATTTCCATGGGGTCACAAATGTCAACAACATCTTTCAGAATTGGTTTTCTTTTTAAAACTGGGAATTTCTTTCACATGGCGTCCAGCTTTGAAAACGAGCCTCACATGAAACATGTTCCAAGCCTTTAGAGGGCAACTTGGAGCTTTTAATGATATGTCATTCTTTATATTATTTATTTCTATTACTGTTATCATCATGATCACTACCATCATTGGACATTTACTGATGTCATGTGCAGAGATTAAAAAAAAAAGCAGGTAAACTGCACATTTAAAACAATGTGAAAATTAAGGCCCCTTTTTATAGTTTCATTTAATCATGTGATGTCTGTATATGATGAAGTATCTATAATTTTCACATAAGCAGTGGAGACTTTTCTTTCTTTCTTTTTCTTTCTTTCTTTTTTTTTTTTTTTTTTGTTGAAGTGGGGTCTCACTCTGTCACCTAGGCTGGAGTGCAGTGGCACCATCTCAGCTCACTGCAGCCTTGACTTCTTTGGCTCAAGCAATTCTCCCACTTTAGCCTCTCGAGTAGCTGGGACTACAGGCGTGTGCCACCATGCCTGGCTGATTTTTTGTATTTTTTTGCAGAGACAGGGTTTCACCAGGTTGCCGAAGCTGGTCTCAAACTCCTGGGCTCAAGCGATCTGCCCGCCTCAGCCTCCCAAGTGCTGAGATTAACAGATGTGAGCCACTGTGCCTGGCCAGCAATGGAAACATTCTAAAAATTAGTTTTTAAAAGGAATTTTAGTACAACAGGCTGGGTGTGGTGGCTCATGCCTGTAATCCCAGCACTTTGGGAGGCTGAGGCAGAAGGATTACTTGAGCCCAGGAGTTAAGAAACTAGCTTGGGCAACATAGTGAGACCCTGTCTATATTTTTAATTTACAGACAAAATTAGGCCCGCTCAGTGGCTCACACCTGTAATCCCAGCACTTTGGGAGGCTGAGGCGGGTGGATCACTTGAGGTCAGATGTTCAAGACCAGCCTGATCAACATGGTGAAACCCCATCTCTACTAAAAATACAAGATTAGCCAGGCATGGTGGTGCATGCCTGTAATCCCAGCTACTTGGGAGACTGAGGCAGGAGAATCACTCGAACCCGGGTGGCAGAGGTTGCAGTGAGCCAAGATCTTGCCACTGCACTCCAGCCTGGGAGACAGAGCGAGACGCCGTCTCAAAAAAAAGAAAAAAAAAAATTAAAAAAGTAATTTTAGGATAACAATTACTGGATGATGACTATTAGTATGAGGTTAAGGCAAATCCTTCTAGGATCTTCCTATCATTATTACGTAAAGTTGTTTAAAGGACTATAAAGATTGTTATGGGGAGAGGCCATGATGTAAGGTGATTTTCTTACTCATGCACATGACTGAGGTACAAAACATAAACTCTTAGCAAGAAAGGACCACTTTGTCATCTATCTTACCTCTTTTAGCATGCATGCATACATTCAATAATACTCATGGAGTAGCTACTATCTAGGAATACACACAGGTGATAAGCAATCACTTGGTAAGGATATGGTAGCACAGAGGTATGATCTGGGTATTTGAAGGGGCACAGAGAAGACTCCTAACTTCATGTTGCGGAAGAGTGGTGGTGTTCAGAAAAGGCCTTCTGGACGTCTCCGCTAAGATCTGAAAGACAAATTGGTGTTACCAAGGCAGAAGGATTGAGGAGATAGAGGAAGGTCGAGGCAGTGGCCAGCACACATGAACACTCAGGGGAGACAGAGAGTGGCCTGACATGTTTGTAGAGCTAAATATAGTCCGGTCTAGTTGGGGCACAGAATCTATGGAGGAATGGTGGGGCATGCAAGTGGGGAGGTAAACAAGGGTCAGAGTAAGACCTGCCATAAAGGTCAATGCAGAGTCACTCACATAGTTTAAGCAGTGGACTCACTTGTTTAGAATTTCATTCTAGAAAAGAATATTGTTTGTTAAGAAGAAAAACAATTAGATTTGAAAGCAGATGATTTATAAAATATTATAACAATTTGTTAAATATATGAATATCAGCAAGCGTGATTTATCTAGCTCTTTTTAGATACATGTTTTGGGTAGCTTTCATTCTATTTCATTGTAATATGGCTTTTGAAATAGACTCATGTTCATGTGTGACTGTATAATTCAGAAGTTAAAACCACAGGTGAAAGGCTATTTCCTTTGGACTTGAGGAGATAGAAGCCTCTCCCATTTTACTAAACTAAGAAAAAAAAATCTTTATGCATCAAACACATTAATAGTGTTCTCACAAACACAGATTTCATGAAAACCAACTAAAATGAAATAGAAAAGAGGGCAGAATGCTGTTATACTTTCTTATTATGTAGTTGTTTGTATTTTTTGACTTAATAAGGAAAACTCGATATATTTGGGAAGTGGAAATTAAGATATCCAATATCTGTGTGTGTGTGTGTGCGCGCGTGTGTGTGTGTGTGTATACATACACACACATTTAATTAAATACATATACATACACACATGTGTATATATGTACACACACACACGCACACACACACACACGCATATATATATATATATATATATATATATATATATTTTTTTTTTTTTTTTTGTAAAGACAAGTTCGTGCTATGTTGCCCAGGCTAGTCTAGAAACTCCTTGACTTAAGCAATCCTCCCGCTTTGGACTCCCAAAGTGCTAGGATTACAGGCATGAGCCACCATGCCCAGCCAAGTATCTGTATCTTGAGGTCATGGTTTTCTATATAGCGATGCATGAACCCATGCATGAAGTAGTTAATTTATGTATTCAGCAAACATTTATAAGTGCAAATCATATACCAAGCATGTTGCCAGAAGTATGAATGAAACAGGCACATACAGCCCCTGCTCTCATGAGCACATGGTCCGTGTGTGAGGAAGAGACACGTTGACTAACCAGTTGCAGGGATGGTAGCCTGTCCTCACAGTCAGTGCAAAGCTTCCTGATGGCTAGGGGCAATAGTAAGCTTGAGTGCCAGGTACAGGAAGATGATTTGGATATCTATCTCCAGTCTCTGAAGAATCTCTGTAAATTCTCCAGCCTATATTTATGTTCAATGAGCTCCTAGCTCTTATTCAGTCATCAGCACTTTAGTCCTTTCTGATGTGGCTTATTTGATCAACTCCAGTTTTCCAATATATATTTTTTTCCCTTGTGAGGTAGGAGTTTTGCTGAAGAACCTCATCTTTGGAGTGGTAAGACAACTGGCTCAGAAGTCACTTGACCACTGTAGGACCAAGGAAGAAGCTGGAAAGGTGGAGTTTGAAACATACTCTTTTTAGAGAAGCTGTGACGCTTGGGCATGGCCTGGACACTCTAATTTTTGGTGGTTGTCAAGCCCTGCACTATATTAAACAGAATAGTTTTTCCCCAGTTAAAAGTGCTTTTAATGGGTATTATCATTTTTGCTTTGCAAAACTCTTACAGGTTGAAGTTCTTATTCTTTTTAAATTGATGAGCAAGGTGGGATCCACGGAGCTTAAATTGAATGACAGGCTCCGTGGTTCTTATATTTACCTTAAATCACTTTTTATTTGCCCATGCTAAGTCACAGGATTGGTTTGATTGCAGAGTAGGCTCTTTAATTAAATGAATGGGTGTGAAGCTGGCACCATACTGGATTTACTACACTAAGGCATGGTTAGGCGTGTATCTTTTTATTTACTTATTTATTCATTTTAGGCCTGTATCTTAAAAGTATTTTATGCATCTTTGAATGGAGCAGAACAATCATAGCTGGTGAAACATCATAGAGATGACTTGTTTTAATTTATTTAGTTCTTATTTGGTAATGAGATTTGTTTGAAGGTACATCCAGATGTGGGAAAGCAAATCTGTAGCATTGATTTGAATGTTTTTCATTCATGTTTTCACTGTGTTTCTTTCTTTTATTTTTAGAAACAAGTCTCCTCTTCTTACTTCCTGTAGCACATTGCCAAAAAGTTTGCCCCTTTAGCTTCTGGGGCTCCCTGATAAAACCGTCACAGTCAGTCACTGGCATGTGTGCTTAGTTACTTGATGTACTGCAAGAAAAAAAAACCCATATATGTTGCATAAAGTTGGGTTCATGAGCTGCATGTCTGAACAACTAATCTTTTTCATAGAGAGAAAACTATATTTCACATAATTATGGACCCTAACAATTCAAATCCATTTGTTCACTACTGTTGGTGCATGACTCATTGGAATGGATTTTTTTTTTTTCTGTCAGGCTGCACTGTGGGTATGTATACACATTGAAGACAGTCTTTAATGCTTCCAAAGTTTAATTAGTGGAACATTACAGACACACGAGAAACCCCCTTGTGGTGGAGTTCTCTATTACGCTGCTCGCTCATGCCTGATTTGCTTCAAATGTGGTTTCTCCACTTTAGAGAGAAACTGGTATATAAGGTGGCTCTGGGAATTAGTGAAAACCACTTAACATTTACATAGAGATATAGGCACAGTATAACTAATACATAGATCCTGTTTGATTTAAAATATTGTCACTTTTGTTTCCTATTTTGCAAAACCACAAAAAGTGATTTGGTGGACAGAGCCAAAGGGAGTCCACAAACCATAAGAACAAATCACCCCCATCTGATGGTATTGTAGTTACAGAGTATTTAACAATCCCATGTGACTCCTATATGCCAAAGCTCTTGTGATCTCAGAAACAATCCGTTGTTTATTTCATTAAATTACTGAGCAGTGAACTGTGGAAAACAATTCTGGCTTTGTTGCTGGGAAAAGCTGAGTTTAAGGCATGAAACTCTGCTCATTAGCTATGAGATCCTGAGCAAGATTTTTTTTTCTTCTTCACCTCTGTAAACTTTTGTTCATCTGTAACATGGGGCTACAATAGTACCCATCTGTGAGGGGGTTGTGAGGATTAAATGGGACAGTGTGGGTAACGTATTTAGAAGAGGCCCTGGCACATAGGTAGCGCTCAACAAATGTGGTTTTGCTTCTATCAGCCTCTCGGTTGCCTCACTAGGCCCTGAGGAAAGAGGAACTTCTCTGTAAATTTGTTTGTGGTTTTGCTTGTGCAGAAATTTGCCTGCCTGAGAATGGAAAGCTGTGGCAGACATTAACCCATGTTCTCAGAGCACAGCGGACCCTTAGGAGGAGCAGGATGTAGATGGAGAATGCTTTGCCAGGGATCAAAAGACATGGGCTCTGGTCTAGCATTCAAAACTATGTGACTTGAAATTTTCTAGATTAGTTCCTCGTCTCTCAGTGCCCAGCACACAGTAGGAATTTGTAAATATTTGTTGTCTAGATTAAAAAATTAATCTGTAAAATGAAGTGATTGGATGGAACCATTCAATCCATATCCTCTTACGGGGCTCCCCTTCGTAATGGAGAAAGTTCCTTAATGAATGGACATCTGCTCTCACTCCATCACGTAGAGCTTTCTATGGCCACTTCCAGTTGCTTTGATTGTCAGGGGCTCCAGTTTTGGGTGGTAGCATGCTTCTGGGAATGGCAGTGGTTTACGGAAGAAGCATCAGAGGGATAAAGAGATGGCTTTGTCAGAAGATGCTAAAATAAGATGTAGAATGCTTCCATAAGCAATCAGCCCTGTACTCTCCATTGTCCCCAAAGCACAGGCCTGCTCTATCTCCTTGGCATTCTCCATAGCTAGGACTTCTCCATAGTCCAATCAAACTCAACCTTTTATGTTTTTTGGAATCCTTTGGCAATTATTTTTCTCTTCATCATTGCCCTTGGAATTTTAACCCAACAGCACAAAAGGTCTTCAGCGGAAGGGAGCAGTGAGATGATTTAACTTCGGCATGAACTATTAGGAATGCATCTG
Organism: Macaca nemestrina; assembly: GCF_043159975.1. Taxonomy (NCBI): domain Eukaryota; kingdom Metazoa; phylum Chordata; class Mammalia; order Primates; family Cercopithecidae; genus Macaca; species Macaca nemestrina. The sequence goes on along the minus strand of NC_092131.1, from coordinate 72,173,806 downwards.
GATCCTAAGGAGTTTCCAGGGTGATCGTGCTGCTTTCTTTCTACTCTTTTAGGGTTGACCATAAGAGCAATTCATGAGAAGTTGTTCTTGTGTCCTGTGCTCCAGTGTAATTCGAGGTGGGTTTCTTCCACACTTGGCTATGTGAGGTTGCCAGGATCATCACAGAACCTGAGCTGCCTTGTTCTTCAACTTAGGGCGACCGAGGGAAAAAGGAGCTAGAATGGTGAGAAATGAATTTTGGACCGGTCTGAGGAAGTCAGAAGTGAAATCACCTTTGCAAAAATTATAACTGAGAACATTATTACAGTGAAAGAGATCTGACTTAACCAACTCCATCTTGCTTCTGACCTTCAGGCTGTCCTTGTTTATTCCTGGGTGTAGGCCAATTAACTTTTGGAGGAACTTAGTTTATAGTTTAACCTTGAAACAAAGTTACAGCTGACAATAACAGCCCTTTCCCCTAACAAATCCCCTTCCTGCCTAGGGACTAGACTGCCTTTGCGAGATTAACAAATTAGCCACAACATTTGAAATTATTGTTTAGGAGTCATGCAGCTGGAGGCTGCAAGATTCTGAACCTCCCCAAATTGCCCCTGGGAAAACATCACTGTTGTAAAACCTAAGATTAGGGCTTGAGATATTTTGCAGGCCCTGTACTCAATGGATCAGCTGGCACCACTCAGATGGATAAATTGGCTCATGTGGTCTTATGTCCCCCACTCAGGAACTGACTCAGCACAAGAGGACAGCTTTTGCTCCCTATAATTTCATCTCCGACATGACCAGTCAGCACTCCCCACTTTCCAACCCCCCTACCCACCAAATTATCCTTAAAAACCCCAATCCCTGAGTTCTTGGGGAAACTGATTTGTGTAATAATAAAACTCTATTCTCCCTTACAGCTGACTCTGCGTGAATTAAACTCTTTCTTTCTTTTTTTCTTTTTTTGAGACAGAGTCTCACTGTGTCACCCGGGCTGGAGTCTCGCTCCATCTCCCAGGTTCAAGCGATTCTCCTGCCTCAGCCTCCCGAGTAGCTGGGATTACAGGTGCCTGCCAGCCACCACACCCAGTTAATTTTTGTATTTTTAGTAGAGATGGGGTTTCACCATGTTGGCCAGGCTGGTCTCGAACTTTTGACCTCAAGTGATCCACCCGCCTCAGCCTTCCAAAGTACTGGGATTACAGGTGTGAGCCACCGTGCATGGCCTAAACTGTTTTGCTATTGCAGTTCTCCTGTCTTGATAAATCAGTTCTGTCTAGGCAGCAAACAAGGAGAACCCACTGCATGGTTACAGCAGTTTAAGAAAATAAAGTCGAGATAAAACATAGCATGATATTTAAAGAATTACTGTGTATCAGGTATTGTATAAGCTTCTAAAATACATCACTACTCTCAATCTTCAAATTATCTCATGACATGAGTAATATAGCTATCCTCATTTTACAGGTGACAAAACTGAGGCACAGAGAGATGAAGTAAGTTGCCTAAGGTCACACAGGAAGTGGCAGAACTGGGATTTAAACTTAGAAAGTCTTGCTGTAGAACATGCACTTTTGTACAGCTAACATTTAGGGAAATGCCATAGCGATACTCTGGTTGCCTTCAGCTTGGGCAGCATGGGACCAAGTCTTGCAGGGGTCCTGCATCTTGAGCAATATCCAGAATTATACAGGAACATTTGGACCTCCATGAGAGCCAACAATAGACCAGCAAGGGCAAATGACTCCAATATCTACTTCTGAATGTGTGGTATCCCAGGCTGTCATTTCTATTAGAGATGTACTTGCCTTCCTAGGGTCATAGTGCAGTGCTTCAAGCCACACCTTCACTTTTCTACCCTGCTGTCCAACCACTGTCAGCTCCAGCTATCACCATTCTACACCATTTCACTCCGTAGCAGTTGGAATGGCTGACGCTATTCCAATAATTGTCTTGGTTTTGGCGAGTGTTCCACACTCAAATATATCTGCTCTTTGTTCTCAGTGCCTCCCAGAAAATACCACCATAGATAAAAATAATGTCTAAGTCCCCACTCTTGTTTGCCTCTAGGTGTGGCCATATGACTCATGCTTGCCAGCGGCATGTGAGCAGATGGGGCCTCCCAAATCTGGGCCTTAGGACCCTGAGCATGCACTCATCCATATGCCCTCTTTCCCTTCTAGAGAGCTGGAATACAGAGGTGCCTATGACCCAGTTTTGATCAAACAGGAAAGGGCAGCATCCTAGGCTCCTCCTACTCAGAGTACGCTTCATATCCCTGCAGCCAGGCATCACCTGGAAACTTGTTAGAAATGCAGACTCTTGCTGGGCATGGTGGCTCATGCCTGTAAATTGAGCACTTTGGGAGGCCGAGGTGGGTGGATTGCTTAAGGTCAGGAGTTCAAGACAAGCCTGGTCAACATGGCAAAATCCTGTCTCTACCAAAACACACAAAATTTAGCCAGGTGTGGTGGTGCATGCCTGTAGTCCCAGCTACTCAGGAGGCTGAGGCGGGAGAATCACTTGAATCCGGGAGGTGGAAGTTGCAGTGAGCTGAGATAGCACCACTGCACTCCAGCCTGGGTGACAGAGCAAGACTCCATCTCTAAAAATAAATAAATAAATAAATAAATAAATAAATAAATAAATAAATAAATTTTAAAAAGGCAGCCTCTCAAGCCCTATCTCAGACCTTAAATCAGAACCTGCATTTTTTTAACAAGAGCTGGATGATTCACTGCACATTAAAATCTGATGAAACAACAGCATAGAAAAATCCTGGTTCTCTGAGTGATCACATGGAGCATGGCTTCCCCGATGACTGTTCCTCTCATTTTAGGAATGTTACAGCAAGAATAGCATAAACCTCTGTGGTAAGCCACTCTAATGTGGGGTCTCCTTGTTACAATGGCTTAGCCCTCATCCTAAGTAATGCTGTATCGTTATCCTGGTTTTAAGGATGAGAAAAGTGAGATTTAGAATGTGTACCTTTAGGGCTCTGACAGGAAGCAGGATTTAACTTGAGTGGTTTGAATAAAAAGATTAAGGATAGAGGGCTGGTGTTAAGGATGGAGTGCTGATGTAAGGTTTTTTCCCAGGAAGCTTGGCAGTAAAGGGAAGGAAACAAACTGGTGGCTGAAAGTCGCCTGGGGGTCAGGAACCTGAATATATTGGTGGGCAGTGAGAAAGGAGCCAGTAGAATGGAAAAGATTAAGGTTAAGGAAGTGTTTGATGGGATCCTGAAGTAGGGGAAGAACAAAAGCATGGTCTAGGCCAGGTGTGGTGGCTCACACCTGTAATCCCAGCACTTTGGGAGGCTGAGGTGAGTGAATCCCTTGAGGCCAGGAGTTCAAGACCAGCCTGGGCAACCTAGTGAAACCCCATCTCTACTAAAAATACAAAAATTACCAGTGTATGGTGGTGCACACCTGTAGTCTCAGGTACTCTGGAGGCTGAGGCAGGAGAATCGCTTGAAGCCGGAGGCAGAGGGCTGATCGTGCCACTGCACTCCAGCCTGGGTGACAGAGTGAGACTCCATCTCAAAAAAAATAATAATAACAATAATAAGCATGGCATGAGGGGAGAGGACGTTTCCTCTGAGATAGGGGGAAGCGATAAAGATGTGTGTGGAGGTGGTCAGTGTATGATGTGTGTGTGTGCACATGCCTGTGTGAGTGTGTATGCATGAGTGTGACTAGGCTTGAGGGAGCTCATATCTTCTTTGTGAAGTGGGAGATAAGGTCTTGTTCTGAGAGAGAAGGGGCCATTTCCTGCACTAGTTTGAGGAGACGCTGTGTGAATCAGGAAGGGAAAATGGTGAGTAGATGTGGGACAGGGCTGTGTGTAGAGTGAACATCTTGACTGCTTTAAGTCTCTTTGCTTTGTTCCTGGGCACAAGGTGGTCAAATTGGAGAATCACTCTGGTCTGGTAGGAAGTTGTAGTTTTTGATGAGGAACATCCTATATTAGATACAGTTTGGTAAAGAATTTCCTCAGAGTAAAATCTGGACAATGGCATCATATCCTGAACCAGCACATAATATTTGAGGCAGTAAAATGGCATGATCATTTCTTTGTCCTTTGGTAGAAGCTGCACCCTGGACCCGGGACTGAAGCCCATGTGTTCCCCTGGTTGCTTCGAGAGAAGGAGACTGTGTACCATAGAGTGTCCGGCTTTTGCTTCACTAACTCAAGCCCCTGTTCAGAATTCACATGTGGGAAAATTATTTGGAAAGGGCCATAACCAGAGCTGACTGCCAATAGTTCTGTGTGTTGTATGCCAGACAGCCTGGAAAGGTGGGGACTTGGCCTGGGGGACTCAAGGTGCTTGTCACCTATTCAGCAGGCTCTGGCTGGCGATACCCAGGTCCCTGGGACATTGCCATCTGATAATCATCTCCACATTAGCCGGCTTTGTTGGCCAAACCATCAGGCCAGCTGGTGGCTTCTTTTGGCAGCTGTTTCAAGAAAAGGATTTCTTTTACAGAGACAATGGATTTTTTCATCCATGTTGGGATGGATTTGGGGGTTTCTCCAACAGTGCTGAATTGTTTGTCCGACTTAAAAAAAATAAGCGAACAGGGACACATAATTTTTGACCTCCCTGTAACTTCTGACTCTAAGTCTACAGAGTTAAAGTGCTCCACTTTGTACCCGCTGTATGTAACCATTTCTGAAAAATATTTTCATGTTGGAATATCATGTTGTATATAGGCAGGGGATGATTTTAGAAGCATTATTAAATGTCACAAGTTTCATAGAAAGATTTATATTCACATAATATGGCATAATGCATGAATTACTAGATATTTAATTACATAATATTTTTTATATAAATTCATTCAATACCTTTATATAAAAATTTTAACCTTTTTTTCTTAATTTCAGGAATAACATAACCAGGACTTCTTGGGAGAATAACCTTGTTCTGAACACTGTTTCTTTTTAACAGAAAAAACAAACTTGATTATCTAATCATTTATTAAATAGAAAGAAAAAAATTAAAATTTAGTTAATGGAACAATCATCTGCTTTAGGTTTGTCATATATTTCTGGCTAAGGTAGTATATTGATTTTGCTTTGGGGAAAAAACTGTTTATTAAATCTATTTTCTAGTTATAGGCAAACATAAAAAATAAGCATGCATGAAAAAAGTCCTCATAGATGTTGTTAAATGGAAAAAGCAAGTTATAAAATAATACATATAGTATGATTCCCAAACTTATAAAACAAATAAGTAATGTGTCTACATACAGATACACAGAGATGCATTTGCATGTATCTAGGTGTGGAAAAAGTAATTGGAAGTAATGCTGAGATTTTAATTTCATTTGTTATTGACTTTCTTGCATTTACTGTTTTCCCGGATGCAGGTACTTCTCATGTGTGGGCAGATGGGAGTAGGTTCTTCAAAATAAAGAGCATGATGCTTCTCAGATGAGGGTGGTAACTGAGGCCTCTTGATGAACTTAAAGTGCTGGATGTCACGTTATTTTCCAGGGGAAGATAATGATCCAAAATTAGAGGTCTAAAATAATTGAACCCTCTTGTTTTCCTCAAAATAAAAAAATGTGTATGCAATGTATTCATTTATTTCTAGTTGTTACACTGTCGGCACTATATATTTGAGGATTGGATAAAATTTACATAATCAGAAAAGAATTATTAAAAGTAAAGGAAATTTCCAAGTGATGACTACAAACAATTTGTTAACCTGTGGAAAATGTACCTGATTTTAAGTCAAACAAATCACATTCACTGCATTAACAGGTACTCTCATGAGATGATGGTTAAGGAAATAAAAATGGAGAGAGGCCAAGGACGAAATTGAACATGTGGCACACATTGCCACTGTGTGTCTCTGGCTGGTCTTACACCCATGGCAAATGTGCATGTCTTGGGGTGTGGCAAATTGTTACACAGAAGATACTTAGTGCTGAACAGATTCTGCTTTATATGGCAAGGACATTTTATTACAATCCTGGAGCCAATATAGTCTGATTTTTTGAAGACTTAAAAACACACCCACAATTTAAAACAGGCCCGAGGGATGCTCGTGGTGAGACATCAAGCCCAAGGCAATTTGTTGGCAGAATTAAATTCTGGCTAATTTCCTTAGTGCCAGAGTGTCCAGCGCTCTCATTAACTGCACTAGTTACCAATGGAAAATTTGTCTTTCAGTGCAGGGCACTTTGCTGAAGTGGAGCCAGCCTCCTGAGAAGTGCCTGGAAGATTGGCTTGGAGTATTCTGAAGTGGTTTGGGGCTGCCCAGAGACTCATGGGCATGGTACAGTGACTCCTGCCAGGGACTCCTTTGGCCTCAGAGGTAGGTTCTGAAATGAGGACTTGTGCTCATGCCAGGCCCTGTTGCTAAGACAGCTTCTGTGTGTTATTGTGTGGGAAAAGGAGGTTCAGCTCCGTGGCCCACCTCCCAATCACTGGGAGAGGAATGTGAAAGGCAGAACAGGGGACCTGGAGGAGGAATGCGCAGTGATGGAAGTGCAAAGGCAGGAGATGGGTCTGGAAAAGACTCCAGTCATCGTCACTTCCAGGGCAGAAGAAGCCATAGTCAAGGGTAATTGCAAATCAGGGAGCATGCAATTTATTGAGTTCAGGTATCTTGGGAAAGTGTAAAGAAGTGAGAGGATTGGGACATGAGGTAAAGATGCCAAGGTCTGCTGCAGTGAGGTGCAGGAAGGGTAAGCTGGGGTGTAATGGGTGGGAGGTAAAATCAAAATGCCTTTGGATTTACAGGTTGAGTGGTATGCAATGCAGAATTTTAGAATGTTCTCTGTGATGACTTCTGCATTTTTACTCAACAAACTCCCATTATCCTATTGTGTTTTCTGTTTGCTAATGTAATCAACAAAAGGAATGCCTTTATTAAGTGACACTCAAGTAAAGGAATGACCATATTTATCTTCAGCTTCTTTCTTTCTTTCTTTCTTTCTTTCTTTCTTTCTTTCTTTCTTTCTTTCTTTCTTTCTTTCTTTCTTTCTTTCTCTCTCTTTCTTTTTCTTTCTTCTTTTTTTTTTTTTTTTGATGGTGTCTTGCTCAGGCTGAAGTACAGTGGCACAATCTCGGCTCACTGCAACCTCCGCCTCCCAGGTTCAACCAATTCTCATGCCTCAGGCTCCCAAGTAGCTGGGCATGCACTACCATGCCTGAGTAATTTTTGTATTTTTAGTAGAGACGGGGTTTTGTCATGTTGGCCAGGCTGGTCTTGAACTCCTGACCTCTGGTGATTCACCTGCCTCAGCCTCCCAAAGTGCTGGGATTATCGGTGAGAGCCACTGTACCTGGCTTTAACTTCAGTCTCTAAATTGACTAACAGCTTAATGCAATGAGATGGGGTGGAGATTGGGGGCTATGGGCAACTGGACTCTGGCCATATTGGAGAACATGGCTGTCAAAGAGATATGCATATCTCACCCTTCCTGTATGCTATGGTCTGAATTAGCGGGGCGTGGTGGTGTGCACCTGTAATCCCAGCTACACAGGAGTCTGAGGCAGGAGAAGCACTTGAACCCAGGAGGCAGAGGTTTCAGTGAGCTGAGATCATCCCACTGCACTCCAGCCTGGGTGATAAAGTAAGACTCGGTCTCAAAAAAAAAAAAAAAAAAAAAAAAAAAAAAAAAAAAAAGAAAAAAGTAAGTGTTTTTCCTTTTGAGAAAGGAGAGACTAAATTTATGTATTACTTCAGGCATTGGGATGATGCCATCCTGGGATGCGGGAAACTCTCAGATGAAAGAAAAAAATGGGTCAGGTGTGGTTTCTCACTCCAGTAATCCCAGCACTTCGGGAGGCTGAGGTGGCCAGATCACTTGAGGTCAGGAGTTTGAGATCAGCCTGGCCAACATGGTGAAACCCCATCTCTACAAAAAATACAAAAATTAGTTGGGTGTGGTGGCGTTTGCCTGTAGTCCCAGCTACTCAGGAGGGTGAGTCAGGAGAATCGCTCGAACCTGGGAGGCAGAGGTTGCTGTGAGCTGAGATTGCACCAGCCTGGGTGACAGAGTGAGACTCTGTCTCCAAAAAGAAGAAAATAAATAAAATAAAAAATAAAAAAATACAGGATGGTTTGAGACATGGGATATCATTGGAGCTAACAAGAGAGAGGGTATGATTAGAATACCTAGAGTACAACCGGAGAGTCACAAGAAGAATAAAAAGAAAGAAAAAGTTGGAAAAGTTAAAGATTCTGCTAGGAATTGTGGTGTAGCTGTGAGAAACTGAACAAGTTAGAGTAGACTTATCAGTAGATGTCTGGAGGAGCCAAGTAGAATGATTTATTTTATATGCCTAAGAAAATGACTGCAGAAAATAAATACAGGAAATAGGAGTTAGGATAGAATAGGGAGGCGTCCTTCAAAGGATTCCCCAAGTCCACAAGTTACCAGAGAGAGCTATTTCATCTATTCTGATAGACTTGGTGTTTTAGGATGAGAAATTTCCTTGTGAATACAGCATATAGTGAGCTATGAACAGCCAGATGGTAAAATTTTAATGTTTATATACTATTTACTTATTTACTCATGCTCTGTGGTTAAAGAGGCTCACATTCTCACTTTTTGCTGTATGTTGCTTCTGTCTCTGTAATTCTTAGTGTGTTAAAATGCGACCTTTTTTCAAGATATCAGTGTCCTTGCCCCTCTAATAAGCTTCCCTAGCTCATAGGAAAGAAAGGGCAATCTTATGGCTACAGTTTTGTCTGGTGCCATTGGAGAGCATAAATGACAGTTTGGGCAAAGTATTATGAGAAGTCTTTCAGTAACGTCTAGTTTGCAGACTTAAATATAACAGAGAATTTTCTTTTTTAAAAAAGATTCCCCCAGCTCCATTAAGGTATAAATGACATAAAATGATATACATTTATTGTATACAGTGTGATGTTTTCATATATGTATATGTTGTGAAATGATTAAATCAAGTTAATTAACACATACTTAACATTTTTTTGTGGTAAGAGCATTTAAAATCTTAATTTTAAACATTCTTAATTTTAAAATATATATTATTATTAACTGCAGTCACCATACTGTACAAGAGATCTCCAAACCGTATTCATCAGATTTAACTAAAACTTTGTACCCTTTAACCAACATCTCTCCCCCACCCCCACCATCCCAGCCCCTTGCAACCACCATTCTACTCTGTGTTCCTATGACATTGACATTTTTAGATTCCACATGTAAGTGACATCATGCAGTATTTGTCTTGCTATGTCTAGCTCATTTCACTTACCATGTGCTCCAGATTCATTATGATGTTGCAAATGGCAAGTTTTTTTTTTTCCTTATCAGGCTGAATAGTATTCCTATGTATGTAAATGCCACATTTTCTTTATCCATTCATCCTTTGATGGACTAGATTGATTGATTCCATATCCTGGCTATTGTGAATAATGCTGCAGTGAACCTGGGAGTGCAGATATCTCTTTGACATAACTAATTTCATTTCCTTTGGATAAATACCCAGAAGTGGGATTGCTGGATCATATGGTGGTTCTATTTTTAACTTTTTGAGGACCCTCCAAACTGTTTTCTATGATGGCTGTACTGATTTTCATTCCCTCCAACAGTGAACAAGGGCCCCCTTTTCTCCATATCCTTGCCAACAACTGTTATCTTTCATCTTTTGAATAATAGCTGTTCTAACAGGTGTGAGGTGAATATCTCATTGTGGTTTAGATTTGCATTTCCCCGATGATTAGTGATGTTGAGCATTTTTTCATAGACCTGTTGGTCATTTGTATGTCTTCTTTTGAGAAGTGTCTAATCAGATCCTTTGCCCATTTTTTGATCAAGTTGTTTTTTTCCTTGCTACTGAGTTATTTGGATTCATTATGTATAGTTACTTTGGATATTAACCCCTTATCAGATGTATGGTTGGCAAATTTGCAACATGTAACGAGCCATACAGAGCAAGGTGGCATTATTGAGTAGTTCTAGGCAAGAATCTTCTGACTCCTTAGCCTGTGTCAGAGCATGGTTCTAGGACCATCTGCATGAGAATAACCTGTTAGAAGACATATTACATGTGAAGCCTTCTTAAAAATGCAGATCCCTGGGCTCTACCCCAGGCCTGCTGAGCAAAAATTCTTGGAAGTCTCAGTAATCTGAGTTTGCGAACTTTCCAGATGATAATAATCCACAATAAAATGTGCAGATCCCCACCTTAAGGGAAGGAAGAGGATACAGAACACCTTGCCCCCACTTGTTATTGCAGCTGGGTCTGCTCTGAATTCTCTCGGTTTTGGAGACCGCATTTTATTTTTTATTTTATTTTATTTTATTTTTTTGAGAAGGAGTCTCACTTTGTCTCCCAGGCTGGAGTGCGGTGGCGCCATCTCTGCTCACTGCAAGCTCCGCCTCCCGGGTTCACGCCATTCTCCTGCCTCAGCCTCCCAGTAGCTGGGACTACAGGCGCCCGCCACCACGCCCGGCTAATTTTTTGTATTTTTAGTAGAGACGGGGTTTCACCGTGTTAGCCAGGATGGTCTTGATCTCCTGACCTCGTGATCCGCCCGCCTCGGCCTCCCAAAGTGCTGGGATTACAGGCGTGAGCCACCGCGCCTGGCCTGGAGACCACATTTTAAATTCTTGCTGCCAAAGCATGGTCTTGCTACCAAAGCAACATTACCTAGGCACCTGTTAGAAATGTAGCATCTCAGGCCCCATCCCAGACATACTGAATCAGAATCTGCATTTTAACAGATGATGTGCATGCACAATTAAAGTCTGATAAGCACTGCCCCACATTATGCTAATGTCAAACAGCAGGGGAAGGATTGAGCTGGCAGGTGTAAGGGCTGAGCCCAATAGGTAACTCTCTTTTCCCTCATCTCCCAACCAACTGAGAGACAGACCCAGGAATCAGATAGATGGATGATACCAGCTTTTTTTTTTTTTTTTTTTTTAAACTGAGAAAGGCTGTATTGGAGGACATGACTTGAGTCAAGTACAGTTATTAACTCTTCCCGGAATTGAATGTAACCTACCAAATGTCTGGCCTCTTTAGCAGCTCTGCCCCACTAAGCTCTCTACACGGCCGAGACACCACACCAGAATGCGCCCTTTCGACAGGCAGAGAGAGCCAAAGGGGAAAAGAGCTGAGTCAAGGCTGCCAAGTTCCTGCTTCCAACCCTACCAGCTGGTCACTCACGCCTAGCAATGAGGAAGCCAGGAGTCCTAGCTAGGTAAGTCGTTCTGCCTGGAAACTCGAGGCCTGAGGAATGAGTGCTCTTTCCTAACATCAGATGTAAAAACTCTGAGAGCTTTTGTCCCTTTGGAGACCACAAGTTGCATTGGGCAGCCAGCTCAGCTGGCTTCAGAGTCACTGTGACATAGGGTCTCTGATGATGTCTTATGGAGTCTGGGTGAGTAGCCCCTCCGTCCTACCCAGCGACCTCTTTCCATCACATGTGGGTTCCACAGCTAGCAGGGCTGGAGGACCCCATGGAAACCCCGGTGGTGGCTGCATCTGCAGATGAACTTCTGAAGGCAGGAGCCAATTGGCGAGGTGTACGTTTTTGAGGATAGAGGGCTGCATTTCACCCCTTGCTAAGATCTTGTTACTTTAGAATCTTCCTTCAGTCCATGAAGAAGCCGCTTTCCTTCCAGGCGCAGGGTTCTCACCTCCATTACAAGAAAATGACTGAATTCAGACTGATTGCCTTAATGCCCGATGGTGTGTTGTTAGTGATATGTAAAACCAGGCATTGAACCCCAGTGTGTCTAGCATTGTCTAATCATTTAATTGGCCATAATGATTTTATTATCTGGGTTGTAAAATTGGACAATTGGCAGTTTTTTCCAAGTGCTTCCAGGTTGATTATATACGTAAAGGGGAGGAGGTATATAATATCTATACACCCAGTAACTGCTTTTTCAAATTACATTCATTCCTCTTTATTTTATTTGAAAGTGTACGGAGTTCAACATAGTTCAAGGAAAGCATTGTGGTAAACAGGCAGCTTAAATGTGAGCAGTGTAAAGAGCAGCAGCTTGCAGAAATATTGCTATAGATACTAAGACCGCATCCTGCCTCGATACGGACCACACATAATTGAATCATGTTCAATAGAAGGCCATTACAAAACCGAACTTATTTGCAATGCTAATGTGGGGAAGACAGCTGTCACAGGGAATTAAATATGATCATTCAGAGCTTGAATAAATGAGGTGTCCATTATCTTCTGGCTGTGTTGCAGGCTGCCTGAAGAACACAAATAAATGATACTGTTGCAGTAACCAGCCCATGGTTTTGTCTTTTAGTCACAGAAATATGAGAGGGAGGTGGGGGCGGGAGACAGGGGTATAGAAAAAAGGCTTGGCAGATAAATATAGGCAAGAGTTTTGTGCCCCTCCCCCAAAGAAACCATGAATGCACAGACATAATCAAACTCTATTTTTGATGCCTGAAATAGATTTTAATTCTATTAAAGATTTTTGTCAAGATTCATCCTTTCTAAGACTCAAATCACAGCCAACTCACAAAGGAGGCTGAATGTTGAAAGGGTAGAGTGGGGAGTAAACAAAGCTAATCCTTTTGTCCCTTCCCCAAGGCCTTCCTTCCCATCCAAATGGATAATAAATATAACAGAACTTCTTCATGGATAATCAATCTGCCAATGAGCATAAAAGGTACTTGGATCAATGCTGGTTTGAAAAATGCCATTAATTATCCAATTAACAGAAAGGGAGGCTTCCTTTGATTGGATCTAAGCAAACTATCTACAAATCAGTTTTCTCATGTTAATAACAGATACTAAGCTGTCATCTTTTGATGAACATGTAAGAAAGTTCGGGACAATCTTAAAGAAAAAAAAGCACTTAAAGATATAAGACCATCCTTGTTTCCTGAGGAATATCTGATACACGTAATGCTAGAGCATGGTTTATTACTCTGATATTACATGACACTGTGATTGAGAGACAAAACCCAACCTTCTATGAGCAGTGGTCTTTCTTTATGAAAGATAGCTTCTGGTGCAAAATGACCCCTTGGAGATAAACAAGGTCTGTGGAAGGCTTGGGTTCTTGTCTTTTTGATTTTATTCTTCTCTATAAATATCAGGAAACTTAGCAGTCATCTAAAATGCAAAAAGAAAAAAGAAGTGATACTGAAAGAAAGAAAGAGATTATGTGTGTTTGTATCTATTTTTGTATATCCTAAGGAACTTAGCATTGGATATTTTCGGTATTATAGTATATAAATTACATTTATGCAGCATATAAATTCAATTCAAGAAGGTGTTATATTTTTAACTTCTAAGGGCTCTGGATTTCTTAGTGCTGCTTGTCTGTAAATTCTCTCTAAGAAGGTGGTTTCAGGCGTTTGTGTATTATTTTAGAAATGAAATGTGAAAACTGGAATTCCAAGAATCTGTAGTGTGACAGAGCTGTATATAAAGATTATTCCTCCACACTCAAAATATAACATTTCTTCTATCAGGGCTCATATTTTTTTAGGTGGTTAAAAATCTCTTCCTTTGAGGGAAGATTATTGGTAGGATAGTCATTGTGATGGGAAGAGAAAAAATAAATCGGATTTTGAAAAATTCTCCGGAACCGTGGCTTGGAAGGAACTTTAAGGAGTGATGGCACTAATGCCTGGGCTGGAAGAGCTGCTACCTCAAACAGAAGTCATCCTGGATTCAGGATTTCTAATTTACTAGAAGCTTGAATAATTTAGTAGAGGATTAAGTATATGTCTTGGCTGCAGCCTTAATGATTTTTTCTGAAATAGAAATTTCTGTCTGATTGTAAATATATATGTTTATAATAAAAACTTCAAACAGGACAGAAATGTATGAAATAGCAAGTAAAACTTTCACATAATTTCAGCCTTCCAGAGATAATCACTATTAACAGTCTCATTTCTACATTTTTCCCTGTGCATATACAAATCTCTTTTTTCTCAAAAATATATGTATGGTATGAGTCCACAGGTTTTATTTGCTTAGTTACATGTCAATAGACATCTTTTCACATCTGTACAGATAGATCTGCTTTTTTTATATCGCAGGCATAGATGTACTTAATTTTTAAAAATGAAATATTCTGTTGTGTATAATAATACTTATTATAATTTAAACCAAGGGTTGGCAAACTATAGCTTGCAGGTCAAATCCTCACTTGTTCATGTAGGTAAAGTTTTACTGGAACACAACCACACTCATTTGTTTATTGTCTGTGGCTGCCTCAGCACTACAGCGGGCAGCTGAGAAGCTGCAATGATGTATAGCCTTCAAAGCTGAAAGCTGTACAGCTATGTTACTATATTGCGCATTTACAGAAAAAGTTTATCAGCTTCTGATTTAACCAATCATATGTGTTGAGTGTGTAAATTGATTCTAATTTTGTACCATAAAAATAATATGGCCATAAATATATTTGTACATATAAATACTGAAACCCATGTTTGTGTATTTATTCACTATTTCCTTAGGATGGTTTCTGAGAGAACTGCTGAGTCTTGCCTTAACTTCTGTGGCCCATTAGTCTTCTTCCACTTGATAAGTTCCTTTGCTAAATGATGTTTCATAACAACCAATTTTTCGTGACATAGATTTTAGAAACAGGAAGACCTGAACTTTCTGCTTCTATAATTATTAGCTGTGTGATTGCACAGGTTTTTGACTGCAAACAACAGAAATCAATTGTAGTTAATTAAAGCCAGGAGATTTATTGGATGTTGTGCAGTCAAGGGTTAACCCAGCAGGTGCAGATTGCTCAAGCCCTGAACATTCCAAAGAAAGGCCTGTCTTTAGGAGGATTGGCGCTTGACAGGTTCCTGGGAGACAGCCTCTGAGCCCTTGGAACATCCTGCTTGAGACGAGTGTTTTTGTACTCCTGAGGCCTTGTGTCATGTTGTATCAGTGTGATCTCTGGGGGCTGGACACTGAGTAGCAAAGTAGTGGTCACACAGGTGCTGCCTAGCTATCTGACCAGCTGGCAATAGACACATCCTAGACACCAAGAATTGGGTGAGCTTCCATGGTTGGCAATGCTTCCCTTGTGTTGCTGCACATCACTGATGGGAGAATTAAGTGCTGTCCATGCAACTCTGCTCAGAGAGGACAACTAGAGACTTGTTCCTGGTTCCTCTTGGACTCCACCCTAGGAGTCTTTTTCCTTTGCTGATTTTATTTTACTTTTAATTAATTTATTTTTAAAGAAATGGTGTCTCACTCCGTTGCCCAGGGTGGAGTGCAGTGGCACAATCACAGCCCACTGCTGCCTTGAACTCCTGGGCTCAGGCTATCCTCCTGCCACAGCCTCCCAAGTAACTGGGACTACAGGTGCTACCATGCCTGATTAAAAACCTTTTTTTTTTTTTTGGTAGAGACAAAATCTTGTTTTGTTGCCCAGACTGGTCTTGAACTCCTGGCTTCAAGCATTTCTCCCGTCTCAGCCTCCCAAAGTGCTGGAATTACAGGTGTGAGCCACCACAGCTGGCTTCTTTGCTAATTCTGATCTTTATCCTTTTGCTGTAATAAACCATAATCATGAGTATACATAACAGTTCTTCAGAGTTCTGTCAGTTCTTCTAGTAAATCATGGAACCTGAGGGTGGGCTTGGGACACCTGACATCTGCATATGTATGTGTATGCATTGTAGTGAGTAGCTCATACATGTAATAAGAAGGCTAGAGAGTGAGGCTTGGAATCAAGACAGAACCTATACAAAAGCCTGGTCCATTATATTTCTTGTCAGGTCAAGACCATTGAATGATCAGGCACTAACTTTTCTGTATGGGACTCAAGAATCAAAGTTCTGGAGAGTGCTAACTTAGGGCATGTGCTGCCCTCCCTCTCTTGCTGCACAGGTGATGGGAGGGAACCTCTGAGGGAGAGAGCATGTGAGGCTGTAGGCCCCTTGCTGTGGTGGGCAAACAGTACACACACCTCAGTCAGCAAATACTTATAATCTATTATATACCTGTGTTATGAGCACTGAGGATATAGCTGAGAACAGGAAAACATCCTGCCCTTAGGGTGCTTATGTTCTGCTAAAGGTAATTCTTCAAAAGGGAATTGATGTGCTATTAGGGAGGAGTTGTGGATGCTGGATAGTCAAAAGATAGCAACCATCTACTTCAGTAGACAATTACTCAACCTTTGTAAGTCTCAGTTTCCTTGTCTGCAAAATGAGGATCAATGATGATGTAATTAGACTATTGTATGGGTTATCTTGAGATAATCTTTATGTTTGGCTTGATTCAAGAAACGATGTTTATTGTTTGAGGATAAGAGAGTTCTAAATTTTGAAATCAAACTTACAGGGTTCAAACTCCAGTTACTTTTTAACTCTTGATCTTACAGAAGTTATTTAATGTCTGAGTTGGAGTGTCTTCATATGTGTGCAATCTATGCAGTCACACAGGTCTCTGAGCTTAGTTTAATACTCTGTTGCTGTCGCTTTGACACTCTTGGTAATTTTTGAACAAGAGGCCCTGCATTTTCATTTTGTACTGGGCCCTGTAAATTATGTAGCTGTGGTCCCATCTCTGAGCTTTAGTGTCCTCATGTAAATGGAGATGGTAATACATACCGCATTATTTTTCAATGGTCTGATTTTAAACTCTTGGTTAAAAAGTTTTACATGAAAAATTCTATCCTTTTCCATTTGTCTCCCTTTCAGACATAATAGTATCACATGGTGCTCATGTGGGTCCATTTCATTTATTTTATGGAAAGAAAGCAAACCTTTTTTTTTTTTTTTTTTTTTTTTTGAGACGGAGTCTCGCTCTGTCACCCAGGCTGGACTGCAGTGGCCGGATCTCAGCTCACTGCAAGCTCCGCCTCCCGGGTTTATGCCATTCTCCTGCCTCAGCCTCCCGAGTAGCTGGGACTACAGGCGCCCGCCACCTCGCCCGGCTAGTTTTTTGTATTTTTTAGTAGAGATGGGGTTTCACCGTGTTAGCCAGGATGGTCTCGATTTCCTGAACTCGTGATCCGCCCGTCTCGGCCTCCCAAAGTGCTGGGATTACAGGCTTGAGCCACTGCGCCTGGCCGCAAACTTCATTTCTTATAGGAAGATGAAATGTTAATAAGCCCAAGGCATAGACAAGTTTTGTGCTCTGCAATGAAGAATCATACCCTGAGTGTTTCAACATCTTTCACAGACCACTCAGTGTTTTTATATGAGGAAATTGTTGCATTTAAAGCTGAAGATATAACAAAATGTAGAGCAATTCATAAATTTGTATAACAGGAATATAGCTGGCCCTTGAAGGTTGGTGCTTTGATGTAGAGCGTGGTATAAAAGCAAACTTCAGTATTGTTAAATGCCCTCTTATAACTAATTCTTGCAATTTAGGTCCTTGCAGTCTAGGGCAGAAATAAATAAAGAACCATGTCCCCCTATACTGGAGAAAGTAAATTTGAATGAAAGGTTAAAGTAAAAGGAATAAACCATTTCAGAGTGCTTCAAGCATGACGGCATGGTTGTCTTTTTAAATATAGTACTTGTATTTAATTTGCACCCATCAGCAGGTAGAAAGAGAAATGTAAAAAAGAGAAAATAACTTTACAGATCGACAGAGGTCTATTGAGGTAATAAGAGGTCTAAGGTAAGCATATGTTCAAATCCTGGCAATTAAAAAAATTCATATTTGGATTTCTATCTTCAACAATAGTAAATTATGTGTTGGTGTGAAATCTAGTACTATTTGGAGCCCTGACCAAATTTCTTCGAAACCTTTGAGGCCTCCAAACATGCCAGGAAGATGCATACATGTATGTGCATGTGGGTACGCCTGTGTTTGTGTTTAGTGTGAAGGTGGGAAGTGTTTGGGACTGCCTCATGGTGAGGTGGAAGTACACTTTAGGTTTGATTCTCTTGGTGGCTCTGTGAAGGGTTATATGTAAACAAACTAGGATTTTACAATTTGGCAACCAGGGGCTGTTGAAAAATTCAGAGAGAAGCTGTATTGAAAACAGAAAAATCTTTAACTGATTTTTTAAAATACCCATGGAAAAATAGTTTGCAAAAAGGAAATATACCTGAATTGAGTTAAAAAATGAAATTATTGAAATTCATTGAATTAAAAAGTATTCCTACAGAAGGAGCAAAAATTGGATTAAAAACAACAAAAGTATTCCTCCTGTGATGGTTATGCTAATTACCCTGATTCACTCATTATACATTGTATATGTGTATCTATCACAATATCATTCTGTACCCTATAAACATGAACAATTATGTGCCAAAAATAATTTAAACAATAGGATATACTAAAAAAAGAAGGAAAAAAGTATTCCTCTTAACTTCGTGACTCCATGATTAGCAGTGAAGAAAGGCAAGGAAGAACACGTACAGCCCTACAAGCAGGCTCTGCAGTGTGGGGAGCGAGGGCGGTGTCGGCTGTGAAAATGATGGACCCCTTCCAGGAAGAGCTTTTAATTTTGCAATTAATAGAATGTCTGTTTTATTTTGCACCAAATTTAAGCTTACAATGCTACCCCCACTTGAACTTTAACCAATAAGAGGAAAATGGGCATTGGCATGGGGTCCAGGGGATGGGAGAGTGAGAAGAGCACGTGGTTTTAAAATTCATCGTTCATTAGTTCATGTTTGTAAGCTGAAAGCTTCTCTTCCAACCTCAAAGGTCAACAGTGTAATAATGCTCTTTATTACCATAATTATGATAAATAGTTACCTTTTGCCACTTTGACTGTGCCACTTTGAAAAATTACTTTGGAAAATAGTTTTTCTTCAGTCCTCCCCTCTCCCCGACCCTCAGAGAGTGGCAAAAGGGAATTACTGGTGTTGAATCATGCAGGGACTCAGAGGATACAGAAGTGGGTGGGCGCAGGCCGCACAGAGTGCGCATGTCTGGGAGAGGGGTTAGTGAAGAACAAGACAATATCAATGGTTTCACTTTCTGCAGTGGGAAAGTGATTGGATTTCAATTTGGAGACTTTAGGGTTGAGTCTGGAGTTCAGTAAAGCTGCTTGTAGAATGCGAGTGACAAATCCTTTTTGTGTGTTCATGTAAGGTATATATGTGTTGGGTTTTTTCAAGGACCCCAGAGATAACATAACTTGAAGCCATGACATAGAGTTGGTCAAAGTGTTAGGGAGAAGTTCAGCCAGGTTCTACAGCATAAATGGGGACTTAAGTTGGTAAAATAGTCTAGGTTTTAGATTTAGCAACTTGTGTATTTTTTGTTAAGCTTGAGAGAGGAATGAAGGGGCTGACAAGAGTCAAAGAGGTTTTGGGAAAACAACTTCTTTAAGATGTTCCTCAAGAAGGGTGTGCGCAACACCTTGTAATCGGTAGAGTTCGGGGAAAATCAGAAACATGAGGATAATACCTAAAAATAGAATGCCTCCTATGGGACCTGGACAATTTATAAGAGGAATATTATATTTTTAATGTTAATGAAACATTCTTGGATTAGAATGTAACTTCCTGTAATGTAATTAGGCAAATACGCTGCTGCCCTGCTAACAAGAAGGCATATTTCACTTTAGGCGGTTGTTAAGTTCTAGTCTTGCTAGAATGTTTCTTACCTGATTTTGTCATTGAATGAGCAGAGAGATATCTTATACTCAGTGTTTCAACCTTGATCGTGTCATTCAAGTATGAACTACGATATGCTATCATAGTTGGTTAATTTATAAAGTGTTATATACCAGGATAATCTCCCAGACATAGTTGAGATTTAGGTGTTTTGAAAACACTCTGTAATACTTAAAATCAAAATGAAAACCTGTCAACCACCTTTTACTTCTAACTGTTACTCACTGATTGATTCTCACTAATACCCAGTGTTTTCTTCTTACCTTATCTCTATCCTTAATAGGATTGAGTAATATTCTGATTTTGGAAGAAGACAGATGCTGGGCATTCCAACCAGATAAAAAGCACCAGCAAAGGCACAGAGGGCTGGAGATTTAGGGGTGGTGGAGTTGCCCAGAAGTGTCTGGAGATGCAGTGTGATGTTTTAGCAGGGACTCTAGGGTGAGAGGAGAGGTTGAAAGAGAACATTGTAAGATGGAACCAAAAGATAGATTGGGGTTAAATCGTAAGGACCATTACAATCGGTGATCTGTGATTTCAAAAAGTGACTCTGGTGGCAGTGTGGAAGCAGGATTAAAATGGACAAAGTACCGTGAGGTCAGAAAACCAATTATGTTGTCGCCTGATGAGAGACGATGAGGCAGACTCTGTCCATGTCTGCAGGATGGGAAAAAGACAGAAAGTTATTTCCTGAGCAGAGCTGAAAGGATTTAGCGCAAGACAGATGAGATGGTGGAGAGAAAAGGGCAAGTCAAAGGTGACCGAAGCCCAGGTGGCTGGGGAGATGACCCTGTGGTTCACAGTGAAGTGGGGAACTTCACCTTCCAGAGCTGTGTGGTGCAGCTCAGGGTGGGTGTCTTAGGCTGCCATAACAAAGTACCACAGATTGGCATCACAGGGTTCTGGAGGCTAGAAGTTCATGACAAAGGTGTCAACATAGTTGGCTCCTTCCAAGGGCACTAAGGAAGGTTCTGTTCTAGGCCTGACTCCTAGCTTCTGGAATTTCCTTGGCTTGTGGTAGCATAACTCTAACCTTCACATGGTGTTCCCCCTGCATGTGTGTCTGTGTACAAATTTTCCCTTTTTATAAGCTCACCAGTCATACGAGATTAGCGATTCACTCTATCCTGTGTGACCTCATCTTAACTAGTTAGATTTGCAACAACCTCTTTCAAAATAAGGCCACATTCTGAGATGCTGGGGGTTAAAACTTCACTATATGAAGTATTTGGGGGCACACATTTAAACTCCACAGGGGTATGTGAGGTGATGACACTTAATTTTGGATGTGCTAAGTTTTAGGTGCCTGTGGGCCCAGCATGAGCTGGCTGATAGAAATGGGGTATGAACTGTGTACGTAGATTTGGTCATCATCTACATATAGGGAACACCCATCTACTGAAGAATTGTCCATGGATTATTTCATAGCTGTGGGAGAGGAAGCATTTGCCTGAGGAAGAAGAAAAAGAGGAGGAACATAAATACATTGAGTACCTAGATGGGGCTGAGGACCTGCTGTCCCCAAATGTGACACATTAGCATTTAAGAAGGCAGCAGAAGCAGAAAGCCCCCTCTTGCCTTCTTCCCATTCTTCTACCCTGCAGCAGGCCATGAGATCCTCATCTGAGAAGTGCTCTCCCTATACCTGGAGGAAGGGAGTGGAAAATGTGGAGATGCCAAGAAGAATCTAAGCAGGCCTTGCCAAGTCCCCGCTGAGTTTATTACTTTTAGCTCATGCATGCTTTGTCCAATCATACTTCTCCACGGCTGTCCACCTCTTCATCAAACCTAACATAAAAAATACAAAAATATACTTTCTTTGGGGCTTCATTTCTTCTTCTTTCTTTTTCTTCTTCTTCTTCTTCTTTTTTTTTTTTTTTTGAGATGGAGTCTTGCTTCTGTCATGCAGGCTGAGGTGCGATGGTGCAATCTTGGCTCACCACAACCTCTGCCTCCCAAGTTCAAGCAATTCTCCTGCCTCAGCCTCCCAAGTAGCTGGAATTACAAGCATGTACCACCACACCTGGCTAATTTTTGTGTTTTTAGTAGAGACGGGGTTTCACCATATTGACCAGGGTGGTCTTGAACTCCTGACCTCATGATCTGCCTGCCTCAGCCTCCCAAAGTGCTGGGATTAAAGGCATAAACCACTGCACCTGGCCCGGGGCTTCATTTCTGAGGGCTCCTGTGTTATGTAAAACTCACCTTAAATACATTTATTTGCTTTTCTCTTGTTAATCTGTCTTTTGTCATAGGGGCCTCAGCCATGAACCTAAGATGGGAAGAAAGGATATTTCTTCCCCCTACAACCTCCCTGTGATCGGGCTTTCTGCTCAGTGCTCAGATATCTGAACTCTCACTTGATCCTCATGGGGACCTGGTGAGGGAAAGTTTGAGTGGAAACTGAGGCCTGGGATTACATAACAGGTGGATGGTAAAACTGGGATTCCCATCCAGATGTTTTTGATTTTAGCAGAAGATGTCGCCTCTTCCTGTGGAGAGAGTATAGGATAAGAAAGAAAAGGGCTGGGTAGAAAACCCTGGAGGAACTTGTGTGCTCAAGGGGCAGGCACTGGGAGACAGTGAAGCGGAAGAGAGAAATGAGAACTAGAAAACATAGCCACTGGAAATCCAAAATAGAGTTTCAAGAGCAGGGGGAGAGCAACAGTATTAACCATTTTAGACAGGCTAAGGACCTAGAAGTATCTCTTTGGTTTAGTGCCCTCTCTGCTCTTTGAGCATCCATTTGATTAAGAAGTGAAATTATAACAAATTTTCGTCCACAGTGATTACAGGCAACAGATTCACTATAAAATATAAAAGAGAATTACTGTCAATTTTATTCCAAGCTCACCACAGTCAATGTGCTCGTCGGGGAGAAACACCAGTTCTGATAAATTGCTCTATCCATGTATGTACATTGACCTAGTGATGGCTTTGGAGGCAGATTTTCTTAAGTTCTGAGCATTGGGACCTGTTGCCAAGGTTGTGGGCACACTGTGTGTGTGTGTGTGCTGTTGTTTGGCTGTTAAGAAATGCTTTGCTTTGTATAAGCATGGCATACAAGCTAGCAGGGAAATCTGAGCGTATTCTAAATGCTAGGTTAAGGCATTTGAGGACATGCGAGGCTATTCGGTGATAAATAAGCACTTCCTGGCTTGTTGCCCATACCTGCTTTATATTCACTTCAAAGAAGCAAATTTTCATTAAAAACAAAGCAGTTAAAATGTCAAGGTGCCCATTCTCTTTTTTCGGATTCTCCTTTTTTACATTACAAAATAAGTGGATTGAGGGAAGCATAAACTGCAGCTAAATAAAGGCTTTTCTTGGCATTCCTTGGAGAAATCAAATCCAAGACCAGTGGTGAAAGGTGATTGTACTATATCTACTACACAGACTATTTCTTCTAATTATCAGCATGAATGTAATTACTTACAAGCATCTCAGGCTTCTATGATCATGTCCCTTAGAGCATTTCATCTTTAATGATTTTCCTTGATAGAAAGCCAGTTGGAAGCATTTGTTGCATAACATTGCTCAACCAGAAAGAAAAATACGTACTTCTCGAAAGAAAGATCTGTATGCTTTCTTCTCAATGGTACTTATATTCTGCCAGAATTTGATTAGGAGCTATCTTGGCACAAAGATTGCTAATGACCGAGTCAAATAACTTATATAGATTAAACAATTTCTTGGAAAAAAAATACAATGTAGTATAACATCCCTTTTCCAAGAATATTGAATTTCAGAATTGTAACCACTTAAGGTGAACTGTTAAATTCTCTAACTTCTGGGGGCAGACAGTATGGGAAGAACAGCTTCCTGAGGGAATTTGTAGATTCTCAGGTGAGACAGTTTCAAGGGAAGAAATTTCTGGGCCTGGGGTGAGACTATAGACTTATATGATAGATTAAGATTTTTAAAACAATATGGGATATAAGAGGTTACCTAGACTCCCTCCTTCAAGAAATGAACGATCTAGCCAGAGAAATTACAGTCCAAGTGCTTAGTAATTTGCCCCTTGTCGCACAGTTTGTTGGTGTTAGAGTCACACTAGTTGCCAGGCCTCAAATTCCTTCCCAATTATTTTCGTTGTCACTTTTTCCCTAGGATTAAAAAAAAAAAATTACAAAAGACTTCATTTATTTGGTATTGTTGAGAAATATGTTTTAAATGTTTTATATCGGCTTTCTGGATAACTAAAGTTTACCCCTTAAAGTGTCCCTTTAACGTTTTTAATGAAACTGGTCATCTTAAAGAGTATGCTGAACATAGCTGTTCTTTGAGGAAGTAGTGTCATTAGTGTGAGCATCAATTATTTTGCCATGATTGCATGGAATCCACAGTTGCCCTTTGGAGTAATTGAGGTGAAAGGGCAATTGCTATTCAGTGGCCATTCAGTTGCTCAGCTGTGTTTTATTTTGATGTCTCTTATCACCATTTTGATGCCCAGCAGGCGCTTCTCCCCGCACTCTCCAGCATGCTCTCCTAGGTGCTGGTGCTGCCTCTTGCTGAAAGTGATTGGGAGACTCGCTTGCAGGATAAAATGTGAAGTTTTCTGATCACTATGTGGTTAAGGATTTTTTTTTTAAATTTGATTTTTTTAAAGTTTTTATTTCCATGGGTTTTTGGGGAACAGGTGGTATTTGGTTACATAAGTTCTTTGGTGGCAATTTGTGGGATTTTGGTGCACCTATCACCCGAGCAGTATACATTGAACCCAATTTGTAGTCTTTTATCCCTCACCCCCTTCCCAACCTTTCCCCATCCACTGAGTTCCCAAAGTTCATTGTATCATTCTTATGCCTTTGCATCCCATAGCTCAGCTCCCACTTATGAGTGAGAACATACGATATTTGGTTTTCCATTCCCAAGTTATTTCACTTAGAATAATGGTCTCCAGTCCCATCCAGGTTGCTGCGAATGCCATTAATTCATTCCTTTCTATGCCTGAGCAGTATTCCATCATATATATATATATATCACAATTTCTTTATCCACTCATTGATTGATGGGCATTTGGGCTGGTTTCACATTTTCTCAATTGCGAATTGTGCTGCTATAACCATGCAAGTGTAAATATCTTTTTCGTATAATGACTTCTTTTCACCTGGGTAGATGTCCAGTAGTGGGATTGCTGGATCAAACAGTATTTCTACTTTTAGTTCTTTAAGGAATCTCCACACTGTTTTCCATAGTTGTACTAGTTTACATTCCCACCAGCAGTGTAGAAGTGTTCTCTTTTCACCCCATCCCTGATAACATCTATTATTTTTCAATTTTTTTGATAATGGCCATTCTTGGGGGAGTAAGGTGGGCAGTTAATGATTTTAGCTTTCTTTTTGCTTGAAAACTGAGTCTAATAAAATTAAATAACTTTTGTAATCTCTATAATCTTAATTGTTGAAAACAGGACGCTTACATAGGGGTTTCTTGTGTCCCTAAGGAACTCCTGATTGCTGACTCAGTAGCTCTCTTGCCTGCAGACTGTCTCTTGTTCCTGGGAGATGTTTTGGGGGTGATTCTTAAGCTTCAGGAGGCATCAGATTCACCTGGAGGCTTGTTAAGTCACAGATTGCTGGGCCTCACAGAGCTTCAGCTTCCGTAGGTCTAGGATGGGCCTCGGGATTTGCATTCGTAACAAGTTGTCAGATCCCAGGGTCCGGGTCCAGCCCATGCTGAAGTCCGAGGGAGTGGGTGGATGGGCAGAAAGAACACCTGGGGGGGCCGTAGGCAGGTGAAATGCAGTTATTTTCAGCAGCTTTCTCATCAGTGGTTTTCTCACTGTCTGCTGTGTCTCGGCTGCTTGAGCTGGCCACCCCCACACACAGCTGTGCGGCTGACTCTACCTTGCCTTCAGGGTCAGCAGCTTAACCCTTTCTCTCTCTGGGCATGAGCAAGCTGAGATGTATCCTGGCTCTCTCCTGTCTGTCTGCAAAGACGGACAGCTCTGGCACTCTCTCTCTTTCTCTCTGGGTGCCAGCGCGCCTGCCATTTTAAGCCATGTTGAGCCAAGTCGAGCCAAGCCCCCAAGAGTCCCTGTACAGCATCAGCAGGACAGTTATACCTTTTACAGACAATGGCATAGGGTGAAGTATGAACTTATACAAACAGATTATATACCAAGTGGAGGTGTGTGCTTACGTGCCAGACTCAATCATGCAGGCCTGGATATCCACCTCGGCCTATTCCTTGACCAAAGCACATCCATGTACCTTATACTCTACCCCCCAGGCCGAGGGAGACACAGGTTTTGGATACACAGGTATGATACATAGGCTTTGGGCATGCAGGCCCGATATACATAAGCCTTGATAAACTGCCCAGCCATAGGCGCAGATTACCATAGGTGTCACCCTTTGGGTGATTATTATTCACACTGCCCTGAGTTTAGCTCATTAGCTACTCTGTTTACATCTGGTTTCAAACCATATGGCGTCAGTACAAGGCTGGACTGTGACAGCAGTCCCAGCTAGACCTATCTGTATATTATGCCCTATTAGGAATGGGGGATGCCCTTCCTAACAGTGAAGCCTCAGGACCTAGGGGTGCCTCAGGCCCCATGACCTTATCTTGCATTAGGACTGCAGGCCCCAAAATCTCTTGTAAATCTGCTCAGGGACTTGCATTTAGTGTACTTCACTGTTTGAAGTAGGTGCCCCACTTCATTAAAGTGGATGTCTGCACTCTGGGGGTTGTTATCCACGAACACACCCATCCTGCTACTGGGTAAGTTGTCTGCACAATGACTGTAACTGTCCTGACA
This sequence comes from Macaca nemestrina, assembly GCF_043159975.1. Lineage (NCBI taxonomy): Eukaryota > Metazoa > Chordata > Mammalia > Primates > Cercopithecidae > Macaca > Macaca nemestrina. The sequence goes on along the minus strand of NC_092131.1, from coordinate 72,147,525 downwards.
TGCTTTTATGAGCCTGAAGGGCAGCATATGCAGTTACTAACTGCTTTCCCAGTCTGGGGGGTGGTTATCCATGAATGTACCCATCCCGCTATTACTAACTGCTTCTCTATTAAAGGATACTGGAGCTCAGCTCCCTTCCATAGTCAGGACCAAAAGCCTACTAGCATACTCAGGTGCTCCCTGCACTGCTATAGGCCCTAACTGCAATTATCTGTGGTTGTATGCACATCTAGCTTAAACGGGCACCTCTGGTTGACTACTCATAGGACCTGTACCTGTTGAATAGCCTGCTTGGCTACCAGGAAGACTGTCTCAGCCGCATCATCCCAATCCCAGGTAAGAGGGGTACTGCCACTTCTAAACCTGCAAGCGAATCAGAGGTTAATATAACATCATCAACAAAACCATGATATATGATGGGGCTATGCATATAGCCTATGCATAAGCCCACCTACTTAGAACAGTGAAGTACACTAAGTACAAGTCCCTGAGCAGATTTACAAGAGGTTTTGGGGCCTGCAGTCCTAATGCAAGATAAGGCCATGGGGCCTGAGGCACCCCTAGATCCTGAGGCCTATGCATATAACACTGAGAAAGTCCATTGTCATCTTTCCATGAAGGCAAACTGTTCCTGGCTCTCAGTGGACTGTCCCAGTTCCATTGTCCAGTGGTCCATGAAGTCTGTGACAGACGGCACAGCTGCCAAGCCGTGCAAAACATCCATCCCCAGAATCCCATCCTTAGGCATGGGAGAGACATACACACTGCATAAGCAGAGAGCCAAGTGGCCAATGCCAAGATGCCAAGACGCAGGTTTCACTTTCACTGACCAGTCTTCATGGCCCTCGATAAATGCAGCTCTGCCCGGAAACTTATCCGGGTGCAGCGACCAGTGGATTGCCAAGTCCACAGGTGACTCTGGTCGTCCAGTGCTCCCAACAAGCCGGGTATCTTGGCCAGTTTCTTATCAAACAGAAAAGGCTTTGTACTTCCGCCAACTGCAGCAGGTACTCTTTGAACTGGAATGGTCCGGTGGGACCGGGCAGCACAGCAATGTCCTCCTCCTCCTGAATGACTTGCACTAAGTCTGTACATGACTGCAGACATTATTTGCTTAACGGGGGCACAGGCACCATAGGAAATGTGTTCCGCCATGATGGGGGTCTCTGGGCCCACCCTTGGGGCCCAACAGTTGCTCATGCTCTATTTTCTGGCGGATCACTGGGCGAGCCTGCAATGAAGGTTCCTCCTCCTCCCTGCGCTGCATCCTGCAGGGACTGGGCATGCACTTCCCGCAGCACAGTCACAAATGCCCCCCTGACTGCTGGTAAAGGCATGCTGCTTCTCAGTGCTGCGTACTTCCAGGTGCTTCCGTGCTTTCTGTACACTCGCGGGGGATACGTCCACTGCCTCCTATGTTTCCATTAGGGCTCATCCAAGCAGCACTGGGTACCACAGCCCATGCTGCAGCCACATAGCCGAGCCTGGAGCCCTGGAGGCTGAAGACCCATTCACTTCATCCCATCCTTGTCGCCAATTGTCAGATCCCAGGGTCTGGGTCCAGCCCATGCTGAAGTCCAAGGGAGTGGGTGGATGGGCAGAAAGAACACTTGGGGGGCCGTAGGCGTGTGAAATGTAGTTTTATCCAGAAGCTTTCCCATCAACAGTTTTCTCACTGTCTGCCCTGTTTCAGCTGCTTGAGCTGGCCGCCCCCACACACAGCTGTGTGGCCGGCTCTCCCTTGCCTTCGGGGTCAGCAGCTTAACTCTTTCTCTCTCTGGGCACAAGTCAGTCGAGCTGTGTCCTGGCTCCCTCCTGTCTGTCTGCAAAGATGGACAGCTCTGGCTCTCTCTGAGCATCAGCAGGCCTACCATGTTAAGCCATATTGAGCTGAGTTGAGCCAAGCCCCCAAGAGCCCCTGCACAGCGTCAGAAGGACAGTTATGCCTTTTACAGACAATAGTGGCATAGAGCCAAGTATGAACTTACACAAACAGGTTTTATAAGAGTGGAGGTGTGCGCTTATGTGCCAGACTCGCTGAGTCATGCAGGCCTGTATATCTGCCTCGGCCTATTCCTTGACTAAAGCACATCCATGTACCTTACACAAGTTATAGGACATGTTGCTGGGCTTGGGACCATGATTTTGAGAGTCACTGAGAAAGTCATCATTCTCCACTACTCTCCAGAAAGAAACAATCAAGATGGACTGAGACTCTCTGGGCCTCCAGGCATCTACTGCCAGAGGACATTGTCCAGAGCCACCCGTGTGTTCGTGGGGGCTGCTGTGTGGGACTCTGGTCAGTGGCTTCTCATATTGGAGAATAAAGAGTCTGCTCTCATGTTATTGTTAATAGGTTCCTACCCTTTGGCTTGAGAGTCATAAAAAGCTACACTTTTACTGGTGTCTTTGGTAGCAAATGGGCTTTATTCTTGCTCTCCTATTCCAGAACATTTGTTATTTAATTGGATTTCTTACATACACGTCTCTGGGGTTTCTTAATAACTTTCAAAATCAAAGCATGATAAACCCTTTAGCATTCACTTTAATATCCTCAGTCACAGAGAACTTGAGTACCGGGCTCACAGGCCTCTTTTCAACTCCAGCTATGTTGATCTTGGTCTTTGTTCTCCCTCACTTGCATGTACATGTAAATGTGTGCATATGTACACATGACGCACGCATGCGTATTCCACATAGAAACATCATCCTCAGGAACTTTAATAACCATATCATCGACTCTGCCAACCTCTTGAAGCATTGCCCCTAACCCTCTGTCTGCAGTAAGAGGTCATGACTACATGAACAGTGACATTTGTCTCTTGACCTCCCAACCCCTCACCTTCCTGCTTAACCCTGCCCCCTTTTGAACTCACTGAGCCTATGCTAGGAGACTGTGTGGCATAATAGAAAGAACAGGGGCTTTGGAGTTAAATGTGCCCAGGTTTAAATCCTTTCCAGCTGTGTAACCTTGGGTTTTTATGTCTGTTGTGGGAGATAATACCTACATTACAGGGTTGTTGAGAGAGTTAAATTAGGAATGCATGTAAAGCACTTAGCATGTAGCAGATGATGAACTAGTGATATTCAGTACCCTCCCTACACTTCAGCTGCCCACAGGGTTAATCACACCTTGGGCCTCACCTGTCACACAAATTTGCTCTGCCTCCAAGACCTTGAATCTGGAGTTTCTCTCTAGAACCAGAACATACCATGGGGAGGTAGGATGGCAGGGGATGCTGGAACAGCAACAGGAGCAGAGGAAAATGGCAGAGATCCTAAGTCACTGGGTAGCTAGCCCTTATATCTCACCTTATTGTAAAGTTAGGGGGTTGATTCAGAATCTCTAAGGCCCTCTCTAGCTCCAATATTATATTATTCTTCAACTCCAGCTGAGTTTCCTCATTGCCATCACCATGACCTCCAGTTCTCTGTACTTTTGCAGCTCATTAGTTCTCTTATCAGCAAATTTGCCTTCCATCAACCTTTCATGTAAGTCTTCTCTCTTCTATTTTTCTGCCATAAATCCTATGTTCTAGCCAAATGGAATTATCCTGGTTTATTTTTCTTTGTGGTGTGCCTTTCTTTCTAATCTAATGTGTTACTTATTTTGCTTTCATATGTCTTCCTTACAAGGATATAAGCTCATTGAAGGCAAAGACTTTTACTCACTGCTCTACTCCTGAACCTAGACTAATGCCTGGACATAGAAGTTGTACAATAAATATTTGTTGAATAAATTCCCTGCCTTCCCATCATGCTTCCAAATGTGTGTTCCTTAGGGTTACTCCAGTTTCTGATTAACATAGGGGCAGGAAATACATTGGAAATGTAAGGATGATGGATCCTGATCCTCCTGACTTGGAATCTAACCTGACCCTGTGTACCTTCCTTGGCAGTGACTGCCTGCTAGAGAGTACTTTCCTGCCAGTGGTAATGGTCCAAGTGTGTGCACCCATGACAGTAGGTGTTGGACTGCTGGCCACCTTCCTGGGGCTTCTGTCCCGCTAAGACACATTCTCTCTCTCTCCTCATCGGGCTTGTTCCTGAGATACCTTAGAACCTGGCATATTCCCATTATAATGACATTAAGTTTTGTTCAGGTCAAATCAGCTGGCCCCAGTGATGGAAAGGCTAGGCAGGTGAGAACCAGGAGGAAAGAATCCTCGTTCCAAGTGGATGTCTGACATTTGACTGGACAGAGATTTCCCAGTGTAAGTCTGAAGACAGGTTCTGCTCTCTAAGAGATTGCAATCTGGTTGGGAGACAAGACACACATACACAGAACCTTTTATTTTGTCTCTAAATTATTTATCGAATGTGTCTTCTTCTTCCCATCTCCATAATCTATACCCTAGTTTTCTCCATATCCAAACTCTGCTCCCTGATTTGAGATACCATCTCCTCTTGCCTGGACTACTGCAGCTTCCTACCTCATTCCAGCATGTCCAATCTTGCTGCTTTTAGTCTATTCTCCCATAGAAGAATGACCTTTCAAAAATCTATATCAGATCTTGGTGCTTTCTTACTTGAAGCTTCCTGGTGGACTTTGAATTTAATTGACCCCCTACCTTGACTTATTGGGGTCTGCTTGGTTCTTCTGTGTCCACGTCTCCTTCTTCCTCTGGTGATCTCTCCACTTACTAACTTTGATGCAGTCACAAAGAACTTCTGGCACTTCCTTAAACACTTGATGTCTTCCCCACTTCAGGGCCTGCCTGTGCACATGCCATAGGTCTGCCTGACATGCTCTGCTTCTCCATCATCCACCCTGGTCTTCACATGGCCAGCTCCTTATCACTGAAGTCTCAGCTAAAAAGGAATCTTCTTGGAGGCCTTCTATGAATCAAATTCCCTGGTCATTCCACTGTGGGGCATTATATGTTTCCATCATAGACCTTATCACAGATGGCAGTGATTTACCTGTTAATGTACTTGTCTGTCTGTCTGCATCACTAGACTGTAAGCTCCCTGAGGCCAGGGATTGTGCCTTCTTCAGTGTTCTACTCTTCTAACCTCAATATCTAGCACAGTACCTGATATGCAGTAAGCCCTCAATATGTATTTTAACACTAAACAAATAATGAGTAGCTGCCAAACATGATGCTCCATGGAATGGCACTGTGTCTTTGTATAAGATAGCAAATCAGTGAAAGATTTTGTTAATTGCATTTATGGTAACTATGCTCTGTGCCAGTTGTCCTCAGGATAGCTTTACATATTTAAAAACATTTAAAAGCTATGTAATAGTTAAAATCATGCAAAAATACTAAAATTAATGTAAACTGTGTATTCTGCCATAATGGATACTTTGGTATTTGTCATGTAGGTAGTATATTTCAAGAACTTCTATTCATAATGTGCATCATGCTTGCTTCATTTAACATCAATACTGAGACGTAGTTTCCTTATCCTGAAAAACATCTCTAATAAAGACAATTACACTTTGAGGGAGATGACCCTCCTTTCCTAAGGATTCCTTTCAGACTCTCCAGGAGTGGAGGGTAGCTCTCAGTTACAAATCCTTCTCTGTTAGGCCTTGAATTGTAACAGTCTTGTTGGAGGTTACAAAAGACAACTTTCTCTGTTGCATCAACTTACAAAAGACAGTTATTCTAAAACATGTACTGCAGATTGCTTAGTAAAATATCTGCCGGATGTGGTTGTAAGTCATCTTATGAACATGCTACATGTGGTACTGAGCACGGGGTATGTTTCTGAAAGAGCAGCTGCCTCTCATTTCATCTGACCCTATATTGATTCATTGTATTTACTGGATTCAGTGGCTGGCTTAGTTGTGTTGGAACATGGGCCTGATGCCTGTTGGCAGCTCTGGCTGTCTGGGTGCCTTTCAGTTTTATCCCTTTGATTATCAAGCAGTTTTGCGTTATTGATAAATTACAGGTATGGTACTCAGAGGGAGGATGGGGGCAGCTCAGAGTGAATGGTGGTGCCCTTGTGTCTGATGCTCACTTGGACTCATCCATCTAGACAATTCTATGTAGTGGAAGGTGTGTTTATGGGATTAGTTATTAATCACGAAACAGGATAGGAGTTACTTGACTGCTAATTATAACATTGGATGAGCACATAAAAATCATCATCATAAATAATATCATCCCTGTAGAACCCTTCACATGAAATCAGTCCCGTCAGACAAATAGTTATTTACATAACACAGAATCTTAAAAAAATTCCAAAAAACAACAACCAAATAAGCAAAATGTGTGCATAGAATCTAATAAAAATTAGTACCTTAAAAAAATCACTGCAAGCTATGTTTTCTGTAATTATATCAAACCCTAGAGTTTTAACCATGTAATAGTAATTTTTTAGTGTTTTTGCTGTTATTGTCCTTTTGATTTACTTAACTATGTCCAACTTGAACAAACAATGTTAAGTGGGGAAACAGATGCGATTAAATAGCCTGTAATTATGTTTTTAGTCAACTGCCACCATCACAGACTCCTCCTGCTACTCGGACCAGAAAAAAAAGTGACCTGACTGATTTCACCAACTGCTTTGCCAGGCCCTGATGCAGAATAGATGGCCTTATTAAGCAATCAAAAAATCAGCCATTACAGAGGAATGGTAATCAACGGTGTTTATACAGCCCACACACTAGCCCCACAATACACAATCAGGACCGTGAATTCTGCTAATTGGGTACCTTCTGTGTCCAGAGGTGCCTGCAAAGGGAAACAAAAGGGACTTGAAAATTAGTGTTTGTAGCAATTAGTTTCTGTCTAAAGGCTTAACCCAGTTCAGGGAAACCATGATTCAAACAGGGATCATTATAGCAACTCTGGTATTTAAATGTCTTCTGCCATTATTTGAGGTAGGATTTAGCTTTGGCAAAAGTAATGTAGATTCATCTTCTTTTTAAAATTTACTTAAAATGATTTTTGTTTAGAACTTTGCAAAAATCAAAACCATTAAGCCATTTGCTGCTTTAAATTTTCTGGCACTGAGTATTGTGTGTGGATGTGTGTGTGTGTTTATACCTTATGATCTTGTTCAAGACCAGTTGAAAAGACTGTTAAATACATGTATTGTTGGGAAGCTCTGCTCCGAGGAATAATATAGTCGAGTTTGCTGTGCCATTATATCTCTCAGAATGATCTGTAGTTTAGTGGGAACCACAGGGTGTAATTCTTGGTGAGGGAAAAAGGGACAGCAAGTGTTTTATTTAGAAATGTATGTACAAATTCACATTCTAAGTAATAGTGCTCAAATAGTCCAGGAGGAGAACGTAGAGTCTCTGTGTGTATTTCATCTGAGTAAACTAGCAGGGTATTTCCAAATGGACCCTACTGAAAGCCCAGTGGATTTTATAAAATTGATTACAAAAAGCCTTTTGCCCTTTTCTTCCCTTTTAGTCTTTAGCATTTCTGACGTGATAATCAGATAGACAAACCTCCATGCTTTGCTTCTGTCTTTATGGACTCCCTGCTGTAGATGCTCAAAGGGCAAATTAACAGTAGCACAATTCGAGGGACCTCTTCACCTCCCATAGAAAGCATCAGCTGCAGGTTCTTGCTGTCCTGAAGCTCTCCACACGATTATAGAAGGATCATAACAATGAAGAAAAATAAAAGATTAGGGAGGGGAAGGGAAAAACCTAATGATTCAGAAGAAAACCAAAAAAATAATTGGCGCTTCACTTTCTGTGATTTAAAGGCTACATGAGCCAATCGCAGTTTGTCTTTTTAAATTTATTAATCATTTGCTCTCTCTAATTACTTAAATGATGGCTCACCATTGTGTCAATAAGTATAGTAAAAATTGTATTATTAACGCCAAATTTCACATTATTAAGACAGAAATTATTGAAAGAATATTGGTACTTTGAAAACAATCAGAATGATAAGTATGATAGTTTTAGAGACACTAACAACATTTTACTCCTGACTGATTACATTACATATTGATATTAGTGAGCATCAGTATGTAGTGCAATCAGTCAGGAGAAAATGAGTGAAATGTGAACTAATGAGAGCTAATTGTATCACATAATAGCAAGGACACAATTCTACCAATTAAATTAGTTTGAGATGAAACAAATATGAATATAATAATGTTTATAATAATGAAGCAATTAGAGCTAATGAAATAAACGTTAATAAAGACTAGGATCCCTAGCCCATTTCTTCCCTTCTCCTTCTAATTTCTCCAAACTTCGAGTTGTGTTGTATTCACTGGAATCTTTTCAGCCATTGATGCTTGTTTCTTTGTATGTTGGAAGCTATAGGGATGAAGAATAGAAACCTTCGTTATCTGCATGTTTCTTGCTGTCATCCCTGTAGAAGGCTTCTCATGGTCTGGTGTATTTCTTAGCAAGGTACCCCTTTCCCTCTGATGAATAAATCATGCCTTGTTCCACAGAGCTTTTACTTTCATATACTGTCTTTTCTTTACCTGGGTTAGGAAATTGGCACTTCTTGGTGTCAACATTGATCTCTCTTGACATATTGGAGAGTTAACTGCTCAGGTCTAGTGCCTCTCCGTTGTGTAATTCAACTGGATTTTGCTTATTAGTCACTGCCTTGGTGTCCCTAAGTCTTTGATGATCATGCCACTTAGTACCCAGATACAGAGAGTGTCTCAACTGGGATGGCAAAGCCAGTTTCTTAAATATCTGATTAGGAATGTACTCTCCAGGAGAAATTACACTCATGTCTCTCAGAAGATAGTTTTGGAGACCCAACTTCAGTCTTTCAAACTATCGACATCAGCGAAACAATCAGGAGCCATATTCTGTATTACAATTTAGATTTCAGCCTAAATGTCTATGTTGCTGAGCATCTTATAGAACAGTGGGTGTAGGTATTAGGGAAGATGATACAGCAGTATGTTTCTGATCAGCTTTGAAACTCACCCATTTAGTGAAGACTATTACCTTCCAAGGAATGATGCATTAATACAAATTACGGATTAAGAAAAAAGTATTTTCTGTGGTGCATGCCTATTCTATTATGGACACTGCATTGGTAATTAATGGCAATCTTGAAATATTTTAGTAATTTCTTCTTGATATCTATTTGGATGTTACTCTGGTTGGTGTATTTATATTTATTCTCAATCTAGGCTAGTTAGTAAATAATATTTGGCCATTAAAGTAGGTGGTACTCTGTGCTGTGAAAGTTTCAACAAACTTTCTCATTTGGCTACCGTGTTTTTATCATGTATATTATTGTGTTTTTGCTTTTGCTTTTGTGTTACATTAAAAAGACATCAGAACGAGCTGTGAGTTAATGTTTCACTTATAAAAGGTTATGGATTACTCTCAGCTGGTTTCTCAGGCTGACACAGGGTTCATGATTAGAAGAATGAAAACAAACATGAATTGAAAATGTCACTAACCTTTATTGGACTCTGAGAATCCCGGAGTCTGTGTGACAGGAGGCTTTCCTGTTTTCAGCAGTATAAAGAAGATTGAAACAAAACAGCACGGATCTTAGCTATTTACATCTTTTAATGAATGCTCTTCACGTTTGGGTTCCTTTGTCTGTCTCCCAGTTTTCAAGGGTTTAGCTGTGAAAAGTGCGGATGGTATCACATACTCCTATAAACCATGGAGCAGACATCTGTCTAGTATGCTTTTTCCTCCAAATTACGCTTAGTGTTAAGGGCATATATACAGCTGTGCTTGTAGCCAGTTATCCACTCTCGATGTTCACCAGCACTGAGTTGGAAAGTATTTTCAAATATACTATTAGTAAAGCTGTGTGTTTGTGTGGGTATGTGGTGAAGGGATATTTAAGATGAGATCTATTTTACATGTGATGGGCCTATTAGGTTTGAATCTGATAGTGCTGTCTTTAAAAACCTTTTATGAATGGTAAACCCTACACCCCAGGACTTCATTAGACTAGAGAAAGTAAAATGAACTGAAAGAGTTTGTTTACATGAACCATAAAGTGTCCAGAGATTAAAATGTGATATAGGAGACAATAAACACATCTGACCATCAATAATTTGTTTGAGCTTTAAGTTTCTATTAAGAATCTGTGTCTTTGTTTCTATACAATGATTTGGGCTTGGTTGTTCTTGACCTATATATGAATAACCTTACAGCATCTGAAACATATGTATATTTTCCTTTCCCCCTTAATTTCTCTCCCTGCTACCTCTTGATCTGGCACGCTTTGTGACAAATTGTACTACATTTTTCACCGATTTCATGTGTAATTTGAGAAAATATTCTATGGAGATCACTAAGGAGATCTCAAAGCATATTCCTTGAAACTGCAAATATATAGTGGGTGAGGAATTTTAGACTTTTACAAAGGTATTTACTTGTTCCCAAATTAAAGTGAGTTCTATAGCCCCATGCTTAGTCCAGAATTATTTCAAATACTGGTATTTCATGGTGTAACTTTGGCCTATAGTACAGATTTAATGACATTCGTTGATGGAGTATAAGTGTTTTGGAAACAGATCTATGCCTTTGTATTCTCAGTTTGTCTAATTACATATTATTCTTTTAACCCAGAATTCGTTTTTCCTTTTAAAAGAAGATCAAAGTAATCCTTTGGCCAGAATAAAATTCGTTTAAAAATATGGAGCATTTTCTGTTTTTATTTTATGATAGTCCTAGAAAAATTATATCTAATTAATAATAACATAATAAAGCAAAACTTATGCCCAAATATTGATCATTAAGATCAACATCATTATTATTTTTTTCTGAAGAGTTCAGTGCTTTTTAGAAAGATCACTTCTAAGTGATCACTTGGAAGATCTTCTATTGATTTATTTTTATTTTTTATTTTTACAGGCACATAGTAGGTGTATATATTTATAGGGCACATTAGATACTTTGATATTGGCATACAATGTATAGTAATCACATCAGGCTAAATGAGCTGTCACCTCAAGCATTTATCCTTACTTTGTGTTAAAATCATTCCAATTACACTCTTTTAGTTCTTTAAAAATGTACAATATTGTCGATTATAATCACTATGTTGTGTTAGCAAATGTTAAATCTTATTCATTCTATCTAGCTATATTTTTGTAACCATTAACCGTCCCCACTTCTCTGCCCCCTGCCTCCATTACCCTTCACAGCCTCTGGTAACCATCATTCTACTCTTTATCTCCATGAGTTCATTGTTTTAATTTTTAGCTCCCACAAATAAGTGAGAACATGTGATGTTTGTCTTCTCGTGCCTAGCTTATCTCGCTTAACATAATGTCCTCCAGTTCCAGCCATGTCGTTACAAATGGCAGGGTCTCATTCTTTTTTTATGGCTGAATAGTATTCCCTTATGTATATGTACTACATTTTCTTTATTCATCTGTTGGTGAACCCTTAGGGTGCTTCCAAATCCTGGCTATTGTGAATAGTACTGCCATAAACATGGGATTGTAGATGTCTCTGATGTGCTGATTTCCTTTCTTTTGGGTATATACCTAGCAGTGGGATTGTGGGATCATATTCTAGTTTTTGAGGAACCTCCAAACTGTTCTCCATAGTGGTTTTACTAATTTACATTCCCACCAGCATTATAAGAGGGTTCCCTTTTCTTCACACCATTGCCAGAGTTTGTTATTGCTTATCTTTGGATACAGGCTTTTTTAATTGGGGTGAGATAATATCTCATTATAGTGTTGATTTGCATTTCTCTGATAATCGATAATGTGGAGCAACTTTTTATATGCCTGTTTACCATTCATATGTCTTTTGAGAAATGTCTATTCAGATTTTTAAAAATCCCATTATTAATCGGATTATTAAATTTTTTCCTACAGCATTGTTTGAGTTCCTTATATATTCTGGTTATTAATCCCTTGTCAGATGGGTTGTTGGCAAACTACCCATTTTCTCCTGTTCTGTGGGTTATGTCTTCACTTTGTCAATTATTTCCTTTGCTGTGCAGAAGCTTTTTAACTTGATGTTCATTTTTTCTTGGCTTGCTTGTGCTTGTTGGGTATTACTCAAGAAATCTTTGCCTAGACCAATGTCCTGGAGAATTTCCCCAATGTTTTCTTTTAGTAGTTTCATAGTTTGAGGTTTTAGATGTAAGCCTTTAATCCATTTTGATTTGATTTTTGTATATGGAGAGAGATGGCGATCTAGTTTCATTTTTCTGCATATGGATATCCAGTTATCCCAGCACCATTTATTTGAAGAGACTCTTTTCTACAAGGTACGTCCTTGACACGTTTGTTGAAATGAGTTCACTGTAGGTGTATGGATTAATTTCTAGGTTCTCTATTCTGTTCCATTAGTCTATAAGGTGAACATTATTTTTAAGCATGAAGTTAGAACACTTGGTGAAAAGAAAGTTACTATTTTGGTACTTGTTTGGCTCAAAAGTGACAATTTTATTATTGCTTCAATTTAAAAGATTTATCTATACATATAATATTCTTTTATTTCAGAACAATAAAATGGGCTTTTTTTCAATTTAAAATGTTTCCTATTTGGGAAAATGTACAGGTTTTTCAGAGAAAGCAAATCACTCAGGCTTAAATTGGAAAGATTGTGGGACAGGAACCTGGTTCCAGTTTTGATCTTGCTGTTCTTGATTTATATAATGTTGAAAGTCACTAAACTCACTTTCTTCAAATTTCTTTTCCTTCTTTCTTTTCTCTCTCTCTCTCTCTCTTTTTTTTTTTTTTTTTTGGAGACAGATCTCATCACTCTCTTGCCCAGGCTGAAGGGACGATCTCGGCTTACTGCAACCTCTGCCTCCCAGGTTCAAGCAATTCTCCTGCCTCAGCCTACCAAGTAGCTGGGATTACAGGCACCTGCCACCATGCCCGGCTAATTTTTTGTATTTTTAGTAGAGATGGGGTTTCACCAGTTTGGCCAGGTTGGTCTTGAACTCCTGACCTCAAGTGATCCACCCACCTCAGCCTCCCAAAGTGCTGAGATTATAAGCATGAACCACCACGCCTGGCCCAATGTTCACTTTGACAGAATGTGAAAACATCGGAAATTGAAGACATTATGAAATAAGCCAGTCACAAGACAACAAATATTATATTAGTCACCTTATATGAGGGACCTACAGTATCATATTTTACAAAGACAGAAAGTAGAACGGTGGTTGTCAGGGGGAGGGAATATGGAATTATTGTTTAATGGATACAGTGTTTTAGTCTAGGAAGATGAAGTTCTAGAGATAGAAGGTGGTCATTGTTGCTTGACAATGTGAATGTATTTAATGCCATTAAATTGTTCATTTAAAAATGGTTAAAACTGTAAATTTTATGATTTGTGTATTTTACCACAGAATTCTTTTCATTGTCAAGGTTACCAATGACCTGGAAGGTGCCAAATCCAGTGCTCAGTTCTTGGTTTTCACCATACTGAATCCCTCAGCATCATTTAACACAGAAAATCTTTCCACTTCATTAAGTATTTTCTTCATTTGGTTTCCAGAGAATTGTAGTGTCTTAGTTTTGTGGTTTGTTTCTTTCCCTGTCTTTTCCTTTCTTTCACTGGCTGCTCCTTCCCAGTAATCTTTACCATATCCTCCTCCTCTTAGTGATACCAAATGCTTGGGAGGCCTCTTCTCTGCATATCTAAACTTGCTCTTCATGTGATCTATCCAGTCTCATGACTTCAAATATCCACATGCAGATGACCCACATTTGTATCTTTAACCCCTGTTTTTCCCCTTATGTAGACACTATTTTAAATATCTTCATTTGTATGTCCAATTGACATTTCATATTTAACATTTAAAACAAAGGTTGATTTATTTTTTACTCCTAAACCTGTTTTTCACCCATTGTTTACCATCTCAGTAGCTGGCAAAACTCTTTACCTGGTTTCACATGACAAAAATAAATAAATAAATAGAGAAATCTGAGATCATTCTTGACTCTTCTCTTCTTTTACATCATGTATCTGTTCCATTAAAAAAATCCTGTTGGTAGTGCTACCTTCAAGATAAATCCCAAATCTGATCACTTGTGACCATTTCTTTTTCTGGTACACTGGTCTAAGCCATCTCTATCCTTTTCCTGGAACTTAGCATTGGTTTCCTAACTAGTTTCCCTGCTTCTTCTACTCTTGCTACTTCTCCCTCCTTCAAGTCTCTTCTCTTTCTAGCACCTCTAATGCTCGTATAAAAATCTAAATCTGATCATGGAAAATACTCCAATTCTTCCAATCCCACTTAGAGGAAACTGTAGTAATAAAGATTTTGATTATTTTAGAAAAATACTGATATTCTTTTTATCAAGTAGAGTTTGGTTAATGCTATGGCCTGAATGTGTCCCCACCCCCACTGCCATATGTTGAAGCCTAAATTCCTGATGAGGGACTATTAAGAGGTGGAGCCTTTGGGAGGTTATTAGGTTATGAAGGCTCTGCCTTAATAAAAAAGGCTTGAGGGAGCCTGTTTGCCTCTTCCACCTTGTGAGGACAGATGGAATGCACCATCTAGGGAAGGTGGGCTCACACTAGACACTGGATTGGCTGGTGCCTTGATCTTGGACTTCCCAGCCTCCAGAACTGTGAGAAATAAATTTCTGTTTTTTATAAGCTGCTCAGTCTAAGGTATTTTGTTATAGCAGCCCAAATGGAGCAAGACAATCAAATTTGTCATATGATTCTTTTAGCCCATGTATTCTTTATGTTGGGATATAATCCAGAATTTATAGAGAAGGAGTGTTTTGTTGATAAACAGTTTCTTACTATCTTTTCCTCAGGTCACCCATTTCTCTTAAGTGGCCTGGTCAAGTAGTGATGATACTAAAACAGGTTAAAAAAAAAAATCCTGCCCACCTCTCTTATCTTTCACTATTTTCAACACACTTACAAGATTAGAATGAAAATAAAGTGACATTTATATTAACTTTTTGCTTAGGGGTGCCAAATTAAAGAGTAGATTAATACACTTACCTTGCTTTTTTTGCCAATGATTTTTTAAGCTTTTATTGTTCTCCTAGTAGGTTCTTTTGACTCTTCAGTATTTTGGTTAGGCCTTTTTTTTTTTTTTTTTTTTTTTTTTCCAAATTTTCATCACGTACCATTATTTATTTCTTTTTCCATCCAGGTTACTAACAGTGAATCTAAGTGATAGTGTTCTTCAACCTCTCTTAGATTCTGGGGCCTTGCACATCCACAACAACCATACAGGTCTTAACGATGGGGTAGCAACATCTAAAGTATGGCCATTGCAAAGGACATTTATCTATCAGGTTCCTTCCTGGGTTGTCATTTAAGGCTGCTTTCTGCAGCATACTTTCTGGTATTTGACTCCAATTTGTTTTAAGGGTCCCATATAATTGGACCTCCATCCTTTGGGTAAAGAAAACAGCTTTTTCAGGGACAAGTCAATTAACCACCCTCAGCCATGCATGGTGCCTTAATAGTGTGGGCAGGGAATTGAGTTACTCTCAACTACTCGCAGGAATATGCCCAACTTTAGCCTAATAGTTACTTGGTGAGTGCATAGTTTGTTAAATCTCCTATGGGAGGCAAAGACTTTATAATTTTTCTGATACTTAATAGAGTAGCTTCAGAGTGAATCTAGTGGTATTTTTCTGAAGTTGTACTCATATTTGTGCTGTTTAACAAGAGAGTAACGTCTCCTAATTTGTCCAGGTCATGCTCTAGAGAGAAGCTCTTTTTCATAATTTATAGGATGTGAACTGGATGTCTTAAATCACAAAAAGCACTGACGTAATCCTTTTTGGTCTTTGTTTTGTTTTTTTTTGAGCTCTTGTGACCTTGGGGTGATGAATTTTAGTGAGGTGGGAGCAAGGTGTGACAGTGTTTGTGGAGGAAAAGGTAGAGCTGGCAGGTCTCAAATTGGCTTCTAAGAGTGTTCCAGTGTCCCAGCCTGACTCACGAGCTGCCTGCTGCAGTTCTGAAACTTTCAGCACCTTGAAATAGTGTTAATTATTTGGATATTGCTTGACTCCTTCCAACCCCTTTAGGTCTTAGAAAAAAGAAAAGATACGATTTTATTGGTGGTGAGGGTGGCTAAATATACACTACTAGAAAAATGACATTTTCTGTTTTCTCAGCTCAGGTAAGCAATTAACGAGCAAGCTTTCCTGTATCCTTTTCCCCATACTGGACCTGGTGAGACCATGTCTGGCCTCAACGAAATAGGTTGTGATATGCCTGATTGATACTCTGGGAAAAGGGAAAAGTATTCCAGCAAGGAATCCAGATATTGTACACAGTTGTTTAGACTAGCCCACGGGTATGATAACTGGAACTCTAAACTTAGACATATTCTGGAACCACATGATGCTTTTGTTGGTGATTTTGGGGTGAGTGTTGTGCGTTTTTATGTCTTTTCTGGTGAAGAGGCCTAGGCAAATGTGTAATATGTACTAGACTAAATCTAGGTTTCTGTGCTCTCATTATATATGTGATAATTGACTCATTTTTTTTACTTTTAATCTTATGAGGAATGCCTTTTGCTAATGTTTCATGAAAAGCTATGGCTGGCCGGGCATGGTGGCCTGTAATGCCAGCACTTTGGGAGGCCGAGGTGGGCGGATCACCTGTGCTCAAGAGTCCGAGACCAGCTTGGGCAACATGGTGAAACCCGGTCTCTACTAAAAATACAAAACTATTAGCTGGACATGGTGGCACACACTTATAATCCTAGCTACTCAGGAGGCTGAGGTACGAGAAGAATTGCTTGAACCTGGGAGCAGATGTTGCAGTGAGCCGAGATCATGCCGCTGCACCCTTGTCTTGGTGACAGATCAAGACTCCATTGAAAAAAAAAAAAAAAGTAAAAGAAAAAGGAAAAGAAAAGCCATGGCTGAAATATAGAACTCACGAAGGTTTACTCCGTTGTTACTGAAGTGCTGAGCACTGATCTGTAAGCCTATGCAAAGACATTGTAGGATGGGCAGCTTATCCCTTTGCTGATTGCTGTAAATTTTACTGAACACCCTGTATGTACTAGCCACTGAACTAATTGCTGTCAATTGAACTTGAAAGGAGAGTGGCACTTTCCTTTCATTGTCTGTTGGGATGCAAGGGTCTCTGGGTTTCTTTACTGTTAGTGCTATTCCTAACCTCCAAGTTCATTTTTTTTATTCTAATTGACGGTTAAATCCAGATAACTAGAAGAATGAACTAGCAAGAGAACTGTTGGCATAGCTTCTTTTAGTATGCTTTAGTATGCTTTTTTTAGTATGAGAGCCTTACAAAACTCTGAAAACTAGAGATTAAAAATACTTGGGTCCAATCTCTGAATTCTAGTAACTGAAAATGAAAATTGGAATAGTATAAAGAGATTTGGTCTTGGCATCATAAAGAAGAGGTTTGACTTCTTAGCAACAGAACACAGCCTCTCTATTATTTTTCTACAAAGTCATTGATCTACAAAGTTTATCCCTTTAAAATATATCTATCTTTGTCATCAATAGGAATTTTATATTTAATGTTATTTCCTTTCATTCATTCACAAATTTTACTGAACACTCTGTATGTACTAGCCACCGAACTAATTGTTGGTTATTGTTGCTGCAAATATCTCTGCTCTCATGGAACTTACAATCTGGTGGGAAAATATACAACAAACAAACAAACAATTATATACATAGTTGATTCCTATTGTAATAAGCCTTTCTTCATATGGTGGTTTAGACTTTAAAAATGTTTTTCTCTCCAGATTTTTCAATTTCTTAATAAGACACAATTTTTTGAATTATACAAAAAATCTGATTTTGTTTTTTTGAGATGGAGTCTCACTCTGTTGCCCAGGCTGGAGTTCAGTGGTGCGATCTCAGCTCACTGCAACCTCTGCCTCCCAGGTTTAAGTGATTCTCCTGCCTCAGACTCCCAAGTAGCTGGAATTATAGGCATGCACCACCATGCTTGGCTAATTTTTGTATTTTTAGTAGAGATGGGGTTTCACCATGTTGGCCAGGCTGGTCTCAAACTCCTGATCTCATTATCTGCCCATCTTGGCCTCCCAAAGGGCTGGGATTACAGGTGTGAGCCACCATGCCCAGCAAAAGTTCTATTCTTTTCAAGGAGTGTTTCTATATCCAAATTTGGCTTTTGATAAAATGAAACTAGATGCTGACTCTGTACTTGCATGCTGTTGGAAATAAATATCAGAGATTTAGTGATAAAATACAACTTGAGAATTATTTAGTACTCCTTTGTATAAACTGAAAATACTCTAAATCATTTAATAAATATTTATTGAGGGATTTATTTATGCACGTCACTGTGCCAGGCTCTTTAGGGGATGCATAATGTATCTGCAAAGTGCTTAATATATAATAAGTGATATAAGACTTGTAAAAAATAACTATAGTATAAGGCAGTCTGTGACAAATGTCTTAAGAATGAAAAAAGAATAGTAAGAAATCAGATTAAAGAGATATTTCTATTTGATTACATGAGTAATCAAGGAGGCTTTATGAATGGAGACATGTTTCAATTGGCCTTGAAGGATGGATAGATTTAATTTAAAAATCCAATAGTAGGCACGGTGGCTCGTGCCTGTAATCCCGTCTCTACTAAAAATACAAAAAATTAGCCGGATGTGGCGGCGGGCACCTGTAGTCCCAGCTACTCGAGAGGCTGAGGCAGGAGAATGGCCTGAACCCGGGAGGCGGAGCTTGCAGTGAGCTGAGATCGCGCCACTGCACTCCAGCCTGGGTGACAGAGCGAGACTCCCATCCAAAAAAAAAAAAAAAAAAAACAAAACCAATAGTAACAGTTCATTTAAAAACTTGGAACATATATAAAACCATAAAGAAAAAAACAAAATTATCCATAATGACACAACTGAGACACAGACACTGTTCTCAGGTGTATCTTTTTCTAGTTTTGTTGTACACAGACATACATAATTAGGAGTGTATTGTTCATATAGTTAGGTGACTTATTTTCTCATTTCAATTATATCTTAATCATTTCTTTATTATTAAACAGTTTTAGAAAATTTCATTTTAAACTTATATATAGTTTTCCATCCTATGGATTTCTGATGGATAGACTCTAAAGGAATTGTACTAGGGAGTTTAATGAAAGGATTTTGAGCAATAGAATGGCAGTCAACTTGTGGAGAAGATGGTCCAGCAGCCACATTAGGATAGTTTGAAATGAACTGAGCTGCAGCAGGGAGATGATGCTAGGACTCAATTACATTAGCCTGAGTGTCAGTTTGTGTGAGACTAAATGGAAGAACTAGAATGGAGATGTAAGAGAAGAGGAAGAAAGCATGGGAGATGCTGTGACGGAAGATCTGAGAAGACCCAGTGACTTTTGAAAGTAGAGGGAAAGGGGAAAGAAACAGTCCCAGGGAAATCTCAAGATTTCTAGCATACAGGGTTGGGAGAGGGATTGTACTATTATCAGAAATGTAGACTTTACAAGTGAGCTGCATTTGAGAAACTGAGAAATGCCATTTGCTGGAAATTTTCATTTTATGCCTCTGGAATTTGATATGCCAAACAAAGAGATAAGAATATTTAGCTGGCAACTAAAATACAAGATGAAATCTTATGAAAGAAATGGGGATGAAAATAATTGGTAGTCATTCATTCATTTTTTTCATGCATGCATAAATGCTTTAATGAATGTTTATTGAGCATCGAGTATCACTTATTTCTCCCAGATTTTCTTTTCTTTTCTTTCTTTCTTTTTTTTTGTGTGTGTGATGGAGTCTAGCTCTGTCGCCCAGGCTGGATGGAGTGCAGTGGCGCGATCTCGGCTCACTGCAAGCTCCGCCTCCCGGGTTCACGTCATTCTCCTGCTTCAGCCTCCCGAGTAGCTGGGATTACAGGCGCCCGCCACCTTGCCCGGCTAGTTTTTTGTATTTGTTAGAGATAGGTTTCCCTGTGTCAGCCAGGATGGTCTCCATCTCCTGACCTTGTGATTTGCCCACGTCGGCCTCCCAAAGTGCTGAATTTTTCCTAGATTTTCAAATCTGCTAAGTTTTAAATATTTCAACTACTGTATATTTTTTAATTTTCAAGAGCTGTTTAATTTCTGATTGTTTATTGTTCTTGCTTCATGGATACGTTTATTTTCTTAACTCTGTGAGGTATTATGATTTATTTGGAGTTATTTTCAGGTCTATATTTTGTCTCTTTTTTTCGGCTTCTTTCTTTTTTACCTGTTTTGGTCTCTGAGGCTGTCTATTGTAAGAGTTAGTCAGACACCAGGAGGCTGATTGGAAGGGGTGTGTGTGTGTGTGTGTGTGTGTGTGTGTGTGTGTGTGTGTGTGTCGGTGGTAAGGCTTGTTGGCTAGTGGGCTTCCCTGTGAGGCTATTTGGTGATCTGAAGGTCTGGGTTTATTTTTTTCCAGAGACAGGTGCTCCATGTTCTGCCCTGGGTGTGTGTTAGTTGGAACGGTAGATTTGGGCGTGGGGAGAAGAGGTAGAACTCTGGCTGTTGCTTTTCTGAGGTTCTGTGGGAGAAGGGGACTTGGTGGGGGGTACCACCATTTTGTATGTAACCTTCCTTAATTCTTTCATTTTCAGTTCTGGCTCTGTGTCTGGTGTCAGTCTGGAGCCTGAAGATAGTTTTTGATTTGCCTTTTGATTTCTTCTTTGACCCATGGGTTGTTCAGGAATGTGTAGTTTTATTTTTATGCATTTGTGAATTTTCCTCTTGTTACTGATTTCTAGTAAACATTTTGTTCAGAAAAGATACCCAGAATGATTTTAATATTCTTGAATTTGTTAAGCTTGTTTTTTGGCCTAACATACTGTCTGGGCCTGAAGAATGTCCCATGCATGATTGAGGAGTGTGTATTTTGCTGTTATAGCATGGAATGTTCTGTATATGTCTGTTTGGTCCATTTGGTCTAACGTGTAGTCCAAGTTCAATGTTTCCTTATTATCTGTCTGGATGATCTGTCTACTGCTGGAGTAGGGTATTGAAATCCCTACTATTATTGTATTGTTTCTATCTCTCCCTCTAGATCTATTAATATTTGCTTTGTACATTTATATGTTCCAATGTTGAGTGTATATTTATATTTTTTCTTTTTCTTTTTTTTTGAGACAGAGTCTCAGTCTGTTGCCCAGGCTGGAGTGCAGTGGTGCAGTCTCAGCTAGTGCAACCTCTGCCACCCAGGTTCAAGCAATTCTTCTGCCTCAGTCTCACGAGTAGCTGGGATTACAGGCACCTGCCACCACACCCAGCTAATTTTGTATTTTTAGTAGAGATGGGGTTTCACCATCTTGGCCAGACTGGTCTTGAACTCCTGACTTCGTGATCCACCCACCTTGGCCTCCTAAAGTGCTGGGATTACAGGTGTCAGCCACTGCGCCCAGTGCGCGTGCACGCGCGCGCGTGTGTGTATACATATATAATTGTTATATCCTCTGGTGAATTGGTCCCTTCATTATTATATAATGGTCTTCTTTGTCTCTTGTGCCAGTTTTTGACTGAACGTCTATTTTATCTGGTGTAAATATAGCTATTCTGGCTTTCTTTTGGTTTTATTTGCATAAAATATCTTTTTCCATTCCTTCAATTTCAGTGTAAGTGTATCCTTAAAGCTGAAATGAGTCTCTTGCTTGTAGGCAGAATATAGTTTGGCTTATTTTAAAAAATCCATTCAGCTCTTCGATGTCTTTTGATTGAAGAAGTTAATTCATTTACATTCAAGGTAACTACTGACAGGTGAGGACTAACTACTGCCATTTTGTTAATTGTTTTCTGGCTGTTTTGTGCTTCTATTGTTTCTCTCTTTCTTGCTGTCTTCCTTTGTGATATGATTTTCTGTAGAGATATGCTTTGATTCAATTCTCTTTATCTTTTGTATCTCTATTACAGATTTTTGCTCACGTTTATCATGAGGCTTACATAAAATACCTTGTAGTTATAACAGTCTATGTTAAGCTGATAACGTTGATCACATACAAAAACTCTGTACTTTTACTTCTTCCCTCAACATGAAGTTTTTGAGATCACAATTTGCATCTTTTTTTATTGTATGTCCCTTAACAAATTATTGTAGCTATAGATTTTTTTAACCATTTTGTAATTTAACCTTTATATAGACACATCTCATTTTATTGTGCTTCACAGATATTGTGTGTTTTGCAATTGGGAGGTTTGTGGTAGCCCTTTGTCAAGCAAGTGTGTTGGTGCCATTTTTCCAACAGCATGTGCTCACTTTGTGTCTCTGTGTCACATTTTGTTAATTCTTGTAATATTTCAAAATTTTCATTATTATATCTATTATGGTGGTCTATGATCAATGACCTTTGATATCACTGTTATAATTATTTTGTGGTACCACAAACTACACGATGTAAAATGGTGAATATAATAAATGTTGTATGTGTTCTGACAGCTTCACTCACTGGCCATTCCCCTTTCTCTCTCCCTCTCCTTGGGCCTCCCTATTCCCTGAGACACAATAATATTGATATTAGGCCAATTAATAACCCTACAATGGCCTCTAAGTGCTCAAGTGAAAGGAAGAGTAACAAGTCTTTCACTTGAAGTCAAAAGCTAGAAATGGTGAAGCTTAGTGAGGAAGGCATGTTGAAAGCTGAGACAGGCTGAAAGCTGGGCCTCTTGTACCAAATGGCCAAGTTGTGAATGCAAAGAAAGTGTTCTTGAAGGAAAATAAAAGTGCTACTCCAGTGAGTACACAAATGATAAGAAGGCAAAACAGCCTATTGCTGATATGGAAAAAGCTTTAGTGGTTTCAATGGAAGATCAAATCACCCACAACATTCCTTTAAGCTAAATCCTAATGGAGAGCAAGGTCTTAACTCTCTTCAATTCTATGAAGGCTGACAGAAGTGAGGAAGCTACAGAAGAAAAATTGGAAGCTGTCAGAGGTTGGTTCATGAGGTTTAAGGAAAAAGCTATTTCCATAACATAAAAGTACAAGGTGAAGCAGCAAGTGCTGATGGAGATGGTGCAGCAAGTTGTCCAGAAGATCTAGCTAAGCTCATTGATGAAGGGAGCTACACTAAACAACAGATTCTCCATGTAAATGAAACAGTTTTATATTGGGAAAAGTTGGCATCTAAGACTTTCATAGCTGGAGAGGAGAAGTCAATGCTGGCTTCAAAGCTTAAGGGACAGGCTGACTCTCATCTGCTAATACAGATGGTGATTTTAAGTTGAAGCTAATGCTCATTTGCCATCCTGAAAATCCTAGGGCCCTTAAAAATTATGCTAAATCCACTCTGCCCATGTTCTCTAAATGGAACAACAGGCCTAGCTGACAGTATGTCTGTTTAGACATGGTTCACTGAATATTTTAAGCCCACTGTTGAGACTTTCTGTTCAGCAAAACGATTTGATTCAAAGTAATACTGCTCATTTATAAGGTACCTGGTCACCCAAGAGCTCTAATGGAAATGTACAGGAAATCAATGTTATTTTCATGCCTGTTAACACGATATCCATTCTGCAGCCCATGGATCCAGGAGTAATTTCAACTTTCAAATCATATTATTTAAGAAATATATTTCATAAGGCTGCCATAGATAGTGATTCCCTTGATGGATCTGGGCAAAGTAAATTAAAAGCCTTCTGGAAAGGGTTCATCCCTCCAGATGCCATTAACATTTGTGATTCATGGGAGGAGGCCAAAATAGCAACTTTAACAGGAGTTTGGAAGAAATTGATTCAAACTCTCATGGATGACTTTTAGGGGTTCAAGACTTCAGTGGAAGAAGTCACTGTAGATATGGTAGAAATAATAAAACTCAAATGAGAAGTGGAGCCTACAGATCTGACTGAATTGTTACAGCCTCATGATAAAACCAGAACAGATAAGGAGTTGTTTCTTACAGATGAGCAAAGAAAGTAGTTCCCTAAAATGAAAAGTACTCCTGATGAAGATGCTGTGAACATTGTTGAAATGACAACAAATAATTTAGAATTATATTGGCCGGGCGCAGTGGCTCAAGCCTGTAATCCCAGCACTTTGGGAGGCTGAGATGGGCGGATCACGAGGCCAGGAGATGGAGACCATCCTGGCTAACACGGTGAAACCCTGTCTCTACTAAAAAAATACAAAAAACTAGCCGGGTGAGGTGGCGGGCGCCTGTAGTCCCAGCTACTCGGGAGGCTGAGGCAGGAGAATGGCATGAACCCGGGAGGTGGAGCTTGCAGTGAGCTGAGATCTGGCCACTGCCCTCCAGCCTGGGCGACAGAGCGAGACTCCGTCTCAAAAAAAAAAAAAAAAAAAAAAATTATACACTTAGTTGATAATGCAGTGGCAAGGTTTGAGAGAATTGACTCCAATTTTGAAAGAAGTTCTACTAAGGGTAAAATGCATCAAACAGCGTCACATGCTACAGAGAAGTATTTTGTGACAAGTCAGTCAATGTGGCAAATTTTATTGTCTTATTTTAAGAAATTGCCAGAACCACCCCAACTTTCAGTTAACTACTTCCCAGATCAGTCAGCAGCTGTCAGCATTGAGGCAAGACCCTCCCTCCACCAGCAACTTGCTTAAGGCTCAGGTGATTGTTAACATTTTTTTAACAATAAAGCATTTTTAAGGTCTGTACATTTTTTTTAGGCATAGTGCTATTGCACACTTAATAAACATTGCAACCTAATTAAATAATACTTTTATATATACTGGGAAACCAAAAAATTCATGTGACATGCTTTATTGAGATATTTGCTTTATTGTGGTGGTGTGGAACTAAACCTGCAATATCTCTGAGGTATGACTGTACTAGGAATAAGTAATTTACACACCACCATTACAGAATTAGGGTATTTTGAATTTGATTATGTACTTATTTTGACCAGTGAGTTTTATATTTTCATACATTTTTATGTTAGTAATTAGTGTTCTTTCATTTCAGATTGGAGAATTCCCTTTAGCATTTATCATAAAGCAGGTCTAGTGGTGATGAACTCCCTCAGCTTTCATTTGTCTGGGAAAGTCTTTAGTTATTTATTTGTTAGCTTCTTATTTTATTCATATATTGTTTTCCTAATTTAGTTTTGGCATCTGTGTTTTCTGGTAGTTCATTGAACTTTTAAAAGGATTATTCTGAATTCTTTGCTTGTCAATGTATAGATCTCTGTTTCTTTAGGGCTGACTCTTGGAACTTTGTTAGCTTCCTTTGGTGGTGTCACACTCCCCTGATTCTTCATGATCTTTTTATCCTTGCATTGGTGTCTGTGCATTTGAGGAAGCACTCCCCTCTTTTAGCCTTTAGAGGTTTGCTTTGGCAGGGAAATACCTTCACCAGTTAGCCCAGCCTGGGGTTGTGGAACAGCCAGCTGATAGTGTCTGTGGGCCAGTGGGGCTTGATCCTTGGGTCTCTGTTGGGTGTGGCTGCTGCCCATGCCCAAGGTAGTGTGTGGTAGTGTGTGGCTGCTCTCTTGTTGCAGGGGGCTGCTGGCTGTGCTCTGTACTCAGTCAGGGTTGTTACTGTGCTCCTAGATTGACATGACTGCAATCTGGGCCTTGCAGTTAGGTGGTCTGTAGGCTGGGCTCCCTGGTCAGGCAGGGCTGCAGGCTGTGCTTTGTAGTTGGATGTAGGCAGACTGGGCTCTCTAGTTGGGCAATGCTAATGGCAGGGACTTGGTGACACCGTCAAGATCCTGACACTGGTTGCTGTGAGTCCCACTCTGTCTCTTTATTTCTACCTAACTTTAGGTGGTCCAGCCCTGCCAATTCCCTTAGCATACCCTGTGAGGTGAGATGGCAGTGGGTCTCCCAGACTCCCTGGGCCCAGAATACTGGGAAAGCTAGATGTCTACCTCAGGCTTTCTTTTTCCCACTGGAGAAACTGTAACTCTACTTGGTGTGGTGCTGTGTGGCCTCAGGGAGGGGTGACGTAGTCAAAGTGAAGTTGACCTTTTCCTTCTAAGGCAGTTTTTCTGCATTTTTGAGCTCCACAGTGGATGCTTCAGCCACTTCATCCCTGCATTCAGGGATTTTCACAAAGGCATTCATGTCTGTGAAGTTGCCAGTCAGTATTTTTGTGAGGTGGATTAGAGCCAGGAACTTCCTATTCCACCATCTTGCTAATGTCCTCCACCTTGAAATTCTGAATCATTTTTGAATGAGAGGCCTAGCATTTTTATTTTTCTCTGGGCCTTACAGATTATGCAGTCAGTCCTGTAACAGTTGAGTGGAAAAGGTGTAGAATCATTCACTTCTAAGTGAGAATAGTGGCCATCGAACAGAAACATCACAGCCAACCTCTTCCCAGGAGGACTGGGGGCAAGGAGGGAGTGCCTTTTGAGAGAATGCACAGTTCGAGGAGTGACAACTCTTTCCCCCCTTTTCCCCTGTCTCAAGTGGTGCAGGCCGTGGGTCATCCACTTATCCTCCACCCCAAGAGAAGTGGCAATTCTGGAATGGTTCCCTGCCTCACTAAGTTGGGGAATGGGAATCTGTTTTTGTTCAAATGTTGCCAACACAGCTGGGTAAGCATCTGGAAGAAATGGCTGTGAGAGGGTGGGCCACGATTCCTCCCACACCAGCTCTTGGGAGGCAAGACTAGTCTGCACTAGGGAAAAAGGGACAGAGAGCAGGCAAAGATGGTGTGGGGTAGGAGGGAAGTCTTAAAATGAAAATGGGAATGGAGTTTTATGATGAACAAGAGTGTTAAGAACCAGAATGAGAGTGTTTTGATAATCGAACAGTGAAAGCTTGAGGAATTGGGTATTTAAGTGTCATTAAATGAGCACACCATCCAGAGAGAAGCGGTGTTTAACAGAGCACTTCAAAAAAGAATCTGGGTTGGGGAAGCTGGGGAAAGAAGTAGAAGAGTGAGGAGGAGAAAGGAAGTAGGAAGTACAGGTGAAATAAGGTTAGTTACAGGTTGATGGTTGTTGAGCAGGTGAGGTACATAAGTGCACCTTGCTATTTTCTTTCCTTTTATATATGTGAATGCTCTATAATAAAAAGTTAAAAAAGTTTGGCCCCAAACGGATCACCTGAGGTCAGGAGTTTGAGACCATCCTGGCCAACATGGTGAAACCCCGTCTCTACTAAAAATACAAAAATTAGCCGGGTGTGGTAGCGCATGTCTGTAATCCCAGCAACTCAGGAATCTGAGGCAAGAGAATCACTTCAACCCAGGAGGTGGGGGTTGCAGTGAGCCAAGATCACGCCACTGCCCTCCAGCCTGGGCAACAGAGCGAGACTGTCTCAAAAAAAAAAAAAAAAAAAGAAAAAGAAATTGGCCCCAAAATGCTTTAAAAACCTGCTTTGGAATTTTTGTTGTTTGAATATATTTGACCCATTTTAATTTGTCTGGTTTTATTTTTTATTTTTAAGGCACAATGATTTTATCTTTTAATATTCTTTTTGTTTGTTTTTGAGATTGAGTCTCACTCTGTCTCCCAGGCCGAGTGCAGTGGCGCAATCTGGGCTTACTGCAACCTCCGGCTCCCAGGTTCAAGTGATTCTCCGGCCTCAACCTCCCGAGTAACTGGGATTACAGGTGTGCACCACCATGCCTGGCTAATTTTTGTATTTTTAGTGGAGACAGGGTTTCACCATGCTGACCAGGCTGGTCTTGAATTCCTGACCTCAAGCAGTCCACCTGTCTTGGCCTCCCAAAGTGCTGGGATTACAGGTGTGAGCAACTGCACCCAGCCTATATCTATTCCTAGTTTTATCTTTAATTTTTTATGCCTTTACATTAAAATACTTGTCACTTTTTAATATATTAGGAGAGTCCTAGTCTTACCATTTTACATTTCTGAGGTTCTTGTTCTCTCTTCTTGATATTTTAAAATATTTTTAACTTTTAAATAAGTTTAAACCTTAAGAGTCCTTTTCTCTCTCTTTCTCTCAGCAGCACTAACCTCCACCACTCTCCTCTAGAGTTTTCCAAAAATTATTTAGGCTAAAAGCACTTTTAAAAACCCTGCTAATCTTATTGTACAGATAGCACATTTGATTTGCTAAACATTGTTATTTCTTATATCACGTAATTGGTCTCTTCCAGTTTCTAAAATATGCAGTCCTACCACACACCATTGGCAGCACGTATCAGTATACAGGTACACACTAGTGGTTTGCTGTGTCTTGGACTCAAATACTTGGCCTTATATATCTTTTTGTAAAACTCATTTTGGAATATTTTTGCCATTCTAACTATAGCCAGCTCTTAGTTACTTCTAAGAATGGAAGTGTAGAAGTGAGGGATTTTTTGGTTTTGTTTTTTGTTTTTTTGTTTTTTTTTTTTGAGACAGGGTCTTGCTCTGTCACCCAGGTTGGGGTGCAGTGGCACGATCACATTTTGCTGCAACCTTGACCTCCTGGGCTCAAGTGATCCGCCTCAGCATCCCTAGTAGCTGGGACTACAGGTGTACACCATGAGGCTCAGTTAAGTTTTGTAATTTTTGTAGAGACGGGGTTTTTGCCATGTTGCCTAGTCTGGTCTCAAACTCTTGGACTCAAGCAATTCACCTGCCTTGGCCTCCAAAGTGCTGGAATTATAGGCATGAGCCACTTTATGCCCAGCTTTTTTTTTTGTTTATGTGGTTACACCTAATATTCTCTTCAAGCCATTCTAAGGAGACCTGCTTCAGAAGGCTCTGAAAGTTCTCCTTTTTGCAGTTTTCTTTTCACACTGCTTGTTCTTTGTTACATTATGCTGTCTCTATCCTGAAGTGGCTCCGCACTTTGAAGCAAGGATGATTATTCTGTTTTTGTTTCCATTAAGGGTCATAGAAGTCTAAAACTTCAACCAAACAAATAATTAGGTGAAAGTATAGGTAACGTAAGTGAAATTTCTTTTAGACCCTTGCTTTACAGGGGGCTAACTGGGTTCTTTATAAAATTGCTGAAGTCTATCATGGTAGACCTTTTAAAATGTTTAAATCAGTTTCCTACAAAAAATTAAATACTGTGCACGTATGCATAAGTGTTTGATTTATTCCAGGATTATGTCAGTATACTAATAGTGGTTCAGTTTCTCAAGGAAAAAGTCATATTAACCAAACTGTTGATGGTTGTATAGATAAGATATTTAATAATCTGTACTAAGAAATGTAAGAGATGGGGAACACTCTTTGTGTAGAAGTACCTTGAAAGGTTTAAAGTCAGAAGCTTGGAATTCGGTCAAGGAGGGCTCATAATTCTGTATAAGAGTGCCAGGGAGTCTGATGAACGTGCAACCATAATAAAGAAATGTTTCTCTTACAACTGGTCCCCGAGTGGGCCATCCTTTTCCTTGGTCAAATGTATGGATAAGCATTCATTTTTCTATGTTCCAACCTAACCATTCTTCCTTCTGACCAACAGTTTCTTTAGGGATGTTGTACCATTGATTTGCTCATAGTTATATTCCTACTTCTTCCTATTTCTGGCCCAGACATTCCTTTTTTTTTTTTTTAGAAGGTCTCACTGTGTCACCCAACCTGGAGTGCAGTGGCATGATGACAGCTCACTGCAGCCTCAACCTCCCAGGCTCAAGTGATCCACCTACCTCAGCCTCCTGAGTAGCTGGGACTGCAAGCATGCCCTACCACACCCAGCTAATTTTAAAAAAAGTTTTGACCGGGCGCAGTGGCTCATGCCTGTAATCCCAGCACTTTGGGAGGCCAAGGTGGGTGGATCACGAGGTCAGGGGTTCAAGACCAGCCTGACCAACATGGTGAAACCCCATCTCTACTAAAAATACAGAAAGTATCCAGGCGTGGTGGTGTGCGCCTGTAATTTCAGATACTCGGGAGGCTGAGGCAGGAGAATCACTTGAACCCAGGAGGCAGAGGTTGCAGTGAGCTGAGATTATTCTACTGCACTCCAGCCTGTGCGAAAGAATGAGACTCCATCTCAAAAAAAAAAAAAATTCTCTTGTAGAGATGGGGTTTTTCTATGTTGCTCAGGATGGTGGCGAACTCCTGGAGATCAAGGCTGCAGTGAGATGTGATTGTGCCATTGCATCCCAGCCTGGGTGACAGAGCAAGACCCTGTCTCAAAAACAAAACAAAACAAAACAGTAAAACCTTACTACTAGACTTCCATGATATTCCAAAATGAGTTTTACAAAAAGATGTATAAGGCCAAGTATTTGAGTCCAAGACAAGGCAAACCACTAGCTCAGATTAAAGCCTGTACATCTGAGATGGTCAATGAAGATTTG
Source organism: Macaca nemestrina (assembly GCF_043159975.1). Lineage (NCBI taxonomy): Eukaryota > Metazoa > Chordata > Mammalia > Primates > Cercopithecidae > Macaca > Macaca nemestrina. Next base: position 72,117,516 of record NC_092131.1, on the reverse strand, counting down.
TTGATGGATTAGACAGATTGTTGCACTTCATTTGTTCAATGTCAGACATTAAAGAGGGCTTGCATCCTTAGCCACTAGCACATCTTGCTAAAAAGTCTGATGTTTGCTCCTGTTTCCAACACTTGGAAACTTTAGGGTTCTTCTCATTCTTTTTTGTTTGTTTGTTTTTTGAGACGGAGTTTTGCTCTTATTGCCCAGGCTGGAGTGCAGTGGCACAATCTTGGCTCACTGCAACCTCCACCTCCTGGGTTCAAGTGATTCTCCTGCCTCAGCCTCCTGAGTAGCTGGGATGCACCACCACACCTGACTAATTTTGTATTTTTAGTAGAGACAGGGTTTCTCCATCTTGGTCAGGCTTGTCTCGAACTCCTGACCTCAGGTGATCTACTCGCCTTGGCCTCCCAAAGTGCTGGGATTATAGGTGTGAGTCACTGCGCCCAGCCTCTTCTCATTCTTGTACCCATAGTAGAACTTGCTTTCTCTCATCTTACCACCACTTGCTTGATTCCTCAATATTTTCTCTCCTCTTTCCAACTGGAATCCCCCAACAGGAGCCTCACTCTCCCATGCCTAGGAATACGTACTCCAAAAATATTGAAACTTGTGCCCAAAGATGTATCTGCTAGGATATTCAACAACCTAAAGATTCATCAAAAGGAAATCATTAAATGGATGTATAACCGTGTACATCCATATAGATATTATTTGCATGATTATATTTATAAACATTATATATTTATATACATATCAATTGTGTATCTGGTACTAGAATGTTTTGAAAACATTTACACAGTAAATTCTGAGCAATGGCTGTCCAAGAAAGAGGAGGAGGAGTTAGTTGAAGGATTGTGAGAGAATAGGTAACCTTTTACTTTTTATACTGTATACTTCTGTATTTTTTGAAAAATGGCCAAATGAGCATCAAAAGATTGAATGATATACACAGATTTCCTCTAGCTAATATTTTATCTGGATTTCATTTTTCTATAAATCAGAGATCTTTCCCATTTCTCTTTGCCTATTTTGATGATAGATGATTCCATCTTGTGATTTCTCTGTCAATTTGAAAACTAATATGACTTTGAATAAATAGTTTGGATGACATTTCTTCCTTGATACCAGCATTTCTGAAAGAGTGTAGACCTAAAACACTAAAAACATAGTATGAGTTAGTTGTTCTGCATTCCCTTGAGACATAATGTTGAGCTTGAAAGTAGGTTTAGTTTTTGGAATATACAGTTCTTGGTTTAATAGTTAAGTGTCAGGCCAGGTACAGTGGCTCACACCTGTAATCCCACCACTTTGGGAGGCAGAGGCAGATAGATCACCTGAGGTCAGGAGTTCGAGACCACCCTGGCTAACATGGTGAAACCCCATCTGTACTAAACATACAAAAATAAAATAAAATTACCTGGGTGTGGTGGTGCACACCTATAGTCCCAGCTACTCAGGAGGATGAGGCAGAAGAATGGCTTGAACCTGGGAGATGGAGGTTGTAGTGAGCCGAGATTGCACAACTGTACTCTAGCCTGGGCAACAGAGCGAGACTCCACCTCAAAAAAAAAAAAAACGAAAGTTAAATGTCTGCAGAATGCTAGATACACAATCATATGTAGAATAGGCATGTTGTGCATTCATTATTTCTACAGTATGAACCAAAAAAAAAAAAAAAAAGCAAAAATGCGCACAGAATGAGGAAAGAAAGAACAAGCAAGTGTATTTTATTTATTATGATAATCCTCCTCAAGTCCCCTCTTCGCGCTTTTGATCTAGGTGAAAGCAAGCTGGGAACCTAATTAAACCAGTGCTAGAGAGGCCAGGAGATACAATGCACAAAAAACCCCGATTCTGATCACCAGATTTTGAAGTTGAAGTTAATTAAGGCAATATACAAATAATCCCTGCAAGCAGTGACATTTAAAAATGCATGTTCAATATTCTGAAGCAGTTATGTAAATTATCAAGAATAAGACTCCAGAGGAAATGTAAAAACGCAGGCTCAACTTTTAATACCTTTTGGTAATGTTTTTATTGGACTTAATGTTTGCTGGGGGACTGTGTGTTTAGAGGTAATCTGACAACAAAAATGCAGCCCCATGACGTGGGGAGCCATGGAGGAGGGAACCCACCAGGAAGGAGACCTGTAGTTAAGGGTCAACAATAACCAGGAAAGTAAGAAAACTAATGACATTCTCTGTGGTTCTGTGATGGTTTTGAGCCTCCCTGCAAGGTAAGAAGCAGAACCAAGATGCTGAGGTGTGGCCTTAGTGCTTATGAGGTTTACACCTTGGATAGGTTCTTAGAATGGGGATGACAAAAATTTTAACTGTGAAATTGTATCATATAAGTTACAAGTTGCATAGACTTTCAAATAATTCTAGTTCAGAGATTTCTATAGGACAAGTAGGGAACATATGGTAATTGCTCTTTTTACATATCTGGGAAAACAAATGCAGAATATTTAATATTTCTAAGATCATACAGCTGGCCAGTGGCAAAATGAGGAACTGGCCCCTGGGGTTCTCATTCTCACTTCTATAGGATATCTGCAAATTCTGGGGGCAGCAACTTCTGGCACAGTTGCCTCTAGAAGCAATTCTGTTAACACAGGATGTAATATCATCGTGAATTTCTCCCTGCTTCCCTCCCAATTATGCTTGTTTCTCTGTCCTTCCCTATTGCTTCCATCTTTTTCTCCTATATCATTGGCATTGGCCAGCCGTTTCTTAAGACCTTCTAACTTTGCTCCCCTCCATGGCATTTCATCTTTGTATATATGTCCAGAGATCATCCTAGAAATTGTGAATTCTCTTGTATACTGTCAGTTCTATTTTGGTTGGGTGCTTCTTTTTCTCTTGGTGGGAGAGGAGAGGAGAAATTGTGCTGATCTATTTTATGTAGCTCAGAATTGAATTTCTAGAGCCTCAGAGACTTAATAGAACTGGAAATATGCTCCACATTTTGCCTATCAACAAAGCCTAATCAAGAATACATTCTTTGCCAGCAACATTCAAAACAGAGATGATTCCAAGCTGTGGCTTGGAAATAAACTCCTTTTATTGCATTTCAATTTATAGTGTTCTTCGCTTTCATTTTGTACAAATATTCAGGGAATTTTCCCATGTCGAAGAACCTGATGCATAAATTAAGATATTTCAAGTAATGTCATTTATGATCTGTGGCGAGATCATTTTGGGTTGATATGCGATACTATTCTGAGTTTCAGACAACAATCTATGTACTTAGAATGTGTTCCTACATACACTTCTTACAGGAAGACTAATTGTCTTGCGATTAACAACATACTTTAATGGGACTGGTGTATTATTCAGACCTGTTTGCAAACCTGTGGGTGTTCTTTTGTTTTTGTTCTCCCTTTTTTTTTTTTTTTTTGCTTTTCTTTGATTTTCCTCCCCACAAGCTCTCTCACGGGACACAACTCGCAGAGCTGCTCAAAATTAATTTAAGACCCCAAGACAAATCACCAGTTCTTTGATTTGTAGTAGCAGAATCAGGTAACATTTAAGAGCAGGATAAACAATATGTGAAGTATTCATGGGGATGGAACTGTCCCTCAGGTTGAACAATTCAAAAGTTTGGAAACTGCTATTTGCAAATTCATCTTGTGGATCTACTTGGTGGAATGCTGCTTCTAACTAAAAACAAGGGAGAAAAAAAATCAAGTGGAAGAAATGTTTAAGTTCCCAGAACCAGAAAAAATAAAATAAATCTCAAATACTCACATTAAATTAACCCTGGATTTATCTTGCTAACATGGCAAGTCATTATATACTTAACACAATTGAGATACATGATTTTGGTGAGTGGACCATTTCTTGAAACAATATTTTTCACAGTACATGAAACATAAGAGCTTGGGATAACACCAAATTAACCCTGAGGGAGACAGTCACTGATATGCTCATGATTTTATATGGGAAGCTGAGGAGAGTAAAGCTGAAGAATCTGATAGATAGACAGACAGGTCTCGAGCTGTGAACATATGTGTTTTAAAGGCCATTTAAAATTGGTAGTTTCTAACTTTTCAGCACATTTTCCTATGATGATAATAGTGAATTCTCAATAATGTTAGCTATGGGCTAGGCCCTTTCTAAGTGCTTATGTGAATTGTCTCATTTAATTCTTTCAAAAATCCTATGACTTAGATTATAGTTAACCTAATTTTGCAGAAGAATCTGAGGCATGGAGATATTAAATTGTTCAAGGTTACATAGCTGGATGCCAAGCAGTCTGACTCTAGAACCTGTTTTCTTACCCACTTTGCACATAGAGTTGATGGTATGAATCATAATTAGGTTCTGTTTTGATGATCTGTTACTGTATAACAATCTACCCTCTTCCTCCTGCACATTTTATTTTACTTACAATTTTATGGGTCAGAAATTTAAAAAGGGCACATCTGGGCAGTTTACATTTGTCCTACCTGTTGTCAACTGAGGTAGCTAGACTGAGGCTGGGGGATTCACTTCCAGCGTGGCTCACATGGCTGGCAACTTGGTGTTGGCTGTCAGCTGGGAGCTGGATGGGGGCTGTTGGCCAGGGTCCTTGGTTCTTCTCTACAAGGGCCTTTCTGTGGGGCTGCTTAGGCTTCCTCACAGGATGGGGGCTGAATTCCAAGAGTGAGTGTTCCAAGAGATATAAAGTGGAAGCTGCCAGTTTCTTATGGTCTGGGCCTGAAAAACTAGTACAGCGTTATTTCTGTTTGTCAAAATTGTGATAGAGGCCATTAAGATTCAAGGAGAGGTGGTCTACTTCTCAGTGGAAAGAGTGGCAAAGAATTCGCAGTCATCCTTAATCTACCACAGGTACCCCAAATAGACCATAAAAGTCCACTTATTTACCATGTGACCTAGATTAATGTTCCTCAAAACTTATGTTTAACCTCTTCCTCTATTAGTTTAGTTTTAATTTAAATCTTACTTTTTTCTTTAGAGACAGAGTGTTGCTCTGTTGTCCAGGCTGGAGTGCAGAGGTATGATCATAGCTCACTGCAGCCTTGACCTCCTGGGTTCAAGCAATTCTCGTGCCTCAGCCTCCTGAGTAGCTGGGACAACAGGCGCTCACCACCATACTGGCTAATTTTTGTATATGTGTATATATATATGTATATATATTTTTTTGATAGAGATGGGGTTTCACCATGTTGCCTAGGCTGGTCTTGAACTCCTGGCCTCAAGCAATCTGCCAGCCTCAGCCTCCTAAAATGTTGGGATGACAGGTTTGAGCCACTGCACCTGGCCAAAATCTTAACTTTTAAAATATGTTTTCTTTCAACTCTTATGGTTTATGATTCTTTGAGACAAGGGTGCATTATTTTAAAATATAAAATTCCTGGAACAGAGTTGGGATTCTATGTATGTTTACCATTTCTCCTTTTGCTCTTTGCAACCATAAGATTTAACAAACAATGAAGAATTAGGGCCAGGCGTGGTGGCTCATGCCTATAATCCCAGCATTTTGGGAGGCTGAGGCAGGAGCAAAACCCATCTCTACAAAAAATATAAATATTAGCCAGGCATGGTGGTGTGCGCCTGTAGTCCCAGCTACTAGGGAGGCTAAGGTGGGAGGATTGATTGAGCCTGGGAAGTTGAGGCTGCAGTGAGCCATGATTATGCCACTATACTCGAGTCTGGGTGCCTTAGTGAGATCCCTTCTCGAAAAAAAAATAAATAAATAAATAAAGAATTTAGCCAGGGGCAGTGGTTCACGCTTCTCAGTGCTTTGGGAGGCTGAGGTAGAAGGGTCCCTGGATCCCAGGAGCTCCAGGCTGCAGTGAGCTCTGATGGGCCATAGCACTCCAGTCTGGGCAACAATGTAAGACCCTGTCTCTAAATAAATAAACAAATAAAACCCAGAAGAACAAAATGGATTGTTCTAAGTGCAAATATTCTACTTTATTGGTTGGGCATGGTAGCTCGTGGCTGTAACCCTAGCACTTTGGGAGACTGAAGCAGGTGAATCATTTGAGGTCACGAGTTCAAACCAACCTGGCCAACATGGAAAAACCCCATTGCTACTAAAAATACAAAAATTAGCCAGGTGTGGTGGTATATACCTGTAATCTCAGCTACTTGGGAGGCTGAGGCAGGAGAATTACTTGAACCCAGGAGGTGGAGGTTGCAGTGAGCTGAGATCGTGCCCCTGCATTCCAGCCTGGGCGATGGAGTGAGACTCCATCTCAAAAACAAAAACAAAAAAACAGAAAAACAATAAAACCCACATAGTCTACTTTATCTTTTACAACATAAACATTTCATTTTCCAAGTTGCATAGTAACATTTCGTTGTTTGTCATCAAACTCTGTATCTGTGGTCTCTTTAGTAGGGGCAGGGGGTATGTCTAATTCATCCCTTATACTGAATTCCCAGAATAAATACAGTAACCTGGGAAATAGTAGGCACTCAAAAATATTTCAGGAATGAAATTTAACAGGCAAGAAAACAACTTGAAAATCTAACGTGTTGATTCCTAACAAAGGAAAAAATGCATCAGGTGGTGTGACAGTTTAATACATGTGTTTTTCATTTTAAATGTTTTAACACAATTATGAACCAGGGACACACATCATCCTATTCTGATAAATTTAAAATATACAAAGTTAATATTAATGCACAATTACGAGGATGTATATCTACCAAGGGCTATTTATTGATACCTCAAAAAGTAAGACCTCTTTGTCTTTCTAGTGAAAATGTATTTTAATCTAATTGTATGCCATCAGGCATTTTCCATTTAGCTAAAGTTAACACGAATATCAAATACTTGGCCTGAAGTACCATCTACTTACTTTGATTTAGAGCAGTCATGTCCAACTTGCGGCCCACGGGCCACATGCAGCCCAACATGGCTTTGAATATGGCCCAACACAAATTAGTAAACTTTCTTATAACATCATGAATTTTTTTGTGATTTTTATTTTTATTTTTTAGCTCATCATCTATTATTAGTGTTAGTGTATTTTATGTATGGCCTAAGATAATTCTTCCAATGTGGCCCAAGGAAGCCAAAAGATTGGACACCCCTGATTTAGAGTTTCTCTTTTCATTTGGTCTTTTATTTCTTTCTCAGAAATAAAGAATTAATAAGACTGAACATGCAGAGCACTAGTTAGTTTGAACATTGGCCTTTTAGGTACCAAGCATACATTTGGACCTCCTTCTGCCACCCAAGTCCTGTGAAATCATATTGTTAAGCTGCCTCATAACACATCTAGGGGCCTCTGAAATTCTGGTCTGAGAGTTCTGGGATTATTAAATCTTGCCTAAGTTCAGAAATGCCACTCACTGTTCACATGTGGAGAAAAGGGTTTATAGAAATTATTTTCTTCAGCAGTAGATTAAAATATTTAATTAGAAAAAGTGAAATCAAGGAAAAGAGGAGTAGACCACACTAATAATCTGCTATATAAAGATATGTTCTTAATCTTCATTGGAAACATTCTTATGTGAATAGCTAATCTTCAGGACATTGGCTCTCACAATTTTTGATTGTGAATAATCCAAATTCATAATCCAAATTCATTGCTTCTCTTCCTATTAAAATTTGTCCTGTTTAAATATGCGCTCTAATTCCTGTTTTGCCCCAGGTAGCAATTTAGCAAACCGATGAATAGAAAGGAAGTGCCAAAGAAGAATCTTAAATAAATGTGTTTGGCTACTTATTTTGTACTTTAGTAACAGCTCACAGACTAAAAAATTAGAATTATTGGGTAAAAGTAAGTGTGGATATTTATTCTTTATAGATTTTATTAATGCTTGTGGTCTTTTCAATGACTGCTGTAATAAAGATTAGCCTTTCATAAGGATGAAGACCTATACATAAGAAGGACTAACATTGAGAGCATAAGATGAGATTAAAAGATAAAAAATGTGCATAGAAATTCGTACCCTTAAATAGTTAAGGAAGATAGTCTGCAAATAAGTAAAAATCAGGTCTTTTAAAAGATGATGAGGATGATGATATGGTGATAATGATGATATGGTGATGATGATGATACATAAAGGTAATGATAATGAAAACCAAAATCCATACTCTAGCACATACATTTGGAAAAGAGAATAAAATAAAGTAGAAGAATTCAGAAAGGTGACTGGTCTGAGCCAGCTTCTCACCTCCTTTATGTACTTCCCCAACTCCAATCAAAACACTCCAGTACTGCAATGGGAAATGATGAACCAGGGCGTTTAAAAAACCTCACTTCTAATTTCATTAAGGCCAATTGCAAATGACTTATCTCAGGGAAATGAAGCTCCTTCATCCCAGCCGTTTCAATGGGGGGTTGCATTTCAGAAGCACACACAAAAAATTATGAAAATGAGTATGCATGAAGGTTTAATAGCTAATTTTCCAAGTTGATTATCTTGGCCAGTTCATTGGGATGCTCTTGCTTCTTTGCTAATTTAATTTGTTTCATCCTTTTTATTGTCTCCTTTAAATAGCAATTACGGAAGATAGCACTCCATTTTGCCTCCTACTTGCCCTTTTGCTAAATCATGATTTCACCCTGTGCCAGATAGTTACGGGTGTATGAAGAGATGGCACTGGTGAAAGGCAGAGAGGGTGAACACACTTGACTCAAGTCTGAGGAATCCAGGAAAAAGTTGCCAATGATGAAAATGTGTGTGTGTGTGTGTGTGTATGTGTGCGCATGTGTGCGCCCACACATGCGTGTGTAGTGAATACCTTAGAACAATTCCTCTATTCACATATTCAGAAGTGTAAAACATGCCTATTTGGAAGTACGGATTCACTTACATAATGTCTATCAGTGTGCTGCAGCTATTTAAAAGCTAACTGTCAACTTGGTAAGATATGGGAACCTTTCTATTTTGTACCTACTGTTTTAAAACTACTGTATATATTTGTACATGTGGCAGGCATCTATTAAACGTTATAATGATTTTTTTTTTTAGCATAGTGTCACTAAAAGGCATTTATCAAGTGCTTGTTTTAATATAGCCCTATCTTAGGTGAAAGAAAAGATGACCTCCTTGATATGTAACACTCCACTGATAAAATTTGCAGTCTGTTCTTAAAACACTGTGTATTCTGATGAGGAAAGTACAAAAGGTCTCAACTTAACATGTATTGATTTTATGCCTTTTTTGTAGACGAAGTAGGAAGAACAGTTTCTGTTCTCAGGCAGCTCTGTTTGGGGGATAAAAATAGAATATGAAATAGAATGCAATAAACAAATTACATAGCTATACTTCTTGAAGTCCAGGACGGGCAGTGAGGTTAGGCTGGAAGACCTCTTAAGTTGTGAAAGCTTGGTTAAAGACAGGAGTTGACATGGCCTGAGTGTCAGCCAGTGGGGTTCTCTGTAGCCAGATGGCTTTGTTAATTTGCAAAGTTCACAATAAAAGTCATCCATAGTCATTGCTCTCTTTCTCTACCAAGTCCCTTAGTCTTCACGCTCATATCATCCAAATTAATGAAGGGAAAATCTATAAACAACAGCTTCACTGGGAGTTATGTCACTAAGGAAAAAGCAGAAATGTGTAGATCTTCAAAGCAGTATTTGCTCTCAGGTTATCTCCTTTTATATTTATTATTTATCTATGCCCTACTAGGAAGTACTTACATTGTTTTTCTTAGAAAAAGATTTCCAGACACTAACAGCTCACAACATTTCAACAGCAAAGTTATTGGTTGAGAAAGGGGTTTTCAGGAGCTGGGGATTCTAGAGTATGAGGAAGAAATGTTGGTATCTCATTTCATTACAGATGGATGGCATAGGTCACAAATGGGAGACTCTGGCTGCTAAGCCAATATCAAAACCCACTGGACTGACACTTCCTTCTACGGGGTTTATTTTCCTTCCTGTTGTCTTCCTGACCCATGAAAATGCCTGCCACCATGTAAAGCCCACTGGCAGCTAGCTTAGGCTCCAGTCTTCCCCCTTGGGTAGGAAAGGGAGTGAAGGGAAGGCCACTTCTGAGTTTCCATGCTTTCCTCTTTCTCTCCTTGAGGTGGTTCTTCTGTCTTCTCCTTTTCTTCTCTCCTTCCTGTTTCTCTGGCAGCTTCTCTTAAGCCTTTTCTGAAGGTGTTACTATCACTTCATCCCAGGTAGATATTTCAGAAGCAAGATGGCTGGCATCACCCTCCTGGCCAAGGATCTTCCTAAAGCCACCATGTGAGAGGATCCGGACCAGAGTCGGAGCCGTGTGGCAGACCATGTCCTGCAGTGGGCAGACCATGTCCTGCAGACTGTGTGTACTCTCACAGGGGTCAGTGATACCCACTGACCCTGTCGGGAACGGTCCTTCAGCCAGAATCTGCAAGCAATGCTCATATGCAACAGGGCCAAAGGCTGTCTGGTGAGGTTGTTCATCACAGCAGAATGACACAGTAGCTCAAGGATCCAGAATGTGAGTGGCTCAAAGTCAGGAAAACGAATCCTCAAGTCCTTGAGTAGTCTGATGAGAACTTTATGGACTGAGAGGCATTTCTCTCAATCCAGCAGGCAGGTGGGATGGCTGCCAAGGCATTCTGCAATACCTTGCTCTCCAAATAGACTTTGGGGTCCAGTTTTCCAAGATGGAGTGACACTGTTGTAGTGAGAATTTTCACTGGAGATTTTAAGGCAGTTTTGTTGGTCAGCACAGTCAAAACTTCAGCAGGATCTTGTACTGTGAGGCTTTCCACAGCTTTGTTCCCCAGGGCAGTAGCAGCTTCCAGTGTTGGCAGAGTCTTTAGTATTACCACCGGGGCAGCTGCATTGTGGCCTGTAGCCATCGTTCTCTCTTTGTATGATCCCACCTGTCAGACTTCTTGAATTTGCACTTCAAATTAGAGCCACGATCAAATATCAGTCACGTTGTTTATTTTTGTCACCAGAGAAAAGACAGAGTCCTGTTCAGCAGAGTTGGGAGCCAGGTACTGATTTCTCTTCAGCAAGGCCTCACTGAAGGACATTTCATCAGGTGCTGGCTTAACCCGGGGGAAGGCCATTTCACACAGAAATCAAATAGGATATGTGGCACAAAGAGCCCGAACCCTCCTCCTGGGCCTCTTCTGGAACCAAAGCGCCCACCATGACCCTGTCCTCTGTCATCTCTCATGGCACCTTAAAATCCCCCACACTGGAGTCTGCACCAACCACCCCTTTCCTCTCAGATACCTCGTTTTAAATCATGGTAGGTTTAAACTTTATAAGCCTTTAGCATTACACATTCCATTGTTTATCTTTCATTCTCTAGCATTTATGAAGGTAGAATGTTCCTCTCCAAATCGTAATGTGATGATGAAATAGCAGAGAAGATCTCACTTTTCTCCCCTTGGAAGAAATATGGAATTCAGAAATACAATCTAAAATCTGTCCTCAGCTCAGCCTTTCCTGACTCAGTGTTACAGTTGTCCAGAGAGGACAAATTGCCGTTAGAGCTGAGAGGGACTGTCACAAGATTCTCTACTTATTCCTGTAACTAGAATGCATTAGCCTTAGAAGACGTGTTTGTATACTGGGTGAAGGACCCTAGTTTGAATGAATGAATGAATAAGTGAGGAATCTAAAAGGCCATTGGGAGGCTTACAGAATGGCAGCTCCTTCTTCTCTTGCTCTGTTGTGAGTCATCATTGGGAAAATAAGCAGCCTTCACTTTAGTAGAGAGGAAGGCAGCATCCTCAGTGGAAATCCTGCCACGCAGATGGAGTTAGTGTTCTGGGAAAAGGCTGAGAGTTCAGCGGAGTTTATTAACTTGGGAGTTGGAATTCTAGAAGAGCAGCTATGGGAAGATTATTTGCTAAGGAAGGACATAGAACCAAATTGGAGTGAGTGTGTGGGAGGGGCGGGATGACTAGAGGGGCTTATACTTTGGTAGCTTAGGAAGACCTGGATGAAATGCAAGGTCAGATGAGATGGGCTCAAGTTTTCATTGTGAAGTTGTTTCCATTCTGCAGCTTCAGGGGTATGTGTGATCTTGTCATCTTTCCTCTGTCCTATAATCTCTCCACAAGGCATGTCCTCCATAGAGCCCAGCACATAGTGGGTGTTCAACACAAATTTATGGATAGTATGAATTCATTAAGAAGCATACAGATAGGAAATGCAGGATACAGGCTTAGGTCTTCATTGCTCCTAATTGCTAGACCTTCTGTGTTTCCAAATTATTTTTGTTAAATTAGTTTAAATACTTGCAGTGCTTTCCTGTGGAAGATGGATTCAGCCAGTTCAAAACTACCTCTAAGGGCAGAACTGAGGACACTGGTAGAAGTTAGTGAGAAGTAGATTTTGGCTTAAAATTTTCTAATAACTAAAGTTAGGAATGAAAAAGGTACTGTTTTTTTAAAAAGTAGCGAGCCTCCTAACACAGGACGTATGCAAGTAAAACACTGAATGTCTATGTCTTGGGGATGTTTTAGAGAGGATCCCTTCCACCACCAAGAGTTTCGTGTTATTTCTGATATTGAGTTAAGTGATGGTCTAATAAGATAAAATACAAGTAATCTATTTTGGAAAGGACACATAGATACAATTATTGAAAAGCACAATCGAGAAAAAGATTGCATCTGTATTATTGTTATATAACCATATGCCAATATGTCTAGTACATAATATTAGAAAATGTGTCACGGTGTAGTAAGTAACTTTTTAGAATGCCCTATGCAGAATGTAGGAGCAAATCTGAATTAAAAAGGCAGAAACTGAAGAGGACTGGAGTCATTAGGGAAGGCTTCATGGGCCAGCTGGTTCTTTAACAGGGCCTTGGAAAAGGTTAGAATGAGGACAGGCAAAGGGGAAGTCCCTCCAGGGAGGACTGTGCAGGAGTATCAGTGGGAGGAGGTGTTGGGAGGAGGCAGGATGATTGGGCTCACTCAGGCTCTCTGTACGTATGTGCTTTGCACAGAGAAGATGGGAACAATCAGTGGTCATTTGAAGGAATAACACACATTTAAGTCCCTGTTGTCTGAAATCCTGCAGTATCCTGCGTTCCACTGGCCTGCGAGCTGAGAGGCCTGGGAGTCCCAGCTGGGTTCCTAACTAGCTGTTTGGTCAGACACATGACTTAACTACCCTGAGCCTTATTTTTCTCAATTATAAGCCAAGACAGTTGGTTAAATCAGTGCTGCTTAAACTTGAATGTGCAAATGGAGAGATTGTTAAAATGTAGCTCTGATTTCATGGGTTGGGGTAGGGCTTGAGATTCAGCATTGCTAACAGGCTCCCAGGCAATGGGCAGACCGCCCTTTGAATAGTAAGGGGTTGTATGACTTAGGTACCTCCGTGATATGAGCACTCTACAAACTCGTTTTAATTATGGTCTCATACTTTTTTTTTCATAGTTGCTTTCTTATTAGGTAATACGATTGAGAAGTATCTAGCACAGAGCTTAGTCCACAGTGGGTACTCAGTAACATTTGTTTATTAACGTAAAGTTTCTCCCTTGGATACTGTGCTTACCTTAGAAATGCAGTCGTTTTTGTTCAGTCCTGCGTTTCAGACATGTAGTGCATGTTCAGCAAATCTTATAAAACTCAAAGAAAAATCTCGGTGCTTTTTAGATCTCTTCTCTTGTCTCATGACTCCTGTTTCTTCCAGTAGGAAAGGAAGTAATGCGCTGTCTAAATATCTGATTGTTGTGTTGCTTTAGGGAAAAACAATTAGACTGCCTTGCCATTTGCCAAGTAGATGGAATGAAGGTTTCACTCCATTAACACTCATTCCATGAGTCATTCTAAATTCCTGACAGTATGCCAATAAACCCCAGTTAATTCACCAAAATTGCCGCTGGTAGCATTTTGCCTCTGCAGGTGACCAGCAGCACTGTAATCACTTACTCCACAAAGGTAATGAGGTTGTATGGTTTTTATTTAGGCTACCAATTTGTTTTAATATTGTTATTGTTCCTTTTATAGTAAGGCAGATTGGTCTCTGTCTTAAAGGACTGAGAAAGAAGGGATATTAAGGTTCCCAAACTGAATGTAAGTATTAATATTGAAAATAGTGTTATTGTTTTTTGGACTGACAGTAGTAATTTAGAAGTGTTCTAAAGAGGTTGTATTGATTGAATATATACTTATTTGATTCTTCAAGATTTTTATCAGACTCCAGTTGGCTTCTAACAAAAGGTTTATAAAGATAATGAAATTCCTTCCAGTTCTAAAACACTATAACCTCATGAAATATGACCAAGAGTAATGTATACACAGGACAATTTATACTTGGAAAATGAAGTCTACCAAGTTGTTCCTGAGGTTTTTTGCTTGCCACCAAATATAAGACAATATCATTGAAAAGAAAGAAGAGAAAATACAGATACAAAGGTCTGTCCTTCAAGGTAATCTAATAATTCAGTAATAAAAATCTGTCACACAAATTTCTATGAAATCTCTGCAAATTAGAGAAATCCATTGCAACAATCAATCTAATAGAATATCAACATAGCACTGAATTTGTTTTGTAGAGAAATATGCTGTCTGTACCCAAGCCATATTTAAGGATTATTCCATAGTTTATTTGGGTTGAGAAAAACTAATTTGAGTTACTAGACTTTAGATAAGTGTCAGAAGTCCATATTTAACTCATTTAGGCAAAAGGGATATTTAATGGAAGGGTCTTGGGGTAGTTGACATGACTGAAAGAAGAGTAGGACGACCAAGTCACCAGCCGAGCAGGAAGGAATGCAGCGGGGCCTCAGGAACCCTCGAACCAGGAACCAGCTTGTCAGGACTTTGTCTCTCTTTTTGGTTTCTACTTCTCCTGGTGCTGGCTCTATTTTCTCCCACTGCAGACCAGCTTTGTCCACTTGGCAGTTAATGGGGTTGTTGACACCTTACATGGGAGTTGCCCTTTTACAGCTGCTTCTATCAGAGAGACAGACTGACTCTCCCAGATCCATTTTTTAAAAAAAGTTAAGGGAGAACTCTGGTTGGCTGGGTCAGGTGGCTGCTCAGCCTTGGTTGCCAGCTGTGACTAGAAGGTCAGGATCGTATAAGAACATGCCACATTTTCCTGTAAGCACGTGGTTGGAGTTGGGAAGGGGGAAATTAATTCCATCATGAGGGAGGAATACATTTGCTAAAAGGTGGAGGCCCGTGGCTGGGCAAGGACTCCCAGTGCGTTGGTCCATAAAATAGTTTGGAGTAGCACCGTATCCTTGCTTTAATTCTCCTTTCCCCTCTATTGGTTATAGCAGGTTGGGACTTCTATGCTAGATGTTCTATAGTCCCATCATGTAAGCTGCAGGGGTCTTGCACTGTCTACTTCTTGGAAAACAAAACTGCCAGTGTTTCCTGGGCCCCACACTTGTCTGTGTGGTGGGTCTATTACTGCTTTTGTAATCGATTAGCCTGAGTTACAGAAGAGGGAAAGGATAGGCTGACAGATGGTATTTGCAGTAGGTGCAGAAGAAGATTTGAGTGTCTCCTAATACAAGTCCCTTTCCTACTCCTCCCTCCTGTCTGCCCCCACCAGCCAAGGAACATGTGTGGTCCTCACAAGTAGACTGCAAGCCACCCAGGAGGCAAGAACAATAGCATGCATGCCTTTAAATCCTGGGAATCTCTGAATACGGTTCTTACACAGCATGAAAGTGTAACACATATTTGTAGATTTTATGTTAAACCAAGTTTAACCTGTGTAAAAATGTAAGAGATGTAGCTGAGTTACATTGTGATTTTTAAAGTTCCTCCAGTGTGAGCATTTTGCATGCAGTATGCACATTGCTATTGTTTCCAAGTGTAAATAAGAGGGCAGAGTCCTATTTATTGATAATTCTATTATAGATCTATAATAGTTATAGATGTATGATACTCTTATTAAAGACACAGCTACAGCAGTTTTAATTATTCACCCATAATGAATGAACCTGGTCCCTGTTTAAGAAATGCAAGATTTGTATGATTCAAGCATATTCTCTCTTACAGACAGACACTAATGAGTCCTACGAAGGTAATAGACTCTTATCATTGAACCAGAGCCTGAACAAATGTGTTCATTAGTCTTACTTGTCTTCTGATGATAGATAAGTTGAATCTTGAGCTGGACACATGTCCAGATTTGAACTTCTTTAAAACATAGGGGTTATATTTTAACAGAAAACTTTATAATCAGTAGATTGTTATCATTTGTTGTAGAAAAGAATTTCCTTCTGATGCTTATCATGAAGATTCTCATGGATACTTTGCATTTCTTCCTAAATGGGAATCTTTTTATTGTATTTTCCTGATTTTATAATTAATACATTCTC
Organism: Macaca nemestrina; assembly: GCF_043159975.1. Taxonomy (NCBI): domain Eukaryota; kingdom Metazoa; phylum Chordata; class Mammalia; order Primates; family Cercopithecidae; genus Macaca; species Macaca nemestrina. The sequence goes on along the minus strand of NC_092131.1, from coordinate 72,101,305 downwards.
TTTGTAGGAAATTTAAACAATTCAGAGGTGAATATTAAATTTAATTCAAAACTCCCATAATAATATTCCTCAAAAGAATCACTGTTAACATTTTGATGCATATTTATTTATATGATTTAACAAGCCATTGTACAGCAATTTGTATACACTAAGCTCTTGTCCATCCACTTTACAATTGTGCTTCATTTACTCCTCTTGACAACCCTATGAGGTAGGTATTATTATTTCCCTATTTACAGAGAAGGAAATGGAGTCTCAGAGGCTTTAATAACTTGCACAAAAGCACATGGTTATAAGCGGCAAAGTTGGGATTCCAACACAGACCCTCTGACTCCGGAGTCCCTGCTCTTAGTTATATACCAGGCCTCTATGCCCATATCTCCATGACTAAAATTAAAAAAAATATATCCCATGTTTCCAAGTTGACCTGCCTTCTGCAGTCAATTTTTCCTTTAATAGCCTCTTAAAATGGGTGAAGACCCCATCCACGGAAAGTGGGAAGTCCACTGTGCCTTTTCCCCAGTATTTCTGTGGATTCCCAGTGGTGGTGTGTTCTGGGACATTCTTCTGAATCCCACTCCCTCATAGCATCTTGTCCATGCGTTTGCCATCTTGTCTCTTTGTCTCTGGACACCTCCTCAATGTACCACTAACATAGATAAGGTGGTTATATGTAGAGAACTTTTCCTGAAGATCTGAGGATAAGGAAGATAATTACAATTAGGAAAAAAATTAACACAATGTTTGAAATGATTGTTCTTAGACCCTGAGGGAAAATTAAAATGTCAAAAATTTAAAAATAGATCCTCTTTGGACACATTCCAATGTCCAATATTACTTTCCTATCTTGTGAGCTGTTTCCTCTCTGACTCCTTCTCTCAATTACGTTTTTCCTTGTTTAATATTCTTAACCCCCACCCCTCCACTTTTTTTGAGGCAGAGTCTCCCTCTCTTGCCCAGGCTGGAGTTCAGTGGTGCGATCTCAGCTCACTGCAACCTCCGTCTCCGGGTTCAAGCGATTCTACTGCCTCAGCCTCCCAAGTAGCTAGAATTACAAGTGCCTGCCAGTACTCCTGGCTTATTTTTGTAGTTTTAATATAGGGGGTTTTGCCATATTGACCAGGCTGGCCTTGAACTCTTGGCCTGAAGTGATCCGCCCTCCTTGGCCTCCCAAAGTGCTGGGATTACAGTAGTGAGCCACCATGCTCAGTCCCCTTTTTACCTATGTTATCACCCCCAAACCCCAGTCCTTTCTTTCTCTATTATGCAAAATGACTTAGCTCTACTTCTAGATTTTAAAATCTGTTGTTTTTCCAGTGGTTCTCAATTGGTGGGTGGTGGTGTACGTATGAGTTTACCTTTCAGAGGATATTTTTTTTGTGATAACAAAGAATTATTCAGCTCTAAATGTCAACAGCACTGAGGGTCAAAAACCCCAATCTATAAAAACTGTTTATTTTGCTTTTGGGAACTGTTTTCCTTTACTTGAATGGTGTAATTTTGGGGAAGCCAAAATTACCTAGTAGTCATAGTATATACTGTGTACTATATACATAGTGCCAACATAATACCTACAGAGTAAGCCACAGTAACTGCTCTCTGACTCTTACAGTCAGCACCCACAAGGCTGGGTCCAATTTTGGGGGACTAGGTATGGACATTTGGATCAAGTTGGACCAATCCTCACCTGGGTTGTATTCTACAGATGCCTTCCTGCCTGTGTGGAGGGAGGGAATTGACAGGGATATTCATTGCAACACCATTTGTGATAGCAAAAGCTCAGTAACAACCCAAGTGCTCATCAATAGGTGACTGATTAAATTACGGTAAAGCCATACAAATAAATACTATCATGGTAGTTTGTACCAGTACCAGGTTAACTGGGTAAAACTTAGAACTATGTTTCCCAGAATCCTTTCCTGTAGGATTCTAAGTAAGAATTGGCCAAAAGAGGAATTAGTGGGACATTTGGAAGGTGGAAGTGAACAGCACCTGTTACTCTCTTAAAGGCATGGAGATTGGATGGGAGACAAACTCTGAGAGGCTGGTGGTTGCTGGCAAGCCCTCACTCTTCTTTGCCCCATGTTCAACTTCTCCTCCTGACTGGCACCTTGCTAGAGACCCACAGAGGAAACAGCTTCCCATAGATTCCCCCCAGCTTCCCCTTTGTTGAACCGCTTTGTGGCCTGAAGTACTGTAGGGGCTTCTCATATCGACTAGCAACTCTTCAGAAATGTCAAATTCTCCCTCCCAGATCTTTACTTCTCCAGCTCCCACTTAGCATTTTGCTAAGATTCTTTTATTAACATATATATAAGTAACATACAATAAAATGCACAGATTTTAAGTGCTCACATTTTTGATAATTATATATACTTGTGTAATATCACCCCTTAAAAAGATATGGAACATTTCCACCCTCTGCCATTTTCCTTGTGCAATTTTCTAGTAAATTACCCTAATTCGGCAACCACGATTTCATTTCTAGCTCCATAGATTCATTTACCTGTATTTGGCTTTCATAGGAATGGAATTATACAATGAGTACTCTTATGAGTCTGGCTTCTTTCATTCAGCATAATGTTTTTGAGATTTGTCCATGTTGTTTTATGTATTAGTAGTTCATACTTTTTATGCTCGAATAATATTCCATTGTATGAATCTACTTTCCTGTTGATGGACATTTAAGTTGTTTCCAGTTTGAGGCTATTATAAATTCCTGTAAGTTTTTTAATACAGCAAAGAGATTGTTGAGATTATGATCATTAGTATTTTAAAGATGGTGCAATCTCTACTTTAATTTTCCTAGAGAACTTTACTTCCTTCTACAAAAAAATCACAAATTAGGTACAAAGTTATGATTTCTGTTTTTTTTTCAGAGCCTTTCCCATAGTTGTGGGAAAGAAGATGGATAAAGTTATTGTTAATCTATGATGAAGGAATGATGCCAAGTTTTTCAAGGCTTCCAGAGTCACGGGAGGAGTCACTTGGCAGATCCAGTAGCAGAAGCCAGGTACCAGTTGGAAGACCACAATGTGTTTGTTCAGACCTGTGGGCCTCCCGGATCCTTAGCAAAAGACCACAAAGACAAGTGTTGAATGCAGCTTTTAAAAGTATGGAAGAGACAGTAAGACAATTCTAAGCATGGACTAGAATATAATTTAAGGTTTCTGTGACATGGTGATAGAACTCTTTCCTAGAATTATGAGAGCTGAACTAATGGCTCCCAGATAATTGAAGCATAATAATTAATCTAGAAAAGTGGCCTCTTTTCTGTGGTTGAACCTAAGTGTAGTTTTAACTTTTAACTAAAACCAGGTCAGTTAAGACCATTGGTGTGTGGTATTTATTGGGAATTTAAAATAAAAATTTTTTGTTCTTTTATAAAATTTAAATAGAAATAGATTGTTTCCCCTATAGTATCTAGTGTTAATTAATTGGGCTGACACAATTAATGGCATCAAGAACACATAATTTTGTTTATTATACTAAGAAATTATTCAATTACATAATTGTTTTAATAGGTTAGGTGATCTTACAGATTTTTTATCTGTTTTTGCAACAGCTCTATTCTGATTTCTTTGTGAGAAAGCTTTTAATGTTTCAAAAATTTTGAGATAGACTTTTGTTAAATTAATCTCATGAAAAATAGTATATATTTTTCAGTAACTGGGGATTTTCATAAAAGCCTTTGAAGATATAATATTAAAAGATCTGATGTTAAGATAGCTGTTGTCATAAAAATCTGTTGATGAATTTTGAATTTTGACTATTAACTGTCCGTGCTAATCAGATATTCAGAGAACAATAAGCAACATTTGCTGAATTCATTTTTAAGGAAGTCTCAGTTAATATAACTGATTCTTTTAAATCTCCTCATAAAAGAAGGTATTTCTTGAAATATGCTCTTGCTCAAAGTTTAAGATCTGCAACAACTTATGCTGTCAGAGTCTAGTCTTGAGCAATTTAATATCATTGTGACAGGTATTTATTTACCATTGAAGTAAGAATCATTATTTGCTGACACTTTGTGATTTCTCTTCAAGTAGTCCTATTAGATGTGATAGGAATGAATTAACTGAATTTTAGCATGATGCTCATAACTTTATTTCCCCCGCAGAGGCAGCAAAGCAGTCTTCTTGCATGCTGCACATCTGATTTTTCTCTTCCCAATGCTGTTTTTTTCAGTTTGTGCTTCATTAGTAAAAATATGGGTCTTAATTTAAAACACACTCAGTTCTGAACCCAGAATATTCCGTTAAGTAGATATATTTGAATAGGTCAGTTCTCTTGAAGGATAGTTTTCACCCAAATGCAGTGTCTGTTTAGTATTTTTGTACCACAGAAAAATATGTTTTGAATGTTGTTATTTACCTGTAAGTTCTTTACCCTTAGTTTTTTGCTCTGTCTGCAGATTAAGTGACCAGCCTAAGGCAAGAGCCAGATTTGGAGCTTGGAATATGATAGCCCTTAGGGTGCTTTATTCCCTGAGACAATCCACACTTCTGCCTCAGTAAAGGAATCAATGGAGGGCTCAGCTTTTCCTCTGCAAGAAACCTGCTCTCTGGGACAGTAAGTCACGCCCCCTGTGAAAACATCTAAAAAACCAATTCATCTTTGTTATTGCTTCATGGCATCCTAAGAGTACAGAGTGATAGCCTTTTCGTGAGGAAAGTCAACTGAAGGCAGGCTGCTGTGTAATGCCATGGATCTGATTTTCAGTGGACCACTCTGTATTAATCATGTCATTATACAGAGACCGTAAGGCATGAATGACATTGCATGTGTGAAAAAAAAATACGAGTTTTGTGATCTGGCTGAATGGAAAAGTGCTGTGTCCAGCATCACAATATCTTTTCTGACCTCAGCTGAATATTGCAGTCTAAATCACCACACAGTTCAGGTCTTATTTACATATGGTAGCATGAGATACTGTTCATTTACTGTTTGGGTGTTAGTCTTGCCTCTCCCAGAACATATTGAACTCTTTGTGTTGAGGGAGCAAATCATATCATTAGTATCCCTTAGTACGTCTGCTATGGTCTGAAAGTTTGTGTCTCCTCCCCTACAAATTTATATGTGGAAATTCTATCCCTCAAGGTGATAATATTAGGAGGTGGGGCCTTTTGGGAGGTTATTGGGTTGTGAGGGTAGAATCCTTGTGAATGGGATTAGCAATCTTGTACAATAGGCCCAAGGGAACTCATTCATCCCTTCCACCGTGTGAGGACGTGGTGAGAATGTGCTATCTACGAACCAGGAAGCAGAGCATCAGCAGACACTGAATCTGCCAGTCCCTTGACCTTGGACATCCCAGCCTCCAGAACTGTGAGAAATTCCTGTTGTTATAAGCCAGCCCTTTTATAGTATTTTGTGATAGCAGCCTGAATGGACTAAAACAATGTCTAAGACATTTGGCTGATGTAATTGTTGACTAAAAGAACTTTTTTCAAGGATATGGTGCATAATTATATAAATGTCCTTTATTGCCAGACATACTGACTGTACAGCTTATGAAGTATCATTCCGTGATGATTAAGAGCTTGGGTTCAGATAGGCAGCCATCATGAACGACACCGTAACTATCCGCACTAGAAAGTTCATGACCAACCGACTACTTTAGAGGAAACAAATGGTCATTGACGTCCTTCACCCTGGGAAGGCAACAGTGCCTAAGACAGAAATTCGGGAAAAACTAGCCAAAATGTACAAGACCACACCGGATGTCATCTTTGTATTTGGATTCAGAACTCATTTTGGTGGTGGCAAGACATCTGGCTTTGGCATGATTTATGACTCCCTGGATTATGCAAAGAAAAATGAACCCAAACATAGACTTGCAAGACATGGCCTGTATGAGAAGAAAAAGACCTCAAGAAAGCAACGAAAGGAACGCAAGAACAGAATGAAGAAAGTCAGGGGGACTGCAAAGGCCAATGTTGGTGCTGGCAAAAAGTGAGCTGGAGATTGGATCACAGCCAAAAGAGTAAAGGTGCTGCAGTAAAGGCTACCTGTGTCCATTTTGGATTTTTCACAAGCAGATTAATAAACTAAAAACTTTCAAAAAAAAAAAAAAAGAGCTTGGGTTCTGGAATCTGACTGTAATGTTTCTTCTACTTGCTATCTTTGGAATCTAAGACACATTCCTTAACCTCTTTGGGTCTTAATTTCCTCATCTGTAAATAAGAATAATAATGGTTACTACCCATAGTGTTGTTATGAGTTTTAGAGGAGTTACTATTAGTAAAGCAGAGAACAGTGTCTGGATCATACGAAGGGCTTGCTATTGCTATTTTAAGAAATAGTTAAGCCTGTAGGGTCTTGACATCCAGGTTGGCTATAGTTTGTGGGTTCAGGAAACCTGAAGATTCTATTCACAGCTGGACTAGGACCTCTGTGAAGAGTTTTGAATTATGACTCTAGAGCTGGCTCTGGAAAGTTCCCAATTGGTCAGATGAGTACACGTGAGAAATGGAATTGAGTATGAATATAGCCATTTGTGAGAATTTTGGCCTGAGGCTAAGATGAGTTAAATTGATTGACTCAGAAGTCATGGCAGTAGGCCAGCCCTATGTACCAGAAGTTCTGTTATTTCAGCAAGAAATGGTTAAGGAAAATTCAATCAGAGGATCCTAAGGCTCAGTGAAATTCTGAATTCAAAATCTCTTTCAGCAAAGTCACTTACTATTGTAGTAGGTTCCAGTTAGTTGAAGTGTAGTCAACCCCAGCTTTGGTTAAATCATCATGTGGTTCTGAACCACATGGAGCAAATGGTAATGGAGAATGTGGTCACTCATCTCCAAAGATGGCACACAGGGAAGCCTCCTTTCCAGTACTCATACTTGTTTGATCTTCTCCCCATGAATCTAGGATGGTCCTCCCAACTTGCTTTTGCCCCCACACAGTGCTGGGGATGCAGTGCTATATGGCTTCTGAGGCTAGGCCATAAGAAGGCTCACAGATTTTGCCTTTCTTCCTGGAAGGCTCTGGGGGAGGCTAGTCATGAGGCAACAAGTCCAACTCTCTGGAACAGCCATGCTGTGAGGCAGTGGTGTACCAAGGCTGGGGGCAGTGGGAATGGTCCACTTAAAAGTACAGAGATTAAAGGGATGCATTGTCTATAAAGAATTTAAAAAGTATGCTAAAACCAACTAAAAGTTGGTCTTCCTTTTATTATCAGCATGCACAAGCAATTCTTAACAAGGCTCAGTGATAACATATCCCTTCCCATGAGTGGATCAGTCCCATAGCCTCTTCCGCCCACCCTGCCTCCTGCAAGCCAGTGCTGTGAAGCCCAAGCTAGCCCTGTGGCAAGGGAGATGTCTGCTCAGTCTCCAGCTGCTCCAACCATCCCAGCCTAGGCACCAGTCACTTGAGGGAAGAAGCCATCTTGGATGTCCAGCCTAGTCTGGCTTTGAGAAGACTCTAGCTCCTGCTCCATCTTACTGCAGTTGCATGAAGGATCAAATGTCATAGCCATCCAGCCGAGCCTTGGCAAACTACAGACTGTATGAGGAGTTTTTTTAGGGCACTATGTTTTGGGGGTAGTTTGTTATGCAGCAATTAATAAATAGAAGAGAGAAGAGGCATGCAAGAAGAAGAGAGCCTCTTCTATCTCTTAAAATAGCAACAAGTATCCTTGGCTGTGTGGGGTCTCTAGATATCAGCTTATCTTGATGTTGACAGAGGCCAAAAATACTAGATTTCACTACCGGATGGAAATGATATCGGTGTAGATGTTGCTAAGCAACAAGAGATCAGAAACCTATAAGGAGTGACCATATAATGCAAAGCATTGGGTCAGCCAACTAAGTTCCTCCTGCACTTATTTTTTAGAACCTGCTTATGAAAGAAGCAATGTCCACAATGCATGGGGGGAGGAAAGTCTCCTGGGACCTTAAAGGAAAGTGTACACTTCATCATAATTTGCCTGCAATGATCAGCAAACTAAAAAGTCAACATATAACCTGAAAAATGGTCACTGTTTGTGATTTAAAAGAAGAGTAAGCTTTAGCAATAAATACTGACAGCACTGGGAACTCTGTCTCATCCTCACATCCTTTGAAAAGGCATTTGTAAGTGTGAAAATCCTTTCCCCTTGAAATACCGCAAAGCTGTAAATATTTATGAAAACATCCAAATCGGTAGGCAGTAATGTCTTTCTGAGCTTTATAAGGGTATTATTAGGTGGTCAGTGAACCTGAGGGTTTTTTTGGAAGTCAGTGGGACCTAAAAACTTTTCCTTTGACTGGTCAGAGAAGCAGGCTGAGAAAGGGGGAATCTTACCGAGGGTTTTGTGAATAGCCTAGTAGCAGGTGCACGTGAAAACACTAGTGATCAGAATAAAGTCTGCACCCCTCAACTGTTCCTCACCAGCAATCATTTTCATTATTTCTGCTCAGTGACCTTTCGTTCCCTCCATTTTTCTCTGATAATTAGATTTCTTAAATTACAAAAGGTAGGGGGAGAAATGGTAAGCTCAATAGAAGACAAACAGGAATTGAATGTATATATGCATTTATTTTTAATATGTTTTAGCAAAACCTATATGTACCCACCCCCCCCCCAACACATATACATCACTGGGCTTTAGAGTCCTTGCTGAGACGTGGGTTTGAGGGAGATAACCACGCGTGGTGAGTTGCAGAGCCTGCCCTCCGCCTGCCAGCGTTGCTGTGGGGAGCGCACTCTCTGTCGAGCACTGCTCTAGCAGACCCACCAAATCCCATGTAAGTGGTCAGAGCACAAATGAGGCTGTCGGTGGGTAGTCCTACCCTATTCATAAGCTCTTTCAGAACAATTTTCATTACTTTTTTTAAATACTGTTTTTGGCAAACACTTGATACTTGAAATAAAAAATGCATGAGTCACCTACTGGGATAGGCACAGTGTGTGGTTCATTGAATTTAGCTAAATTGTGAGTCATCCATCAATAGTCCTCTTGGTGAACATACTTGTAATAATTTCACACATTACAAACAAAAATAGGTATGATTTTCAAGATTCTTGAAGCTGTTTCCCTTGGGGATTCTTTGGATTGTGTTTAGAGTTTTTTGTGTTGCTAGGTGGTGAGAAACTTGTCAGCCTTGTTTTCAGATGGATCCAAGGCTTGTGTCTCTGTCACGTGGTAAAAGAACTTTGGTTTGGGAGGTTCAGGGGCAGAGTACGAAGCTGAGCATCGTGAAGTGGGGGAAACAGGAATTAGTGATTAATATTTGTCCTTGTCAGATCATTGACTTTTAAGATTGATTTTGGCGTCTGAAAAATGTTTGGCTCCACTCTCAGAACACAGTCAGAGCAGCAAGAATATGCACCTGTGCCCCCCACCCCCTTTTTTTCTGATAGGAGAGAGCTGAGCAGGGTGGTTATGTGTCTGTGCACTACTGCCCTCTGTTGGATGGCACTAGAGTTTCTCTGTACCCACACCCCGGCTGAATGAGCGCTTCTGGTTGACTGGCAGGTGACCCAGGCAAATATGTCAGTATTAGACTAAGACCAATGAAAAAACAATAGTTGGCCTGTATAAGGTAAGAGAAACTTCTCTTTGGTAGAGAAATAAGAGTGTAGACTTTCTGACCTGTTGGGTTCTTGTGTCTATTCTGGTGGCTGCCAGGGAAGAGGTTGGCATCTGCTGCTGAATGACAGGACAGACTTTGTGATTAAACTGCTAGATCTTTGGCTTTTCAGGAAGTGAAAATAATCACAAGATAAAGTATCCTCACTTGTATTTTTCCCCTTTCATAAGTGCAATAGGGCATAAAAGGGCTTTGGCTTTTGGCTACAACCAGAGGTGAAAGTTTTTATATGGGTATAAAGAGAGAAGTAAAAGCTCTTTGCAAACTATGGCTAAAGTGCCCATGTCAGTAAGATGTATACAGTGACCGAGGACACTGGCTGGGAAGTTTTCTTCGTTTTGGCAGATTCCTCTGCCCTCCTTCACCTTCTCCAAGGTAGTGAGAGTAAGTGTCCAGGCGGGAGCTTTGGGGATCCTGTCCTGCCACTATTGGCTGAGTAACTTGGGAAAGTTGTCTGACTCTTGGACCACATTTTTTTCTCACGTGTAAAATGAGGCATTTGAAATAGATGCCATCTCAGAGTCGTGTCATTTCTGAGATGCAATAAATTATCTTTTGTTCCTAGATGATAATGTAAGCACAAAGAACAACACTATTTAAAGATCACACACATACCCTCTCAAACACATCATCTGCCTTTGGGAAAGCAACGTGTTCACTGTGATAATTCAGCACCAGGACCTGAGGTGGTGGGAACAGCTTTGGCTGGTTTGCTGCTCTCCAAGGAGCTCCTGTGCCGGCCTCTTTGGACAAGCATCCCTGCCCTGCGGCGCAGAGTCTCCAGGACCAGCAGATGGCGCACTTGCACAGTCCACACATTTTCCAGGTTCTCAAGGTAAATGGTACTGATTAACATCCAGAAATAACACCCACTGATGTTTGAACAAATTGCAGCGTTTTCCAGGCCACTAAAACCATGGCACTTTGTGAGCTGGAACATTTGCTAATATTTAAAACGGTTAGAAAGATTGTTAATCTATAATACTTTCGAGTGTTAACAGCCTCTTTCACCCACGCATCAAAAAGCCCTTAATAAATTGGCCTTCTTTTTTCAGGTAGGGAAATTAGGGCAGAGGGTCAATTGGCTAAGATCACAGCAGAACTAGTCCAAATAATTCAGACCATACACCTTGGTGATCTTTTAGAATTGTCTTTCCTCGCCCTTCCTTTCTTTAATGCCCGCTTCTCTTGGTTGTGGAGAGGAATGTGCGTGTTGACGGGGGATGTGGAAGAGGAACTGACATCTTCTGCTGGGGCATCGCCACCTGCCATGGTCATCATAACTCCGGATCGCCACAACCTATATTCAGAATACCTGTGATCATAAGAACTGGCATTTACTGATTACTTACTTTGAGCCAGGCATTGTTCTAAGCACTTCTCACACATTAATCATTTAATCTTTCCAGCAGCCCATAAAGGAGGCAGAGAGAGTAAGTAAATGACCTAGAATAACAGATCTTTGCATTTCTCTAGGCTCTAAAAGCAACAATGACTTCCATCTATTTTTTAGTGGTAATCACTCTTTCACCCCAGATATTTCCAGCTAATAAATCATTGACTGATTTTTACTTTAATATTTAAATTGAGAAATTTATTGGAGCTTTGGTGATATCATGTAAGTAAGCCTTGGTTATAGTAGCTTGTAATGCTATTATTAGTGTAGAAGATTTCCTTTCACAACCTTGTGCTTAGAAGGAGTGATTCACTGGAAATGGAAATAAGATGTAAATGAAATGGGAAGCTTGGCAATTTAATCACTCAAGTAATATATATATTTTCAAAGTGCTCACTTAATCCATTAGTCACAAAACAGCATTAGAGATACGTTGGGTGGTTTCACTCCAACAACGATTATTTGTTTCAAAAACATACATAGTGCTTACTGCATACCAGGCACAAATATTAGTTCACTTAATTCTCACAACTATGATGAGCCCCTTTTACAGATGAGGAAATCAAGGTAAGAGAGGTAAGAAACGTAGCTAGTAAGTGGCAGATCATGATTTACACCAGCCCCTAGCTTCGGATCCATGCTCATAACTACTAGGTTGTGCTACCCCTATCAGTAGCAAGCAGGTATGCTGGCAGGATATAGAGTAATTTAACTAGGGTCAAAGACAGAAACAAACAGTTATAGTGTTGATTTCCTCCTAACAACAATCCTTATACAGCAAATAATTTCTTTCTTTCTCTCTCTCTCTCTCTCTCTTTTTTTTTTTTGGAGACAGAGTCTCACTCCATCAGCCAGGCTAGAGTGCGGTGGCACGATCTCGGCTCACTGCAGCCTCCACCTCCTGGGTTCAAGCGATTCTCATGCCTCAGCCTCCTGAGTAGCTGGGACCACAGGTGCATGCTGCCATGCCTGGCTAATTTTTGTATTTTTAGTAGAGATGGGGTTTCGCTATGTTGGCCAGGCTGGTCTCAAACTCCTGGCCACAAGTGATCCACCTGCCTTGGCCTCCCAGAGTGCTGGGATTATACGTGTGAGCCACTGTGCCTGGCCATTATATAGCAAATAATTTCTAAAATAAAAAGTGAGACTAAAAATAGCTAAGTTAGCTGCTAGCCTTGATAAAGGAGAATAGGAATTTTAAAGAACAAGAAACTATAGGGAGACCTACAGATGTTTTGTTTGTTTTTGAGACAGAGTCTCACTCTGTCTCCCAGGCTGGAGTGCAGTGGCATGATCTCAGCTCACTGCAACTCTGCCTTCCGGGTTGAAGTGATTCTGATGTCTCAGCCTCCTGAGTAACTGGGACTATAGGCATGCATCACCATGCCCAGCTAATTTTTGTATTTTAAGTAGAGATTTTTCTATTTTAAGTCATGTTGGCCAGGCTGGTCTCAAACTCCTGGCCTAAAGTTATCTGCCTGCCTCAGCCTTCCAAAGTGCTGGGATTACAGGGGTGAGCCATTGCACCTGGCCTGTTTTTTAAAATGAGTATTGATGTTTGTGATACTTAGAATAATAATTAGTTCATCATTTTTACTGAAGACTAAGCAAAAGGAAATTGCGTGGCATCACAGTTGTGTGTGAGTGAACATCTGTTTTTTTCCTCCTTCCCCTTTCTGTAATGATGTCATCCTTCACGGCACCTTTCCCAGGAGAAAAACCTTCTCCATTTATAAAGTGCATGGGAGTCAGCTGGGGATCTCATTGAACTCTGGATTCTGATTTGGTGGGTCTGGGATGCAGCTCCAGATTCTGCATTTCTCACCAGCTACTAATGCTGCTGATGTGAGGCCTGCTGGGAGTGGCAGGACTCCTTCCCTTCCTCATCCTGCTTGGGTGTGGGGTTGCCAAAGACAGTACCTTCCATATCACATTCCTTCTACCTTCTGCGTAGGAGTGGTTGTCATGTGATCCAGATTTGACTAGATATGATTCCTATCTGGGATTTGGTTCTCCTGCTCCCAACTCATACACCTGGGAGAAGACTGGCTTCAGGAGGAGGCAAGGAAGTCAATTCATTGAGAGCTGCAGAAAGAGGAAAGGAGAAGGGGGGGAGAGAACAAGGATGACTAGATGATGTACTTTGAATTCTGGAGGCCAGCTCTATCCAGGAACACAAGCCAATAAAGTCCCTTTATGCTCAAGCTAATTTGTATCGTTTCTGCTACTTGCAATTAAAAGGGTTCTGCCTAATACAGAAGTAATTTAGATTTGATATAAAGGAGAATTCTTTACTGTAGCAGGAGGGTGCTTTGCAACTGTTGCTAAAGACCATTGGGAACAGAACAGATACTGAGGTTATTTTGGGGAGACTTGCAAGAATAATATTAAAACATTTAATAATTAGCATGGCATGGATGCTGACCAGTCAAAACAGACACCAGCCACAGTGACATTCTGGGAACGCCAGCCTTGGTCACCTGGATGCCATTTGTAGTAGGTACAAGATCTGCAGTATTTTTGTGTTGCGAATGATATGCCTGAATTCTTTAGTCATATTTTGCTAAAGAGGCTTTCATTAGTGCTTTACAAGATACAATGTTCTCTTACTTTCTTTTTTAATAAATTATAAACTTCCATTTTGCCCCAATATTTTTACACAGGGTTAATTTATTGTCATGTCAGGTGATCATCTTCATTTTTTTTTAGAATAATCTTCAGAATGTTCTCCTATAAAATTAATTTTAATATCCCTAGCCTTTACTTAAATAGAACGATCTTATATTATTCTAAATGTATTAAGTAGATAACTGATTAATATTACAAAAATGGATACCTGTAATCTTTAGGAATTCTAGAATATTAGATGAAGTCGAGAGTGATATTACAATTTGATTTAAACATGCTAAAAATATACCAGAAGAAGCCAGAGTCAGTTTCCAGGAGTTACAACTATGGTGGATTCTATCTTTAAAATATGCTGTTATGAAGAGAAGTGGGCTAAAAGGCACAAACATACAGTAAGATAGAAGGAATAAATTCAATGTTTGATAGCAGAGTAGGATGATTATGCTTAACAAACATGTATTGTACGCAGGTGACGGACACCCTAAATACTCTGAGTCACTCAGTACCCATTATGTGTAACAAAATGTCTGATGTACCCCACAAATTTGTGCAAATAAAAAAGTAACATATTCTATTAATCTCACCAGGAGTAAAATAACTTTTTGTGGGTTGTGGATTGGTGGACAAGGGGAATAATGGTGATAGAAAAATCCTGGAGACGCTTAGGCCCAGCCACTCTTTTAATGCTTTCTCTGCTTACTTAAAGGTGGGAGCATTGCATTAGAAACCCAGAGATCTGGCTTTTAGTGTGACACCTCCCTGAATTCCACTCTGCACCCCCACCTCACCTTCTCAGTTCCCGCTTCCCCCACCTGCCCTCACGCCCCAGTCTTTTGTTGTAGAACAGCAACAACAGAGGGAAGAAGCTCTTTCTAGGAATAAGATGCTATATGTTATTCTTAAAGGGAATATGCAAGCTCATGACCAGAGGTTAAGATTCTCCAGGAAAGAGTCAAAAGGCCTTGATACAAGAAAGCAGGATTCCAGAGCAGCCTGGCATTGTTCCAGTCTGAAGTATGGGGTGGTTCCAAAATTGGGGACTGTGGAAATATATTACAGGGATCTGTGGCTCTAGAACACACAGCAGACACTGTGAATGCACTGAATAAATATCTCCCATGTATTGCGCTACTGTTTTCTAATCTATGGAAGTGCCGTTTAAATGATCAAATTACAGTTATTAAAAGTGGAAATGAATTCATAGTAGCTTTCTCTTATATTTTTCCTTAAAGACCTAAGATCTAAAATATGAAATGCTAAGTCTAGATCATATGGCAGTCTCCTCCTTTAAAAGTTTAAGCATGTTAAATAAGTCCATGAAATTTTATAGGTAACTTGGATTTTAAAAAAAAATGAAAACTGAAATTCTTTCAGCAGTGAATGTGTGTGTTTTTTTAATTCCCTGGATTGATCAGAGGGTGCTCTCTCTCTATCCTTAGGACTGTGAAGAATTACCTAGAGGCAAGACAAGAGCTCATTAATTAAATATTTCCGCGCTGGACACTCATCTGCCTGACAGTTCTCTCATTATGTGCCCCTGAGAGGGGGACTAGTTGTCAGCAGCTGATGTAAAATAATTTTCTCACTGTTATAACTGCATGAGCAAAGCCTTGATAGCAGTTCTTCATGTCTATTAGGTAAATCATTTGAGGGAAAAATGGTTTTGCACTGAAGGGAAAGTCAAAACATTTCATGCAAAATCTTAAATAACTTGTTTTTTAAAATAAGAAAAAAATGAACTTTCTCTAACTATAAGTATCTTTTGTTTGTGGCCCAGGGATCCCTCCACCTTTGCTGTCTCTTTCCTCAGGTATATTTCTCTATTTATTCATATAGAGAGTATTCTATATGCCCTGGTGTGCTATATCAGAAATACCAAGCATGACTAATTCAGTTATCCTCAGTGAATATTATAAATTTGACACTCTTTATGGCCTTGTTGGTGGGCAGGATCTCTGGGTACTCTTTCCATATTCTTTTGCTTGATAGAGATGAGCATATTTAAAATCCAAATCTATGTCTATGATCTATATCTGCCTGCAGCTAACCCAGTTGAAAATTTTGCTTTGTGATTTCTTTTTATTAGGTTGGTGCAAAAATAATTGCAGGTTTTACAACCTCTAGTTATCTGGTCAATTATTCGGGTTCCAACTAATCACATCCTATTTCTGTAGTTGATTTAAATGCAGCAAAAGAAGGCACATCTTGAAATGTAAAAAGTCAACAAAGATCTACCTCCAGAAAAGCACTGGATTCATAGTTTTACAAACCGATTCCTTAAAACTTCAATGGAGGAGATACTATTTTAAATATTTCAAAGCTTCACAATGCATTTTATAATCACTCTGATGCTCAAAGAAAACAACATATAAAACTTCCATACAAAGATGCCTTGGTCCCCTGCCCACATCCCATGGGGCAAGGGTGGGTTCTGACTTCACCACAGCCAGTCTGTTATTTCTTCTGTCTCAGACTTCCCCAAGCCCGGGGAGCTTGCTCAGCCTGCATGCGGGAGCAGCCCAGGAGTGCGGGGGATTTAGTGTCCCCAAAGAGAACTATCAGCCACCAGGGTTAAAACTCAATAAGGAGGCATTCCGGTATGCATGGTACACAGTTCCTCTGAGGATCCCCAAGGGGAATGGAGCCCCAGTTACCCTCAGTAGTAATAGCTCATCAATGTACCCTTTATTGTCTTTTCCTCTGTCTCTGTCTCATCTCTCCACTCCCTCACTTCAAGTACATTACTGTACTAATGTCCCTATATCAGGCTCTGCTTTTATGGGGGATCCTAAACTAGGACTGGAGGAAGACAAGTTTACTGAAAAAAGTAACTGCTGTCAACAACTAGTATTCAAGGCACGGGTTTCCAGCAGTCAGGGCATCATGCCGCAGAGGCTCCTGCTTTAAGAGTCAGCTGCTGGACAGAATCCAGGAACCTCAGCTGCCATCCCACTGTTGCTGCTGCTGTTGGCTACCACTGCTTTTGGTATTACTGTCGCCGCTGCATCAAGTTTAGACTGTCCTTGCAGCTGCTGCCACTATCAGATATACCATCAGAAACCAGAAATAGGAAGAGGATGGCTTCTTCCATCCTCCAGTCTTCCAGTCTTCTCCCAGTGCCTTCCATTGGCAGAACATACTGGAAGCTAGTCAGAAGAGTGTCTGGAAGATGCAGTTTTCAGTGTTCCTGTCTCCTTACCATATATATCAAAGCACAAACTTTTGTGAATGAGGCCTTAGAGCAAAATGATTGGCTATATAAAACCTATAACCAAAATCGTACGTAACTGAAATTCTAGCTTTTTAAAAGTCAGGGACAAGCCAAAGATTCAGGTTATCCCAACTCTTTTTTTTAAGTTCAGGGGTACATGTGTAGGTTTGTTATATAGGTAAACTCATGTCGTGGGGGTTTGTTGTACAGATTATTTCATCACCCAGGTATTAAGCATAGTACCCATTAGTTATTTTTCCTGATGCTCTCCCTCCTCCCACCCTCCACCCTCCAGTAGGCCCCAGTGTGTGTTGTTTCCATCTATATGTCCCTGTGTTCTCATTATTTAGCTCTTATAAGTGAGAACATGCAGTATTTGGTTTTCTGTTCCTGCATTATTTTGCTAAGGATAATCAACTTAGGTTGATTCTATGTCTTTGCTATTATGAATAGTGCTGCAACGAACATACATGTGCATATGTCTTTATGATACAAAGATTTATATTCCTTTGGGTGTATACCCAGTAATGGGATTGCTGGGTCAAATTGTAGTTCCAGTTTTAGGTCTTCGAGGAGTAGCTACACTATCTCCACAATAGTCGAACTAATTTACACTCCCACTAACAGTGTATAAGCGTTCCCTTTTCTCTGCAACCTCGCCAGCACATGTTATTTTTTGACTTTTTAATAATAGCCATTTGGACTGTTGTAAAATACTATCTCATTGTGGTTTTGATTTGTATTTCTCTAATGATCAGTGATGTTGAGCTTTTTTTCATATGCTTGTTGGCTACATGTATATCTTCTTTTGAAAAGTGTCTGTTCATGTCCTTTGCCCACTTTTTAATGGGGTTTTTTTTTCTTGTAAATTTGTTTAAGGTCCTTCTAGATGCTGGATAGTGTGTAGTTTGCAAAAATTTTCTCTCATTCTGTAGACAGCTCTTATTTTTTTGAGGTATATTGATATCTAGTTCACATACCATACATTCATGGATAATGTGCAACCACAATCAATTTTAGACATCACCTCAAAAAGAAGCTTTGTACCTTCCATCCCACCTCCCTCCCCTGCCACATTCCTCCCTCTCCCCCACCCTTAAGCAACCATTAATCTATTTTCTGTCTCCATAGATTTCTTTATTCTGGATTTCAGTATAAAAGTAATCATACAATATTTGGTCTTTTGTGACTGGCTTCTTTCACTTAATGTTTGCAAGGTTCATCCATGATTGTAGTATTTATCTGCACTTCATTATTTTTTATGGCTGAATAATATTACATTGTAGGATTATACCATGTTTCACAATGTTTAACATTTTCCTTTAAGTTGTTTAAAGTTTAGTTTAAAAAGAAGCACGAATCTTGGGAAATTAAAGGTAAAATTGTCCCTATTTTCTGATTATAGAATTGTGTGCCTTGAAAAGTCAAAAGGATTAAGGAAAAATGATTATAACTAGAGCATTCTGCATGGTGACTTTCCTGTATGCCAAACAGTTAGCAAACATTTTGAAAACTACTTCATTTATATCTATAAAAGCTTCTATACTTATGAACAAAAATAAGATGCAATGTACAGGCTACACACACGCACACACACACACACACACACGTCTTCTCAGAGACATGCAACTTCTATAACTCAGAAGCCAACATGTTCCTGGAGTAAAGACATATTGTAAATTTAGTGTAAATTAATTTATAAATATGGCACTTTCATATCAAAATCCTAATAACATTTAGGATTTTGTTTCTAACTTTGTAGAATGATTCTTAAGATTACCTGAAAGAAAAAAAATGATGGGAATATATGAGTAAAATTTTGAAAAAGAAAAGCAGCAAAGTGAGAATGTATTATTAGATATTTAATGTATTATAAATTAAAAATAAATAACAGCTTGTTTCCATAGCAAGAATAATAAGTAAAATGTAATACGAAACTCAGAAGCAGAGTTTAGTATGTATAAGACATTTGTATGTGATAGAAGTGTAATTACAACTCATCATTATTATTATTAACTCATCAATTATTATGGGACACCTGACTAGTGATTTTCAACTCTGTAGTCATCAAAGTTCCTAGTTGCAGACAACAAAACACATTTTAATAAATTACCTTCTGCCTAAAATTAGCTAAAGTTATTAGGTAGCCTTCAGAATCTCCAGGACAACTGGAAGAAAGTAACTGCCAACCTAGAATTCTTTACTCAGCAAAAGTATCCTTCAAAGAGAAGGTGGAATGAAAATATTTCCAGACAAAAACCTGAGAGAATTGTTCACAAACAGGCTTTACTAAAAATAAAGTACCAGAGGGAGGTCTTTAGGTAAAAGCAAAATGATTCCAGATAGAAACACAGAAGCACAGGAATAAATGAAGAGTAGTTGAAGAGGCAAATAGAACAAATATAAATGAATGTTTGCTATATAAACAAACAAAGGGCTCATGAGGTTTAAAATGTGTGTACAATGAAAATAATAAAGAAGGTGGTGGTCGGGGGGAAATGGAGTTAAAGTATGCTAAGGACCCTAACATTGTCTGGGGAATAATAAAATAATTAGTTTGTACTCTTAAAAAAAAAAAGTCAAGAATGCATGCTGTCAAGGAGGGTAACAACTAAAAGAATAGTAAAATACTATATAATTAACAAGTTAATAGAGGGGAAGATGGAACAACAATATACGTAATTCATTAAAGACAAGAAGAAGAGAAAAAGTAACATAAAACAAGTTGAAGAAATGGTAAGTAAAACAGGAAAACAAACAAGTTGGTAAATATAAACCCAAATTTATCTGCAAGTACATTCAATATTAATAGACTAAATTCTCCAATTTAAAAAGAAAAGTTGCCAAACCATATTAAAAATGAACTCTGCCAAATTATATTATACTTAGAAGAGATACATCTTGAATGTAAATACAAACGAGGATTGAAAGTTAAAAGAAGGCTGGGCATGGTGGCTCATGCCTGTAATCCCAGCACTTTGGGAGGCTGAAGCGGGCAGATCACAAGATCAAGAGATCAAGACCATCCTGGCCAACATGGTGAAACCCTGTCTCTACTAAAAATACAAAAATTAGCCAAGCATAGTGTCACATGCCTGGAGTCCCAGCTACTTGGGAGGCTGAGGCAGAATTGCTTGAACTGGGAGGCGGAGGTTGCAGTGAGCCGAGGTCGTACCATTGCACTCCAGCCTGGGCAACAGAGCGAGACGCCGTCTCAAAGTAAATAAAAATAAATAAATAAATAAATAAATAAAACAAATACCATAGAAAACCTAAACAAAAGGAGTTATTCTGATATCAACCAAAAACAAACATTACTATCAATGAAAAAAAGACATTTTAAAATGATAAAGGGTCAAAGAACCCTCAAATAAAGTGATTATAAAATTGTGTGCATCTAATAACCTAGGTCCCAAATATAGGAAGCAAAATTTTTAGAACTAAATGAGAAATAGAATCATAGTGAGAAACTCCAGAATCATAGTGAGAAACTCCAAAACATATCCATCAGTAATTGATAGAACTAAAAGACGAACCTCACAAAACTCTAAGTATATAGATTTATTAATATGATTAATGAAACTAACAAAATCAATGTTATCCACAGATAGAATACTGTAACCAGCAACTGCGGAGCATGGAATATCATCAATATTGCACATATGCAGAGCCATATAGCATTTCTTGACACATTTGACAAGAAAAAAATTTACAGATATGTTCTTAGGCCTCAGTGCAGTTAAGCTAGATAACAACAGAGCGATAACAACAAAATGCCCAAATCTTTGGAAATACACTACTTAATTACACAAGGGTCAAAGAAGACAGTACAATGAAAACTAGAAAATATTTTCAACTGAATGATAATGAAAATATGATATAGCACAACTTATTGTAGAATATAACTAAAACCATGCAGAAAGGAAAATTTTTAGCCTTAAAATGCTTACATTATTTCACTGAAAAAGTCATGATCAAAGTATTCATTTTAAAGAAATTAGAAATGCTACAGAAAATTGGGCCCACACAATGTAAAAAAAAGGAAAAAAATGAAGATGAAAACAGAAATTAAAGAAGTAAAAAACAAACAAGAATAAAAATGCCAAATTTGATTATTTGAAAAGATTAACAAATCGATAAGCTTCTAGCAAGACTGATCAGGGAAAGAAAGAGTGAAGGCACAAAATAACTAATATCAGAAATGAAAAAGGGGACATCACTGCAGATTCTACAAAATTAATAAGAAAATAAGATGATTTACAAAGAACTTTATGTGAATAATTTTGAAGATGTAGATAAAATGGACAAAGTGCTGGAAAATAACAGCTTGGCAAAAATAATACAACAAGATATGGAAAATCTGAGTAGTCTTATAGCCATTAAAATAAGTTGAATATCTTCCCAAATGGAAATCTCTAAGCCCAGATGCTCAAACCTTCATTTAAAAAAGCATCATTCTTAAATTATCCCAGAGAGTAGAAAAAAAGTAATTATTCTTAACGTGTTTTATAAGGCCAACATAACCTTCATACCCAAACGTAACAAAGACATTGTAAGAAAGTACACCCAATCTTTCTGTGAACTAAGATGCAAAAATTCTAAATAAAACATTTGCAAATCAAATCTATTGCTTTATAAAACAATATCTATATCTCAATCAAGTTACTTTTACACCAAAGTTGCTTTAATATTAAAAATATTAAGGTAACTTATAACATGAAAGAATAAAGAAAAAATATGGTTATTTTAGAAGTTACAGAACAAACATTTGACAAAATTCAATGATTGTTAAGAAAACTTAGGAATAGAAGTAACTTCTTTAATCTGAAAATATATGTCTTCAAAAGACAAAAAATTAGCGAGGTGTGGTGGCGCACACCTGTGGTCCCAGCTACTCGGGAGGCTGAGGCAGGAGGAGAATCACTTGAACTTGGGAGGTGGGGGTTGCAGTGAGCTGAGATCATGCCACTGCACTCCAGCCTAGACAACAGAGCTAGACTCCATCTCAAAAAAAAAAAAAAACCCCAAAAAACAAAGAAAACCCTATAGCAACTTCATACATATTGGTGAAATATTGAAAGATTTCTCTTTGATATCAGGAATGAGACAGACTGCTTTCATCACTACTATTCAACACTTTCTGGGAATCCTTGACAGAGAAAAAGGCAAATAAAATAAAAGTTATAAAAATTAAAAATAAAAATAAACAAACATACATCTTTCATTATTTGCAAATGGCATGATTATGTGTGTAGAAAATCCAAACAAATCTGCAGAAAAACTGTTAGGAGTAATGAGTGAATCTAGAAAGGACCTTATATATGATGTCAATATAAAACGCAGTAAACAATTGGAAAATAAAGTTTTTAAAATAACACAATATCATCAAAAACATTAGATAACTAGAAGAAAAATCTAGCAAAAGATGTGTAAGTCTTCTCTATAAAACATTATAAAGACTATAAAACTAAGTGAAGAGACATGCCATTTTTATGTATTGGAAAAGTAATTTTTTTTTTTTTTTTGATGAGTCGGAGAGTCTTGCTTTGTCACCTAGGCTGGAATGCAGTGGCTCAATCTCGGCTCACTGCAACCTCTGCCCCCAAAGTTCAAGTGTTTCTCGAGCCTCAGACTCCCAAGTAGCTACGATTACAGAGGCGCCCGCTACCACGCCCAGCAATATTTTGTTTTTAGTAGAGATGGGGTTTCACCATGTTAGGCTGGTCTCGAACTCCAGATCTCAAGTGATCCACCCACCTTGGCCTCCCAAAGTGCTAGGATTATAGGCATGAGCCACCATACCTGGCCTGGAAAACTAAATATTGTAAAGATGTAAATTCTTCCAAATTTATCTATGTAGGTTCAGTGTGATTTCAAATAAAGTTGCAGTAGACAGTATTTATACCAAAACTAGGTGACATGGTGTGTGAGGGATGGAGATGTGCCACCCAGGGAAGGCTTGCTGCCTAGCTGCAAGGATCTGTTAGCTACTTCAGGAGCTGTCTCAGCTGCAGAGAGCTGCCTTCCTGGGATCATACCTTCCCAGGGCAGCCCACATGCAATGATGGAATGAGGTGAGGTATAAACTCCTGGCCATTTTGGCACAATATGGGAGAATTCTGACAGCATTCAGTAGTCAGGTTCTGGGAGAGGATTGAAATTGGGAAGGGGCACCTGGAGGAGCTCCAGTACTGGCAGGCAAAGTTCTATTTCTTTTTTTTTTTTCCCCGCTCTTCATAAACATAATTTTAATTGCAACATAACAGTCTCTTCTAAAAATTCCTTCCTTCCTTCCTTCCTTCCTTCCTTCCTTCCTTCCTTCCTTCCTTCCTTCCTTCCTTCCAACAATTTCAATCTTTATTTTAGATTCAGGGGATACATGTGCAGGTTTGTTACCTGGGTATATTGCATTATGCTGAGGTTTGGAGTACAGTTGATCCTTCACCCAGGTAGTGAGCACACTGCCCAACAGTTAGTTTTTCAACACTTGTCCCCTTTCTTCCCTCCCCACCCAGTAGTTCCCAGTATGTATTGTTGCTTCTTTTTGTAAGTGAGAACGTGTGGTATTTGGTCTTCTGTTCCTCTGTTAATTTGCTTGGGATAATGGCCTCCAGCTGCATCCACATTGCTACAAAGGACATGATTTCATTCATTTGGTGGTTGCATAGTATTCCATGATGTATATGTACCATGTGTTCTTCATCCAATTCACGGTTGATGGGCAGCTAGGTTGAGTCCATGTCTTTGATATTGTGAATAGTGCTGCAATGAGCATATGAGTGCATGTGTTAAGTTCCATTTCTTGACGTGGGTGGTGTTTGACTCATAATAATTCATTAAGCTATACATTTGCCTCGTGATATTTTCTGCATCTATGTTTTACTTTATAATAAGTACCTCATATCATATGGAAATGTCAATTTCAGGTTGATTATATTTATAAATGTGAAAATTAAACGTCTGCAAGAAGTAAAAAATAAAACTTCTAGAAGAAAACAAAGAAGAATATCTTCATGACCTTGAGAGTGCAAGGATTTAAAAAACAGGACTTAAAATGCACTAAAGCTAAAGGAAAAGATAGATAAATATGACTAAGTTAAAATTAAGAACTTTTGTTCAGCAAAAGGCAACACAAAGAGGCTGAAAAAGCAAGCCAGAGAGTGGGAGAAGATATTTGCAAAATATTAATACATACCCTACAAAAAACTCAAATCCAAAATTTATAAAGAGCTCATCCAAACTGATGAAAAAGTAACCCAATAGAAAAATGGGCAAAAGACTTGAGCAGGCACTTCGTAAAAGAGGATCTCTAAATGGCTAACCAACATGTGCAGTCTCCCGCCTGCTGGCCGACCCTGCAGAATTTGGACTTGCCAGCCTCCTCCATCATGCAAGCCAGTTCCTTAAATCTCTCTCTATATACACATCCTATTGCTTCTGTTTTTGTGGAAAACCCTAATACAACATATAATGTGTAATTATTTAGTACATCATTAAGAACAAAAGCATTTAGAAGTGGCAACTGTATACTGTTTCTTGAATGTGTTAGCCTCCCCCTCCTACCTATACCCAGCATCTGGCATATGCTAGGTTTTCACTAACTACTTATAAAATTGATGAATAGGCCAAGTGCAGTGGCTCACGCCTGTGATCCCAGCACTTTGGGAGGCCGAGGCAGGTGGAACACTTGAGGTCAGGAGTTTGAGACCAGCCTGGCCAACATGGTGAAACCCCGTCTCTACTAAAAATACAAAAATTAGCCAGTGTGGTGGTGCATGCCTGTAATCACAGCTACTTGGAGGTTGAGGTAGAATTGCTTGAACCCAGGAGGCGGAGGTTGCAGTGAACTGAGATAGTGCCATTGCACTCCAGCCTGGGCAACAGAGCGAGACTCCATCTAAAAAACATAAATAAAACAAAATGAATGATTAAATTCACAAATGAATTCTACAGAGGGGGATCTTAAAGGAAAAGGCTTTCATGTAATTTAGGAAGTGTTATATATATAAAGTTGACTCAAAACTTGGGAATGGTTTTAATTTAATTTTTATTTTTGATTAGTTACTAAACACATGAAGAGAAGGCCTGTGGCTTTATAGAGATTATAATAATTGGAAGCAGAGGAAACTTGGTTCATTAGTTGGGACATGGGCAGAGAATGTGTGCTTTCCAGATTTGGCATTGGAAAAATAACACTTAGGAAATAGGAAAGTGGTTCTGTGTGGTCACCAGCCATGAGGGCCTTGAAAGATGCTCTCAAACAACAACACAAATAATATATGGACGTCTTTCTCTCTGTCTCTATCAATCAACCTATTTAATCTATCGTATTTTTAAATGACCAGAAGAAAAAGATGGGAAACCCAGAGGGACGGGAGAAAAAACTGAAACCAAAACCAAAACCAAAACACCATATTTGCTCTACATTTCCAATTTGAATTAAAATAAATGGAGTTTAAAGTATTTTACAAAGGATCAAAGTGATCAGATCATGAATTAGAAGAAATAAAAATGAGGGTTAGAAGTGACAGATGGGAACCTGGCCTGGAAAGCAAGCTGAAGCTTTCTGCCACTGAAGAGGTTCAGAGGAAACAATCAAAACATTGTGAACACTGAAAGCTTTTGCCACAATGAGAAGAGATAATGCCCCAGAAACTCGAGGCCACCCAAAAAAAGAGACTTATTGTCTATAAAATAATACCTGAAATGTCCTTTTTCCCTCCTGTGGTGGAAAGCTACCCCCCTTTCTCTTACTCATCTCATCTTACAAGTCAAATTGCTCTTACCTGTGATTGACTGAGGGAGGTGATGATGCCTTCAAATTGAATCCATTTGTTGCATACTCTAGTGATGGCTTCTATGACTCCAGCAAAGGCTACTCTGATGCTAGAGGCTGGGAACTTTTGTTGGGAGAAACAGCTGAGAAGGAAGAGAACCAACTATCCTAAAAAAATAGCCAGAGTGAGCTGATATTATATTCTTGGCATCACTTACAGGTTCCAGAGATGAATCAATGACCCAGGCAAAGTTTCTGTATTCGTAAAGCCTGAATTATATTGGGAAGAAACAGACAATAAACACATATAAAAATATAAAATAATAGCAGGTAGTGACAAATGCTAACATACAGAGGAACTGAGGGGTGCTGTTTATCAGGATTAGGTGGCGAAGCCCTGTTGTTAAAGTTGAGACTGAATCATTAGAAGGAGGCAGCACATCAAGCTCTCCATGAGTAGAATTCCAGGCAGAGGGGATAACGTCAGGAGCAAATACATGTGTTTAAGGGACAAAAAGAAAGGCAGGTGTCAGGAGCATGGTGAGTGAGGGGAGATGGCAAGAGATGAAGTAGGAGAGGGATGCAGAGGTCAAATCACATGGGGCTTTAGGGACCAAGATAAAGAGTTTGGATTTTATTTTAATTGCCGTGGAAAGCCATTGGCAGATTTTTCAGCAGGAGAGTGGTATGATCTGATTTATGCATTCCATCCATTTTTGACCCTTTCACTTGAACTTTGGCTAGCAATTTTTTAGCCTGGCAGTGCCATTAGAGAGCCTCAAATTACTAGCTCTAAATCAAATTGATGAGAAGTGCTGTCATTCTTAGAAAAACATTGAAGTCAACATAGCAAGAACCAACTCAATTTAAAAAATAAGAGATTTTAACAGACACTTCAGCAAAAGAAGATATATGCATGGTCAATAAGCATATAAAAAGATGCTCAACATTATTAATCAGGAAAATGCAAATTAAACCATTGATGAGGTACTACCATACATACACTATAATGGCTAAAATTAAAGACAGACAATATTGAGTGCTGACGAGGATGTGAAGTGAGGGAACTCTCACACATCACTGGTGGGAATGTAGAATGATTCAGCCACTTTGGAAATGGCTTGGCAGTTTCTTATGAAGTTAAAATATTCACTTTTTTTTGGCCATACAATTCAGCGATCCACTGCTAGGCGAGTGAAATAAAAACATGTCCACACAAAGATGTGTGTACAAATGTTCATAGTAACTATTCATAATGGCCAAAAATCTGGAAGCAAAATCTGAAAACAATTGAAGTGTCCATCAGCAGGTAAATGGATAAATATAGTGTATTCATGCAGTGAAACTCTATGAAGCGATACAGAGGAGTGAACTACTGCTATAAACAGTACAAATTAATATAAAAATTTTTCTTAACAAAAGATAGGCACAAAAAGAGTATATAAAGCAGAACTTCACTTATATGGAAATCAATAAGAGGCAATGATTGACGGTAATAGACGGTAGATGAGTGGTTGCCTAGGGGTTGGGGGTGGTACTGTAGAGGGCTTGAGGAAACTTTTGGAATGATGGGAATGTTATATATCTTGACTGTGGTGATGATTACATGGATGTATACATTTATCTAAACGTATCAAACTGTGTACTCAAAATAAGTGTATTTTATTGTTTGCGAATCTTAAAACATAGCAGGAAATATTTTCTGTATATTCTCATTAGGGAGATGTTACCTCTCAAAAAAAAGAAATCCTGTAACCTGGCTCTGTCAGCCTTGACCCAGTGAGGAGGTGAAGACCCTGGCTTAATCAATACAGAGACACAACTTTCTTTCTTCCTTCCTCCCCTTTCCTACTTCCAACTCATTCCCCAGGGCCTCCTGTCCTCTGCTCTGACCCTTGAATCTTAGGTCACAGAATTTCCTGCCTTGGTGGTATAATTCACATCCTTAGACTTTATTAGGGTGACCTATCATCTTCCAGGAGCTGTGGATCCAGTTGGTGTAATCAGCATTTCTTTTGGGAAAACTGGCTAATTCATCCTCTTATACCCTTTTGATTGGACCACTTTGTATCAGGTTATTTTTGAAGACTTTCAGTACTAATCTTTTCTCATTTTTGATCTAGTTCTTGCATTTTTCCTGGAACTATTCAGCTTATTATAATTCTCTGTATTCCTCATTCCTTCCTTACACTGAAAGAAATATATGAGTGTACTTTACAGACAGATATATCCTTCATAGAGGCAACAGAACACCCATAGATGCCAACAGTTACATGTGCTACTGCAGAATAATGAAGAGAAGACTTTTCTTTATGAGCACCCTAACTGTGGGGTGCCTAAAATTGGGTCTACCACTTGAGTAAGTGGCTGAGTTAAATATTTTGACTTGAATTTCATAACTTGTCACAGTGATCCCATTGGCAATAGAGTGGTAGGTTGCCAAGAAGGCAATTAATTATCTCTCTGTCGCCCTGTGTATTAAATTTTGTTCCCTCTCCCTAAAGAGAGGTGATGCTATGGCTTACAACTACTGTGCTCTTGCAGAGCTCTCCACACCAATTAGAAGGGTTCTGTGTTATGACAGTCTTTTATAAGATGTTATGACACTCTTTGATAGAAAGCCGTTGTCCCATTGAAGCAGAAACTTCATCAGAAGCACTAAGAATCAAGGGTGTGCTCTAGATACCCTGAATGGGAGGGGACTTTGTGCTTGCTGGGTCCATCAAACAAAGCGCCTCCCACATAGGTCTTTCCATGTGATCCAGCTATTTCCCTACATTTCTTTCCTAGCCCCACCCTTATTTAAGTATACAGTTGGAGGAAGGCCTGTAATATCGCATTTAACTCACTACTGGGAATACTTTATTGTGTTTATTTAAAACTCTTAAAGCTCTCTTCTGTGAAAGGCAAAATTGCCCTTAGCACATGAGTGGGTAAAGGGTATGGGATTCCTTCTTGATTAGAGTCATGTTTTTTGTTAGGAAAGGGTGAAAGTCACTGCTATAAGCCATGTCATGACACTACTGGGAATCGTGGATTTTAACATCTCCAACTCTAATTTCCTTTAGGAAGCCTTGCCTGTGGTCTCACATCAAATTTTCCTATCTGGGCAGTGAGAAGTTTAATCTCAGAGACGTGAGACCAAGTTGTTAATTACTTAGCACCTGAAATTCTTTTTTTTTTTTTTTTTGAGACGGAGTCTCGCTCTGTCGCCCAGGCTGGAGTGCAGTGGCCGGATCTCAGCTCACTGCAAGCTCCGCCTCCCGGGTTTACGCCATTCTCCTGCCTCAGCCTCCTGAGTAGCTGGGACTACAGGCGCCCGCCACCTCGCCCGGCTAGTTTTTTTTGTATTTTTTAGTAGAGACGGGGTTTCACCGTGTTAGCCAGGATGGTCTCGATCTCCTGACCTCGTGATCCACCCGTCTCGGCCTCCCAAAGTGCTGGGATTACAGGCTTGAGCCACCGCGCCCAGCCTCTGAAATTCTTAGATACTGTTATGTTTCCATTATCAGGGCCAAGAATTGCATAAATAACTCATTGCATTGGTTGTCTCAGTCTCATTTCTCCCTAACTTTCTTTAGCTTTAAGTACAGCCAATTTCAATAACAAATAATAAGCAAACAAAACAACAAACTGGAGATTCAAAACTTGCTAACTTTCTTCCCCCTGGACCTTTT
Organism: Macaca nemestrina; assembly: GCF_043159975.1. Classification (NCBI taxonomy): domain Eukaryota; kingdom Metazoa; phylum Chordata; class Mammalia; order Primates; family Cercopithecidae; genus Macaca; species Macaca nemestrina. The sequence continues at coordinate 72,072,042 of NC_092131.1, read as the reverse complement.
CAGATCAAGGGGTCTTAAACTGAGCACATGGAATCTCTCCTTAAGAAAGTGTGAAGTTTTATGGGAAGATGTGCAATTAATTCAACCACTTGTGGTCCTAAATATATAGCTGGATACTTCTTTACCTTGCCATATCTATTCTTATCATATTTGTTGGTGTCTTTGAATCCAAACAGGTTCTGGTTAGACCAATAGTGAAGAATTTATGTTGAATTAAGTAATAGTTTTCAAAAGTGGATAAGATGTAAATGTTAATGGTGCTATCCAGTTGCTCATCTTCATCTTGGAAAGTTTTCCTATTTTTATTCAGAGGAATTACTCTGATATGTTTACCTGTAGTCCTTCCTGATCCTGTTCTATATTTTCCTGTTCATCAGTACATAGCAGCCATTACTATGCTGGCAGGTGTTTTGTTTGTGTGTGTTTTGTTGTTGTTTGGTCTAATATTTGATATATAGAAATGTATCATAAAAGGATGAGGCAATGGAATAGACCTCTCAGAAACAGAACTGGCCAGGCGTGGTGGCTCATACCTGTAATCCCAGGGAGACCGAGGCAGGTAAATCACAAGGTCAGGAGATCGAGACCATCCTGGCTAACACGGTGAAACCCCATCTCTACTAAAAATACAAAAAATTAGCCGAGCATGGTGGCGGGCGCCTGTAGTCTCAGCTACTCAGGAGGCTGAGGCAGGAGAATGGCGTGAACCCGGGAGGCGGAGCTTGCAGTGAGCCGAGATCGCACCAGTGCACTCCAGCCTGGGCCACAGCGGGACTCTGTCTCAAAACAAAAAGAAACAGAACTAAACTGTAACTCAGGAAGCCTGAATTCCAGTCTAAGTTTTGCTGTGTACTAGCTATATAATTTTGGGCAGATCACTTTAATCTGTATCTTCGTTTCTTCATTTTAAAAAATGGAGGTGATGATGTTAACTTTAAGTATTATGTGGAAGCAAACACAGAGCCAGGCATAAACTCAATGTTTGTTAATTCTACATCTAAAAATATTAATGTTCTGTAGCTCTAAGTTTTTACAGATTCTACAATAGCTCTAAATATTAAAAAAAAATATGCTTGTGTTTCTCAAAACCAGAAAATGGCAGAAGTTGAGGATTATTGTGATGAAGGTAACAGCAATGAATTCTGAAGAGCATGCATTTGTTTTTAATCCTTAAATGATTCTAAGATGTTGGTGCTTACCAACATATTAGAGTCGAGATAGGAAGAAGGGAGAGGATACAAAAATGAACAAGATATTATTCCTGCCTTCTGGGAGCTTACAGGCTCAGGCCTACCATCAACATGATAGGAAATCTTGGACACTGGTGCATTTGTTTTATGCTCTATGAGCGTCTCAACTTCAGTAGAGAATTGTTAATTTATTTGAAGTTGTTTTACATTTGTAATGGTATAAAATATATTTTATAGGACTTTCTATTTGTATTTAGTTAGAAGTTTGTTCTTACTTTAATCTAGAATCATTTCTGTCATGTTTCCAGCTACTTTCCATTAAAATTCGTCTTAATCATTACCTACCCTTGTTATCAAGAGCTAGTCAAACCAGTCTCGTAGTATATGGGTTTGTGTGTGTGTTTATATATGTTTTTCCCTCCTTATTTGTTTACTCCATTAGTTGTGATACAGGCTGTGTTACATTGCTGTAACAGAGACCCAGAAATGCAGTAGCTCTGTCCTGTGAGGTCGTTTGAGGATCTGGGCTGGTGAGTCAGCTCTGCCATGATGAACATGTGGCTTCCATTTTAGACATCCAGGGTAGCTGTGTTAATTATTGACATTTCTCAGCCAAAGGGAAGAGGGCAGAGGAGGTCCATGGCAAAGAGCTTTGTGACTCAGCAGCTACACACAACACTTCTGTTCACACTCCATTGGCCTGAACTTCATGTTACTACTTCTGGCTGGAAGGGAGGCTGGGCAATATACTATCTAGATGGGCTGTGGGGGATTCTATTACTTAAAGGAAAAAAGAGAACGGGCACTGGCTGATAACTAGCAGTGTCTGCCACAGTCACTTACTCCTCCATCAATATTAATTCACATGTGAATACCAGTCTCTCATTTGTTCATGTTCTTATTGGCAACATAGGGATGTGACTGATAATTCCAGCAAGACAAGAATACAAGAATGTTACTGGTTCTTGGAATTAGTTTCTTATGTCTGTCTGTCTGTCTACCTACCTACCTACCTGCCTATCGACCTTATTTGTCCTGTGGATACACAATTATCTGCAATTCTGATGTATGAACCTCTTGGTTATGGGTAGGTTCATTTTTGCCAAAAAATCTATATTTCCTTGGGAAAGTTAACTGCATGCAAATGAATAACTACGAGTTAACTAAGAGTAGAAATAATTATAAAACACTTGTCAAAAGTGAAGTGCCATAGCAAAGCTAAAAAATGACACTAAGAAAAAACTGATTGTCGTGACTTCAAAGGAAGTGTGAGGTTGGAGTGTTTTGACGTGTATGGCATTTAAATGATCTAAATAGGTGTTTAGGTGCTCACATGAGAGACTGTTCTAGCTACTCAGGGGGAAATAAGAGTCTGTTCTATCCACTCAATGCTTAGATGTTTCCGTGAGAATTTTATCATCTTTAAATATTATTTAAAAAGTAAAGATTGTGTTGTTCTTGGTTATATTTATCTGAAGGAAAAACATTGCCTAACAAAAATATGACATTCGTCTTAGACTGCTTTGTTCCTAGAGCCTCTGCCTCTGATATAATCTGTTGCTTCTAGATCCATGTGTTGACCAGACATACAGGAGTTAGCGCTGCAAACCAGCAGTGAACCCTTGTCAGAGATGGAACTTTGGGTTAGGCAACTTTCTTGTTTTAAAGACATGTATTTAAATATTTATTAGATATAGGAGGCCTCTCCAAAGGCAATAATCTGGTTATTTGAATGTTAAGTGAAAGAGAAAGGAAGAGATTATATTGCTTCTAAGTATCAGCAGTTTTAAAGTAAGAAAACATAAATAGTTTGCATAGGAAACCTTGGAGTGTTTGAGATATCCCAAAACTCAACACCATCTGCACCCACGAATGCTTTGGTTTAAAATATTTATTCTGGTGTGTTATTTAGCACAGTGGGAAAACCTCTGGCTCTGGGCTCGGTTAGAGTTGAGTTCAAATCTATCCTGTGATCTTGAGCCACCAAGATCTTCTTTCTCCATACCTGAGTTTCTTTACTGGTAAAATGGGTACTGGAATAATAATAGTACATAATAGGGTTTCCTTCCTTACTCCTTCCCCTCCCCTCCCCTCCCCTCCCTCCCTCCCCCTCCCCTCCCCTCCCTCCCCCTCCCCTCCCCTCCCTCCCTTCCCTTCCCCTCCCCTCCCCTCCCCTCCCTCCCTCCCTTCCTTCCTTCCACATAGTCTCACTCTGTCGCCCAGGCTGGAATGCAGTGGCACGATCTTGGCTCGCTGTAACCTCCACCTTCTGGGTTCAAGCTATTCTCCTGCCTCAGCCTCCTGAGTAGCTGGGATTACAGGCACACACCACCACCCCCAGCTAATTTTTGTATTTTTAGCAGAGACGGGGTTCCACCATGTTGGCCAGGCTGGTCTTGAACTCATGATCTCAGTTGATTCACCTGCCTCAGCCTCCCAAAGTGCTGGAATTACAGGCCTGAGCCACCGTGCCTGGCCTTTAGTAGGGTTTTGAGAAGTGAGATGGAGCATGTGAAGTGCTTACCATAGAATATGGTAAATGTTCGACAAATGTCAGGAATGATTTTCTGTTTTTCTTTGCTCAGATATTTTGTAAAGAGCGGCATTCACAGTATTTTTCTGTGGATGATTTCAAATCTCAGACTCGCTGCGGTTCCATAGAAATATTCTCTTATGATGTGGTAGTATACCTTAGTGGTTGGGCCCAAACATCTTCCACTAATCTCTACCTGTGTACCTTGGGGCAAGTTAGTTAATTTCTCTGTGCCTCGGTTTTCTCATTTGTAAAATGGAGATCATAATAGTACCTACCTCAGAGGTTCTTATACTGACTGACTGAGATATGTGAAAGTTCTTGTGAGAATTAAAAGGTAGGTAAAGTGCTTAGTTTGACATACAGTAAATGTTCAACAAATGTTACATATTAATTTTAAGGCTTAAAATTGTTAGTTTTTTTTAGTGAATTGGTACATTTAGTGAATTTGGGTGTCTAATACCACATTTTGAATATAGTTCAATTCCTCATTTTAAGAACAGTTCTTTCAGTGCCCCGTGGCCTTCAAAGCAGTTTCTCAACTACAGGGTGCGCTATCGTGAATACATGGCAGAAAGAAGCACTACGCCAATAATCTAATGTTCTAACTTACTGTGAAGTACTTAGTTCTAACACCACCCTCAGGTTTGTTATAGTAGAAGCTAATTAATAAATGTGGGTGTTTTTATTTTCCCTTTTCTCCTTTTTAACTTCCTAATGAAGTAAACAGATGGCAGACAACTGGCACCAGAGGTGAAGAGAACTGGCAGTGCAATGGTTAACTTCCTTTCCTAAAGGACATGTGGGCTTTATCCTAGTGTCCCAACTCATTACTTGTAGCGTTGATGGAGAGGCCTGAAGAAAAGGATCCCAGGGAGAGAGCAGGTGTGTCGGGCTGCTGGGGTTCTCCCTCAAAACTAACCGTAGACACAGTACAGGTGACCTGGCAACACTCAGAAGTACCAGCCTTTGAACCATGTCTAGTGGCCTGTGATGCTGGGAATCCGCATGACCTTGTGAATGCTTTGAAGGCAGGAGCATATCTTACTAGACTTGGTTTCTCTGGCATCTAAGTAACACTGGCATATAGTAGGTGCTTAATAGCTTTTTGCTCATCAGATACCTGGAAGTAAAACATACTTCTTTATAATTTTGTATTCGATTTGATTTTATTTAGATGTTGCCAGTGCTGGGAGATTATACTCTGCTACTTTATACTAAACAATTTTGTAAAGGTTTATATTTACTAAAGAAACTTTCTATTTAAAGAAATCTGTGAAAATCCTTTTGTAAAAATTGTTTAATTTTTAATACTGTATGCTTTGTAAATTTCTCTCTCTGTAAACAAAGAAGCACGAATCTAAAATAAACTGTTACCAAGCAGGCATAACAGCCAGGGGCATCTGAAGTTGCCGCTTCTTCCATTTAAAATGTAGACCTGTCTTACTCCTTGCTTTCCTCTTTTGGGGCTGCCTGCCACTAAATGTTAAATGGAGACATCTGTACTGGCAATTGAAGAAAACAGACATGAAGGCACAATAGACTCTTCAGAATGAAAGTGTTCTATTTCACCATTCTCTCGTTATTTAAAGGTGTAAGGCTTAATTCCCACAGAGCCTATTCCTAAGTCAGATTTTAAGGCATCCCCTTGGGGCAGAGGTGAAAGGGGTGAGGGAGATAGGGTGAAATTTGGGGGTTTCTTTCAGAAGTTGTGCATAGGGGGCTCTCACAGCAACTGTCCCCTGGCTCTGCTCCCATTGGCTGTGGAAAGTGGGGTGGGGTTAGCCATTTCTGCAGTTGCTGCTGGGGCAAGGCAGGGACCTCTGAAAGAACCAGACACAACCTGCCTGATGTGGATCACTCTGTGTGTTCTCCAAGAGAGCACTCTGGCCCACGGCTTGACCTGCCTTTATCTTTCAACAAAAGGAGGAAAGTGAATTCCTTCTAGAGCTTGTTTAGGTCCTCCTTGGCTCCTTGGTGCTGGGCTGTGGCAGGATACAGCCACTGAAGTGTAGTGCATTTTAAAAAACTCTTTCTGGGAAATGAAAACATGATTTTGAAGTAGTCTGTAGTATTGAAATGCAGCACTCTGCTTCTTTGCGAAGCAAGACTTACTGGAGGCTCACTGGTACAGAAGGGCCCTCAAGGCAAAGAGGCTCAGAAACAGCAGGAATGGGATCTTGAGAAAGGTACCGCTCATCCTATGAAACAAATTGCTCTAATTAAAAAAAAATGTGTCACGTTAGCAAGAGGAATTCAGCTGGCAATGTGACGGTGGAAGCAAGTCGTAAAAACCCTCCATAGAAATATCTACTCTACCGACTTCATAATCTTTGCCGCTTTTTGAGGTGTGATGAAAGGGATGGGAAATTGTTGGCCGGTGGCCTCCAACACTTCTGGCCATTCGCTTCTCCCCTCACCCTCTTCTCCCAGGAAAAAGAATCTCTTGAAAAAATTTCCCTTTTATTTTCCTTTTCATCCTCCTGTCTGAGTACATGGCTTCAACAGGGAAAGATGCTTTAAGACATTAACATTTTATCAACTTAAGCCTCTTTCAGCAATTGCCCACAAATCCCTATGGAATTTTGAACACTTAAGATGAATTAAGTTGTGCATTTGTTAAAAATTCTGTGCCCTTAATAATAAAATAGGACCATCAAAGGGAAGAAATAACATTTATTAAAATATACACAGTATTTGAGATCACAAATTTCTATGTCTACCTGGAAGCACTATCCTCTACTTTCATTAATGTTTATATTCTTGCTTTTATTTGATTCTGTTTGCATGAATTAAAATGTTTTGTTTTATTTTGCCATTTGCTTTTAGAAATGCTAAAATTTTGCCAACTTTAGTTGAATCATATTGTCTATTGGTATAGGAAATTCTCATTCTATTTCATAATAGAAGAAAAACACCAAAAGCAAAACGCTATAGTGAAGCAAAATACAGTCTACATGTTTGGGGATTATAAATCTCTGTAGGTTCTTCGAAGAATTATCCAAAATTACTATAGAGACATAGTTTTTTTTTATGCCAGTGGTTCTCAAAATTTAATGTACCTGTGAATCACCAAAGGGATTTTTGTTAAAATGCAGTTCTGATTCAGTAAATCCTGGGCAGGGTCCAAGATGATACAATTGTGACAAGCTTACACATGCTGCTGATGCTTCTGGGATACAGACACACTTCGTGCAGTTAGCACCTACAGACATTTGCATTTTAGTTTGTTTGGTTTCAGCGGTATGCTTTCACCAGTTGGTGAAACTCAAAGTTTACTTAGAAGGATTTAATAAAACTTACATTTTTCATACTGACTTAGCAATGATAAGCTTCCTTTTCTTAAAGGAAGAGAAGGTGAGATTCACATACAAGTTCTCAGCTGGCCCTGGTCCTTCATGCCCCTTCTATAGTTGTCTAATGGGACTCTGGATCTTCTCCTTTTTTCTCCTAGTCATGTAGAATTGAACTTTGCATTCTAGATATCAATTAGAGATGGGCGTGTTTTTTTTGTTTTTTTTTTTTAAAGTGTACTCCTATTTTAAAATATATCCTTGACCTCTGGGGACAGGGCACAGCTAAACAACAACAACAACAACAACAACAACAGCAGAAACCTCTGCAGACGCAAATGACTCTGTCTGACAGCTTTGAAGAGAGCAGTGGATCTCCCAACATGGAGGTTGAGATCTGAGAACGGACAGACTGCCTGCTCAAGTGGGTCCCTGACCCCTGAGTAGCCTAACTTGGAGACATCCCCCACTAGGGGCAGACCAACACCCCCCACCTCACACGGTGGAGTACACCCCTGAGAGGAAGCTTCCAAAGCAAGAATCAGACAGGTACACTCACTGTTCAGCAATATTCTATCTTCTGCAGCCTCTGCTGCTGATACCCAGGCAAACAGGGTCTGGAGTGGACCTCAAGCAATCTCCAACAGACCTACAGCTGAGGGTCCTGACTGGTACAAGGAAAACTAACAAACAAGGACACCCACACCAAAATCCCATGAGTACATCACCATCATCAAAGACCAGAGGCAGATAAAGCCACAAAGATGGGGAAAAAGCAGGGCAGAAAAGCTGGAAATTCAAAAAATAAGAGCACATCTCTCCCTCTAAAGGAATGCAGCTCATCGCCAGCAATGGATCAAAGCTGGACGGAGAATGACTTTGACGAGATGAGAGAAGAAGGCTTCAGTCCATCAAACTTCTCAGAGCTAAAGGAGGAATTAGGTACCCAGCGCAAAGAAACTAAAAATCTTGAAAAAAGAGTGGAAGAATTGATAACTAGAATAATTCATGCATAGAAGGCCATAAACGAACTGACAGAGATGAAAACCATGACACGAGAAATACGTGACAAATGCACAAGCTTCAGTAACCGACTCGATCACCTGGAAGAAAGAGTATCAGCAATTGAGGATCAAATGAATGAAATGAAGCGAGAAGAGAAATCTAAAGAAAAAAGAAGAAAAAGAGATGAACAAAGCCTGCAAGAAGTATGGGATTATGTAAAAAGACCAAATCTACGTCTGATTGGGGTGCCTGAAAGTGAGAGGGAAAATGGAACCAAGTTGGAAAACACTCTTCAGGATATCATCCAGGAGAACTTCCCCAACCTAGTAGGGCAGGCCAACATTCAAATTCAGGAAATACAGAGAACGCCACAAAGATACTCCTCGAGAAGAGCAACTCTAAGACACATAATTGCCAGATTCACCAAAGTTGAAATGAAGGAAAAAATCTTAAGGGCAGCCAGAGAGAAAGGTCGGGTTACCCACAAAGGGAAGCCCATCAGACTAACAGCAGATCTCTCGGCAGAAACTCTCCAAGCCAGAAGAGAGTGGGGGCCAATATTCAACATTCTTAAAGAAAAGAATTTTAAACCCAGAATTTCATATCCAGCCAAACTAAGTTTCATAAGTGAAGGAGAAATACAATCCTTTACAGATAAGCAAATGCTTAGAGATTTTGTCACCACCAGGCCTGCCTTACAAGAGACCCTGAAGGAAGCACTAAACATGGAAAGGAACAACCGGCACCAGCCATTGCAAAAACATGCCAAAATGTAAAGACCATTGAGGCTAGGAAGAAACTGCATTAACTAAAGAGCAAAATAACCAGTTAATATCATAATGGCAGGATCAAGTTCACACATAACAATATTAACCTTAAATGTAAATGAACTAAATGGTCCAATTAAAAGACACAGACTGGCAAACTGGATAAAGAGTCAAGACCCATCAGTTTGCTGTATTCAGGAGACCCATCTCACAGGCAGAGACATACATAGGCTCAAAATAAAGGGATGGAGGAAGATCTACCAAGCAAATGGAGAACAAAAAAAAGTAGGGGTTGCAATACTAGTCTCTGATAAAACAGAATAAAGGGATGGAGGAAGATCTACCAAGCAAATGCAGAACAAAAAAAAGTAGGGGTTGCAATACTAGTCTCTGATAAAACAGACTTTAAACCATCAAAGATCAAAAGAGACAAAGAAGGCCATTACATAATGGTAAAGGGATCAATTCACCAAGAAGAGCTAACTATCCTAAATATATATGCACCCAATACAGGAGCACCCAGATTCATAAAGCAGGTCCTTAGAGACTTACAAAGAGACTTAGACTCCCATACAATAATCATGGGAGACTTCAACACCCAACTGTCAACATTAGACAGACCAATGAGACAGAAAGTTAACAAGGATATCCAGGAACTAAACTCATCTCTGAAGCAAGCAGACCTAATAGACATCTACAGACCTCTCCACTCCAAATCAACAGAATATACATTCTTCTCAGCACCACACCACACTTATTCCAAAATTGACCACATAATTGGAAGTAAAGCACTCCTCAGCAAATGTACAAGAAAAGAAATTATAACAAACTGTCTCTCAAACCACAGTGCAATCAAACTAGAATTCAGGACTAAGAAACTCAATCAAAACCGCTCAATTGCATGGAAACTGAATAACCTGCTCCTGAATGACTACTGGGTACATAACTAAATGAAGGCAGAAATAAAGATGTTCTTTGAAACCAATGAGAACAAAGATACAACATACCAGAATCTCTGGGACACATTTAAAGCAGTGTGTAGAGGGAAATTTATAGCACTAAATGCCCACAAGAGAAAGCAGGAAAGATCTAAAATTGACACTCTAACATCACAATTAAAAGAACTAGAGAAGCAAGAGCAAACACATTCAAAAGCTAGCAGAAGGCAAGAAATAACTAAGATCAGAGCAGAACTGAAGGAGATAGAGACACAAAAAACTCTCCAAAAAATCATTGAATCCAGGAGTTGATTTTTTGAAAAGATCAACAAAATTGTTAGACCGCTAGCAAGACTAATAAAGAAGAAAAGAGAGAAAAGTCAAATAGACGCAATAAAAAATGATAAAGGGGATATCACCACCAAACCCACAGAAATACAAACTACCATCAGAGAATACTATAAACACCTCTATGCAAATAAACTAGAAAATCTAGAAGAAATGGATAATTTCCTGGACACTTCCACTCTCCCAAGACTAAACCAGGAAAAAGCTGAATCCCTGAATAGACCAATAGCAGACTCTGAAATTGAGGCAATAATTAATAGCCTACCAACCAAAAAAGTACAGGACCAGATGGATTCACAGCTGAATTCTACCAGAGGTACAAGGAGGAGCTGGTACCATTCCTTCTGAAACTATTCCAATCAAGAGAAAAAGAGGGAATCCTCCCTAACTCATTTTATGAGGCCAACATCATCCTGATACCAAAGCCTGGCAGAGACACAACAAAAAAAGAGAATTTTAGACCAATATCCCCGATGAACATCGATGCAAAAATCCTCAATAAAATACTGGCAAAGAGGATCCAGCAGCACATCGAAAAGCTTATCCACCATGGTCAAGTGGGCTTCATCCCTGGGATGCAAGGCTGGTTCAACATATGCAAATCAATAAACGTAATCCAGCATATAAACAGAACCAAAGACAAAAACCACATGATTATCTCAATAGATGCAGAAAAGGCCTTTGACAAAATTCAACAGCTCTTCAAGCTAAAAACTCTCAATAAATTCGGTATTGATGGAACGTATCTCAAAATAATAAGAGCTATTTATGACAAACCCACAGCCAATATCATACTGAATGGGCAAAAACTGGAAAAATTCCCTTTGAAAACTGGCACAAGACAGGGATGCCCTCTCTCACCACTCCTATTCAACATAGTGTTGGAAGTTCTGGCTAGGGCAATCAGGCAAGAGAAAGAAATCAAGGGTATTCAGTTAGGAAAAGAAAAAGTCAAATTGTCCCTCTTTGCAGATGACATGATTGTATATTTAGAAAACCCCATTGTCTCAGCCCAAAATCTCCTTAAGCTGATAAGCAACTTCAGCAAAGTCTCAGGATACAAAATTAATGTGCAAAAATCACAAGCATTCTTATACACCAGTAACAGACAAACAGAGAGCCAAATCAGGAATGAACTTCCATTCACAATTGCTTCAAAGAGAATAAAATACCTAGGAATCCAACTTACATGGGATGTAAAGGACCTCTTCAAGGAGAACTACAAACCACTGCTCAGTGAAATAAAAGAGGACACAAACAAATGGAAGAACATACCATGCTCATGGATAGGAAGAATCAATATCGTGAAAATGGCCATACTGCCCAAGGTAATTTATAGATTCAATGCCATCCCCATCAAGCTACCAATGAGTTTCTTCACAGACTTGGAAAAACTGCTTTAAAGTTCATATGGAACCAAAAAAGAGCCCACATTGCCAAGACAATCCTGTCAAAAGAACAAAGCTGGAGGCATCACACTACCTGACTTCAAACTATACTACAAGGCTACAGTAACCAAAACAGCATGGTACTGGTACCAAAACAGAGATACAGACCAATGGAACAGAACAGAGTCCTCAGAAATAATAGCACACATCTCCAGCCATCTGATCTTTGACAAACCTGAGAGAAACAAGAAATTGGGAAAGGATTCCCTATTTAATAAATGGTGCTTGGAAAATTGGCTAGCCATAAGCAGAAAGCTGAAACTGGATCCTTTCCTTACTCTTTATACAAAAATTAATTCAAGATGGATTAGAGACTTAAATGTTAGACCTAATACCATAAAAACCCTAGAAGAAAACCTAGGTAATAGCATTCAGGACATAGGCATGGGCAAGGACTTCATGTCTAAAACACCAAAAGCAACGGCAACAAAAGCCATAATTGACAAATGGGATCTAATTAAACTAAAGAGCTTCTGCACAGCAAAAGAAATTACCATCAGAGTGAACAGGCAACCTACAGAATGGGAGAAAATTTTTGCAATCTACTCATCTGACAGAGGGCTAATATGCAGAACTTACAAAGAACTCAAACAAATTTATGAGAAAAAAACAACCCCATCAAAAAGTGGGCAAAGGATATTAATAGACATTTCTCAAAAGAAGACTTGCATATGGCCAACAGGCACATGAAAAAATGCTCATCATCACTCGCCATCAGAGAAATGTAAGTCAAAACCACAATGAGATACCATCTCACACCAGTTAGAATGGCGGTCATTAGAAAGTCAGGAAACAACAGGTGCTGGAGAGGATGTGGAGAAATAGGAACACTTTTACACTGTTGGTGGGATTGTAAACTGGTTCAACCATTATAGAAAACAGTATGGCGATTCCTCAAGGATCTAGAACTAGAAGTACCATATGACCCAGCCATCCTATTACTGGGTATATACCCAAAGGATTATAAATCATGCTGCTATAAAGACACATGCACACGTATGTTTATTGCGGCACTATTCACAATAGCAAAGACTTGGAATCAACCCAAATGTCCATCAGTGACAGACTGGATTAAGAAAATGTGGCACATAGACACCATGGAATACTATGCAGCCATAAAAAAGGATGAGTTTGTGTCCTTTGTAGGGACATGGATGCAGCTGGAAACCATCATTCTCAGCAAACTATCACAAGAACAGAAAGCCAAACACCACATGTTCTCACTCATAGGTGGGAACTGAACAATGAGATCACTTGGACTCAGGAAGGGGAACATCACACACCGGGGCCTATCATGGGGAGGGGGGAGGGTGTAAGGATTGCATTGGGAGTTATACCGGATGTAAATGACGAGTTGATGGGTGCTGATGGGTTGATGGGTGCAGCATGCCAACATGGCACCAGTATACATATGTAACAAACCTGCACGTTATGCACATGTACCCTAGAACTTAAAGTATAATAATAATAATAATAATAATAATATATGAAAAAATAAAATAAAATAAAATATTTCCTTATCATCAAACTTTTACCAAGAGCCCTGAAGAATATTCAAGAAATCTCAGGCCTTAGAGATAAGAGCTTCTCTGTATATTTTTGGCTGATTATAACACAGAAATAAATATTTCAGCTAAATAATGATGAAATAATCTGTTTTAAACATTAGTTGTTTAAATGTTGTCTCTCCCATTAGACTATTAATTCCCTGAGGGCAGGGTCTATGTGTTAGGTTGTTCTTGCATTGCTGTAAAGAACTACCCAACATTGGGTAATAAAGAAAAGTGGTTTAATTGGCTTATAGTTTTACAGGCTGTACAAGCGTGGTGCCGACATTGCTTGGCTTCTTGGGAGGTCTTGGAGTTTTTACTCATGGTGGAAGGCAAAGTGGGAGCAAGCACTTCACATGGTGAAAATAGGAGCAAATGACAGAAAGAGAGAGAGCAAAAGGTGATGGGGTGTGGGGAGGAGCCACACACTTTTAAATGATCAGATCTCGTGAGAACTCACTATCATGAAGACGGCACCAAGCCACGAGGGATTCATCTCCATGATCCAAGCAGCTCTCACCAGGCCCCGCCTCCAGAATCGGGGATTACAATCCAAGGTGAGATTTGGGCAGGGACAAATATCTAAACAAATCAGTCTACGTATATTTCACCTATGTACAGTTGTATAACTGTAGTTGCCAATAGAAGTTTTAGATAGAGCTGGCAAACCATAAATACTGGATAAATGGAATTCAAGTATCAAGTTGACATAAAGATTGTCACACAAAAAGATCTCTAAAAATGACAATGGCCACTCATGGGGAAGGCTAGGGTTCTTTTTCTTCTTAGGACTTGCAGTTCCTCAGACATGTGTAGGCCTGCCATTGACTCTGTGTTCTCTGTGTTGCTCTCTGAATCTTAATTTTCCCACTTTTTTTTTTTTTTTTTTTTTTTTTAGGTGGAGTGTTGCTCTGTTGCCCAGGCTGGAGTGCAGTGGAGCAATCTCGGCTCACTGTAAGCTCCGCCCCCCGGGTTCACACCATTCTCCTACCTCAGCCTCCCAAGTAGCTGGGACTACAGGTGTACGCCACCATGCCCAGCTAATTTTTTTTTTATTTTCAGTAGAGATGGGGTTTCACCATGTTAGCCAGGATAGTCTCGATCTCCTGACCTTGTGATCTGCCTCCCTCAGCCTCCCAAAGTGCTGGGATCACAGGCGTAAGCCACAGTGCCCGGCCTATTTTCCCACTTTTGAAATGGAGATGAAACATCTGTCATGAGTAAGGAATGGTAAGAGTGAGCTATAGGTGTGGCTGTTTAGTGACTCTACCAGTGTGCTTTGCTGGAAATAAAGAGACAAATGGCATATATAAAATGTCCTCGGTAGGAGCCAGCCTTCCTCTCCAACAGGCAGAGACAATGCTCAGTGTTCATTACACTGTGTTTTACTCACATTCTAGAAAGATAATTTTTTAAAAATTTTTTATTTTTTTGAGACAGAGTCTTGCTCTGTCACCCACGCTGGAGTGCAGTGGCTCGATCTTGGCTCACTGTAATCTCTGCCTCCTGGGTTCAAGCGATTCTTCTGCCTCAGCCTCTCCAGTAGCTGGGATTACAGGCATGTGCCAGCACATGTGCTAATTTTTGTTTTTAGTAGAGATGGGGTTTCATCACATTGGCCAAGTTGGTCTCAAACTCCTGACCTCAGGTGATCCACCCACCTTGGCCTCCCAAAGTGCTGGGATTACAGGTGTGAGCCACCACATCTGGCCCAAAAGATTACATTTTTTAACCTTCTTTGTAGGTGGGTAGGTCTGGAATGATATGATTTGGAAAATGAAATGTAGGTAAAAATGATATAATTTCCAAACTTGATCCTTAAACACATCTTGCATTGGCCGGGCGTAGTGGCTCATGCCTGCAATTCCAGCACTTTAGGAGGCTGAGGTGGGTGGATCACCTGAGGCCAGGAGTTTGAGACCAGCCTGGTCAACATGGTGAAATCCCTTCTGTACTAAAAATGCAAAAATTAGTGGGCATGCTGGCATGTGCCTGTAATCCCAGCTACTTGGGAGGCTGAGGCAGGAGAACTGCTTGAACCCTGGAGGTGGAGGTTGCAGTGAGCTGAGATTGCACCACCGCACTCCAGCCTGGAAGACAGAGGGAGACTCTATCTCAAAAACAAACGAACAAACACCGTCCTGCATCAACTGCTAACCTTCTCTTCCCATTTTCTGGTAACACTGGAAGCCACATGCCCCAGATGGGGTAGCCACAAGATGAAAGCTATTTAGGTCCCTGAGCTTGGAGGGTAGTCACCCAAGAGAGCCACATAACCCATATGAGACTGTGCTGTGAAAGAGGACAACAAAACAAAACAAAACAAAAAAACGACCAAAAACCTTGATATGTGAAGCCACTGAGATTTTTGTGGTTACAATGGCTAGCATTAATAATCATTAATAATTCTAATTAATATGCCTCTTGATACTTGTAAGAGATTTTCTAGTCTGGGGGAGGGAGGAGAAGCAATAGAGGGGATAAAATGAGATAGAGGGGTTGTGGTGCTTGAGAGAAGGGGATGGGGTGCGGATACCATGTTCAGAGTCAGTCTACTTCTAGGAGAACTTCGCCTTACCGTTCAACAAGAGCTGTGTTTCTTGTCGGTCCTATTGGCATATTGTGAACACGTTCCTTTCACAGTAGTCAGTAGGTCTCCCTAGATGACTGGCTATAACACTCATCTGTATTTCAGAACTCTGTCTGGGGCTGGGTGTGGTGGCTCACATCTGTAATCCCAGCACTTTGGGAGGCTGAGGCAGGAGGATCACTTGAGCTCAGGAGTTCGGATCAGCCTGGACAACATAGTGAGACCTCATCTCTCTTTCTGTATAAAAACTTTGGCTGGTTACTGTCTAACATAAATCAGTTAAACTCCCCTCTCTCTTACTTCCTCCCTCCCTAAATACAGAAGGTTCCTGTTCTTTTGTGAATCAAAGAACATGAAGGTGGATCCCTGAATATCCAAAACAGTAGGATAGAAGGAAAACATCTCATTGGTGTCCTTGGAAAAAGGTATACAAAACTAGCTCATAAGCAAGGACAGTATGAGAAAGCATAGCCCTGTTATAAAAATAGCTAACATGGCCGGGCACAGTGGCTCAGCACTTTGGGAGGCTTTACTTGGCTTTACTTGAGTGAATCACCTGAAGTCAGGAGTTTGAGACCAACCTGGTCAACATGGTGAAACCCCGCTTCTACTAAAAATATAAAAATTAGCTGGGTGTGGTAGCATGCACATGTAGTCCCAGCTACTCAGGAGGCCAAGCAGGAGAATTGCTTGAACCTGGAAGGTGGAGGTTGCAGTGACCCAAGATTGCACCACTGCACTCCAGCCTGGGCAACAGAGCAAGACTCCCTCAAGAAAGAAAGAAAGAGAGAGAGAGAGAGAGAGAAAGAGAGAGAGAGAGAGAGAGAGAGAAAGCAAGCAAGCTAACATGTAATGGTGTTTATTATGTAACTGGCACTGTGCCAAAAGTTAGACACATATCATCTCATTTAATCATCACTACAGCTATATAAGTTGTTTATTGTTTTATTTAATTAAAGAAGAAACATTTTATTTTTTAAATAAAAGAAGAAGTCACAGAAAGGGTAAATTGCCCTGATCCCATGGTTAGTAAATGCAAGACTCAATGATTTCTCATTGCTTTTGAGACAGATAACAAATACCTTAATATACCTTACAAAATCCCATATGATCTGGTCCTTGTCTATGAACCCATCTTACTACTGAAGCCAGACATACTGACCTTCTTTTAATTTCTCAATCATATAATGTTTTTTCCCACTCTAGTAACTCTTTCCCCCTTTTCCCCTCCTTCCTTTTTTTTTTTTTTTCTTTTTCACTTGGAGAATTTTTCCTTGTCTAAGTCCCGACCTGAAATTCTGTCAAGTCCTCTTTCTCCACACACTCATAGTAACTTGCACTTCGGTTCCTGGCATTATCAGAAACATTTATTTGTATTATCCTTGGACTATTGTCTGTTTCTTCTAGAATGTGATCTCTGTGAGGCAAGGACTAGGGCTTGTTAGCTCAATATCTCTATTTGGCCCATACTAAGCTCACAGTAAATGTTCAGAGAATGAATAAAATGAATGATCCTTAGGTTTTTAAATTGGTCCCTGGAATAAATATTGATGGAAGACGGGATGAGGGTGGGAAAATAGGTGAAGAATATTGCTATTTGAAAAGAACTCTGAGAACATATCACTTGCTGGTATTCTTAATAGATTCATTGTGTTGGAAAGAGATTTCTGTTTGCTTTTTAAATATTTTTCACAGTTCTGCAGTGATAGGCACTCTTGATATTTTTTGAAGACAGTATTATTCTATACAAGTGGAGGATGGTGGTGCATGCATGTAGTCCTAGCTATTTGAGAGGCTAAGAATGGAGGATTGCTTGAGCCCAGGATTTCAAGGCCAGCCTGGGCAACATAGTGATACACTGTCTCTAAAAAACAAAAGTAAACAAAACCCCCGTCAATTTAAAATAACAAACAAACAAAAACTGAGTTTTCGAGCTCCTGGTGGTCCTGAATTTATCACAAAGGATTCTTGAATTTATAAAAATATTGGCCAGGGGTGACCAGGTGCGGTGGCTCACACCTGTAACCCCACCACTTTAGGAGGCCGAGGCAGGTGAATCACGAGGTCAGGAGATCGAGACCATCCTGGCTAACATGATGAAACGCTGTCTCTACTAAAAATACAAAAAATTAGCTGGTCATGGTGGTGGGTGCCTGTAGTCCCAGCTACTTGGGAGGCTGAGGCAGGAGAATGGCGTGAACCCGGGAGGCGGAGCTTGCAGTAAGCAGAGATCGGGCCACTGCACTCCAGCCTGGGCGACAGAGTGAGACTCCGCCTCAATAAGTAAGTAAGTAAGTAAATAAATAAATAAATATTGGCTGGGCGCGGTGGCTCACGCCTGTAATCCCAGCACTTTGGAAGGTCGAGGCGGGCAGATCATGAAGTCAGGAGTTCACGACCACCCTGGCCAATATAGTGAAACCCTGTTTCTACTAAAAATACAAAAAATTAGCCGGTCGTAGTGGCAGGCGCCTGTAGTACCAGCTACTCAGGAGGCTGAGGCAGACGAATCGCTTGAACCCAGGAGGCGGAGGTTGCAGTGAATAGAGAGTGCACCACTGCACTCCAGCCTGGGGGACAGTGCACGACTCTGTCTGAAAAAAAAAAAAAATTGGCGTTTTGTGTAGATTGAGTAAATGACATGTCTTTACATATGTGTACATATCTACATTCTTCAAAAAATATATGTAGATGCTACTGTAAATAATACAATGCCAATTTATTTAATAGCATGAATAAATTTCACAGTAATTTTTCATAATTATGCTTTCCCTTTATCAGCAGATACCTTCACTCTAATTGTTTTACATATTCTTAATATGAAAACATGGTCCTCATACTTAAATGGCGAAAAGAGGACTAAATCTTCTAACTATTACAAAATGAATTTTAGAAATGTTATTAAAATAGAAGTGATCTTTAGGTATCAATGTTCTAGTTTTATATTGTATTTTTACATTCCTCATGGAAACTGGCTTCTTAAATCAAGGCCATCTCCAAAATTATGTTTGGTTCTTCTTTTTATGAGATATCTCTTTGTTTGTTTGTTCTCTCCTTAGCTTTTTTGTGTTATAGAGAATATAACTCGTGGACCAACTACTAAAGGAAAAAAATTGATATTTAAGGGACGTTATAAATTAATTTTGACTTGTTAGAACATTAGGAAAATATTGTCATGCTACAAAAAATTTTCATTTGCTCATAATTATCAATTTGATTATATTAGTAGGAATTAAGAAAAGTGGAAAAGTATCTTTCCAATAAATCAAAGTTCTTACGGTATCTCTTCAATCCATCCTATGCATGTCTCCAAAGTAATTTTTCTAGATTTCTTATTTAACATTTTAGTTTCTGCTCAAACACCTGCAGTGACGCTAATCGCCTACAGATTAAAGCCCAAATATTTTAGCTTAGTGTGCCATGTTCTCCTCAGTTTGTTTCCAACTTGTTTTTCTGTTTTTATTTCTCAATATGTCCCTGCAAATCTGCTAGAGTGTGGAGGTTAAGCATTTGGTTGAGAGCAAGAAAAACTTGGATCAAGCCCTAGTTGTACCAGTTGCCATTAGGCATTGAGCTGAGTGCCTAACACTCAATATCACATTTAAACCCCACAGCAGCCATTGTGATCTTGACTTTGCAGGTCAAAACACCAAGACTTTAGGGAGTTAGGCAACTGGCCTGATGCCATGCCAGTTAAGTATATGGCCTGAAGAATGAGACAGGTTTTCAGTTTCTGTAAACTGGTCAATTTTTTAATTGAAGATGTGAGGCGTACATGGTAACTTTGAACATATTCGATTTACAAAAACAAATCCAAATCTAAATGAGAGAATGTGAATACTGCCATAGAGTTTATCAAGTGGAAATTATCTTATTTCCACAGTTTTATCCTAGAATTTGTTTCGAAATGAAGCCTGACATTTAAGGAAGAAGGATGATTGGATGGGAGCAGAGTGCAGGGGGAGCCTGCAGCCAGTGGAATGCGGAGCCACCTCAGGCCCTCTGTGACTTGGCATGCCACTTGGTCTCCCTGAGCCTTATTTTACCATATTGTAGAATGTGCACCCCAAGGGTCTTCTTTCTGGCCTCACACCATCATTATCAGGATATGTAAAAGTACTAGAAAATGTATCAAACGCTGGGCAAATAAAAAGTACTACTACTATCTTCTGTTCAAGATGTGACTATTTTTCCCATAGCAGTAGAGGATGGAATCATACTAATTTCTACCATGGAATCATACTATTTTCCACCTTGGTGATAGGAATACTTTCTTAGGACATAACATTTTTTCATTTTCTCCTACATGATTGTGTACATACTTGAATTTAGTTTAATTTTCCATGGACACAACTCCATTTTGACTACTGAGTAGATTAATAAACTGATTCAGAAAATCACTAGAAGCTTGGTTGGCTGATGAATAGGACAGAGATTAATAAGCAACTTATTTGTAAGTTTTAAAGATATAACCTGGAAAACATTAGCCAGTTGTAAAAATGTTGTCATATTTTCTCTTTACCAATACCTTACCTCACTGTTCACAAGCTCTAAGCTAAGGGAATATGTGCAGATTAATCAACATTCCCACCTGTGTAGCAAGACAATTGGTCAGTGGATGGGAGAGTCAGTACAGTTCACAGGATCTCCTTGATCTGGTTTCTCTTTTTATCTTTTTTTTTTTTTTTTGAGATGGAGTCTTGCTCTGTCGCCCAGGCTGGAGTGCAGTGGCGCCACCTCGGCTCACTGCAAGCTCCGCCTCCCGGGTTCTCGCCATTCTCCTGCCTCAGCCTCCCGAGTAGCTGGGACTACAGGCACCCGCCACCACGCCTGGCTAATTTTTTGTATTTTTAGTAGAGACGGGGTTTCACTGTGTTAACCAGGATGGTCTCGATCTCCTGACCTCGTGATCCACTTGCCTCGGCCTCCCAAAGTGCTGGGATTACAGGCGTGAGCCACCGAGCCCGGCCCTTTTTTAATCTTAAGTATATGTGACAGCCTGATTGTAGCATGTGAAGTCAAAACTGTACTCATGTGGTTAAAAAAAATACAAAACTTAAGTTTCTAATTTTTTTTTCATAAGAGGCAGTATAAGACAATATAAAAAGCACCATATCCGTAATTACTACACATTGCTTTGCTTTCATATATGGAATAGATTTTGTGAAACCAAGTAAATCATTTCCTAATGTTTAGTCCTCATGTGATATAACACATAGTAAATAGTGCCAAGTACTAAGATGTGAAATACAAGCGAAACGATTCACAGAATACAAAGCATTCATTCCAAATACTCATAAGAATAAATGAAGAGTAATAAATGAAAATAGATAATCCACCTATTTTACTTAATTCTCATACATAGCATAATTTCACATTTAGAAAAGAAAAAAATACAAGATATAAATACTTTCCATAAAGCTGAACCGAAGCTTTGAAGAACTTTTTCCTATAAAATTATTTACAAGCAGAAATGTTTGTCCTGAATATCAAGATGAACACTTGAATGTTTGTTTCAAAGAATTAAATTATTTCAGTGCTGTCCTAAAGCTGTAGTTTCAAAATCATGGAAAGGTTTTTGAAACCAAATGCTTTTCTTCTTTTGAGGATATAGATACACACATGCGCGCGCACGCACGCACACACACACACACACACACACTTAAAAGACCTGGGCTCATTTTTAAAAATGCAGAATACGTTTTCCCAACTCCATTATTCCTCTCCCTCTGGCTTCTTGAGATGAACACTTTACTAGGATAAAGGATTTCTTCTGTAAGCAAGTCTTATTTCAGATTAATTGGAACCAATTGAGAACGCAAACACCATTCACTTTTTAGCATTGATATGCTGTTGGGTTGGAACCCATCTGCTGCTGTTGCCGAAAGTACTTGGCCAAAGTGGCAGTTTGGAAAGAGATGGAGGAAAATGGACAAGGGAGCACTTCTCAGAGTGCAAATTTAGGCTCCATACAAGGAGCTTTCCCTTCCTACAGGATGAGTAGTGGAATGGCCTCTCAATTTTTACCAATATGTTTTTTAGAATTGCTGTGGATCATAAAATGCTGTATATCTCCTATTATTTCCCATTAATTTTTTTTTTCTTTTTTTGAGAGGGAGTTTCGCTTTTTGTCAGGCTGGAGTGCAATGGCATAATCTCGGCTCACTGCAACCTCTGCCTCCCAGGTTCAAGCTATTCTCCTGCCTCAGCCTCCTGAGCAACTGGGATTACAGCTGTGCACCACCAAGCCCAGCTAATTTTTGTATTTTCAGGAGAGACAGGGTTTCACCATGTTGGCAAGGCTGGGCTCGAACCCCTGGCCTCAAGTGATCCACCTGCCTCGGCCTCCCAAAATGCTGGGATCACAGGCATGAGCCACAGCCACCAGCCTATTTCCCATTTTAAATAGTAAAATTATCATGTCCTTGTTTCTGTATTGTATGTTAAGTGCGGTGAAAGCAGAGAACTTGACTTTTTAAATTCATGGGTTATCAGACCAAGGGGAGCCCCCAGGGAAAGACTGAATATCAACTGGAAAGCCTAAATTTTAAGCTGGTTGTGGTAATTGGCTGAGACTTTGTAGGTTTTTTCTTTGATTGGATTGTTTTAAGAGTAGAAAGAAGAATGAAATATTTTAGTGACCAGAAGGGCAGAGCAAAATCCTACCCATTCACTACACTGTTTTTCTTTCTGGACAGAAAGTTATTAAGATCACTTTCAATCTGACATTTTAATAAAAAGGCTGAAACTGGAGTTATGGTTGTAGATGAGATGGAGTAAACATGTTTCACCCTTTCTCTCACACTGAATATAACTATAAAACCCAAATAGAATGCATGGCGGCAATTGTTGGAAGATTCTGGAAAGTAAATAGGAGCAGGTAGATTGGAACAAAACAGAATTTGAAGTATAATCCAATTCATGGTGAATCTACTATTTTCCCTCTTTGATGTACCCCAACGTGAACTCAGTGTGCCTGTTAACCTGGAAGTGAGCACTATAGTTCAGGTGGAAAGGTCTCCAAGAGAAGCCTCTGTCCTTGGTTTGAAGCCTAGGAAAGGAAGCCCCTAATGCTCAAGGAGAATGTGAATATGCACTCATTCCTGTTCTGTTTTCTTCATTCTTTTATTTCCTAGCCCACTCAGGCAATTCTGAATGGTAACAGTGGAAGCAGCTATGAAAACCCCAAAATCCAAAACTTTGAGGAAGAGGACCCCTCCTCTCCATTTGGTGGAGCTGTTGTTCCAAGACAGTGGGACAAACCCCTGTTGATTCCCTGCCTCTGTTCTCCCTCTGCTTTGGCCAGGACACAGGTTTAGTCATGAAAGTGTGTGACACAGAGTGTGACACAGCAGGGTAACCAGAACTCCAAGTGTTTGTCTAGTGGACCATGTAGGGGAGGCCCAGGGAATGGGAAAGTATTGGAGAGCTCTTGGGAAGGGAGGAGCTTGTGAAATCAACCCCATATAGTTGTTTATGAGCGCCAAGCTCACCTTTAAGCTGCACCAATATAGGTCTGATCCTCATATGCATACCAAAGACTTTGAGAACTGAACTAATAGACTGTCCAGGGTTCAGACTGACCATTTGGCAGTACACACTTAGGAAAGATCCAGAAAGCATGACAGAAGCTTTGAAAATTGAACTGACTTTGGAATCACAGTCTATAGAGAGTGTACTGAAACTTGTGTCTTGTACATACTCAGTCAATTGCCTGCTAAAACCAAATATCAATATTCTTCACAGAACTTAAACAAGACCCAGAGTGACATGATATAATATTCAAAGTGTCTAGAATATAATCCAAAATTATTTAGTGTTCAAAGAACCACAAAAATCTTAACTCACATGGAAAAAGACAATATATGTTAACACCAAAAGTATACAGACATTAGAGTTATCTGACAAAGACTCTAAAGCAGTTATTTCAAAAATTTTTGAATGAATAGTCATGCTCTTGCAACAACAGTTAAAGCCTCAGCAAAGAAATTGATAATATAAACAAAAACAAAGTGGAAATTTTAGAATTAAAAAATACAATTATCAAAAAAATTAAAAGGCTTACTGGAGGGACTTAATAGCAGAATGGAGATGAAAGAAGGGTCAGTGAACTTGAAGATAGATCAATAGAAATTACTCAATCTGAAAAAGATTTTTGAACAACTGGAAAAAGAATTAATAGAGCTTCAGAGACCTGTGGAGCAATAAAAAAATCGAATTTTCTTATCGTCAAAGTCTCATAAAGAAAGGGAAAAATACAATGCTGAAAAACACTTGAAAAAATAATGCCCCAAGTCCTGCAAATTTGTTGAAAGACAAAAACTTAAGTTTATACTTATTAAGAAGTTGGGCAAATCTCATACATTATAAACTCAAAGAAATCCATGTGTAGAGACATTGTAATCAGACTGCTAAAATCTTAAAACAGCCAGATTAAGATAATGCATTACATGTATGGGAATGATGATTTGAATGACTGGATTTGTCATCAGAAAGCAAAGAGGCAGGGAGGAGGAGGGACAACATTTTTAAAGTACTGAAAGAAAAGAAGCGTCAACCTAGAATTTTGTTTCTAGCTAAAATACTCTTCAGGATTAATGGTGAAATAAAAATTTCTCAAATGAAGAAAAAGAGAGTTTATAGGCAAAAGACCTATTATAAAAGAATTGCTAAAGGAAGCTTTTCAAACAAAAGTGAAATGATACTGAAAGGAAAGGTAGAACATCAGGAATAAAAGAAAAGAAAAAGACATGGAAAACATCTCGGTAAACATAATAATAGAATATTCTCATCCTCTGAGTTCTTAAAAATATGTTTGGCTGTTAAAAGCAAAAATTGAAATTTGTGGGATGAGGTTCTCAATGAATGCAGTTGTAATTCAAGACAACTGTAGCGTAAGTGGACAGGCTAAAGCAATATACAAAGTGGTAGGGTTTCTATGTTCCAATTGAAGTGGTAATATATGGATTCATAAAAAAAAACTGCAGAAAATTGAATGTGTATCTCAAGTGAAATGATTAAAAATACCATACAAGATAAGAATAGATACATTAAAATGAAATATTTTTAAAAGGCTTAAATAACCAAAAGAAGGCAGAAAAAACACAGGAATCCCCCCCCCCAAAAAAAAAGGGTCACAAAAATAAATTGAAGCATGGGAATCTAAACCCAAACATGTAAATAGTTACATTAAATGTAAAAGATCTAATTGCACCAATTAAAAGACAGATATAATCAGAATACATTTAAAAATATGACCTAACTTATGTACTGTGTACAAGAAACTCACTTCAGTTTGATACATAAGAGGTTAAAAGAATGGAAAAATATGTACCATGCAAACACTACTATAAAGAAAGCTTGAGTAGCTATGTTAATGTCAAATAAAGAAGACTTTAGAGCAAAGAAAATTACTAGAAATAAAAAGGACTATTACATACTGTTAAAAGGATTAACTCAAGAAGAATACACAAATACTAGACATATATGCAATAACAGAGCTTTAAGATACATAAAGTGAAAACTAACAGGGATGAAAGTACAAGTAGACACATCTATAATTAGAAACTTCAACATTCCTCTCTCAGCAATAGATATAATAAATAGATGGGACATGAGCAAGAATATAGAAGAACTGCAGAATGGTTCAACCAACTGGATCTGTCATAAAACACTCTACCCAAGAGCAGCAGAATAGACATTCTTTTCGAGTGCATGGAACATTCGCCAAGATAGACCATCTCATAGATCATAAAATAAGGCTGAGAAATTGAACATCATTGAAATAGTACAAAGTATCTTCCGAGGCTACAAGAAAATTAAACCAGAAGTAACAACAGAAAGATAATATCTCTAAATACTTGGTAATTAATCATCAAATCTTAAAATAATGGGCAAAAGAGAAAGTCTCAAAGGAATTTGAAAATAGTTTGAAGTAAATGAAAATCAAAATACAAATTGTAGGATGAAGTTAAGTGTTTAGAGGGACATTTATAGCACTAAATATGCATATTTTAGAGGGAAAAATGGTCTTAAAGAACTTAAGCTTCTACCATGATACACTTGAGAAAGAACAAATTAAACTCAAATCAATAAGAATGAAGGAAATTATAAAGACAAAAGCAGAAATCAATGAACTTGAAAACAAAAAATAGAGAAAAATCAAAGAAACTAAAAATTAGTTCTTTGAAAAGATCAATGCAATTTGTGAAGCTCTAGCAAGAAAACAGAGAGAATGCAAATGATTGATACCAGGAATGAAAGAAGGGACATTACTATCAACTCTAACATTAGAAGGAAAATAAGAAATATGCCAAATAATTCTACTCACATAAACTAGATGAAATGGATTAATCTCTGAAAAACCACAAACTCCCAAAACTCACCTGAGATGAATAGGTAGCCTCAATAGTTCTACAACTATTGAAGTAATTGAATTTGTAGTTAAAAACGTTCTGAAGGAGAAATCCGCAAGCCCTGTTGGTTTCACTGGCAGTAAGAGGATTTTGAATGTTCACAACACAAAGAAATTATGTGTTTGAGGTGATAGATATGCTAATTACCTGATTTTATCATTACATGTTGTATACATGTATTGAAATATCACTCTATCCCATAAATATGCACAATTATTACATCAACTAAAAAGGGAAAAATGTCTTTACATGAATCCCAGGTACTCTTAAAATACTTGTTTGATAGACCATAAAATGCTCAAACAGCACGATGGGCTTTAAAATAATTCAAAGGAAAATACTAAAAGAAAAGTGGTGGTGATAAAAACAGGTGAATATAACTATTTTGATAACTTTTTTTTTTTTTTTTTGAGACAGGGTCTCACTGTGTTCCCCAAGCTGGAGTGCAGTGATGGGATCATGGCTCGCTGCAGCCTTGATCAACCTGAGCTCAAGCAGTCCTCCCACCTCAGCCTCTTGAGTAGCCCTGACTACAGGCATGTGCCACCACGCCTGGCTAATTATTTGTATTTCTCGTAGAGAAGGGGGTTTTGTCCTGTTGCCCAAGTTGGTCTCTAACTGCTGGTCTCAAAGTGATCCGCCCACCTCGACCTCCTAAAGTGCTGGGATTACAGATGTGAGCTATTGTGCCTGGCCAAGAACACTTTAAAAACTATAATCATTGGAACAAACAGAACTCAAGAGATGGGATACATTTTTTACTAAACCCAAAGAAAGTAAATTGAAAAGTGATGTTGAAAAACTAATCCCAAACGTAAGACAGATAAGGGGATAAAAAATATGAAAGAAAAATTAAGAAACGTAGTATATAGCTTGAGGGACTCCAATACAGGTCTAGTGAGAAGCCCAGGCATAAAGAATGGAGTGAAAGGTGGAGAGGCAATAGCTAAAGAGATAATAACTGATAAGGTTTCAAAATTGAAGAAGGACATTAGTATTCAGAATGAAAGTACACATTGAGTGCTGAGCAAAGTAAATATATGTTGAAGGGTGACAACAAGAAAAATTACCTCGTAATTAGATACAAATGTACATGAGAATTTATACCAACCAATCTCTGACACTTGCACATATTACATTAGAGTAAGTTGTGTAAATGAAATTAGAATTGTTATTTTCATTTATGTAGACTCCAAAGACCCTAGAAAAGGGCTTTGCTGATTGTAGATACACAGTATATTTGTTGAATAAATGAAAGAAAACTTAGGGAAGGAAAACGACTTCTCTCTATCTTGCTTTCCCATATCTGTGGTCATTAATCAGGGTATAACTGCCTCATGCTGACTTTTTCAAGTGTGAATGGGAAGGAGTTGGTGTCTGAACTTGGATCTTTCTAAATCATTTTTCATGGCTTTTGTACTCCTAAGGGAGGAATTTTTTTTAGGGATCTGAGGTTAGGATGCTTGCTCTGGCTTTGTTTTGAATTCAGATCATATCAGGTAAGAGTCTATATCCTAGTCTTACCTTCCTGAAATGACAGGCTTGGCTTTAGTGCAACTTTGTTTTTAACTGCCTGTGTCCATCCAGCTACTGAAGTCAAGGCACTAGGGTAGTTTGGTCTGAGGAAGATCTGAATGGAAAAACCATTTGCGTTCTAAGCTTTCATCAGTGAAAAGCCATGTTGTGAAATAAAAATATGCTTTTAAGGGGACATAGTTTGTCTGCCATGACTGATTTCCTGGACCTGCCACCCTCATGCTATTTCAAGGCCTCTCCAATCCTGTCTTCTGTCTTGGGCAGCAGCAGCCCTCAGCTCCCAGTGAAAATCTTTTCCATATTCTTTTTTATGCTGCATTTTTGCTTAAAATGCAATATTCACATAATTTAGGTGATAACATAGGCATGGTTTTCCCAATATTTCCCTCATCTTTCTTCCTGATAATGAATATTTAGACAAAATCCTAATCATCTACTTTGTAAAAATCCACTGGAATCACGATTAAAAAACTAAACTGGAGATTTCTGTGAATTTCCATCTCGCACTCCCTTCCTGTGAATTTCCCTCCTGTGGATTCCCAGGTCATTGACAGAATATTGAGCTAATCAAAAGCAAAATGTTTCAGCAGCTTTCAAACACTGATTTCAAGGGGTTGTTTGGATTTTCTCTATATTAGTATTATGAGATTTCAGGATTTCCAGTTAGATGTATGGGAAAAATAATTTTAAATTAGTGTCTAATTAGAAACAATTAGAAACTCATTCCAATCTGTAAAATTCAGCAGGGATCATTATTCAAAAAGTCATTAAAATCAATGTGTTATTGACAAAAAGAATTTGTATCTCTCATCACTTACACAAAACTTTGGAATTTTCTTTCTTTGATCTTGACAATCAGTAGCTTTATTGTGTTAATCATAAAACATTTTCTTAATAGATTTATCTAAATTATGGGAAAATCAATAGTTACCTGAGGATGAATCTTTTTTTTTTTCTCTCACTGAGGAAAAAAATATCAGAAATAGAAGTGTTAGTGGCATATAGTTTACACATTTTTCTTAATAACTTGCAAATAAATGTCACATTATTTTTGTCTATGTAGAATGCTAAATACTGTGATGTCATGGAGTATTTTGTAGGCATAGCCCCTGATGAACAAGGTAATTTGTACGTTTGTGTGCGAGTTATACCCAGATATGATATTACACCCTAGTCCCTGTCTTTGTGGTTGGTAAAGTTATAGGTTCAAATTAGAAAAAGATGGTGGTTAGGAAGAGAGGTCTTTAAAGATTGCTCACTCCTGTAATGTGTGGATAAAGACTAAATATTTTAAATCATAATCCTAATTACAAGTATCATTAATGAAATGTAAGCCTCAATCAGCGATACCATATTTTATTATAGCACTGAAATAAAAAAGAAACATGGGGAAGTTGTAGCATTTCCCACTGTTAGTTTATAAATAACAATATTTAAGCATAAAATATTAAACCAACATAATTAAGGCTCTTATACCTCAAGAGTCAGTTAGCAATAATATTGAAAGTATCTAAATTACTAAATGGTAGAGGAATAGACTCCCATGTAGTCTGGCTGCACTAAAATAGAAACGTCTCAGTTAAAGTCAGTGCCATGTTTTCTAAGGAACCAGTCAGGCTTATGCAGTTAGTTAGAATAAGATGCCTGAAGTGTGAATGTATAAAGTTGACTGTCATACACCGTGACCCTTGCAGCTCTCCAGTGCTCAGTTCATGCTTCTCTTGTAAGTGTAGCTTCTTGAAGGCTTGTGTGAGAGCTGTTGAGAGTGAGGGTAAATTTCCTAATATTTCTCCTGCTTCAGGTAGAGAGTTAAGAAAAAGGGTGGGGTAGGGTAGGGAGGGACTTAAAACATTCCTTTTTTGCAGATTTTTTTGAAGGTTCAAAAGTGGAGAGGTGAAAGTCAAATATGTCATATTTCATAGTACTTGAGCAGCTGCAAATTTCCTACTATAGAAAAAATGATCTTGTGGATGGTTCAGATGTACACCTCAAGATAATTGAAACTTTCACCAGGGGTTTTGGACTTTCTATAAGAAAAAAAAACAATAATTGGAAATTGTTCATTGTGAATACATTAGATTTCTACAGACAAAACATTCATGAAGTGCAATTATAGCCAGTATTGCTATATTAGTATGAATGTTAATAGCATGTTTGTTTTTGAAATGGGTTATGCATTCTGATAAATGTCTGCTTTAATCTAGTCATCTGTGTATCACTTGTCTAAGTACTCTCATTTAAGATGCCATATCCCTTCTTGTAGCAATAAAGGGGTAAAGCAACATTAATATTAAATAATTAGAAAAACAAAAGGGGAATGATTAAACATATTTACATAATTGAAATAACACTGTGTCGCAGTGGGAAATCGGGACAATGTTGTCTCCTTTCAAAGTAATTCATAATTCAGATTTTTAATTATGGCATATTCATTCATTTAAAGATGATTCTGGATGAGAGGGCCACTAATGAAATACAATCATTAGCATCTAAACAAAGTAATTTACAAAGTCTCCTTTAGGGGAAAAGATTTCTAGAACATCATCAATCACACAAGATATGCAAAAACAAGCAATTAAACCACACACAAGAACTACAACAGCCTTATATATCAGTAATGTACACATGAAAACATAACTGATTACAATGATTAGACTAGGGTAGTGTGGTTAATTTGTATTTTATGTAGTGATTCCATGGAAGAATGCACCCGGACAGACACATTACACACAAGAGGAACTTCGTTTCATTCATACATACTTAAAACACATTACCAAAACTCCCCCAAAAATCCCACCTTGAAATTTGAGTCATTGCCTGGACATCCATGTGGGATCAAAATTCTGCCCAGTTTAATAAAACATCTTCCTTTCTCTTGCCCCTTTTTTTGCCTGCTGCTTGCTTTTATAAACTGGCAAAATGTGGAATTAGGAGAGTATTTTGTGAGAGGCAGGTGCTACATTGGTTTCTCATTATTTGCTCAAATCCTGCTTTAGGCTTCCAGTGACAAAGTGCTTCCTGCCCTCACGGGGTCAGTGATTTACTGGCTCTTCCTCCACATACACAATTATGAATCATTAAGCATGCAGCAGGCCTAACTGGATAGTAGGATTCTCTGACTTTTAATGCCTGTATACACTATCTTGCTAACTGAACCCACAAAAGGGGCTGGTTTCAAACACTGCTCCTATGGGCCGAATTCTAATCTTGTTGAAAACCTACAGTGCTTCCTTCTGCCAGCTGGTTTTTCTTTGTGAAGGTAGAAGGAAGGCTTTGGTGTCAGAGGAGAAGAAATTAGAAGAGTGCTATTGTGTGGGGAGGGGGGACTCTACTGAGGAGCTGGCACCCCAGTGTAGGCTGAGCTGCCTTTGATAACCACTAGCTACAGAAGCCAAAATATGCTCTATTTAGTACTCGAAGGATAAAAATACTGGTTAATTTTCAACAGTGCTCCTTCATTTGACTTTACAATTCACCACAGTGAACATTAATGCAGGAATGGCTTGGTTGAGGAGGAGTTTAAGATTAGAGCCCCTCTTCTCATTAGCCCCAACAGCCTGACCCAGGGTGACTGAGAAGCAATTTGTCGCCAGATTCTCATTTTTCTCCTGTTATGGCTCCTTGTAAATGAAGCGCGGCAATTTATTGTAGCACCTCTAGGAGTCAAGAACATAATGTGTAAAACACATACAAAAAAATCTTTCTTCACATTCATTAACACCCAGCACATAGAGGCTGTTCACTTTTCCCTCTAATGAAGGAGGGGGATCTTAAATCTGAAGCTTTCCATCAAGTGAAGAAGTCCTCTTCAGGCCATTAGACGGAGGCTGAGTTGGATTGAAGAAAGGTCATTGACAAAAACAGAGAATGGCAATACGAGGAAAAATAGAAAATGGATAAAAGGGAAGACTTTACAAGCCTCGAAGAATGGAGAGTACATTTTTGGCATCAGTGATCAACCCTTCTCGTCTCCCAGTGTATTTTCTGTTGTCAGTGAAGAAAAGAATATCTGGCTTTTTATTTAGCTGGAAATTGCTCTAGTGTTTGGTCAATTCTCATTTCTTCACCCTTGATCTGACCTTGCAAGAGGCATTAAGTTTGGTTCATTTGAAGAGTGTATTGTCTATGATCTTTAAAACACGTCTGCTTCTTCCCCTTACCCCCGAGCTTTAAAAAAAATTGTGGTGTCCATGGTTTTAATGCATTCTGATTGTGTAATAGGCTGCTCTTGCCCAGGGCTGGCCATGTGCTTTATCTTACTTGCGTGATTAATTCTGACTAATGATTTTGTTGTGTGGGGGGGGGTCCCACAAATGGCGCCTCCAGATGAACCTAATAACAAATTACTATATGGAGAAAATTGCAAGAGTCCAGGAGTCCTCATCTGATTAGATGTTGAACGTTGGTGTCTAGGGTACTCAGATGCTCTTCCCTACTTTATAATGTACTGATAGGCACTCAATATTTCTGGTAATAATCGTGGTCTTTTAAAACTCATTTCAGAAAAGTAAAACTTTGCGTTTGTAGAACCAGGTGAAAATGTCAGTAAAATCTGACAGATTTTCTTTTGAGAGTTTCTTGAGTGTCTATATTAAGTGCCAGCCAGGTACCGTGCCAGGCAAATAGCATAAATTAAGTTGCTCCTCACAACACCATATGAGCATGTGAAAATAGAAAGAGGAGATTACATATAGTAATATAGAGTCCAGATATTATTATCTTCCTTCCTCCTCACTATGCAGATGAGGAAACTGAGGCACAGAGAGGTTAAATTACATGCTGAAACTTACAGTTAGAAAGGGGCTGAGCCAGGATTCCCACCCAGGTTTTGTTTTGCCAAAGCCTGCATGCATCCTCTTGACCATCTGAGCTACCACTGAGGGCACTTTTTGTTCTAACCTCCAATAACACCTTCCTCTTCTTGTTTCAATTAAACTTAACAAACATCTTTTATTAATGCTACACATTAAAATTTTCTCTTGAAACTATTGAGATTTATAATACTAAGGTTCTTAAAATTCTATTTTACTGACTAGATCAAATTTATTGTAGGGAATTTAACACTACCATCTCTTTTCTGCTTAACCCAAATAATCAACTTGCAGTTTTATGTTGCTTTATTTTTCTATTGTTTATCCTTCTTAATCCTACTCTTAGTATATCTGATACTTGGTTTGGACTTGCTATATAGTCAGTTGATCTTTGGTTTTTAATATTTTATTTGTCCTTATCCATAAAAGTAATGTCTATTGACCAAATATGGTTCATATTTGAAGGACAAAATTTGACAGTTTAAAAAGGTGAAATTAAAGAAAATTTGAGAAGAATTCAACCACGTTATTCTGCCTTTTGGGTCTTCGGTCAGCACCCAGGTAGAACAGGCTGGTGGCACAGTCTGGTATTCATAACTCATTCCTAGATGGGATCTCAGATTTTACCTGGGCATATGCTGCTACCTGAAAACTCCATGAGATACAGACCTCAGCAACTTAACAGTGAAAGAATATTAGATGGTTCAAATGGCACAGCTGACATCTCAGTGTCACCTTGTGACTGTGATTGCGTGCATCTTTCAAAGTTCAGCTGGACTGTAAGTTCCACATGGAAGGGAGGGTGTCAGTCTTACTGTGTTCCTAAGGGCAGAGCATCGTACCTGCCAACCAGGAGACACACAAGTTATTACTGATGGCAGAATTCTTCTTTAACTAAAGGGGGCCTGTAGTGTCTGCTCTCTGTAGGTTTTAGATAAACTTGAGCAAATGTACATTAGCCAGAAACGGATGGTCAACATTTTCTGATTGTTTATTATTTTACTTAGAACCATTCAATTACTTTTGAATTGTTGTCACATCCTCCCATAATTCTTATTTTCTTCAACGGAATGTGATTCCTTGGGGGACAAGAAGTTTTGTTGTATAATGCTTTGTGTATAGTAAGCACTAAATAAAAATTGTGAATTGATACTCTAAGCATTTATTCATCTCTTGATTGACTCAGAAAACATGTATTTGGAACTCCTGTATGCTGCCAGGCTCTGAGCTAGGTGTTGGAGATAAAAAGGTGAAAAATTCATGTTCTTAATAAGTTCAAGGATAGTGAGGAGAGACAAATACATAAACAGATGCAAAAACGGCATTTCTTCACTGATGATATTCCAAGCTGAGGAGCCACAAACTCTGTCTACACATCCGGTATCCAGGACTGTGGAGTTGCTATAGTCAATTGAGCTTTGGTTTTTGGACCATTGACTGGATTTATTTCTCACCTTTCAAAAATCTGCTTTAGTGTGAAGACACCAGGATACAGATTATGAAATCAATCATGCTCAGAGTTTGAAACAAATACATTCAATATCTTCAGAATTGTCCCACTCAGTTAAATCTTAATTCAATTTCTATATGATGTCACTTGGGTATTTGAAGGCTGTTTTCAGGTCCTCATAAGGTCTCTCTTCTAGTTCATTCTGCTTTATTTCATGTTTCCCACTTCTGTAAAACATGAAGACCATAAGAGACAAATTTATAGTGAAGCTAAATTTCAAGGTACCTCACTCACATAGGGCCCTAGAGATGTGCTCACATGGGCATATATCTTTGTAAAACTGCTGCCCCTTTCCACTTAGAGTTCCCATTCATCACACTTCCCCTTGGGTAGAGTATTGTCATAATGGCCTTGAACATTTCTGGGGTGCGACTAAGGGAAAATGGATTTGGATATGCATATCGTCTGGATTCAGTGGGATCCATTTATGTGGCTTGAAGTCACTTCTGCATATTCTTAAATTATTCCAGCTACTGTAATCCAGATTTGAAATTTGAAATGAAACATGAAATTCCAAGGAATCCTGAATAGCCAAAACAGTCTTGATAAAGAAGAAAGTTGGAAGACTCACATTTCTTGATTTCAAAACTTATTGCAAAGCTACAGTAGTCAAACAGTGTAGTAATGGCATAAGGAGAGACATAAACTAATGAAATAGAATTGAGAACTTAGAAACAAACCCTCACATATGTGGTAATTGGTTTCTAACAGGAGCAACAAGACCATTCAATGGTTTCTTCAACAGATGGTTCCAGGAAAACTGAACACCCATATGCCAAAGTACCACTAAAGTATTCTTCAGGCAGTAAATAGGTGGAAAAGTATTGTAGAGGTGTGTCAAGCCCTTATGTAATATAAATATTATGTTATTATAATGGATTTTGTGGTATCTTAGTAACTTTTCCAAATTTAATATTTCTTATTCTAAATAAATATCTACTTTCATGTCTAATTTTCTCCTTATAATTATTTTTCTTAAAGAAATCCCTTTTCTGTACACCAATTGTATAAGCTTTAGGTCCCCTAAAGTCTGGATTTGTATCTGGAAATCAGGCAGGATCGCCACTAATCCACATAGCACATGGCATGACACATAAACTAGTTGAATTTCAGCTGTGCTCCCTCCCTGGGCTGGGTGACCTCACACAAAGTCCATTTTGTAAATTCTACACAGCAGCCTGTCACCTGCTATATATGATGTTTTGAGTGGGTTTGATCTCAGTAAAAAGTAAAACTATCTTCTTCTAGACACCACAGTTCTAATATGAATCTTTAAAAGAGGTAATGACTGTTGTTTGGGCATTGAGGCAATTAAGCACTCTGTGATTTCATAAATTTAAAAAATATTTATTGAATACCTACCCTGTTCAAGGTCCTGTGAGAACCAAAAAGACAAGTGAGACCAAATTTTTCCAAGTCATAGTTTAGCAGGGCTGCTAAGACATACTCATAACTTAGTACCATATTATAAACAGTGACACATCCCAGAGAGGCTCCGAGGAAGCATGATGGGTAGAGTGATACTATCAAATATTGTCTAAACTGGCACACTTTGAGAGTGCAAGAAGATGCTTCTAATAATTATGCTAAGACCACAGACATAAAGTGGGGCAGCCCTGGGCACATCAGGACCAAGCAGTCACCTGGTTATGGAGAATTGTGGCTGAGAAAAAATCACAGTGGAAAGAGGAATCCATGTTAGATATAGAAACTGAGGCCAGAGAACCAGCGAGTTACAGACACGTGAAGTAACAGATCATAGACTTCCGATCACAACTTGTCTCAAGGTCGACAAGACCATGGTGCTCCCGATGCCTCAGAGAAATGTTTGTTGTTCATTATGACAGTGAAAAAACTCAGACAGACACTAATAAGATTACGTACCTCAGAGCAGTCTCTATTCTGAAGTCACATATGAAAAAGTATTTTTCAGTAGTGGTCAAAAGCATTTTCTTAAGAGACAATGTTTTCTGATCAAATTATGTTTTAAAATTGTAACATTATACTGTCTGTCCTACCTTTATCAGGTTGTCTGCAACCTGATTAGTTGCCTAAAAGATTATTATTTCCCTGTGTTCAACCCACATGTCTCAAAGGACAGGGCTGAGAGCAACCAATCAAAACCCAGGGTTTGGAAATGGCCAAGTATCATGAGGAATAATCCATGGACTATTTTAGATACAAAAATTCTGACAGCTTGTTCTTGTGACAAAGATGTTAACAAGGAAAGAAAATGGCACTAATTTAATCTATTCTTATAGTTCATTCTAAAATGAGACTAGCATGACACCAAGTTATAATAATAAATACTATAGTAATTTCACGATTCTTCCTATGTGTTGTTCACAGTCCTTTCACATGCAAATGTGCCATCCATTGCCTCATGACAGCGATTTTAAGTGCATTAAAGAGTTCTGAATCTTCTTATACTTAGCTCCTAATTACGTTGCAGGAACATACACAAAATAGTACCGT
Organism: Macaca nemestrina; assembly: GCF_043159975.1. Lineage (NCBI taxonomy): Eukaryota > Metazoa > Chordata > Mammalia > Primates > Cercopithecidae > Macaca > Macaca nemestrina. The sequence goes on along the minus strand of NC_092131.1, from coordinate 72,035,633 downwards.
ATACTGGCACTTGGTTGATAGCATCTCTCTTTACAGTGGGTTCCTCTCCTCCTGACAGAGCATCTGTGTTCAGGAACATAGGTTGCACCAGTAAGATAATCACTAGGAGTAGTGAAAGAGAGAAGTAAAATTTGCCAGAAATGAAGTCATCGTGAAATACTCAATACACCTTTGTTTTGTAATAGAAATTTGCATTTACATAAAGTTTCTTTAAAAATGGAGAATTGTTAAAAGATGTGTTTAAAGATTTTTTAAAAAGTTTTTGAGGACATGCTTGAAAAAGACCACATTATAACTATGAAGAAAAGATATTCAAGATCAGTGCTCTTGGGTATCCCTTCCTTGCCTTTGGGGCAGTCAACTGGCCACAGGTGCATTGGGTGCAAAGTAGTGTATTGGTATTGGGTGAAATTCCAAAGAAAGCGGAAGTGTTATGATTTTTTTTAGGACCTTAAAACCCACACCAATTGGGATTTTTTTCTTATGTGTTAGTGGTTGCTAGTGGCTGACTCACAGAATGCTTAGATCTAGTAGGCTGGATGAATGTGGTGTTTTTTGGTGGCTTCAAAGAGAATAAAAAGTCTGGAGAAAGCATCTTTCCTGGATTTAATCTAGTTTATGAGCCATAGTACTATCTAAAGCAAGCTTGTTTAACCCGTGGCCTGTGGGCCACATGCTTCCCAGGACAGCTTTGAATGTAGCTCAACACAAATTTGTAAACTTTCTTAAAACATTAGGATTTTTTTTTTAACTCATTAGCTATCATTAGTATTAGTATGTTTTATGTGTGGCCCAAGACCATTCTTCTTCAAATGTGACCCAGGGAAGCTGAAAGATTGGACACCCCTGGTCTAAAGGTAGCCCAAAGTAAGTATATTGGAAAACCCTTACTTCAATGAAACTATTGAGAAGTGGTGGTCAATTTCATTACCGGCTTTTGTTTTTAAACACTGTCATGTTTGGTGGTTTAATGGCAAGTGGTTGTGAAGGACTGAATGAAAATGTCTACTTTCTGGGAAATGACTTTGGATTGGGTCCCTCCCACCCCTTCTATGCAAATTTCTATGAATCCAAAATTGTTAATGAAGGAACATTCCAGGTGACAATGCTTCTCACCCATTTCTTTAGCATCTTTCCCACCAGGAGCATGAAGACCAGGCTCTGACACTGTCAGTAACTTCTCTGTGTGCTTGTTTAATTAATTAAGGACTGTAGATGTATCACAGCCTCTGAATTCAGCTTAATAGCCTTAATTATTCAGGAAAACAATACACTGTGTAAATTAGTACACACCAGACATGACATAATTACCAGGGCAGGGTGGACAGCATTTTGTTGAAGTGCTGCTTTAAATGACTCATTTCAATGTTGAAAATGTATTTTTTTTGTATTTGAGAGCTAATGTACTGAATTGTTCTTTCAGAAATCTGGCTCCACTTGCTTTAAAAAGCCAGGTAGGAGGAAAATAATAAATTCTGTGTCTTCTGGGATAAAAACCACATTTTGTATTTTACTGCTGGGCGGCACAATCACTGTAATTCTGGAAGGTTGCTATTACTGTATGAGCAAACTTTTTTTTGTATTACTACTGTTTATTTTAAGGCAGGGGCATGTTCTCTAGTAGACACATAATGAAAATGGCCTTGTATTAAAATTGTTTACCTGCTGTTTGCTGAGAGGAGTTGTAAAATTGGAAATAGAAAAGACTTCCTATGTCACCTAGCCCATCCCAGGAAGGGCAAAGAAAAAGATTATATCCTAATGCAGCTTTTCTTGGGGAGTCCAAATTGGACCACAGTCTTCACACGTCTCACGGAGTAATTTCTTGGAGGCAGGATGAGATTGTTTGTGTCAATTCAGGAGGTAAAACAGTATTTCTACAGATGTTGAAAAAGAGGGGTAGCAATTTATTGACAAATTTATTGACTGAGGTCCCACGTTTGAGGACTTTAAGATCAAAAGAAATCTGTAACATTCCCTAAATTGATTGTGCTGAATTATGCAATCAAGTAGGGTTTTCCTACTAATGTATCCAGTTATGTGGGTCAGTACATAAGCATTGAGAGGAAAATGATATTCTCTTTGGAGATAAAATGTACTATAACAATGGCTTGGTTTGAATTTTACTACTTCTCCTTTCCTTCCTAAATTTTCCAGAGGCCATGAGAAGAACAAGAAATGGCAAAAATGTACGTAAAATCAGGAAGAAGCTGATGAGACATAAGAGGGCTAGATAATTTACATCAGAAATGAACCCCTTATCCATCAAAGGTTGAAGTGACATTGTAGTAATAAAGCTGAATTCGCCCTTGGCAAAATTGTGGAGCAGTCCTGGTTGTCGCTTCTCCTGGTTTTGAAGACATTTCCATCATTTTCTCCACCCTTTCTCTCTCCTGTTAGTCCCCACTTACCCCTGCTTTTCCACCCTGGGACCCAAGAACCCCACCTAGTCAGCCAGAATATTCACCAAACTAAATTGGAAAGAAACTGATGTTGGCTATTTACCCATGTATTTTACAATTTCAGCTTCTCATTTTGGCACATCCCTTCTGTCAGACCTCCATTGTGATTAGAGAAGCTCTTACTTAGCAAGCCTTTGTCACTTGAGAATTTCAAGGGCCTTCATACTGTGACTGTGGTCAGCAGCTGCTAATATGGCCCCTGGTGATCCCTACTTCCTGGTGTTTGTCCCTGTGTGTCATTTCTTCCGCTTGAGAGTGGCTGGAACTAGTGACTTGCTTCTAACAAATAGAATATGACAAACATCATGAGATACCACTTCTGAGATTAGGTTGCAAAAATACTATGGTTTCTTTTTTAGGCTCTCACTCTTTCACTGGCTTGCTCTGTCTGAAGGAGGCTGGTGTCATTTTGAGCTGTCCTATGGGAGGGAACAGAAGGAAGCCTTTGACCAACAGCCAGTGAGAAGCCGAAGCCTGCTAATGACATGACTAACCTTAGAAGGTGATCCTCCTGTGTTAAACCTTCAGATGAGAACACAGACCTAGATGACAGCTTCCCTGGAATTTCATGAGAGACCTTGAGCCGGAGACATCCAGCTAAGCTATGCCCAGGTTCCTGACCCACAGAAAATGTGAGATAATAAATTTTCATTGTTTTCAGCTTCCAAATGTTGTTACACAACGAATGATAAACAATGAACTACCTCATTTATAACAACAATATATTTAAGTTAAAACAATAATTAAACTGAACTCAGACTAATGAGTTCTGGTGGTTGGAACACAGGGCTAATGAGGCTAAGTTTATAATTTTTGACCCACTTCTGAACCCAAGTAGTTGCTTAACTTTTGTCCTGATCACAGGTTACACCATATTGGGCTACATTATAAATTTTGCCTTTCATTCCAAGGGTATTTCCACATTTAGTTGACTGTGGAACACTTTTTCAAGCAGAATTTCATGAGACTAGTGCTCTAAGGAACACAGTTGGGGAAACATTGGTAAGCGATTTTCTGTTGTTGGACATATAAATTGTTGGCAGTTTTTAGCCTTTATAAATAATGCTCATCTTGGAGAACATCTTGAACCATTTCCTAGAATACATCCCTAAAAGTAAAATGGCTGGGTAAAATAGTGTAAATATTTTATATAAATTCTCAGATTACTCTTCAGAAACATTACACCAATTTTATATTTCTACCTTAGTGTGTTTTCCTCAAACCCTAACACTGGAAATTATTTTAAAACATTTGTCAGTTTGATGGGTGAAAACTATATCATGTATTTTATAATACATTTTATGTTTTTGACTACAAATGTAGTTAAACATTACATTTTTCTTTGGCGAATTGCTTATTTTTGTTCATCTTTGCTCATCTTTCTATTCATATGCTTGACTTTCTTCATTATTGTGTGGAAGTTTTTTATATGATTTCATGTGAATATAGTGCTTTGAAGCCAAATAGCAGGGTAAGAGGTTGGAGAACCAACAAAGGACAGGGCACATTATTTTAGACAGCGTGGTTGGTAAGACTGCTCAGAGGAGGTGACATTTGTTTGTTGGAAACACCTTTTATTTGCCTTCGTGCAGGAGATTGTGCATTTGTCCTTCTAGGTTCACTCTCTGCCCTTCCCACAGAGCTCCTCTCTGGGAGGCTGGCCCGTGGACACTGTGACAAACACTTCCTCTGGCTTCTCATTGGGTTTAGCAAATGAGGAGCCCAGCAGGAGATTAGAGGGTGGAAGAAGAGTGAGAATGGGATATTTCTTTTCTTTCTCTATTTTTTTTTTTATACTTTAAGTTCTAGGGTACATGTGCACAACGTGCAGGTTTGTTACATATGTATACATGTGCCATGTTGGTGTGCTGCACCCATTAACTCATCATTTACATTAGGTATATCTCTTAATGTTATCCCTCCCCCCTCCCCACAATAGGACCCGGTGTGTGATGTTCCCCTTCCTGTGTCCAAGTGATCTCATTGTTCAATTCCCACCTCTGAGTGAGAACATGTGGTATTTGGTTTTCTGTTTTTGCGATAGTTTGCTGAGAATGATGGTTTCCAGCTGCATCCATGTCCCTACAAAGGACACAAACTCATCCTTTTTTATGGCTGCATAGTATTCCATGGTGTATATGTGCCACATTTTCTTAATCCAGTCTGTCACTGATGGACATTTGGGTTGATTCCAAGTCTTTGCTATTGTGAAGAGTGCTGCAATAAACATACGTGTGCATGTGCCTTTATAGCAGCATGCCTTATAATCCTTTTGGTATATCCCCAGTAATGGGATGACTGGGTCAAATGGTATTTCTAACTCTAGATCCTTGAGGAATCACCACACTGTTTTCCACAATGGTTGAACTAGTTTACAGTCCCACCAACAGTGTAAAAGTGTTCCTATTTCTCCACATCCTCTCCAGCACCTGTTGTTTCCTGATTTTGTAATGATTGCCATTCTAACTGGTGTGAGATGGTATCTCATTGTGGTTTTGATTTGCATTTCTCTGATGGCGAGTGACGATGAGCATTTTTTCATGAGTCTGTTGGCTGTATAAATGTCTTCTTTTGAGAAGTGTCTGTTCATATCCTTTGCCCACTTTTGGATGGGGTTGTTTTTTTCTTGTAAATTTGATTGAGTTCTTTGTAGGTTCTGGATATTAGCCCTTTGTCAGATGAGTAGATCGCAAAAATTTTCTCCCATTCTGTAGGTTGCCTGTTCACTCTGATGGTAGTTTCTTTTGCTGTGCAGAACCTCTTAGGATATTTCTTTCTCTGCTTCACTCTCCTCAGTGGTCACCTTGACTGATTGTAGTCCTTGGCTGAAGGTCATTGCTTCTCCCAAGGCAGCTCTCTCTACATGATCCTCTAATTATTGGTTCCAGCAGCCACGCTATCCCTTCATACCCCAGCTCTAGAAATAGTAACAGTTTTATCTCTTGTAGTTTACCTAACCCCAAGCACACCTTTATCACTAGTCCTTTGCAAATATACTACCTTTAAATTATCCTAATTTGAGTGTGCCATCTGTTTTCCTTTTGGGCCCTGTACTAGAACCTGTTGGTGCCCCACCAGATCCCTTCTACCTGGCTGGTATAACTGTCTTCCTGCTACTGTGACTATTGACTGCATATGGCTTATAGTTGCAGTCTTCTCCAGAGAATTGCCTTTGGCCCCTGGGAGTCACCTTGCTCAGAAATGCCTGGGAAGTTAGGCCCTCCTACCCTGGGGGCAGTCTGTAGTCAATGCTGACTGATTGGAGGGACCAGGATACAAAAACCTAAGCCCTTAGCTAAGGTAACTTGACAAAAGAACATCATGTGATGAATCATTTTACAAATTCTTGGCAGTAATATGAAACCTCACTATTTAAAACTGTGAGATACTTTCCCAGCTAGACAAATTGACGATAAAGAAGAGAGAGCAGACAGACCATATACTTGGGAGTTTCATATGTGAGAAAGGGGATAAAATCATCAATAAATGATGCTGAGGTACTTGGCCATTATATAGTACAAGATAAAATTAGATCGCTATACCACATCATTCACAAAAATACATTCGAGATAGCTTAAAACCTAAATGTGATCAGCAAAGCTCTAAAACTTTCAATCAAAAAATGGGAGAATATTTTTATGCCTTTAGAAAAAAAAATTTTTAATTGACCCATAGAAATTGTATATATTTGTATTTATTGTATACAACATTGTTTTGAAATATGTATACACTGTGGAATGGCTCAATTGAGCTAATTAACATGCACATTACATTACGTACTTATCATTTTTTGTGGTAAAAACAATCTACCCAGTGATTTTCAAAATATGTTATTAACTATACAACCATGTTGTACAATAGCTCTCTTGAACTTATTCCTAAGATATAATTCTTAAACAGAGAAAGCGCAAAAGGAAAAATTAATACATTCTGACACACTGAAACATAAAACTTCTGTATAAAAGGTAGGAGATGAAAATAAAAGTCGTAGACTGAGAAAAGACATTGCAACTCATATTACCAATGAAATATTAATATGCAGAATATATAAAATGCTCTTAGAAATCAATACTCTCAGAGAGAAATATTGTTAAAATATATAATGGTAAACTGACAGAGGAAGATAGATGGCTGATATGGTTTGGCTGCATCCCCACCTAAATCTCACCTTGAATTCTAATAATCCCCATGTGTCATGGGAAGGACCCTGTGGGAGGTAATTAAATCATGGGGCAGATTTTTCCCATGCTATTCCCATGATAGTGAATAAGTCTCATGAAGTCTGATGATTTGATAAACAGCAGTTCCTCTCACATGCTGTCTCTTGCCTGCTGCCGTATAAGATGTGCCTTTCTCCTTCGCCTTCCGCCATGATTGTGAGGCCTCCCTAGCCATGTGGAAATATGAATCCATTAAACCTCTTTTTCTTTATAAATTACTCAGTCTCAGGCCTGTCTTTATTAGCAGTGTGAAAATGAACTAAAACAATGGCCAATAAATATATTAAAGATGTCCAACTTCTTTTCTTAGGAAATGTAAATTAAAACAAGGACATAACATTTTATATTTACAAATTTATTAAGTTTGATAATATCCAATGTTGGTGATAATGCTAACAAAACAAGAACTCCAAGGCATGGCTGGAGGGAGGGAAAATAAGTATAAACACTTTGGAAAGCTATGTTGGAACTACCAAGTAGGGTTGACAATGCATATTCTCCATAGCCCAACAGTTCTACTTCTGGGAGCTTATCAGGGAGACACTCTTGTTCAAGGAGACATATACAAAGATGTATATTTCTGAGTTGTTAATTGTTACAGGCTAAGAAAATTTTATTGTCAAACAGCAGGGGGATGAAAAATATACACTGTTGTTTGTTGGTCCAGTAGAATGCCTAAGAATGAAATGAATTAATTGGATTTGAATGTATCAACATAGCAAGTCTCAGAGACAATGTTGTGGCTAAAAAAAAAAGGCAACGTTGAATATAGAGTATCAAACATTTAGGAAGTTTATCCAAAGGAAAGAAATAAACATATATGAGTATGATAATACTTATTTCAGGAAAAGGGTTACTTCTGAGTAGACAGGAATGAGGAAGAGATGGAAAGTGGGACTGTAACTGTATTTGTAATGTTTTTTTTCTTTGAAAATAAGGACAATCTAAAGGGAATGTAGCAAAATATTAGTACAGACAATCTCAGTGGTGAATATATTAATATCATGTTCCCTGAGTGTAAATGTAACATAACTTTAAAAAGACTAGATATTAAGGCCATGATATATAAAAAAATTTAAATGAACAATGAAAATAGTAAAGCTTATAAATAATGCCTAAGTTGTTTGTCTTAACATGGCTCTAAAACACCAGTTAAAGTCTTGTTGATGGAGAAGATACTTGATGTAAGGAATTAATAAACACCACCTGGGTCTTTGAAAAAAGCCTAAGCCTTTTGCCTCAAGGTGGGACAACCACGTGGTGATAATCATACTCCAGAACTCCCTTGGGGTCAGGCTGGGGCTAGACTATAGCTGAAATCACATCTTGAGTTTCTTTCCCTGCCTTATCCTGTTCCCCTTACATTATTATAATTTACTCAGGAGAAAAGTCTCTCAGTTAATCACTTGTATAGAGATTCCTGTTTCAAGCTGTGTTTCTAGAGACCCTGATCTAAGATAGAGTTTGATTGACACAGCCTTGATTCTTGAAACAACAGTTTCACTTGGTATATAATTCTAGGTCATAACTATCTAATCTTGAAGTTGTTATTCCATTTACTTCTAGCTTCATTGTTGCTTTTGAGAAGTCGGGCATCAGTCTAATTGATATTACTTTGTTGCTGGTTTGCCTTTTTACTGTGTATTTAAAAATATTTTTATCTTTGGTATTCTGCAGGTTCATTACAATATCTCTACATATATGTTTCTTTTTATTTACCCTTCTAGCATTTGTTTGGCTTCTGGAACCTGAGAATTTATGACTTTCATAATTTGGGAAAATTGTCAGCCATTTACTTTTCAAATATTGTCTATTTCTATTACCTTATTTCCAAACTTCAATTAGATTTATTACTCTAGTCTCCTGTCACTTAATCACTTTTTAATCTTATGCTGTAATCTGTGTAATTTCTTCAGATTTATTTTCCAGTTATTTTCTCTTTAATCATTTCAAATCTGTTTAATATTATTTACTATATTTTAAATTTCTAGATATTTAATTTTTAAAAAAATACCTAATCATTTTTGTAGTGTCTTATATTTTCATTGATATATCATAGTTGTACATTTTTTTTGGATACATGTGATAATTTGACAGATGCATGCAATATATGATCAAATCAGAGTAATTGGGATATCATCACCTCATTTTTTTTATGTTGGGAACGTTAAAATTCTTTTTTAGCTATTTTGAAATATATAATAAATTATTGTTAACTATAATTTCTGTACTATACCATCACATACTAGAACTTATTCCTTCTAACTGTATTTTTGTACCCTTTAACCAACTCTTCTTCAGTCCCCATACCCACTTCCTTTCCCAGCCTTTGTAACCATCATTCTGTTCTCTACCTCCATGAGATTCAGTTTTTTAGCTTCCACATATAAGTGAGAATATGTGATGTTTGTCTTTCTGTGATTGGCTCATTTCACTAACATAATGACCTCCCATTCCATCCATGTTGCTGCAAATGACAGGATTTCATTTTTTATGGCTGAAAAATACTTCATTGTTATAGATACCACATTAAAAAAAACTACTCATCTATTGATGGACACTCAGATTGATTCCATATTTTGGCTAGTGTGAATAGTGCTACAATAACCATGGTAGTACAGATATCTCATCGACATACTGATTTCCTTTCTTTGGGACATATGCCCAGCAGTGGGATTGCTGGGTCATATGACAGTTCTGTTTTTAGTTTTTTGAGGAAGCTCTGTATTGTTTTCCATAATGGCTGTATGTAGTGAATCATTTATTAATTGTTATTAATTGTAGTATTGATACTCTTATTTTAATGGTATTTATTACATAACCATTATATTCTATATATAATAATTCTAATATCTACAGTATTTGAGAGAGTTACTCTTTCAGTGATTTCTGATCACTTTTAGTATCTTATTTACTCTTGTATTTTATCTTTTTTTGTGAGCATATATATTTTTATACATTTTGCAGGGATTTTGTTGAAGCCTGGGATTTAGGGTAGGTTCCTTAATAGATGGTTTGCATTTACTTCTGTTGGGAACATGGTGAACTCCCATTCCAGCCTTAAAGAAATTTCTCAGCTTCAAATTAATGGGATCATAGGGGTAGAAAAAATTCTGGCTCCATGCATACATGAAGAACAGATTGTTATGTATTCTAAAAGAACATTTTTTCTTCAATTTGGGGTCAAGGCTTAGACCCGCATTGTTTTTCCTGTTTTACTTTTAGGAGGAAAGATTTTCTTTCTAGCTCAGATGTTCCCTGTAGGTGTACTGTTTTTTTCTTTAGGGGGATCTGTGTACCTGAAAGAGGAGGAGGTCTCCAATCTAACTTTCTCTTTCAATGGGCTCTAGGTTTTGTTTAAAAATTGAGATCAGAGCGTCCAATTCAACTTTCTATAATGATGGAAACGTTCTGTATTTGTGTTGTTCAACATGGTATCCATCAGCCACTGTGATTATTGAACACTTGAAATGTGGCTTATGTAATTGAGAAATTAAATTTTTAATTATTTTTAAAAATTTAAATAGTCACAGGTGGCAAGTAGCTACTGTATCGAACAGTGCAGCTCTGGACTATCAGGGATCAGCCATTGTCCCAGGACAGGCGTTGTTTTCAGTATTCTCTTACCTTTTGAGATTAATGTTTTTGCTTTAACTTTTTGGTTTCTATGATTTTTTTAAAAAACTTCTCAAACTATTAAAATATCTAAAAATGTATTTTTAAAGCAATTTTAGCTGTTCTCTGCTGGGAAAGTTTTTTTTTTCAAGGTATGTAGTTTGCTGTGTTGCTGGGAATAGAAGTTGTAGATGATATATAAGCAGATTCTTGAATGGGACGAGGAAGGAATTCACGCAAAAATGAGATACAGGGGAGAAAAAAATGCAGGGTCCCTGGGGGAAGGAATATCTTTGAATATTTAAGAACTATCAATACCACAAGTGTAACTAGTATGGAGTACCAAGGGGGAAAAATAGTAGAAGATATAATGTCAGAGAGGCAGGCTAGAGATAGGTCTTTTTAGAGTATTATAGAGCATGGAAAGCAATTTGGATTTTTATTTCAACTCTGGTGGGAAACCATTAGTAGTTTGAATGTGGGTGGGTAGTGTGATGTGATTTATGTTTTCCAAAGATTACTAGGATAGTTCCAAGGAATATAGGTAGCAAGATCAGTAGTTTAAGTGGGAGATGATGAACACTATATGGATTACCATCTCTGTTCTTAAAACACACAAAAAGCACCACATACCATGGCGCATTGATATCAATAGCATGCCTTTTATTACCAACATTGTTCATGCCACAATGCCCTTATCTCTACACCTGCTCCAAGGCAGGCCACTTGGAAGATGAATTCATGCAATGAGGGATTTTAATGCCATAATTTTACTTCTGCAAACTCTGCTTCCATTAATTATTTTCAACAAGATATATTTTAGTAAATTCCGAAGTCTTCTTGTTTAAGGTAATTTCTCATTCTGTTCCACAAATTACCTGGAATATATCATTGAATTAAATAGACTATCTGAGAGGAAAGGCTGTTTATGGGCAGGACATCATTTATTGAACATAAGTGCCATTATTCATCATTATGCTCATTACAGTACAAAGGATTTACCTGCTTTTGACATCTGGCCTTTTAAAGTCACCCAATTGTGGCTGCCTGTGAAAGGTTAAGAAGAAGTACAGTCCATTTCTCTAATGATAGAGCTGTAGAAGCTAATGTTAGCATAAACCATTCTAGACAACTAGGAACAACTTGAGTAGTACTTTTAATTACTTTTAGAGGAAAACCTGAAAACCTATCAAGAAAGAAAAATGGAAGTTTACTTTATAACGAAAAAGCTTTTACTTCTTGTTATTACTACCACGGATGAGGGGAGAAAAAAGGAAGCATATCTTAATATGAATGGAATTTAGTTTGTGTGTGTGTGTGTGTTCATGGGTAATTTACCCTAAAGAGCCCCTGAGTAGTAGAAAACTTGTAGGAAGAAGAAGTAGTTGGAGTCAAGTATGAGCTCCCATTCTGGCTGAATAATTTGTTGAGTGGCCTTAGGCAAGTCAGTTTTCCTCTTTGGCTTCATGTTCTAATATTCCACAGTTTTGCAACCTCTTTTCCCTTAAAGAAGGTAGTCAATTTCTACTGGAGAAGTGTCTCACTTGTAAATAACTGCTTGACAGCTGTGATGTCTGCCTCTGCACCTGTGATCCACAGAGGCACTGACTTCAAAATTTTCTGTCTGCTGCTCATGCTGTATGTGTCATAAGCTTTAGTAATAATTTTGGATAATGAAGGTGGCACTGATAATGAAATTGAAAATGCACAAACTTGATATTTGTTGTATTTTAAATCTCTTTTATTAGGAAGTCTTCTAAAAAGCCTTAAGAGATATTGCTACTGTGAGCATAACCTACTTACAATACCCAATCAATGTCTTTTGCCCCTAATTTTTATTAGTGGTTGTATTAGTCAGGTTTCTCTAGGGGGACAGAATATATTTTATATATATAAAATGAGTTTATTAAGTATTAACTCACATGATCATAAGGTCCCACAATAGGCTGTCTGCAAGCTGAGGAGCAAGGAGAGTGAGTCTGAGTCCCAAAACTGAAGAACTTGGAGTCTGATGTTCAAGGGCAGGAAGCATCCAGCATGGGAGAAAGATGTAGGCTCAGAGGCTAGGCCAGTTTAATCTTTTCATGTTTTTCTGCCTGCTTTATCTTCTAGCTGTGCTGGCAGCTGATTAGATGGTGCCCACCTAGATTACAACTGGGTCTACCTTTCCCAGCCCACTGACTCAAATGTTTATCTCCTTTGGCAACGTCCTCACAGACACACCCAGGAACAATACTTTGCATCCTTCAATCCAGTTAAGCTGACCCTCAGTATTAACCATCACAGTGGTACACTCCCTGCCGAGCACTCTCTGTAAAGAAAGGACAGGATGAGGATTAACCATTAGACATTTAATTTTGGTGGTGTTTTAAATTTTCTATTTATACTTTAGAAGTAAGTTTCTAAGATTGCTTATCTAGGATTAATAAGAGGTAAGAGTAAGAAGATATGATTATGAGGAGGCATGGATAAGAGAGAGGGTAGCCAGTATCAGTGGGGTGGTTGGAAAAAGGATAAGAGTAAGAATGCAAGTATGAGGAAGGGAGATAGGGCAGGATTTATTCTATTTACCCAGTAATTATGCTTATAATAGAGGCCCCTTATCAACTCATTTATTTATTTATTTAACAAATACTTGTTAATTGATGTTATGCTAGGTGCCAGGGAATAAAATGCAAATAGGATATCATCAAATAGTGAAGAGAGATCTTTACAGGCTTATAGAAGAGATACAAAATTATTTGGGAGTCTAGAGAGAAAAGAAAGTTGTTATTCTTAAGTAGGTCAGGAAAGTCTCCAGGAAAGAGATATTGAATGGGTAGGAGTTTTTTCATTTGACAACAAATACTTAATGAGCACCTATTATGTGGCAGACTTTATTCTTGCTCTTGAGAATACAGCATTAAACAACACAAAGTCCTTATTTTTGAGGAGCTTTCATTCTGGAAGGGGAAGACAAGAAAGTTACATGCAGTGTTTCTTTTTTTCTTTGTAAGTATTATAGAAAGAAGAGTAACAAGGTAGAAAATAATGGATGGTGCTATTTTATTAGGGTGGATGAGGATGGCTTTACAAAGAAGATAACATTTGAGCAGAAACACAAAGGAGGAAGGAGTAGACCATGCAGATATCTAGGGTGTGAGCACTGCAGGCAGAGGCGAAAACAAGCACAAAGGCCCTGAAATGGGAGCAGCTTGACATGTTTGAGGTACGACAAGGAGGCCAGTGTGGCTGGAGCACAGCATGCAAGGGAAGAACAATAAAATATGAGATCATAGAGATATCAAGGGGACCATATTCTGGAGGGTCTTGCAGCTTAGGTAAGAACTTTAGATTATACTCTGAATGAGATGGGCAATACTGGAAGGTTTTGAGTAGATGATGATTATGGTGCTGGGTATAATTAACAGATTATGTGTCCATTGGAGAGGGGGTCAAATAAGGAAGGAAGCTGGGAGGCTCTCACAACAATCCAGTTGCAGGGTGATGATGGCTCAGATCTGAGTGGTAGGAGCGGCATAATGAGAAATGGTTGGATTCTGTGTGTATTTTAAACTTGGAGCCCAAGAGATTTGCTATTGGATTGGATATATTCTGTGAGAAAAAGAGAGGAGTCAAGGATAACTCCAAGGTTTCTGACATGGAGATGAAGCAGCTATAAGATAGACATGTGATCTTACATAATGTGGAGCAACTAACACATTGAAGGCTGCAAAAGGAGCAGGTATGGTGGGTGAGGTATGGGGAATTAATACTTATATCTTAATATGTGAAATTTTAGATGTTTATTTGTTAGGCATACAAGTGGAGATGATGAGTAGATTATTGGCCATATGAACCTGGAGCTCAGGGGAAGAATCAGAAATGCATTTGAGAATTATCTACATGTTGATAGCAATAAAGTCCTGGGACTGGATGAGATTTCCTAAGGAGTGAGTGAAGACAGAGAAGAGGCTTAAATGTGAACCCTGGATCACTCTGACATTTAACATCTGGGGTGATGAGGAAGAAACAGTAAAGGAGAGAACAGGAAGAAGTGGCTGCCAAATTAGAAAAACCAAGGTAATTCAAATGGAGAAAAGGACAGTTTTTCTAATAAATGGTGCTGGACAAACTGAATATCCATGTGGGGAAAAAATGAATCTTAGCCCTTAACTCACTCTATATACAAAATTAACTCAAAATAGACCTAAGCATCAGATCTGAAATGAGATAAAGCTTCTAGAAGAAAACAGAAGAATATATCCTTGGTATAGGCAAAGATTTCTTAGAACACAAAGTCATAAAAGAAAATAAATTGGACTTCAAAATTTCAAAACTTCTACTCTTCAAATATACTGTTAAGAAAATGAAAAGGCAAGCTACAGACTGTCAGAAATTATTTGCTGCACATATAACATTTCTTTATATATTTTGGATATAAAACCTTTGTCAGTTATAACTCAATAAGAGACAGACAACTCACTAAAAAATTTGGCAAAATTTTAGGCACTTCACAAAAGAAGATATGTGAATGACCAAGAAACACATGAAAAGATGCTCAACATCATTAATCATTAAGGATATGCAAATTAAAATAGCAATGAGCTACCACTACATACCCACTAGAATAGCTAAAATTTAAAAGATTGACATAACCAAGTATTGGTGAGAATATGGAACTCTTATACATTACTTATGGGAATGTAAAATTATACAAGTACTTTGAAAAACAATTTGGCAGTTTAGTATAAACATTCTCTTTCTGTACAGTCTAGCAAATCCACTTGTGGATATTTACCCAAAAGAAATGCATATATGTCCATACAAAGACTGCACATGGATGATCATAGAAGCTTTATTAATAACAGCCTTGAACTGAAAACAATTCAAGGTAATTGTGGAATATCCATGCAATGTAATACTGAGCAATTAAATAAGACCAAACTACTGACACATGAAACAACATGGATAAGCTCCAAAAACATGTTGAAAGAACAAAGCCAGATGTAAAACAGTATATAGTGCACAACTGCATTTCTGGAAAATTGTAATACAGACTAAAATAATCTGTAATAACAGAAAATAATAACTGGGCTCTAGTTTTAAAATACATACAGAATCCATGCATGTCACATTATACTGCTTTTACCACCCAGATCTGAGTCACCATCATCCTGCAACTGGATAATTATGAGAGCCTCCCAGCTTCCTCCATTATTCGCTACCCCCCAGTATACACACACAACATGTGTATGTGAATCTAGATTCTATATGCAATTATGGTCCTTAGTTTAGAACATACACAAAAATCAATTTTACGTGGGTTAAAAATTAATAGGCTATATTTTAGAGCTAAAACTTAAAACTATAGAAAAACTGAATGGATCATGAAGTGTTCTTATATACCCCCCCTTCCCCACAGTTTCCCCTGGTTTCAGCATCTTGCATTAGTGTGGTATATTTGCTATAATTAATAAACCAATATTGATAGACTATTATTAACTAAAGTCCATAGTTTACATTAGGGTTCTCTTTGTGTTGTACAGTTCTGTGGGTTTTGACAAATGCATAATATCAGGTATCCACCATTACAATACCATACAGAATAGTTTCACTGTCCCAAACATCCTCTGTGCTTCACCTATCCATCCCTTCCATCACCCTCCAAGAATCCACACAACCATGGACCTTTTTATTGCCTCTATTGTTTTACATTTTCTAAGATGTCATGTAGTTGGAATGACAAAGTATGTAAACTTTTCAGACTGGAATCTTTCACTTTGCAGTATGCATTTGTTTCCTTGGTGTCTTTTAATGGCTTGGTAGTGCATTTATTTTTAGTGCTAAATAATGTTCCATTGTATGGATGTATCACAGTTTGGATTATTCATTTATCTATTGAGGGACATCTTAGTTGCTTTCCATTTGGAGCAATTATGAATAAAGCTGTTATAAACATTGTGTGTAGGTTTTTGTGTGGCCGTACCACCAAAACACATTTTAACTCATCTGGGTTAAATACTTAGGAGCATATTGGTATTTGTATTAAGTCCATGTTTACCTTCGTCAGAAACTGCCAGATTGTGTTCTAAAGGAGCTGTGCCATTTTGCACTTTCCACCCATAATAGATGAGAGGTCCTGTTGGTCCACATTCTTGCCAGCCTTTGATATTGTTAGGTTTTTTATTTTAGTCATTCTAATCCATGTGCGGTAGTATCTCAATTTTCAATTCCCTAATGACATGTGATGCTGAACATATTTTCATATGATCGTTTGCCACCTGTATATTTTCTTTGATGAAGTGTCTGTTCAGATAGTTCTTCCATTTTTTAATTGGGTTATCTTTTTTTGTGGCTTGTCTTTTCATTCTCTTAAGAGTTTTTTTTTTTTCACAGAGCAGAAAATTTTAATTTTAACGAAGTCCAACTTGACTTTTTTCTTTTATGGATTGTACCTTTGATATTCTAAAAACTCATTATCAAACCTTGGATCATTTAGATTTTCTTCTCGTGTTATCTTCTAGAAGTTAACATTTTGAATTTTAAATTTAGGTCTATGATTCATTTTGAGTTGGTTTTTGTGAAAGGTGTAAGGTCTGTGTCTTGATTTTTTTGGGGGGGTGGATAATGCAAATGTCCAGTTTTTCTAGTACCATTTGTTGAAAAGACTATCTTTTCTCTGCTGGATTGCCTCTACTCCTCTGTCAGAGGTCAGTTGACTGTATTTGTATGAGTCTATTTCTGGACTCTTTATTTTGTTCATAAGTGTAAATCAGTTTGTCTATTTTTTAAATTAATACCACATCATCTTAATAATCGTAGTTTAAAAATAAGTCTTGAAATAAGGTAGTGTCAGTTTTCTGATTTTTTTATTCTTTGATATTGTATTGGCTCTTCTGAGTGCTTTGTTTTTCCAAATAAACTTTAGAATCAATTTGTTGATATTCACAAAACAGCTTGCTAGGAATTTGATTTGGATTGCATTGAATCTATAGATCAAGTTGGGGATAACTGACAACTTGACAATATTGATGTTTTTTTAATGCCTGAACATGAAATATCTTTCCATTTATTTAGATTTTCTTTGATGTTTTTCAGTCTTATAGTTTTCCTCATATATATTTTGTCAGATATATAGATATATATATCTATAAATATCCCAAGTAGCTGGAATTACAGGCATGTGCCATCACACCTGGCTAATTTTTGTATTTTTAGTAGAGACAGGGTTTCACCATGTTGGCCAGGCTGGTCTCGAACTCCTAACATCAGGTGGTCCACCTGCCTTGGCCTCCCACAGTGCTGGGATTACAGGCTTGAGCCACTGTGCCTGGCCAGATTTATATATTTTATCTATATATGTATATAGTTTATCTATCTAAAAATATTTTTCTCATATATATGTATATATTTTATCATGCCAGATTAATTTATATTTATATGTATATATTTTATCAGATTTACACCTAGTTATTTTGGGTGCTTTTGGTGCTAATGTGAAAGATATGCTTTGAATTTCAAATTCCAATTGTTCATTGATGGTATGTAGGAAAGTTATTGACTTTAGTATATTAACATTGTGTCATGCAATCTTGTTATTTGCCATAATTGCTTATTAGTTCCAGGAATTTGTATTTAATTTTCCACATAGACAATCATGTCATATGTGAACAAAGACAGTTTTATTTGTTTCTTCCCAACCTGTATGCCTTTTGTCTTCTTTTCTGGTCTTACTGCATTGGCTAGGACTTCAGTGTAATGTTGAATAGGTGTGGTGAGAAGGACATCCTAGTCTCATTCCTTATCTTAGGCAGAAAGCAACTAGTTTCCCACCATTAAGTATGATGTTAGCTGGAGGTTTTTAGTAGCTATTCTTTATCAAACTGAAAAAATGTTCTTAAATTTTTAGTTTGCTGAGAGTTTTGATCATGAATAAATGTTGGATTTTTCAAATGCTTTTTCTGCATTTATTGATATGATCATGTGATTTTTCTTCTTTAACCTGTTGGTTTTATAGATTATATTAATAAATGTTTGAACATTGAATCAGCCTCGCATCCTGCCATCTGGTTGTGATAGTTTGATTTGCTGCTATTTTGTTGGAAATTTTAACACCTGTATTCATGAGATACATTGGCACAGGATTTTTCTTTCTTGTAATATCTTCATCTGGTTTTGGTATTAAGGTGATACTGGTCTATTAGAATAAATTAAGAAGCGTTCCCTCTGCTTCTGTTTTCTGGAAGAGATTGTGAAGAATTGCTATCATTTCTTTCTTAAATGTTTGGTAGAATTCACCAGTGAGACTATCTGGGCCTGGTGCTTTTTGTTTTGGAAGGTTATTAATTGCTCATTCAATTTCTTTAATAGATTCAGGCCTATTCAGATGGTCTCTTTCTCCTTGTATGAGTTTTTATAGATCTTTTGAGGAATTAGTCCATTTTATCTAAATATTACCACATTGTGGGCATAGAGTTGTTCAAAATAGTCTTTATTATCCTTTTATTGGCCATGGGGTCAGTAGTAATGTCTCCTGTTTCATTTCTGATATTAATAATTTATTTTTACATTTTTCTGGGTTAACCTGGCTAAGGGGATTAGATTGCTCTATTTTTGGTTTTGTTGATTTTCTTATTTCTTCCCCAATTTCAATTTTGTTAATTTCCACTCTAATTTTTATTAGTTCTTTTCTTCTGCTTGATTTAGGGTTATATCACTCTTCTTTCTCTAGTTATCTAATGTGAAGGCTTAGGTTACTGATTTTAGGTCTTTCTTCTTTTCTAATATATAAGTTCAGTATTACAAATTTCCCTCTAGACATTGTTCTTCCTGCATTCTGCACATTTTCATAAATTGTATTTTAATTTTCATTTACTTTGTAATTTTCTTGAAACTTCTTCTTTGACCCATGTGTTATTTAAAAGTGTGTTGTTTAATCTCCAAATATTTGAGATCTAGGTATTTTTTTATTGATTTCTATTTTAATTCAATTGTGGTCTAAGAGCATACTTTGTATGATTTCTATTCTTTAAATTAGTGTTTATGTGTTTATATTTAAATATGTGTTTTATATTTAAATATGTGTTTTATGGCCCACAATGTGGTCTCTCTTGGTGAACATTCCCTGTGGGTTTGATAAGACAGTTTATTCTGCCGTGGTTGGGGAAGTGTTCTAAAAATGTCAATTAAATCCAGTTGACCGACAGTGCTGTTCAGTTAAACTATATTCTTATACTGATTTTCTGCTTGCTGGATCTGTCCATTACAGATAAAATCTCCAACTATAATTGTGGATTCATCTACTTTGCCTTATAGTTCTATAAGTTTTGCATAATGTATTTTGGTTCTCTGAATACACATTAATGATTATTATGTCTTTTTGGAGAATTGACACTTTTATTAATATGTAACACTCTTCTTCATCCCTGATAAATTTCCTTGCCCTGATTCTGCTTTATCTGAAATCAACATAGCTTCTTTAGCTTTCTTTTGACTGGTGTTAACATGGTACATTTTTCTCTATCCCTTTACTTTTAACCTAAGTTTCTACACAAGCTGTGTATCCCGTATCCAAAATGCTTAGGACAAAAATTTTTCAGATTTCAGACTTATTTGGACTTTGGAATATTTGCATTATATTTACAGGTTGAACATTCCTAATCTGAAAATCTGAAATGCTCCAATGAGCATTTTCTTTGAGCAACATGTCAGTGCTCAAAAGACTTTGGATTTTGGCACACTTTTGATTTTGGATTTTCAAATTAGGGATGCTCAACCTGTGTCTAAAGTGGGATTATTGTTGGGTCTTGTTTTTGATCCACTCTGATAACTTCTTGTAATTGGTATATTTACATCATTTAGATCTACTATGGTCTGAATATTTATGTCCCCTCAATATTCATGTTTTGAAATCCTACCCTCCAAGATGATAGTATTAGGAATTGGGACTTTTGGAAGGTTGTTAAGTTATGAGGGTAGAGCCCTCATGAATGGTATTAGTGCCTTTATAAAGAGGCCCAAGGAAGCTTGTTCACAACTTTCACCACATGAGGACCCTGAAAGAAGGTACCATCTATGAACCAAAAAGTGTGCTCTCACCAGATATTGAATCTGCTGATGACTTGATTGTGGACTTCCCAGACTCCAGAACAGTAAGAAATAAACTTCTGTTTTATGAGCTACTCAGTTTATGGTATTTTGTTATAGCAGCCTGAAGGGACAGACATCTAAAGTGATTATTGATACAGTTGAATTAATATCTGCCACATTTTAAATTGTTTTCTATTTGTTTCACTTTTGAAAAATCTTCCCATTTTCTAACTTCTTTGATTTTAATTGAGCATTTTATATGATTCCATTTTCCCTCCTTTCTTAGAAATCAGTTAAAAAAATTTTAGGCCTTGATCTAGAGTTTTCAATATACATTTACAAATAATCTAAGTACACTATCAAATAGTAGTATGTAGCTTCATGGGAAGTGCAAATACCTTATAACAGAATCTTCCCAATTTCTTCTCATTCCTTATAACATTAGTGCATTTATTCTATTTATTGGGAAGCTATATATGTTGTTGCTATTATTATTTTGAACAATTATATATTACATAAGATATGAATAAGACAGTTAAAAAAAAACAAAAAAACCTTCCTTTATACCTTAACACTCTTCCTTTCTTTATGTAAATCCAAGTTTCTCACCTATATCATTTTTCTTCTCCCTGAAGAACTTTTCACATTTCTTGCAAGGCAAATAAATCTATTGCTGACAAATTTCATCAGTTTTTGTTTGTGTGAAAAAGCCTTTATAATTTTTTCACTTTTGAAGGATATTTTCACTGGATATAGAAATCTCTGTTGGTGGTCTTTTTCTTTCAACACTTTAAATACTTCATTCCACTCTCCTCTTGCTTGCATGGTTTCTGAAGAGAGTTCCAATATAACTCTATCCTTGTTCCTCTGTAGATAAGGTATTACCCACCCACCCTCTGGCTTTTTCAAGATGTTTTGTTTTTGGTTTCCTAGTTTGGATATCATATGCCTAAATTTTGGGTATTTGTTCTCCTTGGTATTCTCTGAGCTTTCTTGATCTTTGGCTTGGTGTTTCTTATTAATTGTGGAAATTTATGATAAGTTATTACTTCTAATATTTCTTTTGCCTCTTGCTCTCATTCTTCTCCTGGTATTCCCATTATATGTATGTTGTACCTTTTGTCATATCCCACAGTTCTTGGATGTTCTGGCATATTATCTTATTTTAATCTTATATTATTTTGTGATTAAAATATCTCTCTCCTTTCTCTTCTCTTTGGTGGGCTATCTTCCCTGGGTTGTGACTTTTAGAAGAGTTTATTAGCCTTTTTCCCCCCTATGCTTATGTGAGACTGAAACCGAGGCTGGAGTTAGCTAATTGACCTTCCATCAGGTCAGATAGAAGGGCTGTAGTAGTTTCCCTGAGAGACGGCCTTTGTTACAGAGGACAGAATGAAGACCAGAATGCTCTGGGCATATTTCAAAGTAGGTACTTTTGCCTTGTCTTTATTATTATTGCTTTATAACTGTCTTTGCTGGAAGCAAGAGGGAATTTTTCTCAGACATTCACTGTTATAATCTGGTGGGTCTCTTCGAGGGAAAACTCAAGAAATTGATTTTTCATTTCATTGTGATTTATGACTGCAATGCTCTGATGGATCTAAGAAGAATTGTTGATTTTCAAATTTTCAGCCTTCTTGTTGTGAGGACAGGAATGATGACTTGCAAACTCTTTACATGTCAGA
Source organism: Macaca nemestrina (assembly GCF_043159975.1). Lineage (NCBI taxonomy): Eukaryota > Metazoa > Chordata > Mammalia > Primates > Cercopithecidae > Macaca > Macaca nemestrina. Next base: position 72,013,580 of record NC_092131.1, on the reverse strand, counting down.
GTGGAAACCATAAGTCTTCTATGTGGATTTTAGATATAAATATAAAAGGTAAAATAATGGAATTTCTACAATATTACATGCAACTATATCTTCATGATTTGAGATAGACAAGTTATTTGAAGGTAAAAAAAATGCTAAAAAATGAATACATTGGACTTTATTAAAATTAAAAAAAAACAACTTATGTTCATCAAAAGACATCAAGAGAAGCCAGGAATGGCAGCACACACCTTTAGTCCTAGCTACTCAGGAGGCTGAGGTGGGAGGATTGCTTGAGCCCAGGAATTTGAGGCTATTGTGTGCTACAATTGTACTTGTGAATAGCCACTGCACTCTAGCCTGGGCAACATAATGAGATCAGATCAAAAAAAGACATCAAAATAGTGGAAGTACAACCACAGAGTAGGTAAAGATATTCACAATACAAATAAGAACTTAATATTCAGTATTTTAAAAGATCTCCTATGTCAAAGGGCTTGTATTCAGAATATGAGAACTAAAAAAAAAAAAAAAAAATGCAAGGCACAGTGGCTCTCACCTGTAATCTCAGCACTTTGGGAGGTCGAGGCAGGCAGATCACCTGAGGTTCAGGAGTTTGAGACCAGCCTGGCCAACATGGTGAAACCCTTTCTCTACTAATGGTGGCGGGCACCTGTAATTCCAGCTACTTGGGAGGCTGAGGCAGGAGAATCACTTGAATCCAGGAGGTGGAGGTTGCAGTGAGCTGAGATGGCGCCACTGCACTCCAGCCTGGGCAACAGAGCAAGACTCTGTCTCAAATGGAAAGGAAAAAAAAAAAAAAAGAAATAAAAAGAAAAAAGACAACCCAAGTTTTTAGCAGGTGCTTCCAAAAGAGGACATCTGTTTCAGTCAGCTTGGACTGCTATAGCAGCATACCATAGACTAGTTGGTCAAACAATACACATTTACTTCTCACAGCTCTGTAGGCTGGAAGTCTGAGATTAGGATTCCAGCATGATTATGTTCTTGGTGGTGGTCCTCTTTGATTTGCAGATGGCTGTCTCCTCATTGTATCCTCACATGGCAGAGAGAGAAATAATCTCTCATCTCGTCTTATAAAGGCACTAACCCCATTCATGACGGTTCCACTCTCCTGACCTAATTACTCCCAAAAGTTCTATCTCCTAATACTGTCACATTGGAGGTTAGGATTTCAACATATAAATTTTGGCAGGGGCACAAATATTTAGTTTATAACAATATCCAAATAGCCATTGAGTCTATGAAAACATTAGCCGTGAGGGAATCACAAATTCAAATCATAACTCTACGCATCCATCCGAATGGCAAATTTAGAAATCAAAACAATAAAAACCTATACTGTTGACACGATGTTGACACCCACAGTGTTAAGCAATAGAAACTCTCACATACTACTAATAGGACATTATCTGTACAACTACTTTGGAACATTCTTTGGCAGTATCTATTAAAACTAAAACATGTATTCTTTGACCCCCAAAATTCACTCCTAGGTTTACACCCAACAGAAACGCATCTATATGTGCACCAGAAGACACATTCGAGAATGTCCATAGCAGTATAATTTATAATAGTAGAAACATTCAGATTCTAATAAGAGTGGAATGGATAAACAAATCTTCTTACATTTGTACATGGAATACTATATGATAAAAATAAACAAGCCAGGCATGGTGCCTCACCTGTAATTCCAGTGCCTTGGGAGGCCAAGGAGGGAAGATTGCTTGAACCCTGGAGTTTGAACAGCCTGGGCAACATGTCGAGACTCTGTCTCTACAAAAAAATACAAAAATTAGCCAGTTGTGATGGTGTATGCCTGTGGTCCCAGCTACTTGGGAAGCTGAGGTGGGATGGTCACCTGAGCCTGGGAGGTCGAGCCTGCAAGTGAGTTGAGTTGGTGCCACTGCACTCCAGCCTGGGTGACACAGTCATACCGTCTCAAAAAATAAATAGATAAATAAACTACTGCTACAATATTAAGTGAAAGGAGACAGAATCTAAAGAAAATGTGTATGATTCTGTTTATGTAAAATTAAAACACAGGCACAAATAGTCAATGCCATTAGAATAGTGGTTACCTTCAAGGAGATAATAAGTGAGAGGGGACACAATGAGGGCTTCTGCTGAGTGATCTGGGTGGTAGTTACATAGAGGTGTTCACTTTGAAAAAATTAATGAAGCTGTTAACTTATGTACATTGTTACTTCAATATGAAACTTACTTTAAAAAACAGGTTATATAATACATACCCTCCAAAATTATACAGGCAATGTCACAAACATGCTGAAAAGATACCAAAACGTTAACAGTGAATATCAATGAGTAGTGAGATTTTCATTTTTGTGATTTTGTTGTATTTTTCAAATTTACTTCAATGAACCAAATTACTGTTGTGATTAGAAAATATCATTAGGCCGGGCGCGGTGGCTCAAGCCTGTAATCCCAGCACTTTGGGAGGCTGAGACGGGCGGATCACGAGGTCAGGAGATCGAGACCATCCTGGCTAACCCGGTGAAACCCCGTCTCTACTAAAAAATACAAAAAACTAGCCAGGCGAGGTGGTGGCCGCCTGTAGTCCCAGCTACGCGGGAGGCTGAGGCAGGAGAATGGCATAAACCCGGGAGGCGGAGCTTGCAGTGAGCTGAGATCCGGCCACTGCACTCCAGCCTGGGTGACAGAGCGAGACTCCGTCTCAAAAAAAAAAAAAAAAAAAAAGATAAGAAAAGAAAATATCATTAAATATTACAGTAAAGATCACTCTAGGAACTGTGTGAAAGATGGGTTGGGGAGAGGTAAGACAAGAATGTCAGGAGGCATTGGTAACAGCCACGTGAGAGGTGATGAGGTCTGACTGGGGTTGTGTGGTCAGGGAGGTGGTGCATTATGTTGAAATCAGGAGCACAAGAGGAGTGGAGGCCTCTCTTTCCTCTTTCTCTCTCTGGGGGAGGGGCAGGGAGCTTGGGAAGTTCAATTTTAAACATGTTAGGATTGGGTTCCCTTTTATCCAAGTAGAGATGTCTGTAAATAATTTTAATTATTATGTAAAATGTCTAATTTCAACACTACCATTTGATGACCCAATCTGAATACATTGAGTCACCAAATTAAGGAATTTTTTTCTGTGACACCTTCCCTTCTTGGCCCCATGCATTCACAAATTAGTTTTGTATATCATATAAATGAGAAAACAGTGCCCTGATGAGTATTATATTCTCTGCTGGAGCTTTTTGTCCTTTAAGGTGAGTTTTCATGGCACAAATTACACCTCAGGAAAAAGGCACAACTTCTTGCAAGACAATGACTAAACTTTAGAAGATGAAGATTAAATGGCCAAAGAGCTATAATTACCTAATTATTAAAGATTCTAACATTCAAAACCCAAAGAATTCACTATTGAAACTCCAAGGTAGTTAAGTGACTGAGAATTATTTTTCTTCCTTAATGTATACCTAATGTAAATCAGGGAAAAGAAATCGAGATAGAAAAAAGCCTTAATAACAATTTTGAGGTTCCACAGTAAAAACTTTATCAAGAAAACCTAGTTAGATGATGATATACAAACTACTATAGGTGTATAAGTAGCTGGTTGCTACCCCAACACCCCAAGAGTTCACAAGTGGTTCTTTAACGCATACACTCTTTATTTTGTATTTATTAGAGTATATTATATATATACACATATATAATAGCTTATTTTATACACACACACTAGCCTTTAAATTATAATCATTTGTAGCATAAGAGAGTCTTAATTAGAAGGTTGTCCTTAGATGACGCAGGAGTAAATGATATAGTAATAATGGAAGACCAAATTTCAGCCCATCTGCACAATTGAGTCTGCCAAATCTTGCTAAATTTGCTTGATTGAACATTTCTTCCTCTCTTTCTCTGTGTCCTATACAGTTTCACAAAATAATCCTAAGATTTGGATGCTCCTGTGCTGTGCTGGCAGTATCTTTTAGTGGTTAGTTAAGTTTGATAATATAACCAAATTGTTGGTGAAAGGGATTTTTTTTATATATAAAATTCACATTTTATTGAGAAAAGCACAAAGTCATTTCCATTTTCTTAACCTAACAAAATGCAGCTCTCCTTTGGATTATTGTTCATTCAATAATATAGACTGGACTTTCACGTTAGCAGAAATGTTACTGCATCCAATAGATCATATCTTACTATTCTCTGTTCTTTCCAAATCATGCTCTGCATGAAACTTTTGGTTTATGGGCATTTCCCCTAATGAAAGTACCAACTTGAATGTGTTCTGTAAAATGTCACATTATCCAAAACTGGTTTTTCTAGCTTTTGTGAAGACTATATGGTCTATGGGTTCTGCCTGGTAAGTTTCTGTACATCACCGTATGTCTCTGCTCTTGGTGAGCATTGCAGACTGAGAACGGCTCTACTTTTGATGGATGTTTGTATGTTTCCTCAGTGACTGATTTTTATTAGTTTCAAAAGATAACAATATATGCATGCACACACACTGATGTTTCTGAAGGGCATTGTGATGAAAGATTAGAATGCTTTTTGCCTTCCTCCTGATCAAACGGTGTGTCTTAGAGAGCATGGGTACATTTACTTTATCACCAAAAAGAATAAAATCTGTTGACATTGTTACTTATCATTCATCTTCATTCATTCTTTTTTTTTTCTAATTATACTTTAAGTTCTGGGATACATGTGCAGAATGTGCAGGTTTGTTGCACCCATCAACCCGTCAGCTATATTAGGTATTTCTCCTAATGATATCTCTCCCCTAGCCCCCCACCCCTTGACAGGCCCCAGTGTGTGATGTTCCCCTCCCTGTGTCCATGTGTTCTCATTGTTCAACTCCCACTTATGAGTGGGAACATGTGGTGTTTGGCTTTCTGTTCCTGTGTTAGTTTGCTGAGAATGATGGTTTCCAGCTTCATCCATGGCCCTGCAAAGGACATGAACTTATTCTTTTTTATTGCTGCATAGTAGTCCATGGTGTATATGTGCCACATTTTCTTTATCCAGTCTATCATTGATGGGCATTTGGGTTGGTTCCAAGTCTTTGCTATTGTGAACAATGCCGCAATAAACATACGTGTACATGTGTCTTTATAGTAGAATGATTTATAATCCTTTTGGTATAAACCCAGTAATAGGATTGCTGGGTCAAATGGTATTTCTGGTTCTAGCTCCTTGAGGAATCACCACACTGTCTCCCACAATGGTTGAACTAATTGACACTCCCACCAATGGTGTAAAAACATTCCTATTTCTCCACATCCTCTCCAGCATCTGTTGTTTCCTGATTTTTTAATGATTGCCATTCTAACTGAAGATGGTATCTCATTGTGGTTTTGATTTGCATTTCTCTAATGACCAGTGATGATGAGCTCTTTTTCATGTTTGTTGGTTGCATAAATGTCTTCTTTTGAGAGCTTTTATACCCCTAACCCACTTTTTGATAGGGTTGTTTTTTCTTGTAAATTTAAGTTCTTTGTAGATTCTGAATATTAGCCCTATGTCGGATGGATAGATTGATGATAGTTTCTTTTGCTGCGCAGAAGCTCTTTAATTAGATCCCATTTGTCAATTTTGGCTTTTGTTGCCATTGCTTTTGGTGTTTTAGTCATGAAGTCTTTGCTCATGCCTATGTCCTGAATGGTATTGCCTAGGTTTTCTTCTAGCATTTTTATGGTTTTAGGTCCTAAGTTTACATCTTTAATTCATCTTGAGTTAATTTTTGCATAAGGTGGAAGGAAGGAGTTCAGTTTCAGTTTTCTGCATATGGCTAGCCAATTTCCCCAACACCATTTATTAAATAGAGAATCCTTTCCCCATTGCTTGTTTTTGTCAGGTTTGTCAAAGATCAGATGGTTGTAGATGTATGGTATTATTTCTGAGGCCTCTGTTCTGTTCCATTGGTCTATATATCTGTTTTGGTACCAGTATGATGCTGTTTTGGTTACTGTAACCTTGTAGTATAGTTTGAAGTCAGGTAGCGTGATGCCTCCAGCTTTGTTCTTTTTGCTTAGGATTGTCTTGGCTATGTGAGCTCTTTTTTTGAAATTTAAAGTAGTTTTTTCTAATTCTGTGAAGAATGTCAATGGTAGCTTGATGGGGATAGCATCAATCTATAAATTACTTTGGGCAGTATGGCCATTTTCATGATATTGATTCTTCTTATCCATGAGCATGGAATGTTTTTCCATTCGTTTGTGTCCTGATTTCCTTGAGCAGGGGTTTGTAGCTCTCCTTGAAGAGGTCCTTCACATCCCTTGTAAGTTGAATTCCTAGGTGTTTTATTCTCTTTGTAGCAATTGTGAATGGGAGTTCACTCATGATTTGGCTTTTCTATTGGTGTATAGAAATGCTTGTAATTTTTGCACATTGATTTTGTATCCTGAGACTTTGCTGAAGTTGCTTATCAGCTTAAGGAGATTTTCGGCTGAGATGATGGGGTTTTCTAAATATACAATCATGTCATCTGCAAACAGAGACAATTTGACTTCCTCTTTTCCTATTTGAATACGCTTTATTTCTTTTTCTTGCCTGATTGCCCTGGCCAGAATTTCCAATACTACGTTGAATAGGAGTGGTGAGAGAGGGCATCCTTGTCTTGTGTCAGTTTTCAAAGGGAATGCTTCCAGTTTTTACCCATTCAGTATGATATTGGCTGTGGGTTTTTCATAAAAGCTCTTATTATTTTGAGATACATTCCATCAATACCTAGTTCATTGAGAGTTTTTAGCATGAAGGGTATTGAATTCTATCGAAGGTCTTTTCTGCATCTATTGAGATAATCATGTGATTTTTGTCATTGGTTCTATTTATGTGATGGATTACGTTTATTGATTTGCATGTGTTGAACCAGCCTTGCATCCCAAGTCATGAAGCTGACTTGATCATGGAAAAGCTTTTTGATGTGCTGCTGGATTCAGTTTGCCAGGGTTTTATTGAGGATTTTTGCATCGATGTTCATCAGGGATATTGGACTGAAATTTTCGTTTTTGGTTGTGTCTCTGCCAGGTTTTGGTATCAGGGTGCTGGCCTCATAAAATGAGTTAGAAAGGATTCCCTCTTTTTCTTTTGTTTGGAATAGTTTCAGAAAGAATGGTAACAGCATCTCCTTGTTCCTCTGGTAGAATTTGGCTGTGAATCCATCTAGTCCTCGAAGTTTTTTGGTTGGTAGGATATTAATTACTGCCTCAATTTGAGAACTTGTTATTGGTCTATTCAGGGATTCAACTTCTTCCTGGTTTAGACTTGGGAGGGTGTATTTGTCCAGGAATTTATCCATTTATTACAGGTTTTCTAGTTTATTTGCATAGAGGTGTTTATAGTATTCTCTGATGGTAGTTTCTTTTTCTGTGGGATCGGTGGTGATATCCCCTTTATCATTTTTTATTGCATCTATTTGATTCTTCTTTTATTAGTGTGGTTAGTGGTCTATTTTGTTGATCTTTTCAAAAAACCAGCTCCTGGATTCTTTTTTTGAAGGGTTTTTTTGTGTCTCTATCCCCTTCAGTTCTGCTCTGATTTTATTATTTCTTGTCTTCTGCTAGCTTTTGAATTTGTTTGCTTTTGCTTCTTTAGTTCTTTTAATTGTGATGTTAGGGTGTTGATTTTAGATCTTTCCTGCTTTCTCTTGTGGGCATTTAGTGCTAAAAATTTCCCTCTAAACACTGCTTTAGCTGTGTCCCAGAGATTCTGGTACGTTGTGTCTTTGTTCTTATTGGTTTCAAATAACTTATTTATTTCTGCCTTAATTTCCTCATTTACCCAGTAGTCATTCAGGAGCAGTTTGTTCAGTTTCCATGTAGTTGTGTGGTTTTGAGTTTCTTAATCCTGAGCTCTAATTTGATTACACTGTGGTCTGAGACTCTAGTTGTTATGATTTCCATTCTTTTGCATTTGCTGAGGAGTGTTTTACTTCCAATTATGTGGTCAGTTTTAGAGTCAGTGCACTGTGGTGCTGAGAAGAATGTATGTTCTGTTGATTTGGGGTGGAGAGTTCTGTAGATGTCTGTTAGTTCTGCTTAGTCCAGAGTTGAGTTAAAGTCCTGAATATCCTTGTTAATTTTCTGTCTCATTGATCTGTCTAATATTGACAGTGTTAGTCTCCCACTATTATTGTGTGGGTGTCTAAGTCTTTTTGTAGGTTTCTCAGGACTTGCTTTATGAATCTGGGTGCTCCTGTATTGGGTGCATGTATATTTAGGATAGTTAGCTCTTCTTGTTGAATTCATCCCTTTACCATTATATAATGCTCTTCTTTGTCTCTTTTGATCTTATCTTTGTTGGTTTAAAGTCTGTTTTATCAGAGACTAGGATTGCAAGCCCTGCTTTTTTTTTTTTTTTTTTTTGCTTTCCATTTGCTTGGTAAACATTAGTCCATCCCTTTATTTTGAGCCTATGTGTGTCTTTGCACGTGTGATGGGTCTCCTGAATACAGCACACTGATGGGTCTTGACTCTTTATCCAATTTGCCAGTCTGTGTCTTTTAGTTCGGGCATTTAGCCCATTTACATTTAAGGTTAATATTGTTATATGTGAATCTGATCCTGTCATTATGATGCTAGCTGGTTATTTTGCCCATTAATTGATGCAGTTTCTTCACAGTGTTGATGGTCTTTATAATTTGGTATGTTTTTGCAGTGGCTGGTATCTGTTGTTCCTTATCTTGTTTTGTGCTTCCTTCAGGAGCTCTTATAAGGCAGACCTGGTGGTGACAAAATCTCTCAGCATTTGCTTGTCTGTAAAGGATTTTATTTCTCCTTTATTTATGAAGCTTAGTTTGTCTGGATATGAAATTCTGGGTTGAAAATTATGTTAAGAATGTTGAATATTGGCCCCCACTCTCTTCTGGTTTGTAGGGTTTCTGCCAAGAGATCCGCTTTTAGTCTGATGGGCTTCCCTTTATGGGTAACCCGACCTTTCTCTCTGGCTGCCCTTAACATTTTTTCCTCCATTTCAACATTGGTGAATCTGCCAATTATGTGTCTTGGGACTGCTCTTCTTGAAGAGTATCTTTGTGGTGTTCTCTGTATTTCCTGAATTTGAATGTTGGTTTATCTTGCTAGGTTGGGGGAGTTCTCCTGGATAATATCCTGAAGCGTGTGTTCCAACTTGGTTTCATTCACCCCGTCACTTTCACGTACACCAATCAAATGTAGATTTGGTCTTTTCACATAGTCCCATATTTCTTGGAGGCTTTGTTCATTTCTTTTTATTTTTTCTCTAATTTTGTCTTCATGCTTTATTTCATTAAGTTGATCTTCAATCTCTGATATCTTTCTTCTACTTGATTGATTCAGCTATTGATACTTGAGTATGCTTCATGAAGTTCTCGTGCTGTGTTTTTCAGCTCCATCAGGTCATTTATGTTCTTCTCTAAACTGGTTATTCTAGTTAGCAATTCGTCTAACCTCTTTTCAAGGTTCTTAGCTTCCTTGCATTGGGTTAGAACATGCTCCTTTAGTTTGGAGGAGTTCGTTATTACCCACCTTCTGAAGCCTATTTCTGTCAATTTGTCAAACTCATTCTCTGTCTGGTTTTGTTCCCTTGCTGGTGAGGAGTTGTGATCCTTTGGGGGAGATGAGGCATTCTGGTGTTAGAAATTTTCAGACTTTTTGCGCTGGTTTTTTCTCATCTTTGTGGATTTATCTACATTTGGTCTTTGATGCTGGTGGCCTTTGGATGGGGTTTTCCGTGTCTGGACGTCCTTTGTGTTGATGATGCTATTTCTTTCTATTCGTTAGTTTTCCTTCTAGTAGGTCACTCTGCTGCAATTCTGCTGGAGTTTGCCTAGGTATCTCCAGTAGAGGCTGCAGAACAGTAAAGATTGCTGTCTGTTCCTTCCTCTGGAAGCTTCGTCCCAGAGGGGCATCCACCAGATGCCAGCTGGAGCTTTCCTGTATGAGGTGTCTATCGGCCCCTGCTGGGAGGTATCTCCCAGTCAGGAGACATGGGGTCAGGGACCCATTTGAGGAGGCAGTCTGACCCTTAGCAGAACTTCTACACTGTGCTGGAAGATCTGCTGCTCTCTTCAGAGCCATCAGGCAGGGGCATTTAAGTACGCTGAAGCTGTACCCACAGACGCCCCTTCCCCCAGGTGCTCTGTCCCAGGGTTATGAGGGTTTTATCTATAAGCCCCTGATTTGGGCTGCTGCCTTTCTTTCAGCGATGCCCTGCCCAGAGAGGAGGAATCGAGAGGGAGTCTCACTAAAGCAGCTTTGCAGAGCTGCGGTGGGCCTCTCCAAGTTCGAACTTCCTGGCAGCTTTGTTTACACTGTGAGGGTAAAACCGCCTACTCACACCTCAGTAATGGCAGATGCCCCTCCCCCAACCAAGCTCGAGTGTCCCAGGTCAACTTCAGACTGCTGTGCTGGCAATGAGAGTTTCAAGCCAATGGATCTTAACTTGCTGGGCTCTGTGGGGGTGGTATCCGCTGAGCGAGGCCACTTGGCTCCCTGGCTTCAGCCCCCTTTCCAGGGGAGTGAACAGTTCTCTGACATTCCAGGTGCCACTGGGGTATGGAAAACAAATAAACAAACAAACAACCCTGCAGCTAGCTCAGTGTCTGCCCAAGTGGCCGCCCGGTTTTGCACTTGAAACCTAGGTCCCTTGTGGTGTAGGTACCGGAGGGAATCTCCTGGTCTACGGGTTGGAAAGACTGTGGAAAAGCATAGTCTCTGGGTCAAAGTGCACCGTTCCTCATGGCACAGTCCCTCAGAGCTTCCCTTGGCTAGGGGAGGGAGTTCCCTGACCCCATGCGCTTCCTGGGTGAGGCAATGCCCCACCCTGCTTCGGCTCGCCCTCCGTGGGCTACACCCACTGTCTAACCAGTCCCAATGAGATTAACTGGGTACCTCAGATGGAAATGCAGAAATCGCCTGCCTTTTGCATTAATCTCGCTGGGAGCTGTAGACTGGAGCTGTTTCCATGCGGCCATCTTGCCTGCCTTCTGGAATTTATGTTTTGAGAGAGTCAATCCTTGATAGATTACCTTGTACTTTTGTGGAGAGGATGTTATCATTGTCCCTGATTTAGGGGAAAATGTTAAGAAAATAAGTGATTTTCAAAATCTTGCCATGATGCCATCAGTAATGGAGTTTGGACTAGTACTGGGAACCTCTAGGTATTGACTTGAGACCGCATGCTTATAGGATGTCAGTTCTCTTCAACAGAAGTGTTTTTAAGCTTTCCAAAATTTCCATAAAAATAAAAATGGATGGCAATTTTTTCTTTTTGAAGAAAATTTTAGCTATCTTTACATAATAGCTGCTTAAGAACTGAAAAATAAAGCAAGACTACTTGTCTCATGTTTTGTTGTATAAATTGGGTGAAATAGACAACAAAAATAGCCAGGCTAGGTGGTGCACACCTACATAGAAGGCTGAGGCAGGAGGATCACTTGAGCCTAGGAGTCTGAAGCCAGCTGGGTCAATATAGTGAGAGTCCATCTCTAAAAATAATAATAAACTTAAAAAAATTTGAAAAGAATAAAATAAGCATAAATGGGGAGAAATTAAAAGGAGACACTAAAAAATATGTCACTGCTCCCACATCTTCTCTGCACTCCCCCAAGGCGCAATTTTTTACTTCTTTTCACCTTTATTTCCTATGGAATCCCAGCCTTAACAATGGAAATTGAAAAAAGCAACTAGACACCATGGAGGAAAAAAAAAGAACAAAGAAGTACTTTAAGGAACTAAAGAAAGGAAGGAGAAAGGAAGGAGAGAGGGAGGGAGGAAGAAAGGAAGGAAGGAAAATATAAAAGAAAATCTGGATGTAGACTGTAAGTGGACTAACTTCCAGAGGTCAGGGCCACATGGGCTGAAAATATGTTTAGAACCCGATTTTACAGGAATTCTGCAAGTATCTAGAAGGGCTTTTGCCAGAAAACTGTTAAGCTTAACTAACATTCTATTGGGAATGTTTCGTGATATAAGGTAATTTTAGTCCTGTATTCAAGGTCAAGAAATGTTTCTTTTTAAAATAAAGGGCACGAACCCTCCTTTGTCAAGCTCATTAACAGAAAATGATATCTTTATTATTTGTCAGTGGATTTCCAATCAATTATCATCTGATGCAAAAATAATCCCAGGAGGTAAGATTAAGTATTGTTTAAATCATGGAACCAAGACCTATAGTCAGACATGACCTCAATAATGCAAATGCGTTTGTGAATAGCTGGGAAGACAAATTCATTTATAACAATAGACGGTGTCAGGAGAAGATTAAAATATATATGCACCACATAGATGAAATAATTGTAATCAGGACAGCAGAATTACCACAATTGGAGAATTTCACTGAATAGCTGAATTTCATGTATAACACAATCAAATTTTCTGCCTCATTCAGTCTCACCAGTGTTCATTTCCTGGATGTTCTGACTAATTTAAACTATGGTTAATTGAATACTGAAATATTCAGGAAACAATGACAAGAACAATATGCTATGGACAATTTCCACCTGTACTCTCAAGACTTAGAAGCCATATGGATAGAATGAAATAGGTGAGATGAATCATATTTCACTAAACGTTTGCCACAAAATTAGTTTTTGCTTAGGAGGATATAAAGGAAGGGGCTATAAAATGCTAAGGTTAAAGCATTTGTTGAAAGAAGGTAATATAAATAGATATAAATTTAAGTGTTTGCTGGTAGAAAAGATTTCAAGCAATTTCAAAGTTGTAATCCTTGCATTTATGTGTTATTTTCTTATAAAGGAAATTTGCCTGTTCAACTGCACTTTAAAAACCAGTCATTCTTTTCATCATGCTAAATTAGAAAATTTTCCAGGAAAACATCTTAAGTGTATTAAAGTTAGAACTATTTTTTTAATATAAAACAACCATCCATACTTGAACATTTACAGATTCTCAGTTTTCATATATAGACAGATGATTTGAAAACACTGGATACTACAATCTATACATTTCCCCACTGACCTCCACATCCCCATTCCTTTACATTGTAGTTCTGCATTCCTGCCAGGAGACATCAGAACCATTTTTACAATATAAATACACTGGAAGGAAGAGATTCCTGTAGAACATTAACAGAGAATGATATCTTTATTAATATATCTTTGCTAGATATATATTTGTAACAATGTAATATATCTTTGTAACAGTGATATCTTTGTTAATTCCTACTACTTAATGTTAATGTCATAGGACACTTAATTTTTCCAGGCAGTGTCATATCTTTGACCAAAAGGGATGAAAATATCAAATGTTAGACCTGGAAGTAACCTTGGGGTATCCAGGGGAATAACCTCATTATGCAAATAAAGAGCCGCAGCGGTCCACTGACTTCTTCTCACAGCTGATGAGTGAATATTCTCCAGGATTCCATCATTCTCGGCCCATCTCTCCCATCCCAAGTCATTTTTGCTCTCTCCCCGCAGGCAGTCAGAAGACTAGAAGTGAAGGGGTGAGCAGTAGATAGAGCAGTTTATAAGACGATGTTAAGACCATGATGAAAAGACATTAGAGGAAGCAGTAAAAAAGCAATATGTGACTCTTAGAGCAGGTAAGTGTGCTTGCCCCATCAAGCCACGCATAGCTGTCCCTCCCCTAAGGTTAGGACCTGGCTATATGTTTGTCTGATATTCTTTCTACCTCTATGGCCTCTCTGGTGATTTAAAGGCACATTCTCTCTCCATCTCTGTCCCTTTCTCTATGAGATTATTTTCACTTTGACCATTGCCCTCATTTACTTACCCTCAGCATAATGACAACAGATTGAGAGTTAAAAATAAATCCCTTGTTTCCAATCTATTAAAAAAGAACTTAAATTTAAGGATTGGTCAAAAAGAGAAATGATATCACAAGTATTTTTTAAATTAACGTTTTAGGTATTTTACTGATCACCTTTAACTCAACTGTAGTTTCAGCTGAGGAAGTTAATGAAACAGTTAGATGGGTGTTTCCTGATCTATTTCTTTTTCTTCTTTTTTTGTAGGAATTGATGGTGTCTTGGAATATCTGCTTCAGGATGATAATGAAACTAATGATTTAGGGCAGAAGAAGCCATGGGAGGAACTTTCACATTTGGTGAGGCAAGTACAATTTTGTTAGGGCTTTTTGGAACTGCATTTGAAAACTTGCTTAGTGGTTTTGTGATTTGTGGTGTATATCAAATATTGAAAAGCTGTCAGTAAACAGGATGAGAAGTTCTCTTTTAAATAGTCAGAGGCACTATAAAAACCAGCAATTCTAAACCTACTGCAAAATAAAAATTGCCCAAAAGAACTGTCATTCTAGAGTGCTTACATGCTCCTCTTATCAGTCAGCTAAGATTAATGGTAAGTTCAAAAGGTCTTCATATTGTTGCTTTGTCCATCCATCTTTCCACCTGTCTGTCCATCCATCCACCCAACGGTTATTGTGTGCTGGATTTAATGCTAGGTAATATGTGAAAGTATTCTAGGCAGCCTACAGCAGCAGCTTGCTCACAAGCTTCCTCTGTCTTCAGACAAGTCCTAAGTGCTTCATGACTTTTTTTTTTAGACGGAGTCTCACTGTGTCGCCCAGGCTGAAGTCCAGTGGCGTGATCTCGGCTCACTGCAAGCTCCGCCTCCCGGGTTCATGCCATTCTCCTGCCTCAGCCTCCCGAGTAGCTGGGACTACAGGCGCCCGCCACCACGCCCGGCTAGTTTTTTGTATTTTTAGTAGAGACAGGGTTTCCTTGTGTTAGTCAGAATGGTCTCGATCTCCTGACTTCGTGATCTGCCCTCCTCGGCCTCCCAAAGTGCTGGGATTACAGGCGTGAGCCACCGCGCCCGGCCGATGACTTTTTAATAAAATATGCTACAGAGAATATAAGGACAAAACATGTTCCTGACAAAGCAAAGTAAAATATGTGTAAGTTATTAAGGCTCAACTGTGTCTGAATTTTTAGTGCTATGTGTTTTAAATAGTTTTAAGTGAAAACAACACACTAATAGATTTCCTTTATAAAAGTTCAGATATTCCAGACAAAGCAAAAATATCCTTTCTAAGCAATGTGTTTGATGTGTGTCCTTCCAGACTGAAATACATACATATACTTGGTTTTTAAATCAATAGACTCACATCATATGTGTTGTGCTACATCCAGCTTTTTGCACTTAATACGTCTGGGAGGTATTTATCATTGCAGTTGTCTCAAAAATCTCTGTGGTTCCTAGGGAATGTACCTTTATCTTTGGTTTTAACCGTCATATTCATATGTCAGGCAGAAACAGAAGGTATGATAATATAGACCTTGCCTAATAGTGAATATTATGAAATAACTGTGCAGGGATTGCCAATTTTTGGTGGGTTTCTAAATTTTTGCTTACTTCTATTAAAGGGTTGAAGTGTTAGCAGACAAAAGTCTAAATATAGTTGGCCTGCACTGGAAGGTTAAAAGTACAGTTCTCCTAATAGAGTTCTTATGATCACTAAGGAAAACATCATCTGAACTTTATAGTGACCAACAAATCAGGTGAGAACAGGCAGTTCAGACACTCTAGCCATGAATTCTAAGGTGGATGATAGAGGCTATACCATAATCTTTCTCTCTCTGTGATATAATGACTTTCATGGCTAATTAGATCTATGGCCAAGAAGGTCAATTTCCTGGCTGTTAGAGCAAGCACATTTGTAAAAGAGAAATCATTTTAAACCCAGCAATAGTGAGTGCAAAGTTATTTCAATACTTTTTCTCCTCTTTGCAGATGATTAATCCTATTTCTGTTTCACCAACTTATTTTATCTTGAAATCTTAATTATTTTCTAATAAATGACTGGGAATAGAGGAAGCTAGCTGGCCCATGTCCTCTGTTAGGTTTATTTTTTCCCCTTCTTTGCACACTGGTGAAAAGACGTTGATGCATAACATCTAGAGATGCCATGCTTACTATGTCATTATAAACAGCTTACTCTAACTGGGATCCCACAACCACAGGGAAAAACATACAGTTTTATTTACAAAGAAGACTGAACCCATTTTAACTTCTGTATCAAATCCTCCAGGTAGGTTGACTTCAATAGTTGTGTTCAGTCCTGGGTAGAATGTGGTCTCATTACACAACTTCACCACCAAATCCTAGTTCTCGGTGTTGTCCAAAGCTGCCTTCTTCCTCAAAGATCTCAGTCTCCTCCCAAAGCCCAAGGGAGCATAAACAAATCCCTCTTTCTCAGGGTTACATGAAAAGCCAAGTCATCATCCAACACAATAAAATAAGCTGGTGAAGGAAAGAACCAATCAAATCTCTTTGATTCTGAGACTTAGGGAAAGCACTCACGAAACCTCATAGTCTGCCCATCAGAGGGGAGAAAACGCTCCAATTAAATGGGAAGAGTACTCATTTTAAGCACTCTAAAATGTTAAGATTTTAAAAATACAGTGCTTAACGTTCTGTAGAGCTACAACAAAGAATATGCTAACCTTAGTATTTACACACCAAGCTTCTTCCAAGCCATTTTATAATGTACCTTAGAAAAATTTCATGCTTTCTCACAGAAGGACACCCCCTCCCTCCCCTGCTGTTGGCCTGCATGTTCCCAGAGCATGTGAATAAGTATCCTTTTGAAGTCCAGGGATGCTGGTAGCTTGAAGGGAAAGCTCTTGCCAGTAATATTGTTGTTCCCGATGCTCAGAACTGTTGCTGCTGAATGGCTTATTTTCTATCTTGATATTTTCTCTATATGACTTTGGCTGAATAGGCCACTTTTTTGTCAAGCTAGTTTCATGTGTGTTGTCTGTGTTCTAGAAAATGGAATTAACTACCACTTTCTAGTTCCATTTCCATGATCTTTGCCTAAACAAAAGAACACCCTCTCTTTAATAAAACATTATGCCTTTGCATTCCATTAAACCCTATTATTGGAAGTTTAAACTATTGATTCTGATAATATATATATATTCTACTTTTTGTGTGGCTGCAGAAATACTTTGCTGTTACTCTAATTATATGCTGGAGTTAGAATCCTTCCAGCTAGTTAAGGTTGGAAGGATTCTAGTTATGTTGTCTACTGTATTCTTCTTTGTAGCATAACTAGAGTACTGTCCACCGGAGTGAAATAATAGAAGCAGAAACTCAGATTTTAAAAGAAAGGAAAGAGAGAAAGGTTTTTAATAAAAGTTTATTTATTTAGAGACAGGGTCTTGCCCTGTCACCCTGGCTGTAGTTCAGTGGCATGATCACAGCTCACTGCAGCCTCAAACTCCTGGGCTTAAGTAATCCTCCCACCTCAGCCTCCCAAGCAGCTAGGACTGCAAGTACATGACACTATGCCTGGCTAACTTAAAAAATAACTTTGTTTAGAGATAGGGATCTTGCTGTGTTCCCAAGCTGGTCTCAAACTCCTGGCCTCAAGCCATCCTTTCTCCTTGGCTTCCTGAGTAGTTAGGATTACAGGGATGAACCACTGTGCCTGGCTAGAAAGATTTTAAGAATAGCTTAGAAGAGCACTAAAAAATGCAATTATTAGAATTTAAAACTTCAGAGTTAAAACAGAGATCTAAGAGACTATCTAGTTGACCCCTTTATTTTACTTGTTAAGAGAAATTATAGAGACACTAAAAAAACTCTCTTAAATCCCATAACTGGGTATTAGAGGGGACCACACCTGCTACTTGATTCAGTCAGAGATCTTTCAAATTTAGATGTTCAATATGGGAGGCAAAATGTTAAAACTCTGCTATGGGACATACTGCCTTAAATTTTTTTAAAATTTTGAAATCTATGGAAAATGTGCCCTAAATATATAATTATAATATTAAGAATAGCACTCAAAGTTCTATTTATGTCGATTACATAAATTATACACTCTAAAAATCATTTATGAATATGCATTACCATTATTCATGGTGTCTCAGATCTCTGATGAGTATGGTTGTGTGCATATCTGTGTAAGTACACAAATACCTTTGAGAGACAATGGAGCAAATGGATTCAGGTACAATCAAAATCTCCCAAACTGTCTTTTTGAAGTTTAGTAGTGTTTGCTGTCTTTCTCTAGTTGTTGATTATTCAATGGCAATTTAAATGGGAGGTAGGGATGTAGGGCAGGTTAATTTATTTGTTGCAATTCATCTACCTACCAATCTGGTTGTGTTTGGGGGAACAATAAACAGTACTTCTTTGTCCTCCCAGTTTCTGTACAAAATGAGAAAGGAAATAGAAGAGCCAGGTAGGAGAGGAAAAGCACCCGGTAGAGCTCTATGCCCATGGAAGGAAACAAGGAGTTGGGGAAGAACATTGCCACTTTTCTTACACATATTGACCTCCTGCTGTGGTCCAAGCACTATGCAAGGTTCAGAAGATACAACAATCCTTGCCTTTTAAGAGCTCAAAGGAAAGTGGATGAATTAGATTTATAATAAATACTTATGGTACTATACATTAAGTGCTGTAATAGAGACATGCAAAAAATCTAGGACCATAAGCTCTAGAACGCTGAACTGTGTCTGGAAATAACAATGTGTGCCCTGGGAAATGGGCAGTGTTCTTTGAGATGTTCAGCTTTATGTTTGTGTTTTCAAAAGGCTAGACATTTTCTGATGCTGGGAGAGGGTATCATCTATGTTTGTTTCATTTTGGAAATGTATATCTATGTTCTTGCTTGCAAATAGAAAGTATTTAAAATATGTATATATTTTAAATATATATAAAGTGTATAAAATATTTATAAATATTAATAAATATTCTTCTGTAGGTTAAGAATTTCCCATGTTTGCATTTTTATTATTTCTTTTTACCTTCTTTCCTATGAAAGAGGATGAATGAGTTCAAACCGATTTCTCAGTAGCAATAAGGAAAGAATAACCTCAATTCAGTATTCTGAACAAGAACTCCAATTAGTTTAACAATTGAATCAACCAATTCCTTTAAGATTTTCATTTGCTCATTGGCATTGAAACTAAACATTGGCTTTGACATTCCTTAAATATACCCTACTCCTAATATACTATATACCATATTTTTTCACATGTTCTTTATATTACTATAAGCATGCCAGAGCTCAAAATTAATGTTTTTAGTATTCTATTCAGCATTGTGGTGCCTGGCATGTTGTATGTGCCCAGCATAGTTTGAAAATAACCTAGAGTTTAATTCACCAGAAAGCGCCATTTGAATCAGCAACCTGTACCATACTTGAAGTGAGAAGGAGAACTTCCCTTGGGATCCTGGACTCAAAAATTTTTTAACACCAAGTTGCCCTTTCCCAGGTTGCCAATGTCTAGTGTGGTCTAGGAAATAAAGGGGAAAGTGACCTATCTGATGGACTGTTAGACAGTTCCTTCTGAGGATCCTGTGGTTGCAAGAGTCCCAGATTCTGAGTGGTTGGCACAGCATCAGTATTGCCAGTGTGTGAAGTACTGACTTGGGGCTATGTAGATACATTTGCCTACTAGGTTAGTTTGAAAAAAGCGATTTAACCTTGTATGTAGTTAAAATACCATATATTTCTAACTTAATAGCTTTCTGCTACTGTAATTTTTGTAGCACTTATATTTTCAACTACATAAATAAATTGGCTGTGATGGGCTCTCCTAGGAACCTAACTACCAATTATAATATTGTTTCTGTGGAAATACAGATTTTTGAGTTCTAAACAATAGCCTGATAAATGAACTTTTGGAACATAATCTTTCTGTAGGTTAAGAATTTCCCATGTTTGCATTATTATTTCTTTTTACCTTCTTTCCTATTATCTCTTTCCAATGCTGAGGTCTAATGGTGATCGAGTGTGATTATAAACACACTATCTAGCTGCCCTTCTTTTGAGGTAGCAGATACTAAAATAGCATGATATAATATAATGGGAAATGGAGATAATAGCTACACATTTCCTACTTTTCAGCAGTGGCAGAAAAATAATTGAGGCGACATTTGTGAATACTAGGAAGAAATGTGCTATATTGAAATCTGAATGTCATTATTCTCCCATATGCTGTATGAGGAAGAAAAATGTAAACATCATTATTGTTCTTCTCACTCCTTTCATTCGAGACTGAGTGACCTTTCAGAGCCCTTTATTCTGAACAATCTAATTGGGCATTTCTCAAATACCTATGGATGGTGGCTTCTATAATCCTATTGCTTTCATGCGTGAAATGTGTACAGTATCACTAACCAACCCCCAATACAATTTTTATTTGTAAATTTAACAAAATAGGGAAAAAATCAGTTTCCACCCCGGGGGAAAGTAACTATCAAAGGCAAGCAAGATGCATTCCTGGACAGGAAGCTTGTAAAAGCAGAAGGTCTGCTGTTTAAGAAATGTTTTGCCACATGAAGAGGCTGGCTAGGTGGTGGGAGGGGATACTTAGAGATCTACTGACCTTCTCCCTCAATAAGCTCTTGACATAGATGACGAAATCCAGGGAATATTAGCAAATGTGGGGTGTATTTAGCATGTTCTGCAAACATAGGTTATTTAACCTTTCCCATCTGCCTTGTTCTTTCTCTCCAACTAGAAGCAATAGCAAAGCTATGGCGAAGGCTAGAAGGAGAAAAATAAAAGCTGAAAGTTCTAATCAAAACTCTAATCAGAAAGATGACAACTAGTGAAGATTATTAAATTTTCTTTGCTCCCTTGATGAATTTAATAAAGAACTAATCAAAGATCATTAGAAGGCTTTTGTGCCTGGCTTGCATTGTAGCTGGATTGCAATCTGAATTTGTGTTTTAGTGGGCTTCCAGGGGTTGGGTTGGACATGTAAATATATTAAAAACTATAGATGGTTAGACAGTTTTTAGTATTTTTAGTTAATGTAAAAGCCCATGAAAATGTATTAGCTATTTATTGTGCTCATCTACTCTGCCAACTAAAAATATAGGATTTTGATTTTGATCTTTAGTAATTAGAATTTAAAAATTTGTATCAGTGTCTAGCTCAAAAATTTTCTAATGATCTTTGATTAGTTCTTTTCTTAACAGGAAAATAAAAAATGGTATCATTTAATTTCCAGAGCATAAAAATATGTAAATAACTCTGTAACTACCAGAGCCACTAGAAATTTATAGAAAATTATGGTAATATCTGAAGAGGATTCTTATCCTCCCTCCCCAATTCCGAACATTTGCTTAACGTTCCTTGTTTTCAAATGATCACCCCATAGCCTTCCAATTTTAAGTACTACGTTTTAAATACTGCATTTATAGTGTCTCATAAACTATGCATTTGGATTTCCTCATTTATGACCCATGTATCCCATCCATTTCCAGTGCTCAGTTTTTCAAGCCTCATTGTCTGATTGGTCTAATGCAGTCTCCCCCTCACTTTCCCCAAGCACAGAATCCCAATAATTTAGGATTGCTGTCAATTATTACATTCTCCCATCTCAAAGAGCCTCCCAGCCTTCTGAATTTATGACATTTGGTTTTGATTTGTTTTTGCTGCAAAATACCTCTGTGATCATAAACTAATTGGCTCTTGTTAACATAAAAACTTTAAACTTGCTTTAAAAAAAAAAAAGTATCGGTTATATACTTAATAAAGTAGTTCTTAGGTTCTCACCTATCTTTTTCTGCCAGAATAGAAAAAATTATTATGGAATTACCAGAATAAATGCAACAAAAGAAATAGTAGGCCCTTTTATCAGATTCCACTGATAAATTTTAATTAGTCTTATGCTATCTATTTATAGAAATATTAGGTATTTAAAGGCAGTAACTCAACTATGAATACATATTACAGGAAAATCTATTTCTGTAGTAGTTCCTAGTTTTTTATTTTTTTGGGGGGGGGGTCTGTCACATGGCTTTTGTTGTACTGAGGTATGTTCCTTCTATACCCAATTTTTTTAGGGTTTTTTTTTATACTTTAAGTTCTAGGGTACAACGTGCAGGTTACATATGTATACTTGTGCCATGTTGGTGTGCAGCACCCATCAACTCGTCAGCACCCATCAACTCGTCATTTACATCAGGTATAACTCCCAATGCCATCCCTCCCCCCTCCTCCCTCCCTGTGATAGGCCCCAGTGTGTGATGTTCCCCTTCCAGAGTCCAAGTGATCTCATTGTTCAGTTCCCAACTGTGAGTGAGAACATGCAGTGTTTGGTTTTCTGTTCTTGTGATAGTTTGCTGAGAATGATGGTTTCCAGCTGCATCCATGTCCCTACAAAGGACACAAACTCATCCTTTTTTATGGCTGCATAGTATTCCATGGTGTCTATGTGCCATATTTTCTTAATCCAGTCTGTCACTGATGGACATTTGGGTTGATTCCAAGTCTTTGCTATTGTGAATAGTGCCACAATAAACATACGTGTGCTTGTGTCTTTACAGCAGCATGATTTATAATCCTTTGGGTATATACCCAGTAATGGGATGGCTGGGTCATATGGTACTTCTAGTTCTAGATCCTTGAGGAATCGCCATACTGTTTTCCATAATGGTTGAACTAGTTTACAATCCCACCAACAGTGTAAAAGTGTTCCTATTTCTCCACATCCTCTCCAGCATCTGTTGTTTCCTGACATTTTAATGATTGCCATTCTAACTGGTATGAGATGGTATCTCATTGTGGTTTTGATTTGCATTTCTCTGATGGCCAGTGATGACGAGCATTTTTTCATGTGCCTGTTGGCCCTATGCATGTCTTCTTTTGAGAAATGTCTATTCATATCCTTTGCCCACTTTTTGATGGGGTTGTTTGTTTTTTTCTTGTAAATTTGTTTGAGTTCTTTGTAGGTTCTGGATATTAGCCCTTTGTCAGATGTGTAGATAGCAAAAATTTTCTCCCATTCTGTAGGTTGCCTGTTCACTCTGATGGTAGTTTCTTTTGCTGTGCAGAAGCTCTTTAGTTTAATTAGATCCCATTTGTCAATTTTGGCTTTTGTTGCCGTTGCTTTTGGTGTTTTAGACATGAAGTCCTTGCCCATGCCTATGTCCTGAATGGTATTACCTAGGTTTTCTTCTAGGGTTTTTATGGTATTAGGTCTAACATCTCTCTAATCCATCTTGAATTAATTTTCATATAAGGAGTAAGGAAAGGATCCAGTTTCAGCTTTCTACTTATGGCTAGCCAATTTTCCCAGAACCATTTATTAAACAGGGAATCCTTTCCCCATTTCTTGTTTTTCTCAAGTTTGTCAAAGATCAGATGGCTGTAGATGTGTGGTATTATTTCTGAGGACTCTGTTCTGTTCCATTGGTCTATATCTCTGTTTTGGTACCAGCACCATCCTGTTTTGGTTACTGTAGCCTTGTAGTATAGTTTGAAGTCAGGTAGTGTGATGCCTCGAGCTTTATTCTTTTGACTTAGGATTGTCTTGGCAATGCGGGGTCTTTTATGGTTCCATATGAACTTTAAAGCAGCTTTCCAATTCTGTGAAGAAAGTCATTGGTAGCTTAATAGGGATGGCATTGAATCTATGGATTACCTTGGGCAGTATGGCCATTTTCACGATATTGATTCTTCCTATCCATGAACATGGTATGTTCTTCCATTTGTTTTTGTCCTCTTTTATTTCACTGAGCAGTGGTTTGTAGGTCTCCTTGAAGAGGTCCTTTACATCCCTTGTAAGTTGGATTCCTAGATAGTTTACTCCCTTTGAAGCAATTGTGAATGGAAGTTCTTTCATGATTTGGCTCTCTGTTTGTTACTGGTGTATAAGAATGCTTGTGATTTTTGCACATTGATTTTGTATCCTGAGACTTTGCTGAAGTTGCTTATCAGCTTAAGGAGATTTTGGGCTGAGACAATGGGGTTTTCTAAATATACAATCATGTCATCTGCAAAGAGGGACAATTTGACTTCTTCTTTTCCTAACTGAATACCCTTGATTTCTTTCTCTTGCCTGATTGCCCTAGCCAGAACTTCCAACACTATGTTGAATAGGAAGTGGTGAGAGAGGGCATCCCTGTCTTGTGCCAGTTTTCAAAGGGAATGCTTCCAGTTTTTGCCCATTCAGTATGATATTGGCTGTGGGTTTGTCATAAATAGCTCTTATTATTTTGAGATACGTTCCATCAATGCTGAATTTATTGAGAGTTTTTAGCATGAAGGGCTGTTGAATTTTGTCAAAGGCCTTTTCTGCATCTATTGAGATAATCATGTGGTTTTTGTCTTTGGTTCTGTTTATATGCTAGATTACGTTTATTGATTTGCATATGTTGAACCAGCCTTGCATCCCAGGGATGAAGCCCACTTGATCATGGTGGATAAGCTTTTTGATGTGCTGCTGGATTCGGTTTGCCAGTAGTTTATTGAAGGTTTTTGCATCGATGTTCATCAGGGATATTGGTCTAAAATTCTCTTTTTTTGTTGTGTCTCTGCCAGGCTTTGGTATCAGGATGATGTTGGCCTCATAAAATGAGTTAGGGAGGATTCCCTCTTTTTCTCTTGATTGGAATAGTTTCAGAAGGAATGGTACCAGCTCCTCCTTGTACCTCTGGTAGAATTCAGCTGTGAATCCATCTGGTCCTGGACTTTTTTTGGTTGGTAGGCTATTAATTATTGCCTCAATTTCAGAGTCTGCTATTGGTCTATTCAGGGATTCAACTTCTTTCTGGTTTAGTCTTGGGAGAGTGTAAGTGTCCAGGAAATTATCCATTTCTTCTAGGTGTTCTAGTTTATTTGCGTAGAGGTGTTTATAGTATTCTCTGATGGTAGTTTGTATTTCTGTGGGGTTGGTGGTGATATCCCTTTTATCATTTTATATTGCATCTATTTGATTCTTTTCTCTTTTCTTCTTTATTAATCTTGCTAGCAGTCTATCAATTTTGTTGATCTTTTCAAAAAACCAGCTCCTGGATTCATTGATATTTTGGAGGGTTTTTTGTGTCTCTATCTCCTTTAGTTCTGCTCTGATCTTAGTTATTTCTTGCCTTCTGCTAGCTTTTGAATGTGTTTGCTCTTGCTTCTCTAGTTCTTTTAATTGTGATGTTAGGGTATCAATTTTAGATCTTTCCTGCTTTCTCTTGTGGGCATTTAGTGCTATAAATTTCCCTCTACACACTGCTTTAAATGTGTCCCAGAGATTCTGGTATGTTGTATCTTTGTTCTCATTAGTTTCAAGGAACATCTTTATTTCTGCCTTCACTTCATTATGTACCCAGTAGTCATTCAGGAGCAGGTAGTTCAGTTTCCATGTAGTTGAGCAGTTTTGATTGATTTTCTTAGTCCTGAGTTCTAGTTTGATTGCACTGTGGTCGGAGAGACAGTTAGTTATAATTTCTGTTCTTGTACATTTGCTGAGGAGTGCTTTACTTCCAACTATGTGGTCAATTTTGGAATAAGTGTGATGTGGTGCTGAGAAGAATGTATATTCTGTTGATTTGGAGTGGAGAGTTCTGTAGATGTCTATTAGGTCCGCTTGGTGCAGAGTTGAGTTCAGTTCCTGGATATCCTTGTTAACTTTTTTTCTCGTTGATCTGTCTAATGTTGACAGTGGGGTGTTGAAGTCTCCCATGATTATTGTATGGGAGTCTAAGTCTCTTTGTAAGTCTCTAAGGACTTGTTTTATGAATCTGGGTGCTCCTGTATTGGGTGCATATATATTTAGGATAGTTAGCTCTTCCTGTTGAATTGATCCCTTTACCATTATGTAATGGCCTTCTTTGTGTCTTTTGATCTTTGATGGTTTTAAATTCTGTTTTATCAGAGACTAGGATTGCAGCCCCTACTTTTTTTTGTTCTCCATTTGCTTGGTAGATCTTCCTCCATCCCTTTATTTTGAGCCTATGTATGTCTCTGCGTGTGAGATGGGTCTCCTGAATACAGCAAACTGATGGGTCTTGACTCTCTATCCAATTTGCCAGTCTGTGTCTTTTAATTGGACCATTTAGCCCATTTACATTTAAGGTTAATATTGTTATGTGTAAACTTGATCCTGTCATTGTGATATTAGCTGATTATTTTGCTCGTTAGTTGATGCAGTTTCTTCCTAGCCTCGATGTCTTTACATTTTGGCATGTTTTTGCAATGGCTGGTACCAGTTGTTCCTTTCCATGTTTAGTGCTTCCTTCAGGACCTCTTTAGGGGCAGGCCTGGTGGTGACAAAATCTCTCAGCATTTGCTTATCTGTAAAGGAATTTATTTCTCCTTCCCTTATGAAACTTAGTTTGGCTGGATATAAAATTCTGGGTTAAAAATTCTTTTCTTTAAGAATGTTGAGGCGGAGCAAGATGGCCGAATAGGAACAGCTCCAGTCTCCAGCTCCCAGCGCGAGCGACACAGAAGACAGGAACACAGCTCATCGCCAGCAATGGATCAAAGCGGGACGAAGAATGACTTTGACGAGATGAGAGAAGAAGGCTTCAGTCCATCAAACCTCTCAGAGCTAAAGGAGGAATTACGTACCCAGCGTAAAGAAACTAAAAATCTTAAAAAAGAGTGGAAACATTGATAACCAGAATATTTAATGCAGAGAAGGCCATAAATGAACGGACAGAGATGAAAACCATGACATGAGAAATACATGACAAATGAATGGGCAAAACTGGAAAAATTCCCTTTGAAAGCTGGCACAAGACAGGGATGCCCTCTCTCACCACTCCTATTCAACATAGTGTTGGAAGTTCTGGCTAGGGCAATCAGGCAAGAGAAAGAAATCAAGGGTATTCAGTTAGGAAAAGAAGAACTCAAATTGTCCCTGTTTGCAGATGACATGATTGTATATTTAGAAAACCCCATTGTCTCAGCCCAAAATCTCCTTAAGCTGATAAGCAACTTCAGCAAAGTCTCAGGATACAAAATCAATGTGCAAAAATCACAAGCATTCTTATACACCAGTAACAGACAAACAGAGAGCCAAATCATGAACTTCCATTCACAATTGCTTCAAAGAGAATAAAATACCTAGGAATCCAACTTACAAGGGATGTAAAGGACCTCTTCAAGGAGAACTTCAATGCCATCCCTATTAAGCTACCAATGACTTTCTTCACAGAATTGGAAAAAACTGCTTTAAAAGTTCATATGGAACCAAAAAAGACCCCACATCTCCAAGACAATCCTACGTCAAAAGAACAAAGCTGGAGGCATCACGCTACCTGACTTCAAACTATACTACAAGGCTACAGTAACCAAAACAGCATGGTACTGGTACCAAAACAGAGATATAGACCAATGGAACAGAACAGAGTCCTCAGAAATAATACCACACATCTACAGCCATCTGATCTTTGATAAACCTGACAAAAACAAGAAATGGGGAAAGGATTCTCTATTTAATAAATGGTGCTGGGAAAATTGGCTAGCCATATGTAGAAAGCTGAAACTGGATCCTTTCCTTACTCCTTATATGAAAATTAATTCACGATGGATTAGAGACTTAAATGTTAGACCTAATACCATAAAAACCCTAGAAGAAAACCTAGGTAATACCATTCAGGACATAGGCATGGGCAAGGACTTCATGTCTAAAACACCAAAAGCAACGGCAACAAAAGCCAAAATTGACAAATGGGATCTAATTAAACTAAAGAGCTTCTGCACAGCAAAAGAAACTACCATCAGAGTGAACAGGCAACCTACAGAATGGGAGAAAATTTTTGCAATCTACTCATCTGACAAAGAGCTAATATCCAAAACCTACAAAGAACTCAAACAAATTTACAAAAAAAAAACAAATAACCCCATCAAAACTGGGCAAAGGATATGAATAGACATTTCTCAAAAGAGGACATTCATACAGCCAACAGACACATGAAAAAATGCTCGTCATCACTGGCCATCAGAGAAATGCAAATCAAAACCACAATGAGATACCATCTCATACCAGTTAGAATGGTAATCATTAAAATGTCAGGAAACAACAGATGCTGGAGAGGATGTGGAGAAATAGGAACACTTTTACACTGTTGGTGGGATTGTAAACTAGTTCAACCATTATGGAAAACAGTATGGCGATTCCTCAAGGATCTAGAACTAGAAGTACCATATGACCCAGCCATCCCATTACTGGGTATATACCCAAAGGATTATAAATCATGCTGCTGTAAAGACACAAGCACACGTATGTTTATTGTGGCACTATTCACAATAGCAAAGACTTGGAATCAACCCAAATGTCCATCAGTGACAGACTGGATTAAGAAAATATGGCACATAGACACCATGGAATACTATGCAGCCATAAAAAAGGATGAGTTTGTGTCCTTTGTAGGGACATGGATGCAGCTGGAAACCATCATTCTCAGCAAACTATCGCAAGAACAGAAAACCAAACACCGCATGTTCTCACTCACAGTTGGGAACTGAACAATGAGATCACTTGGACTCTGGAAGGGGAACATCACACACTGGGGCCTATCACAGGGAGGGAGGAGGGGGGAGGGATGGCATTGGGAGTTATACCTGATGTAAATGACGAGTTGATGGGTGCTGACGAGTTGATGGGTGCAGCACACCAACATGGCACAAGTATACATATGTAACAAACCTGCACGTTATGCACATGTACCCTAGAACTTAAATTTAAAAAAAAAAAAAAAGGATTTTGAATATTGGCCCCCACTCTCTTCTGGCTTGTAGAGTTTCTACTGAGAGATCTGCTGTTAGTCTGATGGGCTTCCCTTTGTGGGTAACCCGACCTTTCTCTCTGGCTGCCCTTAACAGTTTTTCCTTCATTTCAATTTGGTGAATCTGACAATTATGTGTCTTGGAGTTACTCTTCTCGAGGAGTATCTTTGTCGTGTTCTTTGTATTTCTTGAATTTGAATGTTGTCCTGCCTTACTAGGTTGGGGAAGTTCTCCTGGATGGTATCCTGAAGAGTGTTTTCCAACTTGGTTCCATTTTCCCCCTCACTTTCAGGCACACCAATCAAATGTATATTTGGTCTTTATACATAATCCCATAATCCCTTATTTCTTGGAGGCTTTGTTCATTTCTTTTTCCTTTTTTTTCTCTAGACTTCTCTTCTCTCTTCATTTCATTCATTTGATCTTCAATCATTGATACTCTCTTTCAGTTGATCGAGTTGGTTACTGAAGCTTGTGCATTTCTCACGTTTTTCTCATGTCATGGTTTTTATCTCTGTGAGTTTGTTTATGGCCTTCTCTGCATTGATTATTCTAGTTATTCATTCTTCCATTCTTTTTTCAAGATTTTTAGTTTTTTGTGCTGGGTGCGTAGTTCCTCCTTTAGCTCTGAGAAGTTTGATGGACTGAAGCCTTCTTCTCTCAACTCGTCAGACTCATTCTCCGTCCAGCTTTGATCCGTTGCTGGCGATGAGCTGCGCTCCTTTAGAGGGGGAGATGTGCTCTGATTTTTTGAAGTTTTTGAATTTCCAGCTTTTCTGCCCTGCTTTTTCCCCATCTTTGTAGTTTTATCTGCCTTTGGTCTTTGATGCTGGTGACGTACTGATGGTGTTTTGGTGTGGGTGTCCTTTCTGTTTGTTAGTTTTCCTTCTAATAGTCAGGACCCTCAGCTCTAGGTCTGTTGGAGATAGTTTGAGGTCCACTCCAGACCCTGTTTGCCTGGGTATCAGCAGTGGAGGCTGCAGAAGATAGAATGTTGCTGAACAGCAAGTGCTGCTGTCTGATTCTTACCCTGGAAGCTTCGTCTCAGGGGTGTACCCTGCCATGTGAAGTGTGAGGTGTCGGTCTGCACCTAGTGGGGGATGTCCCGCAGTTAGGCTACTCAGGGGTCAGGGACCCACTTGAGCAGGTAGACTGTCCATTCTCAGATCTCAACCTCCGTGCTGGGAGATCCACTGCTCTCTTCAAAGCTGTCACACAGGGTCATTAATGTCTGCAGAGGTTTCTGCTGCTTTTTTTGTTGCTATGCCCTGTCCCCACAGGTGGAGTCTACAGAGACAGGCAGGTCTCCTTGAGCTGCGGTGGGCTCCACCCAGTTTGAGCTTCTGGGAGGCTTTGTTTACCTACTTAAGTCTCAGCAATGGCAGGTGCCCCTCCCCCAGCCTCGCTGCTGCCTTGCACTTAGATCTCAGACTGCTGTGCTAGCAATGAGAGGGGCTTCATGTTCGTGGGACCCTCCTGGCCAGGTGTGGGATATAATCTCCTGGTGTGCCGTTTGCTAAGACCCTTGGTAAAGTGCAGTATTAGGGTGGGAGTTACCCGATTTTCCAGGTGTTGTGTGTCTCAGTTTCTAAAGGGATTCCCTTCCCCCTTGTGCTTCCCAGGTGAGTTGATGCCTCGCCCTGCTTCAGCTCTCGCTGGTTGGGCTGTACCAGCTGACCAGCACCGAGTGTCCAGCGCTCCCCAGTGAGATGAACCCAGTACTTCAGTTGAAAATGCAGAAATCACCCATCTTCTGTGTTGCTTGCGCTGAGAGCTGGAGGCTGGAGCTGTTCCTATTTGACCATCTTGCTCGCACCCCCCTACATTTGTTTTTTATGAGTTAAAACATCTCATGACTATTTCAAGTATATAGAGGAATGTTTAAAAATGTACGGAGATGGGTAGTGTAAAACTCTACACATATTAGATGAGTCAGACCCTTTCACTAAGTACTGGTAGAGGCAATCAACAATGTAACTCTGAATCATAGCCCTCTTCTGTTGGACAAAGGAAAAGTAGCTGGGAGCTCTGAGACTAGACTCTGAGCTGTTCACATTCAATGCTGAATTAAATGTCAAATTTCCAGACAACCTTGGAAAAGAATGCTTTAATTTAAAAAACTTTTCAGCTAACTCTCAGCACCATTCTGATTACAAGGGCCGAATATTAAGACAGTTAACTCTTAGGTAGAAGAAACTTGAAATTAAGTCTATAGGAACTTCAGTTCTATAATGGTATCTATCTTCAGCATGGTCCTGAAGACATTTGTCTAAAACTGTTCATGTTTCTGATGAAGAAGATGCCCATCTTCTCTTATTTAACATTCCTGGTGCCCTTTGATCTTGGAGATTTAAATTTCTCTTTGACCTGAAAGACATCCTTCAGGCAGGGCAGGCAGGCTGGAAACGAATTCTCTCAGCTGTTGTTCTTCAGCAAATGTCTTTGTTTAACTCTTGTTTATGGAGGCTCTTTCTGCTGGATGTAAAACTGAGATGACAGTTTTCCTTTTCTTTCAGTACTTTAAAAAAGTCATTTCATTGTTTTCTGGACCCCATTGTTTCTGATGAGAAGTCAGTGATCATTCTTATTTTTGTCCCATGGTATATAAAGTGCCTTTTTTTTCCTCTTTGGCTGCTTTTAAGATTTTTTTTCTTTATCTTTGGTTTTCAGCAGTTTGGCTCTAATGTGCCTACGTGCAGATTTCCTTATGTGTGTCCCGTGTGGGTTCATTGAAATTCTTGTATGTGGAAGTCAGTGTTTCTCTTCAAATGTGGGGAGTTTGGGGCCATGATTTCTTTCAATTATTTTTACCTCACATTATTTTCTTCTGCTAGGACTCAATTACCTGTATGCTAGGCTGCTTGATATTATCTCCTTGAAACTCTGCTTATTTTTCTTCTCTCCACTCTCCAGATTCAGGCATGTCTGTTGGTTTGTATCTAAGTTCATTGATTCTGTATGTTAAGTCTAATCTGCTGTTAAGCTCAATTTTTATTTCAGTTACTATATTTTTCAGTTCTGGAATGTTCATATAGTTGTATTTGTAGTTTCCATTTATCTGCTGTTTTCCATTTGATTACTCATTAAGATATTTTTGAGTCTTCTGTGATTTTATTTGTATGTCTAGTGATTAAATAGTGAACATTGTGAACAACATACTGTAGAGAGTCTAGATTCTGTAGTCTTCCTCTAAAAATGGTTGGATTCATATTAAGGAGGCAGTTCATTTAATAACTCATTACTTTAACATGTATAGACTTAGTGTTTTGCATTGCTAGTATAGATCTGTGGACAGTCCAAGGTGTTTTCAAGCTCTTCTAACCTTTCAGTAGTCATTTTCCAAACTGTGTCTCCCGTATAAATCTTGTCTAGGTTTGGTTTTAGGCTTTGTTAGGGTGAGTCTAGAGTTGGTCTTTCTCTAGGGGCATATTCCTTATTCCTAATATGTGCACTTTGTGGTGTCTCAGCCGGATGTCAGGAGTTTTAACAAGATGTTAATAAATCTCTCCTCTCTGGCAGGGCCGGAACTCTGACATTCTCTGCCACTGCTTTTCCCCAAGCACTGCTCAACCTCTACAATCTTGGTCCCACTTTCAATTGCATAACATCTGATATCTAGTAAGGCTCAGGTTGCCTCACCCTGCACATTTACAATCCAACTCTCAGCCACCAATTTGCAGGAGATCCCTGCTGGGTTTCGGGGTCCTCTCTCTCTACATAGCTCCCTCCATTCAGGCTCCACAGTTTCCACTTGTTTAGTTGCCCTGAACCCTGATGTCTGCCTCCTCCGCTCAACAGGACTACCATGCTCTGCTCAGACTCCAGGTCTCTGTGCCATGGTCAGGACACTGTCTCCAGCCACAGAGCTGAGGCAATCACGTAGCTCACCTCATGCGCTTCCCTTCTCTTAAGGATCACAGCCTTACATTGCTTGTTATCCACTGCCTGAAATCGAATGCTTCACAAATTCTGTCCAGTTTTAGAGTAGTTTTGGGCTAGTACAGTAGTCATCCCATTATGGTTAGAGATGGAAGTTCAGGAGTCACATCTTGATTTCAACCCTACCTGAAGTCACATTTCCACATTGGGAACAACAGGAACCACAGCACTTTCTATGAAATGTCATCAAGTAAGTCCCAGCCAGTTGCAAAAACTCAAAAGTTCATGTGGCTTAAAATCATGTAGGCTATGCCTAGCAAAATGCCCGATATGCCTGACACAAGCACGTATTTTTATAAATTATTAAATCCAGCCTGGGCGACAGAGCGAGACTCCGTCTCAAAAAATAAATAAATAAATAAATAATTAAAAAAAAAATAAAAAAATAAATTATTAAATCATTTGCTGGATACAGCAGAAAAAAAGGAGGAAGAACCCACTCCTTAGAGTTAGGACTTATCTACCAATTAACTCTATGATCTTAGGCCTACAACTATATTTAACATGTCTTTGTTTGGGATCACTGGAGTAACTTCATTGAACATGAAGAAAACTTAGTTGGAAATTTATATTTGTAATTTGCTTTGATTATATCATCTGAAAGATACTTTCCAAAATGAGACATCATTGTTGTGGTTTTCATCCAGAATTAAACAGGTTTCAAAGTTGGCAACTGGGATGACAACTTGGGAGGGCTTCTCCCAATTTCAGAAAGAGCTTTATTCCCATAACTGTATTAAATTCATTTAGAAAGAAAAGAACCAACAACAGAAGAAAAGTGTGGGTAGCAAATAGCAGTTTGGGAGTGTCAAGGAGGTGGGAGAAGGACTTTCAGTTAAGAAAACGATACAAATACATACATATGTACATAATGTCATGTGAGTGATTAAACTGTCCTTTCTCCAGAGAGCAATATTAAGGTTTCCATGGGCCAAAACAGTATACTGATGTAATATAGGTATACCCTTGGGTGAAACATCAAAGATGCAATGAGTGAGAGCTAAGGAGGCTACAACCCAGCTGAAATGCCATTATTTAATGAAAGACCAACAGATGCAACAAGAACACTTACCACCGTGGTCTAGTGTTCCCTCTCAGTGCAGTCTTAAGCCTAATTCCTCTTCTGCTTGGCCTTTGACCTGGTCTCTCCAGTTGACTTTTCCACAACAGTCTTCACTCACAGGCAGAGTAGAAATGGGATAAAAGAAAAACAACAGGTCCCAGATCACTTTTTTCCTCTTTCTCTATTCCTCTTTTAGTTATGAATTCTGTTTTGCTTTGGAGAAGAAAAATGCAATCCCCTTGGATATTTTTTCTGGGCTGTCACCAGTTTTTCTTGTTCGCCCTACCCACCTCTGCCAGTATTTTATACTTTACTGTTCAAAACCTTGAGATGTCTTGAGTACTGAGAAGTCTGAAGGAGTTTGTATTGGGAGCCTGGCCTCTGATATTTCTGCTGGATAAGCTGTACCTTCATGCTTCAAGGTGAATGCACATTATGGGCTTGCCCAAGGAATTTCTGGCACTAGGCCTGCAAGGCTGTTTTAGATTAATGCAAATGGGATTTGGGGTAGCCATGCCTACAAATATCCTGCAAAGATATTTTGTATCAAAATGACAATATTAAGATGAATCAACTCCTTGAAGTCTTTGGGTACTGCAAAAATGTTGAATGTTGCATAATCACTTTTTGTTGATCTTTTTCTTATTACTATTATGTGTGAATATACATGAGGCTTCCTGCCTTCATTGCCACAATGAGACAAACTGCAGGCACACATTCCTTCCTCACTTTCTGTGCCCATTTCTCCAACATACATCATTGCTGAAGTCTGTTGTTTAAGCAGTGAATAAAACATGTAATGTTTCACATGAGGATTATCCATAAAACCCCAAAGTCCTTGACTCTTCTGAGGCCATCGTTTTCTTTAACAGCCATCCTCTAAATTGTGGGAAGTCTAACGTGTTCTTCGATTTTCCAGCAGATTCTAGAGTTGAGACTTGGTTCTTCCCATTTTTCTCTTGCTCCTGACTTTTTCAATTTCTTCCCTCCATCTTCCCACTGCCTCTCTCCAGGCTGCCCCGGCCCATTCTAGTTTGCTTTGCTTCAAAATATGGACTCACCACCTTTTTCTTCATAACAGTACTCTTGTGATTAGCAGTGTGTTATTGTATTTTCTTGTTTTATATGAGTAATGTAGAGGAATGATAGCACAAAACAGGGACTGACTTAAAATTGAATCCTGGTCACACTCTTGCTAAAGTTTTCTGAAGTCTCCCCCTTGAGGAGTCCTTACTGGTGGCACTCTCACTGGGTATTTCTGGGGCCTGCTCTCTGGACTCTAAGAAAGTTTTTTGTTTTCAATGTCTCTCTCTCACGGTCTGACCTTCCTCAGCCCTGCAGTGGTGGGTGGAACCCACTTCAAAATTCCTGTAACTTGATGGTGTAGAGAAACTTGGCTCTTTTTCAGGCTGACCCTCTCCTGCCTAGACTCTCCTGGGGCTCACCCCCACATCAAGAAAAACCCACTGGATGCTTTCTCAACAAAGAAGCAGTTTGCTCTTTAAGAGGAATTCTGCCACCCTCATAGAGCAACAGCTAAAATGACTGTCAGCTTACAATTTTTAGTTGTAACCATAGTTTCTCTAAGTTTTAAATAAAGTGATTTGACAGAAGATTTAATAAGGTGATGGACAAAAATGGAGGGCCCTGTTATCAAGAGTGGTGATTCTAGATGAGGCAGGAAAAGTTAGGGATAGAAGAAAAAGAGTTTGTGATTTCTGTTTCTTCCAGTGACCTCAGCAATGTGTGGAAGAGAGTAGGTTAGACAGGCAGCAATAATTATCTAACTTGCAGCTTCTCAAAACCTGGAAAATAAGCAAGGTCTGGTGGCTCACACCTATAACCCTGTCCTTTGGGAGGCCAAGGCAGGAGGATCACTTGAGGCCAGAAGTTCAAGACAAGGCTGGGTAACATCGAGAGACCCTCTCTCTACTAAAAATAAGAAATTGGCCAGGATGGTGGTGCATACCTGTAGTCCCAACTACTCCAGAGGCTGAGGTGGGAGGATCACCTGAGCCTGGGAGGTTGAGTCGTGATCGCACTATTGCACTCCAGCCTGGACGACAGAACAAGACCCCCTCCCAAAAAAAACAAGAAACAAAAAACAAAAACCTAGAAAAGCAAGCTATTCTAAAGTGAAGTAACCTAGGAGCAGAGCCATAATCCACAGAGAGAGACACAGGTTCAACTGAGGCTATGGAGAAGGAATTCCAAGCAACTTCTCATATTCCAGGAATGCAGCTGAGGCCTGGGGAGCCAAAAGGCTGCTCTCAGAGGCAAGCACATTCCAGGTATCACCTTAGGATTCCACTCAGGACCATGATGGCCCTGGGAGGGAGGGGAATGGGCTTTGCAGACTGAGACTTGACTGCATGACATCTACATCCTCAGTGTTATTCTACACTGTTTAATCAGTGTAATAAATGGAACTTCCGATATTACAATATTCTAATATTCTAAGTTCCATTATCTTGCCAATTAAAAAAACTGTGTTAAGAGTGCTTTTGTATTTCAGGGGTTCCTGAGGACACTGAGAAAGGGAAATATATGGCAATATTCCATAAAATAAAATACCTGGAGATAGTATAAAAATTTGCAAGGATACAGACACAAGGCATGTATTACAAATATATAAAGAATGTATGACTACTTTTAGATATAATCACCTAATAAATGTCAACATAGCCTTATTAGATATCTATTCGTGTTTGTATACATTGTATCATTTAAAAATAGATATGAAATAGTACTTAACAATAAACGGCTTGTAATAAGGTTTTTGGAGTCAGAATAAAGAAAAACTTTTGTCCTACTGAGGATAAGTTGTTCAATATAGTGAAGTCACATGCACATGTCTTGTTTTGGATTTACTTTCTCCCAGTTCTTACAATATCACCAAATAACAAACATTTCTACTTACAACTTTACTTTCCTATACATTGTTAGTTGGATTATTTTTCTGTATATTTCCACAATGTGATAAATATTTTTTAGGTTTAGAAAAAAGTCATTTAAAGCTGTTAAAATTTAAAAAAATCTATTCATAGCATATACTTAGTCTAATTGCTTTAAGACTCTTCTGGGACATGTAGCAATGTAAAATGGTGGATGGATAACAGTGTACGTCTTTTCAGCAGGGTAGTCTTGCAGGATAGTGGTAAAAAATAGGCAAAGAGATATACATCAAATTTTTTAAATCAAGAAGCAGCTGCAGATTTGTTGCTTTTAAATATGTAAATTTTAATTAAATCACATGTACAAAGATAGCATATATTTTTTCATTACTTTTATTATACTTTAAGTTCTGGGATACATGTGCAGAACGTGCAGGCTGTATAGGTATACACATGCCATGGTGGTTTGCTGCACCCATCAACCTGTCATCTACATTAGGTATTTCTCCTAACGCTATCCATCCCTCCCTTAGCCCCCCACCCCCCAACAGGCCCCAGTGTGTGATGTTCCCATCCCTGTGTCCACGTGTTCTCATTGTTCAACTCCCACTTATAAGAACATGCATACACCAAATATTTACAGTGATATCTTTGAATGTGAGATTGCCAGAGATTTTCCTTTTTTCTATTGTTTTCCAAGTTTTTACATTGATCATTGATTAGTTTCAAGTGTAGAAAATAAAGCCATTAAAGTACTAAAGCTGCTAGTGTTGTCCAGTGCCTGTGCTCTTTTCTGGGTGTGTATCTGGACTTGTATATAGATAAAGCCATGTGACCAATTATTACCGTGGAATGTGAATGGAAGTGATGCAGGTCATCTCCAGGCTGAGGTGACTGTGAGTGCATGTGTGGGACTTCTCTGTGCCCTTTTGATTTTCCCCAGGTAGAAGGCAGAGGAAGGCAAGGACCAAAAGGAGAATGGAGTCATGAGATGAGAGAGTCCCTGAATGAATATGTATATCAGAGCCCACCATCATCATTGCTTAAAACCTGTATCAGACTGTGATGTGACCAAGCTCTAAACTATTTTGTCTTAGGAAACTGAGATGTCAAGGTTGATTGTTATAGCAGATCTGATATATGTGCAGATGTATCTACTCAGACTGGTTGCAATGGTTAATTGTAGGTGCCCACTGGACTGGATTAAAGGATGGCTAGATAGTCAGTAAAGAATTATTTCTGGATGTGACTGCAAGAGTGTTTCTAGATGAGACTGATGTTTGAACCAGTGGCTTGAGTAAGGAAGATCCACTCTCACCCAATGTGGGCACCCACCATCCAGTTGGCTAAAGACCCACTTAGAATGAAAAGGCAGAAAAAAGGCAAATTTATTCTCTCTTCTGGAGCTAGAATACCATCCTTCTCCTTGCCATGGACACTAGAACTCTACATTCTCCAGCTTTTAGACTCTGGGACTGGCACCAGTGGCCCTGCAGGTTCACAGGCCTTTGGTCTGAGACCCAGAGTTACACCATCAACTTCTCTGGTTCTCAGGCCTCCAGACTTGGACTGAGCCGGGCTAACAGACTTCCTGGTTCTCTAGCCTGCAAATGGACTATTGTGGGACTTCACAGTCTCCATAATTATATGAGCCAATTCCTCTAGTAAATTCCTTCTTTTATATCTATATCCTATTGGTTGTGACTCTCTGGAGAACCCATAGGATTCTGACTAATAATGTATTTGTAACTTGCAATTTAATTTGGTTGAAAGATAGCCATTGCAGATTTGTAATAGCTGGGAATTTAAAACAATCTAATGTCCATTCACAGGCTCATTACAGAACCATATATACATCACAATCTCATTTTTATAAAAATCATGTAGTTTTATAAACAGAAATAACTGAAAAGCTATTTGTCAATCTGTTAATGATGTCACTATAGAGTGGGACTGTGCAAGATATGCTTTTCTGCCAGTATATTTTTCAATTATTTGAATCTTTTACAAAGTTTTATACTACTTTTATAATCAATAAAAATCATGCACATACTCAGTTTGGGAACTTAAATTGCCTTGACTATTTTCTAAACAGGAAATAATAAAAGCAAATAGTTCATTTTTTTTTTTTTTTTTTTTTTTTTTTTGAGATGGAGTCTCTCTCTGTCACCCAGGCTGGAGTGCAGTGGCGCAATCTTGGCTCACTGCAAGCTCCGCCTCCCAGGTTCACGCCATTCTCCTGCCTCAGCCTCCCAAGTAGCTGGGACTACAGGCGCCCGCCACCACACCCAGCTAATTTTTTTTTATTTTTAGTAGAGACAGGGAAATAGTTCATTCTTATGTGTAGAACTGGGTAGTGCACAAGACAGGGATGCCGTCTCTCACCACTCCTATTCAACACAGTCTTGGAAGTTCTGGCTAGGGCAATCAGGCAAGAGAAAGAAATCAAGGGTATTCAGTTAGGAAAAGAAGAAGTCAAATTGTCCCTGTTTGCAGATGACATGATTGTATATTTAGAAAACCCCATTGTCTCAGCCCAAAATCTCCTTAAGCTGATAAGCAACTTCAGCAAAGTCTCAGGATACAAAATCAATGTGCAAAAATCACAAACATTCTTATACACCAGTAACAGACAGACAGAGAGCCAAATCATGAATGAACTCCCATTCACAATTACTTCAAAGAGAATAAAATACCTAGGAATCCAACTTACAAGGGATGTAAAGGACCTCTTCAAGGAGAACTACAAACCACTGCTCAGTGAAATAGAAGAGGACACAAACAATTGAAAGAACATACCATGCTCATGGATAGGAAGAATCAATATCGTGAAAATGGCCATACTGCCCAAGGTAATTTATAGATTCAATGCCATCCCCATTAAGCTACCAATGAGTTTCTTCACAGAATTGGAAAAAACTGCTTTAAAGTTCATATGGAACCACAAAAGAGCCCGCATTGCCAAGACAATCCAAAGTCAAAAGAACAAAGCTCGAGGCATCACGCTACCTGACTTCAAACTGTACTACAAGGCTACAGTAACCAAAACAGCATGGTACTGGTACCAAAACAGAGATATAGACCAATGGAACAGAACAGAGGCTTCAGAAATAATACCACACATCTATAGCCATCTGATCTTTGACAAACTTGAGAAAAACAAGAAATGGGGAAAGGATTCCCTATTTAATAAATGGTGCTGGGAAAATTGGCTAGCCATATGTAGAAAGCTGAAACTGGATCCTTTCCTTACTCCTTATACGAAAATTAATTCAAGATGGATTAGAGACTTAAATGTTAGACCTAAAACCATAAAAACCCTAGAAGAAAACCTAGGTAATACCATTCAGGACATAGGCATGGGCAAGGACTTCATGTCTAAAACACCAAAAGCAACAGCGACAAAAACCAAAATTGACAAATGGGATCTTATTAAACTAAAGAGCTTCTGCACAGCAAAAGAAACTACCATCAGAGTGAACAGGCAACCTACAGAATGGGAGAAAATTTTTGCAATCTGCTCATCTGACAAAGGGCTAATATCCAGAACCTATAAAGAACTCAATCAAATTTGAATCAAATCAAGAAAAAAACAACCCCATCAAATAGTGGGCAAAGGATATGAACAGACACTTCTCAAAAGAAGACATTCATACAGCCAACAGACACATGAAAAAATGCTCATCATCACTGGCCATCAGAGAAGTGCAAATCAAAACCACAATGAGATACCATCTCATACCAGTTAGAATGGCAATCATTAAAAACTCAGGAAACAACAGGTGCTGGAGAGGATGTGGAGAAATAGGAACACTTTTACACTGTTGGTGGGACTGTAAACTAGTTCAACCATTGTGGAAAACAGTATGGCGATTCCTCAAGGATCTAGAACTAGAAATAGCATTTGACCCAGCCATCCCGTTACTGGGTATATACCCAAAGGATTATAAGTCATGCTGCTATAAAGACACATGCACACTTATGTTTATTGCAGCACTATTCACTATAGCAAAGACTTGGAATCAACCCAAATGTCCATCAGTGACAGACTGGATTAAGAATATGTGGTACATATACACCATGGAATACTATGCAGCCATAAGAAAAGGATGAGTTCGTGTCATTTGTAGGGACATGGATGCAGCTGGAAACCATCATTCTCAGCAAACTATCCCAAGAACAGAAAACCAAACAGCGCATGTTCTCACTCATAGGTGGGAATTGAACAATGAGATCACTTGGACACAGGAAGGGGAGCATCACACACCGGGTATTTTGGGGAGGGGGTTGCAGGGGAGGGATAGCATTAGGAGATTTACCTAGTGTAAATGACTAGTTAATGGGTGCAGCACACCAACATGGCACATGTATACATATGTAACAAACCTCCACGTTGTGCACATGTACCCTAGAACTTAAAGTATAATAATAATAAAAAAAAAAAGAACTGGGTAGTGCATAGCAGTAATCAAAATAGTCCAAATAAAGGCAAAATGACATATGTCAAAGACATGCTTATCTTTAGTGGTGGAATGATAGGGGAATTTTATTATTTTAGCTTTGTGTTTTTCTGTGTTTTCCCAGTATTCTGTATCAGGCATGTAATGCTTTTGCAATTAGCTGGAAAGCTAGAGTGTAAATGTTGCAAATGCAAGCAGAAAATGAGAAAGCTTTCAAATAAGACTATCCTCTTCTCTGTGCTAACCTCTCTTAACCAGGGCTACATCCTCCAAAAATATAAAAGCATTAACTTGACCTTCAGCAGCCCTTGTTGTACAGTTACACTTTTTCTAGCTCCTACCTGCTAAAATAATCTTTCAGCTCACAATGAGAGATTAGAACCTCAGGTAAACAAACAGACCTGGCTGGGTCTGATTCAGGAAGAATCCAGGAATCCTCTTTGCTTAATAAGTCACCATGGTATGGCCGTTAGAGTGAGGCTGTATTGTGCTTTGCTGGCAATTGCCAGCTAATTTAGCCTCTTTTTTAATTTTTTTTTTTTTGAGACAGAGTCTCACTCACTCTGTCGCCCAGGCTGGAGTCCGGAGTGCAGTCGTGTGATCTCAGCTCACTGCAACCTCCTCCTCGGTTCAAGCTATTCTTCCTCAGCCACCTGAGTAGCTGGGACCACAGGTGTGCATCACCACACCAGGCTAATTTTTGTATTTTTAGTAGGGACGGGGTTTCACCATGTTGGCCAGGCTGGTCTCAAACTCCTGACCTCAAGTGATCCACCCACCTTAGCCTCCCAAAGTCCTGGATTATAGGTGTGAGGCACCGAACCCGACCTTAACCATAATCTTAAAGAGAGAGACCAGGAAAGACAATTCTCAAACGGAATTTAAAGTCTCATCCCCTCCATGGGTTTATCAGTGTGACCGGTACAAAGGGTGGTTGGTTGGTCAGTCAGAGCCAGTATGAAGGTGATTAGTCAAAACAATTTTCTGAGTGATTGTCTGAGAGAACGAGCAAGCCACCTCCAAGGCTGTGATCCTACTTGGGGATCAAGAGTTAAGTGCCATGGAAGCCCAAGCTGCAGTGTGCAGTTTGCCATCTCTCCTGGAGCAGGCACCGTTCATATATGTGTTAAAAGCAAGCTGGTCACTGTGCTAAAGCTAACGGCTCTAGTGTTTGAGGAACACATATCTTATGACTTACAAAGTGGAAAGAAAAAAAACAAAAAAAAGAGTTCCTCAGTAGAAGACAAAAGGAAGTGCTGTAAGTTCAAGTCAATGAGACAAAGGAGACTGGAAGTTAGTGTTCAGGAGAGGGTGGTGAGGAGAAGTCTTCCCTTAGAGGGTAAGTCTGAGCTTCCCTGATTTGTGTAGGTGCCTTGAGGTGCTGAGGGGGATCAGAATGATTCCTTCTCCTGGGCAGTGTTGGTGAGAGATGCCTAAAGGTACAGAGAGAAGCAGCCTCTTCAAAATGAGTGTACTCAGTCAGAAAATTCTTGTTCCTCTATGTCACTGATTCCCCCACCCCCACCCCAGCATTTAATTTTGAAAACTTCAAATATATAGAAGGTTAAAAAATTGTGGTAAACTGTCATATAATCACCACCTAGGTCCTACCGTTAACATTTTAGTGTGTGTGTGTAAAAATCTCCAGCCCCCATCCATCTTATTTTTTATGCATTTCAAAGTAGGTTTTCACATTGAATACATATGGACACAGGAGGAAAAACAGAAAAAGGGACCTGCTTGAGGTTGGAGGGAGGAGGGTGAAGACAGAAAAACTACCTGTTGAGTAACTGTGCTTATTACCTGGGTGGCAAAATAATCTATACACCAAACCCCCATGACATGCAATTTACCTCTATAACAAACGTGCACATTATCCCTCAACCTAAAGTGAAAGATTTAGGAAAAAAAAGAAAATAGAAGGTTGCCATGGGGAGGAGAAAACGAGGAGTAGTTGTTGTTTAACAGGCATGAAATTGTAGTTTAGAAGATGAAAATGTTCCAGAGATAGGTGGTGATGGCTGTACAACAATATGAATGTACTTAATGCCACTGAACTGTACATTTAAAAATGATTAATATAGTAAATTCTGTCATATTATCACAATAAAAAGTTAAAAACAAAACAAACAAAAGTAGGTTTTAGACATCAGTGCATTTCTTAAAGAGCTCAGTATGTACATCATAGAGTTGAATATTGATTTACTTTTTTCTTTTAAAGTAAAAATTTCAAAGAACGAAGTGAGTCGCTTGAACTTAGGAATTTGAGACCAGCCTGGGCAACATGGTGAAAATCCCATCTCTATGAAAAATACAAAAAAATTAGCCAGGTATGGTGGCACGTGCCTGTGGTTCTAGCTACTCAGGAGGCTGAGGCAGGAGAACTGCTTGAGCCTGGGAGGCGGAGGTTGCAGTGAGCTGAGATTGAGCCACTGAGCTCCAGCCTGGGTAACAGAGTGAGACCCTGTTTCAAAAAAAAAAAAAATAGATACAGACCATTACCAAAACCCAATGAAGGTATCTTATACCTCTTCCCAGTTAATTCCCACCTCCTCCCCACCAGAGGAAACTACTATTCTAATTTTTTTGCACCATAGAACAGTTCTGCTTGTTCTAGAACTTCACACAAATGGAATCATATAATATATACTCTCAAATAAGGCTTTTTTCTCTCAGTATGTTTTTGAGATTCATCCCTGTTGTTGCATAATCAATAATTCATTCCTTTTTATTGCAAGTATTCCTGTTGAATAAATATATGACAGTTTGTTGATCCATTCTGCTACTGGCAAATACAGGAGTTTTCAGTTTGGGGCTATTGTGAATAAAGCTGCTATAGATGTTCTTGTACACATCTTTGTGTGAATGAAATGTTTTCATTTCTCTTGGGTCATTACTTGGGAGTGGAATTGTTGAGTTATAGGGTAAGTGTATATTAGTTTTATAAGAACTCTGCAGCCCTTTTTTCAAAGTGCTTATACCATTTCACACACTCCCTCCCTATGTATGAGAATTCCAGTGATTCTACATCCTCACCAGCATTTAGTGTAATTGGTCCTTTTTAATTTTAGCCATCCTGGACAGTGTGTTGTGATGGTTCATTGTGATTTGCATCTACATTTTCTAGGTCAGTGGTTTTCCAATTTTGGTGTGCTTGTCACCTGGGGTGCTTGTCAAAGTATAGACTCCTAGGCCCCAACTAGAGCTTGTTTGTGTGTTTATTAATATTTGTGTTATATTTTTATTTGTTAAAGTTGGTAACCTAAACCGCAACACAGTTTTGAATTCAGAAGGTCTGGTGGAGTTGGGGGCAACAGGTACCTGCCTCTTAACTAGCTCCCCTGGAGATTCTGCTGAATGTGTTTGAATAGACCAGCCCTGAGAAACTGGCCCTCTGGGGGTTGCAAACTGATATTTGATATCGGTGTGCATTCACTTTTACCTGGCAACTAG
This sequence comes from Macaca nemestrina, assembly GCF_043159975.1. Classification (NCBI taxonomy): domain Eukaryota; kingdom Metazoa; phylum Chordata; class Mammalia; order Primates; family Cercopithecidae; genus Macaca; species Macaca nemestrina. The sequence goes on along the minus strand of NC_092131.1, from coordinate 71,969,329 downwards.
AATTGGTCCAATTTCTTCCAATGGAGGTGCATGGGTACTTTTCATGCTTAACAAAACCTTTATGGCTAACGTAATCTTCAAATATTGGAGACTTCAGGGATGAATATATTGTCTCATGTAGAACAAAAGAATCTAGATTTTCTGAACCAAATTCCAAAAGACAGATATTTCAGGAAACTGTGCCAAAAAAATCCATATTTTTCAGGTACCTACAATCAGCATATTCTCAAAAACTGTTTTATGGGTCAGAGATGAAAAAGCTGATTGCTATAATCTTATTTATTTTCATTAATGGGTTAATGTATTTGATAGTTCTATCTAATTCTGATACTTTTATAGGCCTGTATAGCCTAATGGCAACTGGTAGGAAAAAGATTGAAAATACGCAGGCATTTTATTACTGTAATGGGTGCTAGGAGGGAGGGAAAAAAGGACAAAGCTGCTATTAACCTAAAGCAACAATAAATATATGTTATCCATAGGCTCAAAGGAAGAATGTGAACAATGAAAATACTAACAGTAATATTGAATTTATTCAGTACCTTTTTATCAAGAACTCCAAGGCATTTGTGAGTGATGGCTCCCTAAATCTCACATCTCTGTAAGTTAGGCAGGGTAGGGAATGACACCATATTTTTTTCCAGTGGAGAAATTAAGGGATAGAATCTTTAATATAATGATAGGTACAAAGAACAGAACCAAAGACAAGAATGGAACTAAAGAGGATCCCAGGGCTCATAACTTCCCTTTGTGTGTTACAGTACCCAAGCCTGGTTGTTCATTCATTCTCAGAACACAGACAGGATTCAGCTGGGCACAGGAGAAAAAACAGCACTACGTTTGAAAAATGTTGACAGTCAAAATTCTTCTCTTGAATTCTCTAGTTCCTATTTCTTTTTTCATTAAAGAATGTGGCTAAAAGAGTAAAGAGTACTGTTAATATATAAAGAGAGCAAAGCAAAAGCATTCTCATGTCAGTTCTTGGGGCTTTACGGATAAATAATTAAACATAAAGCCCAAACTCCCCATTTCTGCCTTCAGTGATTTTTTTTCCCCTTCCTCCTGCACTGAACACCTGTATCTCTTTAAGAACTGGTCTGGCCTGGCGGGTAACCTGTCCCGCTGAAGGTTGGACATCAACACTGCTGCGTTTGCTAAGGCTGGCTGTCAGCTTGCTTCTTGGAGCCTCTTCAGCTCTCAGACATCTGTAGCTCTGGGCTGGTTAGAGCTGAACATTCCACCCAGAAGAATGATCTCTAGATCTTAGAAAAGAGAAACCCCATTAGGTGTTTGGTTTTGATAGGAAGTCGTTTTTCAAATCTGCTGTTTTAGAGGCCATCTTTGGAAATGTTTGCCACGATTCTTCAAATTTCATTTGACAGGTGGGGAAGTTTAAAGATAAATGTGATCTCACTCATTTGAAAACCTTGGCAATTCCTCTTCTTCAGTAGGAATCTCTAGCTCTTTTCTCTTACTTCATTCTCTGTCATTTTTCCTACCTACACTACTCTTTCCTGCTCTTGTATCAAATTTATACCTCTTTATTCTTTTAATTTAGCCAGTTTTTCCAACTAAGTTTAGGAAATATCACGTGAGCTCTGGGCCGTGCTATTTCCAAGCAGAAATAGACATATTGGATCTCTGTCTTCATCTGAAAGCCCTTTTGGCCTTTTTTGTTTATTCATCCTTTAATCATCCTTGTTTTTCAGTATCGAACCTATCTCAGTTCCCCATGACCAGCTTAAGAGAAAGAGACTAGAAAGAGATCATGCCTCCTTTGTCAGGGTCTGGTTTTCAACATCACATATTAGCAATGCTTTTGGTTCAGAGGTCACCAGATGTACAGTCAATTTCCCCTAAAATGGATAATGTTAAGATACAGGCCAGCATCTCCTTCCCCTCTATCTCACAAATTTTGACTCGCTGCCTATTTATTGGCCATTTAACCCTTTAAGAAGGAACACCGAGTCAGTGCTTTCATGCTCAATTATCTTTGACTTTCAATCTAAAATGAACCATTTACTGAACAGGGAGAGAAACATGAAAAACAAAAGCTATTAAAGAATTATAGACTTCAGAAGCCACACTGTACTTGTGCATTTTTGCTCTGTAGTGAAGGAACCTATAAAATTGTACATACATTAGGAGAAAAGTTGCCACCCAGCATGTCTTGATTTAACGGCATAACTTCCGGTAATATAAAGTAGGGACCTTGATTCTTAGGGCACATTTTGTTATCTTTTCTTTCTTAATAGGATAAGGTTTAAAAATATGCTACTGTGAATACACAATAGCTGCTTTTCACTTATGCTTTTATCTGTGCAAAAATTATTCTCTCAGGCAAGAGATTAAAATAAATGCATAACAACTTTTTAGAATTGCTAATCCAAGTAAATTTCTCAGAGAAAATTCAGCCTTTGAAGAAGTCATCTTAAACCTTGATATAAACAAACACTAATGTACTTCTTCCTACAATGGACAGTTATGACAATGAGATAGATATACGATTTGTTTTTTCCTTAGGAAGCCAGTATTTGCATTACTGCTTTAGATTGTACCGGTAAGGTTGAATTTGTGTGTGTTTTAAACCAAAACAGGGTTAAATCAGGATGTTTTGAGTCAAGTGGATAATAGCATGGAAAGTAAAATGGGTATAGGCTGGTGCTGTTGGAAAGAAGTTCTGAGAGTCCTGAGGCTGGCACTGGATCCTCGTTCAGTCTTGTGGCCTTGGACAAGTTGCTGTTTTGTGGGGTTGGGAGGAGAAAGAGGATACTTTGTGCAAGGAACAGTGCTAGAAACATTACTTGCCTTCATTTTAACCTTGACTTCTCATTTTCTGAAAGGAGGCACAGTCTCAAGGAACTTCTCAATCAACCATTTGCTTTGCTAGGACAGAAATGGTCAATGCTTGATTTGTATGTGTTTTTCACTCCATTATGTTGCTCCTCTCCTGCAGGCTCCTTCCTTCCATGTTCTGTTGGTGTCTCCAGGCTTTGCCCAAAGGAATCTCCAACCAGGCTCATTTACTGGGGAGTTGGTACTCTACCTCTAAAGCCCAGATTCAGAGTTCTTATGTTTGCAATTTCTTTTTTCTCTCTCCTCTGGTCCCTACCCCAGACTCAAATTACCATCTAGTCATTCTTTTCCTGATACCACTTTGTCCTGCTTTTCTTTTTCTTCTGATCTTTATGGCTTCACACAAAAGGAACTCTGTACGACCTATGCCCTGATGTCCACTTGGAGGGCTCCATCCGCTATGTAAAATCACAAATCTGAAGGGTGGCAGAAACTACCAAGGTAGTTTTTAGGTCCATGTCAAAAAGTTACATAAGATGATGAAGAAATTCTAGAACTGAATGTGACCTGAGAGAAGATGAAGTCATCACTCATTTTACAAATGAGGAAACTGAGGTCCCGATTTGCCCAAGATCATAACATGACATAGCCCTGCCCTCAACAGCAAGGCTGAGCTCCTCTGCCTCCCACTCTGGGACTCTTTCTACCATATCAGGCAGAGAGGAGTTCAAGGGTTAAAGATAGCTATAATCTCCCTTTGAAAAAGCCCAATACTATATCCTTTTACAAGTTGTAAAAATGGAACTCCACATTAGCATATTATCCTGAACTTTGTTCTGGCTTTTGCACTGCTGTTGGTATTGGCCCTTGAATGAAAAAAAAAAAAAAAAAATTTTTTTTTTTTTTTTTTTTTTTTTCACAAGAAGAATGTGTTGCCCAGAAGTACATGGAGTCCCATAATTTGGGGCATGTTGTTCTTCCCTTATAAAATGTCTTTGTCTGGACTCACTCACCTGATCATAGAATCCAAACCAAATTATTTTCCCCAGGGATACCATACCATGTGTATCTATCATCGTGCCACTCACACCTATATCTTCTAGCTCAGAAGTTCTCAAACTTTGGTGTGCCTAAGAATCACCTGGATGACTGATTCAAGCACAGATGATTAGGCCCCAATCCCAGAGTTTCTGATTCAATAGGTCTTTTGTAGGGCCTGATAATTTGTTTTTCTAGTAAGTTCCCAGATGCTGCTGTGGTTGCCGGATCAGGGCATAATTTGAGAACTACTGTTCTACCTCACCCGCCTTCTGCAAGCCCTCAGCTCAGAAGCAGTGCTACACCATTTTTTTTTTAAAGGAGTGACCACTAATTGGTCCAGAAGTAGACATCTGATAGAGGGATTAGCCAATGAGCAGCAAGAGGAGAAGAGAGTGTAGAAGCCGAGAGAAGAAGAATGGTACAGAGGGAAGAGGAGGAGGGGGAGAGGTAGGGGGAGGGGAGGGGGAAGGGGGAGAGGGGAGGGGGAAGGGGGAAGGGGAAGGGGGAGGGGGAAGGGGAAGGGGAAGGGGGAAGGGGGAGGGGGAAGAGGGAAGGGGGAGGGGGAAAGGGGAGGGGGGAGGGGGAGGAGAGGGGGAAAGGGGAGGGGGAAAGGGGGGAAGGGGAGGGGAGGGGGAAGAGGGAAGGGGGAGGGGGAAAGGGGAGGGGGGAGGGGGAGGAGAGGGGGAAAGGGGAGGGGGAAAGGGGGGAAGGGGAGGGGAGGGGGAAGGGGGAGGGGGGAGGGGATGGGGATAAGGAGGGAGGGGGAAGGGGGAGGGGGGAGGGGACGGGGAGAAGGAGGGAGGGGGAAGGGGGAGGGGGGAGGGGACAGGGAGAAGGAGAGAGGGGGAAGGGGAGAAGGAGAGGGGGAGAAGGAGAGAGGGAGAAGGAGAGAGGGGGAAGGGGAGAAGGAGAGAAGGAGAAGGAGAGAGGGAGAAGGAGAGAGGGGGAAGGGGAGAGGGGGAAGGGGAGAGGGGGAAGGGGAGGGGGAGAAGGAGAGGGGGGAGGGGGAGAAGGAGAGGGGGGAAGGGGAGGGGGGAAGGGGAGGGGGGAAGGGGAGGGGGGAAGGGGAGGGGGAGGGGGAAGGGGAGGGGGAAGGGGAGAGGGGAGGAGGAGAAGGGGAGGAGGAGAAGGGGAGGAGGAGAAGCGGAGGAGGAGAAGGGGAGGAGGAGAAGGGGAGGAGGAGAAGAGGAGGAGGAGAAGGGGAGGAGGAGAAGGGGAGAGGGGGGAAGAGGAGAAGGGGGAAGGGGAGAGGGGGGAAGAGGAGAAGGGGGGAAGGGGAGAGGGGAGAAGGGGAGAGGGGGGAAGGGGAGAGGGGGGAGGGGAGAGGGGGGAGGGGAGAGTGGGGAGGGGAGAGTGGGGAGGGGAGGGGAGAGGGGGAGGGGGGAGGGGAGAGGGGGAGGGGAGGGGAGGGGGGAGGGGAGGGGGAGGGGAGGGGGGGAGGGGAGGGGGGAGGGGAGGGGAGGGTGGAGTGGGGAGGGGGAGGGGGGAGTGGGGAAGGGGAGGGGAGGAAAAAAGAAAACATGAACTCTGAAGTTCACAGAGATAAGCAGCAAGTGCAGGACTACCTCTGGAGCAGACTTAAGTGATTGTCTTTATGAGCCTCTTCCTTTCACGTAGCCTGAGGGGCTTTCATGGAATGAAATGAACCATCTCTACATAGAGATAATGATTATGGTCATTTTTCAGAACAATGGTGTTAGCTTTATGAGCTGCATAGAGTTGGAGTTATTAGAACCCAGCTAGGGCTGGAGATTCTTTAGGGAATCTTTTTAACTTTTACTCTAAAAGAGGTAGAAGTGCTAAAAGTGCCAAGAGTGACAATTCCAGGATTTGTATATAGGAAGGGATTAGGGGCCACAGCCTGAACACATATGGAGCAACCAGGACTTGACTTGAAGCTGTATTTGTCTAAAAAGAGACAAGTTTTATTTAAATCATTTGCCTAGTAAGTGTGACTTAGAAGTACTGATGGAAATGACAGGAAACCTTCACACTGCCACTGGTTTTTAGTGAGAAAATCAGCTTCAAATACCTGTATCCCATCACTAGCCTTTTGCCTCAGCCATCACTGTTACTGCAGAGCCCCTACTTCCACCACACACCAAGGTCCTTTCACTTCAGAGGGCCTGCACAGGCTCTCTGTCAAGTGCCTCTTTTGAGGGCAAACAATATGATTGGCTATGTTGTTGTTGAGGACTTCATCTGTAATGGATCTTTAGGAGCATACATAATATAAAAGGCCCTTGGACATCCTAGAGAGATTGTTTGTTTTTCTTACTAACACAGGGATAACCAGACTGTTATAATCAGATGCCACCATTGATGGTGGTCTTGAATCTGGGGACCTTCATTGAAGAGTTGGTGTAGATTTCATTTTGAATATATTTAGAAATAACAATTTACCTTGCAGTGTTATTGTTGATTCTCATAGGGAGAAATACTGACTTTTAAAAATATTAATGTCAATAAGATTTGTTTTAAAAGACTCAACAGTCAATACTGGTATGGGTAGGATGAGATTTTCATTTTCACATTTTGCTTACTATATATTGTGTATATAGTGATATGATTATTCAGGAAAGTAGCTTGGCAATATATAAATAAATCAAGCACTTTAAAAGTTTCTATTCTTTTGCTTAAGTAGTTTCACTTTCAGAAATCTATCCTAAGGAAGTAAACAGTAATGCAAACAAAGATCCATGTCAAAGACGTTCCTCCACAGCCTTATTGACAATAGTTGTGGTGGACTCAGTGAATCAGGTTCAGTCAACATCCTCCAACCTTGTTCTTGCTGGCCCCTCTGTTCTGCAGAGGTTGGAAAGCTAAAACCTACACCACCCTACATATAGGATCCACCTGCAAATTAGATTTCCCTCACTAGATGCACTCATATGATATTTAGGAGGTAAAAGTGAAGCAGAGATATCTTCCTATTAACCGAGGTTTTTCTTGTTTTTTTGTTTGTTTGTTTGTTTGATTTTCCTGATGACAAACGTGGTGGTGGGCAATGCTGGGTTTTCCTGAAGAAGCAGTCCAGTGTCCATTACTTTTTTGGGGAGTATCAAGAGAGACCGTAGCAGTGGTAGCAATGGCCCTGCTTCTTGGCTCATAGCTATGTATGGCAGTGTGTTCTTGAAGTCAGCAGTCTCGTCAAGGGTCTCCGGCTACCCTACGTCTATCACTTCTGTGTGGTGTCCCAGGAATCATTCCTGGGATGCAGCCTAGCATCTACTCTTTCAAACCATTTATTAGGTTGGTGCAAAAGTGACTGTAGTTTTTGCCATTACTCTCAACGGCAAAAACCACAATTACTTTTGCAACAACCTATACAATTTTATCAGCTCCTCAGTCCGTGTATTAAATGTCTTTCTGCCTAACCTAGGTAGGGGGCCTTCTGTCTCCTGACTCTTCATGAGGCTTGACTGAAATCTCCAGCAACAATAAAAGAAGAAATATTTTATAGTGCATCTCTTTGATGGAATGTTTTGTAGACATTAAAAATAATGTTTAAGGAGGAAATGTAATGATGTGAATGTTTATATCATGGGAAAAAAAGAAAAAACTGGGAGGAAATTGATTCTAACATCTTAACAGTATTTATCTTTGGATAGTGGGGATATAAATGATTTTTTACTATATTTGTTATACTTTATTCTTCAAAAGTTTTGCAATATACTTTATTGCTTTTGTAATCACAGGAAATAATAATAAAGATTTTTCAAAGTATTTGCTAATTCATAATGATATATATTTTTAAAATGTTGAATCTAATTATTGGCTAAGTTTATTTAAAAGCCATCATTTGAAATTTTTTGCATATTTGCCTTATATCATTCATTTTTTTCTCTTCTGATTTACTCATTGCATTTGCTTATTATGACCATGCTATGATACATTTCATGTTACAGGAAAATGGGTATTTGGTTGGTATCCAAAAGAATTTCACATACATGTATTCAAAAGCATTCTCTTTTGCTTTCTATCTTGTAGAAAGCATATTTTAAAATAGCTATGTAATAACTAATAGAAGGTACTAGTGTTCAACTTGATAAAGATAGAATCAGCTGAAACTCCCAGTTAGATCAACATCACAGCCTTGATATACAGACTAACGCTGATTAGGAAGAAGTTATGTCTATTATGCTTTCACTCCTAATCTCAGCTTTAGATAGAGTATTGTGATCATGATGTACTAGATGTTAAAGTTCTGATTAAGTTTGTCAGATTCATAGATTTTAATCTTAAAATATTGTCTTACACATTACTCTGCCCCATTTAAACCATATCCAACAAATGAAAACCCACTGTGTTGAACACCGATAATGAAGAAGGTTCTATATTCTTGGGGAATTTGTTTCTATTTCAGCTCTGAAAAAATTTTTTAATCTAAATTCAATTTCTGACCTAAAGAAACTAAAGAGCATCTGCACAGCAAAATAAACTATCAACAGAGTACACAGACAACCTACAGAATGGGAGAAGATGTTCACAAACTATGTGTCAGTCAAAGGTGTAATATCTAGAATCTATACAGGAACTTAACTGAACAAGCAAAAAATAACATTAAAAAGTGGGCGAAAGACATGAAGAGACACTTCTCAAAAGAAGACATACAAGTGGCCAATAAACGTATGAAAAATGCTCAACATCGCTAATCAGAGAAATGCAAGTCAAAACCACAATGACATACCATCTCACTTAGAATGGCTATTTTGAAAATGTCTTAAAAAACAATGGATGCTGGCAAAGCTACAGAAAAAAGTGAACACTTACACACTGTTGGTGGGAATGTAAATTAATTCAGCTGCCATGGAAAGCAGTTTAGAGATTTCTCAAAGAACTCAAGACAGAACTACCATTTGACCCATCTATCCCCTTCCTGGGTAAATACCCAAAAGAAAATAAATTGTTCTACCAAAAGGAAATATGCCCTCATGTGTTCATTGTAGCAGTATTCACAATAGCAAAGACATGCAATCAACCTAGGTGCCCACTGATGGTGGATTTGATAAAGAAAATGTGGTACATTCACACCATGGAATACTACACAACCATAAAAAGAAGAAAATCATGTCCTTTGCAGCAACATGAATGTGGCTGAATGCCATTATCCTAAGTGACCTAACATGAACAGAAAACCAAATATCACATGCTCTCACTTGTAAGTGGGAGCTAAGCATTGGTTACACATAGACATAGAGATGGGAACAAAAGACACTGGGGACTACTAGAAGTGGGAGGGGCGGAGGGGCGGAGGGGCGGAGGGGCGGAGAGGAGTAAGGGTTGAAAAACTACATATTAGGTTCATATGCTCACTACCTAGGTGATGGGATCATTCATACCCCAAACCTCAGCATCATGCGATATAGCCATGTAACAAACCTGCACATGCACCCCATGAATCTAAAAGTTAAAATTAAATAAATGAATTCCATTTCTTATTCTACCATTTCAGCTGATTTCTTTCTGATCCAGACTTAATACTGATAGACAACAATGGTATAAATGTAAAAGTTTATTATAAATTACCCTCTTATTTTTTAACATCCCAGGCAAGGGAATCTCAGTTTATTTTCAGTGTTTAGACATTTTCACCCCACTTCTCCCCCAAAATCCATGGGGGCATGCTTCTGTTGTATCCAGGCCCCAATAAAGAAATATATAAAAGTATGAATATATAAAAACATATAAAAGTATACTAGTCCTCCATGAGGACTTGACAAAATAACCCTAAGCTCTATGGATTAGAAGAGAAGATGATCATAGCCCCCCTTTAGTCTTCTTCCCTGGAGATGAAATAGGGGAAGGATATGATAAGGGAGAAAGTAAGATTTCTAAATAGACCAGAAAAGGAGTTATTCTTGATGGGACAGAGGAAAAGAAACCAAATCAGCTATGCAGATCCATAGCTAAACTATAGTTCTTTGGGATTAAAAAATTTTACCCTGTAAACACATTCATTACCATAGCTTTCTATTCTCCATAGTGAAGGCTTAACTCCTAGGATTAAAAATAATGGCACCTGTTGCAATTTTGCTTAGAGTGGGGACTTCCATGCAGCCATATTTCCGCCTGGCACTATATCTCAGAACCTCTTTGGTGTTGGTTTCCTGTAGGCATCTCCTAAGTATGTGGACCCTTTACAAACAGATGCCAACAAAACTGAAATGCAACGAAAGGAAAAATCATGTTGCTTGGGGTAATCGAGGAAGATATCATGGAGAAGAGGGATTAGAGTTGGGCTCTAGGTGAATCGGTATGATTTGATTGCTAAAAACTGGGGAAGATGGCGACTTGCATAAGCAAGTCAATTATATTCTCCACCATCACTGACAATGCTCAGCTAATAACCAGTCTCTAGCCCACATCCTGCCAGTTGTGTATCTGAAGACCATGTCAAAGTTCATTGGTGAAGGGTTTCAACCAAATCTTTCCATTTGACTTATTAAATCGCCAGCTTCTTTAATTTTTCTAATGTAACTTTTAGAATATCTCATTTTGTTGATATGAAGGGGAAAACACCTTTTTAATGTGGAAACACAATCTCATAATTTTATTGTATTATCTAATGAGATCCTATTTTTCTCCTATACCCTTCTCACAAAATCAGATTGTGCTATGTATGAATGAAAATCCCACTAAATACTTTGGAGCCATTAGTATAGAAATGAGCCAACTGGGATTGTATGGAGGTGAAATATATCCCCTAGAGAAAAATAATGAAACAAGGGGAACAAATACAGCTGAAGCTGCCATATGTCAAGAAATCATTCTGTGATACACGATGTGGTGATGAGGATAAGCACTGGCTGCCAATTTGTACAGAGGAAAGCATGAAATTGATGCCAGATAAAGACTCATCTACGAGTTTGGAGAGGTAAACAAACTATAGGCTTAATTTAGAGCACAGAGGTGGTCTGGATTACAAATACCACCTGACAGAATAATTTGGTAAATCATTGATGAAATTGGCATTTCTTTTATATAGTCTTCATCCCTCTTACTTCCAAACAAGAGGTAGTGCAGCATGCCCTTCTGGAATTTTGTTATTAATTCCAGGACAAATATGTCAGAAGAACTCAGAAACTGAGATAGGAGGGAAATGGGGCCTCTTCAGTGTATTTTCTGAAATTCATGGAACCTTATGTTAGCTGAACTGTGGTTTCTGTTTTATATTTCAAGGTACATACAGTCTATTTGGCAGCACTGGTAATTTGCAGTGATGGCTAAAAATACAACTGGAAAAAGTAAATAGGAAAAGTACTTAATGTTTGTGGCAAATGGAAGCTAAATCATCCTTTCAATGAAACCACCACAATTTCATGTTTTTGAAGGAACAAACACAATGCACTCTAAACTCAGACAAATGAGTTTATCTAGGGAAAATCACAAGCAAACAGCAAAACCCTGATGTTGTTTATTTCTTGTAGACTAAGCAAACTATTCTCTATAAACAAGTTAAATCTTTCTTTTAACAAGAACTTAGGGCACTTGGGGTTCATTCCTCACCCTTGAGGTCAACATCAGGTATTCCTCCAAATCTCTCTTGGTGCCACTGTCAGTCACAATTTGGAGTGGATAAACTACTGTTTCTGACCAATAAAGAAGGTCTCATGAATTTTTGTTTTTCTGAATGAGGGAAATCCAGCAGGAGAATACAGTCAAATTTAGAAAGGACATAGTTGCATATTTCCACTGGCATTCTCTCCTCTACATTTCTGTCCAAGAATGCTGTCAGCAGAATCCCATCATAGTTTCTGCAGGTGCAACTCCATGCACCACCAGGTATCTCTGTTCTCTTTGTTTTATGATCAGGGAGAAAGGATGAGAACTCACCAGAGAGCATATATTATTACAACAGATTTTAATATCAGTTTATTTCAGTTCTGCAAATGCTTTCTTCTTAAATATGCTGCTCTTCTACTCTCCTTCACCCTTAACTCCTTAAGGCCCCACTCTCACAAACTTTTCATATAAAACTATAGTTGAATTTACAAATGTGGTGGCAGAAAGGGGCTTGACCAATAGATTTAGGACATCCATCATCTGCAAGACTAGTACCTAGCATATAGGAGGTGCTCAAAAAACATTTGTTGAATGAATGAACCATATGTGTAAGATACATGAAAATTGCCCCAGAGGAGCCAGATATTGAACTTCTGGGTTTTGATACCTAATGTTGTTCTGAAGCTGTTTCAAATAGGGACTTGCAGCCTCCATTTTCTCAGTGGGAGGACAGGATTTCATTCTGTCACCCAGGCTGGAGTGCAGTGGCACAGTCACACCTCACTGCAGCCTCAACCTCCTAGAGCTCAAGTGATTCTCCCACCTCAGCCTCCTGAGTAGCTGGGCTACAGGCACACTGCCACCACACCTGGTTAATTTTTGTATGTTTTGGGGGTTTGGCTGTGTTACACAGACTGGTCTCCAAATCCTGAGCTCAAGCTATTCACCCACCTCAGATTCCCAAAGTGCTAGAATTACAGGCATGAGCCACTGCACCCAGCCAAATTTCTTAGGCTAGCTTTGTGGGCAGCACACAACTTATTAGAGGAGGAACATCATTTTTGGTAGTAAGTACCAGCTGTTAGTATAGCCTAAAGCAAGGCTTCTCAGAAACCTAGGGAACAGACGTAACTGATGTTCTTTTAATCAGTCTACCATCTAAATGTTTGCCAGCTAGAGCATTATTTTTAGGCTTGGGCATATTACACATATTTCTTGGCAAAGACAATTTATTTACATTTCATCTTCTTACCATTATGCATTGTGGTTTGCAAGGCAGTAAATTTAAGTGAGAAATGAATAAAATAATAAATACAAGTTTAAACATCCTCAACAAAATACTAGCAAACCAAATTCAACAGCACATTAAAAGGATCATATACCATGACGAAGTGGGTTTGATCCCTGGGATGCAAGAATGGTTCAATATATGACACTAATTAATGTGATACACTACATTAACAGAAAGAAGGATGAAAATCATTATCAACTCAATGACTGCAGAAAAAATATTTGATAAAATTCAAAGCCATTTCATGTTAAAAACTCAACAAACTAGGAATCAAACTATCCTTATACTCAATGGCAAAAAAGCTTTTCCCATGAGATTAGGAGCAAGGCAAAGATGCCCACTCTCACCACTCTATTCATAATACTAGAAGTTCTGGTTGGAGCAATTAGATAAGAAAAAGAAACAAAAGACACCCAAGGTCGAAAAGGAAGAGGTAAAATTTTACTTATTTGCAGATGACATGATCTTATATATATAAAACCATAAAGACTTCACCAAAAACACTGTTAAAATTAGTGAATGAATTCAGTGAAGTAGTAGGATACAAAATCAACAGACAAAAATTAGTTTCATCTCTGTATGCTAGCAACAAGCTATCTGAAAAGGAAAACAGTCCCATTTATAATAACATCAAACAGAATAAAACACTTAAGAATCAAGTTGACTAAGGTAGTGACAGACTTATACACTGAAAACTATAAAACATTGATGAAAGAAATTAAAGACATAAACAAATGGAAAGACATTCTGTGCTCATGGATTAGAAGACTTAACATAGTTAAAAATGTCCATACTACCCAAAGCGATCTATAAATTGAAAGCAATCCTTATCAAAATCCCAATGACATTTTTATGGAAATAGAAAAAACGATTCTAAAATTCATATGGAACCACAAAAGACTCTGAATAGCCAAAACAATCTTAAGAAGGAAAAACAAAGCTGAATTCCTGATTTCAAAATATATTACAAAGCAATAATAATTAAGACAGTGTGGGAACTGGCATAAAGACAGACATATAGACCAATGGAACCAAATAAAAGCCCAGAAATAAATCCATGCTTATACAGTCAATTGATCTTTGACAAGGGTCCCAACAATACACAATGGGGGAAGGATGGTCTGTTTAACAAATGGTGTTGGGAAAACCAGATATCCACATGCAAAAGAATGAAATTGAACCCTATATTACACTGTACACAAACTCAAAATGAATCAAAAACTCAAATATAAGACATGAAGTGTAAAACTAGAAGAAAACACAGTGGGAAAGTTACATGACCTTGGTCTTGGCAATGACTTCATGAATATCACACCAAAAGCACAGACAAAAAATGCAAAAATAGACAAGTGGGACTATATCAAATTAAAACGCTTCTTCACAGCAAAGGAAACAATCCACAGAATAAAAAGACAACCTATAGAATGAGAGAAAATATTCACAAATCATATTTCAGATAAAGGGTTAATTTCTAAAATACATAAGGAACTCTAACTCAACAGCAAACTCAAACTAACTCGTTAGCAAAACAAAAACAAAACACACACACACACACACACAAAACCAACAACCTGCTTTAAAAGTGGGCTAAGGACTTGAATAGACATTGTCCCAAAAAAGTTACTCAAATGGCCAAAGCTATATGGAAACATGCTCAATGTCACTTATACAAATCAAATGACAATGATATATCACTTCATACATGTTAGAATGGCTCTTATCAAGAGACAGAAGACAACAAGTGTTAACAAGGATACAGAGAAACTGGAACCCTTGTACACTCTTGGTGAGAACGCAAAATGGTGCAGTCAGTATGGAAAACAGCATGGAGATTCCTCAAAAATTTAAATGTAGAACTGCGATATGATCCAGCAAACCCACTCTGGGTATTTATCCAAAAGAATTGAAATCAGGATCTTGAAGAGATATTAACATTTCCATGTTCATTACAGCACTATTCACAAATAGCCAAGAGGTGAAAACAATGTAAATGTCCTTTGATGGATGAATGGATAAAGAAAATGTTATGTATATACAGTGGAATATTATTCAGCCATAAACAAAGGAAATCCTATGATATGCTATAATAGCACATGGCTGAACCTGAGGATACTATTTTATGCTAAGCGAAATAAGCCAGAAGGAGAAATACTGTATGCTTCAGTCTCTATGCGGTATCTAAAAATAGTCAAACTTGGCCGGGCGCGGTGGCTCAAGCCTGTAATCCCAGCACTTTGGGAGGCCGAGATGGGCGGATCACGAGGTCAGGAGATCGAGACCATCCTGGCTAACATGGTGAAACCCCGTCTCTACTAAAAAATACAAAAAAAACTAGCCGGGCGAGGTGGCGGGCGCCTGTAGTCCCAGCTACTCAGGAGGCTGAGGCAGGAGAATGGCGTAAACCAGGGAGGCGGAGCTTGCAGTGAGCTGAGATCCGGCCACTGCACTCCAGCCTGGGCGACAGAGCGAGACTCCGTCTCAAAAAAAAAAAAAAAAAAAAAAAAAAAAAGTCAAACTCATAGAAACAGAGCAGAAGGGTGGTTGCCAGGGGAAGTGGGCAGAAGGAAATGTGAAATTGCTAATCAATGGGTATAAAGTTTCAGTAATGCAAGATAAATAAGTTCTAGAGCTCTGCTGTGCAACGTTGTGCCTATAGTGTTGCATTGCATACTTAAACATATGTTAAGAAGGTAGATCTCATGTTACGTGTTTGTACAATGAAATTTTTTAAAAATTAAATCAAAAAAGCAGCAATATAAATGAACTGTATGTGGATGAAAAATATTCTAGTTCTCAAACTCCTGTGTCCAGGGCCTTACCTCTTTAGATTCTGACTCAATCTGGGGTAGAGCCCTGGAGTCTGCATTTTAACAAATCCAAGCATCTGATGCAAAAGCATGTTAAGAAGCACTGATGTCCATGAAAGGGCCTTGTAAAACATATGCAAAAGAAAAGTCTAAGTTGTTAGTAAACCTTGCATAGTGATAGCCGACATTCATTCATCAGCTTCTGTGCCCCAGACTCATGATATAGGTCACCATATTACCCCATTTTCCAGATGAGGAAACTGAGACATAGAAAACAGTAAATGGCAGAGCCACGAGTCAATACAAGGTGGTCTGATGCACCATCCACTCTCTTGACCACAGATCATCTCTTCTACTACTAGTTGCCTTCAACAAGCAGATACTTCAGAAGCTGTAGCTTGAGGTTTCTGGGAATTCTACATAGCACTGTCACCTCTATTATTCAGTTTTCAATATATTTATAGATGGAAATATTTCAATGAATGAGAAACAAAGTTGGGATGTGAGAACCCCTAGGGGCACAGACATGCATGTCCACAACACATTGCAAGCTTTCTGGTTGTAGGCTGAGCCCTGGGCAGGCGAAAATATAGGTCTGACTCAGTCTAATACTTTTACATTCTTTGATTTATAAGTTGGTTAAAGTTTTTGCCAATTCAGGAGGAAAAAAATCACGAGAGTAGAGTGTTATTCAAATTGTTTAGTATTAGGTGAGTTGGTGTGTTAGCGCTACTGAAGCAAATATAGACAAGACATTGGTTGATTGGTAGCATTTTGACTAGATTAATCAGACATTTGAGCATTATGAAAAACAATCATTTTTCTTTAACAATTATTGCCTTTTAAATGAATAAGTTAATATGAAAGTAACAAGTGAGACCTCACTAGAGGCTGAGATAGCTAACATAAACATGTAAGTTATGGTACCGACAAAAAGAATGACAAAAATTTACACATTTAAAAACATTTTATCAATTTAGAATTTTCTGCTTAATAAGTTTTATAAGACAGTGAAGTATGTGGATTAAAGAGACTCACTTTGTGTCTCCCTTACTTCTTGATGTATTTTTTTTCCTCTTTCTCCCTCTCTCTTTTCTATCTCTGTAATTGCTGGCACTTTAATGTAGAAAATAGACTCATTCATCTTGTCTTCTAATGAGCTTTATGCAGTATAAGAAAACCTAAAGTCTGGAAAGGGGTATTACTGTTGGATCCTAAGAGCCCCAGCATTTGTACGTTTGACTCCATCATCTTTTATCATGTAACAAAAGACATAAGCCAACAAAGCGTGCTATCTATAGAAAATACTTGTAACTGTTTTGTTAACCCAAGAGTTGACCCCTTTACATGTAATTTCAGGCTCAGAATCAGATCAAAGGCCCCAGTTTGGGTTATGTGTGCACTGTGACCTCTTCCATGGTCTCTGAGTTCCTTGAAGGAGAGGTCTAGGTCTTTCTCATTGTCATCTCTTCATGCCCAGCAAGCTGGGCAGTGTTTGAGGATGAATTGTTTGTACTATGAGGAACTTGGGAGATTTGGGCAGCAACATATTTGCTAGTGAACTGGCACTTCGGCACCGGTGTTGTAATCTTTTTACAGAGTCAGTGTGGTTTGCTGGAAAGGATATTAGATAGGAAGTCAGGAGCTAGGAGTTCTTTCTTTGCTTATGTGACCTTAAGAAGTCCTCTTAATCCCTTCAGGGTAAAGTGTCCTCATAAAGTGTAATACTTGGGCTAAATAGTGTTCTTTAGTCTCTTCCAGCTTTAAATTTTATGTTTAAAATAGAAGAAAATGTATCTATGATTTTTTTGTCTTTTCATTTTGAAATAATTTTGAACCTACAGAAAAGTTGAAAGAATTGTACAAACTGCTCCTGTTTATCTTCACTCAAATTCATCAGTTGTTAAGATTTGCTCACATTCTCTCTCTCCACACTTACACACAAAATTTTTGTTCTGAAACATTTACGAGTTGTAGATGTTATACCCCTTTACTCCCAAGTACTTCAGAATGTATTTCCTAAGTACGATGTTTTCTACATCACCATGATGTATTTATCAAATTCAGGAGAGTAAATACTGATTCAATACTATTATCTAATAGCCCATATTTAAATTGTGCCAGTTGTCCCAATGTTTTCCATATTAATTTTTTCCCTGCTCCAAGACTCAATCCAAGATTACACATTGCATTTATTAACAGTTGTCATGCCTGCTTAGTCTCCTTTGTCCTGCAGAACTTTGAGATTTTTGAAAATTACAGGGCAATTTTTTTTTGTAGAAAGTCTATTAATTTGAGTTCGCCTGATGTTTCCTTATAAGATTCCAGTTATACCTTTTTATCAGGAATACGACACTAAGTGAGATTGTGTTCTTCTCAGTGCATCACATCAAGAGGCACATAGGTCATGGTGTTAAAAAAAAAAGTTAATGTAAATTTTATGGGGGAAACCTTTTCCATTCTCGCTGAATTTGAGGTCTGTCTACAAGACCATAAACAAATGGAAATTACCCAGGTACTGGAATTCTCTAGATTAAGTAAACTGACTGCCTGTATATTTTACTTTCTATCTAAATAATTTTTATTTTGTGTTAGAAAGCCTTAATAATTCCTGCACTCAACTAAAGAAACCTTAGTAAGTTTGAAAAGTATTTGAAAAGCGTGATGAAGAGAATTCACATCCCATGTGATAACATGATGGATTTTTTTTTCTGTAAGAAAGAAATCCTAAAGATCATCTTGTTGACAATATGCCAGGCAGGATTATGAAGGCTAAAGAGAAAAACAGGGTCAAATAATAGTAGAACAATAACAAAAACACAGCTCTCCTGACCTTTACTCCAGTACTTTTTTCACTACATTGTTGCTCCCATGAATCACTATCTGGAAGCAAATCTGGCTTTTTTAAAAAAATAAAGAAGGCAGTTAATGACTATATGCCTTATGCCTAGTGTTCCATTATTGGAACGCTAAGCGTGTGGGAGTTATTTATATCCTACTGCTCAAGGTCATCACCAATGTCTGATTGGAAAAATTAAAAAAATTGCAACCTCAGGCATAAATTGCTTAATATATTTCAAGCGCCCTCAGAATAGCACCATGGACCAGTTGCAATCATGATGTCCCAATAAAAATAAAAATAACCACCTTGGAATTATTGGGACTCTTTGGGACACTGTAGTGTTACTGCAGAGCAGTAGATGGCACTGTTAATATACATTGATTTTAGTATAAAATCTGGAAAAGGGAAGTAGTATTCCAGAGATTTACTATGTGGTTGTTCCAATTCAAGTAGTGATACTTCACTTATGTTGGTGAAGTCCTATCAAGTCTGTAGTTGTTATGATACTTTTTTCATCTCCCTTAACCTGATTTGACTGTGGAGGTTTTGCTTTTGGCTTCTCCCCACTCCTCACATATAATGCAACTTATAAATTTGGCTCCAAGAGTTTAGTACTTCATTTGGTACGGGTAAGTCAATTATTATTTACCTTACAGTTAATATTAGAGACCTGGGAGGATTCAAGGTCTAATAATTTTATATATTTCTTAGCTAAAGAAATATTCTTGGGAACATTTCATACTTTTGACCTGTTTGTATGTTTATACAGAAAGAAAATTCTAATGCACTCAATTTTTCTGATATTTGATCTAGTTGCTGAAAATAAGTCTATGGTTATTTTACTTTTCATTTAGATAAAAAGTCATGAAGATCTGTTTCATATTTCATGACATCACTGTTTATTTGGAATGAGTGGGCAAGATATTTTATAACTCACGTATAAGAAACCTAAAAAAAATCTGGAAATAGCAACATCTCCATATTCCTTAATGAATTCAGGCCTTGATTATTTGCATTGAATGCAAACCTTTACTGGCTGATCACATCTTTTAAACACCTCACTTAAATTATGCAGATAAAAATTACATTCTGTCCCTTTATTTAAAAAAAACCTTGAAGAAATGATTAAAAGTATGTTTAACCAAATGCTTTAGATGAGAAAATTCATAAATAATGAAATGATATTTAAATTTGCTTTTTTAAAAATAAAATCATTTAGTTTTCCATCTCAGGGTGAGAGAAGTTACACCTTCTAGAACCATGACATCATATGAAATGTTGACATCTATTATCAACCTAATTAACTATTTGCTGTTCAAATTGTGGTGAAAGTACATTGAGACTTCTTTTGTACTCTTATCGCTTGTTTAATACCAAATTGCCTGGCATCTGTGTATCAAGGCTTTGATCTAATACTCTATCAGTTGTTGGCTCAGGCACAAGAGACTGCAGAGTACACAAAGCTGTCACTGCAGACTCCAGGGAAAAAGAGGCTGTTGATATACAGTCCTGATTAGCCAAGTCAGTCAATATTTGCATGACGCAATGATAATGCCTTCTTTATGTTAGATGGTTATTTCACTGAAGCAAGTAGGAAACTTCCTTTTCAAGAGCTCGATATATTTTTCAGAAATTCTTTTTTCCCCCTCTCAGGTACATATATGGCATTTTCTTTCATCTCTCTCCATTTCCTTTCCTGCCTTCAACGTTTGATCACACACAAATGCAACATAATGACACATTCTTGAAGAGTCCATATTTTTTAGCATTTATATGTGAAGGAATTTTGTGAAAGTTATTATCTTACCTATAATATATCAAAATATCAGAATCAGAACTACCTGTTTCATTTTTGTGTACTTTAAATATAAAAACTGGTTGTTTTATTCCTATTTTCTATTCTCTAACCTTCAGTTACTTGATTTCTAGACTCCACACAGTGATGTCTTTATTCTACTTTCTAGCATAGATTTTAGGCTAGCACATCTTTTAACATTACTCAAAGGTTAGGAGACATGAATCTTACAATATTCATATTTCAATGGAGGCAATAGAAAGCTACGTTGAGCTCACATCAAAAGTTGAACATTTCTCCATTCACTTTATTTCATATTATTTTAGAATTGTTGGCCTTTGCAATGGGGATTTGATATTCATAAGATTCTGTTTATACTTAGCAAAATTTCTAATCACATTCTATTATCTGAGATGCTCTTTCTCTCTCCAACCCTCTTTCTACTCTTATCTTTTAATATATGAAAGGAAATTGATGGTGATAAACAACCAGACTGGTATCTCCTTTAAAGTCATTCAGTCATCATTTATAAGCCAAGGATTGCATTATTTGCTGGAGGCGACAAAAACGGCAAGACACTGTCCCTGCACTCTGAGGGAGAAAAAGCCATAGAAGTTGGCAGGAGCCAGATCACAGAGGGCCTTACAAAGAAGTTTGGGTTTTATCTTAAAATAGTAAGGTGTTAACAGCATTTTAAAATAATAGGACCATGATTGGATTTATGATTTGGAAAGGCAAGGCAGCAGGATAAAGGACAGGGCAGAAGGGTGAGACTAGAAGTAGGAAGAATATAATTAGGAGATTGTATCAACAATTAGACAAAGCTAAATGTTCTTCACCTTTTGGGGCCTTAGATCCCTTTATAGAATCACATATGTGTATACACACATATAATTCACATATACTATCAGATGGTTCACAGATCTCTTAAAGCCCATGAATTCCAGGTAAGAACCCTTTGAATAAATGATAAGGGCATTAATCAATGCACTAGCAGTGGAGATAGGGAATATCACAGATATGAGAGGTATAACAAAGAATCTATAGTATATGTCGGCAGATTGAATATGAGAGGTGAGAGATGGAAGAGTCTCAGATGATTCCTAAGATTCTAATTATCTATGGTGACTAGGTAGATGGTAGCACTTTCATCAAGGCAAAGAATAGAAAGAAACATGTTATTGAGATTGTTGGAAAGCCAGTGGAATATTCTGGTGGAGGCATAGGACTCTAGAGTTCAGTAGAGGTGTCTGGGCTGAAAGTATTGATTTAGAATCTTGAGTCTGTAAGCAGCCATAGGTTGAGTTCACCTAATGAGATAATGTAGAGTAAGAAAGAGAAGGGCAAGCCATAATCCTTGGGGAGCACCAGCTTTGAAGGCTCCATCAAAGAAAGAGGAGTGAACAAATGAGACAGAGTTATAAAGAAAAACAAGAGTGAAGAGCCTTAGAATCCAAAAGAAGAAATAATATCCAGGAAGGCATGGGCCACAGCATCAAGTATTTCAAGGACAAATAGGACAAATACCTCAAATATTTCTTTGCATGTGACAATTAGGTAGTTACTGACGATTCCCACCAGAGGAGTTTCAATAGAATCGGGCTGGGGTAAAGGTGATAAGCCACACGCTGAAAGTTAGAGTGAGTGGGAGATGAGGAAGTGGCTACAGAATATTCAAGGACATTGTGATGGTAAGATGAGTGATTAAACTAAAATATATATATATGCATATATGTATTATGTGTGTGTGTATATATATGTATAGAGAGATAGAGTTGCTGGGTCAAAATACATGTACATTTTTAATGTGGATAGATATATATGATTGCCTCTCCCTAAAAGGTTATATTCATTCACTTCTATAATTCTGTATAGGAGTATCCTGTTTTCTACCCCAACAGCTATATATTAACATGCCTTCCAACTTTTTCTTGTCTGATGGCAAAAACTCTTTAATTTGCTTTCTGATTATTCACAAGGTTTGCACATCTTATATGTAATTTTGAGCTATTCATATTTCTTTATTCGTGTCTTGTTTATAATCTTCGTCCATTTTCCTATTGAGTTTGCTATTTCATTGATTTGGAAGAACTCTTTACAAATATTTTTCACCTGAAGATGTTAAAAGCATTTTCTTCTAGGCTGTGTTGTTTTAACTTTGTTTATGGTGTCTTTATCACAACCATGTATGTCAATCTTTACCTTTATAAAAATGTAAAATATTTTCATTTTATTCCAATATTACATATGATTTTGTTTCATCTGAAATCTATGTGTGAGACATAGTGCACAAACTTTATTCTTGTGAAATAGTTACTTGATTTTGCCAATACCATGCATTAAATATCTACTCTTTTCCTGGTGGTTTGAAATACCACTTTTATTATATACCAAATTCTATATATACAAGGGTCTGTTTTCAGATTTTATGTTTGTTCCATTAGTATGTTTGCCTATTCCTGCACTATGTTTACACTGCTTTTAAAAATAGAGCTTCATAGGATGTTTGATACCTGGTAGGATAAATACTTTTTCCTTCTCTCCTGCTCCTGGTCTGGGCTGTTTCCCTCTGGTCTTGTTCTTGTCAATACTCTCCCCTTTGATTTTCTATCTTCTAGGATTCCTTAGAATCTCTTGTCTGCTGATGAAATTTTAATTTTCTAATATGCTCATTAAATTTATTCTTTTAAAATATCTGTCTTTTCATGGGTTGGAGCCAAGAGTAGATGCATGTGTTTTGTCTGCCATCTCGATTCACTTCCCCAGAGGGATGCTTATAAAATAATTTACATGTGGCCAGTTGGTTGTCACCTTACGAAGCAAACAACATACAGCTGTGTGGGAATTAATTGTTAAGTAACCATTCTGTATTCTGGAAATCTTTTAATGATCAAAAACAGTTTGATGTATAATATATTTTATAGGCCTCACTGTAAAGAAGTGAATGTTGATACCCTAAAGTGCTGATTCAATATCTCTCAAAGTGTTTTCCCTTCAAATTACTGTTTGTCTGTTTGTACTCTGTGCTTGTCTCACCTTGGGGATGATTTCTTTAAACAAATTATTAGGCATATTCTGGCAATTAGAAATTTCCTAAATGTGATGTTTAACATTGGTGCCTAGAAACCATAAGCAGTTCAATTGACTGTATTTTGTTATTTTTTTCTTTTGAATGGGAAAAGGGTAGAAGAATCTGTTTTCTTCAAAGATGAAATTTTCCATTAAAGGAAGCTATTGTATTTCCGTATCAGTACTTATTTTATATTTAACCTCTCTAGGGGGGACTGCCTGTGCAGCAGGAAAGCCCTAAATCTTATTTAATGACTAGATGGATACATTTCACTGAAAAATTGAGACTAACTTTCTTGCTGACTGTGAAATATAGAAACCTGAGTCATCTTTACCATAAACTCATAGCAGATGTATAGGTACCTTTGAAATAAAAGGGGATTACAGGACATTCTTGTTTTGATGGTGGGCTCTGGTTTCTCATCCTCGAAAATTTGGTTCTCATGTTAAAATACTATTAATACAAAAATTATGCCACATGAAGTGAGCATCCAAAGATTGCTAAATAAAACATACTGAAATTAGTAAAATTTTCTCATAGGGTTATATGGGATTAACAATGATTTCACAAATGGGAATGCCTTTTTAATTCTTTCTACTTATTTATTTATTTGGAAGTACAGTATTACAAACTAGGGAGTGGCTAAGACTGGCTAAGCAATCATGCTGGAAATTATTGCATAGCTTAGCAAAATATCCTAAAAATAGTAAGTATGCCTTGCTTTTATGTCCAGGAACTTTTTATTATTTCTGACTTGGAAAATGTTATTTCTAAATTTTTAATGCTAGTTATACTTCTTTCTTTTGGTCACCATAAGGCTTTCCAGCACTTTCCTCAAAGGAAGGGAAATTAAATAAATGGGTATAACTCAGTCCACTTTGGCTAGAGATTGTTTGTGAGCTAGAGTTTGGAGACAGAATAAATTGGACTATTTGCTCAAATGGGGTTTTAGGATTATTCAAGAGGAAACAATTTCACGTATGGCTTTTCACTCTGGTTAGTCTTTGATTGTGGATCCTACATTTATTACTGAGTAGTCAGTATGCTTACAACTGGGCATCCCAGTGACTAGGAGAGAATGTGAGTCTCTGGACAAACACTCCTGCTGAGCCAGAAATGCTGTCAGAATTTCCTCAAAGGATGATCTCAGTGTTTGTCTTTATTCTGATTTCAATCACACGGCGATTTGTCAGGGCTTTATAAATGCAATTTAATCCTGTTCAGTTTCCAAGGAGGGGTGAACATGCAATAAAATGAATTAACTAGGCCAATCATAATCAAACATTGCAGAAAGCCAGGCAGAACCCACCATATGCCAAGGGTGTTACAAACAGATCTCGTCCTGCCTGGGAAAACTTGACACTCTGCCTGGTGCAGGGGTTGGGAGGGTAACCAAGGGAGGTAAGGAGGTAAGATATCCCTCAGGGAAGGAGCATCACTCCTCTCAGAAGGTCTGTTCCTACTACTTTCAACAAAGCACCACCAAATTGTCATTGTATTTTGTGAGTAATTAAATTCTTCTAGGAATTAAGGAAAAAATTTGAAGTTGCCATGAAGGTAGCCTCTTCCCAATTATACCTTGGCTAAAGGTAGCACTCTGATTCTCTGAGGATAATTGGGCCATCTAATAAAATGGACATTGAATCTGGAGCAATCCTGAGCGTTTTCTAAGCTCAAGCTAAGAAATGCTGCTTTCAAGGGGCAACAGTACAGCATTAAGAACATGGTATGGCCCTGAGAGCTGGTTTTGCTACTGATTACTTATGCGACCTTGGGTGAGTGACTTAACTTCAACGAGCTTTTGTATTTTTTCATTTGTAAAATGCAGATAATACCCTCATAGTGTTGATGTTGAAATTAAGGAAGATAATGAAAGTGAAGTGCTTAGTACACTGCATGGCATTTGGTAAATGCTCCCTAAACATTAATGTCATTATCAGTATAAGCAGTCAAAAATACCAAAACTTTTCTTCATGCAACAAATATTTATTGTGCATTTACTATATGCCAAACTTGCCAAATACTAGAGAATATTTGAAAAATACCCTATTCAGTGACCAAAATAAGAATCTGCATCTCTGTTGTTGGCTATAGATGGCAATTTCTGCTTCCTGGCCTTACTTTTTTTTTCCGTTTTGTTTTGTTTTGTTTTGTTTGAGACGGAGTCTCGCTCTGTCACCCAGGCTGGAGTACAGCGGCACAATCTCGGCTCACTACAAACTCTGCCTCCCGGGTTCACGCCATTCGCCTGCCTCAGCCTCCCAAGTAGCTGGGACTACACCAGCTGAGTTAAAATTAGCCGGGCTCACAACCACGCCCGGCTAATTTTTTGTATTTTGTTTAGTAGAGACAGGGTTTCACCGTGTTAGCCAGGATGGTCTCGATCTCCTGACCTCATGATCCACCTGCCTCGGCCTCCCAAAGTGCAGGGATTACAGGTGTGAGCCACCGCACCCGGCCCCTGGCCTTACTTCTTTAAAGAAAAAAATTTCCTATGTATTACTCACTTAGATCACCCCATTGCCACATTTTTTAGTGTTGAAGGCTAATATATTTTAGTAATGCTTCAATGAACTGTGGTAGCAACAAATAAATTGACTTCTGTCTCAAAATATGGGGAGAATTATAATTAGGATTACAGAAAAAAAGAAAGGGGTATTACATGCTGCTGAAATGCTTTTGAGTGGATTGTTTTATTTGGACCCCCTCCACCCTTTAAATCTGATACATGCTAAGATTTTCATGTGCACAGCCACCTCCTAATATGTGGTTTTGCTTCTGTACAAGCATGGAATCCCCTCTGCAGTTATGTTTACTTGTGCATCTCCGGCAGCTGGAGGACGAATCATATCAGGCTGATGAGTGTGTCACACTTTTCATCCCCCAAGTGAGTGTACTCCCAGGCCCACCTTTCTGGAAAATGTTCTTTGGTGCAGGGTGGATGGTGGGCCAGGGAATCGTCTGGGCTTCCCATTAATCTCAGAGGATGGGAGAGTAATCCCTTCACAAATATGGGAATGGGGGCTGCTCTGAGGCTGGCAAATAATAAACAATGAGGGTTTCTTTTTTTTCCTTTTTTTTAAATCCTGGATTCCTCTAGCCCTCCTCTCTTAGTCCTCAGCAATAACTTAGCCCTTGTCTTCCTCTCTGAAGGATTTAAATGGAATGACCTTAATTCTCGCTTTGTTTGCACTCTATCTCTTAAGGAGCTGCAATGAAGACCAAGACAAACAGTAGATTAACAGTGCTACCTTTTATAAGGCTGATTAGTTCCTAAAATATGCTGAAAGGAAACAAAACCAAAAAGAAAAGAGTGGAAAGGGGGGTGAGACAGAAACCTTTGTCGGTTAGTTTGAAACAGCTCCATTTCTTTCATTAGTTGCAGATATTGACCTTCCAATGAAATATTTTCTTTGTGTGAGAGGCTTTGCCAGGGTAGCATTTATTAGGCAGGTGCCTGGTAAGTGTTTCTAAGCAAATATTACTTTACTGCCTAATTTTGGTTTAAGGGGAAAGTTGTACCAGGGACGAATTTGGAAAACATTTGATGATGGTTCATCTGCCGCCCCTTAGAGCAGGGGCTATCAAGTGGTTGACAGTATCCAAATCAGAATTCTAAAGATGCTCTTCCATCTGGAATCATTAAGAGGAGCACAGCCTCTTAGAATCACATTCAGCTTCTCTGGATTTGAAGGAATTTACAGAGAAACTTCCAAGACACCTCAGCTATATCCAAATGAAAACCTAAGCATTATAGGTTTGGCAGAGCTGAAAATGTGTCTCTGGAAAGAAAAAAAAATTACATAAAGCTCCACAGAAAATATTTCTGGGCATCAGCTTGTTTCCTTTGAGGGATGGGAGGTTCCTGAAATTTTTCAATTTAAAGTTAAATAAAAATGTGAAAGACCAGGGTACTTTAATAAGATGATATACCTGCTTATAATAATAGGATAATTCACATCCTCATTGTCAGGGCAGAAAGGCTCCCAATAAGGTCAGTCATTAAACTCAATATGTTCCATTCTTTGGTGCTGTCTCGCTTAGATTCTCAGCGCCACTTGTCTGCCCTTCTTTTCCACTATGCACCTTTATTGCAAATTTAGTTCCATTAGGTAGATGCTTGCATCATTATGAAGTCTGATTCCATCATTTTCAAAGTGCCAAGCCATTTAAATATGATACAGTCCTTGGTCATATTTAATCCAAACATTTACACACATCCAGGCCCTTCTTATCTTTTTAAATAGGATGCAGGGCTTATTTTTAAATTACATCCTCATTCATGCTTCATAAAAGCATCGAGTAAAACCGTCCATGGGATTTACATTCTGGTCCACAGGTGCTGCTTCCAATTCCTGGCATGGCCGTTAAATCCTAGCCTCAGCATAATTCTCGGCATGACACTCTTGTGTCGAGGCAAAAAAAGGAAAAACAGAAACAGCCATTTTTTTTCTCTCCCAGAAATTAAGCTGCACAGAGGAGCACTGTAGCTTTTGCTTTCTTCCCTATGTATACCTAATTTAAAGAGCATCTTAAAATAAGGTTCCCCAGACAAGGGATGTCAGTGGGAAGTTGAGGTGCTTGAAATAAAGCAAGTGCTTACTAAAAACGGATATGTGCGTGATTTCTTTTATCACATGTCAATTAGATGTGCATCTATTCGGGGGAGGTTTCTGTTGATATAATGAGTCTTTCCATGACTTGAGTGCCATAACTGTCACCACAGCATCCCAAAAGTCCTGAGTCATCTGTAGTCACCCCTCAAACCCTTGGTACGGTCCATTCCATGAATTCCCCTTTCTCCCCAACAAGCTCACTCTCCTATCAGTTTCTAGTCTATTAGATTCGGTCATATAACAAGTACACAGATGCCCCAAAGCTATAGAGCCTTAGCTTGCTTGCTTCAATTTCTATACAGTTACTGGCATCATAAGAAATCTCTTTATCAATTTGGAAAGGCAGTTGGAACAAATTAGTGTTTGCTTAATTAAACCAACACGCACACACCCTGGTCTCCACCTACCTTGTATCATTTTGTACTTAGAAACTCCTGATGGTGCAGTGGGGGCTGCAGGGAGAGTCTGCGTGAGATCCCCAAATGATCACAACTGTGCAATTGTCCTGGGTGCACTTCTCTGACAGGCTGCCATTTGTTCCCACTCACCTAGAGAGCTTGTGGATAGCCTGAGAGGGTTGTGCGCGAGTGTGCGTTTTAGCAAATTTTCAAAAGTTGCCATGGGGAGAGAATAGAAAGAAAGCCCTTCAAAAAAGAAAATTATTTTCACAGCATCATCACTAGAAAAAACACCCCTGCAATGGATATCTTTGAAGGTCGACTGCAATCTGAACTAATTGGGGAGGGAGGGAGAGCTTTCAATTTTGCTCACCTTTTATAAGGGGTCTCAGAGAAGTGATCGGTAGCCAAACGCTTCCTGCAATGAGTGGTTTGGACACTTTCTAAGCAAAAGGAAAGGCTCTTCCAGCTTCTTCTTGTTCATGTCACTGAGAGAGGTCACCACCTACCCTCTTTTACTTGCCACTTCTGATTATGGGGTAGGTTCTGCTCCAAAAGTCATCTTTTGTGGTGAGGACACAAATCCCCTCCCCAGTAATGAAATGCTTGATAAGGAGGAGGGGTGGAAGCAGGGAGAGTGAGCTGGAAAGCCTCAAGATCACAGCCAAGGAGCATTAGTTATAGGCCTTTACTGAAAATCAACCTCAATCTCTGTGAATGTACTACATTAAACCAATAACAGACAACAAGCTTGTGAATATTCGGCACCGTGATGAAATCGGCCGCAGCCCTTCCGCAGTGGGGAGGGAGGGAAGCCCAATCTAGGAAGTGCTGGTACTCCTCCCTGGAGTGTGTCTGTTGTGATTGCTAGCTGGTTTCCACAGATCCTTGCTGAATATTATGCCATTAAACAGTATGAAAGAAAATCAAAATATATGTTTACTGGGTACTAAATAGTAAGTGCCCTTTCAAATGCTCTTTAATGGCTAGGCTTTAAAGTCATCGTGGAGCACCCTCAGAAAGCGAAAGCAGCATGTTTCACAGATTTCTGTTGCTGTAAACCACCATGAGAGGCTGAACAAATGCACGCTGAGATTTGTGAACACCCCGCAACTCTGGACCCTTAAAGGTACATTCAGAGAGAGAAAACAGCCTTCTGCCATGTGTATTCTTTAAAGTACAATTTTAATTGAAAAATTGCTGATGGCTTCAGCTGAATTTTCTCAGATTACATGACAGTCAACGTCTGGTTCAGCATAATAGATATACTTCCTGGGGAAATAGGGAAAGGAATGTATGTTTCAATGGTGAGTTATAGTGAGCAGTGGCTAAATAGGACAAAATACTGGTGTGAAGATACAGGAATAACCATTTTCATTTATAAGCTAAGAACAGTCACACATCACTTAACAGGGATATGTTCTGAGAAATGCGTTGTTAGGTGATTTCGTCATTGAGCATCAGAGAGTGTGCTTATAGATGGTGGAGCCTATATACAATTAGGCTATATGGTGTAGCCTATTGCTGCAAAACAAACATATTTTGATTTTCTTTCACACTGTCTAATGACATACTGGCTCCCAGGCTACAAACCTATGCACCATGTTACTGTACTGAATAGTGTAGGCAGTAGTAACACACAGGAAAAAATGTGTGTCTCAAAACTTAGAAAGGGTGCTACAATACTATGAGGGACATCATGATGGCTGTGATAACACTAGATAATAGGAATTTTTCAACTCCTTTATCTTATGGGACCACCATTGTATATGCTGTCCATTGTTGACCAAAACATTATGTGGTACATGACTGTACAGTTCTTGTAATTTCTTGTTCAATGTGTTTGTATTATGTTAAATGTACTAGTACTCAATGTGTGAGCAGACAGGGAACAGAATACAAAGTTCAGAAATAGGCCGTAAACATAATATACTTTAGTATCTGATAAAGCGAGCACAAAAAGTCAGTGGTGGGAAAAGATGAATTTTTCCATATTTGGTGATAGGATAGCTATAGCCACCTGGAAATATCTAAAGTTGGATCTGTAACTCATTCCTGCTCAAGGATTAACTATTAATATTAAATTTAAAAGAAAAAATATTCAAGCACTATAAAAATTCATGGGAGAATTTCTTCATAACCTTGGAGTGGAGAAAGAAGCCATAAGGATGGATGTGATTGTATAAAAATCAGAACTTCTGCATGGAAAAAACTCCAGATATGAGTTTCCCAAACAAGTTGGGAAAAAAATATTTGCAACTCATGACATAATTAAAGGGAAAGTTTCCCAAACATATAAGGAACTCCTAGAAATCAGTAAGAAAAATATTAACACTCCAAAAGAAATGTGGACAAAGAATTTAAGAAGATTAACATGAAAACAAATACAATTGTCTCACAACATAGAAAAAGATATTGACATCACTAGTAACAGAAAGTAATGAAAACTCTAGAGTACTACTATTTTTTACCTATGAGATTGGCTGAATTTCAAGAGTTTAAAACTACCTTTTGTTGTCAAAGTTGGGAAAACAGGTACTTTACCCTGTCAATGGGAGTGTAAAATTGGAATAACCTCTACAGAGGGGAATTTAACAATTTGCATCAAAATTACAATTGCAAATATACTCTAACCTAGAAATTTCACTTCTGGGATTTTATCTTTTATATTTATTTACATACATAAGAAATAAATGCACAAGGTTATTCGTTATAAAGAACGGAATTTTGAGAACACACCAAATGTCTATCAATAGGGATTAAATAAATTATAGTTCATCCATACAGTGCATCACTATGCTGTTGTAAAAAGAAAAAGGGAGAAGATCTCTGTGCTCTGATATGAAAAGACAACCAAATATAGTGGTAAGTGGAATGTGCAGAACCGTGAATAGTATGCTACCATTTGTTCATGCAAGAGGCAAAATAAGAATCTTAGTATTTTGAAAAAATATTTTCATAAACTCCAGAAAACTACAAAAGAAACAATAGTTAGGTAACAGTAGTTATATGTGGAGGAGTAAGAACTAGACAGATGAATTTTAGGCATGGGAAGGAAAACTTCACAGTTAAACCTTTAATCTTTTTTTGTTTTCTAAATATATTTTACCAAATGTTTCCTACTTAAAACTGTATCATAAAATAAATGAAACTGCTCAATAAATATTAAATCATTTCACAATCAAAAAAATCAAATAAAAAATTTAGACCGAAAATAACTATCCCAGTACTGATGTTGATTACATCTACCAAAGCAATGATGGGAGATGACTTAGAGCAATTTTGATAAGAGCCATTATGAATTTGGTCCTAGCCTATGATATACCCTTTCACTTACCATATCCATATGCTACATGCCTGTTTTCTGGCTTAAAAAATTGGGAAAATTGAAAAATAAATCAAGGAGGGATATTTATTTTGGTTAACTTCAAAAACATTTTTTTACCATTTGAAATAAGAAATTCTTCTTTGCAGTTAGCTCTAATCTTTTGTTAAAAAAATCATTTCTACATTCCCAAAGTAAAAATTGACCTGCATATTATCTTACCACCAAAAGAAAGTTTGCCCAACTCTGAATTCTGCTTCAAATCTTAACTTTTAACATATCTTTAGGTTAAACAGAACATAAGGTTAAAGTAGCACAGCCTGGAGAATCAATGAGTTGATGCTACAATTGTATAGTTAAAAACTGTATTTACTCTAAATTGCAAAATGGTGGGTATTGTATGAGATGTTTAAGTCACAGCAATTGTTCTAGTAATAAATGTAATATTCAGCAGCATTTTCATAGATTACTCAGTTCATCATTAGTGCCATTTTTGCCTCTTTATAATAATGTGCACTTTCCTTTAGAAAGAGCTTGGTTATTTCTTTGGTTGGGCCTATTTGCTCCTTTTTTATGTGAGATTTTTCAATACTATGAAATGATGCAGAGCAAAAAAGGTCCATCCACTTCACTTGTGTTGCCTCCTGCGTTACCTAAACCACAACAGAACAATGACAGACAACAGAGCCTTTCTCCTCTCTAACAATTCAGTCACCATGACAACCAGCAGAAGAACGTTGGGCCAGAAAAAAGCATTGAGCTTGAGGGACTAGACTAATCAAAAAATGGAATAACATGGCAACAATTACACTGATGAGTGAGAGGGAAGCTACAGATGCATTCAGACACCTATGGCACCACAGACTCAACGCATTCAGCATTTTGTGTTTAGTGTCTTGTGTTTTTGAGAGCAGGTAAATAGACAAGATCAAATTGTGTAACAGAATGTCAGTGCTCTAGTTAAATAGAAAATTCCTTTCCTTTGGCAGTGCTACTTCAAGCACGTTGAAGAGGGTTTAGGGGAGATGAGGTTTTGAAGTGAAATGTGTAATAGATACAATATGAGTGCCACAAAGCAACGTTATTTAGTCTTAAAAAAGTAAACGTGGGTATGCCCCCCACCCCTTATTTTCAAATATATAGGCACAAATAAAGGGAGAATGCAGCTGGGTTAGTGGCTGACACTGTCTGAAATCTAGCTTCATGTCAGGAACATACATGATTCTCTTCTGTTAACATGTTTCTGGGGGTAGATTGATTCCTATAGACAAAATCAAGCATCATGATGTTAGGCCATGTCAATTCCAATGTCTGAAGGAAGTTGAGCCCATCATGATAGTTCTGTGGGTCAAATAACATGAGAACAGGAGTATAGCTGTGTCTCCTACTCATCTGCCTCCACAACTGCCTCCATTTACTTCCTTCAAAATTTTCTCCCAATTCCTCAGGAGTTTAGTATAACAGATGTATGTATCTCTTTAAAATGGCATTTCTATTGCCATTCCTTCTTGATTGCAGGAATAGGTTGGATTGTAAACAGCCTGTATAGACATTGACCCTTGCCTCAATTGCTCTGATTAAATTTTTCTCACCACTTTTGTAAGTGTGTATTGTGTTTACATAATTTAGTGGATATTTTTAGTGAATCACATTATGTGGTTTTAATGAGTAGGCTTTTCAAAGGCAAATTTTTCTTTCCCTCCCCTAAACAGAAATATTTGAATTAGGCTTATTTTATTAAATCAAACAGGAATGGATCACCTCTCCTCAAAGAAAGTAAAAGGCATGAAATACCATCATTCTCATGGAGAAATCGGAGGTGAGAGAAACGAGACCTAACCTTTTAAGTTGCCTGGCAAAATTATTCATGTTGGGATGGGGTTATAAGTCTAGTCGAGACTTTGAGCTAGTGCTGTCCCTTCAGAGCCCACAGACTATAGCATCTCCAGTTGTTATCTGTTCTATCACTTAGTATAATTTCTTAGTCTAGTTATTTTGACATTCTGTGACTCAGTTTACCTATCTATAAAACAGACTTTTTGACTACGTTATTGTTAAAAAGTGGGGGTGGGAAAGGGAAAAAAATGAGGCAGTTTGATCCTATAAGTAAATGTTTCTTGATGAAAAGTATTCTATATGAATGAATGAATGATGTTATTTTGATCTTGGTGTGAAACCAAACGCTTCTAGCTAGGAATTCTTCATTAGAAAGATGCTTTTAAATTGTCTTTCCTGGGTTACTTTTCCTTTTGTTCAGGTGAAAGGAAAAGCATGGTTAGAGTGATGGCAGCCACTTAAAAAATGTTTATTCACAATTCACCTACTTCTCAAAAAGAATTTGAGACAAGTTAGAAAGTTCTAATAAAACAGATTCATTAACAGAAGCTAAGAAAAAAACATGAAGTGGTAATTGAAGAAAAATTCATATCAAGAAATCCTGGCAAAAAGAGTGCAATTTCTAGCTCCGAGGTTTCCAACAGCTGGGCAGAGAGAAACCCTGTGGATTACAGAACCCTCCTTAACTAATCAGAAGAATTGTGTTGGTTCTTTAAGGGAAATGACCTTTTCCTGGCCCTTAGCTCCTCCAGGTGGTGTCTGTCCTGAGAAGTGGTGTGTGGAGGTGCCCAAGACATTGCCACAGGAGGCGGCTTTCAGCAGAGTTGGGAAGAGCCCTTCCTGGAGGAAGACTTGTCTGACTTTGGCTGATGAGATCTAAGTCAGGAGCAGAGGAGAACCATTCCTTTCCCCTTCGTCATCAGAGGAAGGACAAGGAAAGAGGAAAGAAAGGGAAAAGAACATACTCTTCTCGGCTTAGAAGAAATCCACATCCACTTCTCAAAAGAAGACATTCATACAGCCAACAGACACATGAAAAAATGCTCATCATCACTGGCCATCAGAGAAATGCAAATCAAAACCACAATGAGATACCATCTCACACCAGTTAGAATGGCAATCATTACAAAATCAGGAAACAACAGGTGCTGGAGAGGATATGGAGAAATAGGAACACTTTTACACTGTTGGTGGGACTGTAAACTAGTTCAACCATTGTGGAAAACAGTGTGGTGATTCCTCAAGGAGCTAGAACTAGAAACACCATTTGACCCAGCCATCCCATTACTGGGGATATACCCAAAGGATTATAAGGCATGCTGCTATAAAGACACATGCACACGTATGTTTATTGCAGCACTATTCACAATAGCAAAGACTTGGAATCAACCCAAGTGTCCATCAGTGACAGACTGGATTAAGAAAATGTGGCACATATACACCATGGAATACTATGCAGCCATCAAAAAGGATGAGTTCATGTCATTTGTAGGGACATGGATGCAGTTGGAAACCATCATTCTCAGCAAACTATCACAAGAACAGAAAACCAAACACCACATGTTCTCACTCATAGGTGGGAATTGAACAATGAGATCACGTGGAGACAGGAAGGGGAGCATCACACCCTGGGTCCTATTGTGGGGAGTGGGGAGGGGGGAGGGATAGCATTAGGAGATTTACCTAATGTAAATGACGAGTTGATGGGTGCAGCACACCAACATGGCACATGTATACATATGTAACAAACCTGCACATTGTGCACATGTACCCTAGAGCTTAAAGTATAATTTAAAAAAAAGATTTAAAAGTAAAAAAAAATAATAATTTTAAAAAAAGAAATCCACATCCCTTGAAAGCAAGTTACAACAGTTTATTTGGAAATCGCTATATAGAGTAGGGCTTGGTTGGCCAATATAGATTGGCCAAAATACTTGTTTTTACCAAAGACCTTCTTGCTTTAAAGTAAAGCAGCTGACAATCGGATATTTGGAAGCGGCGCATCAGCTGCAGTGGGCCTCCTCCCTGAAGAAGGTCAGTTTGAGCTGCTGCCAGGAGATTGTATCAAATACGAATGAAAAATGAGGGTTTTTTAAATGAGATTATTGTGAAAAGGTAAGAAGACAGCTAAATCAGCTTTGTAGGAGATAAACAGTGATATCTTGAGTAGACTCACACTTTACAAAAGCCAGATCTTATTATAGACAACATAAATGTGCTCCTTTCTATACAGTCTCCAATATGTTACTTTACTGTGAAGAAAATCTACTTATCAGTCTTAACACCCTTCTTCTGAGTTGCCAGATAAAAGGCCACAGCAATTGGAAGAAATTTATCTTTAAAATGTTTCTATTATGCTTGGTGACAATGCTATTTCCACTGAGGACTTCTCTAGTATGTTTTTTGTTTTTATTTTTTTTCTATGGATGAAACAGGAATCAAAAGGACTTTTTGCTTTGCCTCAGGAGAATGATACGGGTGTGCAAACACTGAGCCTGGCATCGCATGAAGCTCTGAAAATGCTTTTGGGAACTGGTGGCGCCCTGCACATGCACCAAGGCAAGGGTCTTTACATTCTAGGAAATCTATCACAGTATGACAATCCGTGCGAGGCTCCCAAGCTGGGTTTGTTCCTATCTAGTTCTCCCTATTTCCCAGAGTGGCCTCACACTTTCTGAAATATGTCTGTAGGGGAGGAATTCACGAAGCGTTCAGACTAAGGGAAGAAGTCCATGGTTCAGTTCATTCACTTTCCCCTTCTGTGCCTTCATTATGGCATAATGAGGCAGCCGCTTATGGGGTGTCTGTGTGCAGGCACGAAGTGAGTCACTTCACTTATATCACCGCCCACCCTCACCGAAGGCCTGTAAATATAAGTATTCTTAGCCTGCCTGAAGTCATGTTTTAACTTGGCATTCATTCAACACATTATTGGAGGGCTGATGCTATAGGCCGGCCGACACAGTTACCGATGTTGAGGGACCAGTGATAAACAAGATACGTCCCTCTACATAGAAACGAGAACATTGACCAGCAAAAAGTTATGGGAATTGACCAAGGAAGAACAGAACCAGAGTGTGAAGCTGTTTGTGATTCTGCAGCCCATACTATGCCTTAACACTGTGCAGCTTCTCTTGCCTGGTGCCATCTTGATTCGTGTTTCCTAAGGTTAAGAGCACTGACTTGGGGGCTCAAGTTAGTTTGTCACATGTTCGCTGGATAATCTCAGAAAAATTATTAACTTCTCTAGCCTCAATTTCATCTGTAAAACAAGAATTGTAATACCAACTTCATAAGTATGCTGTGTAACTTAAATGAGATTGTGCATGTAAAGCCCAGCACATAAGTGCTCAGTTAATGTATTTTCTTCACTATGGTTCTTACACCGAGGAAACTCTCTGAGGCTGTTTGCTGTCACCTAAAATAAAAATATGCTTCCTACTCTGGCCGGTGTTGCCCCATAGGCAGAGTTTTTCCTCTGACCTAAGGTGGCACTTGTCATAATTTTGCTGTTCACACAAGGGGTCTACAGGAACAAACATGGAGAATTGTTCTTATACTCAGGATCATATTTATGACCTTATATAATATTAAACAGCAGAAAATAATGGTACTAATCTATAAAGGGGGCATAATTTTCTGTAATGAACAAAGAGACATTGAAAAATATTTGAGGACAGTTATGTTTCTCTTCCTTTCTCCTAAATCCATTGCCCCAAGGCTTTTGCTTGCACCTGCCATAACAGAAAACAGGAGGGATGGGTGAACAAGGGAAGAGTGGTCCCAAGAGGAGGGCTATAAGAATTTTAGTTTTAGCACCTCATTCCTGAGACACACACAGGAACAAATTATCATCCTCTGTTCCTATGTCCATCTCTCTTGTTAAACTGGAGAACATGTCAAGGAAATGACAACCTTATGCATCTTTGTCACTTTAGTGTCTTTCATGGTGCCTAGCATATAGGAAGTGCTCATTAAATATTGTGGAATGAATAAATTAATGTCAAGTGAACCCAAAAGTTTAATTTGTTTGTTGCTTTAAAGTTTACACATGTCTGCATTACAAAAGGACTAGAAAACATGTTAAGATGTAATGTGGAACAGTGGTCATCTGTGTGCTGAGATTTGGTGCTGTTTTTTCTTTGTGCCTTTAGAGTTTTACGGTTAATAACATAACAGCAATTGATATCAAGAAAAGACCTTTGACTTTACTTGTGAGGTGGAAGACACTGGCATTTCTAGACTAAGGAGTGACATGACACGTGCCGGATCCTTGGAAAGTTCAGTGCAATGGCGGTGTGCAGCACCATCCTTGCCTTACTCTCTTCAGGCTCTAAACAGACCATGGTTAATGTGCCTTTGTAGTTCAAATTGCATAACACTTCCATGGAGCTCTCAGTACTTTAGAGCCATTTTTGCATTCAGCATTCCAATTAGGGGGCCAGGCATGACCAATTCCATTGGACAGAAGATGAGAAAGATTATGCCTTTGACTCGAGTTTAAAATCCTACACCCTGCTCTCCTATAATCTAACCTTCTATCCCTTAGCTCAGAGTGACTTATTTCCCCCTTCCTCCTCTGTGCTAAATGCCTACTGATGTGAGCAATCAGCATGAGCCAGGGTACCTAATTATGTTTAGTTTACAAGCAATGTCTTTCTTAATGGCTTCAGAAAGTTTCATTCTGTATCCTTTCCTCTGCTGCAACTGACTCTGGTAACTAATTGCTTTCAGCAATGATCTACATACTCCTATCTCTTTTTCACAAAAAGATGGGAAATAAAGGTATCATAGTCTTTGAGCTCTGTTGGTTCCACATTGGTCTGTGATGTTGTTGTAAAGGTTATGAGTCACTGAAGAACAAGTTCATGCCAATCCTTCCCCCGACACCCCACAGCTTATTTTTTAAAAATTGCATGGTAAGTCATCATGCTGTCATTGGGTCTACATAGGAGGATAACTATGTCTCCTAGTGCAAGTTCAGTGGCTGGTTGGTTATTTGGCTTCTTGGGTGTCACAGGCACAGGTGCACCCCCTACACCCCTCCCTGCAACCACAAGACTCTTTCTCTGGCCAGAACTAATTATTGGGAAGACAACACCCTAGATTAGGAGAAAGTGAACAGGCCTTACAGCATAAATAATTTCTAAACTTAGTCTTGACTAGACTTTATATCTCCTTAAAGAAAAGTATTGATAGCATAAATTAGATTCTCCCAAACATATAGATTATTTGGCAGTGAATTAGGTGATCTAGGGAGATAATCAAATAAATAACTCTCCACAGATGAGTCAGTCATTGAAGGCATCTTTCCCAGGCATGTGCTTTCTTAGTTAGCTCATGCCTGTTTCTAAGAGGCCATCAAAGGGTGAC
The DNA here is from genome assembly GCF_043159975.1 of Macaca nemestrina. NCBI lineage: Eukaryota > Metazoa > Chordata > Mammalia > Primates > Cercopithecidae > Macaca > Macaca nemestrina. Next base: position 71,930,633 of record NC_092131.1, on the reverse strand, counting down.
ACTAATGGTTGCCATCCAAGTCCCTGAAGAGACCTTTGGTCAGATGTACTTTTGGGGGTGTCATATCCTATCCTAGAAGGGACTCCCTAATACAGCTTCTTACCTAACATCAGAAGTCATCTTTTTGGACAGGCTTTTCAGAAAGTCCAGAGTCAAGCCCCTGTCACTTTAGATACATTTAATATATTCTGGAAAGTCTTTTTTTTCCTTTTAATATGGGAATTATTGAGCTTGCTTACATCATGGGCTGTTAGGAGGTTTTAGTGGGTTGAATGATGATCCCCAAAAGATATGTCTACCCAGAATCTCAGAATGTGTCCTAACTTGGAATAAGAGTCTTATGGATTTAACTATGGTGGTGATCTCAAGATCAGTTCATTCTGGATTATCCAGGTGGCTCCTAAATCCAATGACAAGTGTCCTTAGATGAGGCAGAAAAGGAAAAGACAGACACAGAGGAGATTACTACGTGAAGACAGACACGGAGATTGGGGTTATGCTGCCCCTAGTCAAGGAACACCTGGAGCCACTGGAAGCTGGACAAGGGGGCAGATTCTCCCCCAGGACCTTCAGAGGGAGCATGGCCCTCCCCACACCTTGATCCTAGTCTTTTGGCCTCCATATCTATGGGAGAATACTTTTCTATTGGTTTAAGCCAAGCAGTTTGTGGTGATTTGTTAAGCAAACCTGGGAAACTAATACAAGTACATTCTTTGAGGGTCATAGCTCTAAGGAGTGGCAGAGTGTTTTTGGTGAGTCTGTTCCCTTGCGTCGTTTTCTGGGAAGTGTGGATTGCTTTGTTGGGGTTCTATCTTCTGGCACCCGATTGGGGATATTTGGGCTCACTCCCAAGAGGCCCAAAGTTCAGTACATGGCTGGTAGGTTTTGGTCCAAGGCTGATTATAAATGCAATAAATTCTTCATGCAATTTTAAAATAAACAAATCATCCCTAATGCCATTTTCACTGGGAGTTCACCTTCTTGAACATGAGACAAGGAACACCAAAGGCATGAGCAATAATTAACTCCTGATTGCAGTGCAGGGCCAAGAAGTCCTGTTTTGTTATCAGTTCTCTGAATCTGAGAGATTAAACATTTGATTAGACATATTTCAGCAACAGAAACTACTGAAAAGGCTTTTGAACTATTTTAGTCACGTAGCTGTATATTTACCTTTACCCAATGAAACAATATCCTGTACTCTGCTCGTTTATGTGCTTGAAGGAATTGGGTCTCCACACCTATATTTTCTGTCCTTTCTTGAATATGAAGGAAATGACTCAATTCAAGAACTATTTGGCCAGTACCTACTATGTGCTCCATACACTGAGTTGATTGGGTTAGGACAGAAGTAACAAGCAAAGGTTCCAAATGCTTTCAGGTTAATCAAGGAAGGAGAGTGTACAAGTAAATCCATGTGTCAAAGATACTTGTACCACCCAAGAGACACACCTGGAAACGTCCCTTTTCCTTTGGCAGCTCTTTCTTGGTTTATTTTCCAGGCCCCTACCTCCTCTACCAGCTCTTAAATAGAGAAGTTCCACAAGGTTTGAGTAGAGGCTTTTCTTTCCCTTTATCTCTCTACCTGGACAGGAAAGTCCATGCCCTCCAATGCTTTAGTTGCTAACAAGATCCCCAAATATTCCTCTTCTGCACAGAGCATTTCTCTGAGCTCTGAACTGCTACATACAACTGCTTAACATCTCTTGGATGGCACATAGGCATCTCATACTCAACAGGCACAAATAGAACTCATGATCTTTGACCCTTGACTCAGACTGGACCATCTTTCAACATTTCATTCCCAAGAATGACAGACAGAAACCAGGGAGTTCTAAACCACTCTTGACCTGTCAATTATACCTTTCTAATTTTTCTCAAATTAATCTGTTCATCTTCATTTCCACTGCTGACTCCTTGGTCTAATACATATCACAATAGGATCACGGGAGTGAGTTCCCCTTACCTTTGCCATATTCTATTGGTTTGAAGTCAGTCATGGGTCCTACTCACACTGAAGGGGATTATTCAGACACAAAACCAGGAAGCCAAGATAGATCATGGCACCATCTTAGAACCTAGCAACTGATTTATTTTTATCTCTTTTTTTTTTTTGGTGGGCGGGGGGGGGGAATTACAGATTAGCTTGTGTTCAAGGGATCTATGCTAAAGTTTTAACAGATCTGAACTCCAACTTACTTCCTCAGAGAATCCCTCATCAATCCAAGAATTGAATCTAATTTCATTCTTCAGGCTTACATAACACCATATACTTCTTTATAGCATTTGTTACAATTTCAGTTTAAAAAATAGTTAAATGACTAATATATATATCAAGATCTAGATATCTAAAATCTTCCCTACTTGTCAGTCCTATGGAGGGGCTGTTTTGTTTGACATAGCACCAGGCCTGAAACATTGTGGAAGCTCAAAACTGTTTGTTAGATAAATAGAAGAGCCATGGAAGCTATATTTTCTACTCTGTCTACCCTCACCCAGAGATCAGACATGTCTCACTTCTGGGCTACTTACTTAATGGGTTGCTTCCCACCTCCACTGCCAGAATAGTGGCCACAATGGGCCAGTGGAAGTTAGGCAAAAAACAAAAACAAGACGCTAACCTTGACTCCACTATCATGCAAACAGGCAAATCATGGTTTTTCAAGGTCCTAACCACAATTACCATTCCAAACTGACAGTAAATGTTAGAGGGAGTCAGTGATAGAGTTGTAACCTAGAACCACCAATAAAAGTTATAGCAACTTATTTTTACCTTGTTTTCGGGGATTGCAGATTAACTTATGTTCAAGGGATCTAGGCTAAAGCCTTGACAGATAAGTTGATATGACTGTGTCTCATATGGCAATTAGGGGCAGATTTATGTCCGAGCAATTTTAGAGGACAAACATTTGCTTGGTTACCTGTGAGGTGCCTGGATGGGTTTCCACTTTTTTGAAAATAGGGTGTTCCTTTTGGTGGCCTAATCATGGCCACCATTCCTAATCATGGAATCTTCCTAACCCGCTTCTGAAGGTGGTCACCACCATCGCCTCTAACAGTATGCCTGTGAATTATGGAGCATTTCATTAGTACCAGGCCTGCACCAAACACTTTAGGTATGTTATCTCCCTTACTGATTACAATCCCTGTAAGTATCTAGTGCTTACCCTATCACAGTAGTTCTCAAACTTCAATAAGCATCAGAATTACCTGTAGGGCTGTTGAAACTTCTGGGTCCCACCCCCAGAGTTTCCGATTCAGTAAATCTGGTGTGGGGTCTGAGAATGTGCATTTTCACAATTTCCCAGGTGATAGAGATGCTTCTGTTCTGGTAACCACATGTTGAGAGTTACTACTATATGTGGTATATATTATTATTTTACTGATTTAAAAAAAAAAAAAAAAACTGAGGTTAGAGAGATTAAGATCACATGGCCAGTAAGTTGTGTAGCCAGAATCAAATCCAGGTTGGCTGACTCAGAATTACTAGGTAATACCACAAGCACAGAAAAATTCTTGTAAGCTCACAAGCAATGGCACAGAAATATGCCCATTGGAGTAAATCAATCTTCAGGTAACTCCAAGCATTCTTGATCACTGTGGTTTAAGTAACCATTCATATAGTCACATTTTAAATGATCATTAAATTTCAGTATATTAAAATCTGAAATAAAATCGTTCATTAAGATGACAGTTGGAAAATCTTGATCAAGAAACAGAAATCCAAAAGGAATTTGAACAGGCTGACTCCAGAAGAAAATCTCCTGCTCATTTCTATAGAAGATGAAAATATATTGGTAAGTATCAGACAAAGGTCTGAGCAGTCCTTTTCTTGCTGAGTGAGAACTATCTGCTGAGCAGAAAGGAAAACTCAGATCTACACCTGGCAACTTGAAGGTTTGAAGTGATAGAAACTGGACGTCGGAGGTAAACTTAAAAGTCTGGCTTAAATATGACTTGGTCTGTTCTGTCTATATTGAGTGACTAGAAAGGGAATCACTTTTTGATTCCCATCTCCATTGCTCTCTTCAGGACTTCATCCCTGATTCTGGCATTATCCCAATGGCTTCTGTCTGGTTTTCCAGCCCCAGGCTTTCCTCACTCATAACTAAAAAAAATTATCTATTTTATCCTTCTTCAAACAATGTTTATGATTCTTCCTAACTTATGAACTTACAGAGGCACATTCAAGATTCATCAAGATATAGTCCTTTTTCTTTGTCCTTCATGTTACCACCCTCACTTTTCATTATTCCTCAATGAAACTTTTGCTCCTCTCAGTAAGCAAATCTACTCTTCCTAAGCCTTAAATGTTTTATTTCTACCTCTTTATTTCCCTTCTGCTCAATTACTATAATTATCTACTTTTTTAATGTTTGATAATTATAGTTTTTATTTTGAATGGTAGAATATCACAGCCTGTTTTAACCAACCTATGAGTTACATGTATACCACAATCAATTCCAAGTAGAGTTCAGCTCCATAGTTTCTATTTTTAAGTTTTGTAAGATCATTGTTTTTTCCACGGTGTGGGGCTCCACCAAAATTTCTAGTTGTTTTATCACAACAAAAATAGCTACTTTCAATATTGAACATTTTAACTGAATTTAAAATAGCATTCGCAAAATGTCAGATGTTTCAACTATGCCAGAACAGGCTATATTTTTATTTCACGAATTGTTGAAAATAAGTCTTTTTATAATTAAGTGATTTTCAATTTGAAGTTGAAGACTTCTGTAAAACTTGTGTCACTTAACCATTTTATCAGGGAAGGTAGTTCTCTTCAACCAAGCACAGAGCTTCGGGAAGGATGTACATGGGGCAGTGAGGGAGGAAGGGTACACCTGCATAGCCAGCCAGGTTGGCAGCCACGTCAACCTTGGTGATCAATATGGTGACAGATGTTGCAGATAGTTAAATGGTAGATGTGAGGGCGATCTATTTTTTGTTGTTATACTTTAGGTTCTGGGATACACATGCAGAATGTGCAGGTTACCTAGGTATACATGTGCCATGGTGGTTTGCTGTATGCATCAACCTGTCATCTACATTAGGTATTTCTCCTAAAGCTATCCCTCCCCCTTGGCCCCATCCCCTACCCGACAAGCCCCAGTGTGTGATGTTCCCCTTCCTGTGTTCATGTGTTCTCACTGATCAATTCCCACTTATGAGTGAGAACATGTGGTATTTGGTTTTCTGATCCTGTGTTAGTTTACTGAGAATGATGGTTTCCAGCTTCATCCATGTCCCTGCAAAGGACATGAACTCATCCTTTTTGATGGCTGCATAGTATTCTATGGTGTATATGTGCCACACTTTCTTTATCCAGTCTATCATTGATGGGCATTTTGGCTGGTTCCAAGTCTTTGCTATTGTGAACAGTGCTGCAATAAACATACATGTGCATGTGTCTTTATAGAATGATTTATAATCATTTGGGTATATACCCAGCAATGGGATTGCTGGGCCAAATGGTATTTCTAGTTCTAGCTCCTTGAGGAATCGCCACACTGTCTTCCACAATGGTTAAACTAATTTACACTCCCACCAACAGTGTAAAAGCATTCCTATTTCTCCATATCCTCTCCAGCCTGTTTCCTGACTTTTTAATGATCACCATTCTAACTGCCATGAGATGGTATCTCATTGTGGTTTTGATTTATATTTCTCTAATGACCAGTGATGAACTTTTTTTCATATGTTTGTTGGCCACATAAATGTCTTCTTTTGAGAAGTGTCTGTTCATATCCTTGACCCACTTTTTAATGGGTTTTTTTCTTGTAAATTTGTTTAAGTTCCTTGTAGGTTCTGGATATTAGCCCTTTGTCAAATGGATAGGTTGAAAAACTTCTTCCATTCTGTAGGTTGCCTGTTCACTCTGATGCTAGTTTCTTTTGCTGTGCAGAAGCTCTTTCATTTAATTAGATCACATTTATCATTTTTGGCTTTCGTTGCCACTGCTTTTAGTGTTTTAGTCAGGAAGTCTTTGTCCATGCCTATGTCCTGAATGCATTGCTAGGTTTTCTTGTTGGGTTTTTATGGTTTTAGGTCTTATGTTTAAGTCTTTAATCCATCTTGAGTTAATTTTTCTATAAGGTGTAAAGAAGAGGTCCAGTTTCTTTTTTCTGTGTATAGCTAGCCAGTTTTCCCAACACCATTTATTAAATAGTGAATCTTTTTCCTTTCAAACCCAACTCAAAACCCCCTGCCCCTGGGCAATCTTTCATTATTGACTTCATCTAAATGTGGTATTGCTCCTTGGCCTTTCTGGGCCAAGTTGGTACTAAGTTAGTTTATAAATATTGAGAAGTTGTTCTGTGTAAGTATTCTTCAGCTGTTCAATTATTTTCTAACTCCTCTCCAGAAGGACTAGAAGCTCTTTGAGAGCAGATATTATCTTTGTTCCTTTTGTTAAGTGCCCACTGGACCTCATTTATTCCTTTATTATTTTTTTCTTACTTGCCTTCAGCACTTTCCATGTGCCAGGCAGTGAGCTCACCCTCGTGCTGTACGTAGAAGTTTGGTTGCTTTCATAAGCCCTGCCCTGCACGGGGGCCTTCTAATCCAGTTTTGTACTTGGACTTCGATAGTTGTGAGCGCCTTCCATTTACTTGCTGGAGAAGTTTGAAACACAGGACAGGTAAAAAGACAAGAGAAGCTTGCTGGGAAGTCAAAGTATTTTTGTGGTCGGGGAGCTGGGTTGGAGAGGGACAGGTTAAGGGGAGGCTCGTTGAGAAAGCAGAATTGAACTCTGTATAACATTTCCCATCAGGGATCCTTTTGCCAAATAGCAAATGAAAGAAAGACTTCATTTCCAAGAGTTTTGCCTAAGGTAGAGCAGAAATCTTGTATTTTCAATAGGCAGAGGGTATGTCAGTAATTGAAATCAAAGAGCGGCTGTCTGAATTCACCCGACATGGAAGTTTGATGACTTTGAGTAGCACCTTTGTTCCTGAGCCTCTTTCATCTGTAAAAAGTAGATGTTAGAGTTGGCACATTAATTAACCAGCTGACCTACTCAGAAATTGAAAGTTCTTTGAACAATGGTAACTTTCCTGTACAGACACTGACACTATCTATGCATGTCGGTATATAGGACATTGTCTACATAGAATGGTTATAAAGGCAAACAATTCAAAGCTGAGTTAGAAATTGGTTATATACATTAGAACTGGTACATGTGTTAAAGCTAAGATATAGAAAATAGGGGTTTAACAGAATTCTACATTTTTGCTCATTCTGAACAATTTTTCCTGCAACCATAATGATTAACCATCCCAGTATGATGGTACTGGGCGGTTTCAGCTCCTTCATTTATCTGTCCTGCTCTTTGGCTAGAATAGCCAAGTGGCTCTATCCCTCTGAGAGCAGCGAGAGCGGTCAGAGTTCCGGTGCTGCCTTTGACGATTTTGTGTGTGTGTCTGTATGTGTGTGTGTTGCCTCTTGTTCTTAAGAGACAAGGTCTCAGCATGTTATCCAGACGGGACTAGAACTCCTGAGCTTATGCGATGCTCCTGCGTCAGCCTCCTGAATAGCTGGGTCTGCAGAGGTGTGCCTCCGTGGCTGGCCAACTTGGTTATTTTGTCCTGGGTGAGGGGGACAAACACCAAGTTCGCTGGAGGATGTCTTAAGAGTCAAGCAGTCCTCAGCGCTCAGGGGCTGAAAGTCAGCTACCAGAAGATAACTTTATAAGGAGAGAACTAGGGAATCTGTCTGAAATGTTCTCTCAGCATTCATCATTTTCCTTTCTGCTTTCTCCACTGCCTAGTTGACCTTCTTCCTCTTTGTTTCATTAGTCCGAAACCATTCCAAAACATGCGCTTGTATTTATTTTTGAAAAAGGACCCATGGCGAATCATTTTTACAAATGAAATCTATAGTTGAGGTGCAGTATGGGGACAGCATTTTACTGAGTAATCTTGCAAAGAATATGTCATTAAGCACTACACTAATCTTGTTCTTGATGTACACCAGCAACAAATACAAAGAAAAATTTAGTCTCTTACTTTAGTAGGTTCCAAGTATGCCATATCGTATTTCTTGCCAGTTTACTTTATTAGTAAAAGGAGACAACTCTAGTAAGTTATAGAAGTTATACTGAATTTTTTAAAAAAATTATTGAAAACTATTCTGTGGGGATTGAGGACAGATGAACTAGGAAGGAACATGATGAAACTGTCTGGGGTGAGCATAATGTTCTATACAATGATAGGGGCTTGGGTTACATAAGTGTAAGCATTTATGAAAACTGTACACTTTTTGTGCATTTCATTGTGTATGAAGTTTACTTCAAAAAACATTGAACTCCAATTAATTACATGCATGTTGAACTATTTAGAGTGAAGTATACTGATGCCTGTTGTTTACTTTGAAGTATTTCAAAAAAGTAAAATGGATAGAGGAATGTGTAATAAATTGGTATGTGATAAGGAAAGTATAGTCAATTATGTTAATAGTAAAATCTAGATGGTGAGAAAACTGGTGTCGTCCATTGTAAAATTCTTTAAACTTTGCTTTATGTTTGAAAATTTTAAGAATAAGATGTTGGTAAAAAATAATTGTTGTGCTATTATTAGAAAATCAAAAAATAACAAATGCTGGTGAGGCTGTGGAAAAAAAGGAACACTTATACAGTGTTAGTGGGAGTGTAAATCAGTTCAACCATTGTGGAAGACAGTGTGGCGATTCCTCAAAGCCATAAAGACAGAAATACCATTTGACTTAGCAATTCCATTACTGGGTATATACCCAAAGGATTATAAGTCATCCTGTTACAAAGACACATGCAAATGTTATGTTCTTTGCAATATTATTCATAATAGCAAAGACATGGAATCAACCTGAATGCCTATCAATGGTGGGCTGGATAAAGAAAACGTGGTACATAAACACCATGGAATACTACGCATTCCAAAAAAAAAAAAAAAAAATCATGTCCTTTGCAGGAACGTGGATGGAGCTGGAGGCCATTATCCTCAGCAAACTAACACAGGAACGGAAAATCAAACATCGCATGTTCTCACAAGTGGGAGCTGAACAATGAGAACACATGGACACAGGGAGGGGAACAACACACACTGGGGCCTGTGGGGAGGGGGAGTGGGAGAAGGGAGAGCGTTAAGGACAAATAACTAGTGAGTACCAGGCATAATTATGAAAAATAAATTATGAATAATGAAATTGTAGGTGATAAAAGAATCTGTACAACAAACCCCCATGGCAGAGTTTTACCTATGTAACAAACCTGGACATGTACCCCTGAACTTAAAAGTTAAAATAATAGTTAATTGTTGAAATAATTTTATGTCGTTCAGTCAACTACTATCATTTTGGAATATCTCAACTATTCTGGCTACTGACCCAAACCAACATTACGCAGCTCATGATAGTTTTTAATGTTATATTTAGGAAACATCACCAGCTTTGTGTAGCCTCTGTATAGAGGAATTCTTTATGGAAATGTTACCTTTCTTCCATTGTACATACATGGATAAAGAATGCCAGTTTTTAGGTGGAGGAAAGCAACATTTAACTTTTTCTACAGGACGGACATACATTTTCTAATCACTACCCTGTTAACCAAATATTACTTTCATCTGTTTTTAAGGTGTTATTTTTCTTCTATGTAATATGAAAAATTTTCAAGGAGGTGACATTTGAACCGGGCCTTGAAGGGTAAGTAGAAGTTCACCAAGCATCAAAACAAGGAAAGAAAAATGTCCAGTTTCAGTTCCCTCTCTCATCATACCCAGCAGAGTAAATGCTAGATAAATGTTTAGTCCAAGCTGCAAAAGCTGAAAGCTCAAGTTCCTAAACAAACTGTAAAGGAACCAACCGGATTTGAAGTAAACTGTCATTTTACTTGGTGATCAAATTTCAGTGAAAGGTATTCTGAGACAGTGAAAAATTTGGAGGTCTTGCCAAGATTTGCAACCCTCCTGGGAGAAAAGAGACCCCTGTGCCAGGAAGCCAAATCTTGTGGTTTGATTTTCTTAAAATAAATATTTCTAGACTTAATCCATCCAAATAAATTAAAACAGTATCCCTGGGAGACCTCCAGTGCTACAATTCTTAGCAAACTTTTGGAATGGTGTTCAATGCCTACAACAACTTCCCTTCGACTATCTTCAGAGTAGATAGATTTGATTTCTGAAATAAGAAATTCATGCAGAGGCCTGCCTTGAGTTGGACTAGTTTTTGGAAAAGAGTACAGGTGTAAACTCACTGTGATTTTCCTAATATAAATTTATTCTTAAAACTGTAAGAAAAGAATTTCAAAAATATCTTTAGTGTCATGAGAATACATGTATAACCTCTTGAGGTGACTACTTTGAAGGACAAAGCTTACATGAAAATACAGTCACACCTAGAAGCATAATCACATCTGCCCACTGGCCAACGTGGGCTTAGAAGCAGTGGTAACTCATGCTTACAACCCCTTTGTGTTTTGAAAAGCATCGGCCTAAAAGATCAACAAAATTGACAGACCGCTAGCAAGACTAATAAAGAAGAAAAGAGAGAAGAATCAAATAGATGCAATAAAAAATGATAAAGGGGATATCACCACCGACCCCACAGAAATACAAACTATCATCAGAGAATACTATAAACACCTCTACGCAAATAAACTAGAAAATCTAGAAGAAATGGATAATTTCCTGGACACTTACACTCTTCCAAGACTAAACCAGGAAGAAGTTGAATCCCTGAATAGACCAATAGCAGGCTCTGAAATTGAGGCAATAATTAATAGCCTACCAATGAAAAAAAGTCCAGGACCAGATGGATGCACAGCTGAATTCTACCAGAGGTACAAGGAGGAGCTGGTACCATTCCTTCTGAAACTATTCCAATCAAGAGAAAAAGAGGGAATCCTCCCTAACTCATTTTATGAGGCCAACATCATCCTGATACCAAAGCCTGGCAGAGACACAACAAAAAGGAGAATTTTAGACCAATATCCCTGATGAACATCGATGCAAAAATCCTCAGTAAAATACTGGCAAACTGGATTCAGCAGCACATCAAAAAGCTTATCCACCATGATCAAGTGGGCTTCATCCCTGGGATGCAAGGCTGGTTCAACATATGCAAATCAATAAACATAATGCAGCATATAAACAGAACCAATGACAAAAACCACATGATTATCTCAATAGATGCAGAAAAGACCTTCGATAAAAGTCAACACTCCTTCATGCTAAAAACTCTCAATAAACTAGGTTTTGATGGAACATCTCAACATAATAAGAGCTATTTATGAAAAACCCACAGCCAATATCATACTGAATGGGCAAAAACTGGAAAAATTCCCTTGAAAACTGGCACAAAACAGGGATGCCCTCTCTCACCACTCCTATTCAACATAGTCTTGGAAGTTCTGGCTAGGGCAATCAGGCAAGAGAAAGAAAGAAAGGGTATTCAGTTAGGAAAAGAAGAAGTCAAATTGTCCCTCTTTGCAGATGACATGATTGTATATTTAGAAAACCCCATTGTCTCAGCCCAAAATCTCTTTAAGCTGATAAGCAACTTCAGCAAAGTCTCAGGATACAAAATTAATGTGCAAAAATCACAAGCATTCTTATACACCAGTAACAGACAAACAGAGAGCCAAATCATGAATGAACTTCCATTCACAATTGCTTCAGAGAGAATAAAATACCTAGGAATCCAACTTACAAGGGATGTAAAGGACCTCTTCAAGGAGAACTACAAACCCCTGCTCAGTGAAACAAAAGAGGACACAAACAAATGGAAGAACATACCATGCTCATGGATAGGAAGAATCAATATCGTGAAAATGGCCATACTGCCCAAGGTTATTTATAGATTCAATGCCATCCCCATCAAGCTACCAATGAGTTTCTTCACAGAATTGGAAAAAACTGCTTTAAAGTTCATATGGAACCAAAAAAGAGCCTGCATCTCCAAGACAATCCTAAGTCAAAAGAACAAAGCTCGAGGCATCACGCTACCTGACTTCAAACTATACAACAAGGCTACAGTAACCAAAACAACATGGTACTGGTACCAAAACAGAGATATAGACCAATGGAACAGAACAGAGTCCTCAGAAATAATACCACACATCTACAGCCATCTGATCTTTCACAAACCTGACAAAAACAAGAAATGGGGAAAGGATTCCCTATTTAATAAATGGTGCTGGGAAAATTGGCTAGCCATAAGTAGAAAGCTGAAACTGGATCCTTTCCTTACTCCTTATACGAAAATTAATTCAAGATGGATTAGAGACTTAAATGTTAGACCTAAAACCATAAAAACCCTAGAGGAAAACCTAGGTAGTACCATTCAGGACATAGGCATGGGCAAAGACTTCATGTCTAAAACACCAAAAGCAACGGCAGCAAAAGCCAAAATTGACAAATGGGATCTCATTAAACTAAAAAGCTTCTGCACAGCAAAAGAAACTACCATCAGAGTGAACAGGCAACCTACAGAATGGGAGAAAATTTTTGCAATCTACTTATCTGACAAAGGGCTAATATCCAGAACCTACAAAGAACTCAAACAAATTTACAAGAAAAAAACAAACAACCCCATCAAAAAGTGGGCAAAGGATATGAACAGACATTTCTCAAAAGACGACATTCATACAGCCAACAGACACATGAAAAAATGCTCATCATCACTGGCCATCAGAGAAATGCAAATCAAAACCACAATGAGATACCATCTCACACCAGTTAGAATGGCGATCATTAAAAAGGAAACAACAGGTGCTGGAGAGAATGTGGAGAAATAGGAACACTTTTACACTGTTGGTGGGATTGTAAACTAGTTCAACCATTATGGAAAACAGTATGGCGATTCCTCAAGGATCTAGAACTAGAAGTACCATATGACCCAGCCATCCCATTACTGGGTATATACCCAAAGGATTATAAATCATGCTGCTATAAAGACACATGCACATGTATGTTTATTGCGGCACTATTCACAATAGCAAAGACTTGGAATCAACCCAAATGTCCATCAGTGACAGACTGGATTAAGAAAATGTGGCACATATACACCATGGAATACTATGCAGCCATAAAAAAGGATGAGTTTGTGTCCTTTGTAGGGACATGGATGCAGCTGGAAACCATCATTCTTAGCAAACTATCACAAGAACAGAAAACCAAACACCGCATGTTGTCACTCATAGGTGGGAACTGAGCAATGAGATCACTTGGACTTGGGAAGGGGGACATCACACACCGGGGCCTATCATGGGGAGGGGGGAGGGGGGAGGGATTGCATTGGGAGTTATACCTGATGTAAATGACGAGTTGATGGGTGCAGCACACCAACATGGCACATGTATACATATGTAACAAACCTGAACGTTATGCAAATGTACCCTAGAACTTAAAGTATAATAATAATAAATAAATAAATAAATAATAAAAAAGGCATCGGCCTCTGAGGCAGTTTGCAGTGGGTTCCATGCCTTCCTCAGTGCCCGTTTCTACAAAAGCAGTTCATGCGATGTGGCTATTTCACATATGACCCTGCAGAAAAGCACAGAGGGGAGGCAAGCTGTGCCCTGTGAGGACATTAGAAATGGCCCAGAATCCAGCAAGAGAAAAAGCAACCATTCACCCTGTGGCCCTGGGATTCACCCAGATCCAGCTGCCACAGAAGGGAGGGGAGGCGCCAGTCCCCAGATAGTGAAAGATAAACGTGGAAAACGGAAACAGCCTGAATCATGCGTGCTAAACGGTATCCTGAAGTAGGGCAAGACTGTATTGTGTAGGGTGATTTGAAAGGAAAACGAGGTGTGGGATGAGTCACGGCCAGCACATTGAAACTACAAGAGGGTGTGAGGGACAATGTGGGTGGAAGGGGCAGAACTCGTGATCTGTGGGTAATAAGTTGGGTAACGAAAGAATAGAAGGAAATCATGGGCCTTGAGGCTTTGTGAATTCTCTCCTGCTATCTAAGATACTCCATTGTTATGAAATAACATTTTTCAGGGTCTAATTGCCTTGTGTTTTGGCACTTATGTTTCTTCTGACTTCTGGTTTACCCAGATTTATTCTCCTTGCCGTCTGGCTCCCCAGACAGTGACTTACTTAATGCCTTGCATTTTAAGTGACATCATCTCTTTTTCAGACAAATATCGTGGCAGCCTACACACCCTGAAGCACCACCACCACCTTCTGTTTATCACCACCCCCTCTTCTAACTAAACATTTACAGAAGACATTCTCATGCTTTTTTTTTTTTTTTTTTTTTTTTGGCAGGGTCAGCATTTAAAGTCATCACATTTCAAACACCAGAATTTGGGCCAGGCACAGTGGCTCATGCCTGTAATCCCAGCACTCTGGAAGGGAGAGGCGGGCAGATCACTTGAGGCCAGGAGTTTGAAACCAGGCTGCCCAACATGGTGAAACTCCATCTCTACTAAAGATACAAAAATTAGCCAGGCGTGGTGGCAGGTGCCTATAATCCCAGCTACTCAGGAGGCTGAAGCAGGAGAATCTTTTGAGCCCGGGAGGCAGAGGTTGCAGTGAGCTAGGTTTGTACCACTGCACTCCAGTCTGGGCAACAGAGCAAGGCTGCCAAAACAAACCAAACAAACTAAAAAACCAACCAACCAACCCACCCACCCAGAATTTTAGTGGATGAACTCAAGAATAACCTGCCCCATCCCTGTTACTTTGTCCTGGGGAATTCTCTTCCTCGTTTGTTCTTCCTCTTTGAGAATATCGTTCCTTGCACACAGGCTGGCCCTCAGTAAGTACTCAAATATGTCATCAATGAATAAATGAAGGAATCATCTCTTGATAACACGAATCTTTTCAAGATGGTTTAACCTCCATCCTGGAGGCAAGGAGATAGATGACTTTCTAAAATCCCTTTAGTTGCTAGGCCTTGAACATTTAAAGACCTACATTCAAAGGACTTTCCAAAAAGTGACAATGTATTCCACTGTCAGCATTGTGGGAAGTGGGTTGAGGGAAGAAGGATAGTGTGTGTGGGTGGGTGTGTGTGCTCACATGTGTGTCCCACCACATACACATACACACACCTCTCCAACCATTCCTCATATCACTATATTTGACATACTTTTATAATCGACAGACATGGCTCTAGAGCATGCATGTTTCATGAAGAATTGACTGATTTGTCATAAGTTTAATTGTGACTCATGGACAAGCTAAAGTCATGGATTATTTAATGCTGGAAGCAGTATATTCTCAAGTAGGGACTCAAGTTACAGATAACAAAAGACAGACCTAGAACAGTGAAATGAGCTCCCAAATCTACACAGGAAGCCAATGGCAGAAGAGAAACTCAACTCCCCGATTCCTGTGTCTCAGTCCAGAGATCTTTGAGCAGCTCATCCATTTTAGGGGACCGTCACAGAGCAGTCAGTCTTGGGAAGTTCTCACAAAGAAGCAAAAACATTATGGACTGTTTTCTTTTCACATAAGAGGGCTTAGTGACGGCCAGGATTGGGAAAAAATAAAAAGATAATTATGAAAAATATTCTTGGGCGCCTGGCGCGGTGGCTCACGCCTGTAATCCCAGCAATTTGGGAGGCCAAGGCGGGTGGATCATGAGGTCAGGAGTTTAAAGCCAGCCTGGCCAAAGAGACCAGCCTGGCCAACATGGTAAAACCCCATCTCTACTAAAAATACAAAAATTAGCCAGGCGTGGTGATGGGTACCTGTAATCCCAGCTACTCAGGAGCCAAGGCAGGAGAATTGCTTGAACCTGGGAAGAAGGAGGTTGCAGTGAACCGAGATCATGCCATTGCACTCCAGCCTGGGTGACAGAGCGAGACTTGGACTCAGAAAAAAGAAAAAGAAAATCTTTTGAATTATAAGCCAAGGACATGGACATTGAGTGATATCTATGGAGACCACACATATTAAGAGAGTTTGGTGGCATTTTTTGCTTTTTAGATTATTTAGTATGCTTTGAGATTAATTACAGCCTCCCTTATAACATTAAGCTCCCTTGGGAAAGGTCCTACTTTAAATCCACCTCAGTCATTAGCTTACACAAGGAACAAAGATATGGATTTAATAAACATATGGGGATTTGACTAATTTGAAAAGGAAAATAAGTTTTAAAAGAATCTATCGACATAAAGCAAAAAAAAAAAAAAAGCAGTTTTTTCACTATTATGGATTCCCAAAAGTAACTTATTTTTAAAAACCTGCTATTTTTATGTACAATTATTTTTTTAAAAATCATCCCATAGGCAGACAGTGCTTTTATTTCCATTGCTATAATATTATAGCTGACCAGTTGGTGGAGCAATTACATTTCCATAACTCTTAATGGCTATTTTGCTTAGGTACTAGTGACTTAATTAGAATCAAGAAAGAGATTATTAATATTCTAAGAAATAACCAAACCGATCACAAACTTTCAGAAGGAATGACAGAGACAAAAATCACTCCAACAACATCCAACTCATTGAAGACAACCTGTAATTAAATTAAAGTGGTAATTCCACTTACGGCAGCAGGAGAGCTCCCTCTTAACTCACCTTGAAGAGGTAAAGCCCCATCCCAGCAAAGCCACACTCAAGCAGGTATGGGTAAGAAATGGGAGAAGGTCAGCCCTAGGGCTCTAACTCCAGAGGCATGGGGCTAATTATAATTTTTAATGGCATACCTGATACCCTTTTATAAAACCATACAGTACAGGCTCCAATGTAATTATTAACCTCTTCGGCTTACGTACTTTTCCTAGAGAAAGCCTAGGGAAAACAGTTTTCTCAGTCCCAGATTTCTTCAAAAAGAATGGTTGAAGGAGTGTTTGCCAATCCATCTTTAAATCCTCCAAAACTGTTGTAGCTACTTACGTGTACTTAGAAAACATAACCTTCAGCTGGGCGTGGTGGCTCATGCCTGTAATCCTAGCACTTTGGGAGGCCGAAGTGGGTGGATTGCCTGAGCTCTGGAGTTAGAAACCAGCTTGGGCAACATGGCGAAACCCCATCTCTACTAAAAACACAAAAAATTACCCGGGCGTGGTGGCAGGTGCCTGTAATCCCAGCTACTCGGGAGGTTGAGGCAGGAGAATCAATTGAACCCGGGAGGTGGAGGTTGCAGTGAGCCAAGATCACGCCACTGCACTCCAGCCTGGGTGACAGAGCGAAACTCTGTCAGGAAAAAAAAAAAAAAGGAAAGAAAAAAAAAATGTAACCTTCATACCTGATGTTTTAAATGAAAAAATACAAGAATCAGTATAGATTATGTAGAAAAAATTATCTCAGTAGACCGAAGAACATAAAGAATCAAAATATTAAACAGTGGTCTCACTTGAATAGTAGGAGTAATTTTTTTTCTTATATTTTCTTTGATGTTCAAAATTTCCTAAAATAAGTGTTTCTTGCTTAAACTATTTTAAGGTGTTGGTTCGAAGTAGAAATTTATTCCGATAAACTTAAAGGAATGAATATGTGCATGTGTATATATAAATATATACAAACTAGTACCATTGTTACGAATATAAGGCCATAAAGAATTCAACAGTGCTTTTACATTAATTTATATTTTGTTAATTGTAACAACCAGTGATTAGGTTTATAGAGATGGGCAAGGCAGGTTCTTGTTCATCCACAGTCAGTGCATGAGAGAGGTGGGTGACAGTGCCTTGAAGTAATCTAGGTCCTGCAAAGCTCAGCCAAGCACCCCAAGTTCTAGCTGTGGCTCCTCTCTTACTGTGTGTACTAAATGGCACTATCTTAAGGCTATCTAATTGCATCTTTATCACAGACACTGATCAGTATAGAGGCTGAGCACCTGCTCTTAGCTGAAATCAAGGACTAACCTGTGCATGTGGATAAAGTTGTGTTGCCTGGCCAGCTGAAGAGAAGAAGACTGATGTAGGTTAAGGGAGGGTGGGATATTTCATTATTCTATAATCCATGTTTCCTGCAGACATGTGTTTTCATAGCTAGCTTTAAAACAAATATTAAGTATCCATTCTGTGCCAAGCACTGTTCTAGACAATGAAGTTAAAGCAGTAAGCAAAATAGAGACTGCTTCTTTCTGGGAACTTATATTTTATATTGATGAGACTACTAAACATCAAAACTGTACTTTTTAAATGACGGCAATAAGAAAATAAAGTAGAGAAGAAAGGCAAAGAATGCCTAGAAAGGAGACGGGGAGGTCACTTTTTGAAAGGGTTGCCAGGGAAAGCCTCCTTGATAAGGTGATACTAAAGTCAGAGCTGAAATAACCATGAATATATCCGGGCAAGAGTTCCAGGGAGAGGGAACAGCAAGCTCAAATATGTAAAACTGAAGCATGCCTGGTATGTTCGCAAAGCAGCAAGGAGGTAGGTGTGGCTGGAATAGAGTGCGCGTGTGTTTGGGGTGGGTGGGGGGGTAGGGGGAGGTGAAGTTGAGAAATGAGGTTACCATAATGGGTACTAGACCATGCAGACTCTAGACCATTCAGAGAACTTCGACTTTTACTCTGAGAGAGATGGGAAAGTTTGGGGTACAGGAGTGTCTTGATATGATTTTTAAAGCCTTGCTCTGGCTGTTATATTGAGGAATAGACTTTGGAGGGAGAAAACAGGGGCAGAGGAAGGGAGGTTAGTTAGGACTATTGTAATAGTCCAGGAAAGTGACTGTGAAAGTGGTGAGAAGTGACAGTATTCTGAATAAATTTTGAAGGTAAAGCCAATGTCATTTGCTAACAGATTGAACATGGTACAAAAGAAATAGAGGAATCAAGGATGACCTCAAAATTTTGTCTCAGTAACTGGAGAATAGAATTGATATTCATTGAAGCAGGGAAAACTGTGGGAGGAGCAAGAATGGTAAAGGTTAGGGAGAAATTAAGAGTTAGGTTTTACACATACATATTAAGTGTGAATTTCTTCTTAGATACCCTGGTGGACATGTCAGGTAGGCAGCTGGATTTATAAGTGTCAAATTGAAGGGAGAATATAGATTTGAAGCCATAAGATTGAATATCACTAAGAAAGTGAATGTGGTTAGACAAGAAGTCCAAGGACTATGCCCTAGAGGTTGAAGAGATAAAACATAATCACCAAAAAAAGGATGAGTTCATGTCCTTTGCAGGGACATGAATAAAGCTGGAAACCATCATTTTCAACAAACTAACAGAAGAACAAAACCAAACACTGCATATTCTCACTCATAAGTGGGAACTGAACAATGAGAACACATGGACACAGGGAGGGGACCACCACACACCGGGGCCTGTTGTGGGGTAGGGGGCTAGGGGAAGGATAGCATTAGGAGAAATACCTAATGTAGATGACAGGTTGATGGGTACAGCAGACCAGCATGGCACATGTATACCTATGTAACAAATGTACATGTTCTGCACATGTATCCCATAATTTAAAGTATAAAAAAAGAAAAAGAAAAGAAAATCACCAAAAGAGACAAAGGGGTATAAAAAAAGGTAAAAAAAATAAAAATAAAATAAAAAGTAAAGTCCATTGATGCTAGGAAGAAACTGCATCAACTAGCAAGCAAAATACCCAGCTAATATCATAATGACAGGATCAAGTTCACACATAACAATATTAACCTTAAATGAAAATGGACTAAATGCTCCAATTAAAAGACAAAGACTGGCAAATTGGAGAGAGTCAAGACCCATCAGTTTGCTGTATTCAGGAGACCTATCTCACATGCAGAGACACATATAGGCTCAAAATAAAGGGATGGAGGAAGATCTACCAAGCAAATGGAAAGCAAAAAAAGCAGGGGTTGCAATCCTAGTCTCTGATTAAACAGACTTTAAACCATCAAAGATCAAAAGAGACAAAGAAGGACATTACATAATGGTAAAGGGATCAATTCATCAGGAAGAGCTAACTATCCTAAATATATATGCACCCAATACAGGAGCACCCAGATTCATAAAGCAGGTCCTTAGAGACTTACAAAGTGACTTAGACTCCCATACAATAATCATGGGAGACTTTAACACCCCACTGTCAACATCTGACAAATCAACGAGAAAGAAAGTTAACAAGGATATCCAGGAATTGAACTCAACTCTGCAGCAAGCAGACCTAATAGACATCTACAGAACTCTCCACCCCAAATCAACAGAATATACATTCTTCTCAGCACCACATCACACTTATTCCAAAATTGACCCTGTAGTTGGAAGTAAAGCACTCCTCAGCAAATGTACAAGAACAGAAATTATAACAAACTGTCTCTCAGACCACAGTGCAATCAAACTAGAACTCAGGACTAAGAAACTCAATCAAAACCGCTCAACTACATGGAAACTGAACAACCTGCTCCTGAATGACTACTGGGTACATAACTAAATGAAGGCAGAAATAAAGATGTTCTTTGAAACCAATGGGAACAAAGACACAACATACCAGAATCTCTGGGACATATTTAAAGCAGTGTGTAGAGGGAAATTTATAGCACTAAATGCCCACAAGAGAAAGCAGGAAAGATCTAAAATTGACACCCTAACATCACAATTAAAAGAACTAAGGAAGCAAGAGCAAACACATTCAAAAGCTAGCAGAAGGCAGGAAATAACTAAGATCAGAGCAGAACTGAAGGAGATAGAGACACAAAAAACCCTCCAAAAAATCAATGAATCCAGAAGCTGGTTTTTTGAAAAGATCAACAAAATTGATAGATCGCTAGCAAGACTAATAAGAGAGAAGAATGAAATAGATGCAATAAAAAATGATAAAGGGGATATCACCACTGACCCCACAGAAATACAAACTACCATCAGAGAATACTATAAACACCTCTACGCAAATAAACTAGAAAATCTAGAAGAAATGGATAATTTCCTGGACACTTACACTCTCTCAAGACTAAACCAGGAAGAAGTTGAATCCCTAAATAGACCAACAGCAGGCTCTGAAATTGAGGCAGTAATTAATAGCCTACCAACCAAAAAAAGTCCAGGACCAGACGGATTCACAGACGAATTCTACCAGAGGTACAAGGAGGAGTTGGTACCATTCCTTCTGAAACTATTCCAATCAAGAGAAAAAGAGGGAATCCTTCCTAACTCATTTTATGAGGCCAACATCATCCTGATACCAAAGCCTGGCAGAGATACAACAAAAAAAGAGAATTTTAGACCAATATCCCTGATGAACATCGATGCAAAAATCCTCAATAAAATACTGGCTAACCAAATCCAGCAGCACATCAAAAAACTTATCCACCATGATCAAGTGGGCTTCATCCCTGGGATGCAAGGCTGGTTCAACATATGCAAATCAATAAATGTAATCCAGCATATAAATAGAACCAAAGGCAAAAACCACATGATTATCTCAATAGATGCAGAAAAGGCCTTTGACAACATTCAACAGCCCTTCATGCTAAAAACTCTCAACAAATTCGGTATTGATGGAATGTATCTCAAAATCATAAGAGCTATTTATGACAAACCCACAGCCAATATCATACTGAATGGGCAAACTGGAAGCATTCCCTTTGAAAACCGGCACAAGACAGGGATGCCCTCTCTCACCACTCCTATTCAACATAGTGTTGGAAGTTCTGGCTAGGGCAATCAGGCAAGAGAAAGAAATCAAGGGTATTCAGTTAGGAAAAGAGGAAGTCAAATTGTCCCTCTTTGCAGATGATATGATTGTATATTTAGAAAACCCCATTGTCTCAGCCCAAAATCTCCTTAAGCTGATAAGCAACTTCAGCAAAGTCTCAGGATACAAAATCAATGTGCAAAAATCACAAGCATTCTTATACACCAGTAACAGACATACAGAGAGCCAAATCATTGATGAACTCCCATTCACAATTGCTTCAAAGAGAATAAAATACCTAGGAATCCAACTTACATGGGATGTAAAGGACCTCTTCAAGGAGAACTACAAACCACTGCTCAGTGAAATAAAAGGACACAAACAAATGGAAGAACATACCATGCTCATGAATAGGAAGAATGAATATTGTGAAAATGGCCATACTGCCCAAGGTAATTTATAGATTCAATGCCATCCCCATCAAGCTACCAATGAGTTTCTTCACAGAATTGAAAAAAACTGCTTTAAAGTTCATATGGAACAAAAAAAGACCCCGCATTGCCAAGACAATCCTAAGTCAAAAGAACAAAGCTCGAAGCATCATGCTACCTGACTTCAAACTATACTACAAGGCCACAGTAACCAAAACAGCATGGTGCTGGTACCAAAACAGAGATATAGACCAATGGAACAGAACAGAGGCCTCAGAAATAATACCACACATCTCCAGCCATCTGATCTTTGACAAACCTGACAAAAACAAGAAATGGGGAAAGGATTCCCTATTTAATAAATGGTGCTGGGAAAATTAGCTAGCCATAAGTAGAAAGCTGAAACTGGATCCTTTCCTTACTCCTTATACGAAAATTAATTCAAGATGGATTAGAGACTTAAATGTTAGACCTAAAACCATAAAAACCCTAGAAGAAAACCTAGGTAATACCATTCAGGGCATAGGCATGGGCAAAGACTTCATGTCTAAAACACCAAAAGCAACGGCAGCAAAAGCCAAAATTGACAAATGGGATCTCATTAAACTAAAGAGCTTCTGCACAGCAAAAGAAACTACCATCAGAGTGAACAGGCAACCTACAGAATGGGAGAAAATTTTTGCAATCTACTCATCTGACAAAGGGCTAATATCCAGAACCTATAAAGAACTCAATCAAATTTACAAGCAAAAAACAAACAATGCCATAAAAAGTGGGCAAAGGATATGAACAGACACTTCTCAAAAGAAGACATTCATACAGCCAACAGACACATGAAAAAAATCTCATCGTCACTCACCATCAGAGAAATACAAATCAAAACCACAATGAGATACCATCTCAAACCAGTTAGAATGGCGATCATTAAAAAAATCAGGAAACAACAAGTGCTGGAGAGGATGTGGAGAAATAGGAACACTTTTACACTGTTGGTGGGACTGTAAACTAGTTCAACCATTATGGAAAACAGTGTGGTGATTCCTCAAGGATCTAGAGCTAGAAATACCATTTGACCCAGCCATCCCATTACTGGGGACATACCCAAAGGATTATAAATCATGCTGGTATAAAGACACATGCACACGTATGTTTATTGCGGCACTATTCACAATAGCAAAGACTTGGAATCAACCCAAATGTCCATCAGTGACAGACTGGATTAAGACAACGTGGCACATATACACCATGGAATACTATGCAGCCATAAAAAAGAATGAGTTCATGTCATTTGTAGGGACATGGATGCAGCTGGAAACCATCATTCTCAGCAAACTATCACAAGAACAGAAAACCAAACACCGCATGTTCTCACTCACAGGTGGGAATTGAACAATGAGATCACTTGGACACAGGAAGGGGAACATCACACACTGGGTCCTATTGTGGGGAGGGGTTGGGGGGAGGGATAGCATTAGGAGATATACCTAATGTAAATGACGAGTTAATGGGTGCAGCACACCAACATGGCACATGTATACATATGTAACAAACCTGCACGTTGTGCACATGTACCCTAGAACTTAAAGTATAATAACAAAAAAGTTAGAAAAAATGAATAACACCTACTGTTTGACAGCACAACAGGGTAACTATAGTCAATAGCAAGTTAACTCTAAAATAACTTAAAGAGTTTGCAACTCAATGGATAAATGCTTGAGGGGATGGATACCCCATTCTCCATGATGTGATTATTTCACATTGCATGCCTGAATCAAAATATTTTCTGTACCCCATAAATATATACACCTACTATGTACCCATAAAAATTAAAAATTTTAAAAAAGTTAAAAAAAAAACAGAAGAAAATTAAGTGTTTCCAGAAGGAAAAACTGAAATGTTACTAGTAGGTCAAGTAAGATGAGAACGGGATTTATCAGTGGGGAAGTCACTGGTGATATGGCAAATGCAGTTTTGGTGGCTTGGTGGCATGCTGAAGCCAAAAGCCTGATTGGAGTGGGTTCAGGAGTGAATGAGAACGACATCAGTCGGAATGGTAAGGACCTTCAAAAAACTGCTCCTCCACAGAAGCCATGAGAATGTTGGCAAAATTGTCAAAATTAACTTTTTCAGGGCTCTAGAAATTAACCAGAGGCTTGGAACAGTTTGAAGAACATTCATTCAAGAAGAGTCTGAATCTAATCACAGTGACCTTTGTGGTGTTTTACATGCCCTATTTCTGTCTCCTTGTCCCCAGCTCCATGGTAGCCTTGAGAACCAACAGCCTTACAATTATGGTAAGAACAGCAGTCTAGCAGCCACTGGAAGGGAGAGAATGGGTTCAGAGCTTCACTCCCAGACAATAGAAAGCTGTGGTTGTTTGACCTGCCTGGTAGTTCCTTGGAAATTCTCACTCACAGGGCTTGTCTTTATTTGACCTAATTCAAATCTTGTTTAGTGCAAACAGTTGTTTCTCCAGGAGGGTTTGTGAAATAATCACTGGCAATTGTTCAACATGGCAGCTTCTTGAGGTGGTGAAAAAAGCTGGGGCAAACAAGAAGTTTATCAAAAAACTAACAAGGGGAAAGCCAGGGAATGAGATGTTCATGGAGTTATTTGAAGAGCTCCGACATGTAATTGGCCCTTTGTTTCCACAGGTTTCACATCTGTAAAATCAACCAAGCAAGGAGCAAAAATATTTGAAGAAATAATTGAATAACAAAAATACAAATAAGCAAGCAAATGCTGATGGATTTTGTCACCAGGCCTGCCTTACAAGAGCTCCTGAAGGAAGCACTAAATATGGAAAGGAACAACCGGTACCAGCCACTGCAAAAACATATCAAATTGTAAAGACCATCGACGCTATGAAGAAACCACATCAACTAATGGGAAAAATAACCAGCTAACATCATAATGACAGGATCAAATTCACACGTAACAATATTAACCTAAAATGTAGATGGGCTAAATGCCCCAATTAAAAGAAACAGACTGGCAAATTGGATAAGAGTCAAGACACATCAGTGTGCTGTATTAGGAGACCCATCTCACATGGAAAGACACACACAGGCTCAAAATAAAGGGATGGAGGAATATTTACCAAGCAAATGGAAAGAAAAAAAAGCACGGTTTGCAATCCCGATAAACAGACTTTAAACCAACAAAGATCAAAAAAGACAAAGAAGGGCATTACATAATGGTAAAGGGATCAATGCAACAAGAGCTAACTATCCTAAACATATATGCACCCAATACAGAACCCAGATTCATAAAGCAAGTTCTTGGAGACCTACAAGGAGACTTAGGCTTCCACACAATAATGGTGAGAGACTAACTCCCCACTGTCAATATCAGACAGATCAGCAAGACAGAAAATCAACAAGGATATCCAGGACTTGAACTCAGCTCTGGACCAAGCAGACCTAACAGACATCTACAGAACTCTCCACCCCAAATAAACAGAATATACATTCTTCTCAGCACCACATTGCACTTACTCTAAAAATCGACCACATAATTGGAAGTGAAACACTCCTCAGCAAATGCAAAAGAATGGAAATCAAACAAACAGTTTCTCAGAACACAGTACAATCAAATTAGAACTCAGGATTAAGAAACTCAATCAAAACCACTCAACTACATGGAAACTGAACAACTTGCTCCTGCATGACTACTGGGTAAATGACGAAATTAAGGCAGAAATAAATAAGTTATTTGAAACCAGTGAGAACAAAGACACAATGTACCAGAATCTCTGGGACACATCTAAAGCAATGTTTAGAGAAAAGTTTATAGAACTAAATGATCGCAGGAGAAAGCAGGAAAGACCTAAAATTGACACCCTAACATCACAATTAAAAGAACTAGAGAAGCAAGAGCAAACACATTCAAAAGTTAGCAGAAGGCAAGAAATAACTAAGATCAGAGCAGAACTGAAGGAGATAAATACACGAAAAACCCTTCAAAAGATTAATGAACCCAGGAGCTGGTTTTTTTGAAAAGATTAGTAGGTAGACCACTAGCCAGACTAATACGAGAGAAGAATCAAATAGACACAATAAAAAATGATAAAGGGGATATCACCACTGATCCCACAGAAATACAAACTACCATCAGAGAATACTATAAACACCTCTACACAAATAAACTAGAAAATCTAGAAGAAATGGATAAATTCCTGGACAAATACACCCTCCCAAGACTAAACCGGAAAGAAGTTGAATCCCTGAATAGACTAGTAACAAGTTCTGAAATTGAGGCAGTAATTAATAGCCTACCAACCAAAAAAAGCCCAGGACCAAACTGATTCACAGCCGATTTCTACCAGAGGTCCAAGAGGAGCTGGTACCATTCCTTCTGAAACTATGCCAAACAATAGAAAAAGAGGGAATCCTCGCTAACTCATTTTATGAGGCCAGCATCATCCTGATACCAAAACCTGGCAGAGACTCACCCCCATGCCCCCCTCTCCCCCCCCCAAAAAAAATGGGGGAAATTTCAGGCCAATATCCCTGATGAACATCGAGTGAAAATCCTCAATAAAATACTGGCAAACCGAATCCAGCAGCACACCAAAAAGCTTATCTACCACTTATCCACCATGATCAAGTGGGCTTCATCCCGGGGATGCAAGGCTGGTTCAACATACGCAAATCAAACGCAATCCATCACATAAACAGAACCAATGACAAAAACCACATGATTATCTCAATAGATGCAGAAAAGACCTTCGATAAAATTCAACAGCCCTTCATGCTAAAAACTCTCAATAAACTAGGTTTTGATGGAACATCTAAAAATAATAAGAGCTATTTATGAAAAACCCACAGCTAATATCATACTGAATGGGCAAAAATTGGAAGCATTCCCTTTGAAAACCGGCACAAGACAGGGATGCCCTCTCTCACCACTCCTATTCAACATAGTCTTGGAAATTCTGGCCAGGGCAATAAGGCAAGAGAAAGAAATAAAGGGTATTCAAATAGGAATAGAGGAAGTCAAATTGTCTGTTTTCAGATGACATGATTGTATATTTAGAAAACCCCATTGTCTCAGCCCAAAATCTCCTTAAGCTGATAAGCAACTTCAGCAAAGTCTCAGGATACAAAATCGATGTGCAAAAATCACAAGCATTCCTATACACCAATAATAGACAAAACAGAGCCAAATCATGAGTGAACTCCCATTCACAATTGCTACAAAGAGAATAAAATACCTAGGAATCCAACTTACAAGGGATTTGAAGGACCTCTTCAAGGAGAGCTACAAACCACTGCTCAAGGAAATAAGACAGGACACAAACAAATGGAAAAACATTCCATGCTCATGGATAGGAAGAATCAGTATCGTGAAAATGGCCATACTGCCCAAAGTAATTTATAGATTCAATGCTATCCCCATCAAGCTACCACTGACATTCTTCATAGAATTAGATAAAACTACTTTAAATTTCATATGGAACCAAAAAAAGAGCCCATATAGCCGAGAAAATCCTAAGCAAAAAGAACAAAGCTGGAGACATCATGCTACCTGACTTCTACCTATTCTACAAGGCTACAGTAACCAGAACAGCACGACACTGGCACCAAAACAGATATATAGACCAATGGAACACAGCAGAGGCCTCAGAAATAGCCTCACACATCTACAACCATTTGATCTTTGACAAACCTGACAAAAGCAATGGGGAAAGGATTCCCTATTTAATAAATGATGTTGGGAAAACTGGCTAGCTATATTCAGAAAACAAACTGAACCCCTTCCTTCCACCTTATACAAAAATTAACTCAAGATGGATTAAAGACTTAAACCTAAGACCTAACACCATAAAATCCCTAGAAGAAAACCTAGGCAATACCATTCAGGACATAGGCATGGGCCAAGACTTCATGACAAACACCAAAAGCAATGGCAACAAAAGCCAAAATTGACAAATGGGATCTAATTAAACTAAAGAGCTTCTGCACGGCAAAAGAAACTACCATCAGAGTGAACAGGCAACCTACAGAATGGGAGAAAAGTTTTTCAATCTATCTGTCTGACAAAGGGCTAATATCCAGAATCTACAAGGCACTTAAATTTATAAGAAAAACAAACCACCCCATCAAAAAGTGGACCAAAAAATGTTAACACTTCTCAAAAGAAGACATTTATGTGGCCAAAAACATATGAAAAAAAGCTCATCACTGGTCATTAGAGAAATGCAAATCAAAACCACAGTGAGATACCATCTCATGCCAGTTAGAATGGTGATCATTAAAAAGTCAGGAAACAGATGCTGGAGAGAATGTGGAGAAATAGGAAAGCTTTTACACTGTTGGTGGGAGTGTAAATTAGTTCAACCATTGTGGAAGGCAGTGTGGTGATTCCTCAAGGAGCTAGAACCAGAAATACCATTTGGTCCAGCAATCCCATTACTGGGTATATACCCAAAGGATTATAAATCATCCCACTATAAGGACACATGCACATGTATGTTTATTGCAGCACTGTTCACAATAGCAAAGACTTGGAACCATGCTCATTGATAGACTGGATTAAGAAAATGTAGCACATATACACCATGGAATACTATGCAACCATAAAAAAGGATAAGTTCATGTCCTCTGCAGGGACATGGATGAAGCTGGAAACCATTCTCAGCAAACTAACACAGGAACAGAAAACCAACCACCACATGTTCTCACTCATAAGTGGAGTTGCACAATGAGAACACATGGACACAGGGAGAGGAACATCACAAACTGGGGCCTGTCGGGAGGTTGTGGGCTAAGGGAGGGATGGATAGCGTTAGGAGAAACACCTAATGTAGATGATGGGTTGATGGGTGCAGCAAACCACCACAGCACATGTAACAAACCTGCACATTCTGCACATGTATCCTAGAACTTAAAGTATTAAAAAAAAAACCAAATAAGTAATATGAAACTAATTACATAGCATTTACATTACAGAGATGATTTAATGCATGCAGAGAGAGGTGCATCAGTTACTTGCAAATATGACACCACGATGTATAAGGGACTTGAGCATCCATGTTTTTTTGTTTTTTTTTTAATTCATGGTAGGCCTGGAACCAATCCCCATGAATGCTGAGGGATGACTGTATACCTGGAAGTCTAGAAGCCCATGCACATGTTCAGGGCTGTGCACATACCCAGGAAAGATCTGAGGAAGCCCCAAGCTCTTACCTCTGACTGATCTTGAGGCTCTGGCAGGAAGTGCAGGCTAAGGCCGAATTGTAAACTGCCTACCTGAGCATTGAAGGCAGGTCCCAACATGCAGAGTCCCTCAGCAAAGGCTGGGGGACTTATTGGTTCCAGACATTTAAGGAACTATCTGTCCAAACATTAGCTGACCACTAAGACAGTTGAGTAGAGATTTCAGCGGCCACACATGACAAAGGATACAGACTTGACAAAATTACTTCAGGAAAGTCACTAAAAATCGTTACATAAATGAGCCAAACATGGCCTTTGTGTATTGGGTCCCAGATTATTTCTTCACCGCACACTGAGATTCATTAGCACCAAACTCAAATTTTTATATATCCAATTATTAAAATATCCCAAACCAGCAAATTTTTAACCTCTTAAAGCCTGCCTGCTTTGCATACTCTGCAAAACCTCACCCGATAGTCACTGCCCATTGATAAGGTAGAGCCCTGTGGTTATAAGACCCAAGCTACCATGGTTCTTTGGAGCCCTCTGACCCACAGTTCACTTGCTGTGCTACTGGGCGACAGCACCTAGACCTACCATCCTTTTTGAAATGTTTACTTGAAAGTGTACTCCAACTAACAAAATGTGAATCAAAAATAGTAGAAATTGTGGCATAAGAGGACTAACAATAAACATCTGAACCATTTAAACAAAAGTGATCAACGGAAATGTGATCCTCTGAAATAAAATATGTAGAACATTTAAAAAGAAATATTTCAAAAATATTTTTAAACATAAATCTGGGCCTAAAGCCACAGAAAATATTGATGGCTAAAGCATAGATTGTGCGACCTGCAAGTCAGATATCAAGTCCTAATAATACACTGCTTAAAAGACATGTATGTAAAACAATCAGTGACTCATAGGATAGATTCACATACACATATTAAAACAAAACTCCTGACTAAAATATCAGCAAATTAAAGCTAGCAGTATAATTAAGAGCTGTTTAACCGGGTACAGTTTATTTTGAGAATACAAGAATGGTCTAACAATTAGAAATCTGTCAATGTTTGTCACATGAGCAGATTAAAGGAGGAAAACATGATTTTGTCTGTCTTGAGACAGGGTTTCACCCTGCTGCCCAGACTGTAGTGCAGTAGCATGATCACAGCTCAGTAAAGCCTCAATTTCCCAGGCTCAAGTGATCCTACCTCAACCTCCTGAGTAGCTGAGATTACAGGCACCCACCACCATACTCTGCTTTTTTTTTTTTTTTTTTTTGTAGAAACAGGGTTTTGCCATATTGGCCAGGCTGGAATATGGTTATATCAAAAGGGATCTGACAAAATTTACTATCCATTCACAAAAGGAACTATTAGAAGTCCCATAATTTAAAATTTAACAATAAAGAACACCCCTCTCAAACTAAATCATAAAATTCTAGAGGTATTTTTATTTAAGATATGGTTCAGAAAAATGTCTAATATTAATGCTATGACCATTTTTGATGGTTTTAAATATGCCCACAAATTCTTCTGAGGCTCACTTGGAAGCAGATTCTCCAGCCAAGCCTTCAAATTACTGTCAGCCTCAGGCAACATCTTGTTGACTGCAACCTCATGAGAGGATCTGGATGAAAACTACCTGCTCCTGAGTTTCTGAGGCTCAGAAAGTGAGAGATAAGTTTTTGTTGTTCTAAGTTGTTACGTTTTTGGAATAATCTGTTACACAGTGATATTGAATGAATATCCCTTTGTTCAAAAGATACTAGTAAATATCAACTAGATGATTCATAAAATGAATTATCACTATGGAAGTGGAAGAGACACAGATAATCTTTTCTGAAGATTATATGGGTAGATTAATGAATTTTTTTTTTTTTAATTTTTGAGACATGGTCTTGTGCTGTTGCCTAGGCTAGAGTGCAGTGGCACAAAGATGGCTCACTAAAGCCTTGACCTCTTGGACTCAAGTAATCCTCTAGCTTCAGCCTCCCCAGTAGCTGGGACCACCGGTGCATGCCACCATGTCTGGCTAATTTCTTAGACAAATTTTTTTGGTAGAGATGGGATTTCACCATGTTGCCCAGGCTGGTCTCAAACTCCTGGGCTCAAGCAGTCCTCCCACCTTGGCCTCCCAAAGTGCTGGGATTATAGGCATGAGCCACATGCCCAGCCTTAAAGTTTAAGAAGTCAAAATCTATAAGATATTTCATTGGTCTTAGAACTGGTAAGAACAAACACGAATATTGAAATATAAAAGCAATGGAAAAAAATAACCAAAGATGTCTTTTATTAAGCACATACCATATACTAGAGTATGTGGCAAAATATCACTAGGTATTCACCAGAATGGGTATAATTAGACTATAACACTTAATGTTGGCAAAGATGTGGGACAATTGACATGCCCATACATTGCTGCTAGAAGGGTAAAATGGTACAGCCAGTTTGGACAAAGTTTGTCATTTTCTTAAACACTAAACACATACCTACCTTAGATCCAGTAATTTCACTTTGAGGTGTTTACCCATGAAAAATAAAAACTTATATTTTCAGAATGATTTGTATAAGAATATTCATAGCAGCTTTATTCATAATAGTCAAAAATGGGACTCAGACCAAGGTTTCCATCAATAGGAAAATAGTTAAGTTGGTATAGTCATGAAACGGAATAGTAACTAGCAGTAAGAAGGAACAAGCAATGAATACAGCAAAATGGATAAATCTCAAAAACATTAGGCAGGAAGAAATAAGACACAAGAGTACCAACTGTATGATCCCAATGACGTGAAGTTAGAGATGAGGCAAAACTAATCTATGGGTGGAAGGGGAAGAGGGGAGCAGAGATTAACAGGAAAGTAACATAAGGAGCTTTCTGGGGGTGATGGTAATGTTCTATATCTTGATAGGGGTTATGAGTTACAAAGGTGTCAAATTCATCAGAACTCAGTGCATGTACTTAGGATTTGTGCATTTCATTGCATGTAAATTTTATCTTAATAGAAAGTATTACTATTGAGCTCTAGTTAAAAATATGAATACTGAAGTATTTAGGAGGATGTGTAGTGATGTCTTCAATGTCTGGAGGGGTGAATAGATATATGATGAAGCAAACATAGTAAAGCAATGATATGGCCGGGCACGGTGGCTCAAGCCTGTAATCCCAGCACTTTGGGAGGCCGAGGCGGGCGGATCACAAGGTCAGGAGATCGAGACCACAGTGAAACCCCGTCTCTACTAAAAATACAAAAAATTAGCCAGGCGCGGTGGCGGGCGCCTGTAGTCCTAGCTACTCAGGAGGCTGAGGCAGGAGAATGGCGTGAACCCAGGAGGCGGAGCTTGCAGTGAGCCGAGATCGCGCCACTGCACTCCAGCCTGGGCAACAGCGTGAGACTCCGTCTCAAAAAAAAAAAAAAAAAAAAGTAAAGCAATGATATAACCTGGGTGGTGTGCAAAAATTAACTTTGCTGTAGGTTTCAACATTTTTTAAGCTTGTTGGAAAAAACCATGTTTTTGAAGAAATTCAGATACATTGTCAAATTGAAAAGCAGGATAGAATGCTGCATGTGTGATGTGATATAGTTTAGAGAGAGTGAAAAAGCACTAACAGAGAAAAGCCGATCGTTATCTTGGGGTGTTGTGCTAACGTGTAAATTTTTTATTTTCTATACTTTCTACAATAAGTGTAGAAGACTACTAACAGAAAAAAAAATTTATCCCATAAGATTTTTAAAATAGTTTCAAGGAGGCAGATTTTAACTTGGAGCATAGAGAAACACTTTCCGATGGTTGGAACTACATGCAGCTGGAATAGATCTCTAAGATGGCAGGAAGGTTTTCTATCTTCCAAGGACCCTGACCCAGGCTGGAAGACCACAGGTACGAATATCTGAGAGTGGGTGTAAACAAGGCATGAGGGGTTTTAGGCTATCCTCAAATTCTGAGATTTGACATGTGAAACAGAAAATGTTGAAGAAATGAAAAGGCCTCTTGAGTTTTCCTAATCTATTCCAAATTCAGTACTACTCTGAAAATAAAAACACTTGGTACTAAAACTAAATTCCTGACCAAAAAAACAATTTT
Source organism: Macaca nemestrina (assembly GCF_043159975.1). NCBI lineage: Eukaryota > Metazoa > Chordata > Mammalia > Primates > Cercopithecidae > Macaca > Macaca nemestrina. The sequence goes on along the minus strand of NC_092131.1, from coordinate 71,897,450 downwards.
TTTTTTTTAAAACAAAAGTGCTAATCTGAGATTTCCCAGACAGCATCCACACAACTTGGTTTGATGTGTAACAGAAAAGTCCTCCTCAACACCCAGAGTTGTTTTAATGTCTCAGCTGTGCTGTAGGTATAAAGGAATAGTAGTACCACCTCACATTTGCAAAGTGTTTTAGAGGAAGCAGAGCACTTCAACATGTATTATGTAATTCTATGCCAACCCCAAGACACACTCTGTAGAGGGAGACAGGATTTCCCAGATACTGCAAAGCTGAAGGCAGTGAGATTGTTCAGGGATGCCTGGGCACTGACTCTTCCCCCACGTGTGAGGGGTCCTTGTTGGTGCTGCATTTACCTCAAGAACTAAGAGAGCTTGAGATTTGTAATCATTTCTTTAAAGAAACATGCAAAGTTAGTTCAAGTACATTTTTCTGGTGTTAGTTTCTTTCTCAACCCTTTCAGTGCCCCAGCTGGAAGGAATGTTAATGTCAGTGAAATGCCCCATGATGAGCCAAGTGTTCAGGGAAAAGCTGAGCCGTGGTGGGCTGCAGTGGGAGAGGTTCTATCATCCATGGCCATGTTACAGTTGGTGTGTGCATTTGAGTGTAGGAGCTTTCCCTGTTGATTAGGAATTTATCTCCAGTGATACACATGGATGCTATTGTCTCTTTTTCTGTTTTTATTTATTTATTGTAGATGAGGAAACTGAAGTTCAGAGATGAGGTAGAAGGCCCAGGCCTAGAATGTATGACACCAGTGCTTTTGGTGGAGCAGAAATGAAAGCAAAATTTGAGAGTATTCTTCAAATGAGTTCCTGTGAAGTCTATACAATCTTTAAGTTTTCCAGTTGATATAAAAAAGAAACTAAAAAATACAAATTAGCACTTCAAATTTCAAGTTTTAAACAATTCTGAATGCTGTAGAGTTGTCCCAGGCATTCTGAGAGTATTTCCTATGAGGGCAAGACCACGTGTATCCAAGTTGAAGCAGTAGATGTTCTCCTCCTCACAAATGACAGTGGACAGCTTGAAGAAAGAGCTCTGGCTTTGGCACTTTTGATTGATGCTTCATGTAGGCTAAATTTTTATTTTTTGTCTGAGACATTCTGGTTACCTGTCCCATTCCTAAAGAGGGGAAAGGGGAAAACGTATCTAAGATAGGCCAACCAAGAGAGTTTAGAGTGATGGTACAAATCCACGACCACAAATCAAACAATGATACGATAAATCACATCACAGTTTTGAAAAGCTCCTAATGAAAAACCTGAATGAGATGGAGGCAACAACATATGTCAGTAATCCAAATTCTTTACTTTGAAAAAAGATACTACTCCAAAGCTTGGAGAATCTTCAACAAAATCATTTAAAGCTAGGACCAGCAGAGATGACATTTTTCATTGCATACCTTCAAAGTTGCAAAAACACAACCCAATATATACATTTCTGTGTTTTGCTAGGTTCTATAAGGTGGAGTAAATCCTGTCTTGGCTGAGCCAAGGTCCCCTCGTGTTCCAGTCCTGGATCTAAGATGCCAAGTCCACTGCCGGTTCCACAGTCAACAGCAGTTCAAACTGTAGCTGCTTCTCTAACTTTTCAGGTTGCTACAGCCTTAACTAAGGACTTCCAGGGAAAAAAACAAACCAGAGGAGCAATGTCATCTCCACGTTTCCAAATATTGAAACCCAGCACCATCACCCAGAAATCTGCCTTTCCAGGTTGTCTTCAAAACTCTACATGCAGCCTTTGGCTGACTTCAGCTCAAGCCTGGCTGCTGAGTGGGGAGTTGACTCGGAAGAGGACATCTTACTCCAGAATGTCAGGGCCTTCAGAAGCCTCCCTATCCTTTTGCATTCACTTGCCCAAAATACTTCAAACTCCAGGTTGCCTGAAATTGTTCAGCTGGAGATTTATTTCTTGGGCTAGGCTTCTGTTAAAATGTAATACCACTGGGGGAGTTAATAGCAACTTTCAACTCAGTGTGAAGATGTTTATTAGATTCCTTTATGAAGAAGGTTGTGATTGAGCAAAAGAACACTTGTTGCCCCTCCAGGAAAGCAGGAAAGCAGAGAGGAGGAGAAAAAGATTTCCTGAAGGGGAGACTAGGAATATGGACACTTTCAGATTACACCATGTTTTTCTGGCTGGCCTTGGTCTTAAGTGTTAAAGTGCCCTTCATCCTCATCATGAAATCTCACCTACTTATCTGATAAACTATTCTAATCAAAAGCCACATCAAATTTGTATGTGCCCAATTTTTCTCTATCTTGACCAAATACAGGAAATGAATTACTTCGCAAAGAACACGGAGACCAGCCAAAGCAATTTGCTAGTTGTGCAATTCTGTCCCAGCTCTTGGCTCTATGTATTCAGCAAGGAGTTCAAGAGAAACCTCATTCTTGTTCTCCTTCTCAAATGCACACACCCAGATTTTTTTTTTTTTTTTTTTTTTTTTGGTAGACTTGTGGGCTTTAATTTTCCAATCTCTTCTTTTTGGGAACAAGCAGAAAATAGTAACATTACATTTGTTTTGTGCTTTTTCTTAGTGTTTTGTCCTCATATTGAGATACAGTGGAGCCAACTTTTAACTACAAAAATATAGAGAATCTCTCCTTTCCTTGTATACACACACAGGCTTATAAAAACCATGTGACCATGAATTGGCAGCCCATATAACCCTATTTTTAGCACAGGATAAAAAAAAAACCTAAAGGCCAGGAGCAAGACCTAATTTTCCTCAATCACTCAGCCAAGCTATTGATTGGCACAACTTGGAACTAGACTTTTTCTATTTTATTCTTGTTTACTGAGTTATACTAACTGGAAACTCACTATATTTTCTATTTCTGGAGCTGTTTTAAAAGCAACCAAAGTAGGCAGGTATATTATCTTTGCTAAGAGATGGTATGATGTTCTAACTATACTTATCACTGAGTTCAAGTACAGGATCTTTATCAAGTCCCTGTGCCATTTTAAAACTTAACTTCAAAAGCATATGAGGTAGACATGATAGTAAACTGTAAATGGAATTTAAAGGCAAATTCAATTTTCTTCTTAGAGCTGTCATGAACTTCAATTCTGCTGGCCATATTTCATTTGTCACAGGATCTAAAATGAGTACATATTGTGTGCAATTGTGTAATGTAGTTGTCCTAAACTTTAATACATTTACTTTTGAGTGCCATTTACAGATTGTTTCTCTAACACGCACAACATGAGTTATTAAAGTTTAAAAGTGCACAAGGCTCTTATGAAGACCCTGTTTATAACTCAAGTACAGAGCACAGGAATTCTGGCTAAATTACCTCCTTTTGCTGCCAGTCTGGTCTCCTTCATTTCAGACAGGCTACAAATCAAAAGAATTGTACGTTCCTTTTCAATGAAAAGGAGAAATTCTTAAACTCTAGTATTTAGTGAATAACTGGTGCTAAAAGGCATGGCTACATTTTTTAAGTGGATCCCTGCTTAGAATACATAGATAATGTTAAGATCTAATTGGAGTGACAAAAGGCACTGAAGAAGAGAAAGAGCAGTAAGTTAGATAATTAGAAAGCTGACCATCCTAAATATATATGCCACTTGGCAGTGACCAATTTAGGTTCTATTATTCCTTCAAGGTCCCTGCAACTGCAGATCGTGTTTCCTGAACACTCAGTTCACAAGGATACAACTCTTTTCTGAACTCTTTAAATTTTGAAGCAGTATCTCACCACCCTGTCACCCAGGCTGGAGTGCAGTGTGATCACAGCTTACTGCATCCTCTAACTCCCAGGCTCAAGCGATCCTACCTCAGCCTCCAGAGTAGCTGGGACCACAGGCATGCACCACCACACCCAGCTGCACCATCACATCCAGCTGATTTTTTAGTTTTCTGGAGAGATGCGGGCCACTTTGTTGCCCAGGATAATCTCAAACTAATGGGCTAAAGTGATGCTCCCACCTTAGCCTCCCAAATTGCTGGGATGACAGGTGTGAACCAACATGCCCAGCCTCTTCTCTGAATTCTTAAAGCATCCTTAAAGTGAGTCTGAACTCGGAAACTTCAGAGATCATCTGGCCACTTTGTGGCAGGGTAGGATCTAGAATCCAGGACTGTTTTCTTGCCAGACCCTACCTCAGTTCTGGGAGGAGGTGGTCAATTAGGCATGAAGGGAAAACCAGATCTGGAGGGTGAAGGTAAATTCAAAGATGCTTGAGGTTTTGAACTGGAGTGGTTTACAAAATATGGGGAGCCCACATTAAAGGAAGGATAATGAGTTTCATATTAAACCTGCTGAGTTTAAAATGATGGCAGAACATCAAGTCTATTGGGCCTGGATAGATCAAGATTCTTGGAATGATAAAGGCTAAAATCTCTGTGAAAAGGAAAGGAATGTGTAGAATGATAGAAGTTTTAGCCTTGGTGATCTAGAAAGTTTAAAACTTGATTCAGTGGTCTAGGTGGTGAGAAACGTAGGCAGATGCGCCAAAGCCTGTAAGAGTGATGGGGGAGGAGGTGCCAATGACTCTGCTTCCTCAGTAGCAACTGTGGCCTTTTCATTTGAAGCAAGCCTTTCCCAGCCAGTCCCACCCTATAAGTCAGGTCATAGGTCAGCAAACTACAGCCCACACCGCCAGTTCTGGCTCACTGCGTTTTTGGTCAATCCTGAGAGCTAAGAATGTTTCTTTAAGTGGCTGAAAAAGAAACACTCCATGATGTGAAATTTAAAAGCAATTCAAATTTCAGTGTCCATAAAGTTTCACTGGAACACAGTCATACTCATTTATATATTGTGTATGGTTTCTTCACATTACAATAGCAGAGTTGAGTAGTTGCAACAGAGACCATATGGCCTGCAAAGCCTAAGATATTTGCTATGTGGTTCTGAAAAATTGTGTTGATCCTTGTCTCAGGTCTTTAAATGTTTAGACATCTGAAGATGGCTTCTGATCCTTAGCATTCCCGTATGTTCATCCATCCATCCCTGTACCCATCCAGCCAGACATCTCATATTTATCAAGTGTGTAGTATGTGAAGTTCTAAAGAGTTACAAGACTGAATCCCAGCCTCAGTACCAGTGTTATGTAGTAGAAAGAATGTGGCATTCAATTGGAGATGTATAGGTTGAGTATCCCTTATCTGAAATGCTTGGGACCGGAAGTGTTTCAGATTTCAGATATTTTTAAATTTTGGATTATTTGTATTATATCTACTGGTTGAATATCCCAAATCTGAAAATTTAAAGTCTGAAATGCACCAAAGAGTATTTCCTTTGAGCATCATACTGCTGCTCAAGAAGTTTCAGATTTTAGAGCATTTCAGACATCAGCTTTTTGGATTAGGAATACTCAACCTGTACTTCACTGGGTGGTTGAACACTGAGTTTCTAGTATCCTTAGGTTCCTCCCCAGAGTGCTTTTCCTCAGGGACCAGCCTGGGGTTAGAAGAGGGATTAGTCTTTGAGATAAGAGTAGGACTGAAACTGCAGCTGTCAATCCAGGGGTTCTAATTAAGTGGAAAAGGAAGGTTGCTGAGATTGGGAACAAGGCTGAATTTGAGGGGCTATGGCTTTTGCCTGGCTGATCAGGGTTTGTTTCTCCAGCTAGGCCCAGACTAATGTTTTCATGAGCCTTAGGCACTTTTACCTTTGTGGGTACCTTCTTCCATTAAAAAAAAAAAAAAAATCAGAAAGCAAAAACTAGTCTAGGCATGGTGGCTCACACCTGCAATCCCAGTGCCTTGGGAGGTTGGGGCAGGAGGATCGCTTGAGCCCAAGATTTTGAGACTAGCCTGGGAAGCATAGTGAGACCCTTTCTCTATAAAATAAAATAAATCAGGAGTGGTGGCACATACCTGTAGTCCCAACTACTCAGGAGGCTGAGGGAGAAGGATCTCTTGAGCCCAGGAGTTGAAGTTATAGTGGGCTATGGTCACACCACTGCACTTCAGCCTGGGTGATAGAGTAAGACTATCTCTAGGAAAAAAAAAAAAATCAAAAACTAAAAATGTTATGACTACATTGCTATGAATATAAACAAGTCTGAGCTCATTATATTTTTTCTGATTTAAAAAAATATTAGCCATAAAAAAAGAATGGGTTCGTGTCCTTTGCAGGGACATGAAGCTGGAAACCATTCTCAGCAAACACAGAAACAAAAAACCAGACACATGTTCTCACTCATAAGTGGAAGTTGAACAATGAGAACACGTGGACACAGGCAGGGGATCATCACACACCGGGGCCTTTTGGGGGGTGGGGGGCTAGGGGAGGGATAGCGTTAGGAGAAATACCTAATGTAGATGACGGGTTGATGGGTGCAGCAAACCTCCATGGCACATGTATACCTATGTAACAAACCTGCACATTCTGCACATGTATCCCAGAACTTAAAGTATATTAAAAAATTAACATTAACATTTTTTGTGGGCTCCTAAAAGTATTGTGTGCCATAGGCATTGTGCCTACTCTGCTTAACTGGATAAGCCTTCCCTGGCTAGTAGCTATAAAATGCAGACTTCTGGTGGAGAAGGACTCCCTGCCAGCTCAGAAACATGGTTCCTGTGCCTGGGAGCTTGGCATAAACCCTCCCATGAAGTTCTGAGTTACAGAGAGTTTCCAGATCTGTGAACTGCATTAATGTCTCCCGCTTGTAGCTGAGCTACCATATGTGACTGGCTCCCTCAATAGACTTTGTTGTTTAAAAAATCTTTGTTTGCTAATAGAAATCGTTGATGGAATTTATATTAGATTTGATAAAGATGATTCTAGGCATATATTATAGTATGTATTGCATGTTCATATATTTTGGATGCATCACTACTGGAGCAGCACCATAATATACTTTGGATCTAAGATTCTAATAGCTTCACATATGAAGGACAACTTGGTTCTGCACCAAGTACAACCCATGTGGACACTAACATTGTCCCCTCTCACTTTGTATATATAATTTTGATACATACTTTGAAGAGCAGAAATATGAGGCCATTTTTTTTAATTCTCTGTAGAAAATGCCATCTTTCTTTTTATATGGGGGGAAATAGAGGGTGGGGAGAATATTTTTGATATCATTTTTCATTCAAAGCAGTGGTCCTATTTTGGTTGTAATACACTTAGATGGGATCTTCTACCACTCTGCAGCCTAATTTGCTGACACTCCAAAACTCTGAAACACACAAATATCTATACTCTACAGCAAGTGCTGTTGCTGTACCTGCCTCGGCCCACTCTGCCTTAGCCTTGACTATGTCAGCAGTGAGTGCACTTGCCACATCCCTGTGCACCACTGCTAATCTTCTCCCACCTCCCCACTTTGTTTCTGATTGATTTCTTAGAAAGGGAATTTCAGGATGTGAACAGTTAAGGAAATATGGAGTCAATGTGGGACAATATTTTATCTTCCTCCAAATGTATACCAGCTTCAGGGAAATAGATCCCTATTACACTGTTAGCAGGAATACAAATTATAACCACGGTTTTGAAATACTATTTAGAAATGACGTTGTAAGCCTTTAAAGTGTAAATGCTTCTTTTGACCACAGTAATTCTACTTTTAAGAACACACCTTAAGAAAATAATCTTGGACATATGCAAATAGTTTTGTTTGGGTTGGTGACAGTGAAAATTTAGAAATGGTCTGTATGACTAATAGGATACTGATTAAATAAATGCTGTTTCCATGTAAAATACCATTTAGCCATTAAGATAATGCCGTAGATATGTAAACACATAGGAAATATGAAAAATATTGAAAAGTAGCAAGATTTCTGCAAACCAGTACATACAGCATTATCTCAAATTTGTTTTAAAATTTTAAAAGGATATATGTATATTTATGCATAGGAAAAATATGTAGTACAATATTAATGGTTATTATCTCTGGCTAGTGAGATTATGGGTTATTTCATCTTTGTGTATTTCTGACTTTCTGTATTTTCTACAATGTACATTGATGCTTTTATAATCAGAAATAAAAATGATTTACTTTAAAATGCAGCATCTGCACCGAAGTGGAAAGCTGCCAGCTAGGTCTTCGTCCCAAGCCAGAGAGGAGATAGTCATGGTGAAACCCTGGACCTTCTCACCATCTTCCGCCTGGTATTTCTGTTAGGAGTGCTTTCAGCTATGAGTAACAGAAAGTCTAACAGTTGAATAGGCTGTAGCAATATTAATTATTTACCTCTGGAAAGTAGGTAATTTCAGGATTGGCCTAGAGATTCAACTGGTATCAATTTCCATCCTTTTTTTATTTTAAATTTATTTTTTATTATTATACTTTAAGTTGTAGGGTACATGTGCATAACGTGCAGGTTTGTTACATATGTATACTTGTGCCATGTTGGTGTGCTGCACCCATCAACTCGTCATTTACATCAGGTATAACTCCCAATGCAATCCCTCCCCCCTCCCCCCTCCCCATGATAGGCCCCGGTGTGTGATATTCCCCTTCCTGAGTCCAAGTGATCTCATTGTTCAGTTCCCACCTATGAGTGAGAACATGCGGTGTTTGGTTTTCTGTTCTTGTGATAGTTTGCTAAGAATGATGGTTTCCAGCTGCATCCATGTCCCTACAAAGGACACAAACTCATCATTTTTTATGGCTGCATAGTATTCCATGGTGTATATGTGCCACACAACTTCAGCAAAGTCTCAGGATACAAAATTAATGTGCAAAAATCACAAGCATTCTTATACACCAGTAACAGACAAACAGAGAGCCAAATCAGGAATGAACTTCCATTCACAATTGCTTCAAAGAGAATCAAATACCTAGGAATCCAACTTACAAGGGATGTAAAGGACCTCTTCAAGGAGAACTACAAACCCCTGCTCAGTGAAATAAAAGAGGACACAAACAAATGGAAGAACATACCATGCTCATGGATAGGAAGAATCAATATAGTGAAAATGGCCATACTGCCCAAGGTAATTTATAGATTCAATGCCATCCCCATCAAGCTACCAGTGAGTTTCTTCACAGAATTGGAAAAAACTGCTTTAAAGTTCATATGGAACCAAAAAAGAGCCCGCATCTCCAAGACAATCCTAAGTCAAAAGAACAAAGCTGGAGGCATCACGCTACCTGACTTCAAACTATACTACAAGGCTACAGTAACCAAAACAGCATGGTACTGGTACCAAAACAGAGATATAGACCAATGGAACAATTTCCATCCTTCTACTCTGCTGTCCTTCGAGTGTTGGATTTTCATCGACATGCATGTCCCCACATGGTCTCAAAATGGCTGTGCTCTCACTTTCACATTCAAGGCAAGAGGAAGGAGGAGGGGACTGCACTGGCATGTCTGGAAAGCAAGTCTTTCTGGGGCAAAGGAGAGGGGACTTGGGTATAGCTATTGTATAAGCCAATCAGAAATATTGGTCACAGGTGAGCAGGGCCTATTCTGTTGAGACATATTGTAGGCTGATTACTTTTCTCATTCCAGCTTCGTTAGGCTTATAATAAGGGGGAAAAAAATTCTTCCACGATACTGGCAGAGTTGTTAGTTTTAGTCAGTGTGAGGTTTTCTTTCTCTGTCTTTAGGGGAGTTGGGAGTGGATACAGTCGAGTGTGCTATGCAGAAGACATTTGAAATGGAGTTCCTTGAGTTTTCAAACATTCACATCCTTTATTTCATATGAGAATGTGAGGTAAGTGTATATGATTAATAAGTATGAAGCTATTCTGCAAATTTTATATATGATGAAATTGAGAACAAGAGACTATTAATAAATTATAAAGAAGACAAGTGATCACAAGTCAGGATATATTTGTGATGCCCAAAGATAACTAGTAATGAGCTAGGCACAGCACAGCAGGTCCTTAATACTTGTTCCCAGTCACACCTGTTACTACTGAGTTTGATTCTACTATCTAGTCTAAGAGTAAAAGAGCATTTCAGAAGTAAAAGACACAGTATCCAGAACACATTTTGGGAATCCAAGAACTTTGATTTCACTGTGGATATAACCATCTGAACCCCTGCCTTTCTCTGGTGTGAATATTCCCTTAAGTAATTTAGCCTTATTTCCCTATCTGTAAAATGGGAATTACTTTGTATACAGTTTGCCAAGAGTTATTTGAATTAATTTGTTAATGTGCATAAAAGGCTTTTTGAGATAAAAGGTGCTAGGCATTACTATTCATTCTTCTAATGGTATATTTAGTGTATAATGGTTAAGCCTCTAAAACAAAACACTAATAGAAGGTTGAAATTCTCTGTAATAGGTATCACTTAGCTGATGATATTGCTAAATGGCCATGAGTCTATTTTAGTATTCTCTCAAGTGAAATGAATTCAGAAAATAAAAATTAAATGAGTGTCACTTAGAAGTGTACTAAATTTAGTGATAGAGTTTATCTGACCTATTTAAGCAGCAAGATTTTACATCGTGTCAATATCACCTTTGCTGTATTAATTCATTCTAGCTTTATAATCCTTCTTACTGCTTTCCCATTATTTCCTACCAATAACTATTATTGAATAAATTATTCTTTATATGTGTTGCTAGATTTTTCAACCAATGCTTCAACATTTATGAACTGCCTCTCTGCACAATATAAGCCCCTTTATCATGCTTATCGTTACATACTGCAATGAAATTTTTCTTGTAGTTTCTTGTGTATACATTTCCTCCCTAACTACAAGAACAAAAGCTACCTCCTTTACATTCTTTGTAAGTCGGAAACTTATTAATGTAACAAACATAATATAGCCTTCTATGTTTACATAGACAGACAAAAAATTAACATATTACACAAACATCTTATTTAATACCATTTTCAAAGCATTTTTTAACCTATTTGATCTTCACTAAGGTATTATTCCTATTTAAAAAATCTACATTGTATATATGTACACAATTTTTTCCTTGCCAAATGGAAAAATTCTAACTAATTACAATTTATAAGGTCTTTAGAGAAACATGAAATATTTTCATAATGCCACTTACATTTTTTCCCATGCTCAAAATAACAAGATAGAAATATTTGGGAGAAACCAGGCCAGAGAGATTAAAGGATATGCCTAAAGTTATATGCTATTTGGTAAACAGAATGAGGCCAGAACTTCAGGAAAGTTATTCTACATCAGTAGAAATATTGGAGGTGCACATTCTTCTTCAGTGGAAAAGCAGCCTGGAGGAACCGAATGATCTTTAAAAAAACATTTTTTCAAGTGCAGGCAACCATTGAGCAGCCCCCAAGCCAAGCACGCTCTCTTTATAAAAATAACCAAGGCCTCCTCCCTACCCTTCAGTGGCTTTGTGACTTGTAGGTGAGACACACTTACATAAGTTCCTGCAAATCAATGGAGACTGGCCTTTGGGAAATCTGATAAAACCACATTTAATTGTGCCTGTTCAGCCTGTGGGAGTGGGGATGGAAGCAGGAAGTGGGAAGAAGAAAACCCTTAAGAAGAGTAAATCATATCAATGAATAGAAATAAAAAGACACCAATAACTTTATGTAAAACTAGCACTTATTTCATTAGATTGTAATTATCTGTCTGTCATTACCACCAAACACTGAGCTCCTCATTGCCATAAACCATTTTGTGGCAGAGACTGTTATTTGGACACTGAAATTCACTCTCTCATTCATCCTTAGCACAAGCCTGACTTTTGGCTAGATAAGTGGCACCAGAATAAAGTCTATGTCTCTCAGGCTTCCTTGTAGCAAGGTATGTGAATAGGTTCTGACAAATAGGATATGAGCAGAATTGTTGAGAGTTCTGAGACAAACTCCTTTATTCTTTCATCCTGCTGCCTGGGATACAGGTGGCAGCTGATGTTTCAACTGTCTTGGACTACGAGATAGCCTTGAGAGTGAAAACCAAAATGGGAGAGAAAGGACTCTGGGGTTTTTTTGATGATTCTTTGGAATCATCCCCTGAGCTGACTTCAGCCTTAATTTACACAGAAGAATAAACCTGAGTGTGTTTAAGCCACACAGTTAAGTTTCTGTCAATAGTGGCTGAAACAAAGCCTCACCAATATACATCACATCTGTGTATTCCCAACAGAGAGTATGGCGCCTACATTGGTAGTTGCTCAAAATATTTGCACTTTACTTTAAATCTACCTTATTTTAAAAAGAATTAAAGATAGGGTGCTAAATGGCTGCAACAGTTGAAATTACACCAACTTACCAAGGAAAAGCATAAAGACCAAATCAGGAAAACAAATGCAAGAATGGAAAGTCAGTCTTCAAGATATAAAATCATAGAAATTACACAGGCAACATCACTCCTTTGCTAAGGAAGAAAATCTGGCAACATGATTTTAAAAGTATCTTAAGACAGAAAAAAATTAAAAATTGTAAGTAAATAATTGGCTCTACATATGAGTTGCTAATACATTAAAGGACAAAAAATCAAACTCAGAATGATAGTTGAGAATTGATCTATATCAAAGCAGGGAAGGGTTAAGCAATTTATAAAGGAGAGAGGTTTAATTGACTCACGGTTCAGCATGGCTAGGGATGCCTCAGGAAACTTAGTCATAGCAGAAGGTGAAGGGGAAAGCAAGGCACCCTTTTTTACAAGGCAGCAGGAAGGAGAAGTGCCCAGAAAAGGGCCCGGGGGCAGAGGGGGGGGGGAAGCCCCTTATAAAGCCATCAGATCTCGTGAGAACTCACTCACCATCATGAGAACAGCCTGGGGGAAACGGTCCCCCAAATTTCAATTACCTCCACCTGGTCTCTCCCTTGACATGTGGGAATTATGAGGATTAGGGGGATTACAAGTCAAGATGAGATTTGGGTGGGGACATAAGGCCTCACTCAGGAAATCATGTGCAAAATAGGTGCTGGTAACTATGATTTATTCAACAATCACTGACAGCAATTCTTCTGCGCCATGCACTGTTCTAAACACTTATAAATATTAACTCACTGAATCCACATTATAACATTATGAGGTAGTTATTGTTGTTATGCCCATTTTTTAGATGGGAAACTGAAGCCCAGAGAGATCATATTACTTGCCCATGATCACACAGTAGGTGAGGGAGCAGGATTTTACCCAAAGACCAACATTTTTAAGATGAAAAGTGTTGGGCATTATTATTAGTTCTTCTGCAGTATACTGTAGAGTATAGCCTACTGATGGGCAGATCAACTTCTTGGCTCCTTTAAATCTACTTCACATTTTGAAATTATGGAGAAAGAGAATCTGGAAAGAACCCAGAAATAGGTTAAAAGAAAAGTCATAGGATGAAAAAATGGATCCCTGAGAAAAAGGCAAAGTTGCTGTGTTTTAGAGAAGAGACGATACCAACGAATTTCCAGTGAGAGTGTGGTCAGAGGAAGGACGTAACTACTTGATTGTGATAGCTATAAAGGAAGGTGTTGGAATCTGTGATCCTGATGGTTCTTAAAATGAGGATAGATGATGTAAAACATATTTGCAGCAACGTGGATGGAAGTGGAGTTCATTATGTGAAGTGAATAAGCGAAGCACAGAAAGACAAAGATTGCATGTTCTCACTCGTGTGAGAGCAAATAGATGGAGTTCATGAAGATAGAGTAGACTGGTGGTTATCAAAAGCTGGGAAGGGCAGAGATAAAACGGTATGAAGAGACATCGATTAGGGTACAAATATACAGTTAGACTTAGTGTTTGATAGATCAGTAGGGTGACTCTAGTTTACAGTGATCTGGTGTACATTTCAAAATAGCTATTATGCTGGTGCAAATTACTTTTAATGTGATATTAAAATCACATTACATTACTTTTAATGTAATGGCGAAATGGTGTGATTACTTTTTGCACCAGTCTAATAGAGAATAATTTGAATGTTCCTAGGAGAAAGATAAATGTTTAAGGTAATGGATATTCCAATTACCCTGATTTGATCTTTACATAGTATATGAATGTGTCAAAATGTCATTCATACCCTGAAAATACAAATATCTATTCTGTATCAATTTTTAAAGGATTAATTTAGAAGATTTTATAAGATATTTATATCACTTCTTTCATATATATTCTTCTGAATTGATACTTGTAATTCACATTATATGTATATGTATATTGTATATATAAATTCTGAATGCCTTTCTCTCCTTGTCTTCCTAGAGACACTTCCTTATCTTCCATGATTTTGCTCCAAGAATATTCCCTGTTGATGCTCCCTAACCTTCCCTCTGTCTCTTCCCAGGTGCAGTTGACTTGGGGTGTGGGGGTTGCTTAAAATTTTTTAGCCATTTTAGACACTTATATTTGAGCTATTTTCCCACTGTGTTTGCAATTAATTGTTCACAAGCACACAGCCCTCAAACAGGCTATGTATGAGCTTCCTAGGGCAGAAACCACCCAACACAGTGATAGGCACATGCTTGGCACTGAAGAAAAACTTGCTGAATGAAAAAATAAATAACCAATTGACTAACCATATGCTGTAGGAGGACTAGTGTAATCCAGAGGGGACAATGTCATTTTACAAATGCAGCTTGAAATTTGACAATGACGATGTGAATACACAGGTTCCACTGTCCAGGAACAATATCAGAAATAGAAGCCAAAGCAAAGTGTTAAGAAAATAGATGAGGTGTTGTTTTTTTCTTCAGAAGAGTCACCCACTAACCTTGCAAGAGGCATCGTTGTTGATTCATTGAGCTTTGCCTTCAAAAAGGTAAAGAAAATATCCCTAGCATAGTACTCAAAATAATAGGAAGACCAAAAGCAGTGGGAAATTTGACCTTGCTTTTCACAGTTTCCTTGAGAATTTTTAGTAGTTCTATTGTGAAGCCTTAGTACTCTGGCTATGACCTTTGTGTACTCCAAGGTTGGGTCAGCTTTGCACATAGCTTATGGATTAAACCCTTGGGACCATCCTATAGCCTGAGCTTTAACTGGCCTCAAGAACACGCACCCAAACCTGCAAATTCTTTTCTTTTGCTTTACAGGGGATGGGGACTCCTTTTTAAACCGAAGCTTTAAAAGACAGTGGTTAGAATTTATGCTGAAGTGGAGTAACAGGCTTTGGAGCTGAGCAGTGTCCTAATGCAGGTGAAAGCATGTATTGATTACTTAAAGAAAGTTAAAATAAAAGCAATTTTTCTCCCCATTTCGGCACATTGCAGCTTTTGGCCTATCCACTCATAGCTAAAAAAGCATTCTTTCCTGATAATCAAGCTTCAGCTGTCTGAATTTCAGGCTGAGCCTCTCCTCCTGAGCTCTGCTGAAGAGCTGCTTTAATTAACCATTATACCACAGATGTTATTGATTTTTTTTCAAATCTGGTTGAAACATCATTGTGCTGGATCATGGCCAAAACTAAGGCCTGAATTTGTGTGTGTGCGCTGCTTTTACTCCTTCTGCATACCTTATTAGTCTCCATGTCTGTTAAGTGCAATCCTTAGTATTAACTCAGAAAATATAGAATTGATTTTTAGCCTAGCAGCCGTGATCTAAGGGCTCCTAATTTGAAATCTGAAAACCTCAGTTGCTGAGGAAGTCTTTCTGCTGTTACTCTATACTTCCTTGAAGTAAGCTTTTTATTCTTTAATTTAAAAAAGAAATCTCCCTCTGCCTTTTACCTCTTTTTCTTTCACACACATACATTTGGAAGTTTCCAGGGAACATGAACATCTCTTTGCATTTTGAACGTGTTTATCGTGAAAGGCCCCAGAGCCTTATTCTGCCCTGCCCTAAATGTTTGACCTGCAGTGTAGATTGTATAAGATTTTGAAACTGAAGTGTCTTTAACACTTTCCATATTTTGAAGGGAAATTTGGAAGAACTTGAACAGCATTCACTTTGAGCAAATTGCAGGATATCAGAAACAACGGGGTATCTGCCTTCCTTTTACAATCCACCTTCCAGTGGGATGATAAACTCAAGGACCAAACAATCACAGTAGGTTCCTAAATTCTGATAAGGTTTCTGTGAGTTTAGTGATACATTCTTTAAATGTAATTTGAAGCTTTTAAAATACTGTAATGGCAGCTCTTGACCTTTAAAAATCACATGGAGCAAGAGGTGGTGAAAAATGTTTATTTACTCTGCATTAGTGGCTAACCTCCCGTTCCTTCCTAGAACGAGTAGTTCTTTTATACTCGGGAACTCACGCATGTCACCCCCATTCTTCCAACACGAACCAGACAGGCCCACTTGAGCTGGAGAAACAATGGCCTGTAGCCGGTCCTATGCCTCAGTGCGAAACAACAATGCAGGCCTCTTGACGAATTCTGGCGTCGCGAGTGGAATCTTGCAGTTCAACATGTCTGCTGAACAGAAGTTGGAAAAAGAAAAGATCATCTTGTAAACAATTAATTAATGTTTGTCATGAATTATCATTTTTACTTCCTTCTCAAGAGGCTCAAAGGGAATAAAAAGGCATTTTTGCAGGTGGTGGCATTCAAACTAAGGGCAATCAAAGGTTTGAGAGCTGAGGCACAGCACTCTGAGTCTCTAAGGGTGAATGGTGCTAGGATTAGAGCACAGCAGGGGGTTGAGGGCTTCAGGTGTGAAGCTTAATGTTTGTGATCAGCAAAAAAAGTCTTGAATTTATCTAAACTGCTCTTCTGCTAACAGTACTTCTAGCACATAAATGTTCTGAAACTGACAAGTGTTCTCATTGCTCTTCTAATGCAAACATGATCTGCATTTGAAAGATGCATCCCTTTTGCCTAATTTAGAATGTGCATCACAAAGAGCGTTAGATGATGACCCCACAAAGAGATACACACACACACACACACACACTCCATGCTGCGTGCACACATACACATGAAAACTGTCTCTTTCTGGCCTAGATCTTCTCTGAAGCTCCCAGCAAGGATCCTGCAAGATTGCTTTTCTCTAGATTCCTAAACCAGAGGTTGAGAACTAGGGGTCTCAATAGCCATCTGACCAGTGAATTCCTCTGATCTTCTACATGAATAATTCCTTTTAATTTGATTTGGATAATTGTCTAGAATTTATCGTACTGCATTTTCATTTGCAGTCTTCCCTCTGCTTCTCCCAGCATCGACTTCTATCAGTAGGAAGATATTGAAGAGTATCCAATATATGAAAAATTTTAAACAGACACACCACCAATATTAAAATTTCCTAAGGAATTATGACTAATATTTGCAACCCCTAGAACCAATGACTTTGGCAGGCATTATTGATAGAGGTTGTTAAGTCCATATAAATACATCTGATAGTTTAATGAATCCTCTCCATAATCAATAGCTGAACTCTAATTAAATACTCATTTTCTTTCTAAATCATCAATAAAGGTCACCTACTAGGAAAGCTCTAAAGGGAAATACTAAGTTAAAGGTTATGAGATATCACTTTGTGAAAATGCGTCATAGGCAAAAATTAGAAGGACCAAGATGAATCTCAGCTTTGAATTACTTTTTAATCTAACCTTCCCAAACTCCTATCCCGTAGGACCCACCCATTTTCTTTTCTGCATTCACATTTCCTATTCCCTTTAGTATTCACTTGACATCATGCAATAAACACAGGTTATTGGTGCATGAAGCCTGGAGGCCCTGAGGGATCCAGGATGATAAAGGAAATGTAGGCACAAACTTGCCTCCTTTTGCCCTGACTCTTTTGGAGCTATTAAGTTGAGTGATGCTCTGAGGTTTATGGTCACCATCCTAGACCCTGTCATGGGGTTTTCCCTTGAATCCCAGCATGCAGTGGGATTCAACTTAGGGAAAAAAACCCAGAAGCTAGAGAAGAGTTTGGGTAAAATGGGCCAAACTAGAATATTATCAGGTCAGGGACATGAAAGGAGAGTTAAAAAGTTTAGAAGAGGAAGGGATCTGGGAGGAAAGAAGGCAAGCAGAACCCCTGAGATGGAATAGACAGAAAGGAACGCCTTTCCTGAAGTTCCTGGAAGCTCTAGTTTGTTAATATCTAAAGGTAGATAAAATGACTTATCAGAAAAAGTAAATTAGTTTCTCAAAACTACTAAAACTCTTCAAACCTAGAGATCTACTTAAGTATTTTCTGTGGTTCCCTATTTTTTGTAAAGATGTTAAAATCCTATTAAAAGCCAAATGCCAACTGCTGTAGAATTATGTAGAAAAAAACAGTAAAAAGAAAGTAGCAATGGATGTGATGAAACTGAAAAAGACTGGAGTTCATGACACCCTATACCCAAAGGTACACTCCAGATTTATTACAGCTACACTGGGGTTGTTTCTAAGTTCCAGGATCCTGGACCTTGGTTAGTGTGTGTCGCTCTGCCTGGTGGTCTACCCTATGTCCACATTGTCTCTCTGAACCTGCCTAATCTTCCCTTGCCCCCTTGCTGAACAATGCTCTGCATGTGACATTGTCTCCAGGACAGATCATATGTCTGTGGAGCAGGAGGTTCACCTTTCTTCCCTGCCACACACTGCTCTTCATTCTTACTTTGGAGAGCTAAGATAGCACTCACTGGGGCTTGAGGGGAGGGAGCTGAAAACGTCCCAAATGAGTGGAAAATTGAAAGTCTATGTGGCTTTTATTGGTATTGGATCAATTGGTCTAGATCTAACTGGAAAATGTTTTACTGTAGGGTGAATTTTACAAAATTATAAACATTTAGCTTTAAAATAAATGGCATTGATTAATCCAGTGATTAGAACTATGTGCAAAGATGGTATCAGACTAATACAATCCCCCTATCAGGAAAGACACAGAAACATTTCACATTCTTTGTTTAAATGTAAACAATTAGATTCCCCCAACAAGTGTTTAGCTGCAAGTTGCATTAACCCAAAGCAACAAGGAAGAGTTTCAAGGAGTAAAAACAAAGAATAGTTTTAAGGAGTATTACTAGGAATATATCTTCCTTCTACAGCAGAAAAACTAGATGTTGCGGGGGAGTGGGGGGAAGTCCTCCTATATATTGCTAACGAATGCCTCCCCCAACCACCCAGGAAGGAGTTGATGATGGAAAGAATTAAAAATTGTGACCACTTGAAAGGCTC
The DNA here is from genome assembly GCF_043159975.1 of Macaca nemestrina. Lineage (NCBI taxonomy): Eukaryota > Metazoa > Chordata > Mammalia > Primates > Cercopithecidae > Macaca > Macaca nemestrina. Next base: position 71,878,552 of record NC_092131.1, on the reverse strand, counting down.
TACTGGTTGGATCTGTCTTTTCCAAAGGGACTGATCTTTCTAGGACTTCTGTCTGCGTGAGAGGTCCCACCATTTTAAGGAGACCTGTGAAAGGCTCCTTATTTTGCTTCCCTCCCACTCCCCCCATTATGCCACCACTGTGTGCTAGTGCTTGAAATTAATCAAGGGCCCCTTCTGGGAAAGGGATTCCGCTTTGAGAGAAACGGAACTGGACACTTCTCTGCCTTCCGCGCCCCTCGCCCTGCCAGCCCCTGCTCCCCAAAGCTCCCCAGACAAAGCCCCAGGACTCCCAACTCCCGCGGAAGCTGCAAGGAGCCGCAGACCTGCCCTTGCCAGACAGCTGCTGTTTGAACCCAGTTGTGACCGTAAAATCAAAAGTGGGTCCGAGGGAAGCAGTAAACACTGTGCAATGAGCCTTTTGAAGGCAGCTGATGCCTCATTTGGGGTGACATGTTGTGGCTGATGAGTGTGGATGATGTGGGGTTTTCGATAAGTGCCTCATCAGTATCCTCATCATGCTCGTGTTGCTCCGCCGCGGCGTGTGCCCTGACTTGATTGTAATTGCCCGAATCTGCTCCCGCTGCTCAGGCGCGCACAGTAATATGCAATAAAACAGCAAGAAGTGAATGTTAACCATCTGAGTTCTGACACGGCGGCTCTGCAGTTCAAGATCTCCATTAAGACAGAAAAAAAAAAAAAAAGAAAAAAAAAAAAAAGAAGGAATCAGAAAATTCCCAGGGTCTCCTTTTATGATCCAAGGGAAAGTCCAGAAATTAAGGAGCTGTTTAGTCTTCTTAAGTCCTCACAGGTAGAAACTAACAGGTAGTTTGCTAGTGTTTATTTATTTATAATTATTATTATTTTATTATTTTACATCCCAGGTGTCGCTGCCCTTGCTGCTTAACTCTAATAGCAGGCACCGCTGCAGCCCTTGCCCAGGTGTGGAGGGTGGTCCGGGTCTTCAGGGAAGGCAGAGACCCTCCTCGCCCCAGTCTGTCAAGGTCCTCCGTAAGCCTTCGGTTGTTTCAGGTGCTATTCTAAGATGCAACTTTTCAGCGAACTCAAAGAGGCAGACACCTGAAGCATTGCTTCATCAAATCACTCACTGCTTACTGGCTTGGTTTTCAACTTCGCTAACATGCAGAGTGACCTAAATGGTCTCTTCCGTTCTTTCCACAATGACTACACACCTGCGGAGGCCTCCTTCTATACTTTGAAATTAAACCTGCCAGTGTCAGGGACATCGGGAGAACCAACTCCTGGAAAGTGAGCTGGTCCCCAGGACTGTGTATTTAGTCTTCAACTGTAAGAAAAAAAAAGCCTGTCTGGGAAAGGAGACCTGAGGTGAGAGTACAGTGATCACCTTTCCTTTCTCAGATGAAATATTTTAAAAGAAGGAGGAGGGAAGAGAGTGCAGTTTTTTTTTTAAGTAAGGTAATTTTTTTAGTAAAGTTAGACTTTGTACAGCCCAGATTTCAGTATAGATCTGATGATAAATATGCACACTTGAAAATCTAATTTCCATATTATAAACCTACTTTTTTTAGCCTTATCCTTTCCCCTTTTTTCCCTAGAATGAGTCATAATTGCTTATCCTTTTGTAGGTAACAGTTACTATCCAACCCATTGTCTACTTAGGAGCATTTCTTAAAGCATCTCAAAGAAAATACCATATTCTTTGCGATTTCCTGTTAATTGAGTTCTTTGGGAGCCAGTGGCGGTGGTAACTTCAGAATGAGATTTTAATTACATATGGAAACCTTTACCATTGTTTTTCATTTTAAAGAAAATAGGGTTTGCTCAGAAGTATTCTTTTTTTCCTCTCCCCATTTCTAGTAGCAATGTCTTTTCAGAACTTTACAAATGCTGTTTGGACTCTGGGTTTTCTTCTTGCTTAAAAGCCTCACATCTAAAACTAATCAATTCAGCCTGCACTCCCACTTGGAAGCTCCTATACAGATGGAGTCTCATTAACTGTTTGAATATCTGTATCAGTAACTGTTCAAGAGAAACAATTCCAGCCCACATGGATAATTAATGGAACCCTTCACAGGAAAAGACCATCTCTTTTTATTTATTTATTTTTTTTTTAGACAGAGTCTCACTCTATTGCCCAGGTTGGAGTACAATGGTGTGATCTCGGCTCACGGCAACCTTCTCCTGGGTTCAAGCAATTCTCCTGCCTCAGCCTCCCGAGTAGCTGGGATTACAGGCATGAGCCACCATGACCAGTTAATTTTTGTATTTTTAGTAGAGATGGGGTTTCAACATGTCGGCCAGGCTGGTCTTGACTAATGGCCTCAAGAGATCCTCCCACCTCAGCCTCCCAAAGTGCTGGGATTACAGGCCTGAGCCACTGCACCCAGCCAAGACTCTCTCTTATAGTAACTACCTGGCCTTGCTTAGCAAACCGGTCAGGTTAAACTTCCTCCTGCCTGGGCTAGTCCTTCCTAAAAGCAGCCAGAAAGCTCCTCTTCATATGCAGCAAGTGACTGTATGTAACTGCCTCCCTACAACTGCTGCAGGCCACCAAGTCTTGCCTAAACTCCTGGTAGGTTCAACTTGAATCTTGGGTGGACACAAGAAGAGAATGAAATTGCCCTGTGGCTGCTACCCTCAGTAATGCCATAGGAGGCAGCCTTTCTCTTCACCGCAAGGACCTGCCTCTCTTTGATAAGGATGTCCTTATCCATCATGTGTTATAAGGCAAGATTTACTCCTGAGTGTTTGGATCAAATTCCCATGTGGGGTTATCCCATTCCAGCTTTAAAAATTGCCCCCTGCAAATTCAGGTAGAGAAAGCCTTTCCATTAAGCAGGTGTGCAGTGTTAGCAGCACTATGTTTTCACACAGCTGTTGCTTTTTATCCAAGAAGCGGCTGCATTTCAGAGATGGGTGCTTCCAGAATAGAGTTCTGGCTCTTCTAATTAACTTGGCATTATATTGCAGTTTATAGAATACGTTCCCTTAACAGGTGACATACAAGTGAAAGATTTTTAATATCTTAAAGACAGACACATTAAATGAATACAATTTTAAAACAGTTTTTTAAAGGCTCAAACAATAATAATTGTATCAGAGAAGCAAAAATGGATAAATAATTTCAGTGAAAGTGTGAGGGCCCTAAATCAGTGTGCTGTTAAGTGTGCACTCTGGGAGGAAAGATGTTAAACCAGGAAATATTATTAAATGCAGCCAGGACCCTAGCAAATTTCTTCTCAGAAACTGATGTTTGTGTCTTCTTTTTAAAATCAAAAATTGATTTTAAAGAATGTACAAAGGAGTAATAAGTAATTTAAAAAATACATTGGTACACAGTAGATTTTTATGATTCTGTCCTTAACTAATGCCAATCCACTTTGTATGCTAGCCTAGAGAATTAATAAATTGAAAAGAAAGGTACACAGAACTTTTTAGATACAGGATATGTACTTTTATATTCATTTGGGTATTTGCATGTGCACACACATACAGTGTATGTTCACATAAATTTGAAGTAAAGATTTGCAAAAGTTTGTTCCCAAAAATAGTTTTCTATTGTAATAAGAAAAAATATGAAAGGAGGAAAATTAATTCTGAAATACCAAGTCCTTTCGTTAAAAGGCAAGTTTAATCAGTAAGAGTGCATGTCGGCTTTTATTTTTATATTTATTTATTTTTTTGCATAAGTCAGCTTTTAGATAGTGCGTCTTAGCAAACCTGATTGAATTCAGGCTTACAAGTTCTGACTGTGAATTCTGCACAAGTTGAAGGATGTGCAAAAACTGCAACATCAACAGTTCATTTCAAAAAGATTCCAGAAAGAAGAAAAAAAAAAAAAAACTCCAAACCAAAAAGCAACCCTGTGGTAACATTTCAGCATTAAAAGCTGGGGTTGCCATGGGCACCAGAGAGAAGCTCAGTATAAGGACTGCTGCCTGAGGTTACTGGTGGGGGATGGGCATGCCTAGGATGCACAATATGTGGGGCAGCATCATCAGCTGAATGGTAGTGTCTTCATTCTATGGGGCCCCAACAAATGCCCCATACTGTTGTACTATTGCTGGTCAGTGGAAGACAATGAGTCTATATGCTTGTGATCCTGTGAAGTGAGAAATAACCAATGCCCTAGAATTTATAGAGTGATAAACTCAAGTTCCTGGGCCAGGCGATATGAGCAGGGTTGGAGAGTCAGTTGGTGAGCCCATGTAGCTGCCCAGGTCCTAGTCCTTTTCCTGTATGCTGTACCTTAGGGAAGTTATTGGCCACACATCCTTTGAGGATGCAGGTTAGCTTGGGTCAGAATGAACCGTAAGATGCAAATACAACCCAAAATTTGGTGAGCTCAATTTGGTAAGCTCAAAACCAGCAAAAGAGTCAGGAAGGACTCCTTCCAGAGTCAAATCTCAAATTTAGGATTATTCAGGTAAAGCTCTAGAGTTGCCTTCATATCGCCAAATAAATCACCCCTCCTGATGGAGGTCCAGCTTTCCCGGCAACCTGAACAGACTTTTGGATCAGAAATAATGTGTGTCCTCGGTCTAGAAACACAACCCCGGGGTTAATAAGAGCAATCTAACTTATGACTTCTTACATCCTTTTTCATGAACATTAAAGGTTCTATTCCATAATCATTAAAGAAGGAGCTTTAATGATTAATGGTAAATTGAGAGTAAATAGTCTGCTAGTCTATTAATGTCACAAGGAGAGTGTCTTAAAGACAATGAAAATGGTGGCTCTTACTGGTATAGCAGAGAAAATGAGCAAATACCCAAGTGTCCATGAATAAGACATTCCCATCTTTCCTAAACTTGGGACAAAAGAGACTGAGCAAAGATCTGAATTTTATTCCTTTCTTTTAGCCAATAAGGAGAATTTTAAAGAAAAAGAAATTCATGGAATAAACTAGAAGTGTGCCTCAAGACAGACAAAGGGAATGCAAAATTAAATTCTTGATGTGAAAGGGAAGGCACAATGAAGCCTTCTGGATGAGATACCTTTGGAGAAAATTTCAATTTCAGTTTCTTTTCTTTCATGCTTGCTTTATTTTTTTCACAGATATGCTCTGTGGAAAGCCTGAAAGCCTTTTTATTATTTCTTATTTTCTTTTTCTTTTTACTATGTGGTATACATTCATTTTTTTTCACTTTCTTCCCAATGTTGAAGCAGTTCCCATTTTCTAGTTTTGTTTCTGACACCTAGCTGTGACCAACAATACCTTCCATTGAATCCTTTATTTCATCTGCTCAGTTTCTCTTATTTCCTCCATCTCTCCTTTTCCTTCACCTCCTCCTTACCTCTTATTAACCCTCACAGTCCCCAGTATATTGTGATTCTCATAAAGATATATTTCTTTCTTTTCCCAAGCCTAACCTACTTTTCTACATAAACTCAAGTTTATATCCACGATTCTAACTAAATTCATGAACTCAGTCTTTTTAGCAAACAGGAAACTCATATTAATTTATTATATAGCATATAATTTGGCTTTGTTTTGAGGGCGTTTGCAACAAGCTATTTTCTTTAGGAGAATGAAATATATTTTAGTCTAAGCATAGAACAGCACCACCAACAGCTTTCTAATACATTGACTTGCTAAGTCACGGACCTCTTAGGGTCTCGAACACAAGAATAGGACATGATTTAAACGTTACATGATATTCTTTGTCATTTTTTCATATGGCTTTTCTTGTGGAGGAGCGGTACGTATTCCAATGAGTGGCATTTATGTAAAGAAAACAGATCTTTAGGGAGTTAAATATATGAGAGATGAACTAAAATTTAAAGTTGAATGATAATTTCATTATCTTGAGCTTCTAGGCATGTAGCAATGACATTTGAATGCATTCATAATTTTTCACCATGAAAATCCCAAATTTATGAATAAGTTATTTATAATACCCTCCCTATTTCAGAATATTTGCTGTATTTTTCCTCATGGTTATATTTTGACATTATATTTCTCTGTGTTAGGACCTGAAACACAAGGGAAAAAAATAGTTTTCTTGAAAACAAGGAATCATATTTGCCTGTGGATATGGAAGATGTAAGCTTTTCTTTAGATAATACAGTCAAGTGTTCTTATTTATCAGAAAAGGAAGTCTTCCTTTATATCTACCGAGAAAGGAATTTTTTAAAACTCATGCTTTGACTAAACATTCAGAACTTACACTATACTGGAGTCTCTGTGCGTTAAGGAACTTATCAGAAAATTGATGAATGTAGCAAAATATTTTGTATGAATCAACAATAGAATTTTTTACAAACATAATCAGTTTGGAAATTTCTTTTTTTTTTTTGGTGGTGGTCTTTTCCACTTTGGAAATAAGGCTTCGGGAAAGCATGTTTAATTTTTTTCTCTTTAAAGAAACACTTCACTTTTTCTTTTTTCTTTTTTCTGAGACATGGTCTCTGTCACCCAGGCTGGAGTGCAGTAGTGTCATCTCACAGCTCAGTGCAGCCTTATGTCCCAGGCTTGGGCAATCCTCCCAGCTTTCAGCATCCCAAGTAACTGGGACTACAGGTGCATGCCACCACACCTGGCTAATTTTTGTGATTTTTGTAGGGATATGTTTTTGCCATGTTGCCCAGGGCTTACAATTCACTTTTAATGCAGCAAAATCTTTACTATTTTAAAAATGTATAGAAGTAAGGCGATGAGTGAGTATAAAAAACTTAGGAAAAACTTTTGGATGTTTGTGACAATATAATCATTCATTCCTCATAATATACCTTAGGTCATTACATACAGCAAATTTAAAATAAATGAAATTATATTGAGAAAAAGACTATAATCAGGATTAAATTGATATGTAACATATTTAAGAATCCTTAGAAACTATTTGATGTAATTTTTAAAAACATTTTGAAAGTTATTGTGTTTTCCAAATTCAGAACATGCATTAATTCTACAGGCTCATATAGTAATAAAAATCATGAAATAGAGAATTGTTGTTGTTCACATTATCCTAAAGTAGCCACAAAACTGAAAATCAGATCAAGCATCCAAAACGTGTTCATGCACCAAAGATGATTTTTGATACGTGTCATTTTCAATGTCAAAATGCATGCTCTTAAAACATTTATTGGATAGTTATAACAAATGATCTTTTTATTTAGGAACAGTTTCTCTTTGGAGTATTTTTTGTTTTCTTAGTTGTCACTTGCAGCATTAACTAGCATTTTCCACCAGTTGGACTTAAACAATGATGTTTTTGTTTACACTGTGTTCTAGGAGAGATTTTTAGCATAAATGAATTACAAAGCCTGTGAATTTGGGACATGGATTTTCCTTTATTCATGAAAGCGGAGGTATTATACCAGTAAAATATACTTTCAGGATTGCTGAGGATATCACATTCTTTTAATAGACAACAGTAATTTTCTCCAACTACATTATCTGTGTCAGTCTAATAATTACATGCTATCAGTTTTCTGTCATTTCCTCTGGGATTCCCTGTCTGCTATGCACCACTTTCAACTGTTTCACTTTATTCAGCGTACTCTCTAATTGCCATATCAAAGGTTTACTCGAACTCATTTTTTAGTATAATGCATTTGACCACAAAATCATGCATTTGCAGTTGAGTATGCATTTCCATCAAACTTATAGCTTTAAATTTCACGTAGGAGAAAAGCCTCATATTTTAATGCAGGTTTTGAATGCAGATTTACTACAAAATAAGTGAATAATAATGCCAGGTTATTTTGGAAAGTGTTCTTTTATGCAATCACTGCATTCAATACAATCACAAAATGGCTGCCCAACAGGTGGTCTTTTCAGAGTGTTAAGCCACAACAATCGGAACAAAAAGGACACCAGAATCTAATGTTCTCAGAATTTAAAAAGCTGTTCACTTTCTTTTGTTAATTTTCAGATTTAGCCATGTTCATTATTGTTGAGCCCAAATGCAGGACATTCTTTTTTGACATTTTGCCCTAAATAGACACTGACCGAGGCTGACTCTCCAACTAGCTGTTTTGTCACAGGCGAGCGGAAACTAGTCATGAACAATGAGTGTGCATTCTTGGTTCTTAAATGGCTAAGGAACGAACCAGTTTTGACATGCTGCAAATCTGGCAAAGTCTGGGTTAACAAAAGTATGTTTGACAAAAGATGAAGTCTCTTTTCCTATATTTTCCCCAAAAGTAAGTATTTAATTATGTCCTAACACATTTTCTTATTTTTTGCCTAGAGGATTAGATGCCTTAGTGACAAGCTCATTCACTCTCTGAGGTTATCATGTGGCATTATGGACCATACCATTCAAATACCACCTTTGGAAGAAACTATTCTTTAAGCAATAATTATTCATTTAAGGGGAAAAGGTTTAAAAAATATAACTTTTTGTAGTGTTACCATTACATTAGAGGACTAGCATTTTATAAGCTAACATTGTTTAAGAAGCAATCAGAAAATTGATAAATGTAGCAATGTATTTTTCTAAGCAAAGATCAAGCTACATTAAGTATAAGAGGAAAAACATTTCAAAGACCTTGAATTTATAAATAGATGAATAAAAGAAGGAAACAAAGAAAGTAACTTTTATGCAGTACTTAAATGTGGGACTTAAAGTATACTTTAGAGTTAGTTGTTAAATGCCGTATCCATCATTGTTAAAACCTGTCACCTTTTAAATTGAGGTTTTAAAAAATCAGTATGTACAGGCATGGCATCATTTATATTTCTGTAAGTTAAATAGCCCTTTACTTATGGAAAGAGTCTATTAATTGGTCTTTGTGAGAAGGGTATAAATACAGATTTTATGATAAGAATACTTTGAAGTAATGTATATAAAATAAATTCCTGTTCATCTGCAATAAATATGTAGGAAAGTTAAAATAACTGAAGTGGCTTTGTCTGGGTGACATCATAGAAAGAGAGAAGCAATAAAAATTTGTATTTAAGGGTTTTATTAAAAATGCAATTTAGGGAATGGCATGGGCTGCTCTAAATTCAGCTGTCACCCATACTTTCTGCATCAGAAGTGCTGTTCAAAGAACACTGATGTTCAGAATGGTGAATCTCAGGCATTTGGAATTCTGACTTCACAATAATCAAAAGTAAAATTGCATTATACGTGGTAGAGTTTTTAAAAACCTTTCTATATGACTGTGTCTTAAGCCTTGATACTCAGAAATGTGTGTTTTATAGGTGGAACTTTCAGTTTCCAAGACACATAGTCTTTAAAAAACAGAGTTTATTGTGATGCTCATAGCTTTTATTAGACTGGCCTAGACAACTTTCATTCTTCAAGGATTCTAAACCCTTTTTGGTTAGAGAGTTTCAGCCTAATCACCTAAAATTCTATCTGATTTTTAAAGTAAACCTAAGTTTCCTCATGTAAATTTGGATTGGCCTCAAACAAAACCTAGTAAGAAAGAACCAGGAGGGTAATGGCTAGGTCAGGAAATAGCGTACACCATGCTATTCACTTCCACGCACATTGCATTGGCCAGAACTCAGTTACATGGTTCCTCTCAAACTGCAAAGGCATCTGGGAAGTGTAGTCTTCCCTTTTGTCCAGAGGAAAAAAAAGTACTAGTCAGACCTTAACAGATTCAACCACAGTGAGGTCAAATATTAGAGGTCATTTGGTTTTCCTCTCACTTAGGCATACCCACTTCCAAGTTGGACTTACTTGGGCACACATCTTAAGTGTCTTTGTGACATCTCTGGTCTATGTCACAGGCTGAGTTGATCATTAGCACTTGGGGGAAAAAATTAAAATAATTTTCCAGTGCTTCCAAAGCATTTTAACTGATCAGGATTTTAAGGAAACAGTTTTAATTAGCTTCTGGTGGCATAAAGAAAACAATGTATCTCTATTTGTCTGTTAAACAATGGCACTTAAATTTGTTTAGATCTATGCAAGTGTCAAATCGAAACACAGAACAAAATATACTTTTGTGTAGTGAATTATAATCACAGTCTATTCCTTGAAAATAAAAAAAATAGAATCAATGCTATCAGTGTGCTATTTGAGTAGACGATGGCTCTCTCTGGGTTCTCAAATGTGTATCTATCTATTTACTTATTTTTAGCAGATGATTGTTTTTTTAATCCTCTGGTTCAAAAGTGTGAGGAGAGATATAAGTCTTCAATGTAAATGTTAACATCTAGTAGCATTGGAGATGACTGTCTTTCTATTATGCTCTTGGACAGTTTGCATTATGTTGTAAAACTGGAAAATGGTGCCATAATTAATTTGGGTAACTAGTCCAGCCACACAGACAGAAGCAATTCACCTGCACTTATGAAACTGATTGTTAGAGAGTATCTATTTTGCTGCTGAGACCAAATCAATTTTTCATGATATTGTTATGCTAAGTTGAACATCACACCTTTTATATTCTCCCTATTTGGCCTTGAATAAACATTAGTACAATAATAATCTAAATGGTTTGCAAGTGTCATGAGCAGTTACCCATCTGCTTTGGACAGATTTATACAAATCAATTACATGGACATAAAAGCCAAACAAATAGAGGCAAATCAACAGAAATGAAATGGATGAACTCTTAAGTTTTGTTCATCCTATGTAACCCCTTCAGTAACCAAAGATGGATAAATTATATTCATTAACCTGGAAAAATTAGATGATTTGTACATAATACGTTTGAAACCTATCTATTCCTAGTTATGATGAGTGTTTTGTCCATGATACAGTACAGTTTAATTGAAGATCTACCAAAGGGATTGTTTTGATATGGTATCTTTCTTCCCAGAGAGATTATTCCATGAAATTAGCTTGTATTTGTTTTCCACTCTGTAACCCACTGAAAAACTCCAATTGCTCAGTTATGCTTAGGTAAAAGTGAACATTGGCTGTCAGGAAGGAAGTGTATACATATTTAGTTTTAAGATGATTTCTTAGAACTAACTGAACCTGTGGATAGGGGCTTACCCTGCGAGAGACCAAAGGAAACACTGTTTAAGTTTTCCATTGGGCATTTTTCAAGAAAGTCTTATCAAATTATGTATTATTGCCACGAAAAATTTATCAGTGAAGAGATCGTGCATGTTGTGGAAAAGGTAAGCAAAATCAGAAGCATCTAGCTTTGTAGGGGATGTTCTTATTCCATAAAAGTATGACTTAATGGGATTACTGTTTTAACCATGAGACTGTTAGGGAGATCATTGCTGGGAAACCCTGAGGGAGGAGTTCTCTGTTCTGTTTTCTCTGGTCCTGGTTCTCTGTTTCTGTTAAGTGGAGATACTTTAGTATCACTATGTGTTGGTTGTCTCCTTCCTTGTTAAGGAAGCCTCTGGTTTACAGGATCTGGGCTGAAAATCCCAGTGGCCATCCTCTCAGAGTTCCTTTGGAGAAAACAAAACAGAAAAGAAATGCTTTGGAGGAGGCCATTTTTCTGCTCCCAGTTCTCCAAACTGAGATGATGCATGGAGAAACAGTCTTGTATTACAGAAAGAGAGTATTATGTTGGCTTACAAAGAATGATTTTAATCCTTGACTGGTTAAAGTGAAATAGGCTGCGTACATCGATAGCCATATCTAGGATACCTCATCAGATGTCACCAGCTTGGACAAAAGATTCTTTGAGTCCCGCCTTTTGTGCTATAAATCTACTGTAGAAAATAACCACGGAAAAGTCGTTTTCTTTTAATTGCTATCTCTTCATCTTTATCTTTTGTCATTGTTTTTCTTTGTTTCATGCTAATTTTTCTTGAGTACTTCCTCTGCGGTAGGCCCTCTGCTAAGAGCTTTGCTTTTTCATAGTCTTCCTGGCCTTCTTCCTCTAACACATTCTTCTAAAGTGAGATGTAATGTAAATCTAGCATACTCCAAGCCTTAAATTTTTAGCTTGTTCTGACAGTATGTCCGGGCAATTTTTCTGATTTCCATTTGCCGTATTTGTGTGTGTGTGTGTGTGTGTGTGTGTGTGTGTGTGTGTGTGTGTGTTTTACCAGCACCTGCACACATCTTGATTTCTTAATCACTCAGGGTTGTTGCTTACCATTGTTATGTTTTCAAAGTTCTTCATGCATCAGGATTAATCCAGAGGACGTAAGCTTGGCACTGGGGGAGTTAAAACACTTGAAGAGTAGTGTAAGTTCTTAATTAATACAGAAAGAAGAATCACTTATAATTTATTAAAAATATCCAATGCTGATCCAAATAATATTTTGGAGTAAATGGGTATGTAGTGAACAGTCTTCCATGGTTCCTCATTCACTGATTCTCCCTGCTGGTGTGAGGGCTGTTCAAAGTAGCACTTCACTTTTTGGTTTATTTATTAAGATCCTGCACTCAACTGTAAAAAATTAGCCTCCTAGAGGTGAATCACTTCCTACACTGCAAAGAAGAAATCTGCTCCTATGCAGCAAAGAAGAAAATGCTGCATACATTCCTGAAGCAGACAATAAAGAAAAGATCAAATACGTTTATTGCACAGCCCATTCCAAGTGTGAAATGGGGCAGATGAATGTTTAAGTAATGTGGACTGAGTGTCTGAAAGAGTGATCTTGTTACTACCCATTAGACAAGGGTAATGTCCAAGATGGGTCATGATGGGTTTTTTGGTGAACTTTTGAACTCAAAGCTCTTTAATAATTGAAAATTGGAATAGCTTGAAGAAACATGTTTTCCCTTATGTAGAATATTATGAAAGCTAATAGCATAACTGCACTGGAAGAGACATTGAGGGAGCTCGAGTCAAGCCCTGTGTCAGGTATGCTAAAATTGCCCTGCTATGAATCAAAGTCTCTACTTTAATTATCTGCAAAATGCTCTGGCAGAGGGAATGTTTCTCTCTCCTCCTTCTGTTCTCATCCAGTGTACTGACTGCTGGCTAGTTTACTAAATCAACATTTTCAGAGACTCCCCCTTCCATCTCTAGGTAGCTAATGCCAGTTAGATTTTAAGTCTCTCAGCAAAAATGTATTCTTCAATAAACGCTGCCTCCGGGACAAAGGTGCACACAAGCCTTAGAGGCCAGGAAGGAGCTAAGAGTATTGGTATATTTTTTCCTTGCCTCTCTCCTCCTCCTTCTCTTCCACCTTTGTCTTTGGTACCTTGTTAATAATAAGTAGAGAGGCACAAACATGTCCATTCATACTTGGAAGACAAAAGCTCACACATGGCTCATAGCATATCCCATGGGAAGGGCATATATTACCTTCACCACCACATTGCTCAACTAAGCAATTTTTTTGCCTGTTCATATACAGCTAGAGAAAAACTTGTCAAATAAGCAGTAGTTTGGGGACTGACCCCTAATTCCTACTTCTCATAACACCTCAACAATTATATAAGAAACATCGATTGTACACTCTATGTACACAACTCTCTGTGGTACATTGGATATGCAGCCTTGTCCTCTTTACTTAAATAGATTCACCTGCTTCCTGCCTAGCTGGCCTTCTTGTTAAGCCTGATTACCCTGGGCCAGTGCCTTCCCCACCACACTCTCCCCATCAGAGCTCAGCAGTTTAGTGCTCCATTCCCTGGAGTTTTTGGTAGCTGAGTGCCCAGTGAATGAAGTGAGTGGGGTAATGACTCAACCACACAGATTAATTCAAGATCTCTACTGGGCAGGAGGGAGGCTGCTTTAAAGAAGGAGACAGTTCCCATGCTCTTCACATCTCAATATATGGGTGACCATTGTCTGCCCAACTAACCCTGGATTAGCCTATGTCTTAGAAAGGGCATGCAGTCAGGGTGACAGTATCTCCCTCCAAAGAGTTTGGGGGCATAAACCTGAGTGAAAGTTTCTTTTGGGGATGGGATACCTTCTATTCCCTATAGCAAGGAGTGTTATCCTGCCAGGCAGCCATATCTACTAAAGCTAGCTTTCAGAGGATATGGTGCTGATCAAGCCTCATGCGCAAATGTCAAATACCAGGGCATGTGAGAGGAGTTGTGTAAAATAAGTTAATAAGTAGGCTTCTTTTCTGTAGCAGTTCATCTTTAATATTAGTACCTCAGCAAGAAGACCATCTCTTGAATTCTGTAGTTCAATGGAAATTCTGTTATGGTTGTACTTGGAATGTGCTGAAAAATTCAAAGTTGATCATCCCTATATCTCTTCATTTGAGAAGCCAGTTGCCTTTTTGGTCTTTTCAAGAGGGTAATTTCTCATACTTCTTTTTGCCGATTAATTTTCCTACCTTTGGCCTATACATTTTCCCTGTTATTCTGTTTTTACTCAAGGTTATCTCAGCCTTTCTCCTACTCATCTGCTGCCTAACTTAGCAGTTCTATAAATGTATCTGCCATTTGTTACAGAGGCAAGAACATGGCCTTTGGAGAGGATAAGGGCAGGCTACCCAGCCCTGTCTCTTACAGAGGCCTTCTCACCTTTCTGAGTCTCAAATTCCTGTCTGCAAATAGAGATAATAATACAGTAACCTCTTTGCTTATTGTAAGGATTAAACAAGATAATGCATGAGAAGTCCTCATGCACTACTCAAAATTGTTAGTTCCTGCCAGTTCTTTCTTCCTTTTTCTCCATTTTTGCCTCTTATCTATTAGTAAAAATTCACTGAATTGAATAAAATTGCAGATGTTTGCTATACAGATAATTACCTTAAAAACTACATTTAAACAGACGATAATAAGATATTTAAAAACAGGTCTGTGGCTTATTCAATACCCTTTTCTGAAATTTTTGCTTTGAGGCCTAGAGGTTAAGACCCTGTTTACAATAATAACTTGTTAACCAAATGTAATGTACCCGAGCATAGTAATCCATTCTGCACACTGTAGCCAGAAGCCAGAGTGATTTTTCTAACAAGCAACTCTGATCCGGCCATCCACCTGCTCTTCCCACCGACTCCTTAAGCCAGTGTTTTGCAAGGCTTTTAAAATCTGGACCCTTCTTCCCTCTCAAAGGTCCCTCTCACACTCTTCCTGCCCCATCGTATCACACAGTGCTGCATGCATGACAGCTAAACAATGACAATAAGTTCAATGAATAAATGAAGAACAAGGTGGTTACATTTTCTATAGCTTTTACTGAATGACAGAGTTCAACAGATGGCCTTTCTACTGCAGAAAAAAGTTTATTAATTTTAAATATAATAATTACCTGTATTTGGCTGCTATGAAAGAAGGGACATAATTGGGCAATTCAATCAAAATGTTTTGGATTTTTTTAAAGGCAACCATTATTCCCCCCCATTGGAATTCTCTCTTTTGTCAACTATGTGTATGGTGTGTTTTTTGGAAGACATACTTCTTTACTACAGTTCACAGCACATGGTTAGCTTTGAATGGGAATCAATTATATTAACCTATGTGCCTATGTATTAGATGTGTACCAATATTAAGAGTGGAAAGATAGAAACACCTATGTTTTCCCATGTGCTTTCATAAAAAACTTCCAACTCCAACACAGTGGGAAAAAATATGCCGAAAAATAAAATTATTTCACCACAAATTAAATCTTGCTTTTCTGCTGGAACTGGTTACTTGAAGATGATTTTCCAGAAGAGGGAGACAGACAATACACATGATATTTAAGTAAATTAGGTAGTTTGTTGGAAGATGCTGAGTGTTACAAGGGAAAAAAAAATATAGAGCAGGTAAGAGGAGTCTGGAGTTGGGGTGAAGGGGAGGTGGGATGTGCCCGGATCAGGGTAGAAACCATTGTAAGGCTACCAAATGGAGGAAAAAAGTCAAAAACAACAACAGGACACCCAGTTAAATGTGAATTTCAGATATACAGCCAAAACTTTTTCTGTATATGTGAGTCCCATGCTAAATTTGGGAATTTGGGGCATGTGCTAAGATGCTATTCATTGCTTATCTGAAATTCACATTTAATGGGTGCCCAGTATTTTGTCTGGCAATCCTATCCCATTGAAAGTAAGATTTCAGCTAAGATACGAGGGGATATGGAACAGTAACCCAGGAGAGCATCTAGGCAGTGAGAAGGCTAGTGTGGTGGGGCTCAGGAGTCAAAGGGGACTTGTCAGAGGAGGAAGGGGGGTGGTGCAGGCCAGGCAGATCATGTAGGGGCCTAGGCCTTTGGAAGGACTTTGGTTTTTATTCTTGAGTGAACTGAGAATCCATTGTAGGATTTTCAGCAAAGAAGTGACGTGAACTGACTTCCGATTGTGAAGGATCATTCCGGCTGTTGTGTTAAAAATAGAGAGCCGAATGGCAAGGTCAGCAGGGGGACCACAGGGGGCTTTTGCAGTGATCCAGGGGATTAGTATGATGGCGGCTCAAGCTGGCGTGGTAGCAGCGAAGCAATGAGAGAGGGTTAGATTTTGAATATATATTGAATGTAGAGACCACGGCATTTTCTGACAAAATGTAAGATAGGAGTTAAAGACGGCCTCAAGGTTTTTTGACCCAAGGGCCTGGAAAGAAGAGAATTGCCATGCACTGAGATGGGAAAGACGTGACTGGAGCAGGTCAGAGGAAAAGATCAGGAGTTCGGTCTTCAAAGTGCAGAGTTGACATGACTCCAGACATCCAAGGAGGAGATTTTGAGTGGGCCACTGGATACTGGAGTCCGGTCCAAGCAGGAGATGTAAATTTTATGTTCTCTATAATCTCCACTTAAATCAGCGTTCCCAAAGGGAAAAGACATGTCACAATTCTCCCAAGGAAATGTTTGTTCCTCCCTTCTAGCTTTAGTTAAAAAAAATATATCTTTCTTTGAACCTGTTGCTTTGTTTAGCTTCCTATCAACCATCCATCACTGTTGAAAGACAGGGGCTGTTTGATGCTTCATGACATTTCTTTGCTTTTCTGCTCCTTGAAATCCAGGAAAGTGGGAGAGTTGTTTTTCCTGCACTAGATTCCTTCTAGTGAGATTTTTCTCAAATTTGCCTTTTCCAGCCCAATTTTAGGTACTCTTGGTCTTTTTCATTTTGACTTTTGACTCTTTCCAAATATTTTCAGAACTTTTAAAGTAGGATTTAAAGTCACACAAGTGTCCAGGCTGAGGCTTGCTGAATTCTGAGTTAATACGGAATATGTATCTAAGAGGGAAAAGGGATAGAACCATTTGGAAAAAGAACATTTGAACCTAAAAAAATCTAAGGTCCCTAAATTTCAGGGACCTAATAGCTGGGGCTAGATTGGAGAAGGTAAAATCTGAAAGAAGATTTTTATATTTGAATTTATTCAGAAGTGAGATTCTGATTATTTTTAGTTTTTAAAATAGCCTTGCATAGCATCACATAATTTTAAATTACACAAGATCTTGCCAAATTGGTCCAAAAACATTGGATTAGGAATAAAGTAATTCAGTTTTAATCCTGATCCTTTAACTACTTAGCCATGAAGCTTGGGTAATCTTTTAACTCTTGACATGTCCCAGTTCTCACATCTAAAAGATGAGGAATCAGCACTGTTACATACTCCTTCCCGGAGTAAGATGAGATGTAACTCAGATTATTGTATGAGAAAGCACTTTGAAAACATAAAATATGCTACAAATTCAGTGGATTATTGCTGTATTGTCAGCAGTATCATTTTATCCAAGAAGAATTTCTTCTACTATAATAACATAAAACATAAAATTCGACTCATTGGCAAAATATAAAACAGGAACATACTTTTATTTCTTGAGGGAGAAGAGTGTCCTTTCGGTAACGGTGTTTCCTTGATGAAATGAATAAGAGTTTAACTATTGAGTGATGCCTAATTACTGTTATATTTCCCATTTGAAGTTTCAGATTTGTAATTATTGCTGAGAGCAAGAAAATATCAGGAAGATTTGTGGTTTATGGAAGAATAGGCACCTTCCAAAGTTAATCTTGTCTCCCTATTGCAGGTAACTAGTATCTTCAGCTAGAAATATCAAATGCAAATCTGTTAATCAATTTGTTTAACACAGAGATTTTAATTTCCCATTCATATCAGTGTCTGAATACCCCTGAGTTTTACACAATGCTTGTCCTCCTTCAGTTGGTTTGTACAGTATTGTTTTTTCCAGTTACAAATAGAGAACATTAGGCATGTGGGTTATCATTTTTAATTGAGCTAAATTAAGCTAATCATAAACATTTATTCTTCTTGCCAGTAATTAGTTTAGGAAGAAACATGTGATACAATTCTGGCCAATGAGACATAAGAGGTCTATTTCTTCTGTTGTCCTATATTGTTTTATCTGGACGTGGTACCTGGAAGTGTGGCAGCCATCTTGCCACCATGAAGTGGCCTAGAGGCTTCAGATCAGAAACATGAGAACTTAGGTCCTCAGTGACAATGTTATAGAGCTTGTGAATTAACCAACTTGGACTTTTCTTTACATATAATAATAAGCCCTCCCGTAGTTTAAGCCAGTTGAATAGAAGTTTTCTGTAATTTGCATACAAAAGCTGCATAATGAATACAGGTTAAATATCACAAATCCCAAAATTAGAAATCTGAAATGTTCCAAAATCTGAAATTGAACGCCAGCATGGCACCTCAAGTAGAAAATTCCACGTCCGACCTCACGTGAGGAATGTCAGTCAAAATGCAAAACTTCATTTTGTGTACAAAATTACCTTCAGGCTGTGTGTATAACGGGTATATGAAACAGAAATGAATTTCATGTTTAGACTTGGGCCCCATCCCCCAAGATACCTTATTATGTATATGCAGATATTCCAAAATCTGAAAAATTATGAAATAGAAAAGTCTTCTGGTTCCAAGCATTTCAGATAGGGGATACTTAAACTATACACAAACCCTAATAATGTTTACCTCTCCTGCTTGTTTTCATTCATGCCTCCTCTTGATCCTGTTAATTATGCTTCTTGGGTGTTTCTGGAACCCCCTAATTTTCTTGAAGCAACTAGGGCTGTTGTCAGTGCTATGGGGAAGAACACATACTAGTTAAAGCTTAGGAGGGCAGAAATTCCATCAGTGTATTCCCAGCCCAGCACAGTCCTTGTTATTCCATACATGTTGAATGAATAGACTTTCTATAATTCCTTTTTTTAATCACAATAACACATTGATTTGATAGTCTCAGCCAAGTGACGAAGGTTAACAGAATGAATGCTCTTTTAATTCCTTTGTTTGGATTTTACCTTATACAGGTAAATAAAGGTCAGAGGCCATGACCTTTCAAGCATCAGTCATATTTTTTTCTCTAGATTTGTTAATTGGCATGAGAGTTCATCTACCCCTTGTCTTTCTATTGAGGCAGAAAAATGAGATCAGGATTCTGAGAGCAGGAGAAAAAAAAAGGCAGTGAAAAGCTGCTATTTAATAGGCTGCCACATGAAGGCTGGAGTTCTTTAGCAATGCAGTGAATTTCAAAGCATAATTCCCAGGCTATTAAAGCCTAGATGTTTAAATTAACTGAGATGATATAGGAAAGAAACAGAATTGCCATAGTTAAAAATCAAAACTACACTTTATGATTGGTTATACTTTCCTGTATACTGCTAGATATTTGTATGGTTTTGTCAGTAATACATAAATAACTTGTTAATTTTCATCCCTCTTTTAAAATTACATTCTAGTAAATCTTTTAGGTAGCTTTTTTTCCATAGTTGGAAGCTATATGCTGGGATAGCTACTCACTCCAGAGGCTAGTACATACAGGTCAGGATCCTGTGTAAGAAATACAAGAAGTAGAAACAACTTGGGTATCTCCTGCTTGGGAAATGAATAAATAAACTCTGGTTTATTCATATATTTGAGATATTTAAATAGCAATTTAAATTGGTAAAGTAGAGCTACATCAATCAGTATGGTTAAAACTCAAAACCAATATTTAGTGCAATGTAGCAAGTTTCAAATATGATATAATTAACAGAATATGTTAAAAACAAAACAATGCTAAAAATGCCTGAGAATGATGCATATGAACTTCAGGAATGTGATTCTCACTGGAGAGAGAGAAAGGGTGGGGGGGGGAGGTATGTTTGAGAGGAAAAGAGAGAAAGAGAAAGGGTTAGATTTTATCTATGTCTGCACTTGGCCTAGTTCTTTAAAACTAAAAACTTGAAGCAAATATTAACATTTATTAAGTCTAGGTGTCAGGACACAGTTGTTTGATATATGATTTTTTTGTACTTTTCTGTATGTTTGAAAAGTTTATAGTTTTTTAATGGACTCCTAATTTCACAGTTCTAGAATGGCAAAAAAAATCTATTAACTTGATAATCTAAAATTATATACATAATTCAAACTTTAATTTTTAAGATAACTTGGAAGAAAATTGTATTCCTTAGTGATTTAAAGCAGTGTAGACAAAGACCATCCTACAAAGGCCATTTAAAGACAAGAAAATAGTACTTGTAATAAATTGGATTTCTCAGATAGTGCTGTGGTTACCAAAAACTACAAGTCACAAGGATAAGAACATTTGAAGCATTCTGTCATGTAAGGATGGGTTATTTTTGAAAGTGTCCCTACATAAAAGGACTTTATTTTTTAGAGAGGTTTTAGGTTCACAGCAAAAATGAGAAGGTACAGAGATTTCCCATATACCCCCTTCCCCCACATAGGCAGGACTCCCCCATTATCAATATCCTTCATCTGAGTGGTACATATGTTATAATTGATGGACTTATACTAACAAGGCATTTTCACACAAAGTCCACACTTCACATTGATTCACTCTTGGTGTTGTACATTCTATGGGTCTAAGCAAATGTATAATGGCATGCACCTATTATTATATTATCAGGGAGTATTTTCACTGCCTCTAAAGGTTTCTGTGCTATGCCTATTCATCTCTACCCTTCACCTTCCCCCACTCAACCCTTAGTAACTGTTGATCTTTTTACAGTCTTCATAGTTTTGCCTTTTTCAGAATATGGTATAGTTGGAATCATTTAATATGTAGCCTTTGTAACTTGGTTTCTATCACTTAGTAATATGCATTTAAATTTCTTCCATGTCTCTTCATCATTTGATATTACATATATATATATATATTTTGAGACAGAATCTCACTCTGTTGTCCAGGCTGGAGTGTAGTGGTGCCATCTTGGCTCACTGAAGCCTCAAACTCCTGGGCTTAAGCAGTCTTCCCACCTCAGCCTCCCAAATGGCTGGGACTACAGGCTTGAGCCACCATGCTTGGCTCAAAGGTTTTTTTTTTTTTTTTTTAATTTAAGTTCTAGGGTACATGTGCACAACATGCAGGTTTGTTACATATGTATACATGTGCCATGTTGGTGTGCTGCACCCATTAACTCATCATTTATATTAAGTATATCTCCTAATGCTATCCCTCCCTCCTCTCCCCACCCTACAACAGGCCCCAGTGTGTGATGTTCCCCTTCCTGTGTCCAAGTGTTCTCATTGTTCAATTCCCACCTATGAGTGAGAACATGTAGTGTTTGGTTTTCTGTTCTTGTGATAGTTTGCTGAGAATGATGGTTTCCAGCTACATCCATGTCCTTACAAAGGACATGAACTCATCCTTTTTTATGGCTGTATAGTATTCCATGGTGTAAATGTGCCACATTTTCTTAATCCAGTCTGTCATTGATGGACATTTGGGTTGGTTCCAAGTCTTTGCTATTGTGAATAGTGCCGCAGTAAACATACATGTGCATGTGTCTTGATAGCAGCATGATTTATAATCCTTTGGGTATATCCCCAGTAACGAGATGGCTGGGTCAAATGGTATTTCTAGTTCTAGATCCTTGAGGAATCGCCACACTGTCTTCCACAATGGTTGAACTAGTTTACAGTCCCACCAACAGTGTAAAAGTGTTCCTATTTCTCCACATCCTCTCCAGCACCTGTTGTTTCCTGACTTTTTAATGATCGCCATTCTAACTGGTGTGAGATGGTATCTCATTGTGGTTTTGTTGGCTCAAAGTTTTAAGAGGTATTGCATTTTGGCAATGCAAGCACAAGAAGAAATGGAAGTAATAAGGAACTGGGACCTAAAAGAAATATATCTGAGATATGGAATCATTATTTACAAGGTGGATATCCTCCAGGTTCATTCACGGCACATATTGAGCAGTTACTTACATTCAACCAACATTGCCCATTTTTACCTTCAACACTAAGAAAATATAAAATAAAAATTATGTTTACTGTGTTTAAATTCTTACTAAAATTTCTAATAAAGTTGATTTTTTTAAACTAGCTCTTTATAATTCAGTATATTATTCATAAAATAACTTAAAATATATTTTCTTTATTTTTTGAGACAGAGTTTCACTCTTGTTGCCCAGGCTGGAGTGCAGTGTTGTGATCTCGGCTTACTGTAACCTCTGCCTTTCGGTTTCAAGTGATTCTTCTGTCTCAGCTTCCTGAGTAGCTGGGATTACAGGCACTTGCCACCAAGCCTGGCTAATTTTTTGTATTTTTAGTAGAGACGAGGTTTTACCATGTTGGTCAGGCTGTTCTCAAACTCCTGACCTGTGATCCGGCTACCTCGGCCTCCCAAAGTGCTGGGATTAGAGGCATGACCTTAAAATATATATTTTTTAAAGTTTTAAGATTCATTGGAACTAGATGGTAAATGGTGATTACTATTTTTCCTGGCATGAGAGTTAAGATATATTTTTTAAATCTGAAGATCTTGGTAAAGTCCAAATGCCTAACATTAAATTTTTTAAATAGTATCAAATTTTTTTAAAAAATCTATATTTAGGCAACATAAAATCACTTTCAAAGGATTATTTTTTTAAAGTGGCTCCAGAAAATTTGAATACATGTGAGATTGCTTTTCCCCCTCCCCGTGACACTTCCTCCAGGAAACCTTAGCCACAAAGAATGTATAAAAGTGTTAGAAAATGTGAGGATTGTGAAATGTTCACATGCCTCTGCTTTTTAAAAAAGTCAACATGCAAGGCTGGCAAACTGCTTTCCCTGTGTAAAAAGTAGGGACAGTGATTCAGTGCTCAGAAGAAATGAGCAAACAGGCTGGGTGCAATGGTTCATGCCTGTAACCCAAGCAGTTTGGGAGGCCGAGGCTGGTGGATCACCTGAGGTTGGAAGTTCAAGACCAGCCTGGCTAACATGGTGAAACCTCATCTCTACTAAAAATGCAAAAATTAGCTTGGATGACAGAGTGAGACCCCATCTCTTAAAAAAAAAAAAAAAAAAAAAAAATTTAAAATAAAGTCTAAAGCTTTAATGACATAATTTTATTGAATGATGGCGATTATTGTAAAGCATTTTCATTTGTAGATTTATAAGCACCAATTAGAATGATTTTTTTTCATTTCTAAATCTTTTGATTTTTTAAATCACCTTTGTGCACATAGCTATCTTTAGCATTTTTCAACTTAGGAACTATGTCAAGTAAACTTTGGTGGATAAACATCATAAAAGATCAAATACTGTTACAGCATTTAGCAAAATCAAATGGTCCAGGTTCTTGTCACAAAATATTGCATGATTAAGCTCTTCTCATTGAGTACCTGGCTGGAAATACTATTTCCTTGTTGTCCTTGGAAATATATGGTTCACTCCCTCATCCTTGAGTATGAGAAAACTCACCTAGAACGTGCATCTTTAGACTCATGGTCTGAGATTTTGCTTACATGATCAATTTCACCAACGTCATCTAGGGTCTAGAATACTGCCTGCCCTCTGTCTCTCTGTGTTCACCTGCTGCTTTAATGATGGTGGAAATTCTTCTGTTTTCTTCTACTTGCTATTATGGGCAAAACATGAAAAATTCTGAACTCTTAACTGTATTCACTAAAAATTAAACAAAAAGGACTCTAAAGATGGTGTTTCTCCAGACTTTCATACCTTTTTGAAAGATGATGTAATACTTTGGCAATGCTATATTAAAACTGAAGGATGTTATAATAATGATCATTTATTTTCCTATCACTGTATCTTTTTAGGTAATTCCATCAATGTTCCATTTCCTTTTTATTTTAGTCTTTATTTTTATAGCATAGTTTGGAATAATTGATTAGTAATGATTAAATAATTCATAGGATAATGAGATAGTAAGTTTTGAAAGATACAGAAAAGATCTCATAATATGTCTTAGATTTATGAATCCAAAGAACCCATATGAGATTTACAAAATAGGTGCTTTATTCTATTTTTAAAAAGTAAATTTTCTCTTTGTCATTTGGAGGATAGCTAAGAAAGAGTAAAAGTCGTGAAATATTAATTCTTACAGTTAGAACTGCTGAAAAAAGAAGCCCCAAACTAAAATTTTTTACAATGAACCTGGATGCTATCTCTTGGATCAGAAAGTATTTCCAGTTAATATCACTGAAAAAACAGTATTTTTTTCAGGCCAGCTGCATTTTCATCAGTCTAGGTAACAGGGTCAGGGGTCTTAGCTCATGCTTTCTTTGTTGGAAGTGCCCTTCATTCCCCAAAGGTCTGGGCACATGAGGCTATTTTGTTCTTGGAGATTCTACCATTTGAGCCACAGGTCATTGTTCTGGGGTGGACAGTTGGCCCAGGTTGAGAATATCAACTCCTGTTTCAGATTTTGAATCATAAGGAACAAACAGGGTATACTGGAAGCAAAGAGCTAGGTCAGAAATAGCTCCACGGGGCCCAAAGCCCTGGGAAAGCCTAAATTGCAAGGAAGCAGAAAGGAGGAAATCTTCAGAGAAGCCAAGCTCCAAAGGGAAAGAAGCGGGTGTGCAGAATCCAGACAATGTGGCCCAGTGAGGGATAAAGGGTAACAAAATCTGCCTAAACTTCCTGCAGTTTGGATTCTTTACATTCTTTATACCACCACCCCTTTATTTTAGAATTGGGCTCCTGTTTCTTGAAAACAGCAAATCTCTAAAACAGAAACTAGTGCCAGGAATAGGATTGCTCAAGCAACAGATCCTCAGTGAAAATGCAAAACTAACCGTGGAGTTAAAGCCAAGAGGAGGGATAGGGGTTGGGGGTGGACAGAGAGGATACCCTGTTCTATGGAAAACTGGTGCTTTGAAGGTAAGTGATAACAAAAGAGCTGAGCAATGGCCTATTATCTCTTGGGACCCAAATCACATGTGCAGGTTGTCTGACTAAAAGCAGATAAGAGAAAGGCAGGGAAAATGACCTATTTCAAAAGGGAAATCTGCTGAGATTGCTGGAGACCAGGTCCAGATATTATTCATGAGTTTGAAAAAGCTCAAGGGGCCAGCAATTGAAAGGAGAATATCTAACAGTACCCAGACTAGTGTGGGAATCCTAAGCCTTTCCCACAGGATAAACATGTTGATGCCCAATCCCAACCCCACCAACCCCTTGTAAAACACCTTTATAGACTGGAATGTAACCTGTGGAAGGGAGAGATCTATAGAGCAGAGTAGGGAAGAGGCGCTTTCCAGTCCTTGCAAACAAGCCTCTTTCCAATCACTTGTGCTCCTTTATTCTCTCGAGGACAAGGCTGTTGAAAGAAACAATGGGGACAGAAAGCTGAATAAGGAAAGTCCTGAAGGAAAAAACATCATCAGGCAGCCTCGTGATGAAGGGAGCAAATTTATCCCACAGAAATTCCTGGCATCACATTTCAGTCAAAGATGTACTCAGGACAATGATTAAGAGCCCACTAATGTTCTGGAGTAGTTATCACCAGAAGAACCTTAGTCTTGGACAAGTACCTATCCTAACTCCTATCAAGATGGTGTTGAATCTTGAGCCTCTTCTGCAGGCTCCAGACTCAAGTAGAAAAGGCTGCTGGCACCAGACAATAATTACTCAAATGGAGAGAAGACTCCTCTCTTAGGTCCCTAAGAAGGGTAGGCCTGAGGACAATGGAAAGAGGGAATCCTAGTGAGATCCTAGGACTCCCAAAGCATGACTTAGGAAGTTATTCTATTACCCAGGCAAGAAACAGACTCATGGCATTTATTGGTCTGGACTAGTGATCAGTGTATGATCCTGTTTTCTAAGTTCCTTCCCTACCACCAAGTCAACCTCCTTTTCTAACTGATAATTTTTAATTTTCATTTTCCCTACTGAATGGCTGGTGTGCTGATAGTAAAATGTGTCACTAAATGTGGAGGATGTCATTCTGACAGGATGATGATCACATGGACCAGATGCAGAGTGGGGAATAGGTATTTGTAGCTGTACTTATAATACGGGATCATGTTAGAAAAGAACATCTTGAGGGATAAGTTTGCTCTGCAGAAATGAAATACAGTGGTAAGTCACTGGTGGAATCCACCTAGCCCACATCTTCTTGGGAATGATTCCGAAGCCTACATTTTCTATGAGGTGACCACAATTTCAAGGCTGCCACAAATGGTTGTACAAGGTTGTATGTAAATTGCAAACTTCTACAAAGAGGTTCGGCCCCATCTGGCCACAGTTGACTGAGATGCCTGGTCACACTGACTCTGATTTAATCTCTGGAGAATATGAGCTAAGAAACACAAAACATGAGTTAAGCAGCAGTCACTGGAGTTGTGAAGTTCTAGAGCTGAGTTCAGAGTTTGCACCATAGCAGCTCAAACACATTAACAAGCCGAGGCTCTGAAGACAGGACTAACACGACACTCCATGTGGGGAAGCAGAGATAAAAAGGTCTTCGGAGAAACCAGTCCACAGAAAGATAATACAGTAGATATATAGACGATTATGTTTAAGATTAAAAAAACAAAGGCAGAGTGACAGAGACAAAGGCAGAGGGAGAGCAGAAACAAGGTGATTAGAGGACAGAGACAAACAGAGTAAGGGGCAGTCAGAGACACAGAGTTTAATTGCTGGTGACTTTCTAGATCCTACAATGTTTCACTGTACTTCCTGCAATGAAGTTCCAGATTTCTGCTCCTTTATAACAACTCCTCTTTTCCAAACTATTGGTAGGTTTCTGACTCTTGTAACCAAACCTTTTTTGTTTGTTTTTTAAGACAGGGTCTCACTCTGTCACCTAAGCTGGAATGCAGTGGGTCACTGCAGCCTCGACCTTCTGGGCTCGAGCAATCCTCCTACCTCAGCCTCCCAAAGTGCTGAGATTACAGGAATGAACCACCAAACAATTCTTGACCTCAACAACTGCTCCATGAAAGAATTTCCACATAACAGTAGCTGCATCTTTCAAATGTTTAATTTGTAACCGTGTAATGAGAGGTGACAATGTGCTAGCAGCCCTCACTCTCAGTGCCTCCTCGGCCTTGGCGTCCACTCTGGCGGCGCTTGAGGAGCCCTTAAGCCCACCACGGCACTGTGGGAGCCCCTCTCTGGACTGGCTGAGGCCGGAGCCGCCTCCCTCACTTGCGGGGAGGTGTGGAGGGAGAGGCGTGGGCGGGAACCGGGGCTGCGTGGGCACTCGCAGGCCAGTGTGAGTTCCGGCAGGCGCAGGCAAGGGCTCGGGAGCCCCATATGGACGCCGAGCGGCCGGCTGGCACTGCTGGCCCAGGGCAGTGAGGGGCTTAGCACTGGGGCCAGCAGCTGTGGAGGTTGCACCTGGTCCCCCAGCAGTGCCAGCCCGCGGGGGCTGCACTCAAATTCTCACCGAGTTTAGCTGCCTCCCCGCCGGGTAGGGCTCTGGACCTGTAGCCCGCCATGTCTGAGCCCCCCAACTGCAGTGGGGTCCTGTGTGGCCTGAGCCTCCCCTATGGGCTCCGCCCCCTGCTCCGTGGTGCCGGGTCCCATCCACCGCCCAAGGGCTGAGGAGGGAGGTGCGGCTGGGGACTGGCGGGCAGCTCTGCCTGCAGCCCAAGTGCAGGATCCACTAGGTGAAGCCAGCTGGGCTCCTCAGCCGGGTGAGGACTTGGAGAACTTTTCTGTCTAGCACTCTGTGTCTAGCTCAAGGATTGTAAATGCACCAGTGGGCACTCTGTCTAGCTCAGGGTTTGTAAATACACCAGTCAGTACTCTGTGTCTAGCTCAAGGTTTGTAACTATACCAATTGGTACTCTGTTTATAGCTGACTCTGTATCTAGCTGAACCTAGTGGGGACTTGGAGAACTTTTCTGTCTAGCACTCTGTCTAACTCAAGGATTGTAAATACACCAATCAGCTCTCTGTAAAGTGGACCAATCAGCAGGATGTGGGTGGGGTCAGATAAGGGAATAAAAGCAGCCTGCGCGAGCCAGCAGTGGCAACCCGCTCTGGTCCCCTTCCATACTGTGGAAGCTTTATTCTTTCACTCTGCAATAAATCTTGCTGCTGCTTTCTCTTTGGGTCCATGCTGCCTTTATGAACTGTAACACCACGAAGGTCTGCAGCTTCACTCCTGAAGCAGAGACCACGAACCCACTGGGAAGAATGAACAACTCCAGATGCGCTGCCTTTAAGAGCTGTAACACTCACCACGAAGGTCTGCAGCTTCACTCCTGACAGTGAGACCATGAGCCCACCAGAAGGAAGAAGCTCCAGACACAGCTGAACGTCTGAAGGAACAAACTCCGGACACACCATCTTTAAGAACTGTAACACTCACCACAAGGGTCTGCGGCTTCATTCTTGAAGTCAGTGAGACCAAGAACCCACCAATTCTGGACACAATAATGTATGTACTGCCTAATAACTGGGGTATTGTAAAGGTGAGGCTCTCAAAAGAGAGGTACTATAATTTCTTTGTAACATCCTAATTGCTGTCCAAAACCAGACCTGGTTTTATAATATTAGCTAACATTTACTGAGCAATTCCCTTGGGACAGACAGTTTCAAACATACATGATCTCACCTCTTCTTCATAACAATAAGGTAGTTTCTGTTACTGTCATTCCCATTTCACAGACTGGGAAATGAGGACAAAGACAGATTAAGTAAGTTGTTCAAAGTCACACAGTCAATAAAGGGATAAAGCTGGATCTATTGTTTATTTACATGAATACTGACATCTTAGAAATTAAGAAAAACAAGTTCATACATCCATTTAAAATTCATTTCAGTCAATAAATTTTTGTTGAATGCCTATTATATGCAAAGTACTGATTTAAACTAATAAACTGGTTAACACCAATGTTACAAATATAAAGTCCTTTTAAAGTATCAATATCAAAATAAATTTTCCTTTCTGTGGTCCACAAAAGAAAAAAGATGTACCAGCACTTTTAAATTAAGTTTTTCAATTTCCAAAATACCTCCTTTAAAACAGAAGGGAATAAATTCCAACAATGCTATTTTCAACACATTCATTATTTAAAAACTTACTGGAATATCTGAAGATTACTTGCTGCAAGCTGGACTCGTGAAAATAAACCTTGACTTCACAGAGAAGTCTACATTGATAAATATATATCCGTTGAATTAATAACAGTGTAAGTTACACATATGTATACAAAAAAGTAAAATGACAAGGATGGAGAGGAGTTTTTCATGGAAGGTGGTGGGTTGCCATGGATTCTGCTTCTCTTGATTTTCTGAGGAGGGCTTGTTTGAGGGCACTAATTTTCTCATCAAGTTCAGCCAGTGAATAGTTCTGCTGTAAACAATAACGACACAAATTGCTGAATAAGATTCTGAAGTATCTTAATGCAGATAAAGTGCCAAATGAACTATAAATATTTAAAATATTCAAAAGCATGATCAAATGGGTTTTTTTCCCTCATGAGAATAATCTTAAAACTGCACAACTATATATGTTGACTATATCATAAATTTAAAGGCATAAAATAACAAGGCTTAAATATTTCTCTTTTCTAATGATTAAGCTCTCCTGAACCTTTTATACTTTGAAAGAATAAGTTTACAAAAAAAAAAAAAAAAAAGCCTGATTATTAGACACTGGAGCCTATTTGAAGATGGGAGGAGGGAGAGGACTGAAATATTGCCTATCGGGTATTATGCTGATTACCTGGGTGACAAAATTATCTGTACACCAAACCTCCGTGACATGCAATTTACCCATGTAACAAACCTGAAAACCCCTTGAGCTTAAGTAAAAGTTGGAAAGAAGAAGAAAAATGCTAATTATACTACTACCCGGAGAAAAAAATCATTTGAGATATCAGCTATCCCTTTTAATAGAAAACTTTCTATGTTGATTACTAAAGTTAACCTGAAGTGGAAAACAGTGAAGAAAACACTCCTTTTGCTTTCCAATAAAAATTGGATTTGTTCAAGTCTATCTATGTGAACACCCTCACTTGCATTAATATTTCTAATTTAGACACAAGTATTATGTGGTGACTATTAGGGGGTAAAGAGAAAGGGAAATTGGGACTGAGTGCTAATAGGTACAGGGTTGGGGCGGTGATGGAAATGTTCTAGACTTAGTGGTGATGGTTGCACAACATAGTGAACATACTAATAGCCACTTTAAAATTATGAATTTTATGTTATGTGAATTGTATTTTTAAAGCAGCAACAAAGTGTTACAGTTTACTACATAAGAGAGTAACTTTTAAAAACCTGATTATTCTCATAATCAATAGTAAAAAAAGTTAACTTTAAAAATAACTGCTTAAAATACCTAGAAATTCTCTCCTGAGGGATCAACTACAATAATTTACTTCTGGAAAAAATAATTGCTATCAAAAAATTTACTCGGAATTTTTTAAGAAAAAAAATGCTACTCTTAAAAATTAGAAAGTCTTCTCCAACTTTAAATTCACATTACCACTATTAAAGTCTAGCAAAGCCTTATTATTTAAGGTTCAACTAATTAGTAAAGTAGCACTTTAGACAGGGCCAGCTGAAGTCAAACTCTGCCAAACACCCTTTTTGATGTAGATGCTACTAATCAGAAGTGTTCACAAAAGGAAGGGATGGGGGGAGACTTAAATTACTTGAGCACTTACTATTTTTAAGCACTTAATGAATGACACATCCTTGTACTACTAAAAGCAGGACAAAGGTTTTATTTATTTAACCTATCTGAGTCATTCCATGCCCTTAAAAGAATTTTTCTATTTAAGTATATTAGTTTATACTGCCCTTTTCTTCAGTCGTAAATTGTACCAGGGTATGACCTAAAAGCAACCATAGTAGAAACTTTTATTAATAAGAAAGGTATAAAACTAATCAAACTATTTCAGAAACCAAAATGAAAATGCAGTAACTTACTTGAGGTGGTTGAACTTTTCTTCTTTTTCCAGAAAAGCTCTAGATTTAAAAAAAAAGTAATCAACGTTTAAAAAAATCTAAGCATTATTTTTTTCTTTATGAAATACCGTACAAATTACGTACAGCCTTGGGAACTCTGACAGAAAGAAAGCCAACCAATTTACCAATACCAATTATTGTCTGTAACCAACATCCACCTTATATTCTGCAAGTTACCCTCTAAAGAGGATGACATTAACTATATATAATAATAATACTGCAGCAACATGCTTATCTTTGGCAATACATATTTTCCCATCAATTACCAGCTTCTAATGAGCCTGGGTGATTGTGGAAAGAGGTGCTCTGGGGATTTTCTGCTTAGTTTTTTTTTATAACCTTTCCATCCCAGGGTGTTGAACAAGCGAAGTGACAATAGACAAAGGAAAAATATAATCTGGTATATGAGGCCAAGAGGTGAAAACACACACACACACACCCTGGACTGACTATAATGGACACTGTGGTTGTTTATGCAAGGAGCTACCTATCCACTGCTTCTCTGTGTGGCCCAAGCCAATGGCTTCCTGGTCTTATCAGTGACTGAAATGGGCATGGGTCCAGTTCTGGCCAATGAGTAAAGGAGAAGACTGCTGGAGATTAAGAGGAGAACTTCTGGAAAAAGCTTCCTCACATCTTTTGAGAGAAAGCCCTCAAAGAAGGCAGTTTCTCAGGATACTGCCGTATCTGGGTAAGACACCTGAAAGTGCTGTAGCCATCTTGCCATCTGCCTGGGAAAGAAGGTAACACCAAGCAGAGTTAAGAGGGGAAAGAAACCTATTTTCTTACAATTATGATTTAGTCACTGAATCAATTAAATCTGAAGCTTGTGCTACCATGGACTTCCTATTTTATAGTTTACATAATGTTTAAGCCAGTTTTGAGTTCAAATTTCTTACAGTTGAAGCTGACAACATTCTCATTGATCCACTAATGAGCCTTTTAAATCTTGGTCTAATGAATTCTTCCTAGACTTTTTCTTAGTTTCACACAAGCACTAGCTTTTAAATGGCAAATTAGTAAACTAGTATATTTAACAAACTGAATCTCAGAGACAAAATGTTCTCATGAGCATTTCTGACTATTGAAATTTTGAAGATAGCATTAAAACTCACATTTTCCTTTGTGTCAAAAGTTGATTCAAAGAACATCTAGGTATGCTTCTTATCAAGTTACAATAAGTTGGAAATCATTAAGTATTAGAATTAGTAATTATGAAATAATAGAGTTCAGATAATTATGCTCCTTCCTTTGCCAAACCAAGCTGCATACCTGTGGTAGGGCCTATGGGCAAATAAGGAATCAATGTTTAATTTGGCAATTGATCAGTCTCCTGACTTCCTAAGAGGTGGCTTTGTATACACTTAATGCAAATATAATTCCCCTTGGCCAGGCGCGGTGGCTCATGCCTGTAATCCCAGCACTTTGGGAGGCCGAAGTGGGTGGATCACAAGGTCAGGAGATCAAGGCCATCCTGGCTAACATGGTGAAACCCCGTCTCTACTAAAAACACAAAAAATTAGCCAGGCATGGTGGCGGATGCCTGTAGTCCCAGCTACCTGGGAGGCTGAGGCAGGAGAATGGTGTGAACCCGGGAGGCGGAGGTTGCAGTGAGCTGAGATCGCACCACTGTACTCCAGCCTGGGTGACAGAGCGAAACTCCGTCTAAAACAAAACAAAACAAAACAAAACAAAAAAAATTCCCCTTGTTCTCCTAGTCGTTTAACCTGTAATATATTGATAGTTTCTATGCTATTAAACAGTCAGATTACTACTGTATCATAGAACCAAAGCAAGAAATATCAAAATGAGGAAAGTAAGGTCATCAGTGGTTCAATGACTTAAAAACAGTAAAATGTGGCCTTTTGGGCTTGTTTTACGTCTGAGCAGAATATTTTGATAAGAAGAACACTTAGAAATACCATATCTACTATGGGTACACCAGATTAACTTTACTATTTGTTTTAGGTGTAAGGAAATCTCAGTACAGTTCCTGACTTAACGATGGCTAGATAAGGCTTTTCAAATTTACAATGCTGTGAAAGTGACACACATTCAGTAGAAACTGTACTTCAGATGCTGAATTTTGATCTTTTTTTGGGCTAGTGACATGTGATACGATGCTCTCTTGTGATGCTAGGCAGTGGCAGTGAGCGAAGCTCCCAGTCAGCCATGTGGTTCTGAGGGTAAACACCCGATACTCTACAGTGTACTGTGCTGCCAAGTGACTTTCCTCAACTGTAGGTCAGGGTACACATTCTGAACATGTTTAAGGTAGGCTATGCTAAGCTATGATGTTTGGTAGGTTAGAGGTATTGAATACATTTTAGACTTGATAATATTTTTAGTTCTTGATGAGTTTATTGGGACATAACCCCATCTGTATAGAAGTATAAATAAAAGGTGGACATTTTAACAGGTGTTGGTACCTGAGAGAAAATACTTGAGAGCACAGCACACTAAAGAAAGAGCTGGAGAAAGGTAATGCAAAATTGTCTCTCCTCACCCACTATTTTAGCTTAGTATGTTCCTAGTCATGCATCGCTTAATGATGGGGATATATTGAGAAATGTGTTAATTTTGTCATTGTTTGAACATCATAGAGTATACTTATAGAAACCTAGATGGTACACACCTAGGCTACATGGTATAGTCTATTGCTCCTAGCATACAAACCTGTACAGCATGTTTGTGTACTGAATACTGTAGGCAACTATAACACAACGGTATTTGTGTATCTAAACACATCTCAACATAGAAAAGATACAGTAAAAATACCACACTATAATTTTATGAGACCACTGTAATATATGCAGTTGACTGTTGACTGAAACATCCTTATGCAGAGCATGACTGTCATACACACACACACGCAAATCCAGGGAACCAGTGCTCTAAGGAACCTTAAGGGTAAGGAGGCCTCTTCCATGACTGGCTACTTTCTTTCTTTCAGTTGTAAAAGGCAACTGATTCTACACGTGCAGTATCTAAAATGTTTTTCTTCCCTTCTAGTCCCAGAGCCCTGATTCAGACCTTCATTTCTCTCTGGCTTGGATAATGACATGTTTCCTAAACTAGTTTCCTTGACTCCAATTTCTCTCCAACTCAGACTTTATAATGCCACCAGACAGGGACCTAAATTACAGGTTTCTCTCTTTCTCTAAAACTTAATTGTGCTCCAATGATACTAGAAGTGCAAACTGGTTAGTATGACCTTCAAGGCCCCCTGAAATATGTTTACAATCTAATTTTCTAGCTGAATCCAGTTGTTCACTCATGCTTCAGACCCAGCACATGTTCACACGCACATGGCCTGTGTACATGGTGTTGACCTGGTTTTCAAGATTCCCCTCCCCCGATGCTTCCTTAAGAACCAGGAGTTACTGTTACGGACTAAGAATTACACCAAGTCAGTGCTTTGAACAAAGTTAACACACCTTCAAAGTCCAGTAATGAGCTATCAGCCAAGTCCTATCCATTCATTTGCACATCTACTTGATATCTACTACATTCTGTGTCTCAAAGATGAACAAGACACAGTTCCTGCCCTTGAGAATTTCAAAATATAAAGTGAAAAATATGTATAAACATATAAGTGATAAATGCTATAAAACGAACAAAATACTTATAAAAGAATGTTGGTACTGTTTTCAAGTATCATACTTTAAAATCAGTAAGTCTTTGGAAATACTGAAAGATCATATATTTTAAATGAACTGTTAAGGCCATGCCCTTAAACTTCTGAAAACATTACATTTAAAGCTTTCCATGGCTAATGCGAAGAATAAAGACCTTTAGAATTCTTACATCAAAATGTCCAACAAGTATTATTAACTTTTGCCATAAATCCTGTTCTATACACATTATAACATATTTTGGAGTTTTATGTCTGGCTCATAAAATGAGAACTTTATATAATCTGATTACGTTTTATAAAACAAATATAAATGACATCTTTTTTCCCGACAAATATTTGTTTTTCTATGCCAGCCTTCAATGTTACCCACGATAATCAATCTCTATCCAACTGTAAGAAGCTCCCCATGTTTAGAATTCATCTACATGTGAATCTGAATAAACACATTTGAATGAAAATCTTTTCAGATTTCAGGAGTTCCAACAAAAGTTCAATCCTTAATAAATTTAATGGGCTCAACTTTTCTATCTTTAGAAGCTATAGGACTGTGCTACATATGTAGTTTCTTCTGTATACTTTTGAGGGATAAATATGTAAAATTATGCAGTTACCATACATGTACTCCCAGCATGATGGTGAGGGTGATGAATAATGTACTATGTCCTCTGTAAAGTATGTGCTCAACTCCTCCTGTTTGCAAGGACACTATTAGAGCTAGCTGTATTCCAAGTGAGGTTCCTAAAGATGGCTCATTCATCCTATTATAGAAGGGTGAGTATGAAATCTTCTTTCCCATAGGGCTTGTGTCATGTATGTTCACAGGCCTAAAGGACAGAATGAGTCTGAATATTTAAACCTTTCCAGTGTTTTGTTCTTCCTTGTAGCTCACTACTAATTTGATATGTCACTTCCAACACTAATCCAGAAGCAGTTCTTCTAAAAGATATATAGATTTTTTTAACATATTTGGAAATACTTTTAAAAAGCACCTGTTTTATCACAGGTTGCCACCATCCATCCTTTTCTGAATGCTTAATACATATATGCCAATCCTGTTTACATTTACAAATGCTTCTTGCCCCTGAAATTAGGCAGTCACCAAGCTTCATACTTCAGGCCTCAGACAATCTCAGTGTTCCTATCCATCGATGGACTCTCACCACTACACAGACTCTCCCAGTTGTCCCAAGTGTAAGTGCTATATCTCAAAAAGCTTACCTGATATTTTTACCTTCATAACCTCCTCTGCCTTCAAATTCACATTTCCCCCAAAAGTATCTCTCTCTCTAGATTTTCTTATTTCTATCAATGGTATCATTTTTCCAACCAGAAACTGGACTCTATCCTTGTTCTCTATTTCCACATCCAATCATCAATATTTGTCCATTTTTTTCCAACCTGCATTAATCTTTTCCATTCTCACTCACGTCCCTATTTTAGGATCTAACTTCACATCTAAGCTAGCATAACACTATCTCCTTGTCCTTAGTTTCTCTCTTTTGTCTCCCACAACTGTATTAGATAAATCTTTCTAAATATCATGTTCACAAATTACTTCTCTGCTCAAATGCTTTCAGTAGATTCCCCCTGCTCCCTGCCTGGAAAATAGATTTTAAACTTCTGAGCACAGCACTTAAGGTCCTAACAATCTGGCTACTTTACCTCTTTACCCACTCTATCCTATGTGTAACAGATCAAAACAAAACAAAAAGATTATGATGTGGAAGGCTTGTTCTTTTGTTAAACAAATCTATTAATTTTTTTTTTTTTTTTTGAGACAGAGTTTTGCTTTTGTTGCCCAGGCTAGAGTGCAATAACGCAATCTTGGCTCACCACAACCTCAGCCTCCTGGGTTCAAGTGATCCTCCTGCCTCAGCCTCCCGAGTAGCTGGGATTACAGCCATGTGCCACCATGCCTGGCTTATTTTTATTTTATTTTTGTATTTTCAGTAGAGATGGGGTTTCTCCATGTTGGTCTGGCTGGTCTTGAACTCCCGACCTCTGGTGATCCACCTGCCTTGGCTTCCCAAAGTGCTGGGATTACAGGCATGAGCCACTGTTCCTGGCCTATGTTAAATTTTTATAAATCAGAATCAGAGAAAAGAGATGAATGATACTGCAGTAAGTTCTCATTGGAGGCATCTGATACTACCATACTCTATTGAAAGATCAGTTCTATTGTTAGTAAGAATTATATTAACAAGGTATGAAATTGAACTAGAAAAATAACTTTCCTAGGTTACTAGAATGGGAAAAACTTATGGTAGACTACTGTAGGAAAAGTCATTAAAAATCTTTATGAAGTTTCCTAGGAAGACATTCAAAGAATAATCCCAAAAGTGAAAAGACCTTTGTAATTATGTAGTACAACCAACACATTTTCTAAAATTAGACATCTTGAAGGCCAGAGGAATGGAGTGACTTTTCCAGGTTTATACAGCTACTTCATAGTTCTGAAACTAAATAAGTGCCAATGAGGTTTTTACCATGTGGTAAGCAGTATGCTAAGTGTTTGATCGGCATTATCTCATTTGATCTTTGCTTCAGCCCTTAGTATTTTTATAAACCTCATTTTACATTTGAGAGCAATAAATCACTAAAACTCTTCTCTGAAATTTTGTCATTTAAGACTTGCTGCTCCCGGCCGGGCGCGGTGGCTCAAGCCTGTAATCCCAGCACTGTGGGAGGCCGAGATGGGCAGATCACGAGGTCAGGAGATCGAGACCATCCTGGCTAACACGGTGAAACCCCGTCTCTACTAAAAAATACAAAAAACTAGCCGGGCGCGGTGGCGGGCGCCTGTAGTCCCAGCTAGGCTGAGGCAGGAGAATGGCGTGAACCCGGGAGGCGGAGCTTGCAGTGAGCTGAGATCCGGCCACTGCACTCCAGCCTGGGCGGCAGAGCGAGACTCCGTCTCAAAAAAAAAAAAAAAAAAAAGACTTGCTGCTCCCTTTTGTTACGTGACCTGCCTTCTTCCTCTGGAAATACTTCTTTTCTGTAACTCATCTAATACTCCATCTATAACTTTGGAAGATTGCTGTCATACCTAAAATAAATTTTAAATATATTTTCACCACTAACTTGCATGATCCATGCTAAAATGGGCTATCTCACATAATTTTTCAGAAATAGGAGTTTTGGTATAATCTCACTTTGATATTATTTTAGTTCCAATATGGTACTGCTTTAAAAAAAAACTTAAAGAAGGCAGGTATTATATATGATCACCTCAGAAGACTGAGGTAAACACAATGAGCTCAGGATCATTTTTCTGAAAAAAGCTGATGTGCCAAAGATACTAACTTACTAGCACAACACTGTTTCTTAATGTTCTTGGAAAAAGGGGTAAGAATGAATGAATGCTAGAGTTAAGGAATTACAAAAACATAGAAAGTCTGGTGGTTAAGGTAAAGAGTAAGAATGGCAGCTTGAGGTGTGCGTTTGTTTAGTATTAACTGCATGTGAGCTGAGGGAAGGAGCCTGTTGGGGAAGAGAGATTAAAGAGGCAGAGGGATCACTGACAGAGCAAGGTTCCAGAGGAAGCCTCTGTTTTACAAGGTAGCAAGTTCAGAGTAAAAGGCCCAACCACCACCCAATTTGACTTACTATGCCATGAAAATGGCCTAAGTTTGAGAATGTGGGTAATATATAATAGAAGTACCCCTTTTTAAAAATTCTAAATTTTAAAAATATTCAGAACCAGAGTTTTTAAGGAACTAGATATATCCCCTACACAGGACTATGTTCATTCATCTTTGAATTATTAAAATAGTTTTGCTTATAGATCAATGAGTGACTGTAAAACCACAACGAATCCAGAATAACATTTTAATTTATTTTTAAAAGACACTTATACTCACTACAGACTGAAAATATTCAGGAGAGATGCCTTCCAATTCAAGGATTTTATCCTCAAGCTTTTTAATTCTCTGATAAATGTCTCTTGGCACTGGACCACCTAAATACATTAAAAAAAATTCTGAGATACTGTTGAATAATTCTTTCTTCTTACAATTTTTATTCTTAAAATACCATGCAAAGACACTTATGCAAAGGAATGGAAAATACTTAATAAAAAACAAAAGTAAAACAGAATGAAGTCCTTAGGTCATATTTTCATATTATACACTATTGGACATATTGTACTACACTTCCTCTCTCCAAACCCCATTTATGCTTCCTATATTCTAGGAGTTTCATGTTAAATTCATTTTACAAGATATTGTGAATAGCTTCCATATAGAACAATTTATATTTCTGATATGCTTTGATAACATGGGAGGACAAAAATGAATAGTGACAAATGATGATAATTCAATGCAGTGGTTGCAATATTTCACATTAGTTTCTTCAATTAATACTTCTTCCTACATGCCATATTTTTTCCTTTGACCTAAAAGAATGTAAAAAAGAGGCTTTACCATAATTTTAAACTAACAAACTTTCTGAGGAGGGGAACAGTAAATTATGGCCAAATTTTAAATTTATGATTATATCAAGAATCCTTCTACTTCTCACCCCCTCCACACTGCGGCCTTTTTGGTCCAGACCACTTCCACCTCTCCCTGGATTATCGCAACCCCCAAACTGGTCTCCCTGTTTCTGTCATGCTTCCATAGAGTGTATTCCCAACACAGGAGCCAGTGATCCTCTAAAAATGTAAGTTAGATCACGTCATTTCTCTGCTTCCAATACCTGATCATTTCACTCAGATTAAATACCTTCCAATATCTGATCATTTCACTCAGATTAAATACCAAAGCCCTCACAATGGCCTACAAGGCCATACACAATTTGGACATTCTCCCTATGCCCACATGGTTCCAGCCACTTGATTACTTTTTTCTGTTATTCAGCGAGGTCAAGCACCCTGTAAGCTTTAGCTAGTTCCCTCCACCTCCATAATCCCAAGTCAATTTCAAGTCTTGGCTCAAAAGTTACCTTATCAGTAATGCCTTCTCTCACTATCCTGTTAAAAACACCAGTACTACGAACGACTCCCCTACCCAGCACTCCCTTATCCTCCTTACCTTAATTTTCTCCATTCCATTACTACCACCCAACATTCAGTATATTTTCTTTCGGTATTGTTTGTTTCCCCATTCTAATGTAAGCTCCAAGAGGACAGTTTTATCTGTTTTGTTCATTAGGTAGAGCTGTGCAGCTTGTGCACTGGACAAACCAAGGAAGCATTAGTTTGTAAGACTACAATGCCTGGCAAAGAGCTGGTGCTTAATATTTACTGACTGAATGAATACAGGATTAGCCAATCATTATGCAATTAAAGAATACAGGTACATTTTTATATCAAAATTGTCAACCTGTTATGTATAAAAATTCTAGAAAGTTTTTTTGAGGATTTAAAAAAATCTTAGGACCCTGGTTGTTCTTGTTCTTGAATAAAGTAACTTGTTCATTTGACTTTGCTCTTGCTGCTCCCTTTACCTACAATGTCCTCTGCCTTACTTCTGTATCTGTCAAGAGCCAGTTCAAGCTTCACTGGGTGACGCAGGCACTGCCTAAACCTCTTCATTCGCATAAAGGCTCCTTGTGCCCCCCTGCATTCTTCAGTGCTCCCGAGTTTTTTGGGACGGACTCTCACTATATTGTCCAGGCTGGTCTCAAACTCCTGGACTCAAGCTCTGTTCCCACTTCAGCCTCCCAAGGAACTGGGATTATAGGCACACACCACTACACCCAGCCTTTCATTACTCCTTTAAAACTCTACTTCACTATTAATCTTTCTCTCATCAGGTTATAAAGTCCTTGAAGCTGGGGACTATGATTATATCATCTCAGTATCCCTTGTGCCTAAAATAGTGCTTGGAGCATAGTAAGCATTCAACAGATGTTTTTCCAAAAAATTAACTATTTCATATTATTGAGACTTAACCAGTCAATCCTTTTATACAGTGGCATTTTAAACCCATCCACTTCTGAGGGAGGAGATTAATTCTTAATGCCAATGTCTTATTACTCTCAAAGATTTACTCATTCTGTTTTCTTCTTCTACCTTCATCTGGTTAGTATAGCTTCAGATAGCTAGTATACTCCAGCTATACTGGATTCAGATATCTCCTGAACCATATTTTGTGTTTTTGTCCTTTTTTGCAAATGCTGTTTCCTCTTTTTGGAATGCTTTGCTTCTGCTGTTCCCTCTTTTGGGAATGCTTTGCTCTGGGAAAATTCCTAGTAATCCTTCAAGGCCTCAAGTGTCACTTCACAAGGATGCCATCATCCCTTGACCTACCCTGAGAGAGTGAAACACTAACTTTCTGTCCCTCCTACATATATCCGCAAAGGTAAAATGAGCAACTGTTCATTCAGTAAACATTTGAGCACTTGTTTTGTGCCAGGCACTGTAACAGGTACAAAGTAATGAATATAACAGGCATAGTTGCACTCTCACGGACTATCTAGCAGAAGACAGACATTAAACAGAACCATGATAACTGCTTTAAAGGGCAGCAGGGAATACCAAGTGCTATATAAGATTATACAAAAGGTGAATGTGCACTGGTCTAGGATTAGGAAGAAAAAGCATGGACAGAAGGGCATGAGTATAAAGATCCTAAAGCAGCAAAACGAGTGGGAGATGGGAAGCCCAGAGGTGTAGCTGGAACTACAGATGTGGACAATACTATTTAAAATTACAACCCCCTCCAATCCCAATCTCCAAATTTTTAGCTGGGAAGAAACAAGATCAAATTTGAGTTTTAGAAAAAGCAGTCTGGCCACAGCATAGAGAATGATCTAGAGGAAGTCTAGTGGCAAAGAATCCAGTAAATATCCTTCCATCAGTCCAAGCAAGAGATCACAGCAGCTTCAACTCTGGTAGCAGCAGTAGAGATAAGACAGAAGTGGGCAGATTTGAGAGATATTTATTCAGAAAACAGAATCAACAGACATGGTGACTAAACGGAGAGGGAGACTCAGGCTCTGCATCCAGTGAAGATTTAGGTTTGAGCAGGGTGCAGTGGCACATGATTGTAGTCCCACTGACACAGGACGCTGAGGCAGGAGCATCACTTGAGCCTAGGAGTTCAAGTCCAGCCTAGGCAAGTCTGGACTATCTCTTTTCCTTTTTTTTTTTTTTTAAAGAGTTGTCACTTACTATCTGAGGCGTGTTGCTTGGGCTCTTTAAACTTCAATTTATTTATCTGTACAATTATAACAGCACCAACACCTCAAAAGGGTACTATGACCTTTTAAGTGAACTGACATATACATAACACTTTCTGAATGACTGGCACTTATCGTTCAAACAATGTTAGGAGCTAAAGGAAAATTTGGTGACTAAATGAACTGCAATTTTTTAACCATTTGCAAAGGTTCATTATGAGGTCCACTTAGCACTCTGCTTACCTGTCTGTAACCGCAAGTGGGCCTCAATATTTTGTAGTCGTTCTTCTACAGCCTGATTACCACAATCTCGAAGCATGCTGTTAGGTTTATGACCTGACCCTGGAATTCCTTCAGGTCTAGTCTGTGGTCCGTATGTATTCACAACTCTAGAAACTAAATTAACAAACTTTTGAGCCTATATACATTTATATTTCAAAAATCAGAAATTCTTATTCCCTAACAGCACTTTGTATTTTTTTCATAAAGACCATCTAACCACAAGTATGAAGGACGGCAAGATGTTTTTGTTTTAAAATAAAATTTAGATGGGAAAGTTATTTCTATTCCATTTTGCTAATAATCTAGACTTCTGTCAGTGACTCAGATGTCATGTGGTGGTTACTTACCTTTTACGTGACTTTTAAATCCGGGGTAAGGAGTAAAAATCGCATCAGTTCTTGCACAACTATTTTCTAAGGAGAATTTAGATAAATATAAGTTTAAATATATTCTTCCCTTCAAATGTATGAGATTTTAATAAACTTCCAATCATTCATATTAACATTTTACTCATAATAATTTTAATAAATAATAGTAACAATAAATTACCATCACACACAGGATAGAATTTAGTGACCTTCTTTACCTGTCAAAATTTATCGTAATATCTAATATTCTTACCTAATATTCAGATTTATATACAGAAAAGCCATCAACATTAAGTGGCACAAATTGATACAATTTTGAAAACCAATGTCACTATTCGGGCCTCTGGAGAAAATAATCTACTGTAGAGTATTTAAATTCTACTTCATCGTAGAACTAGAACTCATCATTTTTACTAGAATTCTTTTAATTCAGCATGTTTTATTTTAATGCCAAATTAGTGAACACCCAACAAAAAGAATTATGTATTTAACACATTTTTATTTCAGAACTCCACATAAAGATGACCTCAAAACCTCAAGTACACACACATTTCCACTCTACCTAGATTTCCAGTGCTCATTTTAGAAATCCGTCATCACAAAAGTCATCTACTTCTTCTCATCCTACCACTTTCAAAAAAGTTTAAATTTAGGAAAGGTCTGTTGTGAAAATTTGTTCCTATTTTTTTCCAAGCTGAAAAGTATAGTTTCTTTCAAATTAGATATCAATGCATAAATTACAAAGGGGGAAAATTGGAAAGATGTTAACATATAATACAACTAATATATTAACATAATTGTTATATATTAACATATGATACTACATAGTAATAATATATACTTGTGTTTGAAACAATGCTTAAAAGCCACACATTGGCAGTAAGTCTCCTGTAAAATTCCCTTGAATATTTTGTAAAAAATGGCTGGTAAATGAGATTCTTAAAAAAAAAATTCCTTCCCCCACCATGAAATTTGATTTTTAAAAATTCCACTGCTTATAGTTAGATTTGTACTATTAAAATCCCTTTTAATAAAAAGGAACACACTAACATATTAAAATACATTTATATTTTTTCAGTTGAACTTTCCTTAGTAGTTCTGTTGATAAATCAAATAGTATGCATAAAATTCCA
The DNA here is from genome assembly GCF_043159975.1 of Macaca nemestrina. NCBI lineage: Eukaryota > Metazoa > Chordata > Mammalia > Primates > Cercopithecidae > Macaca > Macaca nemestrina. The sequence continues at coordinate 71,835,168 of NC_092131.1, read as the reverse complement.
AATCCACTTAGCTTTTATATCCAGAGACTAAACAGTCATCTTTCCTTTTTTTTTTTTTTTTTGGAGGCACCTCAAAATATGCTTAAAAGGCCATCCTTTCTCCATTCTCTTCCTACCATTTCATGGGGCTAAGGGTTAAAAAAAGAAGCTATCATCCATTCCAGAACTATATTCCAAACATATAGATTAACTGACCCATCAGTGAGAAATTCAGCATGGTGTGAGTATATGAGTGCTAGTCACTCTCCACAGCAATTCTTTCTAGCACTGTTTTGAGCCAGCAAGGAATTGAATGGGCCAAGGAATCCTGCTGAGCATTTCAATTCTTGTCAATTTCTATCCCCTGGTGGTTTATAATAATAGAGTTAGCAGGGAGAACAGAGGAATAACATTAGTGACACATGTGCTTGCTCTCGCAACAAACCCTTTCTCATAGTCGCTTATAGCTGGTTGTAGTACCTGAGATTTTGCCATTGTTGCACCTGTTCTGAAAAGCTAATAGGAAAATATACCAAATTTAGAGATGCACATGTGTAATGTTAATAGTAGCACACAGCTAAATTCAGGACCCAATACCAGCCTATATTATTTCATTATTAAGAGAATCAGTGTACCAATGTGATATGAGTCAGTTTTAGGTTCATCTGACAATTCTATGTTCATAATAATTAGTCATGAGATATTAGAGGCAACATGAAACATGTTCATCCCAATTATGAATTCTTCTCCATAATTTTTCCTAAGAACTAGTTGTTTTGATTATTACTATGGTGCCTGAGTATGATCTATGGCACTGCTTTGCAATATTTTGTATTCTGCAGCGTAACTGCAGATTTGTAAATGTACTCTAGCATCAAGTAGAGAGGTAAAGGAGAATCTGATGAAAAACAGCAAACGTATGCACTATGGCAGAAAGGAAAAAAGCAAGACACCATAGTCTTCATGATAAATTGGTTGTATTGTGACATAGGACATTTCAAACAGCTCAGGAGTAGTGAGAAAACTGCTCCCTCTGGAGGAATATTAACTTTAAGTTCACTTATGTATTAACATCATGATTTCACAGTACATGTATAGGTTTGAAACTCATAGAGCTCAGTTCCTTTTACTAGTGGGATAGATCAACCTTGTCACTCATACCTCACATTCATTTCCTAAAGGAACTTTAAAATAATCTTCGCCAGTGATAAACACTTTTAATGTTAGCATTTACTTTGTGTAACCAAAATGAAAACCAGTTTGCAATATAGTCTATTATTAAGCAGAAGGAAACTCTACTATCTTAGTTACTAACTAAACCTGTGAAATAACTTGAATTGTGTTCTTAAAGCTATTCATTTAAAAAATAAATAAAAGATTAGAGCAACTATAAAAATTGTGCTTAAAACCCTATGAAAATTAATTTCTAGGTAGTTACCTTGATTACAATCAATAACATTGCAAAATTCCCTGACGTTGTTTTCATTGATTTCAGCTTGCTTTCTTTCAATAAATGCAGATATTCGTCTGTCAATCTACAAACAACAAGTTTTAACAGTGTAAACATAAGATTTTTAAAAATAATACCCTCTCACCCCCGCCAGAAAAACTTACTTCTGCTTTTCCAGCCTTTATCTGAACTACTTCTGGATCAAAATGGATCTGTGTCTTTTTCACATCTCCTAAATCACTTTCTTTGTGTTTTTCTTCCTCTTGTAGGTCACCAATGGAAAATTTGTCATTTGCTTCATTTTTGTTCCCCATTTCTGTTTTTCCTATCTCTTCAACAGCAGTTGTATTCTCCTCTTTAATTGGAGACTGAAGTTTTGCTAAAAAAGGCTGAGAACAACACAATTCCATCTGCTGAGGTTCAAACTGACCAAAATTAATTACACATTTAATATATTTACATAAATTTCTGCAAAGTAAATGAAATACTTAATATCAGTTAATAAATATAAAAAGTTGGTATACCAAGACACATAGATCTGACCACATGTAAGTATTTACTATTCTCTGCTATTGTAACCATTATCATTTGCTATAAATTAGTTTTAAAAAAGGAGAGAGGAAAAAAGAAAAGAAAAAAGAAAAGAAAACCTAAGGAAATTTAAAATTTTCTTTGAGAGAATCATTCTGTCACTCATCTTTTATTTTGTGCCAAATCAAAGCCTTCAGCCTCTGGCACCAATGCCACTTAATTAACATGTCATTCAAATGCCTCCTCAGAACACTAAGGCTTAGTATTTTTCCTCCTTAACATGAGAGCCAGTGCTCTCACTCAGCAAAGCCCTGCATTATCACTATATCACTGGAGATTCTCCACTTGAAACTGCAGTTGGCCAATGTGAATGAGGAAGATAGACATGAAATATATAGGTGTTAGGTTGAGTGAACACTCAGACATTTCCTGACATGGCAAGATCTCTTCTTGGGTCATAAAATTAAATTTTAAAAAAGAAAATGAACAAGAAAAAAAAAAAAAAGATCTATAGCTGAAAACAGGCAGAGGCCTATCACTATACTACAGGGGAAAACCCCTGTTGTAGACTATAAACTATATTACCCATTTACTGTTCCCCTCCCCCGCTCCCCACAATTAGGCCTCATTTGAGTTCTACAGCTCACTGCTCTGCCCTTTAAAACAGGGTTAACTATTACTTTTAACATGGAACAGTTAAAATTTCCCACAAAGTCAATGAATGGAGGGCTGAAAATTAATGCCTATTCCATTAGTCAAAACACACTAACACTGATAATGTTCCAATTATTTTTTTCATACCCACAATTTTGCTTCCATTGTTTGCTATACTACTCCTTTGAAACCTTGTAACACCTTAATCACAGTAAACTGACCAATCCAAACAGTTCTTCCACTTGTCTTGACACTTCACATTTTACACTTTGATTAGAGATAAACTGCAAACTTACATCAATTATAATTGCAAAGATGTTCAATTAGAAACCAGCAAGGTCATAATACTGTTCAGTTATTAACATGAAATATTTAAAAATATAACAACATTATTATAAATACAGATTCAATATTAACTTCTAATATAAAGAATGAATTATTTCAAACTGTTAAGGAAAAGAAATGATAAAATAGTGACTGGCTACTTACAAAGATGAGACATTAATGTCACAGAAATTACTTTCTTTTTAAAAACTATGCTGAAACTGTTTAATTGCAATAGACACTCCAGGATGTGTCATGCTGGGATAATGCCCCTTCTTGAACCACTGAAAGCACTCCATGAGCCTCCAAACTCACCCAAGGCATGGAATCATTATCATAGCATGACACACACCTGCCGTGTCTTATTGCTTAATTATAACCCACCATAGATGGAACTGTATTGAATTTTCAGTGCAGGTCTAGAATTGAATAGAATTGCATTCATTCACTCTCATACCCACATTGGTCTTTTGGGCTATATTCCCTTAACTGTCCTGATCACTACTGAAATTAACAGATTTAGATTAAATCTGGATGTAAATAACCTTTTGTTAGCAACACTATTAATATAGTGTTTAGAACTGTCAAATACTCCAACTAATTTAACCACAATTAATGTCTATTTTCAATATCGGGTTATCATTTTAGCAAGAAATTTACCTGTAAATATAAAATGTGTTGTTCAAGTGCACTAAAGAGTAATGCAGGCTGGAATGCCGAGAGGCTCTGGAGCTTGTTCCAATCGATTGTAATTTTCACCACATCATCTCTGAGGTTAAGCTTCAAAGGGGCAAACCAGCAACATCACAAAAATTACACAATTAAGCTGTACATATGAATTGTCACAAAAATAAGATTTCTAGAGTAACGGGTCTATTTTGCTCTAAGTTATCAAGTTTTTAATAATACACTGAAATGCTCTACGCAGTTACCATTTTAAGAGGCCAAAAAAGCTACAGATTTTCATAAAAAACAAAAACAACATGACATGTCATTCAAATTCTATTCTTGGGTCTGTGTAATGCGACCATTTTAGAGGTAAAAACCATTCATGAAAGATGAAAAGATGAAGGCTCTTTTGATACTTCAATATCTACAAACCTTTGGATGGAGTCCAATATAGGCCTGCCCTATTCAGAATCCTACTACTTCTAGCTCAGAGCCTTAAACAGAGGAAGTACAACTGTTTTGTGAAAGTTTTAACATGCATCTTTCTCTTTATGTACACAAATACATATCAGAAATATATCATTATTCTGATGTCCTCCAAATCACATTTTTAGTTTTTTAACTTTTAACCAATTTTTAAACTAATTTAAAAGTCAAGATTATTCATACATATAAAGTGTAGGGATAAATGGCAACATGTTTATTTCAAATGAAAAACTATTATTTAGCTACAGAAGTCTGAAGCTGAAAAACAAAGACTTCTCCACTATAGTGACATAAGTTGCCAGACTGGATGAAATGTCCAGATCTTTTGCTAAATGCTAAGATATCAGTGCTCATTATATGGAAATTTCTATCAGTTGGTGATCTAATAGAATAAAATCATACCCAGAAAACTACCAACAACCTGAATATAAGATTATCATCAAAATGAGTGAAAAGTTTACAATGAGAGCGCCCATCTGCAGTCTTTTGAGTAAATAAAAGTGAACCATCACAAACTTTTCTAGGGACATGTGTTTATAGCATAGTATAAGAATACACTTCATAGTGGAATCAAGTTAACATAATTTATTCAAAATGAGTCATCTTTTCTACAAAATAAAGGTGTTACATGAGTTCAAATACAGATTTTATTAGTCACAATTATAATAAAAAAGATGAATCACTGTACAAAGATCAAAAAGATGTAAGGTTACCAATAAAAAGATAATATATTGAATACTTTGTGACAGAAATGAAGATGAGAACAGAAGCATTTAGAAGTCCATATTAGACAAGCGTAAAGATACATGAAATTTCATGTAGGCTGCACTGGCAAAGATTATAATATGTTAAGATTTTACGTTAAAGTGAATGCATTAATTTACATTATTTTAATTCCTATAAAGATTTTGTTAGACAACAACCTGTATTATGTATGGAAGTAACCTATTATTGTACTTTCATAGTCTTCAAAGAGATCTACAGTTGATCACAGAAAACTTAAGAATACAGCTTGGGGATAAAGCAGGCAAATCCTCAACCAAAGCAAAGTATCACATTTTCTAGAGAAAATAACTTACAGAAAAATAAGTCTTAATGTTTCGTTCATAGTGTCATTTCAATTCAGCAGAATTACATAAGCTTCAAGTGCAATTAAGAATAACTGGTCTTTTAAGAAACTCACATAATAATGTCACAAATTAATTTTAAAACTATTCTAATACATCTAACTATTCATTCAACAAATTCATTATTAGTAATATGAATTCTATGCATTTTGCCCTACAGAACTTGGAAGAGTAAACCATTCACTCGAAAATCTCTATTAGTCTGCTATTAATATAGACTATTTAAATAAATATTTTCAGTAAACACTTTACTAAATTAATACAAAAATCCAAGCTAAAAATAAGTAAGTGTTTAGCTTCGTAAGATGGACCATCCAGAGGCAAGCAAAAAGGTTAAAATTAGTAAATTTTGTGATCTTAAGTAAAAAATTCTTTTTAACATTCAGTTTTATGTTTCCTACTGAGATCTAATAATACAATGATACTTAGGGATGACACAGGATGAAGTTAGGCATGTTACAACATACCTTCTAGTAATCTTTTAAAGTGGTTGCAAAAGAAAATACTGATTTCTCTGGGGGCAATTTTGCAAGTGTGGAACTCTGGCTTTCACTCTTAATACTTCTCAAAATATAGAGTATTATGAAAACAGTTTGTATTTAACTGATGAAACAATCATATTTTTGACACCTGTATAGGAGGTCCCTTCACTGTGTCATGGTAAAGTAACCAAATATTTACTGTCAACATTTTTGACAGGTGACACAAATAAATTGTAATCGCTTCTTTACTTGTAGAGTACTTGAATGTTTAAAATTTTCTAATGAGTTTGAAAAATTCAGTATGCTAAATGTTTCAAAAGAAACGTTTAAATCATTGCTCAGTATTTTTTAAAAATATTCCATCTTCTGTTAATAGGTGAGCATAAACTTTTTTCATCTTGACATTAGAAAATAAACAAACTTAAGTTCCAACGTCGCCATAAAAAGTTCTCTAACTTTTAAACCATTTAAAAGGTCTTGGGTCTTAAGACTGGAATATATAACAAAACACCCCAAGCCTTTAAAAAACGATTTCGGTAAGCACTTGGCAAACAACTGAATTTAAAAGTTATATCTTTAAGCAGACTCCATTAATAATTGCGTCATTACATAAAACCGTTTAACTTACAGTAATGTTCTTTGTAAGACACAACACACTATGATTTTTTAAAATAGTAACTTTTTAAAAAGCTGATTCTCCATCTACTCAAGGCTTTAAAAATAATTTTCACAAATCAGACAAATGTTCTATTTTCATAAGAATTTACCATTATCTTTGACACAAATGCCTGCCGTGTCCACATGCGCTAGTGCCAGCCTCAAAACAAACTTTTACGGCTAGAAAATGGTCTATGTAAGATAGAAAATATTTCCTTTTAAAAGGCAGGTAAACAAGCGTACTTTTAAATTGTTTCTCATTTAAAACTTGCTTTTAATTTTACACCGTGAAACGAAACAGTGACTTGATCGAAGAAGCCCACTAAATTCAAAACCAATTTTACTATGGCATTTCTGCAAAAGCGATTTATCAGTCAGTTAAACTAGTTAATAGTTAAATAACGACAGTTCTAAACGCAAACAGCATCAACGATGGATAACTCATCCAACTTTACGCTAGAAGTATTTTAAACGAATTCCTTTTACTTTCCTCCCCATTTGAAAGGGTTATAGATGCCCAAAACAGCCCGAAGGAAAAAAGAAATAAACAAAACCAAGTAACTCATAAGAACAAATTACTCCTCCCCCCCGGCCAAGAAAAAGCTAATAAGCGCGCGCTTTTCTATAAATCTCAGGCCTACTGACCAACCAATTCCCATAAAGAGTAAGTTGGAGGAAAAAGGACCCTGAGCGCTAGGCGCCTCCTAAATTCGCAGTGAAGCTTTTCCACATTCATTCTCCCCAAGCCTGCCTCTCTCGGAGCCGGGTTTTCACTTAGACCAACCTCACCCACTCTTGGGGAGGACAGCTGCAAGGTAAACTACTCGGCAACGGGTACCGCCGTCCTCCTCACTCCGAGCGAGGCGGCTGGGCCCGCGCTCCTCCCCGACCTCGGCTTCAGGGACGGCATCCCACACTACAGCAGGCCTAGCTGCCCCCGGCCCCTGCTAGAGGAAAAGAATGGAGGGATGGGCCGGATGGCTTCCATATTCCCAGTCCCTCCGGCCACCTCTCACCTGTCCAACCAGGGTTTGTAGGGAGCGAAAGATTTCGTAGAGCACCTCTCGGGAGAGGCTGGGGCTGCATCTTCGCTCCAGGCTCCTGTCACCGCTGTTCGGGCGACTAAGCTCCGTGGCAGCAGCCATGATGCCTTTTCAGGCCGCCCCACCACCACCACCACCAACGTTTGCTCACAACCCCGCTCCCTCCCTTCCAGCTTTAGTCGCTTGGCGATGACGTACGACACGGCGTCTCGTTTAGATCAGGCTTTGAGGCCCCACCCTCTCTATGTGACTGACAAGCACGTTACACCAATCAGTTGCAGCTGCGACATTACGCCGAGGCTCTGAAGTGGGTAATTGCAGACCAAAGCTAGGCTGGAAGGCTATATTTGAGGTGGTTATTAGCGTTGTGGTCTGTTTAGCGTTATGAAGCCTACCTTGACTCCCAGATGTTCACTCTGAATCTTGGTAAGAGGAGACATAGTTAAATTTTGTAGTTTGAGTCCCCAAATTAAAAGTTGACATTTTAACATGGCGGTGTGGAGTGGTTCTGGAGGAAGCTTGCTGGTCAGGGATGGAGTGGTGCCCACAAGTGTTTCTAAACACTGGAAAACTCACACGGAATTGTCATGGTTGGATAGAACATTTTCATCTCTTCAAGTTTTAAGTTGTTGTTTTGGAGGCAGAGTCTCACTCTGTCGCCCAGACTGGAGTGCAGTTGTGCCATCTCAGCTCACTGCAACCTCCGCCTCCCAGTTTCAAGTGGTTCTCCTGCCTCAACCTCCTGAGTAACTGAAACTACAGTTGATATTCTCCATTATAACTGTAGAGACTCTTAACCCTAAAATTGTTTCAAAGAAATGAAACACTGTCAATATAATCCAACAGGAATTTAACCTGGATAAATAATATGCAACCACAATCTTTGAAATTAGGACATAAAACCGAATTGAAATTTTACAAAGTATTATTTATCATAATAGCTTTATTATAAAGATGTTCGTGGGGTTTTGTAATCTTTTAGTCAGACTCCAATATTTTTAAAAAGTGTTATCCAATTTTAAAAAGTATTATAAGAATTTTTAGTGTTAAATTTTATTCAAAAACACTTTAAGAAATAAACATCAGCTTAGAGATAAGGAAGGTGGGATTTAAAACTCTTCATTCTGTTAATAGTCTAATGCATTTACAGTAGAGAAAGCAAAGGTGGAAACTTGCACAATGTGTATTCTTTAGTTTTAGGGTAGACTACATTAAAGGGAAGGACTAACGCATCGAGGAACTAGGATAAGGACGATGGAGATAAAAGAACTCCTTTGACCTGTCCCTAGGGAGTCTCTTAATTAGGCTTTCATTTCCAAAGACAAATGGGATCACCAGGCTTGACAGAATCTTGGAAAATCTTTTCTGTTCCCTTGTTGGCAGCAAGATATACAACTGATATTCCAGCCTATGTCTACAGCTGGAAAGATACTTCGCAATGTCCAATCTCAAAATGAGCAACCTTCTTATTCAAGCCACTCATCCCCATATCTAGCCTAAATTCATGATTCTTTGCCATGTTAGCATGTTTTGTTTGCTTCTGGTTCTCTTGTTAATAGAGAATAATTGTAATGGGGTAACTGTAGGTTTTTGTTCTGTACCAAATTAGCAATCAGTTTCAGATCACTTGTTTGCATTGAGGTGTTTCATATTTTTTCAAATATGGAGAACACTGATATGCAGCACATTTGGGAATATGCTTTGTACATTAAAAAAAATGTTGTCTTTAACAAGGTGCTGCTCATTCCTTTCTTTGCCATCACTGATTTTGAATTTTCAAATTTTACTTGTTCTTTTGAGCCTCTAATATATAATTAACTGATGACCATTTGATTTGTGTATTGCTTCTCCATGTAATTCTGTGATTTGATATCCAGACCTGCACTTGTATCTTAGTATTCTTTACTTAGGTACAGGTTGAGCATTCCTAATCTGAAAATTAAAAATCCAAAATGATCCAAAATTTGAAACTTTTTGAGCACCAATACCTCAGGTGGAAAATTTCACACCTGATCTGACATAACAGGTCATAGTCAACATGTAGTCAAAACTTTGTTTCATGCACAGAATTATTTAAAACATTATATAAAATTACCTTCAAGTTGTGTGTGTAAAGTATACATGAAACATAAATGAATTTCGTGTTTAGATTTGAGTCCCATCCCCAAGATAGCTTATTATATGTATGCATATATTCCAAAATCTAAAAAAGGTCTGAAATCTGAGACACTTCTGATACTAAGTAGTTCAGATAAGGGATGGATACTCAACCAGTAATACTTAGAATTTGTTAACTCTTTTGTGCATTCTTTCTTCTTTCTAAGGACCTTTCTTATTCCTTCTTGATGCCTATTACCTTCATTTTGGAAATTTTTCTCTTTTTCTTGTTTTATAATAGAAAATTCTATTTTAAATAGAAGAGTTTGTAGCCTGAAAGATTTGGATTCCTCTGGGTTAACTCAAAATAGAAATGTGTAGATATTGTGTGTGTGTATGTATGTATAACAAAAGTATAATACAAACTATGAAATTTAGAAAGGGAATAAAGGGAATAATTTTCTCTTTATGGAAAACTAATTACAGTTTATAAAGTGGGTTGCTGAAAAATCTGCTGCCTGGCAGAAATGATTCAAAGTGTTGGTGTTGGCGTTAGCAACAGAGTTAGAAATACTGTCCTGCAGGCTTATGCCAAGAATCAATTGGGAGGATAGAGACTATAAATGAAATCTAGGCTATTTACCTTATCAACAAAAATGTCTTTTATAGTGAGCTTTTATGGCACAGCTCTATTAAATAACTCAGTTCCCAGCAAAATACCTGAGGTATTATAAGGGCTCAACTGATGTTTGTTGCATATATAATAATACAGATTTTATTTCAATGCAGAAGAGTAAAAATAAATGGTATTTGTCATCCCTGTCTCCCCATCACCTGCTGCATAAGTCCAAGTTCTTTAGAGTGACATTAAGGCTCTTTTGATCTGGCCTTTGCCTAAATTTCCAGCCTCATTTTCTGCCACAAACCATCTGGTGCTTAACTCTTCTGCTGAAACTGCTTTTATGTCTTCAGCACTTTACTATTTCTTGCCTCCATGCTTTGATTTTTACCCTGTGCCTGTTGTCTGCTTGAGAAACTCCTTTTCCATTTTCAAACTCCAGTTAGAAAATCTTTGGGAAATCCCTCCTCATAAAGAGCTTATTTTCTCCTCTGCTAAACTACTCCTACAACTTGTATATACTTCTATTATTGTAGTTATCACAGTGATACTTGAATTTATTTGACTATATTTGTCTCCCTATTGAACTATAAGCATTTATATGTTGGTGTACGTAAGGCTTAGCATAGTTTCTGGCACAGAGTTAATTGCTCAGTATATGCCTGTTGAGCTGAATTTATTTGCCTTCATAAGTGAACAGATTTATAAAATGGAAAAAAGTAGACAAGTGCCTGTTGTTGGAGGAAAACTGTAACATATAGGCTGCTATAAACAATTTATTTTAAATAATGAAACATGTCTGTTTATTCTCTTTTGTGGCAGCAAATTCAAAGTGTTCTAAGTTTTCTTAAGAGAGTAAGTATAGCTAGCCTTCATAACCATTCTCAATAATTTTACCCATACAAATTAATTGTACCCACTATATACCAGGCACTCTAATTGACGTTGACCTGCAAAGATGAATCAGACAAGGACTGTTCCTTAAAGAGCTCCAGTTCTAGTGGGATAGGTAAATATACAAACAAACAACTATTCATATAATGTGACAATGGCCATATTAAAGGTATGCATAAAGTAATACAGCCAGTACAGCCAATTAGTTCCTTTGGGGTGGGGGTTGGGTTCAGAATCAGGAAAAGCTATAAACACTTAAAGTAAAATATGAATTGATGTTGATAAAAATATGAATTTGATATCAAAATATGAATTGATAAATAAGAATTCTCAAGGAATTTATAAAAAACATGAACAGCAACTTGAACATGCTTACTATGTTTAGGGAAGATACATTAAATAGAGAAGTATGGCTATGCAAGCATTTCCTAAAGTGTATTTTATGGAATGCTAGTCTATAAGGTGCTAATTTTAACAAAGTAGTTCATGATCAAGTAAATTGGGATAACAATTGGCAAATGGTATTGCCATTTCATGCAATAGATCTTCCTGTCAGCAAGGAGTTTAGCAGTGCAGTCAAGCCCAAGGACATAACTAAACCAATCTCAAACTCCGATTTTTGAAGATTTGCTTACTGGGATAAATAAATCTCATACCAATTTCTGTATCAGTTGAGGTTTAATCAGGAAACAAGCCATACATGTTATCTGAACAGAGAAAGTTTACTATAAACACTGTTAATTATGGTAAGTGGTTAATTAACTGAAAAGCCAATAAGAAAACAAAGTATCACAGAGGTAGTACATTCAGGAAGCATTTAACCTCTACGGCTGGGGGAAACAAAAGAAAGAGGAATTATTAAAATTGTGAAACTTAGAAGAACAGCCCTGTGGAGTCCCTCAGAGAAGAGGGTGTTGCTCTGCTACAGATGGTTGGGCACCATAAGAAATGATTTGGGAAGTACTGAACACTGCAAATAGAGCATCTAAGCACTGACGGACATTATTCAGTCTGAGGTACATGTAACTGAAATCCTAAAAGGAGACTAGAGAGAGAAAACAGGGCAAATAAATATTTTAAGAGATGATGACAGGAGTTTCCAAAAATAGCGAAGGACATCAAACCACAGATCCAAGAAGTTTGGAGAACCTCAATATTAGATATGTACTACTGAGCAACAAATCACCTCAAAATTTAGTGGCTTAAAACAGCATTTCTTATCTCGTAGTTTCTGTGGGTCAGAAATTCAGGAGTGGCTTTGCTTGGTGTATTATCACCCACTCTGAAAAAAAAAAACTAGCAAGACATAAGCCATATCTGTTAGGATCTAGTCTCTCAAGTCACACATTGTTGGATTTTAGTAATTGCAAGCAAGTAATTGTGTCTGGCTGACACTCAAAGGAAGGAAAATTAGACTTCACATCTCCATTTCGGAAATGAAAGATAAATAAAGATTTTTTAAAAAATAAAACTAATATAATTTATTACCAGTAGAACTGCCCTATAAGAAATGTTAAAAGAAGTTCTTCAGGCAAAAGGGGTATGATACGAGGAAGACACCTGTATCTATATGATGAAACCAAAATCTTAAGAAATGGTTATGATGAAGTGACACATGAGATATTTATTTTTATTTTTGTTTGCCATCAAGATAATTGACTGTCTAAAGCAATATAGTGGCACATTATTGTGGATTTATAGCATATATAAAGAAATATGTTACACTATAGCACACAAATTGGAGGGAGGAATTGTAAGTACACAGTTGTAAGGTTTCTACAATATAGCAATATAATATTAATTGAAGGTAGTCTAATAAAGATATATATTGTAAGACCTAGAGTAACTAAAAATATTTTTAAGAGATATAAATTATAAATTAATAATGGAGAATCGTGACAATAGTTTATTCAAAAAGTAATGAAAAGAAATCCCAGAAACAGAAGAAGAGATGGGACAAATAGAAAAGGAAGTAGATTTTAATCCAGCCATATCAGTAGTTATATTAAATGTAAATGATCTAAACAGAGATTGCACATTGCATTAAAATTAAGATTTTTCAAATAAGGGTGTTTGTAGATCTAATTGAGGTAAAGATCTCAAGATGAGATCATTCTAGATTAGGACAAGTCTTAAATCCAATGATAAGTATTTTTATAAGGAACAGAAAAGAAGGAGACAGTGAGAGAGAAGGTCCTCTGAACGTGGGAGCAGAGATTGAAGATATGTAGTAACAAACCAAAGAATGCCAAGGATTGACAATGGCTTAGAAAAAAGGCAGGGAATGGTTTCTGTTTCATAATCTCCAGAAGGAACCAACCCTGCTGACAACTTGACTTTGCACTTCTTTCCTCCAGAACTGTGAGATAATAAATGTATGTTGTTTTAAGCTACCAGTTTGTGATAACTTGTTACAACAGACCTAGGAAACTAATACACTAACCATTTTTTTAAAACTTAGCATCTTAGTATCATTCTTCTATATGTAAGTATCTACCTTTGGTTTATCTGTTGTATTTATTTTTCCTGTCTCTTCTTTTGCTAATTCTAACACTTAATAGCAGTACGGTTTTAAGTAAGTTAGATCAGGGCTCCCCAACCCCTGGGTTGTGAACCAGTACTGGTCTGTTAGGAACCAGGCCACACAGCAGGAGGTGAGCAGTGGGTGAGTGAGCATTGCCCCCAGAGCTTCACCTCCTGTCAGATCAGCAGCATTCACTACTCATAGGAGTGTGAATCCTGTTGTGAACCATGCATGTGAGGGATCTAGGTTGCGCCCTCCTTATGAGAATCTAATGCTCGATGATCCAAGGTGGAACAGTTTCATCCTGAAACCGTCCCCTACTTCCCTCATCGCCTGACAATCCCATGGAAAACCTGTCTTCCATAAAATTGGTCCCTGGTGCCAAAAAGGTTGGGGACTGCTGAGTTAGATAACCTCTCTGTGCCTGTTTCCTTACCTGTAAAATGGGAATAACTATAGTCCGACCTTATATGGTTGTGTAAGGAGTAAATTTGTTTTCTTTCTTTCTTTCTTTTTTTTTTTTTTTTTTTTTTTTTGAGGCGGAGTCTTGCTCTGTCACCCAGGCTGGAGTGCAGTGGGGCAATCTTGGCTCACTGCAAGCTTCACCCCCCTGGTTCGCACCATTCCCCTGCCTCAGCCTCCTGAGTAGCTGGGACTACAGGCACCCGCCACCACGCCTGGCTGATTTTTTGTATTTTTAGTGGAGACGGAATTTCACTGTTAGCCAGGATGGTCTCGATCTCCTGACCTAGTGAAATGCCTGCCTCGGCCTCCCAAAGTGCTGGGATTACAGGTGTGAGCGACTGTGCCCAGCCAATTTTTTTTTTAATACATGTGATGTGCTTAGAAATCATAGCACTTAGTAAGCACTCAATGTTAGTTACCATTACTTTTAAAATTTTATTTATTTTTTATATATTTTTATTTTTTATTTTATTTTACGTTTCGGGATACATGTGCAGAATGTGCAGGTTTGTTACATAGGTATACATGTGTCATGGTGGCTTACTGCACCTATCAACCCATCATCTAGGTTTTAAGCCCTGCATGCATTAGGTATTTGTCCTAATGCTCTCCACCTTGCTCTCCACCCTGTGTTCTTTCTCTCCCCGTGTCCATGTGTTCTCATTGTTCAACTCCCACTTATGAGTGAGAACATGCTGTGTTTGATTTTCTGTTCCTGTGTTACATTGTTGAGAATGATGGCTTCCAGCTTCATCCATTCATTCATGTCCCTGCAAAGGACATGATCTCATTCTTTTTTATGGCTGCATAGTATTTTATGGTGTATATGTGCCACATTTTCTTTATCCAATTGTTACTTTTAAATTATGGTGTTTTTCAGCATACAACATTAAAAGCTTTGCACAAAAATCACCAGTAAAAGCTATGACTTTTTATTTCCTTTTTGGAGAACTTAAGATATATGTGACTAATCATAATTCAGGTTGGGGAAAGAATTTTCTGTTAGAAGAGTAAAATATGTTGGTAATTAGACCAGCAATCACAAGTTCATGTGGCAGGGAGTAGCAATTGAAGTCATATCTGATGAGGGTTGCTTTATGGGATCAGTAATCTTTCTAGGTAAATAAAGAAAGGAGTTGTACAGGTTAAGCATGGTATGTATTTTCAGAGCAAAACATACGTGGAATCAAGCAAAATAGCAGCAGAAACTGATAATGAATTAATCACAGAGTTCACTAGGTAGAATGTGTTGAATGATGTTCAGCCTTCAAGGTAAAGGCCATCCTGAGAAAATCTTGCCTGGAATATTAAGAATGGTAGAGCATATGTAAAGGGAGTGTGCTCATTATGGGTTGTGGTTAGTGTGACAGTGGTAAGGCTGGGGTGAGGGTAGGCTTGCTATATCAGCAAAAGAACATAGGGCAAAGTCACCCCCTTAAATCTTGGAGCTACAACTTGTTTCTGTGATCATGCTAGTCCTAGTGATGAACAAAAGTCACCTGACAGGTCCTTCAAATGCATAGGTCGAAATCACTGTGGTAATCCTGGGGAATAATAGCAATAAAGTAACATTTATTAAGCACTAACCATGTGCCTAGTTTATTCAGCCCTAACCCTGTCTGTGCATGATCTAACACATGTAAATGACCATGTGGAGGATAGGTCCTGCTTTCAGGTAGTAAAGTGATATTTTCTCTGCCCTGCCACTTTCTCTCCTGAAGCCATTGCCCAAGGATTTAGATATGACAGAGAATATACAGAAGGCATTTGAGTGCCCATGAATGCTTTGATATGAGAACTGTCTGTTGCCAATGTGGTACTTTACCCCTGTCTAGTTGTTACTATAGAAATTACCCCCTTTACCTACATTCAGGAACAGGCTCAGTTTCAGACCTGGTAGTTCTCTTCCTATTGATTTTTCCTAGCCAGTAACTTTCTGCTACAGGTAAATGTCACCTTAATACAGTCTCCATTTGCCACAAATCTTACTATAAAACAACACAGTACATAATGGGTATCTTTCCTCCTACTAGGTACATTTTCATGTCCTTTTTTTTCTCCTAAATATAGCCTCGAAAGTCAACATGCTTTATCTTTCACCCACCAGACCCCTGATTGTCTCTCATTCCTGCAACTCCTAATGGTGCATATCAGTGAGGGCAGAGCACTGGCACCAAGGGACTGACTAGCAGTTCAATTAAGAGGGTAGATTGATTTTCCTCTAAATGTGTAGGTTATCTTTGATTTACCTTTGCATATTTGAATCTGCAGATTACTTAAGTATGTACATTTTAATTTTCACATTCTTATGCACATCCTTTTTATAGTATAAAAATAAATTCATGTTTTAAAAGAAGAATTTGAGAAAATCTTATGTGGATATGACATTCAATTTTTAAAAATACTTATTTTCAAGTTCACTGGCTTAACCATTCTATGATTTTTTTTTTGTCTCAGTCCATCTTTTGCTAGTAAAATACATTAGCTTCTATCTACTGGTAATGCCATTAATAAACCATGGATGTCATACATTTACTTTCTCAGCTTAGCCCAGACAAGCATAGCCTGTGGCATTTTTGAAATAACTGCTGGTGCCATTCCAACCCGATCTTCAAGCACCCTCCTATACACTCATTATCTCAAAATATATTTGCAAGTGTAGCTTGACTGAACTACTTGTGCCTGCCTGCTTGCTTTCTCTCTCTCTCTTTTTTTTTTAGCAATAAGATACCAAATTTTATTTATTTATTTATTTTTATACTCAGATTTCATTTTATTTATTTATTTATGTATTTATTTATATACTTTATGTTCTAGGGTACATGGGCGCAACATGCATGTTTGTTACATATGTATACATGTGCCATGTTGGTGTGCTGCACCCATTAACTTTTTTTTTACGTTAGGTATATCTCCTAATGCTATCCCTCCTCCCTCCCCCCACCCCACAACAGACCCTGGTGTGTGATGTTCTCCTTCCTGTGTCCAAGTGTTTTCTCATTGTTCAATTCCCACCTGTGAGTAAGAACATGCGGTGTTTGGTTTTCTGTTCTTGCCATAGTTTGCTGAGAATGATAGTTTCCAGCTTCTCTCTCTCTTTCTGTCTCTCTATGTCACTCTCTCTCCCTCTCTTTCTTTCATTTTTACTGTCTTTGGGGCTTGCTTTCTGCTGTGCCCTGAAGTCTTGAATGCTCTACTTTTTGCCAGTCCAAGACTTGCGGTCCTTTTAAAGGTTATCTCAAGGTCCATATATAACAAGAAACTAATTCTTACAGTCCTTTGCAATGTACCAGATACCTTATTATTTATATTGTCTGTTTTGTCATGTCAGATTGCTATATCTATAATATAGCAATCATATAGATTATACAGCAATTATATAGAATAAGACAGAATATAAATGAATATAATGCATTTCATGCTCTACTTTATGTTTGACTTGTTTCCTTTCTAAATACTTCACATTTGAAAGTCTTCTAAAAGACAGTGGTGTTTAAGGACTTTAGAATTAGAGTCCTGGATCCTGCATTAACTTCCCATGTGACTTTAGGAAGTTTACCTAGCCTCTTTAAGGGGCAGTTTCCCCATTATTTGGGTTGGAGCAATAAGACCTGCCTCACAGGGATATTTTAAGGATTCAATGAGATGTGTGTATAATGGCAGGCAATTAAATGAATAAATAATTGTTATTATTTCTCTAAAAGATTGTAGGCTTATAAGATCAGGGATCATGTCGTTTGTTTCAGTTGTTCTTTTTCCATGGTGACTAGCCCAGTGTTACAGGAAAAAAAAAAAAAAAAAAACTTGTATAATAGACAGGTATTGAGTAAGGACAAACAATTTTCATGGCTTTCTATATTTTATTCAGTTTTTAAAGACATTTATTTCTGATTGTTTATCTTTTTAGGGCTCCCCTTGTCTCAATTGTTTATGTTTAATAAAAATTTTATATATCCATTTATTTCACTTTTGCCCAGCCATCTTTTCCCCTTCCCAACCCAGACTTCTGTACCCTGTAATGCATTTGCTGGTCAGTTTCTTCCCTGGTTTGTGTGGGAATAATTTTACTTACTTCATAGCATTGTGAATATGAAAATTAGATAACATAAAAAACTTCTCAGCATAGTGATTGGCACATATAATAAGCCTACTATTTTATCACTTTTTTCAAGACATTTGATTATTTTCCTTTCTTTGATCCACATTTATTTATTTATTTATTTATTTATTTATTTGAGAAAGAGTCTTGCCCTGTTGCCCAGGCTGGAGTGCAGTGGCATAATATCAGCTCACTGCAACCTCTGCCTCCCAGGTTCAAGCGATTCTCCTGCCTCAGCCTCCCAAGTAGCTGGGATTATAGGTACCCGCCACCACGCCCAACTAATTTTTGTATTTTTAGTAGAGATGGGGTTTCACCATGTTGGCCAGGCTGGTCTCGAACTCCTGACCTCAAGTGATCCACCCGCCTCAACCTCCCAAAGAGCTGGGATTGCAGGCGTGAGCCACCATGCCCAGCTGTTTTTAATTTTTATTTTTCAAGATAGAGTCTTGCTGTGTTGCCCAGGCTGGAGTGCAGTAGCATGATCTCCACTCACTACAGTTTCCACCTCCCAGCTTCAAGCATTTCTGGAGCCTCAGCCTTCTGAGTAGCTGGGTTTACAGGTACATGACCCCACGCCTGGCTAATTTTTATAATTTTAGTAGAGAAGGGGTTTCACCATGTTGGCAAGGCTGGTCTTGAACTCCTAAGCTCAAGTGATCTGCTCGCCTCAGTCTCTCTAAGTGCTGGGATTACAGGTGTGAGCCACTGTGCCTGGCCAGATCCTCATTTATATTCCCATTCTTACTCTTCTTTTTTCAGCCATCTATTATTTTAGAAAGAAAGAAAAAGGGTACTCAATAAGTCATGCTCCTTCTGCTAATTGTTTTCCTCTTTCATTTTTAGTAGTCTCTAAGTATAGATTCTACAACAACCCTCAAGATCAGGACGTGTCTTTTTGTGTACCTCTTGCAGGAATGAGAGACAATCAGGGGTCTGGTGGGTGAAAGATAAAGATAAACTGAAATAGGTAAATTCTTGTTATCAATAACTGAAGGGTAATACAATTTATATTTTGAGCTTTTGTAATGAGAGCTCTCTTTTCAGTCAATTTCATCTCATTTATTTTTGTTAATACGAATGGGTTTCCAAAACGCTTGGAAAACCTCCCTGAAGAAAATAAACTGTATTATCTCCTTTGTTATTGTTTTTAAACCCTTTCACCTGGCTTTACCTCCTATCCTTACACCGAAACAGCAGCATCATCTCCTTCACAAAGAAAAAAGGAAAAACTATTGAGATTAAAGTATAGTTTTACAGCAACTTTCTTGAAAAGGTAAGTTAGTTAAATCATGGGCAAAGAAAATACTAAAATTTATACGAACAAATGCGTGCCTATTAAGCAACACATTAACTGCAAGCAATTTCATATGTAAATTACCTATAATTTGAATGCAATTTTCTAAATTTTTTTAATGTGAGTAGTTCCAAAAGTTCTTTGGTGTTTAATAACATGTGCTATTATTAAGACAGTTGTTAAAGTGCAGATGTTTTGTTCAGTGCCTGGCCCTTTCAGTATACTGTCTAAGAGAATGTTGTTACTTAGAACTGAAGCTAACTGTCTTGGGCCTTTAGGCTTTCTTTCTCCTCAACATTAATTATATGTCTGATGCTTTGGTAGGCAATGGAGACTCAACTGTGAACAAGTCAGATACAGCCCTACTCTTGGGTTGTGCAGAGTCTAGTCACACAAATATTCAAGTGTCTGGTGTGAGTCTGGCCCTGTCCTGGGAATTTTAAAGGAAAAGATACTCCATGTGCTTGAAGAGCTTCTGAGTTCTTATCCTCTTGAGTGGTATTTTCCTGAGAACTTCACAGCAACTTACACTGACCCATCCACCTAGTTTTCTAAGAGAGGGGAATTGAGAACACTGTCAGTCAGCTTCTTTTCATTTAAAACTAGGAATCTATTTAAACTGAGGAAAATCCAGGTGTCAGAAGATTGGTTAAAATAAAAGATACAGCCGGGCGCGGTGGCTCAAGCCTGTAATCCCAGCACTTTGGGAGGCCAAGACGGGCGGATCACAAGGTCAGGAGATCGAGACCAGCCTGGCTAACACGGTGAAACCCTGTCTCTACTAAAAAAATACAAAAAACTAGCCGGGCGAGGTGGCAGGCGCCTGTAGTCCCAGCTACTCGGGAGGCTGAGGCAGGAGAATGGCGTAGACCCGGGAGGCGGAGCTTGCAGTGAGCTGAGATCCGGCCACTGCACTCTAGCCTGGGCGACAAGCGAGACTCCGTCTCAAAAAAAATAAATAAATAAAGTAAAATAAAATAAAAGATACTAACTCTGCCACAAAGAGTTTTAAAATTGTGCTAGATTCAATCATACCATTTTTGAATAAGCTAATACCATATTGCCATATGTTCTTACAGTCATTTCAAATATGCAGACACATGGAATATGTAAATTCTAGGTAGATAATGAACAGCATAAATAAAAATCATAGTAGCTAAATCAGTGGAGGCTGTTCTTTAATTTTTATAGATTTAATGTCCTCTAAAATGGTCTCATTTATTCAAAAAGGGAATTTATAGGGTTTGTTGTATGGAATTTCCAAAATCTCATAATGGAAGAAGTAAATATTATTTATTTAATACTAATTTTTATAATATCTTGCATTTAACATTTATATACTTTTACAAAAGTTCAGGGTAGGAGTTTGTCACGAAAAGACACTTCTGTCTACATCCTGATAAAAATAAAGAATTCTGCAGTAGGTTTAGTAATGTTACTCTGCTATTTCAGAAGTCATGTTGAAATGCAATTTAGAATAGAACAGTTTAGAAGACAGTAATCCATTTTTTTATGGGTTAATAATATGAGGGAAATATGTAGCATCAAGTTATTTGAGGGAGAGAGGGCTTGCCTTTAGCAAAATGTAAAACTCCACTTTCCTTTTATTAAATCCCTATCTTCTCTCCAGGCCAGTTCTCACCTTCCACCACCACCCTACCTATGTGTTTCCCCTGATCTTTTTCCCGTACAATAGAGAATTTTGTTAAAACAGTATTCTTGGAGAAAGTCATACCACCATATGTACCTTGGCCTACTACAAAAATCAATCTCTCCTATTCCAACTGGGTTCTCATTGCTGCTAGGTTATCTTGATATTGATCTCCTGTTTATTCCCCAGCACACTTCCCTTAGCCGATGCTTCAAGTCTCTCATTGCTCACACGTCTAATTCACTACTTACCCTTTCCATTCTCACCAGATAATAACCATCCTACTTTACTGAGAAATTCACAGGTAACTGGTGTGTTCTTTCTCATTTCTGTTATCTCTACCTTAAAGCAGCAAATGTTTATTGAGTATCAACCATATCCTAGGCAATGGTATGCCAATAGTGATGTAGCTGACTGTCTTCATACCCATCATATCCAGAACAGTTCCTGGTACATAGTAGGTGTCCAATAAATATTAAAATGAAGGTACCTATGAATGAAAAAATAGATCTAGTGGCTGAGATGCTTTAGCTAGAGGAGAAGGAAAGTAAGGAAGCACGCAATAGGTGTTGTGACCTCCTCAGATGCTCTTTCATGGTAAAGTAGGATTGTTGCTGTCAAAGGAAGAAGTGTTTTTTATTTCCAAGACTAAACTCATACCATCCCTTCATGCTTCCTCTGTGAACTTGATTTGTCTCTCCCAAAGGAGGACATCTTCACTATACCTGAACACATATACTCATATGCTCACACACTATACACCACCAGCTTCAACAACTAAACCTCTACCATGCCTTGTTGACTGGAAACATCCTATTTTCATAGTTCTATTTTGCATAAGTCGTTTGCAGTTTCTACAGTATACTCATTTCCTTGCCATCCATGTTGTCTCCCTGCATTTTTACTTCTGTTTTATTACTCATATTTAAAATAGGTAAAATCTCACCTATTTTTTCTAAGACTCAGCTTGAGACTCACCCTTTCCACCAGGCTTTCTCTGGCCCCCTCATAACTGGAAGCTTCCTTGAGAGAGCTAGCATTGTCTGTGCTATTCTTATGACATATATCATTACCTGCTGTCCTAGTTGTTTTGTGTTGCTATAACAGAATACTACAGACTGGGTACTTTATAAAGAAAATTTTATCTGGCTTATGGTTCTGGAGGCTGGCACTGGCATCTTCTCAGCATCTGGTGAGGGGTTGCCGTGTCATCTCATAGTGGAATGTAGAAGGGCACAGAGTGTGAGAGCAAAAGCAAGCAGGAAGGGGGCCAAACTCATCTGTTTTATTAATATAAGGAATCCACTCCTGTGATAACTAACCCACTCCTATGATAACTAACCCACTCCACCCACTCCTGTGATAACTAACCCACTCCTGAGATAACTAACCCACTCCTGTGATAACTAACCCACTCCTGAGATAACTAACACACTCCTGTGAAAACTAACCCACTCCTGAGATAACACATCATCACTACTTAAAGGTCCCATGGCTTAATACTGTCACAATGGCAATTAAAATTTAATGAGTTTTGGAGGGGACATTCAAACCATAGCATCTGTTTTCTATTTCCATGCAATGTCATAGATTTCATTTCCCTAACATAATCAGGGTTCAATAAATATTGGTTGAATGAGCATTGATAAACTGAATACCTTCAATGAGAATAGCAAAAGAAAAAAATGATTAAAGTTTTACAATATACATATTTTTGTATAATAACTCCAACAAACAATTTTAAATGCCATTTGTATTCATGTCTTATCACTCAAATGAAGTTTTCAGAAATTTGTCTGGTTTCAGTCTTAGCTAGCCAGACATTGTTAGAAATGGTGATAGTGATATCATCTTAGTTCCTTCCTTCTATTGTGGGAGGAAACTAATGTCTAATATAATATGTGTTACAAAAGACTCAATTTATCCAATAAAACTTCAAGACAATTTCAAAGGACCTCTGAAAGACTGATTTCTGAACCACTTCCAAGACATATTACTTAAGACTACAAATGAGGATTTCTGGTTTGCTTTCAAATGGTTCTGATGTTCCTCATTTTGTTATGTTTTTCAGTTGGTGCTGGTATCACTGTACCTCTCAAATGGCTTCCCCATTTTGACTAAGAATGAAGAGGTTCTTGGATAAAGAACTTGTAAAAATCAGGTACAATAATAAAGTTGTGAATGGTTCTTGGAATTTGCTAAAATGAAATGCTGCATCTAAGTGCAATGTAAGTGCAACGTCTTAGCCGTGTAAGATCATTATCATAAAGTAATCATCATGATTAAAAAAACCCTAATTGAATCATTATTCTTTCCAAAAGATCAGAATTCTAAGAATACTTCTTAGAAGCTCTCAAGTTTAATATGGAGTAGGAAATATTGCAATGAGTCCTCAAGAGTGAGAAATTAAAAAAAAAACAGTTGTGCCATTCTTTCATTATGCTTTTTAATCATTTCATTATTCGTAACTATACAGTACTTATGTGTGGTGAAGGATGTAGTCATAGAGGAATATATCTGTCAGCATATTGATATATAAAAGAGAATAAAAGTAAAAAAATCAGTATACTCAGTAGGTTCTCATATTTCATATTTGAAACTTTAGATATGTGTTCCTTTTTTGAAACACATGAAAACATTTATTTATTTATGCTATAAATAGGTAAAAACAACTCTTAAATAGATCAGCAGAGCCAGACCAGCGATTTCTTATCTTGACTAAATGGACATACCAATAGCAAAATAAAGTCAAAAATAGGCATATAATTTTACAGCTGCATCTATGAGGACACAAATGATATTTTAATATTCAATCAGAAATATTACATACAAAAGTTACAGAAATCTACCACTAAATTTTCTGGTGGTTTAAGATTTTAGTGGAGTCTGTGGAGTTTATAAAATTTTAAAATTTCAAATTAATGTGCCAAGTGTGAAGGGGCGATGCATACCAAAGGGGAGAAAGAAATGTAATTGTGAACAACTCAGAAGATGAAAGGATCTATAGAGCTTAATTCTTTACCTACCAGTTTCAGAAATGAAATGCCTAATCTAATATACTTCTGGATCATATTTGAAGATGCTTTAATTTAGCCAATCATTTTGTTTTTCAGTCTTCTCCCATTTTGGCATACTGTGTCCCACCTGGACATTAAGAAGTTATTAGTCAGCATTGGAGAGGCTGTGCTGCAGTAATGAATGTTGGTGGCTTAAAACAGGGCAAGTCTGTTTCTTACTCCTTTTACATGGTGGCTGTAAGTTGACCAGGAACTCTGCTCTACATTTTCCTCATTTAAGGACCCTGGCTGAGGAGGGGGCTCCATCTTCATTCTTCCACAAATACTGCAGCAAAGAAAAAGTAAAATGGCAAATAGCACACAGACTATTAAATCTTCTCCCTAGAATGACTGTTTGTCACTTCTGATCACACTAATTGATTAAAGCAAATCACATGGCCATGTTAATTTCAAATGGGGTCAAGAAGAGTAATCCCCTCATGTGCCTAGAAGGAAAAAAGCCAGAATGTTTAGTGCACTAATGATTTCCACGGGAAATTTCCACAGGAAAGATTAGAGATGGCAACTCTTCTAACCCATTCTTAGTTCAAGCCAGATTTCAGTGTGGAATTTCTTCCTTTTCTCGTTGTAGAACTCCAGGAGTATAACAATGGATGATAACTCTCTTCAGGGATTTATGAGAGAATAGTATATGAAGCATTAGGATCAACTGTTTTACTATTCATTCATTTATTTATATGGTCTTTCTTTTGCCCCCAAGTGAGAGTTGAAGCCAGCTGGACTTCCTGGGTAAAGTGGGGACTTGGAGAACTTTTCTGTCTAGCTAGAGGATTGTAAACGCACCAATCAGTGTTCTGTGTCTAGCTAAAGGATTGTAAATGCACCAATCAGCACTCTGTAAAAACGCACCAATCAGCACTCTGTAAAATGGACCAATCTACACTCTGTAAACTGGACCAATCAACAGGACGTGGGCAGGACCAAATAAGGAACTAAAAGCTGACCACCCAAGCCAGCAGCAGTAATTGGCTGGGGTCCCCTTCCATGCTGTGGAAGCTTTGTTCTTTCCCTCTTCACAATAAGTCTTGCTCCCGCTCACTCTTTGGGTCTGCACTACCTTTATGAGCTGTAACACACACCGCCGCGGTCTGTGGCTTTATTCCTGAAGTCAGCGAGACCAGGAACCCACTGGAAGGAAGAAACTCCAGACTCACCATCTTCAAGAGCTGTAACACTCACCGGGAAGAAGGTCCGTAGCTTCATTCTTGAAGTCAGCAAGACCAACAATCCACCAGAAGGAACCAATTCCAGACACACAAGGAGGATATAATTTGGTAGAAAATATAGGTCTAGGCTCCATGAATCAATTAGGAGGGTGAGGCTAGCCATCATATCATTCAAGTGAATGGTGATAGGCCACATAATGGAAAAATAAGGACAACTCACGTCTGTAATCCCAGCACTTTGGGAGGCCAAGGCGGGTGGATCATCTGAGGTCAGGAGTTTGAGACCAGCCTGGCCAACATGTTGAAACTCCATCTCCTAAAAAGCCAAAAAAAAAAAAAAAAATTAGCTGGGCATAGTGGTGGGTGCCTGTAAGCCCAGCTACTCAGGAGGCTGAGGCAGGAGAATTACCTGAACCTGTGAGGCGGAGGTTGCAGTGAGCCAAGATCACGCCACTGTACTCTAGTCTGGGTAACAAGAGTGAAACTCCATCTCAGAAAAAGAAAAAATAAGGACAGATGAAATTACATGAAAGATTAGTGTTAAGTGGAATCAGTTAAGAACATTTTGTTGAGAAAGTACACCATTAAGTAGACACGAAAGACTAGATTTAGATTGATAGAAAGAAGAAAAGAGGGTATTTCTAGTCAGAAACACAGTGACTTAAGAGTCCAGAAATGGGAATGAGCAAGGAAGAAACAGAGATGAGATTTGCTCAGTTGGGCAAGGATGAGATTAGAATCGAAGTGGCATATCAATTCAGATCAAGTTTTCTATGAATTGAAACATGAGGCTAAAAAGTTCAGATGTTTAGAAAAGATTTGTTTTGGTAGGCAACACTGACAAACTCTGGATTCAACCAAAGCCAGAATAAAAAAGTGTTTTAAGTTGTAGGAGTTTTATGGGGTACATGTAAAGATGAGACTCCTAAGAGGCTGTGTTTTGTCACGAATCTTGAGAAAGTTGAAAACAGGGTTCCTTTTCAACCTTAAAGAACTTCAGTCTGGTTGGGGAGATAGTGTTTAGTCTTTGAGTGAAAATTTTCAGGTGTAAATTTGGTCATGGAGAGAAACTCTTTCACTTTAAATAGTTAAGAAAAACAAAACCCTAATTCAACTATCCAAAAAAGTTTTGATTATTTTTCCTGGAGATAAGAGGTTGGTTTAACTTATGTCATAATGATAAAAATACACACATACATCATAAAATAGAAAATGTACACATGCTACCTAATAAAAGAGCATGTTGCATTTTCAAATCATAAATACAAATTTATTTTGTTCTGTTTATTAAAACATAAACCATGGTTTCATAGGACAAGTATGGTCTTTAGAAGGATACAGACCTGAATCCAAATCCAAGCTCTGGCACTTAGTAGAAAAGTAGAGAAGGTTAATTCATTTTATATCCCAAAACTCAGTTTCCTACCTGTAAAATAGGGAAAATAATTGTACCTGACTCAGATGGTTGTTGTAAGGATTAAATAATAAAACATTCATAAAATACTTAGCACAGAATAGGCATACTGGCAGTAATGATGATGATTATATATAGGCAGTTTCTAAATATTATTTAATTGAATTAAATTTAAGGAAAGGTTTCTTAATGTCTTTATAAGGATTATAAACTTAATAAATCCTAATTTGCTATTTATTAACTAAAGTTGACTTCATAATTTTATTTATATTTTATTAAATATGTAAAAAGAAATAAGAAAATAAAGCTTAAGTCAGAGAATACATTGTTATATTTCTGAGGTATTTGTGAGTCTTTATTGGTTTTGTTCCATTTGTTTAGCATTGTATTCAACAAATAGGAATGTTAAGCATTACACTCCTATTTTGCAGATGAGGAAACTATACAAGATAATAATTGCTTATTTACAAAGTTAGTTGAAAAAGCAGTCGTTTCAACTTTTGCCACTGGTTTGGATTAACTAGTATCTTGATTTCTTTTTCTCCAGTAGTTTTATAGTACTTGCCTTTTAGGTTAAAAGTTGTAGTTTTGAGTGTGTCGATTTTCAAATTGTATCCTAACAACTATATTTTAGTCAATCTGAGATTCCTAAGAACTTCACCACTTCACAAAATTGCCTTCCTGGTTCCTTCCTCATATGTGTACCACACTTTAAATATAGAAGAATTGACAGTGTGATAATCACTAAAATGAAAATGAAGAAATAAAATAGAAATTCTTACTTAACAACTTAAAGGTAGTAATCATGAAATTTTAATTTGAAAATGTTCTAAGAACAGCCATATACCAGTATGCACATTTTAATGTCATATATGGTAATAGGGCCATTAGCGTAATGAAGTATTAAGGTCTGATATTTCCTCTGATTGGATAGAAATCCACAGTGTGGAAATAATGTTATGAGTCTGAGCACTTATAAAAAAATAAAAAATGCTAATTATTTTTCTGAAGTATTTACTTTGGTGGTTCCTCAAGAAATGGTCCAGAGTTTCTGCTTTCCTGGAGAATCATTCACCCCATTACCCCTCTGGCATTACTGATCCCAGATCTTGAAGTGAAGAGAGAGTGAATGTGTAAGTGTATAGGAAAAATGGCTTCAAGTGACAAAGTAAACCCTTTTGTGACTCAGTTGGACCAGGTAAGTATTTATTTCAGCCTTAGTGTTTCACACTAAGGCTGGGCAAATGCGTTTGATAAGCCACCAAGGAAAAGATGGCCTTTGTTGTTAATACTTGAGTGCTGTTATGCAATACAAACAAACAGAAATCAACTCCCCCCCCAAAAAAAAAAAACCAGAGAAAAGGAAAGGAAAAAACTCTACAGCTTAATATAAAGATTTTGTAAGTGTTTGGCTGTTTTATCATTTCTCAGTTGAAACTACAGGTTTTTGTTTTTTTTTTTCATCTTTCTAGTTTTACACACAGCCCAAAAGATGGACATTTGGCAAATCATAATGGACTGCTCCTTTCCCAGGTATCTCCTGTTTGTTTCCTTTATCTGTGAATAGGAAATGGCTTAAAGGCACCTGTGTGATGAAGGTCCCAGGGGCAGCTGCCTGACTAGTGAATGCCTGATTATGTGTTAACATGCTTTGTCAGATATTGGCAGAATCTGTTCTCTTCTTTTGCCTTTTCAGCGAGGGTACCATTGACAGCCTGGCTACCCATTTATAGAAATGTTGTCCATCAAACTGTGAGGAAGGACAATAGTGTTTTTCTGTGGCCAGTGACTGTGGGAAACTTTTCTTTGGCTATTCAGGCAATTTTTGTAGCTTGCTCTGAAGAGGAGAGACTGATGAGTGCAAAAAGTACAATTAAGCAAAGCCAGACTTCAATTGAAGGCTGTAGTGTAGTCTGCTGCTCTCATTTTTTTTTTTTTTTTTTTTTTTTTTTAGAGGGGAAAAAACCCTATGGGTTTTCACGTTGCTGTGTGGCATTCAGCAGGGGGCTATTACAATCCTAAATTTTTTTTTCTAGACCACCTAATTCTAAGTTAAAATTAAATGTAATGAGAGCCACTTGGAGTTCTGAATATTTTAAAGCATAATTCCCACAGAAGGGATTCGACCTAAACTGCAGTGAGCATCAGTTGGCTAATTATAGCTGCATTTTATATTACAGCAGGTGTCAGATGCAGTCATCTCAATAAAGTCCACATAATACTCTGGAAAATAACAAAGACTTTTCTTTGAATGTGGGTACTAATTTCTTCTAGGTGTCATATGAGCCTTGATACTTCTTATTGGCATTAACAAGAGCACTGCAGCACTCAGAAATGCTTTTTGCTTGGGATGAATTGATACTGTAAAGCACTTACCAGTCAGAGTTGGCAGATGTCAGTAGTTAATACTAGTGTTGCAGAGGTTGGAATATAATGCAAAGAGTCTTATGTAAATACTCTTAGATGATGGGCTGGTTTTGAGAAGGCGCCTGAGCACTGCACCAACTCACTTAATGAAAGTTAAATAGATAGCAGTGGGGTATCTGCATTTACTTTGGCTCCTGCTTTATTGAAAGTCCTCCAGAAGTAAAGGGCAGATGGTACAGCAGTAAACTAGGTGAACAAAATACCCTGGACTTGGATAACGACTTGTTATGTTCACAGTGCTTTCCTTGAACTTGTGTAGGTGATTCAAATTATTGAAGTGATAGCAAGTACAAAAGCATGCCTGGAGGTAAGGACTCTTTATAGTATTAAAAAATAAATTTAATTTAGAAAATATGTCTTCACTTGAAATACAACTGGACAATGGGTTAGGCAAAAAGAATGTTACTTTAAAATCAAGACATTTGTTCTACACTGCTTCATTCTTCTAGGAGAGTGACAGTTTATCCAACCTGTTTAGTCACATTAGTTCATAGCAGATGAGATCAAAATGAAGGATCTATTTAAAATCGTATTGTGGAATACCAACTAAGATACAACAGATGTGAACTCTTTACACATATTCCGTTCTGGAATCAACTCTGGGTTTTTTGTTTGCTTGTTTTTCCTTTTAAAGCTAATTCACAGCTAGCAAAGCAAAGATGGGTTGCCCTTAATTTTGATCCCCAGAAGCAGCTTTGGGTTCCCATTTTGGCAGATTGCAATTTATATATATCTCATAGCAAACCCTATAGGGTGTTGTCAGCAATTGACTCTGACATCAAGGAGTTTAACAGTCATTCAACGTTGATCCAATGATTGAGCACTGGTAGGCACAAAGCAGCATGAAGCCCAGCAGTGAAATTTAAGATGAGAAAGATAACACAGTGTCTGTCCCCAGAGTGCTGACTATCTATTCACAAGAGTAATGTCCCTAATAGCTCTTTTGCAGATTTCTGTTAATTTTTGTTTCGATCAGATGTCCATGGACTTTGATAAAGCCTAGGACAGAATTGTGAAATAGTGTAAAAAGTCACAGAGAAATCACTCCAAAGGAGCATAGGTAATCTGCTAACGACAAATTATTTCCGCATAGTACCCACTCTTAGTAATGTTTAAGTATTTTTAACACCAAAAGTCTCAACTGTGAATAATTTTTATTTCTTATTTTTCTTACATGAATGTATGATTTGTTTTTTATAGAAAATTTAGGAAACATTTAAAATACAAAAAAGAAAATCCATATTTCTACTACCTAAGCTCAAATCACTTTATTCGTATTTTTGTGTGTATCATGGTTACTTTTTCTCCATTTATATACATATAAAATCCCATTTAAGCAATGGAATTTTACTATTTTATAATCTTTTAAAACAAACCTCATGACATATTTATAATATCTTTTTAGTACA
Organism: Macaca nemestrina; assembly: GCF_043159975.1. Lineage (NCBI taxonomy): Eukaryota > Metazoa > Chordata > Mammalia > Primates > Cercopithecidae > Macaca > Macaca nemestrina. The sequence continues at coordinate 71,804,627 of NC_092131.1, read as the reverse complement.
TAGTCTTCCTCAACATCAATTTCAGTGCTTTCACAATATTCTAGTGCATGGATATGCCATACTTTATTTCTATCATATTTTAGAACTTCCTATTAGTGCACATTTACCTTTCAATTTTTTGCTACTATAAATGATACTGTGATGAATATGCATGTAGCTAGATTTTTTTTCCCAAGTCTATGATTTTATTTGCTTGTCACTGCTAGTGGAAATGCTGGATCAAATGACCTCTCCAATTTTAATTGAAGCTACAGATTCTAAGACAATTTTCATAAAGAAGGAAAATACCTTTAGCATGAAATTTTTAATTCTTTTCATCTAGGTCTCATATTTTGTTAATAGACTTTGAATTAAAAGTCAAGAGTTTCACATAAAATACTAAATTGTGAGTAAAACAAGATCTTTCAGTCTAACTAGGAAATCAATCAGTTTTTATCTGATAAAAAACATAAGGTTTTTGGTATAAATAGGATCTATACACTGCACTTAAAATATGCAGTGCCTGGGCTGGGCGCAGTGGCTCATGCCTGTAATCCCAGCACTTTGGGAGGCCAAGGCAGGTGGATCACTTGAGACCAGCCAGGACAACATGGTAAAACCCTGTCTCTACTAACAATACAAAAAATTAGCCTGGCATGGTGGTGGACGCCTGTAATCCCAGCTACTCTTGAGGATGAGGCAAGGGAATTGCTTGAACCCGGAGGCAGAGGTTGCAGTGAGCTGAGATCGCGCCACTGCATTCGAGCCTGGGCAACAGAGCAAAACTCCATCTCCAAAAAAAAAAAAACAAACAAACAAACAAAAAAAAACAATGCAGTGCCAAGCAGTACAGTATAAATATCCACGGTTACCGGGCCATTATTTAGACACTTATGTGGAAACAGTTCTGGTATATATTTAAATGTTATACATGTAAAGAGTCCTGATGTACATTTAAGTATTAGATGTATATTTTAAAACTAATACTACACCATATTAAATGGTGAGTTCATTTAAAGAGTGAAAAGGCCATCAGGCTTTAACTGTTTCCAGTTTAAGCCATCCAGTTTCAATTGGCCTTAGCTGTGACTTAGGATTCCTTTGGTACATCAGTTCTTCCTATGCTTCACACAAAAATTAATCTAAAATCTTCATTCTTTCCCAGGCTAATCCAAGAAGACTCTGGAATTAGAGAGACTAAAGACATTCATTTCTGTTTTGCATTAATAATAAAATATGAAACATTTTTGCTTTAATACAAAATCAGGGATAGTAAGTGATGTTGGAAATATTGCTGGGCTTTACCTTCTTTCTGAGTAGGGTACTATAACCATAATCATTAATCTTAAAAACTTGGAAAGGTTAACGGATCATATAAATCCTGCATCTAACCCACACAGAGAGCTGAGACATTTCTACTTTGGAATATTTTCAATTAGGCCTCTGTGACCTGCCTTAGTAATGTCATAATTTAACATAGGCTCTAACTTCCCAAATCTAAGTTATTTCATATAGTAGGCACAAATTGAGAAGATTGCTTGACACTTGGCATTTCTGCAACAGCCTGTCTGGGCTATCTGCCACTTGTCTTGGGGGGAACCACTTCTTCCCCACCTCTAGACATTAGTGGAGTTTAACATCTGAGTGTGGTCATGGAAAGAGTGACTGTGGGCATACCCTGAGGTTTCCTCCCTGAAGAGCAACATCAGAGTTTGAACACTGGGGCATAGAAGGGAAGGAATTCACTAAAATAATCTAGCCAGTCCAAATGAAGAAGCAAATAACAATAACAAAACCCAGAGCAGGGAGAAAAGTACATATCTTATGTAATCCTCCTTCTTAGACATGATGGTTGATCCAGAGATGGGCAAAATACCAAAGCAGGGCCAAAAAAAGCCTTCCCTGACATGTTTTATGATGGGATATGTTGGGTAAGATTTCTCTCCTCTCTTTTTGAGAGGATCTGGGGATGTGAGCTTAGGGCTGCTGGCAACCATGTCGCCCATCGTACACGGAAACTTCCTGCAGTGGGAAACAACAAAGCTAACATGCAGGAGAGAAATAGAGCAAGAGGCAAAGGGTGAGGAGCAAGACCAAGAGAGAAAGCATGCAAGAAACAGCTGGGCTCTGCTATTTGTAGATGGACACAAATTCTAGTTTGAGATAACCTGATTCTAGTTATCCCAAAGGCCAGCTTCAGTGCCTCTCCTTGTGTTGTAGCTGCATAAGCCAAGCACGTCTCCTTTTTTTCTGTTACATAAACTAATTATAATTGAGGTTCTATTACTTTCATACAAAGTCGTAGCTTTAAAACATTCTCTTTCTTATTTATCTAGCCTGAGAAAAATCTCTAGCTTTTATAGTGAAAAAATAGAACTTTCTCTTTCTAGAGCTCTTAACTGGGAACCAAAGAGAAATCCTGACAGAGCTCACATGTGAGAGTCCACAAAATATTATCATTTTTGTTTTAATGACTGTGTAATTCTCATGTTTATTTTAGTTCTCAAATGAATGAATTCCATCATTAGTTGTATAATCATTTATTGATGTTTTTCCATGTGTAAGGGGCAGAAGTAAATAAAATAACTCCCCTTAACTTCAAGAGGCTTACAGTTTAACCATGCTAGCAAATGCATGTCAGGGTATTGCCCTAAGTTTAACTTGTCAATTCCTTTAATGCCCACAACAATCCTGTAAAACAGGAGTAATTATTGCCTTCTTTTTATGAAGGATGATACCAAGTCGCAGAGATTGTGCATAGCTTGTCCACTGTCCCACAGCTCAAGAATGATGAAGCTAGGGTTTAAAACCTGAGATGTGTGGCCCTAGAGCCCAAGCTCTAAACCTCTGCTGCCTTTTCTAGTACTGAAGACTCAAACTTTATAATAAGGAGTCTTTATATAAGAAAATATTTGAGGTGATGGATATCCTAATACCCTGATTTGATCATTACAGATTGCATGCATATATCAAAATATCACATGTGCTTCAGAAATACGTATAATTTTTATGTGTCAAAAAATTAAAGAGAAAGTATCATACTTAATATATCATATTAAATTCTTTATATAGTAAGTTTCAGAAGTACTAGATCCACTTAATTGTACCTATATAAAATGAATCTACAAGTTGTTAAAATATTTACATATGCAGAAACATCCATAACATGGCAGTAAATAGGTTTATTTACATGTTTAGCAATTAAAGCTTCTTCTCATGAACACAAGGCTCCTTAGTCTTTTCTTTTTTTTTTTTTTCAGTATTTATTTATTTATTTTAATTTATTTATTATTATTATACTTTAAGTTGTAGGGTACATGTGCATAACGTGCAGGTTTGTTACATATGTATACTTGTGCCATGTTGGTGTGCTGCACCCATCAACTCGTCATTTACATCAGGTATAACTCCCAATGCAATCCCTCCCCCCGCCCCCCTCCCCATGATAGGCCCCGGTGTGTGATGTTCCCCTTCCTGAGTCCAAGTGATCTCATTGTTCAGTTCCCACCTATGAGTGAGAACATGCAGTGTTTGGTTTTCTGTTCTTGTGATAGTTTGCTAAGAATGATGGTTTCCAGCTGCATCCATGTCCCTACAAAGGACACAAACTCATCCTTTTTGATGGCTGCATAGTATTCCATGGTGTATATGTGCCACATTTTCTTAATCCAATCTGTCACTGATGGACATTTGGGTTGATTCCAAGTCTTTGCTATTGTGAAGAGTGCTGCAATAAACATACGTGTGCATGTGTCTTTGTAGCAGCATAATTTATAATCCTTTGGGTATATACCAAGTAATGGGATGGCTGGGTCATATGGTACATCTAGTTCTAGATCCTTGAGGAATCACCATACTGTTTTCCATAATGGTTGAACTAGTTTACAATCCCACCAACAGTGTAAAAGTGTTCCTATTTCTCCACATCCTCTCCAGCACCTGTTGTTTCCTGACTTTTTAATGATCGCCATTCTAACTGGTGTGAGATGGTATCTCATTGTAGTTTTGATTTGCATTTCTCTGATGGCCAGTGATGATGAGCATTTTTTCATGTGTCTGTTGGCTGTATGAATGTCTTCTTTTGAGAAATGTCTGTTCATATCCTTTGCCCACTTTTTGATGGGGTTGTTTGTTTTTTTCTTGTAAATTTGTTTGAGTTCTTTGTAGGTTCTGGAAATTAGCCCTTTGTCAGATGAGTAGATTGCAAAAATTTTCTCCCATTCTGTAGGTTGCCTGTTCACTCTGATGGTAGTTTCTTTTGCTGTGCAGAAGCTCTTTAGTTTAATGAGATCCCATTTGTCAATTTTGGCTTTTGCTGCCGTTGCTTTTGGTGTTTTAGACATGAAGTCTTTGCCCATGCCTATGTCCTGAATGGTACTACCTAGGTTTTCCTCTAGGATTTTTATGGTATTAGGTCTAACATTTAAGTCTCTAATCCATCGTGAATTAATTTTCGTATAAGGAGTAAGGAAAGGATCCAGTTTCAGCTTTCTACTTATGGCTAGCCAATTTTCCCAGCACCATTTATTAAATAGGGAATCCTTTCCCCATTTCTTGTTTTTGTCAGGTTTGTCAAAGATCAGATGGCTGTAGATGTGTGGTATTATTTCTGAGGCCTCTGTTCTGTTCCATTGGTCTATATCTCTGTTTTGGTACCAGTACCATGCTGTTTTGGTTACTGTAGCCTTGTAGTATAGTTTGAAGTCAGGTAGCGTGATGCCTCCAGCTTTGTCCTTTTGACTTAGGATTGTCTTGGAGATGCGGGGTCTTTTTTTGTTCCATATGAACTTTAAAGCAGTTTTTTCCAATTCTGTGAAGAAACTCATTGGTAGCTTGATGGGGATGGCATTGAATCTATAAATTACCTTGGGCAGTATGGCCATTTTCACGATATTGATTCTTCCTATCCATGAGCATGGTATGTTCTTCCATTTGTTTGTGTCCTCTTTTATTTCATTGAGCAGTGGTTTGTAGTTCTCCTTGAAGAGGTCCTTTACATCCCTTGTAAGTTGGATTCCTAGGTATTTTATTCTCTTTGAAGCAATTGTGAATGGAAGTTCATTCCTGATTTGGCTCTCTGTTTGTCTGTTACTGGTGTATAAGAATGCTTGTGATTTTTGCACATTAATTTTGTATCCTGAGACTTTGCTGAAGTTGCTTATCAGCTTAAGGAGATTTTGGGCTGAGACAATGGGGTTTTCTAAATATACAATCATGTCATCTGCAAACAGGGACAATTTGACTTCTTCTTTTCCTAACTGAATACCCTTGATTTCTTTCTCTTGCCTAATTGCCCTAGCCAGAACTTCCAACACTATGTTGAATAGGAGTGGTGAGAGAGGGCATCCCTGTTTTCAAAGGGAATTTTTCCAGTTTTTGCGCATTCAGTATGATATTGGCTGTGGGTTTGTCATAAATAGCTCTTATTATTTTGAGGTACGTTCCATCAATACCGAATTTATTGAGCGTTTTTAGCATGAAGGGCTGTTGAATTTTGTCAAAAGCCTTTTCTGCATCTATTGAGATAATCATGTGGTTCTTGTCTTTGGTTCTGTTTATATGCTGGATTATGTTTATTGATTTGCGAATGTTGAACCAGCCTTGCATCCCAGGGATGAAGCCCACTTGATCATGGTGGATAAGCTTTTTGATGTGTTGCTGAATCTGGTTTGCCAGTATTTTATTGAGGATTTTTGCATCGATGTTCATCAGGGATATTGGTCTAAAATTCTCTTTTTTTGTTGTGTCTCTGCCAGGCTTTGGTATCAGGATGATGTTGGCCTCATAAAATGAGTTAGGGAGGATTCCCTCTTTTTCTATTGATTGGAATAGTTTCAGAAGGAATGGTACCAACTCCTCCTTATACCTCTGGTAGAATTCAGCTGTGAATCCATCTGGTCCTGGACTTTTTTTGGTTGGTAGGCTATTAATTATTGCCTCAATTTCAGAGCCTGCTCTTGGTCTATTCAGGGATTCAACTTCTTCCTGGTTTAGTCTTGGAAGAGTGTAAGTGTCCAGGAAATTATCCATTTCTTCTAGATTTTCCAGTTTATTTGCATAGAGGTGTTTATAGTATTCTCTGATGATACTTTGTATTTCTGTGGGGTCGGTGGAGATATCCCCTTTATCATTTTTAATTGCGTCGATTTGATTCTTCTCTCTTTTCTTCTTTATTAGTCTTGCTAGTGGTCTGTCAATTTTGTTGATCTTTTCAAAAAACCAACTCCTGGATTCAATGATTTTTTGGAGAGTTTTTTGTGTCTCTATCTCCTTCAGTTCTGCTCTGATCTTAGTTATTTCTTGCCTTCTGCTAGCTTTTGAATGTGTTTGCTCTTGCTTCTCTAGTTCTTTTAATTGCGATGTTAGAGTGTCAATTTTAGATCTTTCCTGCTTTCTCTTGTGGGCATTTAGTGCTATAAATTTCCCTCTACACACTGCTTTAAATGTGTCCCAGAGATTCTGGTATGTTGTATCTTTGTTCTCATTGGTTTCAAAGAACATCTTTATTTCTGCCTTCCTTTCGTTATGTACCCAGTAGTCATTCAGGAGCAGGTTGTTCAGTTTCCATGTAGTTGAGCGGTTTTGATTGAGTTTCTTAGTCCTGAGTTCTAGTTTGATTGCACTGTGGTCTGAGAGACAGTTTGTTATAATTTCTGTTCTTGTACATTTGCTGAGGAGTGCTTTACTTCCAATTACATGGTCGATTTTGGAGTAAGTACGATGTGGTGCTGAGAAGAATGTATATTTTGTTGATTTGGGGTGGAGAGTTCTATAGATGTCTATTAGGTCTGCTTGCTGCAGAGATGAGTTCAATTCCTGGATATCCTTGTTAACTTTCTGTCTCGTTGATCTGTCTAATGTTGACAGTGGAGTGTTGAAGTCTCCCATTATTATTGTATGGGAGTCTAAGTCTCTTTGTAAGTCTCTAAGGACTTGCTTTATGAATCTGGGTGCTCCTGTATTGGGTGCATATATATTTAGGATAGTTAGCTCTTCCTGTTGAATTGATCCCTTTACCATTATGTAATGGCCTTCTTTGTCTCTTTTGATCTTTGATGGTTTAAAGTCTGTTTTATCAGAGACTAGTATTGCAACCCCCGCTTTTTTTTGTTCTCCATTTGCTTGGTAAATCTTCCTCCATCCCTTTATTTTGAGCCTATGTATGTCTCTGCGTGTGAGATGGGTCTCCTGAATACAGCAAACTGATGGGTCTTGACTCTTTATCCAGTTTGCCAGTCTGTGTCTTTTAATTGGAGCATTTAGTCCATTTACATTTAAGGTTAAGATTGTTATGTGTGAACTTGATCCTGCCATTATGATATTAACTGGTTATTTTGCTCATTAGTTGATGCAGTTTCTTCCTAGCCTCGATGGTCTTTACATTTTGGCATGTTTTTGCAATGGCTGGTACCGGTTGTTCCTTTCCATGTTTAGTGCTTCCTTCAGAGTCTCTTGTAAGGCAGGCCTGGTGGTGACAAAATCTCTAAGCATTTGCTTATCTGTAAAGGATTTTATTTCTCCTTCACTTATGAAACTTAGTTTGGCTGGATATGAAATTCTGGGTTTAAAATTCTTTTCTTTAAGAATGTTGAATATTGGCCCCCACTCTCTTCTGGCTTGGAGAGTTTCTGCCGAGAGATCTGCTGTTAGTCTGATGGGCTTCCCTTTGTGGGTAACCCGACCTTTCTCTCTGGCTGCCCTTAAGATTTTTTCCTTCATTTCAACTTTGGTAAATCTGGCAATTATGTGTCTTGGAGTTGCTATTCTCGAGGAGTATCTTTGTGACATTCTCTGTATTTCCTGGATTTGAATGTTGGCCTGCCCTACTAGGTTGGAGAAGTTCTCCTGGATGATATCCTGAAGAGTGTTTTCCAACTTGGTTCCATTTTCCCCCTCACTTTCAGGCACCCCAATCAGACGTAGATTTGGTCTTTTTACATAATCCCATACTTCTTGCAGGCTTTGTTCATTTCTTTTTCTTATTTTTTCTTTTGGTTTCTCTTCTCGCTTCATTTCATTCATTTGATCCTCAATCGCAGATACTCTTTCTTCCAGTTGATCGAGTCGGTTACTGAAGCTTGTGCATTTGTCACGTATTTCTCGTGTCATGGTTTTCATCTCTTTCATTTCGTTTATGACCTTCTCTGCATTAATTACTCTAGCCATCAATTCTTCCACTTTTTTTTCAAGATTTTTAGTTTCTTTGCGCTGGGTACGTAATTCCTCCTTTAGCTTGGAGAAGTTTGATGGACTGAAGCCTTCTTCTCTCATCTCATCAAAGTCATTCTCCGTCCAGCTTTGATCCTTTGCTGGCGATGAGCTGCGCTCCTTTGCCGGGGGAGATGCGCTCTTATTTTTTGAATTTCCAGCTTTTCTGCCCTGCTTTTTCCCCATCTTTGTGGTTTTATCTGCCTCTGGTCTTTGATGATGGTGATGTACTGATGGGGTTTTGGTGTAGGTGTCCTTCCTGTTTGATAGTTTTCCTTCTAACAGTCAGGACCCTCAGCTGTAGGTCTGTTGGAGATTGCTTGAGGTCCACTCCAGACCCTGTTTGCCTGGGTATCAGCAGCAGAGGCTGCAGAAGATAGAATATTTCTGAACAGCGAGTGTACCTGTCTGATTCTTGCTTTGGAAGCTTCCTCTCAGGGGTGTACTCCACCCTGTGAGGTGTGGGGTGTCAGACTGCCCCTAGTGGGGGATGTCTCCCAGTTAGGCTACTCAGGGGTCAGGGACCCACTTGAGCAGGGAGTCTGTCCCTTCTCAGATCTCAACCTCCGTGTTGGGAGATCCACTGCTCTCTTCAAAGCTGTCAGACAGAGTCGTTTGCGTCTGCAGAGGCTTCTGCTGTGTTTGTTATTGTTTACTGTGCCCTGTCCCCAGAGGTGGAGTCTACAGAGACAGGCAGGTTTCCTTGAGCTGCTGTGAGCTCCACCCAGTTCGAGCTTCCCAGCAGCTTTGTTTACCTACTTAAGCCTCAGCAATGGCGGGCGCCCCTCCCCCAGCCTCGCTGCTGCCTTGCCGGTAGATCACAGACTGCTGTGCTAGCAATGAGGGAGGCTCCGTGGGTGTGGGACCCTCCCGGCCAGGTGTGGGATATGATCTCCTGGTGTGCCTGTTTGCTTAAAGCTCAGTATTGGGGTGGGAGTTACCCGATTTTCCAGGTGTTGTGTGTCTCAGTTCCCCTGGCTAGGAAAAGGGATTCCCTTCCCCCTTGCGCTTCCCAGGTGAGGCGATGCCTCGCCCTGCTTCAGCTCTCGCTGGTCAGGCTGCAGCAGCTGACCAGCACCGATTGTCCGGCACTCCCCAGTGAGATGAACCCAGTACCTCAGTTGAAAATGCAGAAATCGCCGGTCTTCTGTGTCGCTCGCGCTGGGAGTTGGAGACTGGAGCTGTTCCTATTCGGCCATCTTGCTCCGCCCCCCTCCTTAGTCTTTTCTAACACTTAACCACTATTTTTTCTGATTCCAGAGATGATACATTTGTTTTAAATACATAAAAAATACAGAAAATTTTAAATTACTCATAACTCCATCATCTACATATATCCATTGATAATATTTATTATCCCTTTCATGTTATAATCTTATCATTTTAATTTATGTCAGGTAGAACAGTAATACCATCAAGTTATATTTCTCTATTTATTGCAGATGTGAGAATGTTGATTTTAATGCATTATAGAGTTTCTATTCCAATTTAAATTCCAAGAGATGCTTTTCAGTACATTATTGGTTTTTTTTTTAATAATTTCCATTGAGACTGGTTGATGCAACACCAAGCTACATTAACATAATTCCTAGAAACTAAGAGTGAGCACTAATTATATATTTTACAGCTATTATACCTCATTTAATTTAATTGCTGGATACCAATAAGCAGGGAAAATAGGCCACTGCTTATTTAAGAAGCATCAATCAAATTCCTTTTCTTCAAAAAACAATTCTCCTTACCTCCTTTCTGAAATACAACTTTAAAAATATAGACTCACGTGATATTTAAAGGGATTCGATTCTTAAGATTGCGTTATTAAAATATGAGTACTCTGAAATCTTAATAACTAACTAATATCAACCAATGTCATAACATGTAAACTGGAAATAGTTGAGTTAGTGCTCTGAAAAAGAAACCAGTTTCTGGGAGTGAGGAGAATGAGAATGAAAGTTTAATGGTCAAGTGGCCTGGGTTCACATCCTGCCTCTACCATGGTCTGATTGTATTTAACTTCTCTGTACCTCAGTTTCCATGTCTGAAGAGCAGGAAACATTATTAATAATTATTTTCATTGATTGTTGTTACTATTAGTGATCATAGGTCAGCATTAGATGAGTTAATACATGTAAGATGCCAAGAATGTTATCTTATTGAATATATTTTTAGTGCCCACTATGTGCAGGACCCTTGAAGGTGCTAAGGATTCAGCAGTGAGCAAAAGAGATTAGGGGAAAGAAGCCTCTGACCAAACACAGTTTGTATTCTGCTGGAGTGAGAAAGACAAAAACCAAATAAATATACAGTATCATAGATAGTGATGAATGGGGGGAAGAAAAGCAAAAGAGGATAAGAGTGCCGGTTTGGAAATAGAGTTCAATGTTAAATCGGGTGTTAAGGGAAAGCCTTGCTAAAAAGATGATTCTTGAGCAATCATGTGAAGGAGGAGAGAGAGTAAGCCCTGTGACTATCTAGGGAAAGGGAGTTCTATACAGAGAGAAGAGACAATGCAAAGGTCTGAAAAAGCTGCAATTGTGGATAATGCAAAATAACTCTCATATTTAGACACTCTGAAATGTATATGGGCTATGGGCCATGCCTATTCAAAAAGAATGTAGCCAGTTAAGAAGTTAAGCATTAAGTTAGGGAAATCAACTGGCATGATAGCATGAGGAGCTTTGCTGACCCACTTTCCAGTGAAACTGGTTAAAATTTTAAAGACAGGCCGGGCACGGTGGCTCACGCCTGTAATCCCAGCACTCTGGGAGGCCGAGGCGAGCAGATCACAAGGTCAGGCGATTGAGACCACGGTGAAACCCCGTCTCTACTAAAAATACAAAAAATTAACCGGGTGCAGTGGTGGGCGCCTGTAGTCCCAGCTACGCAGGAGGCTGAGGCAGGAGAATGGCGTGAACCCGGGAGGCGGAGCTTGCAGTGATCCGAGATCATGCCACTGCACTCCAGCCTGGGACACAGAGCAAGACTCCATCTCAAAAAAAGAAAAAAAAAAAATTTTTTTAAGGCAAACAAAAAATCAACCATTCAAAATATCTGGAAATGGTCGTAAGGGCAAGTGGCAAGTGAAGAAACAAATATTCTATAAACTCTATAGTTATTTCTTGTCTTCTGCTAGCTTTGGGATTTGTTTGCCCTTGGTTCTCTAGTTCTGTTAGTTGTGATGTTAATTTCTTAACTTGAGATCTTTCTAAGTTTTCTATGTGGGCATTTAGTGCTGTAAGTTTCCCTCCTAGCAGTGCCTTAGCTGTGTCCCAGAGATTGTGGTACTCTGTATCTTTGTTTTCACTAGTTTCTGATAACTTCTTGATTTCATTATTTACACAAAAGTTACACAGGAGCAGGTTATTCAGTTTCCATGTAATTGTATGGTTTTGAGTGAATTGCAGCACTATTCATAATTGCAAAGATATGGAATCAATCTAAATGCCCATCAATGATAGACCTGAGAAAGAAAATATGGTACGTATACACCATGAAATACTTTGTAGCCATAAAAAAGAACAAGATCATGTCCTTTGTAGGGACATGATTGGAGCTGGAGGTCATTATCCTCATCAAACTAACACAGGAACAGAGAACCAAATATTACATGTTCTTACTTATGTGTGGGGGCTAAATGATGAGAACACATGGACACATCAGGTGGAACAACACACACTGGGGCCTTTTGGAAGGTGGAGGGTGGTAGGAGGGAGAGGATCAGGAAAAATAATGGGTACTAGGCTTAGTACCTGGATGATGAAATAATCTGTACAGCAAACCCTCATGACCCAAGTTTATCAATGTAACACACCTGCACATGTACCCCTGAAACTCTACTCCAGCCAAGAACACAGGGCTCTCTCTCTCCACTGGGTCTCAGGTAGAGTGCTTACATCCTGAAAGGAGCAGGATTTTGGTATTTCTCATCCTTTCCCTAGCAGCTGTTGCTGAGGCCAAGTTCTAGGAGTGCAGTTTAAAATTAAACTTTTTATCTCACAGATACAGACTCTACTTTGTGTGTGGCATGCTGAGACTACTGGGACCCTGATAGCCCTATTTCTGGCTCCTGAAGTGGTGGTTCCATGCCAGACAACCTGAGAGGACCTCAGGCTGACCCCCACCACCAAGCACTCAGCTCCTACAGCAGGAGTATAAAACAGAGAGAAGCACTATTCTCCCTGTCTGCAGTTCCAAAGTCCTGTTTCAGAGATTTTGCCTGAGAGTTAGACCCGTAAACCAGATTGTTCCTAAACTCTTCCCAAAGGAACTGACTTTATTTGCAAGAGAGTGTGAAAAAATTTAACCTACACATGATCTGAAGAACAGGAGAGAATGTGGTAAAAGGTAATGAGGAGATTTGTTAAACTAATGAAGATAAAACAAGACTGTAGGGTGGCTAGTTTGTAGGAGAAAAGGATGAATAAGATAGCCAAGAGGAGACCTCCTAGGCTCAAAACTAATATCAAATTCTGACAAAAAAATATTTCAAAGTAGCTATTGTAAAAATGTTCACAGAGCTAGGGAAAAGCATGATTAAAGAAGTGAAAGGAGGTGTGATGACAATGGCACATCAAATTGAAAATATCAATAAAGAAATTATAAAAAATAACCAAACAAATTCTGGAGTTGAAAAATATAATAATGAAAATTTGAAGAAGTGCTCAGAAGTAGATTTGAATTTGAGTTGGTAGAGGATAGAGTTTGTGAACTTGTATATAGATTAATAGAAATTATGCAGGCTAAAGAACAGATAAAAAAGAAAAATGAATAGATTTTCAAAGAAACGTGGAACACTATTAGGTATGCCAATGTACAAGTAATGAGAATATCAGAAGAGGAGAAAGAAAGAGAAGAAAAAATATTCCAAAGAATAATAGCTGAAAGCTCTCTCAATGTATTGAAAAATAGTAACCTGTGCAACCAGGAAGATCAACAATCTCCAAGTAAGATAAATGCAAAGAGATTCACAAACAGACCCATTACAGTAAAAAATGCTGAAAGTTAAACATGAGAGAAAATCTTGAAAGCAGCAAGATAAAACAAATGAATCAATTATAAGGGAGCCAATAATAAGATTATCAGCTGATTTGTCAGCAAAAACAATGGAGGCCAAAAGACAATAAAAGAACATAGTCAAAGCGCTCAAAAAAACCCCCGTCAACCAAGAATTTTATATTCAGCAAATGTATCTTTCAAAGTTCAAGATAAAAGAGACTTTCCAAAATAAACAAAAACACAGATAATTTGTTGCTAGCAAACCACCCTGTAAGAAATACTAAAAGAAGTTCTTCATGCTGAAAGTAAGTGACCTCAGACTGTAATTTAAATCCACACAAAGAGCAAAGGCTCCTTGGATTAATGTGCCTAAAAATAGAAATTGCTCAAAGAATGATAGAGGTATGTTAAAGAACACACAAGCCAAACTGAAGGGACTTCCACTGGATAAATCGGGGATAAGTTGACCACCAAAATTTTAAAAAATTGATTAATTGATTATAAACTATTAAATAGTGAACCATGAACACACACTGATTAAATACATAACCTTATTGATTGATTGGAAGTGTGATGAGGAATGGGATTTTAACAGTTTTAAAGCATATTTCTACCAAACGTTTATTAATTACATAAAGAAAAAGAGTAAACCCTGGTAGATAATACTTCATTTAAATAATAGATATGAACTCCATAATAGGGCAAACTGAAATTACAAGCCACCATACAGTGTGAAGAACTAAACATCTTTTTGTGGTATTCTGGAAAAAGAATCTTTACCTGGGCGTGAGGAATCATGAGAAAACTTTGGACAAATCCGAATGGAGAAACATTTTACAAAAACCTGAATTAATGAAGATTCTAGAAGGTAATATTCAAAAGTGTCAAGGCCACTATAGTGGATAAAACCTAAGATGATCAGTCTTTCCTCCCCCTTGCCTCCCTGACCCCCACAGTGATCCCTGCCCTTTGGTGTTCATGCCTTTGTATAATCTCCTATCCTTCGGTTAGGTGAGGATCTGTGACTTGCTTTTAACCAGTAATATATGGCATGGGTGATAAATGTCACTCCCATAATTACATTATGATTTTTATGTATGCAAAATCATACAAAAAGTGATATATATACACATATATATGTCTGTGTGTGTGTGTGTGTGTGTGTGTATAACTCTAGCTTACTAACAGAGGTGCTAGAGAGACAACTCCTTACTGTCCTTGAAGAAATAAGCTCCTGAAGTAAGTGGCTATGTTGGCGAAGCCCACATGACGAGGAAATGTGGACAGGTTGTAAGAGCTGAGGGTGGTGTCTAGAAGGAAACTAAAACTTCAGTCTTGAAGCAGCAAAGAAATATCTGCTAACAAGCTGAGGGAGCATGGAAGCAGATCTTTTTTAAGTCAAGGCTCTGATGAGACCACAGCACTGGCTGACACAGGGACTTCAGCCTGGTAAGACATAAAACCCTGTCAAGCCTGATCCACAGAAATTTTAGATAATGAATGTGTGTTAAATTTTATCTTAAATAAATTTTAAGATAATACATTTAAGCTGCTAAATTTATGGTAATTTGTTATGAAGTATAGAAAATGAATGGAGTTAGAAAGTCAACGAAAGACTGAGAAGCTGTTCCAATTAAACAAAACTACAGTAATATGACAACTAAATGCATTTAATTATTCTGAACTGGATCCTTGGGACAGATGGAAAAACTTGAATGGGGTCTGCATATTAGATGGTAGCAGTATATTAATGTTATTTTCTTGATTTTGATGGTTGTTTTGCGATTATGTAGAGGAAAATGTGATAGGAAGTAACATAAAATTATTCAAGAATGAAAAATATGTAGTGAGAGTGTTGTTTTTTCCTACACTGTGCACAACATGATTGACCATTTTTCTGATTAATTAAAGAAATAATGTGGTATCCTGTAGACAGAGCTAATTAAGCATTGGTTCCTTTTGGCTTCCTTCTAATGGTTAGAGAAGGGGATAAGATAGCGGGAATTAATATTTGGTGATCAGTTACTATGTGCCACAAGTGTAATATCCATGTTACGTGACTTATCTAGTTCCATCCTCACAACACGTGCTAAAATAAATGTAACTATCCCTCCTTTGTAGATCAAGTAGATAAGATTCTCATCCTCAATTCTTCACTGCCTCCGTTTGCTGTGTGATTTTTCATTATTTCCCACAAGAGAAAGCAGAGGCTATTTCTTCACTGCAGTGATGTTGAGATTGGTCATGTAACTTACTCTGACTAAGTATATGTGGGAAGACATGATGTGAACCATAGGTTAAATGTTTGTGTGAATTAGCTTCTTTCATCCTGTGCTTCTGCTGTTCACCATTTAAAGAATCTACCTGTATTGCTACTATTTTGAGGAGAATAATGAAAAATGTAGAGTAGACCTAAACTTAATTCAGAGACTGAAGCCAAGCCAAACCAACCCAATCCAAGCTGAGCCCAGAACTACAATCTGCCCAAAGACTTGGTGAATGAATAATATATGCTTATTGTCACAAACCATTGAAATTTTGGAGTTGTTACACAACATTATTGCAGCAATAGCTGACTGATAAACTGGCTTAAAAATCATACTCTCAGTTAATTGGTCTGTTTCACTTTAAAACTTGTCCTCTTTATTACTTACTATACTACTATAACACAATTCAGTCTACAGTTATGAAAAATATTAGTGTTAATTGAAATCTTTTCAGTATCTTGATTAACTTATTTTTGCTTCCTACATTACATATTTATATATAAATATGTTTTTATATGTATATATATTTATTTGTGTATATAGGTATTTATATATCTGTTTATAAATATGTATTTATATATATATATATATGTATTTTAACCATCATCTTTTAATAGTGTCCTTGGGCATTTATCATAAAATCTAATAAACTTGACATATCCATACTGGTAACTTTAGGACTGAGCTATCTTGGTATAGGATATATTGCTTACGCTTTTTAAATGAGAAAGAGACAGTATTAGCACTCCAGGAGAATTATTTAGGATATTGCCAAAGAGTTACCCTCCAAATAATTAAATCCCTAGGTGGCTTATGGGGATTTGAAAATTTTTCAGGTTAAATTCATTTGGTATAAGAGAAGCCTCTGGTACCTCAGGTTGTATCCTCTCAGCTGATTTCAGCCATGACTGTGGTGGACAGTTGATGCAAGTTTAGTCTTAGTCTGATAGTGTCTCACTTCAAGCATGCACTGTGTGTTTTTCAGCCTTCTGCCCCAGAGTCTTCTCCAAAGATGCAGGAGCTTGCTGGACCCACTTGCAAGGGAAGCCTGGAAGTTGGGGAGTTAATGCCGTCATGACACTCCCAACCAGTGAATCATGAGGTTAGTGGACAAATGCTCTAGCTTTCTGCCACTGGGTGGGCCATTCTGGAAGGCTTATTTCTCAAAGGTCCAGGTGTAATTTCTCAAAGGTCCAGCCACCTTTGCCCAGCAAATGCATTGATAACCTTTTATTGATAGCTTCTCCTTCCCTGCCCTGCTCTCTTTACTCTTTCACTCCTGCCTCCCAGGTTCATCTCCCAAGTAAACTACCTGCACCCAAATACTTCTTAGGCAGGAACCCAAACTAAGACAGAGGCATTTCCTAGAAGTTTAGGAATAAATGCTTCCCTTTTAAACCCCTATCGTGGCAGGGGAGATTAGAAAGGCAAGCTCAGAGCTCATTGGGTATGCCCTCATGTTTTGTTACTTGTGTCACATTGCCAGATGACCATTTGGCACCAGGAGTGCACCAGTGCCACACACTGGTCTTGAAAAGGATCTGGACCACATTCCCAGTTATTGGCATGTGCTTACCTTGGTTTTTTATTGAGGAGACATGTTGCTGTGACACAGAACAGCAATGAGGAGGAATGACCTTTAGTGCTCAAAGCCTGACTCTATGACTCAACAGATACCTTTGAGCCTGTCGCTAAACCTCAGTTTTGACTTCTGGAAAGTGAGGATAATAATACCAACCGCATTAATTTGTTGTGAAGATAAAATGAAAATCATGTAAATGTGAGGTTTTATAGATTGCAAAATACCTTAGAAAATATTAGAGTCCCCACTGCATGTTCATTACGAACATCAGGAGTAAAACTACTTGTGTCCAACTTACTAGTTATGTAACTTTGGGCAGGTTGCTCTTTGTACCTATTTCTTCTTCCTTCAATGGAGATAATAACAGTACCTACTTCAGAGGGTTCTTGAGAAGATAAAATGCATGGAAAGAATTTAAATGGTACCTGAAACATGGTTAATAAATATTAAGTATTATTATTAATAAATGTTAAGTATTATTAAATATTGTGTATAATTAAACAAGTTATTGAGTGCCTGAAGTAGGCAAAGTTCTGTGCAGGAAGCAATATTGTTGTGTTGTATTGTGTATTGTATTGTAAGCATCTGATGTTACTTACCTTGATAAATATAGCCCTGTATTCAAATATGTACAATATCAAACAGTCTGTACAGAAAGCCGATGGAAGGCTAGAGTTGAGCAGAGCAGGCACTGAAGGATGGTTACTATTGTGACATATGGAGATGCAGACTGGGTGTTTTGGTCAGCAAGAGGTACAAAAGCAAAGGTACAGATATGGGAATGTCGTGGGATTTAAGGCTAGAGAAGTGTGTTGGGTCCAGATTGTAGAGTTCAGAATTGCAGGCCCTGGAATCTGGATTCTCTCTAGAGAGCAGGAGAGACCCACTGAAGGACTTTTGAGCAATGTGATGTGAACAGACCACCGCTTAAGAAAATCAACCTGACGGCGCCTTGTGTGAAAGAACAGCAGAGGGAAGGCCTAGACACCAAGAGATCAGTTGAAGGAAATGTGCAGTACTCTAGAGGTGAAGTGATAAGGGCCTGAACCAAACTAGGGCAGTGGTAGCAGAAAAGTCAGGACAGATGTGAGAGGCATATTGTTAAACAAGCCAAGAGGATGATAGGTTCTTTACTGGGTACTCAGAACAGAGCTTACCCACCTGGTTCACCTTAACACATAGCATAGTCAATATACAAATAATCAGGGATTCATACACAGGTGCACAGCACATTCATACTTATGGTATACTTTTGTGGGGTTCACAAAAGGTAACCTCTCCACCATGAGGCTTGTGCTTTATCATGCTGAAGTCCTCTGAAAGGTGACACCGGAAACATTTAAAGAGGAGTTAACAATAGGTAGTAGCAAGTGTACATGTTTCTTGAGCAGTAACTATTCCTGCTGATGAATTATTCATGACGTTAGATTGACCCTGTAAACATTACTGCAGAGTCACTGGTGAGTATTATTATTATCCTTATTTTACAATTAAGAACATAATGGTTCAAATTGAGAACGTTCTATGCTCTCAAATCCTGCCCATCCTTTCATTCTTTTCGCAAATGTCATTTCCTTCCTGAGAAATTTTCAGAGTTGGAAGCAATCTGAACTCACTGAATGCTTATATTCTTTCATCACATATAGAGCTTGCACTAGAGTCATTTGTGTGTTTGTGTTATTTCATGTATTAGATTGTAAGTTTCTTTAAGATAGAGGCTTTTGTATTCATTTTTGTATTCCCCATAGAATCCTAGTGCCTGACACATAGTAGGGGACTCAATAAATGTTTGTAGAATTGATTAAAGTGTGAACACTAAAAAGCCCGAGTCTGCTATGGATATGTTTATTTGAATGTATAATTGGTAGTTTCCCCATGGATCCCTTCAAGAGTGTGTTGATACCTTAGCAGCTCTTTGAAGTTATGGTGCATTTAATTAAATGTGTTATCTTTTTAGAGTTCTTGTACCAAGAAAATGGATTGCATATTATAATGTATTCATTGTTCATTCCAAAAAAAGACCTATGCATCTGTTTAAGTATTCGGTTAACAAAGATACCAGAGATGAGAAATAACAGGTGTTCCAAGTAATTACCAATTCTAGTCAACCAAAAATTAGATATTTTAAAATCTTCTCTTTTCTGTTTCATATTCTTTTTTTTTCCTTTTGATCAGAAGTGATTCCTTCCTAGATAATTCCACATGGTTCTGTTTTTCCTATTGTCTTGACATTGTGTAAGAATTTGAAAGAGAATGTTGCAATCTGTTTCTCTGAACTGTGGTTTATCAAGAGGATCTGTTTTAAGCCAAAGAGAGTTTCCTTGTATGGAATCATGCCAGAAGGGTGTGTGCACCTTGCAGGCCTAGGAGGACTGCAGCCTCATGGAGTGATGCTGCTGTGGGGGCTGTAGGCTCCTGGCCCTCTTAGAGGGTGGATACTCCATGACTTCTATCATATAGCCTTTAGCTGCTGGCATCTGCTAGGCTTTGGAATACCCAACTCTGATTTTCTGGGAGGCTTTTCTGGTATTACGGCACTGTTTCTTAAATAGGGTTGGTCATAAGACCCACTTTGATTGCTTGTAAAAATGTTAAATCTCAGGCCTTACTCTAGAAAGAAACTCCAGGGGAAGGACCTAGAATGTCTGTTTTGTTTTTGTTTTTGTTTTTTTGTCAAGAGCCTCAGACAAGTCTTATGATCAGGCAAATTGAAACACTTTCATATACTGGCTTGAAATAACTGGCTGCAGTAACTTACACTTAACTGGCCATGTGAATATTTTCTTTTTCTTTCTTTCTTTTTTTTAGACCAGTCTCTCTTGTCACCCAGGCTGGAGTGCAGTGGTGCTCACTGCAACCTCTACTTTCTAGGCTCAAGCAATCCTCCCACCTCAGCCTCCCAAGTAAGCTGGAACTATAGGTGCATGACACCACACTTGGCTAATTTTTTATAGCAACAAGGTCTCACTATATTGCCCAGGCTGGTCTCAAACCCCTGGGTTCAAGTGACCCCCCTGCTTTGGCTGCCAAAGTGTTAGGATTTCAGGTGTGAACCACCGTGCCCAGCCCCATGTGAAACCCCCACTCACATGGGGCTTTCCAGTCTGAATGAAGAGCAACTTACATCCGCTCTCTAATTTAGTTTCCTCAACTGCAAAATGGGGATAATTATAGTACCTACCTATTGTTAGGATTTTAAAGAGGATTAAAATAAGTGATAATGTATGTTAAATACTTAGCAAATCACCTGGGACAGAGTAAGTACTCAATAAATGTCAGCTATATAGTGAACTCTTCTCCCCTATTATTATATCAGCAAACTTGCCTTCTAGAGGATGTTTATGTACATCCCTAGTTCACTTTATTCAGCAGGAAATCTTTCCTGTCTAATCTGAAAAGATTATTTGAAGATCCCCTGGGAGATCACAGTATTTTAGAATTGGAAAGGACTTAGATGCCTTATAATCCAGTACCCCAATTTTGTTTGCTCATTTTTGGTCTACTCCCTCTTCATTTTCAGCTAACTTCTGATTAATGTGTAGTTGAAGCTTATCCTTCAAGGACAGTCACCCTCCTACCAGCCACCTAGACTGGGAACCTGGATAACCTTCCAGACAAAGCCCTCTCATGCCCAGAAAAGGCCCTGCTGTGCTGTTCCTTTGATGGTTAGAAGGTTTGCCCATCCGGCAAACATAGCAGCTTTGCCTCCCTTGCCCAAAGAGAAGTTCTGTAAATGCTTGTCCTGAATTTTAAAAACCAACATGTTTTCCTCACTATTAGCCATCTAAGAGGTAGTCTTACTAAATTTTTGTTATGTTTGCCTAGTTCTCTGTCTACTTAGATAAACCTGAATCAGTGTTATCTTTATTAGACCGTGTATTCTTGAAAATCAAAGATTTCCATTTTTTCCACTGGAAAAATTCTAATTACATCATAAAGGCACAAAAACATAATGCTGATGCTGATGCTGATCATAAATACTCAGACTATTATAATGTCTTTGTCTCAGTAAAATTCTTTTGGTCCTGTGATTCCATCTCATTTTAAAGACAATTTAATGCACAATTAATCTTTGTCCCCTGCATTTCTCGAACCACTTCTTTGTGTGTGCTAATTTGTCAAGCAAAACTTTAACCAACACCTCCTGGAAATTTAGAATAGAGAATTTTGAGGCATTCATTTGATTTTCTTGGCATTTACTTCCTTAAAGAAGTCAAAAAATTATCGAAGCATGACTTTTTCATTCCAGAGACTGCATTGGCTATCCTTAATCAAGCTGTGCTTTTCTCAGTGTTCCCCATTTAATCTCCTAAAATACTTCCTAAGACGTTGCCCCCTACAATGGAATCAAAACTAAATGGTCTGTAATTTCCTCAAGTGTTCCCAGATCCTGTTGTAAATAATGACATTGTGCTGGCCACTTTCCAGTCTGAATGAAGTGACCTTGTAAAAATGTCTGCTTACTCTTCTATAACGTCTTTTTCTACTTTCTGTAGGGCTCTTGGATAGAGCTTGGCAAACAATACCTATTCCAAGAAACACCATTCTTCACCTCAGTCATGTTATTTCCTTCATATAGGCAGTACTGTATCCAGAGCTAAAAGACTTTTGCTTAAAAGTTAATTAGTATTTTAAAATAAGGAATTATAGGTACGCTGTGGCAGAAGGCCAGCCTGTATGACCTGTGAATATTTGAATTGACAGGAAGAAAATCTATTGTGGTTTGTAAACTCTTCAAGAAAATGTTGAACTTCCATTCAATCATTAGATAACTTTTATTGTAATCATGTTCAATATCTCTTTTTGATTTAAAAAAAAAACCAAAAAACATTTCCTGCATTATAGCACAAAACATTTAAAATTAATTATTCCAAGCTGGCAGTTAGAAAAGGAGTATTTCACTCTCTTGGTAGACACAGTTGTTCTTTCTGAGCAATTACATTGTATTCAAATGAGAAATATGTGATTTCTGGTTAAACCAATGCTTTCCGCCTCTTCCCCGCAAAGATGATCAGGACATCTGGTATTGCCTAGGAAAAAGCAGCTAAACTCACTGAAGGGGCAGGGTACTTCTCACATGAAGACAGACTAAAAATACAAAAACCTATTAGTGTGAAATAACAAAAGCTGAAAGGGGAGAAATAACTAGAACCTCTGAATCCCAAGCTATGTGGGACCACCAGCTATACAAGCTAATTAAAATTTGCAGCCCCCATTTTTTTTTATGGCCCACATGGGCATACGAGTTTTATAAATTAGATGCAAGTTACTGCAACTAAAAGAAGTTAAATAGATGGAGATATTGGTAGTGTTCAACCCAATGGCAGTGATTTTATTATTTTCTTTAAGAAAAACCAAAGAGTAATAAATTTATGGGAGCATTTTGGACTTGAGAAATCAAATCAAGATTTAAAAACATTCTTGGAAGTTATAAAGCTAACAAATAGACCGGCAAAATTTTTTCTTCATAAGATAAGAGCAAAATAACTATTTAAAAAATGGCTGTTTCTGATTTTCGGCAAAGTGATTACCTTTGCTTGTGCTTTCATAAATATAAACATTGCATGCATTTGTGGGGGCCAGTGTGTACTCTTTTACCTTCCCTTGGCATTGCTCATCTCTATCAAACACCTACAACACAGTGTGCTCCATTATAGGAGACAGGCAGCACGGTTCTATTTAATTAACTAATTGGATGACTCATCCTACACCTAAATTAGCATTATTAGGTCTTTTATAATGATTGTTGAAGCATTGTAAATTAATTTTCTTACTGGCTATAACCATTATTTGCTGCTATCACAATATTAAGAGATAATCCCATGCACAGTGGGAAATCTCTATGGGCAGAAAATCAATGTGGTCATCCTTAGATCACCAATTAGGAAACCTATTGTGTGGCAAAAACATCATTTCTATGCTGTAATATGATCAGATAACCATTAATTACATTCACTAGTAAGAATTACCTTCTTTGTTGGAGAAGTATTGCATTCCATATTATAGTTCAAAAATGTCAGGAGAAACCAGCAACAAAAACATCAATTTCTAAAAATGATACATGTAATCTAAATCATATTAACCTGACACGCTACATGTCAAGTTAAATTAGCATAAGCTTTGTTACAGAACCTGAATAATATAGCTTATCTCTTAGCCCTTAGATGTATTGATTAAATAGGTCATCCTCACCTGCCTACAAATACAAATATAATCAAACTGCACTGTTCTCTAGGGAACTGAATGGCAAAAAACCTCTAGTAAGTGTCCAATCCAGGCCTGTTTCTTTGTCTAATACAGAGATAACAGAATGAAGATAAGCAAGTCCCTGCAGCCTGGTGTGTTACTGTGTGTGTGTGCATGTGTGTGTTTGTGTCTATATGTGTAAATATGCTTACTTCCTATGGACAGAATCCAGGAGCTTTCTTGAGATTCTAAAGGGGATCTATGACAGACCCTTTGCCCCTCCAAAGTGCGCTGACTTAAAAGGTTTATGGAAGCAGCCACTGTGCCAGACTTCTGCATGATTTCACCATTCAGTGCCAACCTGAGGTCTGTCTTGCTTAGCTTGGCCGTTATAGCCTCCCTGGGCAGAGGTATGGTGTGATGGTCAAGAGAGGGAGCCCTACATTAGACTCTAGGGCATGGTCCTAACTCCTACCCTTTATAAGCTGTGCCACCTTAGGCAAGTTACTCTAGCTTCTTTGTGGCTCAATTTTAAGACATTACTCACCTCAAAAGTTTGTCATGACTATGTATATTCTCAGGGTGATCTAAACACCAGAAACCATAAAATGAAAGTTTAATAAATTTGACTACACAAAATTAAAATTGCTACAGGACTATAATGATCATAGATAAAAATGATACAAGATGATATATTTATTTTAAAATAATTCAACAGGACAGCAGAAGAGAAGCAGTGTGGTGGGAGTGGGGGATGGGTATTAAATGAATTAAGTTTTTGATATATTTTGATAATGCTGGGTAGGTATTTGGACCATAAGAATTTATTAAGCTATTCTTTCTATTTTGTGTATGTTTGAAATTTTCTGACGAAAACATTTAAAAGTAAAAATAAAGCATTTAAAAACCATAGACAATATCATAAGAATAATGACAAATTAAGAAAAAAGATATTTGTAAGATATATAACACCTAAGGGACTAATTTCTCTGATATATAAAGAAGCCAACAAATCAATAGGAAAAAGAACAACAAAGTGACATTTTAAAAAGAGAAAATGGCTAGGCACAGTGGCCTATGTCTGTATTCCCAACACTTTGGCAGGCCAAGGCAGGAGGATCACTTGAGGCCAGGAGTTCAAGACAAGCTTGGGCCACATAGCAAGACCCCATATCTGAAAACAATAAAAATAATAAGTTAGCTGGGCATGGTGGCTCAAGTCTGTAGTCCTGGCTGCCTGGGAGGCTGAGGCTGGAAGATTGCTTGAACCCAGAAGGTTCAAGCTTCAGTGAGTCATGACTACACCACTACACTCCAGTCTGGATGACAGAGTGAAACCCTGTCTCTAAAAAAGTTCAAATTAAATTTAAATTTAAAAAATAAAAATAAAAACAAAAGAAGTGCAGTCGATTTACAGAAAAGAGGAAAACTACATCAAGTAATGCTTATTTTATTTTTATTATTTTAATAAGATTTAGATATTATTTCTTTTAATTTAAATACATATATTTGTTATACATTTCTATTTATAGTTTTATGAACTGAAATTTTATTGTATTTAAAATACATTAAGTAATGATCATTTTATTCATAACAGGAGAAATACAAATTAAAACAGTGAAAGCTGACTTTTGACTGATCAAATTGACAAAGATCAGAAAATTTGATAGTACATTGTAGGCGAGTATAAAGTAGCACAACTTCTTTGGAGAGCAATTTTATAATATCTGTGAAAAGTTAAAAAGCACATTCCTTTTAACTCATAAATTCCATTTCTAGGAATTAACTTCATATATACTCACACATGAATTCAAAGCAAAACATATATGGATATTCAATACAGTTGGTTGTAACAGCAAAGCATCTGCAATGTTCTAAATATCTGTCGGGAGGGAAGTGGTTAAATAGATTATAGCACATCTGTAGAATGGAATACTAAGAAGCAGTTTTAAAAATGAAGCAGCTCTACAATAGCAGTATGAGCTGATCTCTAATACATTGAAAATGAAAAAAGCAAGAAGTATAACAGTATATTAGTACACGGTCACTTGTGTAAAAACATATACATGTATATGTTTGCATATGCACAGAATATGATGTATCTCTAGAAGGATATACAAAAAGTATAGCAGTGGTTGCCTTAGGAAATGGGAAATGAGGTAGGGAAAGATATAGGCATGAGAGGGAGTCTTACCTTTCACTCCATATGCTTCTGTTCTTTAAAATTTTTTTTTTAACCATGGTTTTATATTAGCTATTTGCAAATTTATTTTTTACATTTAAGTACTTAGAATAGTGTTGGTATGTATCAAATACTCAATAAATGTTATCTACTCTTATTATTATTCCACTGTTACTCCAACCACCATTTCTGGCCCTATCTTTCACTACATCACTGCAAAACCTTTTTACAACCATTAAAGCAAGTAATAACCAGTACCCAAATATTCCATATGGTTTGCTATTTCCATGCTTATATTCATGTGCTTATGTCTACTTGGAAGGCCATTTTTCCATCTTTACCTGTTGCAATTCTACTCATCCTTCAAGGTCCAATTCAAATAACACCTCCTTCTAAATTGTATACTACCCCTATAACCTTGAAATGTTTATGTAATTGTATAAGTCTCAGTTTTCTTATCTGTTAAATGAGATATAATAGAAACCATAAAGATTAAGTGTGATAAGGTGAGTAAACCTACTCATGCATTTATTCAACATCTATTTCTTGGCTGGGCATGGTGGCTCATGCCTGTATTCCCAGCACTTTGGGAAACTGAGGCAGGCAGATCGCTTGAGCCCAGGAGTTCAAGACCAGCCTGGGCAGCATCATGAGATCTTGTCTCTACAAAAAGTACAAAATTTAGCCAGGCACTATTCAGGAGGCTGAGGTGGAAAGATCACTTGAGCCTGGGAGGTTGAGGCTCAGTGAGCCTTGATCACACCACTGCACTCCAACCTGGGCAAGAGAGTGAGACCCTGTCTCAAAAGAAAACACACACACACCCATATATTTCTTGACCAACTATTTTATATAGGGATTACAGTATTCACTAGGGCTAGAACCATGGAAAAGTTGACAATATCTCTGTCCTCATGAAGCTCACAGTCTAGAAAGGAAATTTGAATACAGTTGATAAATGCTATGGCAGCTTTAAGCATAGGGTATGGAAGTACAGAGGAGGGGCATCTAACCAAAAAAAAAAAAAAAGCAAACCCACAGGGGAGAAATAGTTGGGTTGGAAAGAAGGTCAGAAACAAAATCAGATTTGTTTTGCTTCAGAACTTTAAGTGATCTTAAAGAAGTTACAAGCAGGAAGCAGCAGATAATTTACAAAGACTAGTCTTGGTACCTCTCAGGGTCATTTGTCTCTGTGCTTCTGATAATCTAAGGAAATTCACAGAAAACAGCCAGTATCCACCTGCTCTTTGCCCTGACAGTTCTCAAGGAAGTGGTCCTCCTGCTGCCCCAAGCCTGTCAGCCTCCGTGAAACCAAACCTTCCAGACTATAATACACAAAAGTAAAGTCTTTGACTGAAGAATCAGGCAGATGTAGTGTAGTAGTGTAGCTAGGAGAAATAAAAGTTGAACTTAACTGTTCCTTTGTACCAACTAAGGAATGGGGACTTCCAGTATTAGGAGTTCTGACGGATACCCCTCCTCAGCTCTCCAACCTGCTGGCTTTTGCCAGAGGGGCCCTCCTCATCTGAGCTCCCTTTCCTCCCTCTGGTTTCCCCACCCCTCCTAATCTCAGATCTGTCTTTAAGTTCTCAGTTAGGTGACCCCAGTGCTCTCTGGGAGAAACCCTGCCTTTTTTCTCAGGAGGGAGCTACTTTCTATGGCTCCTTCTCATACTTGCAAACTCAAGCAGGGCTTGGTCCGGACGTAAGTTGAAGTTCCCCACTCAGTCTGTAGCATCCAGAAGACTATTTTCATTCCCTTAAGAAAATTTACAGAATTTGATAAAATCTGCCTGCCCCACAAGTGTACAACTGATAAGCTGTAATACATTTGAGCACTGAATTTTTCAGGAATATGCCTCTCCTCAGTTCCAATCCTTTAGGGCCATCAGGTTTGGCAGGCAAGCATATTGAAGACTGAGTATGAAGTTTGTTTTTATTAAATAGAACATCATTGGCATTTTCTTCCAAGATAAAATGGCTACATAACTAGATATGTCAATTCACAAAGATGGAGATAACCAAACATAAGGTGATATGGTTTGGATCTGTGTTCTCATCCAAATCTCATGTTGAATTGTAATCCGTAGTGTTGATTGTGGAGCCTGGTGAAAGGTGATTGAATCATGGGAGTGGTTTCTAATGGTTTGGCACCATCCCGCTAGTGCTGTCTTGTGATAGAGTTCTCAAGAGATCTGGTTGTTCAAAAGTGTGTGGCACCTTCCCCTCCCCTCTCTCTCTCCCTCTCTGTCATATGAAAAAGGTGCTCACTTACACTTTGCCTTCTGCCATGAGTGTAAGTTTCCTGAGGCCTCCCCAACCACACTTCCTGTACAGCCCTTGGAACTGTGAGTCAATTAAACCTTTTCTTCATAAATTAAAAGAAAGAAAGAAAGAAAATTTAATGACAGTCTAGGCTCCCCACTGGTGAGACATGTGTTCTCAGTGAAGTAAGTGCAACTTGTAACAACAATCGTTCATCTTCCTAGACTCCATAAAGGAAAAGAACATTGTTTTTAGCTTGGTTTTGACCTTCACCTTTAGGGACCACCACTACCATCAGCCCCTGCCATCATTATGCCAAGAAACATTTTTCTCTTACAACTGAGACCTGACAGCTTTACAGAAGCACCAAGTTAAGCTTGTTGAAAGAATGGGTGCTAGTTCACGTAGAGTAGCTCTGATGAGATCCTTTTGACTCTAGAGATCCTTCTGGTGGAGGTGAAGAGAAAGTTTTGCCAGTTCATACAGCTACAAGTTGAATAATTTCTCTTTCAAGTATTTAAGTTTGGTTTACCTTTTTTCGGGGAGGGGAGTAGAGTTTCAAAAAAAACCAACAAACAAGAGAAAACACAAACAAACCAAAAACCGCCAAACAAATATCTCTAAGCCAAAAATGAACCTCTGTGATTCTGCAAAAAAATCCTGGAGTAGGCTCGGGTATCTCCCCATGGCCTCTACAGCCATGCCCAGCTGAAACAATAGGTAAGAGAAGCTTGTATTAGTTTTGATCAAGAAGCCATGAGCTGGAGATATGATCTGGTTCAACAGCATGCACAATCACATGGCGTCCCAGTGGCACTTGTCAGACACACCCCCGGTTTCCAGTCTGCCTTTCCTTCAGGATGAAGCCCAAAGCCTCTCTGAGCATGTGCAAGGCAACAGATTTATGCTGCCCTCTGCTGGTGAGCAGCTCTACTGCAAATATTTTACAAGGAGGACTGAGTCTGGGTTGGTTGACTTCTTCCCTTCTCCCAGCCCCACCTCCTAGTAGACGCAAAGATAAATAACCCTGCGAGACTTAGAAGTTGAGTTCTGAGTGGGGCTGAGGTAAGAGTAGAGTGGTGGAGAATATAGACCAGGAGAAGCAGAAAGACCACAAACCAGGGATATGTCACTGTCAGAATCCAATCTAGCCTAGGGGGCTCATCTGTGTATTTGCTTTCTGGGGGGAAATTTTCATTTGAACTCTCTCATGACATTTGAGTTACTTAGTACTGAATGCATTTTGTGATGTATTCAGAAAATGCATTTCACTAATGCTTCCCTAATTCATGGGGGCTGCTGTTTTACCAGTCACCATGATCCTTAATCAGTGGAGTTGTATAGCATGTAGATAGTCTGTAAAAGTGCTTAATAAAAATCATTTAATTCTAAATTACATGAGTGCACTTAACCCTAAAGATATTAAAACTGATTGTTTGATGTATTGCCATGAGTAGGTAGAAATTCAAAAATAAAAGCTTCCTGCACTTAAATCAAAGAGCACCAAGCTCATAGTCACTCGCTACAAGCACATGCATCAGTGTCATGAAGCTGGGCTATGATAAACTAACCCATTTTGGGCTTTTAAACTGTAAATATGAAGTACTTGAATTTGATCAGAGATGAGATACCTAAGTGAGTTTTTCTGAGCAAAGTACTGTGTGTGACCTGATAGTTTGCTAAAAGCCTGTGGAGAGATCACCTGTCACTTATTTGCAGACTTGGTGAGGGTGGCAGTGGGGCAAGCTGCTGATGTTTGGCAGGGTTAATGTGCACTGCTGGTCTAGACCCTAGGCTAGAGGCAGGCCTAGTGTGAGCAAATAGGAGAGTGGTGATTTTCATTGACTAAGTTGTTATCCTTGGGTTCTCATTGTAGCTACATTCACAGTTGCTTAACTTGCTCAGAACAGCCCTCAACACGATGCCATGTCCGCAAGGAAACTTAAATCAGTCTTGATTATGGATCACAATAAATTTTGGAGGGATATGTCTGTTAAATTTGAGGGAATCTCAATAATTTCCATGGTTTAATGAGTGTGGCAAAAGAAAGATAAAATGCATACAATCTCTCATTATCTCTCTCTTTCTGTTCTAGATACTAAGTATGCTTACACTGAAGCATTAAAGGTTTTTTCACAGTTAAGAGACTAGCTTTCTGGGTTTTTTAAATAAAAGCCTTCTTCTAAGTGGTTAACCATAGATGAAAAGAAAAGGTGTATCTTCTTTTCTCGTTCCCTCCATGTTAGCAATGCTTTATGTTTGACTTTCAAGGCTTCTGTGAATCCTTGAAAGAAAGGTGGAGATTTCTAGAAGTATCAGGGACAATATATGGATCCCATACATCCTGTTGAGAACCAAGCACAGAGCTGGCTAATAAAGTAGCCATTGCAAGTTATCTATGCAGTACCGGTTGAGTGCACTATAATATGGTAGCTGGTAATGCAAGGCATCAATAAAGAAATAGAAAATAAGATACCATATTTTTGGAGAATGCAGTCTAACAGGTCTAATTCTGCTAGAAAAACACACACTCTGTTAAATTATCCTGTAAGTGCATTATTTTTATTCTCAACTGACTATCTAAGGCAGTTTCTTTGGAAACAGACTGAATTGAAGATTGTGGGCAGGAGGTTTATTGGAAGAGTATAGGAAGTGAGAGAAGCAAGATTGGGCAGAGAAAGAAGTTGAGCTACGTTGCAGTTTCAATAGAGGTCTCAGCTGGTCTGATGGGGAGCTCTGGGGCTAGGATGATCTTTCAGAGTGGTCTCAAGTTGAGGCAAATGAGCCTGGATTTTGTACTTCCCTGCCTTGACTGGTCACTGGATGCAGGCTTCCCCATGGAGGGAGCATAGTCTTGAGTGAGACAGTTCCCTTTGGCCCAGGGAAATTTTCAGAGAGAGAGTTAGCCTTGAGGCTTCAGCAGGCAACACTCCCAGCAGTTACAGGAAATGAGGGCCTTGGTCCTGAAGGGAGGTTTCTAGGTGGTGCATGATAGCAGTAATCCCCAACCTTTTGGCGTCAGGGTCCAGTTTCATGGAAGACAATTTTTCCACAAACCAGGGAGCAGCGAGGATGGTTTGGGGATGATTCAAGTGTATTACATTTATTGTGCACTTTATTTCTATTATTATTACACTGTAATATATAATGAAACAATTATACAACTCACCATAATGTAGTATCAGTGGGAACTCTGGGCTTGTTTTCCTGCAACTACATGGTCCCATCTTGAGATGATAGGAGACAGTGACAGGTCATCAGGCGTTAGATTCTCATAAAGAACACATAACCTAGATCCATCTCATGCAAAATCATGATAGGGTTCACAACCCTATGGGAATCTAATGCCTCTGCTGATCTGACAGGAGGCAGAGCTCAGGCGGTAATGTGAGCAATGGGGAGCCTCTGTAAATACAGATGAAGCTTCACTTGCTTACCTGCTGCTCATCTCCTGCTGTGCGACCCGGTTCCTAACAGGCCACTGAATGGTGCCAGTCCATGGCCTGGGGACTGGGGACTTTTGCACTATAGCATCCCCAATAGTCCAACCTGTATGCTTCTTGGATTTACTTGCTTCTTACAGTAAGTTTACTTTACGTGGAAACAGCTTCTCCAGGGTTCTGGTTGGTGTTGCTTCTTGGGTACACTTACAGAATGAAAATAGGAAAAAAATGGCATTTCCTGCTGCTGCAGCAGCTGGTCTCAAAGATCATATCTGATACTCTTTGTCTTCCTCCTCTATTACCCATTCTAGATTCCTTTCACCCTTGGCTAGCACCTCTGCTGGTCTAGGGAGCTTAGTTGGTGGGATAATCTAGACTCTCAACCCTGTGGGGGATGAGCCCCTGGTCACCATGCACTTCTCTGCCACATCGCTGCTGCATGTGTCCTTTTGCTGCCAAAACTGGGCAGGGGAATTCAAAAATACACCACTGCCCGTGCATCCTTTATGTCATTCTCTCCAGGATATGATAATGCTGTTGATTAGTTGGCAAGTGTGGAAACAGATTTAAAGGCTTCCACTTGGCCTTCCCACCTATAATAGCTCTTACTCCACAGAAGAATGAACCACAGTCAGAGTTCTAACTACCAAATATGTTCATTACAAATGAGCATTCAAAGACTTGCAGGCTAGGTGCAGTGGCTCATGCCTGTAATCCCAGAACTTTGGGAGGCCAAGGCAGGCAGATCACTTGAGGTCAGGAGTTCGAGACCAGCCTGGCCAACATAGTGAACCCTGTCTTTACTAAAAATACAAAAAATTATCCAGGTGTGGTGACATACACCTGTAGTCCCAGCTACTTGGGAGGCTGAGGCACAAGAATCGCTTGAGCCCCGGAGGCAGAGGTTGCAGTGAGCTGAGATTGTACCACTGCATTGCAGCCTGGGTGACAGCAAGACCCTGTTTCCAAAGCAAAACAAACAAACAAATGAAAACAAAGACTGGCAAAATGAACACTAGCTAGGTCAGTCTCAGTGGTCCTACAGTGAGCTAGTCAGGACCCCATTTCTTATCTAGTCCCAACACATTCCCCAGTAACAAAAGGGTTATTCAAATATTTCAGATCTCAGTTTTCAGTGTCAGCTCAAACCCCATGTCTAACTGTCATCAGAATGTCTAGGTATTCCCCATATCTGCTCTGCAACTACCTTAGTATTGATATATGGTCTTAAGTCCCTTTGGGGAAGGACTAGGGGAGTCATTACTGTATGTACCAGCTGTGATGCTGCAGTGTCGTAGCCCCTTATTTAACAAATGGACTTCAAAGTCTGAGAACTGGCTCAGGTCCAGAAACTAGACAGGGGATCATGGTTGTTTTTTTTATTCGGGTGGTTACCCTGAGCTTCTTGGTCATTCATCCTTGATTTCTGCTGAGTGTATAAGTTAAGTAATATATTCGTCAGCTGCTCATCTGTCGGGCAACTGTCTCCTTAATTCTCTGACCACCCTGGTTGCCACTCTAACATGACTGTTCATTATAAGAACTGTGTTCACCTTGCTTTTGACAGCTAAGTGCTACCACCTAGCCTCTGCACCTTTGGGATATTATTAGCCCCATTCTACCATTACCAGTTTTGTAATAAATTTCCTACCATGAGCCATGGCCTACAGAAGACAGCCATAATCTCTGAGAGTCTCAGCAATGCTAGCCTTCCCTCTCACCAGCATGTTCCTTATCACTTTGGCAAACAGAGCGCCCTCCAGGCCATCCCATAACACATTGTCTATTGGTGCTTATTTCTGGCCCTTTGAAGTATGTCTGCCGTGACATGTCCCTTTCTCTGTGCTTTTTGAACCTATCCTCCACCAACTGTCATGGACTTCTCATTTAATGTGGGCAATTGCTTTTTCCCAGATTCCCACAGCATACTAGTGAGGTCCTTGTCAGAAATTAAATCCTGTGTCCCAGGTGAGTGTTCCCATACCGATACATTCTCCTTCATACAACTTTACATTCCACTCTTCTTTATCCAGAGTCTTCAGGATCCAATCTTATAACACTGTCCTGGCTTCTGCAAGTACATTTTGTCTAGATTGCAAAGATTCTTAGTATATAGGCTTTCCTTTCTTATCGGCCCAGCACTTCCTCGGTTGGGTTATGTTGTGACTTGATCCTAGTTATTGGCCTGGTGGTCAGGAGGGAAGGTGAGGGTAGACCCTGAGCAGGATTTGTGTGATCTGGCAAGCAGAGGCCTGCGTCATCTTCAGTGAGGGGTGAGGGCGCACTGGCCATTAGTGGGGAGGAGTGTTCTCCTGTAGGCCTACATGGTTTAGGCTGATCTGTTTTTAATGTTCTTGAGAACAATGGCCCAGGAAGTTCCAAGATCCCACTCCTCAATCAATCTTGGTGTAGGAGACTTTTCCACCCTTAAAACTGGGTCCTGGTCCTGATCCTCAGCATTGTCTGCCCTCCAGCTGTAGGAAATGAGAAACTATATATGGCCAAGGAGACCTTCTGACTTTTACACTTTGCCTTTAGTTGGTGATTAATTATCCTCTGTTTTTCATTGTCTTTCTTAAATACATTGATAATACCCAGCACCAATCAACTGGTTTCCAAAAAAGTACTATAAGTAGTACTTTTCCTGTACCTCTCAAACACCTAAGATTTTGTACCAGTCAGTACATCCCCTTCCACTACCTGTGAAAGTTCTTACTCACTACCTGTAAAAGTTCTAAGAATTGCATGGATACAGCATGCCAGGGCCTACCAGTACCTCACTTACTACAAGTTATGGTGTCCTTATTACCAGTTGGACAGTGAATCACGCAGCCAATTGGAAGCCTCAAAATTCTATTGTACAGGAAGTCCTAGCCAGAGCAATCAGGCAAGAGAAAGAAAGAAAGAGCATCCAAACTGGAAGATAGGAAGTCAAACTATCGCTGTTTGCCAATGATATGATCTTATACCTAGAAAGCCCTAAAGACTCCCCTAGAAGACTCCTGCATCTGATACATGAATTCGGTAAAGTCTCGGGTTACAAAATCAATGTACATAAATGAGTAACACTGCTATACACCAACAATGACCAAGCTGATTATCAAGTCAACTCAATCCCTTCTACAACAGCTTCAAAAAATAAAATAAAATAAAATACCTAGGAATATAATTAACCAAGGAAGTGAAAGATCTCTACAAAGAGAACTACAAAACACTGCTGAAAGAAATCATAGATGACACAAACAAATGGAAATACATCCCATTCTCATGAATTGAAAGAATCAATATTGTGAAAATGACCATACTGCCCAAAGCAATCTCCAGATTCAATGCAAATCCTATCAAATACCAACATAATTTTTCACATAATTAGAAAAAAAATCCTAAAATTCACAGGCAACCAAAAAGAATCTGAATAGCCAGAGCAATCCTAAGAAAAAAAAAATTCTGGGGGCATCATACTACTTGACTTCAAATTATACTGCAAGGCTATAGGAAACAAAACAGCATGGTACTGGTATAAAAGTAGATACCTAGGCCAATGGAACAGAATAGAGGATCCACAAATAAAGACAAATACTTATAACTAACTTATCTTTGACAAAGCATACAAAAACATAAGTTGGGGAAAGGACACCCTATTCAACAAATGGTGGTGGGAAAATTGGATAGCCACATGTAGAAGAATGAAACTAGATTCCTGTCTCTCACCATATACAAAAATTAACTAAAGGTGGACTAAAGACTTAAATATAAGACCTGAAACATAAAAATTTTAGAAGAAAACCTAGAAAAATATCTTCTGGCATTGGCTTCTGGCATTGGCCTACGCGAATAATTTATGACCAAGACTCCAAAAGCAAATGCAACAAAAACAAAAATAAATATATGATACCTAATTAAACTAAAAAGCTTCTGCACAGCAAAAGAGGTAATCACCAAACTAAACAGAAAACCTACATAATGGGAAAAATATTTGCAAATTATGCATCCAACAAAGAACTCATATCCAGAATCTACAAGGAACTCAAACAAATCAGCAAAAAAAAAAAAAAAAAAAAAATCCCATCAAAAAGTGGGCTAATGACATGAATAGACATTTCTCAAAGGAAGATATATACAAATGGCTAACAAACATATGACAAAATGCTCAACATCACTAATCATCAGACGAATGTAAATTGAAACCGCAATGAGATACCACCTTACCCCAGTCAGAATGGCGATTATTAAAAAGTCAGAAAACAATTGATGTTGGCATGGGTGCGATAAAAAGGGAACACTTATACACTACTGGTAAGAATGTAAATTAGTACAACCTCTGTGGAAAACAGTATATAAATTTCTCAAAGAAGTAGAAGTAGATCTGCCATTTGATTTAGCAATCCCACTACTGGGTGTCTACCCAAAGGAAAGTCAGTCACTGTATAAAAAGACACCTGTGTGCATAAGTTTATCATAGCACAATTACAGTTGCAAAGATATGGAATCAACATAAGGGCCCGTCAATGGATAAATAAAGAAACTGTGGTTATCTATCTGTCTATATATTCTGTCTGTCATCTATATATAATTGAATACTACTCATCCATAAAAAGAATGAAATAATATCTTTTGTAGCAACTTGGATGAAACTGGAGGCCATTATTCTAAGTGAAGTAACTCAGGAATCAAAAACCAAATACCGCATGTTTTCATTTATAAGTGGGAGCTAAGTTATGGGTATCCAAAGTTAAAATGGAGTGATATAATAGACATTGGAGACTCAGAAAGAGGGAGGTTGCGAGGGGGCTATGGGATGCAAAACTACCTATTGGGTACAGTGTACACTATTTCAATGATGGGTGCGCTAAAAATCCCAGACTTAAGCACTATACAATTTATCCACATAACAAAAACCCACGTGTACCCCTAACGCTGTTGAAATACAATTTTTTAAAAATTCTATTTTATGATCAGCATCCTAGGACCATTCTTGGTGCCATCTGTCTTAGATCAGGTTTCAGGAAATAGACTGTGAGATGAAGAGTTGCTTGCAGGATGTTTATTGGAGATATTATTGAAACAACACCTGTAAGAAAGTGAGGGAAGCAGGATTGGGCAGAGGGAGAAGCTGAACTGCAGTGTGGTTGCAATAGAGACATCAGCCAATCCCATAAAAAATGCTGGTGCTGGGATGGCCCTTCTGAGTTATCCCAAACTGAGCCAAGGGGGCCATGTTTTTGTACCACTGCACTAGATGTGGACTGGACCTGGGGAGGGAGTGTGACATTGGGCAAGACAGCTTCCTTTGGTTAAATCAGGGTTTCTCCACAACAATACTATTGACATTTTGGACCAGACAGCTCTTTCTTGGAGGAGGGAGGCTGTCCTGTGCATTGTAGGACACATATCAGCATCTCAGCCTCTTAAGTACTAAATATCAGTAGCATTCCCCCTTGATAATCATAATGTCTGCAGATATCACCCCGTGTGTGTGTGTGTGTGTGTGTGTGTGTGTACATTTGTGTTTGTGTGTGTGTTTCCCTGCCACGTGAGGACACATAGAGAAGTATCCCTCTGCAAGTTAGGAAAAGGGCCCTCACCAGAATCATCCACCACCTTGATTTTGGACTTCCCAGTCTTCAGAATTGTGAGGCTTACATTTCTGTTGTTTAAGCCACCCAGGCTGTGGTATTTTTGTTATAGCAGCCCAAACTGACTAAGGCAGACCTTCATCATTTTTCACCTTGATAACTGAAATAGCGGACACTCTCTACAGCTTCGGGAGACCACTCCCCATACATCTTCCTTGTGTTCTCAGAGTATCTTTCATAAATGCAGGCATGAGCATGTCACTGCTGAACTAAACACCTCTCACCTGCTGTAACATTTTCCAAAATGGGGTGTGCATCTGGTATGCTTTTCAAAAATGCTGATTCCAAGTCCTAACTCATCAGGCTCAAAGTCTCTGGGCGTATGGCACTTAAAAATTACAGTTAGACAACCTTAACTCCTTTTTATTCTAAGTGCAAACTCCTTTTCATGGCACAGGGTACCCTTCAGAAACTGAAATCTCAGCCTATCTTCTTGGCTTCATCTCCACCATTCACTCTCCTGTTTGTACTAAAAGCTGTGCCCAGCTGAACTACTTGTGTTTTGTTGAAACATGCCAAACATGTCCCCATATCTGCACCTCTTCACACATTACTGCCTTCTTTTCCTCTAACTGCTAAAATTGCTGTGTGTTTTAAAACTCAGCTTCTCCTTGAAGCCTTCCATGATTATGTTCTTCACCAGTGTCTTCCTTTCCTTGGGGCTTCCATAGCACTCACCCTGTTATTCTGCATGGTATTCTGTTCCTAACCTCACCCCTGGGCTATTCCCCTGTAGATACCTGCCTCTCTCCTGGAATGGCAGCCCTCTGAGAGCACAGCCCGGGTCTTTATTCTAGCATGTTAGTCACTCAATAAATGCTGGCTGAGGGAATGAATGAGCATTATGATACTCACTCTGGGTCAGTACTGTCTAATTGAAGTATAATGTGAAACGTGTGTGATTTTAAATTTTCTGGCCACCACATTAAAAAGAGAAAAAGAAACAAGTGAAATTAATTCTAATTATGTTTTTATTTAATCCAATCTATCCAAAATATTGTTATTTCAACATGCAACTCATACAAAAAAGTATTGATATATTTTACATTATCTTTTCCTACTAAGTCTTCAGAATTCTAGTATGCTTTCATACTGAACACATTTCAAATTCACATGCTCAGTAGCCACATGTGGCTAGTGAGTACCGTATTGGAATCACTAAACAGCATGATTCTATACTAGAGAAGATGCTATTGAGATATCTGTGAGAGCTTTTGCCTATAAAGTAAGCAGTAGTCTAGTCCAGGGTTCATACTTGGTGGTTACATGGCACTTGAATGGTTTTTACCAAGACTGTGTTAACCTTGGTCTCCTTTGTGTGCTGCATGTAAATGCAAGAGCAGGTCTGACTGAGAGAGTCCTGCGTGTGAGCTATGCACGGCCTACAGAAAGTCAGCAGGACTGTCAGCAGCTAACAAACCTACTTCTCAACCAGGCAGTTGGAGCTGAAATGCACAAACAACCTATTTCGGGAACATTAAAGGCATTAGATGAGAATGCGACATTCTTTGGCGTGCAAAGCCACACCCTTCAAAGCCATCATCAGTGAGGTTCTACTTACCAAAAGAAAAAGCCACAGAAATGTAAATACAGTTCATTTGTAGATGCCTTGGTAGAGATGTATCCACGCCCTCTAGGGACATCATTCCATCTAAGGGAGGAGATAAAGAACATTTCTTAAGCAGGAAACTTAGAACCATTTCAAGATGTGAACTGTTTATCT
Source organism: Macaca nemestrina (assembly GCF_043159975.1). Lineage (NCBI taxonomy): Eukaryota > Metazoa > Chordata > Mammalia > Primates > Cercopithecidae > Macaca > Macaca nemestrina. The sequence goes on along the minus strand of NC_092131.1, from coordinate 71,766,162 downwards.
TGCTCAGGCCTGTCTGCTGGCTCCATCTAACTCAGACGGCAGTGAGTGTTTGCTGGGCCCAACCTCTACTCTCTTGGAGTCAGAACTAAAAAAAGAAAGTGATTCTCCAACTCCCGGCCCCACACTCTGGTGACCTCAATTGAGAAGCCTGGTGCCACCTGGCACCAAGCATAGGGTGGAACTGAGAGACGACTTGGCACTCTCATCCTGGCACCCTCTTGGTGGGCAGGAACCCAAAGCAGCCTTTCCTTCTGCTTCTGCTCCCTTAGAGCAAGAGGCCTCATTTCAATCAAAACAGTCAGATACACAAATTAGCATCAGAACCAAAATGGTTTCCTGGGAAACTAATGACAAAAATTCCAATTTTAAAACATTTTCTTTGCATCCTAGAGAGAGAAGCCATGTTTTTCACAAGGACAAAAGTCCTGCGCCAAAGAACTCCATCTCATATAAAGAAGTGTCATTGACCAAAGACTCTGGAATAGATGAAAAGTACTATTTGAGGCTTTCAGGACATGCTTTATGTATTTTTCTATACCTCGTTCCCATATAATCCTGACCCATTCACTCATGCCTGTTTTTACAGAAGTGAAACATTTCCTCATTAATTTCTTTTCCCAGCCGTCCTTTGTCCTGTAAGAAATTGAACTTTTTAGCATGCAAGCAGCTGGAGAACAGGTCAGAGATTTTTAAAAATTATTAGTAGGTAGAGAAGACTTAGAATATCATACCCCTAACCATCAAAACCTATCCCTTGGAAATTATCTAAGAAAATAATTCGCATTCCGATGATAATAATATACATTTGTAGAGTGGTTGATAGTCTACAAAATGCCTTCACATATATTTCCTCAATTCAACAGTTTTCTACTCAATAGTTTGAGTAGAAATACAAGGTCTAATCTTTATGTTCTGTCTCCTAGGAGCATTTATTCAACTGACAAACACATTCTGAGAGCCCTCTCTGCGCCTGGCCTTGAGGAATGCGCTGGGGGACAGAGGCATCGGGCATCCAGCCTTCTGGGATGAGCTGAGTCTTGGGAAAATAGAAAGCAATTAAAATTCATTAAAAATCAGATGTATATACAGCATGCTGCAGGAACACACAAGAAGGGCCCTCAATGCAGCATTTTAATATTGAGAAATCTCTTAATCTGAAGAAATTAAACTCCTTAAGGGTGGAATTTCTGGTATCCTAAAAAACCAGTAAGGGAGGTATTGGCAGGGAAGCCTTCCCAAGGCCCTCTAAATCACACAACATTGGCAGTGTCTTACCTGAGGGTATAACGATGGTATGTGTATAATATGTGCATCAGGCACACCCCCTTTTATTGTGCTTCACTTTATTGCATGTCACAGATATTGTGGTTTTCACAAATTGAAGGTTGTGGCAACCCTGCATCCAGGAAGTCTATTGGTGCCATTTTTCTAGTAGCATGTGCTCACTTCCAGTCTCTGTGTCCATTTTGGTAATTCTGTTAATATGTCAAACTTTTCCATTATTATATCTGTTATGGTGATCTATGATCAGTGATCTTTGATGTTAGTTACTATTGTAGTTGTTTTGGGGCACCATGAACCGTGTCCATATAAAATGGCATTCTGACTGCTCCATCGACCAGCCTTTCCCCATCTCTCTCCCTCTCCTCAGGCATCCCTATTCCCTGGGACACAACAATATTGAAATTAGGCTGACTAATAACCCCTACAATGGCCTCTTAGTATTCAAGTATTCTCACTTTAAATTAGAAGTTAGGAATGATTAAGCTTAATGAGGAAAACATGTTGAAAGCTGAGATAGGCTGAAAGCTAGGCCTCTTGTACCAAACAGCCAAGCTGTGAATGCAAGGAAAAGTTCTTGAAGGAAATTAAAAGTGTTACCCCAGTGAACGCATGAATGGTAAGAAAGTGAAACAGCCTATTGCTGATACGGAGAATGTTTCAGTGGTCTGGATAGAAGATCATACCAGTCACAATATTCATTTAAACCAAATCCTAATCAACAGCAAGGCCCTAATTCTCTTTAATTCTATGAAGGTGGAGAGAGGTTAGGAAGCTGCAGAAGAAAGTTGGAAGCTAGCGGAGGTTAGTTCAGGAGGTTTAAAGAAAGAAGCCATCTCTATAACATTAAAGTACAAGTGAAGCAGCAAGAACTGACAGAGAAGCTATTGGAAGTTATCCAGAAGATCTAGCTAGGATCACTGAGGAAGGGGGCCACACTAAACAACAGATTTTCCATGTAGACAAAACAGCCTTATATCGGAATAAGATGCCATCTAGAATTTTTATCACTAGAGAGAAGTCAGTGCCTGGCTTCCAAGCTTCAAAGGACAGGCTGACACTCTTGTGAGGGGCTAGTGCAGCTGGTGACTTTAAGTTACAGCCGATGTTTCTTTATCATTATGGAAATTTTAGAACTCTTAAGAATTTTAGAACTCTTAAGAATTATGCTAAATCTACTCTGCCTATGCTCTATAAATGGAACAACAAAGCCTTGGTGATAGCACATCTATCACCAGTATGGTTCAGTATGGTTTACTGAATGTTTTAAGCCTACTCTTGAGACCTATTGCTCAGAAAAAAAGTGATTTCCTTCAAAATATTACTTCTCATTGACATTGTACCTGGTCATTCAAGAACTCTGATGGAAATGTACAAGGAGATGAATGCTGTTTTCATGCCTACTAACACAACATTCATTCTGCAGCCCATGGATTGAGCAGTAATTTTGACCTCAAGTCTTATCATTTAAGATAGGGATATTACTGCCATAGATAATTATTCCTCTGATGGATCTGGGCAAAGTCAGTTGAAAACCTTCTGGATAGGATCCACCATTTTAGATGCCATTAACATTCATGATTCATGGGAGAAGGTCAAAATATCAATGTTGACAGTTTAGAAGAAGTCGATTACAACTCTCATGGATGATTTTTTTCTGGCGTTCAATATTTCAGTGGAGGAAGTCACTGCAAATGTCGTGGAAATTGCAAGAGAACTATAATTAGAAGGGGAGCCTGAAGTTATACAATCCCATGATAAAACTTGAACAAATGAATGGTTGCTTCTTATGGATGAGCAAATAAAGTGGTTTCTTGGGATGGAATCTATTCCTGGTGAAGATGCTGTGAACCTTACTGAAATTACCACAAAGAATTTAGAATATTCCATAAACTTAATTGATAGAGCAATGGCAGGGTATTAGAGGAGTGACTCCAATTTTGAAAGAAGTTCTACTGTGGGGGAAAATGCTCTCAAACAGTATCATATGCTAAAGAGAAATCTTTGTGAAAGGAAGAGTCAATCGATGCAACAGACTTCATTGTTGTCTTATTTTAAGGAATTGCCACAACCACCCCAACCTTTAGCAACCACGACCCTGATCAGTCAGCAGCCATCAACATCAAGGCAAGATCCTCCATCAGCAAAAAGATTACAGCTTGCTGAAGGCTCAGATGATCATTAGCATTTTTTAACAGTAAAGTATTTTTTAATTAAGGTATGTACTTTTTTTAAGATGTAATGCTACTGCATGCTTAATAAGCTATAGTATGGTGTAAACATACCTTGGCCTTGGCCACTGAGCCTGGCCAAGCAACTACTTCTGAATGTAGATATTGCTTAAAACATTTTATAATACCCTTTTATTGGCATTCTCTTCAGAGTCTAGAGGTAGTCTTTCTCCTATTCTTTTTCTCTTGTTTTTTTAATTGCACGGGTAATGCACATAGGTACTCATGTAAACAATTTATTATTACACAAATATACAATTTTAAAAACAAAAATCTCACAATCATTTCCCCAAAAACAATTAACAGTGTGTGATATGTCCTTTCAGGGTTTAAACATGTCTCTGTTTACGCATATTTTTTAGGCCAGAATGGAACCACATTGTACAACTTCCTTAAGAGACATACAGCTCGATGCTTATCTTAAATATAGATATCTTTCTGTGTTGGTAAAGACATAGTATTCTTTTAGGTGACTATATAATAGTCACTCAATATATAGATGCACCATAATATATTTAAGAAGTCTTCTACTGATGAACCCTAGGTTGTTTTTATAATTTTTCATTCTTATGAACAAAACTGTGACTAAAATCCTTATACATATTGATTTGGACATTAGTTTGAGTATTTCTAGAAAATAAATGATTAGGACAAATTCCTAGCATATTCTTTGCAGATCCTCAATGTGAGCAAAGCTTTAAATTTAAGACTAATAAGTCATTTAAAAGTATTTTTGCTCAAAATAAAACTTGACAGTAAGTGGGGTGACTAGGGACTAGGCATATTGAGCAGCTAAGATGCCTATACCTCTCATGCTGCTAGAAACTAGCATTATCTCATCACCCCTGGAAATTCTGACAATTGTGGCATTACCGTTCCCATTTTAGAGATGAAGAAATTGAGACACCGAGAGGCTAAGCTTTTCCAAGGTTATGCAGTTAGCAAGGGGCAGAGCCAAGACTGGACCTAGGTCTTTTCAATTCTTTTGACTATAGCACCTGCCTCTCAGTAGTATAAAGCCATGTTACTGGTTTCTTGGTTTAAATTCCAACTGTCTCTAAAGAAAATATCAAAAGTGTTTTAGTCAATTTCAGAAATGCTGAAATAAATGTAATCTTTCCAAATCTATATATAAAAAATACTTTGCATTTGAATATATAAATTTTGCTATGTTAATTATAAAATGTCTCAAGTTTAGTCAAGTCATCTCCCTTTTCTTACTGAATAACAGTGCTGTACTATAAAAAACAAGGCACCCAAATACATACATTTCTTTATTCTAAAATGTTTCAGGTCTGGATTTATACAAATTCTATTATTCAAAATGGATAGTAAAGAAGCAAGCTCATTACGAAGTCAATTTGGCTGCCAGCTTCATTGTACTAAGAACTAACCTGTCATCTGAGAGTCTGTTTCTTGCTGTTTAATTACCTCTTTCCTTTCAAGCCCCTTTTGAAAATTCACCAGTTCTATAGTATTTTTCAGAACTTCTCTCTAGGGACAGGCTCCTCTGGAAACAAAATACAGATACCGTGAGAATAGGTGGGTTAAAAAAAAAAATAGGGAAACTAGGAGGCCGAAAGAACAATATTCAAATGCTACTCTTCAGAATGGTTGTGTTTCAGTTGCTTCATCTTGGATTGTCAACTCACAAGGCAATACTAATGTTTTCCAATGAAATGGTTTAATTGTGTATTATGTGCTCATTAGCACTGAGTTCCCCCTTTGTCCTAGTGTCTTTCCTGGTACCTCATGCGCTCCCATAGCACACGGTGCATGCACTCATCATATCGTTGACCACAGTTTCTCATCCTCCTTCCTCATTAGACTGAGAGTTTCTGGATAATATAAACCATGTTTCTGTTATCACTACGTTCTTAGTTCATAGCACAGCATCCAGCTCATGATAGCTGCTCATTTCATTTGTTGCTCAAAAAAAAGTCAGAAAATTTAAGGGCAGCTTTTCCCAGATGCAGTCTCTGTTTCTACCTTTCACCAATATTAACACAAAGCTCAACACCTTTACATTCCCCAAAAAACAATTCATTCACACCACGACCATTAGTGAGCAATGTGGATTTTGCTAAAGATTTTGTAGGCATATTAGGGGAGGGTGAGCCATGTAAAACTCAGGATCTAACATATTTGTTTCCTGCAGTTGTTTTTCCCCATTGTACTTCAACCTCACAGGCTTCCTCCTCCTACTAGACAGAACAAGTCAGTGCTTTGCCAAACTCTTCCTCCAAACTCGCATAGCCATGCCCAGCAGAGCCCATGGTAGACACATACCTTTAGAAGTGGTGGGTGGCTGTGTTTAAAAAAAAAAAATCCCTATTACATCAGCAGTTGCAGCTATTAGTGCTTAGATTTTCCAAAAAGCTTTATGATATCTAATGTAAGCAAAATCATGCCTCTTCCAGGTATACCATTTTGAAAGTCATCCTCCACCTCTCCAATCCAAAGAGGAACAAGTCATTATGAGTCAAGTGAGGTCCTTCCTGCTAGGCCCTCAGCTGTGTTCACATCCACTACCCCTAGTGCTTCGTGGTTCCTGGTCTCCAAGTAAGAAGGCCTCCTCACCTGAGGGCCTGAGCTCACCATGCCAGCCGAGGCAGAAACCTCTCACCTTATGACTGATGTTTCCCTCTCTCTGACCTCTAGGAAATCATCTTTTCTCTTATTAATTATAATTAATTAAATTTATATATAATTATATTAAATTATATCATTTAATATATATAATTATATTAAATATAATTAATAGATGTAATAATATATTATGCTGCAAATTTACTAATCTGCTGCTGTGTACCAGACACTGTGTGCAGCACTTCTTTATAAGTTGCCTCATTTAGTTGCCAGGGCAACCCTGTAGATGGTTACTACTGCTCCTATTTCACAGATAACAAAACTTAGGTTAAGGAAAATTAAGTCATTTGCCTAAAGGTGTTTCACTCATGTGGAATTTGAACACAGTGTCTGCAACACCTGTGTATGCTTTGATCCCTCACTCCCTGTATAGACCCAGCATTACATCCCTGCTACAAGCACAATCTGAGTGTTCCCTTTCCTTTTTCTATCTTTGGGGATCTAAGAACCTTGCCCTGCCCTGCAGGCCACCTCTGCCATAGTCAACTGTCTTGCTGTTAACTCAGGCTGTGTCTCCCCTCAGGATGTGGTTTCCTCCCTAGCCATTGTCATAGCCAGCTCTGAACTCTTCTTTTTCCTTTTTTTTTTTTTTTTTTTTTTTTAATTCTATGGCCTTGGCTGATTTGCTCTCATCTTTTTTCTACTTCCTCTTCAGTATTTCTACCAGTTACTGGATACCTCCTGAGAAAGATTTCTGGCTCTATTCACATCCAGCCGAGCCCCAAGAAACTTCCCAATTTTCCTTTGTTATAGCATCTTGGAAAGTTCCCTGCAGTTCTTAAAGGTCTCCCAGTATTTAGTCTTATGGTTCCTAAAGAAGAATAATTTTTATCAAAAGTATAGTAACTGAGAAAATACATCTCTAAGTCATATTATTAAGTGAGAAAGACAGAGCGCAGAAAAGTAACTATGATATGCTACCAACCACATACAAAGGACAGAAAAGCTACCTGTTTTGGGTAGTTTTGGAGTGAGATGATTTTTACTGAGCAGATGAAGAATAGGAGCAGGAGGAGATTTCACTGTATATCTTTTACAGTTGATGTTTGAACCATATGAATATATTACCAATGTCAAAACTAGATGACTGATTTCTTTTCCTAAAGAAATGCAAGTAATTTTCCTGATGGGGAGGAGAGGGCATTTTGCTACAGTAGTTTATGATAAATAATAAATGAAAAAATAGTTTTGATAAGGAAGACAAACAACTTGTTCCAGAAGAATGTTCAGGTCAGTGAATATTTCACATAAATCTGGCAATCCAAAACACCCAGCATTATGGGTAATTTGGACAATGGTCTAAAAGCAGTCAGTTAGTTGGTAATGCAAAGTACCAATCCAACTATATGTGTCCTGTTTCTTGCACTGTACACGCCTAGGGGTTAGGAGGTTTCCTCTCTCATACAGCTAGAACTCAGTAAGTGTTTAGTGGTAATAGGGAAAAATTGCCCCACAGAATCCCTTCAACACTAAGGGGAGCAAGAAGCCATTTCAGTGTGATTTGTTGAGTCCTAAAACACAACAGAAACTTTTAAGCACAATCAAGTTGACGTCAATTCAATCTCTGCTTAATAGCATAAAATAGAGGGCGGTTGAATAAGCAACTGTGCCCTCGCTCACATTCCTAACCCTAGTCTTGGAGAATGCATAATAACCATGCTCTAGCCCAGTCCCACATAGTAACCAATACATGTGACTGAGGAAGCTAGGGTCAGTTCTCAAGAGCCTGAAGACTATTAGCATTCACTTCTTACCTCCAAATACTCTTGACCACATCTGAGGATAGAATAAATCCCCAAAGCCATCCCCCAAAATGACTGGCCTTCTTAGTTTTCTTTGGTTTGGAGATGACCAAGGGTTGACCTCCACCCTGAGATTGGAATAGATTGGACATGACTCCAGGCCTTTTCTACATTTAGATCCATCTTCCCGGGAGCAGGATAAATGGTAGCCTATTCCTGTCACATTATTCTTCTAGCAGATGGGATTTCATCCAGATAGTATTTTTTTTTTCTAAGCAAGGGAAAAGATTCCTACTTTTTTTCATACCATAGGTGCAATTTACACTAAATTGGAAAAGCACAGGGACACCTCAGCCTTTTATTTTTAAAAAGTTTTAATTGACAAATAACAATTATCGTATATATTTATTGCATGCAACTGGTTGTTTTGAAGTATGTATACATTGTGAAATGGCTAAATTGAGCTAAATTAACATATGCATTACCTCAAATACTTATCATTTGTGTGGTGAGAGCACTTAAAATCTACTTTCAGTGATGTTCAAGAATACAATACATTGTTAGTAACTATAGTCATCATGTTGTATAATAGATCTCTTGAACTTATTATTTCTAACTGAAATTTGTATCCTTTGACTAACATCAGAGAGAGATGTTGGGCAGATAGTGTTAAGCCTTATTTTAGACATCTTGAAATGACTAAAAACAATAGAAGCTATGTGGGTAGAAAGCTGACTTTCAACTCCCTAATCCTAAGAGTTGTAGACAAAGTCTAATGAATTAATCAAGACCCAAGTCATTCCAGACTAGGAACACATGGGAAATTGCCAATGGATAGTTGGATCCTCTCATTACAGAAACCTAAATCTGAGATAGTCATTGAAATGTCTAATCACCAATCTGAATTTTTTTAAAATAAGAAGACTTTAAAAATAAAACAATTCTACAAAATCTATATGAGGTTGTGTGCAGAGTTTATTGTAGGGATGCTGTCAGTAATAGTACCTATAAGGGAGTGAGGGAGACAGGATGGGGCAGAAGGAGATATTGAACTATAATTCAGTCACAACGGAGACTTTATCTCATCCCTTGGGAGGCTCTGAACCTAAGATGACCCTTCAGAGCTTTCCAAAATTGAGATAAGGGGGTGTGCCTTGTACCACTCGATAGACCAATCACTGGATATGAGCTGCCAAAGAAAGTGGGTATAACCTTGTGTAAGGCAGCTCCCTTAGGCTGAAGGCAAATCCTGGGGAGGGACTCAGCTGCAGGTCTTCCCCAGGCAGTGCTCCTGGTGGCTGTGAGAGTAAGCTGGTAGGTTGGTCCTCACTGGGGATCCTTGGCAGTGTGCAAGATCCACTCCATAATCAAATGCCAAAATGAATACCAAACAAAGGCATCCTAGTTTTGAAAGTTAGCCCAGAAAATACAGTAGTATGAAATTCAATGGAGTAGTGCCCTGGCTAAATATGTTAGTAAAATTCTTGAAGCCATAATTGTCTGTGTATGATTACCTTCTGACTGAAATTGCCAGTTCAGTAAGCAAAAGGAGGCTGATTAAAGTCATATCTATTCTAAAACCCTCAAAGGTGGGGCCTCTCAGGAACAATTCAAAAGGATCCTTCTTACTACAGATTCTTCCACGTTTTTTTCCAGTTCTGTGTATTCCATGGGCAGGTGGTCACTACCTGCAGCTGATAATTACAGGCTTTCTATATGCTGCATTATGAAAGGAACCTGTTTATGCTGCCAGGGCTGACAGGGAAGCATGCAGCATATGTTTGACCCTGTAAAAGGGGGGAGACTCTTCTTTTATTATGGGCCATAGGGTTTTCAAGGCTGCTATCCATGGCAAATGTTCACCATGTTCAAGGGCTAAGGGCCAAGCACATGACCTTTTAAGAGCTTGTCAGCAGAAATTCCTTTCACTGAAAGCCTTGGCTGTTCCACACAATCGGCTAGTAATCAGAGTTACATTGTGCACCCTCTTTGTAAGAAGGCAAAAGTTCTATAGCTTCCACCACTGAAAATATTTAATATTGCACCTTTAATTTTCAATAATAATAACAACAATAGATAAAATGCTGCCATGGACTTCGTAGATACAAATGGAGGTTTTGATCTTCAGTGAAACATTTCCTCTTCTAGAATGGAGCAAAGCAACCATTTTGACAATAACTAAGAAAATTACTCAGAAGTTCTGGGCAAGAATGTTGTGAAAATGCCACTGAAGCTGGGCACGGTGACTCATGCCTGTAATCCCAGCACTTTGGGAGGCCAAGTCAGGTGGATCATGAGGTCAGGAGTTGAAGACCAGCCTGGCCAACATGGTGAAACCCCATCTCTACCAAAAACTACAAAAATTAGTCGGGCGTGGTGGCAGGCACCTGTAATCGCAGCTACTTGGGAGGCTGAAGCAGGAGAATCACTTGAACCCAGGCAGCAGAGGTTGCAGTGAGCCAAGATCTCACCACTATACTCCAGCCTGGGTGACAGAGCGAGACTCCATCTCAAAAAAAAAAAAAAAGAAAAGTGTCATTGAAGCTACAAGAACAGTTAAAGAACTGGTCCCAACATGGGTAGTTATGTCTTCCCCTCTCACCCCACTCCCAATTCACATCCACTGATAGCCATCAAACTGACGTTTATTTATTATGTGTACTGAACAATATTGCATTATTGTGTTATTATGATTAGAGTGTTTTATTCAGTATTAATAATCAGGTCATTTATAATAAGATGCTAAATTAGGTCACAAATTGATAATAGGGAAAAGTGGAGTGAGTGTTTTCTACTGTGACAGCAATAATTTTGTTCTTTCTGATTTCTAAAATGATTACTTGAAAATATGAGAATGTGCTGAAAAATCACATACTATTTATTCAATCATATGAATATTGGGGGTTTAAGACAAAACTGTGAAATTTTAGACTTATAGGTTACCTTTGAGATTACTAGGTACAAGTCCATCTTTTACAAATGAGGAAAGAGGGTTTGAATTGCTCGGGTTTCTATTCTCAGGACAGTGATCCAGGCCTATAGTTCCCTGGCAATCGTCTTTCCACTGGAAGAAACATTTGCTCTGGTTATTAATATTATATGTACATGTTAGTGGAACGTTCTCATTGGCTAAAAATAAAAAAAAGAAAGGCTTAGATGCCTTTTGACTAGACTAGGTTCAGAGAAACACTCAGACAGTGTGAATCTCAGATTGATTTGACCCTTAGGCACACCTGATTACTACCTTGACTCAATAAAGTTCATTGACATGTGACTCCCAGCATACAGGCTGGAAATTTCAGCATTTCTGGCTTTCACATCCCAGTGACCAGAATCCTTGCGGACCTTAGAGGGTGATTATGACAGCATCACCTAGTGAGACTTCTAAAACTTCTAATAGATACCAATGTATGTGGAGATTCCTGTGTCTCATTTTATTTAGATTCCCACATAATGGTAAGCATTCATTCTGCCATGGCTTGGATGGTTTCTTCTACCAAGAATCTATCATTCTGCTATCAATGTGTTCTGCTGAGGCTAACCCTACAGATCCAGCTCTGTATACTCCAATGTCTAGAATGGTGAAAAGACAGCCAGAAAGGTCAGGATACAAGTAACTTGTATGAAAAAGCTCCCATCTTTAGTGTATAGCCTTGAAAGTGGTACAGAGACCTTCAAAATAAAGCACTAACCTTGAGAGCATATTTCTTACTTTTTATTTCACAGGACTTTTCCATAACTGCTAAGTTCCCAGTTCTCTGTATGTCTTGAAAAGTCCAGTTTGGGAGGTGAAGGTGAGCATGAGATTCAGGCATTTCCTCTAGAATGATATATGCAACTCATCCTAACTAATCCACCTGCTCTGCAATACCAGATGATAGTGCATGTTGATTAGTAAGCAATGTGCGTATTTCTTTAAATGAAGGAGTTGCAGATTTGTGTTGCCAGAGACAGATGACAAAATCTAACGGCTGATGACTGATGCAGTACCAGTTGAATTTGTGTTAAGTCTGCAAATACTGACTTAATGTGCCTGTATCTTCTGACAGTCTGCAGTTTTCACAAATATCCCTTCCTTTCCCTTTCCTTCTTGCTTGTTCCAGGGTCTCTATCATGAAAAAGAGGGATCCCTGAGAGAGCCTTCTGACTTGTGAGTGTGAACTACAGCCAGAACATTTCAGCCATCCTGAGCGTCACATGAAGCTGGGATCTTGGCATTAGGATTTGTAGTAGGTTCCTAGTACTGCTGTAATAAAGTACCACAAATGCGGTGGCTTAAACAAAGAAATCACTTGTCTCACCATTCTGGAAGCTAGAAGTCCAAAATCAAAGTGTTGGCAGGATTGATTCCTTCCGAGAGCTGTGAGGGAGAAACTTTCATGTCCCTCTCCTAGTTTCTGGTGGTTTCCTGGTAATCTTTGGCATTCTTGGCCTGTAGATACATCATCCCAGTCTCTGCCTTCATCTTCACATGGCATTCTCCCTGTATGTGTGTCTGTTTCTGGGTCCAAATTCCCCCCTTTTATAATGATACAGTCAATTGGATTAGGCCCAATGCTAATCATCTCATTTGAACTTGATTATATGCAAAGCCCTTATTTCGAAATAAGGTCACATTCACAGGTTGGGAGCTAGGACATTAAAATCTTTTGGGGGGACATAATTCAGCCCATAACAGGGCTTCTAATGTAGGTCCAAGGAAAATGATATAAGCCATTGGATTGTGCAGATCCAGCCTTAATCTCCCACTTTCGTGCCCTGCCAGGTGTTTCTTTCTCTACCCCCACCCAGCCATCCCATGGATGGGCTTTCCCAAATGAAGCCTCCTATTGGCTTAGGCTGGAGGGGAGCTTCCCTCTGTCTACTGAGGCTTGGGCCTGTTGCCCAGATTCTAGGCCTGGATTCTGGCTCTGCTAATACCCAGCCTCTGCCTATGCTGCTGACAGGTAGTGGTGTGGAAGAATTGTCTGTTCTCCTGGCCTTTTTCATCTAAACTTATACATGATATAATATAACCTAAGAGCTAAGAACATGGACTCTGAATCCAGCATCTCAGCTCTGAAACTTCCTAGATGTGTGACCTTGGACAAGTTCCTTAAGCTGTTTGTCCTGCTTCCTCATCTGTAAACCCATCACCTCAAAGATTTGTTAGGATGATAAAATGAAATAATTCATGTAAAGCAGTTTGAACAGTGCCTGGCACATAATAAGCACTCTCTAAAGTTAGCTGATATTATTATTAGCTTTTCCCTGACCCAGTGAATTAACACTGGTCCTTGGAAGGACGGGCCAGGCAAGGATGACAGGGGAAGTGGGATGAGCAATGAAGAAGATGATCCCCTTTAGGGCAAGCATCTACAGTGAGGATTAGAGGAGGCCAGGCCTTAGCAATGAAGGAGTAGAGAGGGCAGCAGGGCTCAGGGCCCTTCTGCGCAGTGGACTCCCAGAGGTAGCTAAGCAAAGAATCTGAGGAAAATCTCCAGGACTTCTTGTCTGCTTCCTTACCACAAACAGAATGACCTCAAAGTGTGGGCAAGCTTGGGCCTCAGCAGACACACATAGAGGTAGATCAGTAGCACAGGTATGTGTGTGTATGTGCATGTGCATGTGTGTATGTGCAGAAGTCACCAGGAAGTTCTTTGTCCCATTACCCTGTTACCTGAAGTGCTGTCCTATATTCTGTACTTACAGTTTAAGAAGACTTTGGGGACCATCCTCACCCTTTGAGCTTTCCCTTCACTCTCCTCAGTGTCAAACCCATGTCTTTCCCTCAGGACAGCTGCCACCCTGGGCTGCTGCTGCCAGCAGAGGTGCCCTGCTTGCAAAATCCTCTGTTTAGTTGTCACTGTTTGGTTATTACCCTACTGCAAAGGAACAACTCAACAAATGACTTTAAACTATTCACTTTACAAATATTAGGTTAAGGCTATCTGAAGTTTGATCAAGATATGGTGGATAAGAAATCACTGCCCCTCCTAAAAATTTAGGTTATGATTCAAGTGCTCTTTTAAGAGACATTTCAGAATGTTGACTGTGTGCATTATCCCAGTGCCCAGCAACCGTGGCATAGCTACATTTAGGCAGTCTTTTGTGATGAGACATATATATGGGTGAAGCATTTGGTCTTTCAAAAAAGCACCAAACTTCCCCTAACCCTGCTGTTACCTTAAGGTACCACCCTAGCTCTCACTTTCCGCCTACTCCCCAAATTGTCAACTAGTCCATACTTGCTGTTTCCACTGCCTCCCCACCCACAATCACACTGGACTGTATAATTCTTAACTCTTTGCATCCTCATCACCCAGGTATAATTGCTTTTTGGAGGTAGTTTTTACCTGTCTCATCACCAAATCCAGTGGCTACACAATAATCTTTAGGCCTCTTAACTACTCTGTACCTTTAAAATCCTCTCGTCCTGAGGCTTCAGTGACCCCGAGCCACCCTAGGCTTCCTGTCTTCCTGGCAGTTCCTTCCCTGGATGCTTCTTTAGCTCTTCTTCCTTCTTCCTCCTAAATGCAGGTACATCCAATGGATATGTCCTCATGACCTTCTTCCCTCTCCTTCTACCATCTTCCTAACTATGTTTAGTTTATTGGATATGGAAGCCCTCCCCCAACAGTGGGCTATTGGAAACACAGACTATCCAAAGCCAGATACGTTTAGCCATGAGACTTTGCAGAATCTCCTACCAGGAAATGAGAGTAGGCACTGGCCCAAACACCAAAGCAGAAGAATCCAGCATAACAGTGCAGCCCTGGGACACCATGCTGGATGCAGCTTAGGACAGGGGATGGGCACAAAGGGGTTTGACCATAGGATAAAGGAGAGGTCCAAAGCTGTAGGTCAGTCAGTGTGCTTGAAGAAGCTTATTTCTAATGGTTGTATATAGTAGGCTTAAGTGTTCCCCAATCTCTTCACAGGGGTTAGGTATCCCTCTTGTACTTCTCCATCATGTCCTTTATCACACTGGATGCAGGGTATTGTATATTTGCTAGTCTATATCCAGCTCTAGACTATAAGATTTGGAGGGCAAAGACCATATATATCTTTATCATCATTATAGTTCCAACACCTAGACTAGTGCTTGTCCCAGAGAGGGTGCTAAATGAATTTTTATTGGAAGAGTGAATGAACAGGATTTTTAAATTTGGGAATTAAGTTAGTGGGAAGTATGGGAAAGAAAACATACGTAAACCAAGATAAAATTTGTACAAAGTGCATACCATACAGTCATGTATTATTGCTAGAGGTAGACTGCAAATTTCACTCTGAACTGCCTACCAGTGAAAGCAAAGAAAAAATATCAGTGATAAAATTTATAGTGACTGTAGGATTTTAAAAGATAAGCTGCTCAGATGAAGTATAAGTATCACTGTGTTGACTTAAGAGAAATGTCTCCATGGACCCCAACAGAGTGTTACTGGCTTGGCCACAGACAATGTCTAACAGGCCATCTTTATAATAGTGAATGCTATAGGGCTATTTTTTACAATGTCCTTCAATATAGGCTAATCACATACTATAAATTTAAAGTAATTCTATGAGAAGGGAGACCAGAGTAAAGTAATCAAGTGCCCAGAATGCTGATGACCTGGCATAAAATTTAGAATATCCAGTAGTATAAGGTGTGTCCTGAGGCACATGAGTATTTTCTTTCTTTCTTTCTTTCTTTTTTCTTTTCTTTTCTTTTTTTTTTTTTTGAGACAGAGTCTTGCTCTGTCACCCAGGCTGGAGTGCAGTGATGTGATCCCGGCTCACTGCAATCTCTACCTCCAGGTTCAAGCGATTCTCTTGCCTCAGCCTCCTGAGTAGCTGGGATTATAGGTGTGTGCCACCATGCCCAGCTAATTTTTGTATTTTTAGTAGATACAGGGTTTCACCATGTTGGCCAGGCTGGTTTTGAACTCCTGACCCCAAGTAAGCTACCCGCCTCGGCTTCCCAAAGTGTTGGGATTACAGGCATGAGCCACCACGCCCAGCCACACATGCATATTTCTCATAATATTATCTAAGAGCTCTGTGATCAAGTACATTTGAGAAATACTGCCTACTCAGATTCTTATTTCTTGGATATTTACATGTACATTGACATATACTAATGTTTCAAAAAGTTCTTCAGTAAAGAAACTTTGTCTAATCTAGAGTGTTACCAAAACAATTTGATCATTTTATCATATACTACCTGTTTACATTTCAGGGAAATTTAAGGATGACACTTTGGAAAACAGTCTTCTAGGGAAATTATGGACTGCACGTCTACAGACAACCCTGTGTGAATGTTGTTTCTCACAATTAAGTTCTTGATAAGAATCTGTCCACAGAGTGTTCCAAGTGACAGTCACTTGGCAAGAACTTGGAGTGCAGATAATCTGTGCTGTTATTTACAAATGGGCCTTTGACAGTTAACTGAATGGCAGGTCATCTGAGGAAATTAACAGCTTCTACTCAATCTTTGTTTCCATACCCTTCCCAGGGAGATCCCAAGGGAAGCTGAGTATTATGTTAGAAAACAGTCATGACTCCATTCTGCTGAAACCCAGTGAAACCATCTCAGTAGAGAACAATCTGAAAATCTAAGCTAGTCTGAACCGCAGTAATAGTATTCTTCCCAAGAACTTCCACGTGCTTCTAGAAGTGGTGAAGAACACACTCCTGTTGTTATTGAAAATAACATCTATTGATGATCTTAATCAATGACTATTCTCTATGGGTTTATGTGCCAATAATTTAGGCTGCTCAGTTTTCTCCATTGAAACTTAAGATTTAAATCACTAGATCATAAAAAAATCATACAATGCATTGCCCCTTCTATCTGGGCAGGCATGCTTCAGATGAACAACAGTGGGAAAATATAATTTCTATGACAAGAGGGAGGAGAAACAAAGTTTATGTCCTGGTATATTCCTTCCTTCTAACTAGCTGACAACTTCCCTCTGTAATAGGTCAGAAAACCGTCAGCTAAATGAGGAACCAGAGAAATACACAGTCCAGATCATCTGAGCTCTTAAGAAAGAGGAGAAAGAACTAACCTTCATTTTTTTGTTACTAATCTCCTTAAAACTTCTAAAATATTTTCTGCTCTAACTTACTAGGCTTCATAGAATCAAGAAAGGTAAAGCATCATATAAAAGTGTCACATAAGTGAGCTAAAAACATTTTACATTTCACTCTAGAGTTCATTATATTTTTGGCAGGAAATTTATCTTCCTAATTATGTTTTACTTATGTTGAAATTAATTCTAATTGGTATTTCCTGTGAACACACTGAGTAGAAAGCAGGAAAGCCTGTCTAAGATTAAAAATTGGCCTTGGATAATCCAAAATTCACACTCATTCTGAGTGATCTCATCTATGCCCACAATTTCACCTATTCCTGATGCTCTGAGGACTTCCACATCAACATCGCTCCTCCAGTCTCATTCCTGAGCTATGCAGTGCATTTGAACAGACTCTCGGGCAACTTCGCCTATATGTTGACATATGCAATGTGAATTCATCTTTCTGGCAATTTCTTACCTCTGTTCCCCTCTCCCTATAATCCCAGCTTCAATGATTAGATCCACCTTCCACCCAACTGCCCAAGTCAAAATCTAGAAGCTTCTCTAGACTCCTTATTCCTACTCACCACCCTTCTTGGGACTAAAATCCTTATCCCTTGGCATGACATTGAAGGGCCTTCACAGTTTAGCCCCATGTTTCCCAATGAAAGCAGTGTTGGCAGTTAGGGCACAACAGTTCTTCTGTTTGCAGGATTGCCCTTCTCATTTCTAGTCCCACCCACTAAATGCCAACAACAATCCCCATTCCCCATCATAACAGGAAAACAAATAAACAAATTTAAAAAGATCATCTACATTTCCTAATGCTACTTGTAAGGTAATACAGCCTCTAGCTGAGAATCACAAGTCTAGCTTTGCCTACCTTTCCAGCCCCATCTCTCCCTGCATTCCTCCATAGACTTGACATTCCAGCCACACTGAATGATTTGCACTTCCTGTGTGTGCTGTGCTCTCTCAAGCCAAGCCTCTGTGCCTTTGCACATTGCCGTTTTCTCTGTCCCTCGTGTCACCCCTCTCCTTACTGAGGGTGATGGCTAATTTTATGTGTCAACTGGACTGAGCTAAGGAATGCCCAGATAGTGGTAAATCATTCTTTTTGTGTGTATCTGTGAGACTGTCTCTGGAAGGCGTTACTCTCTCTGAGCAGAGAGTAGGCTGAGTAAAGAAAATCCACCCTCACCAATGGGGGTGAGCATAATCCAATCTGTTGAGAACCCAAACAGAACAAAAAGGTGAAGGAGGGGCACATTCTGTCTCTCTTCTTGAGTGAGACATATATCTTTTTCTGCTCGTGGATGTCAGAGCTCCTCATTCTCAGGCCTTTGGACTCTGAGACTTACATCAGCAGCACCCTCTCCTCTCAATTCTCAGAACTTTGGTCTTGGACTGGGAGTTACACCATCAGCTCCCCGGTTAAAATTTGGACTGAATTACACCACCGGCTTTCCTGGTTCTCTAGTTGGCAGATGGCAGATTGTGGAACCTCTTGGCCTTCATAATCATGTGAGCCAATTCCTGTAATAAACTGGTTTTGTTTCTCTGGAGAATCCTGACTAGTACATTGGGCCAACCAAAAATCAATACCTCAAGATTCAATTCAAACCCTTTTGTCCTGGGGAGTCCCCTGCCCACCCTCTACCACAGTAACCTCTTGTCCCTGTAAACTGTAGCTCCCCTTTGGACTGACCTAGACAGACCAAGCTTCAAAATACCTGCCATAGGCTGGGTGTGGTGGCACATACCTGTAATCCCAGCACTTTGGGAGGCCAAGACGTGGGGGATCACTTGAGGTCAGGAGTTCGAGACCAGCCTGGCCAGCATGGCAAAACCCCATCTCTACTAAAATTACAAAAATTAGCCAGGTGTGGTGGCACGTGCCTGTAATCCCAGCTACTCAGGAGGTTGTGGCAGGAGCATCACTTGAACCCAAGAGGCAGAGGCTGCAGTGAGCTGAGATTGTACCACTGCACTCCACACTGCAGCCTGGGTGACAGAGAGAGACTCCGTCTCAAAAAATAAAACCAAACAACAAAATACCTGCCAGGCCCACATCCCACTTTGGGAGAACTGCCCTCTCTGTAGCCCTGCCCTATGTAGATCAGCCCTTTGTAAATACTGTGATATCCTCACAGGTGATGGACCAGGAGTGGTACCTGAAGCAAGGGTGGCCAACCCATAGGCCAGTGCCCTATGATGTGCCCTAGCTTGAAAAGATGAACTGGGTCCATCAGATTCTCTTTCTCTTTCTCTCTTTCTTGGAAATTTCTAGGAAGAAGCACTGTTTCTTCAATTGATTCATACTGTTTGTATGAGTCAATTGTCAGGAGCTGCTATCACTGAGGAAAGGGCCCTAACTCAAGAGTCTATGTGGGCCATGAGAGTGATGGGGAGACCAGCAGTGTCACACAGGTAGCATGTGGACTGGACTCCTCTCCTCTATTGCTTCACCAGTCCATGGAAACACTGCCAGTAGTATCGGGGGACCCCAAGGAGAAAGAAGCACAGAAAGAAAACAGGGCACCAGGAGAACTGAGCAGCAGAGAGTGAGCCCTATGCGTAGAGACGACACTTGTCCCTGATCTGCCTCCAAAGAGCCTCCCAAACCCAAATGTGACAGGGCTATATTGTACTGTACTGACCTACAGAGGAAAAAGTAGACTGAAGGGGTAAGCTGTTTCCTAGTTCTGCTTCCACCAATTTCAAACCCCGTGGCCACAGGCAAGTGTTTCTGGAGCACTTTTCTGATCTGTAAAATGGAGGTTCTAGTTTGTTCTCTACTTTAAGACCTGTTCAGTGATTAATTAACTGTATTGTCCTCGGACAAGTCATTTGGCCTCTATGAGGCCAGTTCCTGCAATTTTAAAATAAAATCAACAAATTTCACTTTGCAAAGAGGTGCAGTAATCAACATAATATATATAGAAAGTGTCTTGTACTATGACTTCTTTTTCCAAACATTGCAAAAATCATAGAAGACATTTTTGTTGGTATCTATAGTTATAAATATGTATATAGAGCATATTGATTAGCATTATTCTAAAATCTTACTGAAGTCTGCTGATTTGATGTTACTTAAATCTTATACCAGTTACAGCTCTTCTAGAATTTGTCCAGCAGTTCTCCTGGATTTTACAGGAAAACCCCACACAGCAAAAAACAAACAAACAAACAAAAAAGCCCACCTTACACCTACTTTTATACTATTCTGTAACTGAAGAATTATCATTACAGTTGAGCAGTCTCAAACAAGGGATTGCTATACTTCTAAAAACCATTTATCACTTGCTTTTTATTGCAACACTTTGTAATCCTTCTGCAGGCTGTAAATCAGTGCTCTTTTTTCTGCTTACTACCTACTATTTCAGTTTTACTATTAATAATAGCTTTAAAACCCTTATAATAGCTGTGGAACAATTTTTCTGAAACTGCTTATTATATGATTTCCATTAGTAACAGCTGATTTTTTTTCTAATCCTTTTGGACATCTAGAACTCTGAGAGTCCCTGAAGTCTGGGGACTCTTGACCTTTCTCTTTCCCACCATCCAATCAATTATCAAGACCTGTTTTGCCTGTTTTAAAAATACCCCTAAATGAATGCACTGCTATTAACCTAGGCCCAGAACACCAGTACCTCTCACTTGAATGATTACAGCGGTTCCCTAACTGGTCTCCCTACACTCAGTCTCTCGTGACGGTGCTCTGGATATGCCAGTGAGTAACACAGGCAAGGTATGAATTTCCAATGCCATGGAGCTTTTTTATACTAGTGAGAGAAAGACAAAAAGGGGTTCCTCAAGAAAACCCCAACTTGCAAATTGTCATGAGTGCTATATAGGAAATTAGCAAAGTGCTGAAATAGAGAATATGGGGAGAGGGCATTGTAATTATGAGGTGGTCAGGGAGGACCTCTCTAAGGAGGTGACTTTCAAGGTAAGACTACAAGAGTAAGAATGAGTCAACCAAGTGAAGAGTATGAGCACTGCAGGCAGATGCAAAGGACCCAGGAAGAAAGGCATGTCTTTTTGACTCTAAGAGAAGCCAACTTATTCTCTATGGCAATGAGCAGGGTCAGCACCTCTCCACCCTCCAGCACAGACAACTAAAGTGTGGAAATGAGAAGAAGCATCCTACCTAGATGGATGAATGCCTTTTCTACAATATAAATGTGATTAGGTAATTAAAGAGCTTCATGATTTCCCATAACCCTTAAATGTTCAAGCAATTTAATTTGTAAGAACCTTCACACTCAGGTCCCTACCACTTTCCCACCCTTATCCATACCCATTTTCCTTGTCACCCTGCAATAATCACCTTTTGGTTCCTTGAATGCACCATACTTTTCTGTGTTCAGTACTTGCCTCCTCTGTCCCACTGACTGAACATGATTCCCCTTGCCTTCATTGATGGATCCTTTCTCACTTCACCTTTGAAGCCTCAGCTTAAACATCACTTCTTTCAACAATGCCTCTCATAGCACTGTGTGTCTAATTCCAGTCATGAATTAACTTCAGATCTCTGGGAAGGAACTTCATCGTGTCTTATTACGACTGCCCCTGGTGTGATTAGCATTATATTCATCAACTATTCTTTGGCCGAGGATCCCAAACTGCTCTATGACCAACTCATTGTTTTTAAAACCCTTTTAGAATGCACAGATGAAGTACACTGTACCTTGCCATTACAATATTGAGAATGGCGTGTCTATCTAGGCTCTAATCCAAGGTGGTTACAGATGTACCAGAAGAACACCCTCCTTAAGTCAACCCAGGGACAGAGTATGGCTAGAATAGCTTAAAATTAGCAAAGTCTGTTTGGAGGTTGCAAGCAGTGGAAGGAAGAGAAATTAATCCAGGTTTCTAAGGTCACATTCCCAAGCTAAATACAGAAAAAAATATTCTAACATTCACTTCTGATGGCAACCTTTTACAGACAGAATCCAAAGGCTAGGAAGGTGGATTTCAGCTGCTTAAAATCCTGCTACAGTGAAACAATGATTTATATTAATTTTCTTTCACTAAAATTTATATGCAACTAGCCCTCTTCTAAAGCAACTGGTTATCAGAAATATGACAGCATGTTTATATGCCCACATCTTTTTTTTAACCCACTTGGCTTTAGATTGCTTGAGACTAAACCTTGAAATAATATAGAATGTTTGTAGTTCTGAGCAGAAATGCCATAAAGTAATGCAAATTAATCATTTATTAGTCAACCAGTACCTCATGCCTGACAGTTTGCTATATAGCATATGCAGAAAAGACAAATGAGAGTATGATGATGTGTAGCTAGCTGCCTTAGGGGACTCACATGATCTGAGAAGCCTGCCTCCCATCGCTCTGGTAGGAAACCACTTCCATGTTAAATTCCAGAGGTGGCTTATAAAAGATTTTCCTACTGAAATGTCAAGCTTCCTACGCTGGTTCTAAAGCCACCAATCGCATGAACCCTATTTATTTTATGTATATCTGGCTTGTAGTAAGAAAGAATTTGAGATGATATATGTGTATGTGTGCAACAAGATCAAAAGTAAATTAAATAAGGAAGAAGAGGCAGAGATAACAGAGGGTAGAAAAGTAGGATGAAGCTGGGAATGAGGCATCATGTTATTTCCATGTCTTAAGTTTCACAACTATTTGGCAGATTAATTTATATATATGTATATATATGTGTGTGTGTAATGAGATTTGTTATTATTTCCACATTATATATACCCTTAAAAAAAACAGAAACAAAACCAAAAATCCCTCTTTTCGAATTTATCAGGTGGACACAGTGGCTCACACCTGTAATCCCAACACTTTGGGAAGCCAAGGTGAGTGGATCATTTGAAGTCCAGAGTTTGAGACCAGCTTGGCCACCATGGTGAAACCCTGTCTTTACTAAATATACAAAAATTAGCCAAGTGTGTTGGCGCCCACCTGTAATCCCAGCTACACATGAGGCTGAGGCAGGAGAATCACTTGAACCTGGGAGGCAGAGGTTTCAATGAGCCGAGATCGCACCACTGCACTCCAGCCTGGGGCACAGAACAAGACTCTATCTCAAAACAAACAAACAAACCAATAGAATTTATCCATATCTTTTTCTCTAATTTTGTTTGTAAGCACCTAAAAGTAGACTCTCACTGATTCTACTGTCAGCATTTGGTTCATCTAGAGCAAATTTTTTCCAAATTCCTCTATCTATAATAATACAGTCAGTGAATGTAATATTGGTGATATTTTAATAGTACTCTCAATCATCTGAATGACATTCCCTGTTAAGGGGAAAATAAATGAGACACTGTTAGTCAGATAGTTTGTTTCTCCAAACAAAACCCCAAAGCTCCTAATTTATGACAGGTGGGCATCAACCCTAGGCAGAACAGACAACTTCAGTGCTGCCTACAGTGTGGCATCATGTGCTCTATTTCCCATAAGCAGAAGCTCAAAATTGTGGCCAGGTTTAAAGGCACTATAATGGCAATTTCCTAGAAAGTCACTAGGTGGAAGGGATTTTTATTATGTCTTCTTTCACAAAGACCATTGTTCTCTCAACCAAAGCCATCCCCTCCAGTGTACAAGAGTTTTAGATTAAGTATTTGTTCTGATTTTTTCATCACTGCATTTTCCAGATACATTTTTTTTTTCTATTACAGAGAGACTCGCTCTTTGTAAGGAGTATGTCAGCACTTTCTCACCAGTTACCCCGAAAGAGGAAATGTACTTGAAATGAGAAGCAGTAATTATTGAAATCTGTCTGCTTCTCACATGCTAGGGCTGTGTTCAGGATACTCTGTTGGTTAAAGATCAGCAGTCAGGTTGCATGTGACCCAGGAAGGTGGAGTCCTCATGGCCATGGAAAAGGTGCTTCTAGAAGCAATGGAAAATTGCTTGAGGATATTAAGAGTGTGTTGGACAACACTGCCTGATGCGAATAGTATTAAATAGCAATATGAGGACAAAACAAAAGGAAATGATGAAAGCATTTACACTTTAACTATAGGAAATAAGAAAAGAAAGATGTTGTTCCTCCTTTGTATCCCATATCCTGTCAATATCAAGACCCATGAGGCAAGCATGTAGGCCTTAGGGTAGCAGTCTTGGACTGCAGGATTTGGTTCAATGAGCTAAGGAGGCCTTCAGAGATTCCATGGTTCGTTTGGGGGTGTTTAATCCCAGCCTAGGGAAATCTTGTCTAACTGGCTCAAAATACAGGCATTTTCCCCAAGTTTTGTTCTACATCCTTAGTTTCACATTAATTGTTGTCAGCCTACACATTTGAAAAAGGTGATGAGCAAGTCTGTTCCAAGATGCCCAAATAGGAACAGCTCCAGTCTGCAGCTCCCAGCATGATCAACACAGAAGACAGGTGATTTCTGCATTTCCAACTGAGGTACCTGGTCCATCTCACTGGGACTGGTTGGACAGGTACAGCCCATGGAGGGTGAGCTGAAGCAGGGCAGGCTGTCACCTCACCTGGGAAGCACAAAGGGTCAGGGGATTTCCCTTCCCTAGCCAAGGGAAGCCGTGACAGACTGTACCTGGAAAAACGGGACAATTCTGCACAAACACCATGCTTTTCCCACAGTCTTAGCAGCTGGAATACCAGGAGATTCTCTCCTGTGCCTGACTTGGCAAGTCTCACACCCATGGAGCCTTATTCACTGCTAGCGCAGCAGTCTGAGATCAACCTGTGAGGCTGCAGTCTGGCGAGGGGAGGGGTGTCTGCCATTGCTGAGGCTTGAGTAAGTAAACAAAGTGGCCAGGAAGCTTGAACTGGTCAGAGCATACCGCAGCTCAGCAAGGCCTACTGCCTCTATAGACTCCACCTCTGTGGGCAGGGCATAGCTGAACAAAAGGCAACAGAAACTTCTGCAGACTTAAACATCCCTGTCTGACAACTCTGAAGAGAGCAGTGGTTCTCCTAGCACAGCATTTGAGCTCTGAGAACAGACAGACTGCCTCCTCAAGTGGGTCCCTGACCCCTGTGTAGCCTAACTGGGAGACACCTCCCAGTAGAGGCCGACAGACACCTCATACAGGCAAGTGCCCCTCTGGGACAAAGCTTCCAGAAGAAGGATCAGGCAGCAGTATTTGCTGTTCTGCAGCCTCCACTGGTGATACCCAGGCAAACAGGGTCTGGAGTGGACCTCCTGCAAACTCCAACAGACCTGCAGCTGAGGGACCTAACTGTTAAAAGGAAAACTAACAAGGGAATAGCATCAACATCAACAAAAAGGACATCCACACCAAAACCCCATCTGTAGGTCACCAACATCAAAGACCAAAGGTAGATAAAACCACAAAGATGGGGAGAAACCAGAGCAGAAAAGCTGAAAATTCTTAAAACCAGAATGCCTCTTCTCCTCCAAAGGATTGCAGCTCCTTACCAGCAATGGAGCAAAGCTGGATGGAGAATGACTTTGACGAGTTGACAGGAGTAGGCTTCAGAAGGTCAGTAATAACAAACTTGTCTGAGCTAAAGGAGGATGTATGAACCCATCGCAAGGAAGCTAAAACCTTGAAAAAAGATTAGAAGATTAGATGGATGGCTAACTAGAATAAACAGTGTAGAGAAGACCTTAAATGACCTGATGGAGCTGAAAACCATAGCACAAGAACTATGTGATGTATGCACAAGCTTCAGTAGCCAATTCGATCAAGTGGAAGAAAGGGTATCACTGATTGAAGATCAAATTAATGAAATAAAGCGAGTAGAGGAGTTCAGAGAAAAAAGAGTAGAAAGAAACAAACAAAGCCTCCAAGAAATATGGAACTATGTGAAAAGACCAAATCTACATTTGATTGGTGTACTGAAAGTGATGGGGAGAAAGAAACCAAGTTGGGACTCACTCTTCAGGATATTATCCAGGAGAACTTCCCCAACCTAGCAAGGCAGGCCAACATTCAAATTCAGAAAATACAGAGAACACCACAAAGATACTCCTCAAGGAGAGCAACCCCAAGGTACATAATTGTCAGATTCACCAAGGTTGAAATGAAGGAAAAAATATTAAAGGCAGCCAGAGAGAAAGGTAGGGTTACCCACAAAGGGAAGCCCATCAAACTAACAGCAGATCTCTTGGCAGAAACCCTACAAACCAGAAGAGAGTGGGGGCCAATATCCAACATTCTTAAAGAAAAGAGTTTTCAACCCAGAATTTCATATCCGGCCAAACTAAGCTTCATAAGTGAAGGAGAAAGAAAATCTGTTACAGATAAGCAAATGCTGAGAGATTTTGTCACCACCAGGCCTGCCTTACAAGAGCTCCCGAAGGAAGCACTAAACATGAAAAGGAATAACTGGTACCAGCCACTGCAAAAACATGCAAAATTGTAAAGACCATCAATGCTATGAAGAAACTGCATCAATTAACAGGCAAAATAACCAGCTAACATCATAATGACAGGATCAAATTCACACGTAACAATATTAACCTTAAATGTAAATGGGCTAAATGCTCCAATTAAAAGGCACAGATTGGCAAATTGGATAAAGAGCCAAGACCCATCAGTGTGCTGTATTCAGGAGACCCATCTCACAGGCAGAATCACACATAAGCTCAAAATAAAGGGATGGAGGAAGATCTACCAAGCAAATGGAAAACAAAAAAAAAAGCAGACATTGCAATCCTAGTCTCTGATGAAACAGACTTTAAACCAACAAAGATCAAAAGAGACAAAGAAGGCCATTACATAATGGCAAAGGGATCAATTCAACAAGAAGAGCTAACTATCCTAAATATATATGCACCCAACACAGGAGCACCCAGATTCATAAAGCCAGTCCTTAGAGACCAACAAAGAGACTTAGACTCCCATACAATAATAATGGGAGACTTTAACACACCACTGTCAATATTAGATCAATGAGACAGAAGGTTAACAAGGATATCCAGGACTTGAACTCAGTTCTGCACCAAGCAGACCTAATAAACATCTACAGAACTCACCACCCCAAATCAATAGAATATACATTCTTCTCAGCACCACATTGCACTTATTCTAAAATTGACCACATAATTGGAAGTAAAGCACTCCTCAACAAATGGAAAAGAACAGAAATCACAACAAACTGTCTCTCAGTCCACAGTGCAATCAAATTAGAACTCAGGATTAAGAAACTCAAAACCACACAACTACATGGAAACTGAACAACCTGCTCCTGAATGACTACTGGGTAAATAATGAAATGAAGACAGAAATAAAGATGTTCTTTGAAACCAATGAGAACAAAGGCACAATGTACCAGAAACTCTGGGACACATTTAAAGTAGTGTGTAGAGGGAAATTTGTAGAACTAAATGCCCACAAGACAAAGCAGGAAAGATCTAAAATCGACACCCTACCATCACAATTAAACGAACTAGAGAAGCAAGAGCAAACACATTCAAAAGCTAGCAGAAGGCAAGAAAAACTAAGATCAGAACAGAACTGAAGGAGACAGAGACACAAAAACCCTTCAAAAAAATCAATGAATCCAGGAGCTGGTTTTTTGAAGAGATCAACAAAATTTATAGACTGCTAGCAAGACTAATAAAGAAGAAAAGAGAGAAGAATCAAATAGATGCAATAAAAAATGATAAAAGGGATATCACCACCAATCCCATAGAAATACAAACTACCATCAGAGAATACTATAAACAGCTCTACACAAATAAAATAGAAAATCTAGAAGAAATGGACAAATTCCTGGACACATACACCCTCCCAAGACTAAACCAGGGAGAAGTTGAATCTCTGAATAGACCAGTAACAGGCTCTGAAATTGAGGCAATAATTAATAGCCTACCAACGAAAAAAGTCCAGGACCAGATGGATTCACAGCCGAATTCTACCAGAGGTACAAAAAGGAGCTGGTACCATTCCTTCTGAAACTATTCCAATCAATAGAAAAAGAGGGAATCCTCCCTAACTTGTTTTATGAGGCCAACATCATCCTGATATCAAAGCCTGGCAGAGATACAACAAAAAAGAGAATTTTAGACCAATATCCCTGATGAACATCAATGCGAAAATCTTCAGTAAAATACTGGCAAACCAAATCCAGCAGCACATCAAAAAGCTTATTCACCATGATCAAGTTGGCTTCATCCCTGGGATGCAAGGCTGGTTCAATGTACACAAATCAGTAAACATAATCCATTACATAAACAGAACCAATGACAAAAAACACATGACTATCTCAATAGATGCAGAAAACACCTTCGACAAAATTCAACAGCCCTTCATGCTAAACACTCTGAATAAACTAGGTATTGGTGGGACATATCTCAAAATAATAAGAGCTATTTATGACAAACCCACAGCCAATATCACACTGAATGGGCAATAACTGGAAGCATTCCTTTTGAAAACCAGCACAAGACAAGGAATCCCTCTCTCATTACTCCTATTCAACATAGTGTTGGAAGTTCTGGCCAGAGAAATCAGGCAAGAGAAAGAAATAAAGAGTACTCAATTAGGAAAAGAGGAAGTCGAATCGTCCCAGTTTGCAGATGACATGATTGTATATTTAGAAAACCCCATCATCTCAGCCCAAAATCTCCTTAAGCTGATAAGCAACTTCAGCAAAGTCTCAGGATACAAAATCAATGTGCAAAAATCACAAGCATTCCTATATACCAGAAACAGACAAACAGAGAGCCAAATCATGAGTGAACTCCCATTCACAATTGCTTCAAAGGGAATAAAATACCTAGGAATCCAACTTACAAGGGATACGAAAGACCTCTTCAAGGAGAACTACAAAGCACACTGCTCAACGAAATAAAAGAGGACACAAACAAATGGAAGAACATTCCATGCTCATGGATAGGAAGAATCAATATCGTAAAAATGGCCATACTGCCCAAGGTAATTTATAGATTCAATGCCATCCCCATCAAGCTACCAATGACTTTCTTCACAGAACTGGAAAAAACTACTTTAAAGTTCATATGGATCCAAAAAAGAACCCACATTGCCGAGACAATCCTAAGCAAAAACAACAAAGTGGGAGGCATCATGCTACCTGACTTCAAACTATACTACAAGGCTACAGTAACCAAAACAGCATGGTACTGGTACCAAAACAGATATATAGACCAATGGAACAGAACAGAGGCCTCAGAAATAACACCACACATCTACAACCATCTGATCTTTGACAAACGTGACAAAAACAAGAAATGGGGAAAGGATTTCCTATTTAATAAATGGTGCTGGGGAAACTGGCTAGCCATATGTAGAAAGCTGAAACTGGATCCCTTCATTATATCTTATACAAAAATTAATTCAAAATGGATTAAAGACTTAAATTTAGACCTAAAACCATAAAAACCCTAGAAGAAAACCTAGGCAACACCATTCAGGACATAAGCATGGGTAAGGACTTCATGACTAAAACACCAAAAGCAATGGCAACAAAAGCCAAAATTGACAAACGGAATCTAATTAAACTAAAGAGCTTCTGCACAGCAAAAGAAACTACCATCAGAGTGAACAGGCAACCTACAGAATGGGAGAAAACTTTTGCAATCTACCCATCTGACAAAGAGCTAATATCCAGAATCTACAAAGAACTTAAACAAATTTTCAAGAAAAAAACAACCCCATCAAAAAGTGGGCAAAGGATATGAACAGACATTTCTCAAAAGAAGACATCTATGCAGCCAACAGACATGTGAAAAAATGCTCATCATCACTGATCATCAGAGAAATGCAAATCAAAACCACAATGAGATACCATCTCATGCCAGTTAGAATAGTGATCATTAAAAAGTCAGGAAACAACAGATGCTGGAGAGGATGTGGAGAAACAGGAATGCTTTTGCACTGTTGTTGGAAGTGTAAATTAGTTCAACCATTGTGGAAGACAGTGTGGCGATTCCTCAAGGATCTAGAACCAGAAATACCATTTGACCCAGCAATCCCATTACTGGGTATATACCCAAAGAATTATAAATCATGCTACTATAAAGACACATGCACACATATGTTTATTGTGGCACTATTCACAATAGCAAAGACTTGGAACCAACTCAGATGTCCATCAATGATAGAATGGATTAAGAAAATGTGGCACATATGCACTATGGAATACTATGCAGCCATCAAAAAGGATAAGTTCATGTCCTTTGCAGGGACATGGATGAAGCTGGAAACCATCATTCTCAGCAAACTATCACAAGGCCAGAAAACCAAACACCGCATGTTCACACTCATAGGTGGGAATTGTACAATGAGAACACTTGGACACAGGGTGGGGAACATCACATACCAGGGCCTGTTGAGGGATCGGGGACTGGAGGAGGGACAGCGTTAGGAGAAATACCTAATGTAAATGACGAGTTGATAGGTGCAGCAAAGCAACATGGCACATGTATTATACCTATGTAACAAACCTGCACGTTGTGCACATGTACCCTAGAACTTAAAGTGTAATTTGAAAAAAGAAAAAGGGGATGAATGGAAGAAGGATGCCAAGGTTGAGAAATGTTCAGATCAAAGATATTTTGCTACGTGTCAAAAGCTATTGATGCTTTTCTTAAAAATCCACAGCATCTCAGCTTACCTGATTGACTGAATGAGACATGACTGAGGATTAAAAATTCACTGGTGTGAACAGGGTACCCAAGCCAACCAAGACAAGTTTTGGGCTTGGACTTACCAGGATGTCTGATATGTCAAAAGCTATTATAAAACCCTTGTTGAGTCAGAGAAGCTTGAATCCTTCAGCTTCAAATTCAGAAGTATGACAAGTCAAATGAGCTTGGACATAAAGTCTGAGGCCCACTTTATTGTATGCCCCTGGGTATAACAAAAAGCAATCCCCTTTTCTTTCTCCCTCCAGGTATGGGAAGTAAATTTCACTAAGTAACAGGAGGTTGTAAGGAAGTAGGATAAGGGAGAGAGTGGATGGGAGTCTCCTCTTGGAGGTGAGGTCCATGTAGGGGAACAGCTAAAGCTGTGCTACTGAAGGCTTTCCTACTGTCAGCTCCATTGGCTGGTATGCCCTGTCTGACTCTCTCTGCCTCACCTCAGAGCAGGTACAGGACTCCTATATTCTCACAGCCAGGAGCATCCAAAAGCTGATGGGACCTCATCCAAGTTCTGGCTGCAGGACACTTCCCTCACAAGAGCATCAGCTGTTTCAGCTTATTTTCACCTAACTGTAGAGGGATATAGAAACAGCATAATACAAAATGCTTACACTGTAGAATTTACGATCTAGCTAGTGATGTGGAATAGAGAACAGATGACAATCTATGGTCATGTAAAGTTAATGAGAACAGTACAGACAGTCTAGTCCATACTTGCAAAGTACAATGAAGTCAGTCAAGGAAGGTTTCTTGAAGACATGAATATTGGGTGCTGCTTTGGAGGATGATTCAGATGGGAGCAGGAGATTCCTTGGGGGTCAAAATGGAACTTGCCAAGGTCAAATCAGGGGAGTGAGGAGGCTCATCCTGCCATGGCACAGAACAGCTGTTTCTGGGATGGAGGCAAAATGGGCTCTGGAAATACACTTCTAGCTCGGCTGGCCAAGTTCAAGATGGAAGTGGGAAGGACATCAAGTTCTAGGCAAGGTGGCTGTCACCCGGTATGAACCCTGAATAATGCTGGCCTGGTTAGGGTAGGGGAGAGGTCTACATTGAGAAACAATAAAAGTAGCAGTCACTGTGGAGGTTAGAAGGTTGGCCTGGCTAAATGAGTTTAGATTTCAAATGATTGACACTAGGAAGCCCATGGAAGTTCTTGAGAGAGAAGTGACATCATGCAAAGGGGTCTAAAGAAGCCAATTCTAATAACTGTGTCCAATGGGTTGAAGAGGAAAGACTATGTGTGTGTAAGGGTAGAAAGGGCACTAGCTCAGAGGTTGTCTTTGTAGCCCAGGAGCACAGTTGTCCATCTGACACTAAAGCAAGTGTTTGCTGATTTGGGACCAAACCACAGGATTAAGCTTTCTGGTATGGTATAGTAGGCATCAGTTCTTCAAGTTAAAAAAAATTGATGCAATCTATTGATCTCTTGCCTCAAGAAATAGGGTAGAAAAAAAAAAAACATAGTAGAAAAAAAACACCATTGAGATTGCGGCTGCTCAGGGTCATCCATTATGCCAAATAAAATGTTTTTATAGGGCCTGAAGTTTGCTAAACATGACTGCTAGTGCTCTGTATCCCTGCTGAAATAGAATGTTTATCCAGAGGGGATAAATGACCTCACAAAAAGGTCAATTGTATTAATTAAGAGGGTTCTACTTTTGCTAGAGTGGGCAGTATTTTGGTAAAAAATAACACTATTTCAAAAATAAGCCCCGAGCAGTAAATTTACAGATCCAAGAAAGCAATGACTATATTCCATATATGCAATCAACCCACGTGTAGTCTTGTCACCACACTGTAGCATGCAGCTGATTGACACTCAGCAGGGCACAAAAGCACAAGTGGAGCCAAAGATGTAATGATGAGGGTCTCCAGTGCCTATTTTTGCTTAGACTAGTGATTCTTAGCCCTGGTAGAGGCATCCTAATCTCCTGGGGAGCTTTTCAATGATAGAGGATGCAGGGCCCTTGCCAAAATCTGATCTCCAATGATGGAGCCTAAATGTATCTATGTGTATGTCATCTTTTTAGGTCCCCCAGAGGACTCTGGCATACTGCTGGAGTTGTGAGCCACTGACTTAGACGGTAAAGCTGAAATTGTCTCCCACAAAATTGCATATGCTTGAGCACGTGCACGCACACACACACACAGACATCTGGGAAGGCCAATCAATCTTGCTCATTTTTTCATACAAACAGAAGTGTTTGTTCACAGATATTCTGGGGATATTGGTGTCTCAGAATCTTTACATTCTTCAACCATTGTAAGATCAGTCTCCAGGATTTTCTTAAACCTGAGTACTATTGTGACATAGGATTCCCAAACACCATGACCTTCTTACAGATAAGTTTTCCTGAGAGTAGATGAGCCCTCCCTCACTGTCCTGTGGGATAACTGGAAGGAAAACCCTTCATTTGCATTCTATCCTCCGCCCTGCAGTATTCTCTGGAATCCACATTCCTTCCTGATCCCTCTTCCAAGAAATAAGAATGGGGGAGGGAAATAGTCTCTGAGGGAAGAATCTGTGTCCCAGGAACCAAGTCACAGAGGAGCTGCTGAATTCCCTGAGGTAATCTCCATTGAATCAAAATACAAAGAGGGAGGTTAATTCAATTAGCAAGTGATGCCTTCTCCTAGAATAAACTTTTTGGACTAATTTGGGGAGGGAGCCCCGAAGACTGGTACCCACACTGCAAACAGAGAAAATACTGGAAATGCTTAGAGTCTGCCATCTACCTGGCAGTGGCTGTTCACCTTAATATTATTTCTTGAAAAATGGCCAATGTGTTGGACTCTCTAGGACACAGAGCTGTGGTCACAAGATAAAGTACACAGATAAGACATGGAGATATGGAAGGGATAAAAATACTCTTCAGGGAAATGGGGGTCTGCAGTACAAAGGTTGAGAGCTTTAGGGGAACATTTCATGTCCTGGCTTTTAAGTACACTGAAAACACACTTCCTGAAA
Organism: Macaca nemestrina; assembly: GCF_043159975.1. Classification (NCBI taxonomy): domain Eukaryota; kingdom Metazoa; phylum Chordata; class Mammalia; order Primates; family Cercopithecidae; genus Macaca; species Macaca nemestrina. Next base: position 71,732,664 of record NC_092131.1, on the reverse strand, counting down.
GAAATGCATCTTGAGAGTATACTCAGCAAGGAGGAAGAAATTCTTATAAGACAGTTTTTGGGAGGAAAGGAAGGTTATTTATTCAAGTCAACATGGTGTTTTGCATGTAATAGAACCAGAGAAATATTCGTTAAATTGAAAGTTATTTCAGTATAGATTGTGGTCATGTTTTCATCCTGTAATTTGAAAAAGATCCTCAGAATATTAGAGATGAAAAGGATCTTGATATTGTCAAATGTCTTTTCCAGAGCCCCAGTACTTACTCGATTCAGGTGGGATGAGCATCTCACTGAGGGTCTGGGATCTTCCTGCTGGGTCTTCCTTCTGCAGTGGCCCCTGAGCAACCTTGAAGAAGCCCAAAGGCCTTGGCAATCATGGTTTGGAAGCCTTCAGTCTAGCACCTCAGTTTTTACAGATGAGGAAACTAAATTCAAAAAGTGTGAGAGTCTAAGCCAACTGCTCTTTTCACCATATCAAAGTGAGGTTCTGCTAGAGGTTCTGTCCCTTTCTTTTCCACACCTGTGGATATTTTGCCCTGGACTTGTGAAGCAGGAATGCAGTGAAAAGAGTATGGGCTTGGTGATCAGTCAAACCTGGGTTTGAATGTTGGCTGTGCACTTATTTGCCCTATATTCTGGGGCAAATTATTTATTTATATTTTATAGTATATATGTTTTTCTTTTTTAAAGCTTTTTTGAGGTACAGTTGATAGACCTAAACTGCATGCATTTAATGCATACATCTTAATGAGTTTGGACAAATGCATGCACCTGTGATACTATCACCACAACCAAAGTATTAAACATGTCCATCACTTTGAAAAATTTCCTTGTGTTACTTCCGTGTGTGTGTATGTGTGTGTGTGTGGTTTTATTTGCTTGTTTGGTAAGAACACTTAATATGAGATTTATCTTCTTAACATATTTTAAAGTGCACAATATTGTGTTGTTAACTATAGGTACTATGTTACGTAATAGATCTCTAGAACTTATTCATCTTGCATAACAGAAACTTTATAATTTAGACAAATTAATCTCACTGAGCCTTCACTTCGTTTATCAAGTGGGGATAAAATTCACATTTTAGGTCTTAGCAATGTGTAAAAAGTGCCTGGTGTGTGATTTGGGCTCAGTATGCATTAACACCATCTTTCAGGCAGGCAATTGAATATTTGAACATAGAGACAAGAGAGGTGGGGGTGCCGTCATAATAGTAGTAATAATAATGATACATAATACTTAATACTATGCACCAGGTTCTACTCTTGGCACTTCACATAGATTAGCTCATTTAATCTTCAGAACAACCCCATGTAGTAGGTACTATTCTTTAATCCCCATTTTACAAGGAATAACACTGGGGCACAGATTGGTGAAACTACTTGCTCAAGGTCACGAAGCTAACAAGTAGGGAAGTTGGAATGCAAATCCTGATGTGGCTCCGAATCATATTCTCAATCAGCATATACCATGTCTGCAAAGGTGCAGGTAGAAGACAAGAGAGGGCCAAAGTAGGGGGCAAATGGAGATGATGCATGGTTAGTTTGGTGAAAGGAACATGTAGACTTGGCATTAAAAGGCATCTTTCCATGGACAGAAACATCTACAGAGCAGGGAGTTCAGAATTCTAAAGCAGGAAAAACTGCGACCTCTCTTTCTCTGTCTCTCTCCAAATATGTATTCAGTCATGTGCTTCATAACAATGGAATGCATATGCAATGGTGGTCTCATAAGAACATAATGGAGCTGAAAAATTCCTATCACCTAATGATATCGTAGCTGTTGTAACACTGTAGTGCAATGCATTACCTTTTTTCCATGTTTAGATATACGAATACTTACCATTGTGTTATAATTGCCCAGAGTATTCAGTATAGTAACATGCTTTACAGGTTTATAGTCGAGCAGCAATAAGTTACACCGGAGAACCTCAGTGTGTAGTAAGCCATGCCATCTAAGTTTGTGTAAGTGCACTCTACGATGTTCGCATAATGAAGAAATCACATAACAATGCATTTTTTAGAACATATCCCTGTTATTAAGCAGTACCTGATGGTATAGTTTCTATCTATCTATCTATCTATCTATCTATCTATCTATCTATCTATCTATCTATCTTCTATCTATATTTCAGTACTTCAAACTATCATATATTGAGCACTTACTATATGTCAGTACTTTCATGTATTTCCTTATTTAATCTTCACAACAGAATCCTGTGAGATAGGGCTTTTGTCCAGACCTTAAGAGGTAAACTATCTTGCCCACCACCACACACTTAATAAATAGTGGCGCTAGTATTTAAAGCAGCCAGTGGGCTTTAATGCTGTGTGATCTCCAAGTGTTTTTCCCTATACTAGTTATGAAACTACTTTTCATACCCCTTCTTTACTTCCAAATTATTTTTATCTACCAGCACTAAAATAGTGTATCAATGTCAATGGTTATATAAGTCTTCACTTGTGGCCTCCCAGGCCCTATTCTAAGTTTACAAATGACATTTTAATATTTCCTTTTCTAGGGAGAGCCTCTCCTAGTGGGCCACAGTCTCAAACTTCTTTAAACATATGACCTTTGCCCTATTGTCACTCTTTTGTACAGCACCACAGTGGGTCAAATTATCTCCCCTGTCCATAAACAACTGCACTTGTGAAGTAGAAATGACTATTAAAAAGAGTGGTGGGACCCCCGTTGGGAACTCTAATAGGCTTTGCCAAGGACCAGAGAACGCTACTATCACATCCATATGTGTCCTCTTACCAGGGTCAGCCTCGTGGAAACAGGCACAATAATAGCTTCAGACAAAAGCCGGGGATGATATCGAACTGACTTTCCCGGGAGAATCCTTTCTCAGAAGGCCATCACATTCTTGATTAGAGGCATTGAGTCAAAGAGGAGGAATGGATGTGAGGTTTTATTTTCCATATTTAAAGCTGGTGAAATTAATTCGTACATGCTCTCCCAGGGCTCTTTATTTTTTTTAACTGAGCCTTTAGTTTGATCACTCAAAGTGAGGTGCTCATCCACCACAAAGCTTGTTCCTTTCACTGTGAAGAGTGTAACAGAAAGTATGTTGTTACTGGTATCTATTGTTTAAGCAAGACAGGCAAACTAAAAGCTCTGCAACATCAGTCATATCACCCACCTTCACTTTCATCATAGTTTTACAACTGCATGCTTTTTATTTGACTGATTGGAGGCTAGGTTTACAAAAACTTTTTAAAACATAAAGCAGGTATTTGCACCTGGATTAAAAAGACCATTTGTTTTAAGCTTAGGATGCTAATGATGATGGAAAATAGAAGCATCTTCATTTCTATGGAACACATGAAGCAATTCCACAAGGACATTTTCTATGTGGATCCAGTTTTCTTTTCTGTTGCAATGAATGTAATTTTATTGTCGTGTGTCAAAGTTTATACTCCTGCTGTAAAGCATCTCTTCAACTTTAACAGCATAAGTGAAATCACCCAAGTGTATGGCCTCACTAGTAATATGGCTTTTAAAATATTTAAGCCCTTCTCCTTTATACCCCTTGTCATTAACTGGTAAATTACTAATTTATTTCCTATTAGAATTTATATAGTTTGCAGCAATTAAGAAGAAAGGGATAATTGCTGACAAACCCAGGGCACTATTTAAATCACTTCCTTGTTGACAACATATTTCTCTTTCCTCAAACTGAATGTCACTGAAATCTGATTTGTACAGAACCCTTGTGGACGAGCATGCTGCACCTGTCACCTGGGCGCTAGCATTCTGCTAAGGATCAATTTACATAACCTCATTTAATGGTTCATAAATCATACCCATTAAGCCCAGCTAACAGGAACCAAGGGTTCTAATTTATGCTGCCTTTCATAGCAGAAAATTGGGAGGCTGGAGCCTGTGGATAAAGAACCCAGGTCTTGCCTTTGATTGTTGATTGTGATGGTAAATGTATGGATGATGAGAACAGATTTTCACTTTATTGATTTCCTGCCAAAGCACAGCATGCTTTATTGTGAAAGGGCGCCTTTTGGCAGCAATGCTAAAAGTGGCAGTTGTTTAGGAGCCCTTTGCCAAGATGAGGTCTAAGACAATACAGAGTGGTAAATACTAAAATAATATCAAGATGAAATGTTATTCTGTAAAAGAAAAAATAAGAACCTCTAACCTTTTGGAAATCAGTGACCTTTTCTCCTCAGTAGCGCCCCTCCCCCACAAAAGCATGTACATCCAAGAATCAGGACAAGATGGTTTTAAGAAATGAAAAAAAGCAATGTTTCTATATCCTGTCCTAAGTTACTTGCTGATGGTGGCTCATGCAAAATAATGCAGATGTCTAGAATCCTTCAGATAATGACATTTCAGCCAGCATGCTCTACTGGGCCAAGTCTGCAGACTCCGCACTCTCTCTTCTGCCATGTACTGCTTTTTGGTTGAAAATCCGGAAGAACCATTTTTCTTTCCATTTCATTTTTCCCTTTTAGGTCAAAATATTGTATCCAACTATATATAGTTTTCTGCAAAATGCAATATATAAAAGGTCATCTTCTCACAAGTGCTTGGGCTGGATTTCAAAATAGCAAAAGTGGTTCTAAGATCATTTTCCAGATGAAAAACATCTCTTAAGTATTGCTGAGGCATATTGATTCCCTTCTCTCATCTCAGTTCTGCCCTATAATGGACAATGTATATTCTCATTTTAGCTGGTTCTCAAAATCTTTGTTAAACATGGTGATTTTTTTCTGATAAAATGTAGTGCCTTCTTCCCACCCCCGCAATCCCCATTTCTCTCCTCAATACAGGCTTTTCTGAAACACTTTGACTTTTATTCCAGGTTGGACGTCACTGAGGATAGTCACTGACATGGATTACAAACACTGTGGACTCTGCCCCACCCCTATCTTTAGATTCTGAACCTGCCCTGTAGAATATTGGTTGGAGCCATGCAGGACAATGGAAGCAAGCTTGGCAATCACTTCTGTCTGCTTTTCTGTCCAACATGAAATGTCTACTACTTTATTACACTGATCCTTCTTCATAAGAAAAAAGTCAATGGTATCTACATCTTCTCTGCTATTTCAGTGGTTTATCTATCGTTAAACAAACCCTACAGCTAGTGCTACGAACAGAATGTAAGTAGACATCTGGAGTTTTAGTGTATCCAGAACAACTTACCTCCACTTTTCTGGTAACAGAACCCTCTTTTCCCAGAGGACTTCATTCTATATGATGATGACATTGGCCCTGCTCTCCAGCACCATCCAAAGGGATAGTGACTGGTTCAGGAATGGGCACTGGACATGACCCTAGGAATTATCTGGAATTGCTATCAGGAAAGACCAGTCTGTTCTCTGGAGTTACTAGTCTGGCAGTGAATAGAGTCTGTCCAAGAAAGGGAAGGAGAGTGGCAGAACTTCACGAATGTCATTTGAGCCTGTGGATCCAGCCATATCTAAAATTAGAGGCACCTCTGAACTTGCCAGCTTAATGAATCCATAGATTCTACCTTTTCTCTTTTTTATTAAGCTAAATTTGGCTGGGTTTCTGTCATGTGAAATGCTAAAAGTTTGACTTAATTCAGAAAGAAACTCAATACACAATAATTGAATAAGTGTGGAAAATTGAGCTTTTTTGTACTAGGAGTGAAAATACAGATTCCAGTCATCATATTGTCAGTAGGTTGCAGTTTTTCTCATTTTAAAAAAGAAAGGGCCATACTAGAGAATGTATAAGGTCCTTCAAATCTACTTTACTCATTCATTTATTCATTCACTCACTTATTTAAAAAATGTTTAATACAGACTATTGACTGGCACTATAGTAAGCACTAGAAACACAGAAATGAACAAAATAGAAAAAAAAATTCTGCCCTCATAGCACTTACATTCAAATTAGTAGTGACAGATAGATAAATAATTAAGTAAGTATCAGGAAACAGTTGAAATTTCAAATCGTGCTTCAATTATCTATTACTATATAACAAACCTCCCCAAACTTCATGACTTAAACAAGTATTTGTTATTTTTTCCACAATTCCACGGGTCAATAATTAGGACTGAGCTCAACTGAGAGGCTTTTCTGCTGATCTTGCCTGGGGTCACTCATGTGACAGCAGTCATCTGGCAGCTTGGCTGAGGCTGGAGAGTCTAAGATGGTCTCACTCAAGTGCCTGGGGCTTCATGCAGGCTGTCTGCCAGGCCTCTCCCTTGATGTAGCCTCTCATCTTTCAGCATCTAGCCAAGCATCCCAAGAGAGCAAAGGCAGAGTCTGCCAAATCTCTTGAGGCCTAGGCTCTAAAACTCATAAGCATCACTTCCACCACATTCTGTTAGTCCAAATGAGTCACAAGGTCAAATAAGATTCAAGTGATGGGAAATAGATTCCACCTTTTTCTGAGAGGAGCTGCAAAATATGGCCATGTTTTTCAATCCACCACAGGTAGCGTGGCCAGAGAAGTCCTCATTGAAAAAAGTGATCTTTGTATAAACTCCTGAGCTATGCCTGTATCTGGGGGAAGACCATTCCAAGCAGAATGAATGAGTATAAGGACCCAAGGGAGAAGCAGGAATGTATTAGTTCATTCTTGCATTGCTATACATACCTGAGGCTAGGTAATTTATGAAGAAGAGAGGTTTAATTGGCTCATGGTGCTGCAGGATTTACAGGAAGTGTAGTGCTGACACCTGCTTCGGGTGAGGGTTTAGGAAGGTTACAATTATGGCAGAAGGCAATGGGGAGCCAGTATGACACATGGTGAAAGTGGCAGCAAGAGGGGCGGCAGGAGGTGCCACATACTTTTAAACAACTATATCTTGCATGAACTCAGGATGAGCACTCACTCATTACCAAGGGTAAGGCACTGAGCCATTCATGAGAGATCCACTCCCATAATCCAAACACCTCCCACCAGGCCCCACCTCAAACACTGGGGATTACATTTCAACATGATATTTGCAGGGGAAAAACATCCAAACCATATCAAGTAGGAGATGTGGGAGGCAGAGGAAGAAGGCCAGTGTGGTGGAATGAGCAAGGTAGAAAGTAGAAGCCTATGAGCTCAAAATGATTTTAGGGAGCTGGGCCTTGTAGAGGGTTTTAAGACCTCTGCCTTTGAGTCAAAGGAGAAGCCCCTGGGTTTTTGAGCAAAGGAGTGATATCATTTGACTTACATAGTGGAAAAGGATCGCTCTAACTACTGGGTTTGCAAAGATTAAATGGGTCAAGAGCAGAAGGGAGATCAGTTAGGAGACTATTGCTATGAAACAGGAAAGGGAAGAGAAGATGGTGACATAGCGTAGGTAGCCATGGTGGCAGTAATGAGAAGTGGTCTGTTTCTGGGTCTATAGAATTAATATAATTTGCTGATACAGGGTGTGAAGGAAAGAGAAAAGTTGAGAATTTGTGTAAGGTTCTTAACCTAAGCAGCTGAAAGAATAGAATTGCCATTCATTGCAATGATAAAAACTATAGGAGGAGCAGTTTGGGGAGAGAAGATTGGGAGTTTTGTTTTGGACATGTTGCATTTGCGATGTCTGACAGGGATACCAGTGGTGCTGTTGAGTAAGCAGTGGCTGTTTCATCAGATTATTGTGAACGTCCACTCTAATAGCTTTGAAAAGTATGATCATGAAAAAATGCTCATCATCACTGGCCATCAGAGAAATGCAAATCAAAACCACAATGAGATACCGTCTCACACCATTTAGAATGGCGATCATTAAAAAGTCAGGAAACAACAGGTGCTGGAGAGGATTTGGAGAAATAGGAACACTTTTACACTGTTGATGGGAGTGTAAACTAGTTCAACCATTGTGGAAGACAGTGTGGCAATTCCTCAAGGATCTAGAACTAGAAATACCGTTTGACCCAGAGATCCCATTACTGGGTATATACCCAAAGGATTATAAATCATGCTGCTATAAAGACACGTGCACACGTATGTTTATTGCGGCACTATTCACAATAGCAAAGACTTGGAACCAATCCAAATGCCCATCAATGACAGACTGGATTAAGAAAATGTGGCACATATACACCATGGAATACTATGCAGCCATAAAAAAGGATGAGTTCATGTCCTTTGTAGGGACATGGATGCAGCTGGAAACCATCATTCTCAGCAAACTATCACAAGGACAAAAAACTAGACACCGCATGTTCTCACTCATAGGTGGGAATTTAACAATGAGAACACTTGGACACAGAAAGGGGAACATCACACACCGGGGCCTGTCGTGGGGTGGAAGGAATGGGGAGGGATAGCATTAGGAGATATACCTAATGTAAATCACGAGTTAATGGGTGCAGCACACCAACATGGCATATGTATACATATGTAACAAATCTTCTCGTTGTGCACATGTACCCTAGAACTTAAATTATAATAATAAAAAAAATTTTTTAAGTATGATCGTCTATGCAAATACAATTTTTAAACCATATTCCTATAAACACAGTAGAGCCCATGTGTTTATGTCAGCATTTTCCAAAGGGGCACATCCATCTGTTACAGGTTTCCAGGTACATCTGCCTATATATTTCATAAGCTTTTAAAAACTTGCCAATCACTCTAAAAAATTATCATATTGCAGTTTTTTATTGCCACTCTTTAAAATCAGCATCTGTTGATTTTTTTTTCTTTTAAAATCCTCCTTGTCCAACTATTTCTTTCCCTAGACTTAAATGGGAAAGAAAAAGTAAGGTGAGCCAGTGAAGCATTGTGTTACAGAAGACAAACCCTCCCAGATAGAGGGTAGAGATTTTTCATAGAGATTTGGTACTGTGGATTGTGGCTTATGGGTGCTTATTCTGTGCCAGACTCTTGATAAGCATTGGGGATATGGAAGTCAATAAAATGGTACCTAATCTAAAGGGCTCACATTGTGGTGGAAAAGACAGATGGTAGTAGATGATTATAATATTTAAAATTATTACAGCTGTGGTAGAAACATGCACAAGGAGAACAGGAGATGGGTAACTTGCCAAGCCTGTGAAAAGGTCTAGTTAAGGAAGTTTTCCAAAAAATACAATGCCTGAACTGAGAAAGGGTAAATGGAAATTAGCCAAGGGAAGTGGGTATTCCATGAAAGGAGGACGGCTCAATCAAAGGCCCAATGACAAGAAGTAATCTTGTGTATTTAGGAAACTGTAGTTCAACACAATAGAACCAAAAAGTTGGAGACAGGTAGTAGCACAAGGAGCAATTTGAGAGGTAGGCAGGAAGCTCACCATGAAAGACCTTCTGTGCCTTGGGAAGACCTCGACTTGTATCCTAGAGGTGACTGGGAGACATTGAAGGTAGAAAGAAAAGGAATAAAATGGTAAGATTTCTATTTGGGAAAGATCACTGTGGTGATTAGATTGGGGTGGAGGTAAAGGAGTCGGAAAGTGAGTGGGGCTGCTGCAGTGACCCTGAGGAGAGAGGATGAGATGGGTCTGGAGGGACTGCTATACAGAATGGAAAAAAGGGAAAGAACCAAGAAATATTTAAGATACAAAATTGTTAGGACCAAGTAACCAATGGGAGCTAGGGGCTGAAGGAGAGAATTTCAGTGGATATTGGTGCCCAAACTGATACAGAGAATTTGGGAGGAGGAACTCATTCAGGAAAAGGGAGATGAACTCAGGTAGAGACAAGGGTGAGTTGGGACATCCATGTGCAGCCTTTATTCAATCTGTACAAAAAACTTGCATTTGAGGCTTAAAAATGGTGAATAGATTTGCCCAGGTTTACCCAGAACCAGGATTACCAACTCAGGCCTTCTTGACTCTAGTCATCACCATCCCCTCACCTCGGCCTACAAGTACATGCAGCACCTTGAAGGTTTTGCAGAGCTAGAATAATAATATGATGATTCATTGAATACTCATTCAGCCCCTAAAAATCTTAAGTTGCTCTGGTAACCCAAAAGTGAATTGGAGACAGTCTCTATCCACCAGAGTTCATACTATATTGAGAGATAAGAGATATAGATAAATTATTATGATACAATAGAAAAGAGAAGTAGAGAAAAGGAGTCATAGTGTTGTATCAATTTAGAAAGGAGAAATTATCTTATGCAAAGACACTTGCGAAGTGCTTAATGCTAAGTACTAAGCCTTATGGATATCCAAGCATACAACACTTGTAATACCTACGCTCAGTGGTTATTCACCTCAAACTTGTGGGAACAGTGGTAAGTCTCGAACAACATGTGGAATTTAGATACAAATGCAGGATGCAGATGGGGTTAGAAAAGGCATTCTGATGAATGGAGCCCAGGAAGAATAGCATGGAGATGCGAATACTTCCCAGTGACTTTGGCAGGTGAAAATGCAGGAATGCAGAGCTGTCGAATTTAGCTGGCATGGAAGGAGCATTGAAGGAGAAGAGTGAAAAATGAGCTCCAACAGTAGTTTGGAGCCAGTTTGTGGAATATCTGGAATGCTAAGGAGTGGGTTAGCATAGGCAATGTGTTCTTCACAGTTTGAATTCTGAATTTCTTGTCACACACAAAAGAAATAAAGGAGGACAGGTAGTGGGGAATAGTTTCAGTCTGTGAGTTATATTCACTATTTCAGAAAGTTTAAAACATTAGTTTTTTCTTTTGCTTTTGGTTAGAATTATGTATCACCTTTTCCTTAGGGAAACTCTGGTTAGATCCTGTTGGGAAAAGCTTGGCTTGACCGTTACTGGCTTCATAGGCATTTGTGAGATGGGATTGGGACACCTGGCTGTGTTATCCTACCAACAGGCTGGCAGTCACTGCAGAGCATTTCACAAGCAATAACTTCATTGCTTTTTCACATTGTAGGTTAATTATTTTACATGATTGTGCAACTCTGATAGCCATTGGTTATTCATGAAAACTTGACTTGATATTTAAGTGGAAAGTACGCCAACACTTACTAAATGCTGTTTGTTTGGTACATAGCTTTCAGAACATGGTGTCCATAGGCAGTGTGGATGTTGTCCAGGAAAGTAAGTGAAAGAGGTCCTTAGTGGAAAAAAAAATTAGGTAACACTAATATATGCCCTGCCATGGGGACATTTCATAAGAAACCTTTTAACTTAAATTGATTGCTTTTAGTTTAAGAGTAATAATGGAAGATATTGATCCTTTATTGTAATTCTTGTTGGACCTAGATGAGGCATAAGTTATAAATAACAATGTCCAATATGTCTGATTTTTTAGTTGTTATATAGTTTTGGTATCTTAGGGGAGAAAATAGAGAGAAAACAGTCTTCTTCCTTTTGATTTTGATCTATGGACAATTTCTTAGAGTCACTAACCTGATGGAATTACTTTTCAAGCTATTGAAACTTTCAAAGGTCATAAATATGTAACACTAGGGGATTAACTATATTATGGAACATCTGTAATGGGAATACAATATAGCCACTAAAGATGATTTTGTAAAACATTTATTGAGGAAACAAATTTAAACTGTAAAACCTTGGACATTTTATGATTATTATTTTTTTTTAATGTGTATGTATGTGTAAATGTAAATATACACATATGTGCTTTGGAAAAACAGATAATTGTTAACAGTAGTTATTTCTAAGTGGTGAAATATAAGGGCTTTATTCTAAAAATGTATATATATATATTTGTGTATAATGAGCATGTGTTTGTATAATTTTTACTGCTTGACACAAAAAATTAATGAAGAAGACATTAATATGGTAAATTTATCTTTTACACCAGCTATCTTAACTTTGACTCATCAGGCAAGATGAGTTATTACAAAAGGCAGCCGAGACCCTCCCAAGTGGTTCCTTCAACCACTGTGTGTGACAGGGGTCTGAGGAGTGCCTTTTGGCCATCTGGAATCTCACATTGAATTCTTTTTTATAAAACATCTATTAACATCATCAAGGACTGGGGTTCAAAGAAATCCAATTTGTGAAACCCGATCTAGACATTTTCAAAATTGCAAATCACGGCTATCGAAAGCTTTCTAGAAAACTCCTTGCAACAAGACTGATTAAATACATTGCAGTGGGGAAGGAAGGGCTGGCAAAGGTGAAGGAGGTGAAGAATTTTTAATAAAAATTATAACTGAGGAATCTGAAAAATAGAAACCCTTTTCTTATTTGTACTTATCTTAATCTTATAAACCAGAGCAACAACACATCAATAAAAGAGATTTGGTTGAATCTGATAGATTGAACTGTTAAAAACTTTTATTTAGGAAGCTTTGTAATAATAAGAATTAACTTCCATCTCCCTTTGTAATAGAAGCACAGTTTTAGATTTAGATTTACTGCCGGTCTTCTTTATTCATGACCTTATTCTCTTGCTTTCTGCCACATCTAGAGAGTATAGTTATGGGTTCCTTTGAGTCAAGAGGCTAAAGAAGTACCTGTAGTTCTCAGGAGTTGAGTGATACTTTGGAACAATGCAGAAATGAGTTGCATATGCTTTATCCTTACTCTCATGGCATTCACTTAGGGCATTAGCACTATGTTTGATATCATCAAATAAATAACATTCTATATTCATACAGATATTATTTTATTAATCTTGATTGTTCTTGATCATGGGAAATGCAGTCTTTCTCTTTAGGGAAGGATTTTTGGCCAGCTGATCTTGTGAGAATGGAGAGGTTTAAGAACAATGATGTCTGTGTTTCCTCTTTTAAATCAAAGTAGCCTTGATATCATTTAGCAATTGGATTATATGAAAAATCCCAACACGGCATAGCTCTTCTGTTGAAATTGGATTGATTTCTTTAGAGACCATCTGATCTCAACAGCAGTCTGTAAAAAATCCTCTGGACCTCAAAAATAACTAAAATTAATGGATTTTTAAAAACCTAAGCTCTCAGTTTTTTGAGCATGAAAAGACCCCTCCTCCCAGTAATTTGCATCTAAAAACAAAAGTGAAAGTGTGCGTGTCTGTACATATAAAAAACCTAATACTTCACTCTTACCTTGTGCTGAATTTTTTGATTTCTCTATTTACTGAAGAGAATAGCCATATTTTCAAACATACTAAAAAATGTTTTGAAATAGCTCATCAGCTCCAAACTCCGAAGTTCTCTGAATTGCATATACTTTTTAAAAAGTGAAGTATATACTTTTGTATTGCTTTGTTTTGTTTTTTGAGACAAGGTTTCACTCTGTCACCCAGACTTGAGTGTGGTGGTGCAATCACGGTTCACTGTAGCCTCAATCTACCAGGCTCAAGCAATCCTCCCACCTCAGCCTCCTGGGTAGCTGGAATTATAGGCATGTGGCACTACAACTGGCTAATTTTTGTATTTGTCATAGAGGCGGGGGTCTCATCATGTTGCCCAGACTGGTCTCGAACTCCTGAATTCAAGCAATCTGCCTGCCTCGGCCTCCCAAAGTGTTAGGATTATAGGCGTGAGCCACTGCCCCCGGCTTGCATACACTTTAGAAAAGGAACTATAATGTGCCGGTGCAGAGACTCATTAGGTATCCTTCCACCCTACATTAGGACTCTAAATTGGAATGCATATGTCCTTCTCTTAAAGCAACTTCAAGTCAAAATATGAAAATTTGAGACTTTACTATAAAGTGATTATATTGTATTAATAATTCAAGTTACAAAAAGATTTATTATAGTTTTTAAAATTAGTGACCTTCCCTAAAAATGTTAAAGCAATTTAATTTAATTTGGAAACTTTTTGTACTTTTTAGAAATACATATATTGTGTGACACAACATTTCCCAAACCTCCATTTTTTGCATATCACGTTTTTTTTGTGTGTGTGTGTGTGTGTGTTTTGTTTTTTGTTTTTTTGAGATGGAGTCTCGCTCTGGCACCCAGGCTGGAGTGCAGTAGCACAATCTAGGCTCACTGCAACCTCCATCTCCTGGGTTCAAGCGATTCTCCTGCCTCAGCCTCCCAAGTAGCTGGGGTTACAGGTGCCCACCGCCATGCCCAGCTAATTTTTTTTTTTTTGTATTTTTAGTAGAGAGGGTATTTCACCACGTGGGCCAGGCTGGTCTCAAACTCCTAAACTCAAGCGATCCACCCGCCTTGGCCTTCCCAAAGTGCTGGGATTACAGGCGTGAGCCACTGGGCCCTGCTGCATACATTTTTTGCCATATCTTACATCAGTCATTTATTATTTGCATTATGGTGTTCTTTAAAAGGCTGTTAAACAAAGTCACTTTTGTTATTGTTTTGTAACTTAGACTCATCCTAAGAAAATCCATGAAAGTATGGGTTTGATTATGTTCATTATTAATTCTTCTGATATAAAATAAAATAAAGATATAACCATTAAAATAATTATTTTCATGGATATATACTCTCAGGAACCAATGATATACATATTCTAGTTTGGGAAATGCTGGCATTGAGAAGCTACTTCTGTATCTCCTTGCCTTTCTTCAACAGTAACATGAGTTTTCTTGTTTGCCCGTGGCATATGTGGGTAAGCCTTGTCCTAAACCTTCCACAGTTAACTAAGAGTTGCAATTCAGTCTGCCGTCTTTGGGCTAGAGGCCCACAGTGAGGTCTTGGTATAAAAGACCATATTTCCCAGCATTCCTAGAGTGGGCTCTGCATACTACCTGCAGTTCTCCACACCTGCAGCTTCTCACTGCTCAGGACAAGGAGTCCCACTTACTCGGACAAGTGTCTCACTTTCTTATAGTGATTTTGGGTCTATACGGAAAACTAGAGTTGTCGGCTTTTCTAGATCTCTGGAATTGCCTTGAATTTCTTTTAAAATGGGTCCAAATGACCTTGGCAATATGTATCAAAAGCCTTGAAAATGCACATGTTTTTTGACCTGGCAATTCCACTTTTTTTTTTTTTTTTTTTTTTTTGAGAAGGAGTCTTGCTCTGTCACCCAGGCTGGAGTGCAGTGGCCGGATCTCAGCTCACTGCAAGCTCCGCCTCCTGGGTTTACGCCATCCTCCTGCCTCAGCCTCCTGGGCAATTCCATTTCTAAGACTCTGTTCTGGGAAAGAATCAGACATTTGGACAAATATTAATTTATAAGGATGTTGATTGCAGTATTGTTTATACCAGTGAACATAAGGAATGTGAGAAACAATCTGAACTATAGGAGATTGATTAAAGTGCTGTTCATACATGTGATGGCATATTATGAAGATATTTCAAAAATCAACTTACAGCATTTACAAAAATATTCATGACATAGCAAGCAATATATAAAGGTCAGGGAGGGATATGGGAACTCTCCAGACTTTCTACTTATTTTTCTGTAAACTTAAAATTGCTCTAAAAAGTAAACTCTATTATTTTTTAAAAACTCTGTGAACTATAAATAAACAAATGTTACAAAGCAGTATGTTTTGTATGATTCCTATTTATAAAGTCAAAAGTCTATGTTTTGTATATATATTTTTTGAGACGGAGTCTTGCGGTGACCCAGGCTGGAGAACAGTGGCACAATCTCGGCTCATTGCAACCTCCGCCTCTCAGGTTCAAGCAATTCTCCTGCCTCAGCCTCCCGAGTAGCTGGGATTACAGGTGTGCACCACCATGCCAGGCTAATTTTTATATTTTTAGTAGAGACAAGGTTTCACCACCTTGGTCAGGCTGGTCTCAAACTCCTGACCTCAGGTGATACGCCTGCCTCAGCCTCCCAAAGTGCTGGGATTACAGGCATAAGCCACTGCTACTGGCCTATATTACCAAAATATTAATAGTGGTTTTCCAGTATTACAAGTGATAATGATTTTCTTTTTTATATATTTCTACATTCTTCAAATTTCCAAATGATAAGCATAGCAATTTTAAAATCAGAAGAAAACTAGACAAGCAATAAATACTATTTTTTAAAAAGTAGAGTGGTCGTAGGTTCGGAGAGACTGTGTCCTGGGTGGCTAAAAACTAGTCCAGACTTTAGGGACCAAATGGAGAAAACTCAGGACTGCGTGAGCTCTGCCACTGAACTTAGTGAAATTTATCAAGGGAAAAAAGGTCTTCAGAACAACAAGTTATAATTCCTGGAGGAATCCTTCAGAATGTCACACTACTCTAAAGACCAGGACTCTATTTCAGCTCACCTCATACCATCTGTAGTATCTTAATCTACACCATCCTTTCTTGCAGTAACCTCTCAGAAGATCTCTTCAAGGAAATTGTCTTGGGCAGCAAGGACAGTCTAGAGAGCTAGGAGCCCATGAGCAGGATATAGATTTTTAAAGTTTTGCCCTGGGCTTAAGGGAGAAACTCTGGTTTCCCTCAAGGATGCTCCCACTGGTTCTTCTGAGAAGGAATGAAGGCCAGGGTTTCTGGCAGAAGCCCTGTTCAGAAATGAAGTTTTTGTCTTTGATGCAGATGTTTCTGTGCTGATTTGGAAATATGTCCAGGGTACATTGTTAAGGAAGAAAAATTGGGCTTAGAACAACGTAGAGTATGCTAATTTTGGCTAAGAAAGAAAGTAGAAAAACAAAATAACAACAAATATACATATACACTTACATTTCCCTAAAGAAATATTGAGATAATATACAAAAACTAATAAAAGGATTTATCAAAGGGGAGATGGGAAATAGAGTGGGCAGAGATGCAGCTATGAGCTATGAGCAAATTTTCTCAGTGAGTATCTTTATATCATTTTGATTTTTGTCTATTCAAAATAAACAAAATTCTGCCAAAGATTAGGGGGAAAATAAGAATTATCTCTCTGATGGGGATGGCCATGTGCATATCTCTCAGAAATCCCACATGGGGAGCAGGAGGCTAGGACTTCCAGGTGGCACAGCATTTTCAACACAAGTCATTTTCATCACAACGTGGGGGAATTATCAGAGGGTTCTTTTGATGGATGGGATGTGGAGGTGGTCACTTAGGGTCTGGAGGTCAACCTCACAGTATGCTGGGAATCTATTTGGCATCTTACCAGATTCTGACCGTTGTTGCCAGCCAGGTATTTGGACCCATAGCTACTTCTCCACAAGAGAGGCCAAAAAGGCATGTAGTGCCTGGGATACAAGCTACTGACCTGCAACTCTGGGATGCACAGAACCTGGGATGTGTCTAAAACAGAGCACCTATAGCTGGGCCCAGATTATAGGCCACTTCCAGTTTAAGAGGCCATGACCTGCAGCTTCCCCTGCTAATTCAAAACCGCCTAGGGAATCTACTACTGCCACTGCACCTTACTTGTTCATGAGCACGAAAAGATTGGAAAATGTGACTCATATACCCTTAGGTATATGTGTTATGTTTATATCAATAGTCAATTCTTGGTTACCTACAAGTGGAATTGTCTGGCTGGCAAGAATATGGTCAGTCAGAAGAAGGTTGGAGCTGGATATGACAAATTGGAATTTGTGTATAGGAAGGATAAAAAAGTGAGTGTACTGAGGAGGAAGGAGAGAGGGATTAACTGCATGCCAAAAACAATAGAAAGAGTTCTGCTTCCCTTTTCATTAACCTGGATATGGAGAGGTCAGATCAGACGCCAGAGAAGTTTAGGTGTTGGAGGGATGTTAGAAATCAACTAGTGGATCTGCTTCATTTTATAAATGAGGAAACCGAATATAGAACATCCATGCAGTTGGTGAAGGAAGGTGTATACATATGCACAGAGATAGAACACGTATGTATTGTCTACTCAAAGATACATCTTAGAGTGCTTTCCCACTTCTCAGGCAACTTAATGTATCCTCAGTTTCCTTTAAAATTTTATTATTAGCTCATTCTCATTGCCAAAATGAGTCATGAATACCAGGTTTCAGTGTCCATTTATTATTTTGAAGCAACTGCCAAACCCTGTGGAAATGGTTCCACTTACCTCCAGAATTTGCCAAAAGAAAAAAAAAAGTCCAATGATGACTGAAACCAGTAATGACTATTTTCTATTTTCTTTTCCCTAAGTAATTGACCATTAATTATAATATCAATAGGCAGTGGGTAAGGAAAGCAGACCCATGTAAGGGCTACATTTCATTTGTAACTGTTTTGTATATATCATAAATCTCTAATATTGGGCTATTGTCACCCTTGATGAATTATTGTAAGCATGTCAGCACATGGTGGAAGTCAAGTACATTCAAATACTACTCAGTCAGAATTGAATTTGGCATGATAGTCTCATAAAAGGGGGCTCAATTGAGAGTTTCCACTTGCCTGCTCTAAACTTGTCACTTGTAGGTGCTAAAGAGCTTGTTGTGTTGGTTTAATTAGTCAACAAATCGGTCCTTACTTGATTGCGTGGTCGTATCACATATGTTAACACTTCAGTGTTTGATGGAGATATTAACAAGTGACAAGAGTCTCTTGGTCTGTGGACTTTAAAGAAGAGAAGCTCTTCTATATTATTTCATTTGGCCCTGCCAATATTTATTAGATCATGCAGCCCGCAGGCTGCCAGTTAAAGAAAGACAACACAAACATTTTTCAGGGTTATGCTCATCTGTATCCCAAAGAAGGGTCACAGAACAATCGATGGGAGAAGAGCATAAGAAAGATAAGTGTTTTCTTCCACCGCTTACAAATTCATTATTTGATACAGTTTGCTGCAGACCTCCTTTGAGCTTTTTTCACTTAAAGATAATTTATGACAAGAACAGAGAGGTTCTTGAAAATGCTATAGCAACTGAAGCTGAATGATACCACTCTGGTGCAAGACGCAGCACCAGAGGCTGGTAAATAGGAAGTTTGCATTTGCATGAGGAACTGTGTTAGTTAAGCATTCACTCATGGTGGATAAAACAATCATATTAATAGTCAACAAGAGATTAAAGGGAAACAAAATAATAATCAAAATGATTATTTCCAGAAGTGGGGGTAGGAAATAAAAAGTCAGCACCCTGAAAGTTTGCAAAAGACCCGTCTATTCATTTTTTTCTATAGCAGAACAAACAAAAAGGCAGTGCTTACTTTAAAGGACAGGCTTCATTTGTTCCGTCACTGTTCTGTTATGACTTTTATCTGTGCATTAGCAAGAATGAGGTCTCCACACCATGTGCAGTCATGATGTGTAGTCATGATGTGTAGTCTATGGACCAGAGCCACCAGATAGTTCCTTTGGGCAGGACATTGCTTTGCAAAAAACACTTAAATGACTGCCAACAATTCGAATACTGCTAGGACTGACTTAACTAGTGAAGATAATGGGACATAAAATCATGAGTCAAGAGTTTTCTGTCAAGACTCCCTAGTGGGAACTTTAAAAATCTAATTTATTTATCTCTCTTAGGAAACTGCTTGACAACCAAAAGATCCTTGTCTCCTTACCTCACAAAGTAAAGAATTTGCCATTCCTCTCCTTGGAAGAGCTCATGTTGGTTTATTCAGGTTTTTTATTTGTTTGTTTTTTGCTTTTTGGGTTTTTTTGAGACAGAGTCTCACTCTGTCGCCCAGGCTGGAGTGCAGTGGCTCCATCTCTACTCATTGCAAGCTCCGCCTCGCGGGTTCATGCTATTCTCCCACCTCAGCCTCCAGAGTAGCTGGGACCACAGGCACCCGCCACCACGCCCGGCTAATTTTTTTGTATTTTTAGTAGAGACAGGATTTCACCGTGTTGACCAGGATGGTCTCAATCTCCTGACCTCATGATCCGCCTGCCTCAGCCTCCCAAAGTGCTGGGATTACAGGTGTGAGCCACTGCACCCGGCCAATTTACTCAGTTTTTAATTATCTAGTGGTCACCACGTTGTCAGAGGATCGAAGCCCAACCCTTGTCCCTTCCTTAATTACCATGTGGAAACTCCCCTGGGCCTAGCCTAAATGTTCAGCTACTGACAAGTGGAGGAGGTGGACAAGAATAATTAAAACAACGGTGTCTTTACACAAATATTCTCTACACATACAAATGTGAAAAGCACAAATAGCAATAAGTTTATGAATATTTTATCTAGGTTTAAAAAAAAATACTCTTCTGATAGTTATAGCATCTTCCCAGGGCCACTCCAGTTTTAGCCAAGCCCTGGGATTGGAGCAGCTGCAGCCTCCCTGATAATGCTGTTTTCCACTCTTGAGTTAGCAAAGAGAGAGTTAAAGGAGGGATGCACTCTTTGTTACTTACCTTCACCTCAGTTTTTGCTTAACCTAAACTGCAAACTAAGGCACTTTAGAAAGTGATTAAACTTCATAACTTCCTTATCCCACCCTCCATCATTGCAAATATTTTTCATTAGAATAATAAATCAACCCCCCCAAACCAGCCAATCAGGTTTTACTGGGAAGCAGGCCTTCAGTGAATGCTCGTTGATTAATTGATTGATTGACAAGGGTAAAGTATGGGTGTTAGCCTAACCAATAGAAACAAAAAATAATTTGACTGAGTGACAGTGTTAATTGTGAAAGGTTAAAGAGGGCAAGATGGGGTGCAGTATGAGGTAACACAGATTCTTATGTTAAGAATGTGAAAGCTTTGGCAGAATATTTTACTTTGAGGAGAAGAAGGAAAATGGGTTGGTTGGCCTGCAAAAGATACGGGTACCCTCAGTGCAAGAATTTTTCTTCACTGAGCTCTAAAGAAAAAAAGAAGAAAGGCAAAGGATACAGAGAATAAAAAGCCATTTGATGTGAGGTGAAGAGGGAGGATTAGGGGGAGGGGAAGGCAGTAAAAGCTGTTTAAGGGAAGCAAAGGAAGGAAGAAGGGAAACAGGCTCCTGTGTGACTTAATTTAAAGCTCAAACTCCTAGTGTTTCCCATTTTTTTTTCTATTCTCACTATGCTGTAAAGAACATCCTTATGCATATAGCTTTGTGTACTTTGGAAAATTACTGGAGGGAATGGAAATATAAGAGCCTTCCTTACTACTTTCTGTAATTCTTTAATGTTTGAATTTCATATAATCAAAATGTATTGTTTTTACAGTCAGAAAAAAATCAGTTCAGAAAAATTAACTTTAAAAAAAGCTTCAGAGCTGTGACTATTCTCAAAGAGAAGAAAGTAGGAATATCAAATAGGTTTAGCAAGTAAAAGAAGTCATGGCTATTAAAATTTTTAGTTTACTCAGAAGTATTTACGTTGGCTTCCAGAAAAGGTTTTCTTTCTTTAAGCATATCTACTTTCAGAAAGCTTTGTAATTTCCTTCAGTTCTTTGCTTACTGCCTCAAACAAGAATGAAACCTTTCTCAAACTGGTAGAAAAACCTTATTTCAATTATTTTTTCTAGTCTTATACTTCCAGAATCTGGGAAACTGTTCTTAAAAGTGCAATGGGCTGACAGAAAGCAGATCCGTGGTTGCCGCCAGGGCTGGGGGGAGGGGATCAACTGCAGAGGGGCACACGGGAATTTACTGAGGTGACAGAAAGATTCCACATCACAATTAAGGTGGTGGCTACATGATTGTATACCTTTACTACATGTACAATCAAAATGAGTGGATTTTGTTGTACATTGCTCAATAAAACTACTTTTAAATAGCTTTAGTAATACGTGAACTAGTGTTTTTTTAGTGATCATTTGCAAGAATATTCCAAATTCAATAAGAACCAGGATTCTCTTTTCAAAAGTCCAAAAACTAGTACCAAGTGTTGTGTTAGATTTGAAGAGCTGGAAGGACCTACATTTTTAAAGTACAGATTTTTATTCAAAAATTCTTTAGTTCTTTTCTCTTTTAACTTCCCTGGGGAGAGCAGGAAACTCTCATTCTGGTACTGATATTTTGATTAAAACAAATATCCACCCATTCATTAAAAGTTTCTCTCATATAAAGGAATTCATTTTTTTTTTTTCTTGATTAGTGCTAGACTCACAGACAGACAGAAATAAGCTGCCATTCTTCCATTTGATAGCCAGACGCTGCCAGTTGTAGCCAGGGCAGTCATGCTGTTAAATTAGGTCTAATGAAGGAGTAATTGCTTTAGATATAGTGAACCATTTCAAAGAAAACAAGGATTCTAATTGATTTGCAATTTGTTTGGCACATTGCATTGTCTGCGGCTATTGATTAGTCTTCTGGATTTCACACTGCATGTGTTTCCCTTTATTAAGGGAATAACAGGTTACTGATTACTTTCTTTCTGGGTTTAATGTAGCGGTTAATGTCTACTTTGTTCTTGTGTCATGTCACAGGCGAGGAAGAAATAATAGGCAAGTGGGTGGCCCTTTGCTAAGCAACTTCCCTGCTGCTCTGAGCTGTGTGCTCCGAGACAGGCTGAAAAGCAGATCAAGAGAAAGGGTTAGAATAGCAGGACTCACAAGTTAAGGCCTGAGTCAGGCTAGACCCAGCTCAAAACTTGGCTTTCCCCTCCCAGTCAAAGCATAGCATGGGACAAAGCAGCTGGTGGTAGATTTGTTCTTGTATCATTCGATTATTTGTAGACAGGATATGAATCTATGCCCATTGTTTTGTTTAATAGGTATGCATACTAATTGGGTGCGGAAAAAGAATATTTGAGGGTGAGGCCTTTTGGTTCATTTAACCCTTTGGAAAGTGACATTTTGTTGGCACCTGGGAAGCACTTGTTGCTGAGGTGTCGATATGATCATCAAAATGGCTCTTATGTTTATACCAACTGCAGGGGAGGGAGAAAAAGTTCTCAGGGTTGCAGTCATTTCATTGCCCTCAAAGCACAGCAGGAATTATTAGCTTACCCTGGCGTGCCCCTTTGTTTTCCTAGGGCTTTGCTCCTCCAGCAGATACTCATTTAAGACGAATCCACTGCTTTCTGAAATGTGTTTTGCAATGGTGCACAGAACAGGCACTCACTTAGCGGATCTAATCCTTTCACGGCTCAGCTTGTTAATGTAGCAAACTGCTGAAAATGGGAAATGGATTCTTTAATGAGAACAGTCCCTTCATGGCTTTATTCTCCCAGTCCAACCCCCAGGCATTCATTCAAGTCCCCTCACCCCCGACCTCCCATGCCAGGATCAGGCACCCCCACTTCCCACCCAGCAAGCAGCCCATTTTCCAGCATGAAGTCCCCCATCTCTAGGCCCCTTGCTTCCCCACGACCTTCCCAGAGCCCTTGGAAGCTCACAAATAACAAAGGGGTGTGGGCAGTAAAAGATTCCCTCTCTCTGCTTCAGTTACCTCCTTCCTAAGCCTGAGCCCATCTTTTCCTGTGCTTCAAATCTGACTTGGTTATAGAGAGGAGCCTTTTCCTGATAAATTGCAAAGTAGCTAACACCCAGGGATTACATTTAAATTGATCAAATAAACACACTTTTGATATAAACATACTACCCAAGGTATTATAGATTTAATATCTTTCTTTAATATAGCTTTTGTACTATACAGGTTGAATATCCTTGGGACTAGACATGTTTTGGATATTTTTGGATTTGCATATACATAACAAGGTCTCCTGGGATGAGACTTAGGTCTCAACATAAAATTTATTTACGTTTCATATACACCTTTTACACATAGCCTGAAGGTAATTTTAGACAATACAATATTAATTTTGTGCATAAAACAAAGTTTGTGTTAAGTGCTATTAAGCCTTTTTAAAGTGTTAAGACTTTTCCACTTGTGGCATCATGTGAGTGTTCAAAAAGTTTTAAATTTTGGAGCATTTTGGGTTTTGGATTTTCAGATTAAGGATGCTCAACCTGAATTGGATTTTATAATGATACTGATTGCCAAGGGTTTCAAAATGGAGCCAATCAGTGAAAGTTAACTTGGACTCTGGTCTTAATTACTTTTCTTTTACGAGTTTTACTCCTGTGGGTCTTCCCGAAGCCTTGGTACTTCTCTAGAAATCCACTCCAAAAAAATAAATCAGGCCTGGGACAGTGGTTCACACCTGTAATTCCAGCACTTTGGGAGGCTGAGGTGAGAGTATCACCTGAGGTCAGGAGTTCAAGACCAGCCTGGCCAACATGGCAAAACCCCATCTCTACTAAAAATACAAAAATTAGCTGGGCATAGTGGTGCACACCTGTAATCCCAGCTTACCCGGGAGACTGAGGCAGGAGAATCACTTGAACAAGGGAGGTGAAGGTTGCATTGAGCCGAGATCGCCCCACTGCACTCTAGCCTAGGTGACAAAGGGAGACTGTCTCAAAAAAAAAAAAAAAAATACTCAAAGCAAGTAAAATTTAGGTTAAGAAGATATTCAAGATTCCTTGGAAGTCATGACAGGGCAGCCTGCAGTTTGAAGTGTGCATTGAAAAGAGAAAATGAGGATAGTTATGCCCATTTTGCCTTAGAGATAGGAAAGTAAATTATGTATACGTGAGCTCAGGTCTTTCTCTCGTGCAAGTTCTTCACTTTGTGTGTGTGTGCCGTGGAATCCTTTGGCAATCTGGTGAAGCCTGTGGACCCCTTCTCAGAATAATATTTTTAAATGCATAAAACAAAATACCCAGAATTACAAAGAAAACCAACTGTATTGAAATAAACTTATTAAAATATTTTTAAAACAAATTTATATTCAGCAAGTTCTTTATTGTTATTTGTTATTAATGAATTTATTGCTTTAAATAACAAGATCTATGGATGTAGCAGCTCCCAGAATTTTGAAGTTAGAATGAGTGAGTAATTAAATGTTAATATCTGTAATGACTTTACGTGTTATTTTTAAAATCTGTGATTTCTCTTGGTGACATAGTCACAGGTACTGATAATGATTGTTTTCGTTGCCCATATCCATAATTGAAAAAAGTTATGAAAATAAATAGAATTTTTTCCATCTAAATTTATGGGCCCCCTAAGTTCTGTCTACAAACCCACAGGATTCTGCCTCCTGCAGTACTAGCCTCTTCCAGTGCTCCATTAGGTGACTGTCATCAGAGCTGTAGGGAGAAGAAACCCAAGAGAAATGGGCATTGGAGGTGCCCAATTGATGATGCCCTAGACCTTACCCCATCCCACATTATGATTGTCCTGACTTTCATGGAGCAGAGATTTTTACCAAATCTTCCCAGGCTTTTGCTCCTCTCCTTGTCCCCCCATCTATAAAACTCATGTCTATGTAAGTCAAGCACATGCACCATGATACATGAAGAGAGGAGAGACTGGCAAAAGCAAAACAGAACAAGCAATAAATTGTGCTTCTTTGCATTATAGGCACCTGATTACAAGACTCCTGCAAGTTTACAAGAACACCTACAATTCAATGAATAAAATCTTTGCAGAGATTAATAAAATGTGAAAGTGATATAGAGATTATCAAGGAGAACTTAGTTCACTTTAGTTAACGAGAGTTGCCAGATTTAGTAGATAAAAATACAAATATTGCATGGAACATACTTATACTAAAAAAAATTTCTTGTTTATCTGAAATTCAGATTTAACTGGCTGTTCTGTATTTTATCTGGAAATCCTAAATCAACATATTATATGTGGCAAGTAAATCCCAAGCAGAGATTACAATTAAGTGACATGAGAGAATTTTTATCAGTCAAATAATTTGAACTAAATTCAGAAGTAGCAAGTAAAAACTGTGCAAGTAAAAAGAAAGATGATTTGGTTAAAAATTAAAGAGGACTTTGAGAATTGAAGGAATAAACAGAGGAGAGGGAGTTAAAGGGTGAGAAGGAAGAATAAGGTTCGTCAAAAAGCAGGACGGAGGATAGCTAGAAACAAGCATAGAAAAGTGTCCTGACCAAAAACCCAGGGAAAGCCAGCTTCTGGCAGCACCTTATTCACTAACTTCCTGTCTCATGACCACCACTCTGCCCGGATTCTTTTGAAATGGAAACCGATGTTGCCTGGGTTTCTGTTTAATCCTCTCAGAGATAAAGGAACCAAGGCTCAGAGACATTAAGCAATTTGCCAGAAGTTGCCCAGCCGGGAAGTTGCAGAGCTGTGATTCAAATCCAGGGCTGACACACAGTATCTTGCTGCCTCTGTAGCAATTAATGCCTGAGGATTTATTAACCTACTCCTTCTATTGCCACCTCTCCTGTTTAATATAGAGGATGGAAACTGACAGGGCCCAATAGGCTTGTACCACATGTCAAAAACTCTGAAAGCCCTGTTCTCTGGGGGCCTTTCCATTGTCCAAGGGAGGGCAATTCAATTAATCAGCTGGAAAGCTCACTTCCTGGGAAGGAAGAGACAAGCTCAGTCTAGTTCCTTATTAGCAACAACCACAACAAAGCAAAGCTACATCGTGCCAACATATCCCAGCTTTTCATTTACCTCTGGGTCTTGTGAACTTTAAAACTTAAGAGTTTAAAAATGAGGAGGGCAGTCTTAGATCTCAGTAGCTGGTGGTGGATCTGTGGGCATCTCTTCCTTGCCAGTGCTGCATCATAGAGATATCTGGAACAACAGGTTCTAGAGGCCCCAAAATAAAGATCCCCTTATAGCAAGGGAAAGTGTTATTTTATTATTTCTTTTTATGCCCCAGAGCACAGGAGTAAAGGCACACTTCAGGTCTTCTCTTTGGAAGTCCAGACTTCCTATAAAACACCTAAGATGATGTGGGGTCATCTTAGGTGTTTTATAGGTGTTCGCATCTTGGATGTGATGTGCGGTCAGCCCAGCCAGAGCCCTGCCATCTCCCACAGGGAGCATGCCTGTGTTTAAAGCTGCTCCAAGGAGAAGCTCCCCTGAGTGAAGTTCCAACCATCTGACCTTATCTAAACCCTGGATCCCATCATCCCATTTGATATTCAGACATTTCCCCCCTTTGTAGAGACATTTTTTCTTGCTTTATTACAAGTGGTATCAATAGGTTATTTATATTTTGAACCCTATTGAAAAGAGGATTATGCCAGGGCATTTAATTTCAGTTAAGAAAATATAGAAATTACTCCCACATATGAAAAGCAGTGCTTTAAAATGAAAGAAAATAGTTCACTTCTCGCTGTCACAGCAGTTGCACTGGTAAGTACTTCTAAATTGCTCCACTTTGCTATTGTCTGAGGTCCTTGATAAGCATTCTGCATTTTAAAGCTTTATCTATTTCTCATCATTAAAAAGCTCATTAGTTAGTCAGCATACTGGCACTTTCTTTACAGTTCATAAATTCAGATTAGAACCTTGTGTCCTCTAAATGGTGCCACTCATTAAATCATCCAAAACACTAGTATGGAGATATTTAATGGTAAGATTTAAAATTAGATTTCTAGATTTAGAATCTCAATAAAATACCCCAACTACCTAAAAGTTTTTAAAATGAGATATAAAATCAACAGGATTTTTGTATGTGACAGAATTCTGAGCTTCTCGATGTGCTATTGCAAAAATGAAATGAGATCACCTTTGATCAACACTGCATGTGTTGTACTTGAATGAGGACATAGGGAGTTAGTGCATCCAGGACTAAATTTCTAAGGCCAATTAGAAATTTCTAATGCCAATTTCTAATTTTCTTTTCCTGATATAATGTAATAATACTTCCTGTTTCCACAGTGGTCAAATTTTGTAGTGATGTCCCTTCCAATATGACTTTATTATGAAGTGAATATGTCCTCATTTGAACCCAGGTTATTTTTTTTAATTTTATTTATTTATTTATTTTTATTTAATTTATTGAGACAGAGTCTTACTCTGTCACCCAGGCTGGAGTGCAGTGGTGCAAGCTCGGCTCACTGCAGCCTCCACCTCCCGGGTTCAAGCAATTCTCCTGCCTCCACATCCCAAGTAGCTGGGACTACAGGTGCGCACCACCATGCGCGGCTAATTTTTATATTTTTAGTAGAGACGGGGTTTCACCATGTTGGCCAGGCTGGTCTCAAACTCCTGACTTCAGGTGAACCACCCACCTCGGCCTCCCAAAGTGCTGGAATTACAAGCGTGAGCCACCACATCTGGCCTATTTATTTTTATTGAAGTAAAATACACATATAAAATTTACCATCTTTAACATTTTTAAGTGTACAGTTCAGTGGTAATAAATACATTTATATTATTTTCCTCATTAATCTCCAGAATTCTTGAACACTATTTGGACAGTCTAGGTACTGGAAGCCCATCAGTCACAGAGCAACAAACCATGGGGCAGGTAGGAACCCAGTGACCTCATTGGCCCTGATTCACCCCAGGTAACCTCAAGATGTGGAGAACCTGCCTGAGGATATGGCATAGTGCTGGATATCTTGTTCTGACAGTAGTAATTGGGAGGAAGAGGGGAAAGTGGCAGAGTGCCTTGGTTAAAAGTGATGTACATAGACAAAACATTATCTGTCGTTCTGGCTTAAACCAAGGAGCAAATGCAGCCATGTCAATCTGTGTCTGAAGTGGAAGTTGAGAAAACTAAGCTCCCATAAAAACCAAGATTGACATTGGACGAAAAAGAATCAAGAGAACAAGCATTTCTGAGAGTCCCTAATACACACACACACACACACACACACACACCCCTCCTTCATATTCTCCTTTTTTCCTTTTTTTTTTTTCCATTTCGTTTTGAGACAGGGTCTTGCTCTGTCATGCAGGCTGAAGTGCAGTGGCGCCATCATAGCACACTGCAGCCTCAACCTCCTGGGCTCAAAGCGATCCTCCTTCCTCGGCCTTCTGAGTAGCTGGGACTACTGGCACATACAACAATGCCTGGCTAATGTTTGTATTTTTTGTAAAGACAGGGCCTCACTTTGTTGCCCAAGCTGGTCTAAAACCCCTGGCCTCAAGCTATTCTCCTGCCTCGGCCTTCCAAAGTGCTGGGATTATAGTTGTGAGCCACTGCACCTGGCCTCTTCTTTCCATTTGCTATTTCACCCTGAGCTGGGTACTCTTGACCCACAATCGATCTATAACACATTTATACTGCATCTTTCCCTCAAGTGGCCTACCCAGTTCCATTCCGTGTCCCCACGTAGTGAACTAGCTCCTGGTGCAGAGGGGTGAGATAACAGGGCTAAAGGAGGATGGCAGAACAGCGTGGGGGCAGGGGCACAGGTGGGAGTGGTTCTGGGTGCATACCTAGGAAGCATGGTGTCCCCCAACAAACTGCTGTAGGCTGGGTACAAAGTTTTCTATGGTGGAGAACTTTAGGGATTGTGCCTATGTCCTGTGCTGAACTTGACAAGTAGGCAAGTTAAGTTATTTGAGGATGAATAAACTTGACTTTTATTACTGCGCTCACAAAAACTATCTAGAGTGGGGAGAGTGGTCCCTTCTCTGGCTACTTAGCCCCTTGTCCTTCCATGTTCTTCATGGTGACTTTTTGTTTTCTTTCCGAATGGAATCCTCTGTTTTATTTTCTTACTTTACTTATTTATTTTGTTACTTGACAAATACAGATTGTATATTTATGGTGTACAAGTTATAGTGACTTGGTAGTTTCTCTCCTCAGCCATCCCTGACCACAAGGTGGCATTTAGTGGATGGTTAATCATTTGTATCCATTGAAGCTTGTCTTTAAGAATCTTCTGTAACCCCCCAAGACCTGGGGTTGCATGGCCCCTTGCTTTGGAAAAAGCATGCATGGTTCATTGTTTCCTAAATACTATCCTCTCCCTCTCCGCTGCCACTCCCCCACCTTACATGCCCATATACCCTGAACTTCTTCACCTCCTCCACCCCCATATTGTGAACATGAAGCCCAAAGAGACCAGTATGAGAATACAAGTTGAGAATTCTAGGTTCTCTTCCCAACTCTTCCAAGCATCTGGGAACCCAAAGTATTTTCTAAACCACTGTCTTGGCATTTCTATCTATAAATTAAAAATAATAATAATAATAATGACTTGGAATATTGGTAAGATGTCACCAGTGAAGAAACACTGCTAGTTCTTGGAGAATGAAAAAGGCTGTCTGCATGCTATAAGCCACTGTAGCTCTTCTACATAAGCCACAGTTGTTCTTATGTGAGATAATGAAAATCCTCTGGTAAGGTACCTTCAAACTGGAATACATGTTTCCTTAGACATGCTGCCCTGCTTTAGTGCCATCATTCTAATACCTTGCTTCACCACTGGAGGGGTGTAGCCTCTCCCAAACTTTCCTCCCACACCTTGGTCAGCCTCTTGAGCTGCAACACACACCTTGAGAGTTTAGCAAAACATTTTGAATCTTTGGTTCCATCCTTCCCAAAAGTTCTCTTGGCCCACTGTTTTTCAGGAACCTTAGCTTATATGGATATATGGATAGCTCACTTTATGCAACAGATGTGTTTTTGGGAGTGGACAATACATTTTTTGTATGTGTATGGAATTCTGTGTTACACATATAAGAGAAGCTCACTGTATCTACAACCTATTTATGTTATTTTATTTTTTTTGAAGCAGCATCTCACTATATCACCCAGGCTGGTCTCGAGCTCATGCTCAAGCTCAAGTGATCCTTCTGTCTCAGCCTCCTGAGTAGCTGGGATTACAGGTGTGAGCCATCACCCCCAGCTTCAACAACCTGTGTGGTGAATTATTTTATAAATCAAAGTATCCAATACATTTCTATTTCGAAGAGTAGGTTTTCTTAAAACAAGGCACACCTCCATACCCCATGTCTTTTTGCCATTTAACAAGGACCATCTTAGGCAGTGTGGTCTCACCTTATTGAAACTCAGTAGTGATTAGCTCTCAGGATGCCTGCCTACCTCTTCTGGGCAGATCCTACTCATTCCAGTTTCCTCCCACTTAAACAAACAGAATGTGTTGCTGTGCTTTCTCACCACAAGGCTGGCTCCAGCCTCTTCCACAGCTCACTTCAAACTGACCTCTCCTGCTAAGCCGGTCCCTCCTGAGTCTCCGCAGCCTGCAGCAGGTCCCAAGGTCCAGATTCTCTGGGCCTTGCTGAGAAACATCTGTCAAAGCTGTGTTGAGCCCTGAAAATCAACTCACACCTGGACAAGGTGGCAGCACTTCTCAGGAATGCAGCTGTACCTCTCTGTCGCTACATTTTAGTAGTTAGGACTGCAACGGGCAGAGTTCCTTTTGTTGTTCAGGGTTTCTGTGGGCAGCAGCCTGTATCACTCATTCTCACAGTAAGTACGCCAGAGTGCTGCAGCCCAACACTGTAATAAAGCACAGAACACATGATGATAGCTCTTAGCCAGGCCAAGCCTGCACTCTGAAAAGTGCCACTTCCAAGAAGAGGGTGAGAAGGCCCTCCAAACTCAGGAGCCTGGGAGCGGTAGGACAAAACACGACCTGCACTGGCTCCATCTTCAGTTGGGGGACCTGGCACAGGAAGGCCAGAAAGAGTTTATTGTCTATGGAAACCATGGAAATCCATTATCCCACCCTCACCCCACCACTTCCAAGTAATTCAATCCCTGACATTAAATGTGCACTGACTCCCTAGGGTAGAAAAGCACAAACTTACTCTATGTATATTTTCATTGGTTTGTGTGACAGGCCGAATAATGGTCCTCCAAAAACATCCGTGTCCTAATCCCTGGAACCTGTTACATTACATTACATGAGAAAAGAGACTTTGCAGACATGATTAAATTAAGGACCTTGAGAGGAGGGGATGAGCTTGGACTACCCAGGTGGGCCCAATGTAATCACAAAGGTCCTTAAAATTGGAGAATTTTCCCAGCTGTGGTCAGAGGGAGGCTTGGCTGCAGAATAGTGAGAGAGATGCAATGTTGCTGGCTTTGAAGATGCAGTGGTGTTTGACTCCTTTGAGCCAAGGAGTGAGGAAACAGTAAGGAAACAGATTCAGTCCCAGAGCCTTAAGAAGGAACGCAGCCCTGGCAACATCTGGATTTCAGCCTAGTGAGACCTGTTTTGGCCTTCTGACCTCCAGAACTGTAAGCTCTTAAATGTGTATTGTTTATGCCACTAAATCTGTAGTAATTTTTTGGCCACGATAGTTTGGAATTACAGTTTGTTAAATTTTTTTGCCACAATTTATCTTACTTGAATGCTGTGAGTGCCTTAAACACATTTCTGTCTCCCAGAGGATTTCTGGAAACAAATGATTCCTTTGCCTTTAATTTTTTTCCTTCGGCATGTAGGCTGAGGCCTTCCTTATTCTATCCATTAAAAGGCTCTAGCAGTATTATCTCAGCATACACCCCTGACGAGAACAAGCCACACAGGATGCTACATTTTCTCAGTAAGGGCGGGTGCGGGGGCAGTGAATGCATTAACCAAAGACACACTCCAGGGAAGAAGAATGAAAGGAAGATGTTTTGACCAGCTTGACTGTGGCACTTCATCCCTGGAGTTGTTCCCTAGAGTCTAAATTGCCGCTGACTGGGCAGTTTTTCTTCTAAAAGCTTCAGGATGGCTGAGTGTGCCGGCCGGGGAGGAAGGCCCTAGGGAAGAAGACAATAGCTGTGAGAGAATCACAGATCTCGCCCCTACCACTCCCTCCCCAACAATGAAAAGTTCAGAAAACAACCAAATGTGTGCCTCACAAAAATGCCTAGTCAAGCAGTTGTTTCACTTCTGCCTGTTGAACATTTGGGTCGCCCGATGCAAATGTTAAAGCTGTGTTCAAACCAGAAAAAATAAAAATAATAAGCTGTCAGAATAATTACTAAGAACATGCAAGGATTCTACAAAGTAAACTGCAGCCTGCAAAAAAGAGAATTGCATGTTAGCTAATTGTTAATTTTAGCGATCGCAGTGGCTAATTACCGTGGCACACATTGACTATTAGCTTGACGCCCTAGCACCTGCTTTCTCCAATGAACAGATTTCTTCATCGCTAGCACAGGAGCAAAATGTGTAATTATTGGCCATCATCGGGGCGATTTTTCAGTGATTCTTTTGTGCAATGTGAATAAAGCATAATGACATATTTTATTAGAGGGCAAATAGCTGTTTGTTAATGGAAATGATTTGAAATCCAAAAAACTAGAAGCTAGGAGCATGTTTTCGGTATCAGCGTGAATTCAAATGTATTTTCTTTTAACTCTTTATAAAAGGAGCATAGAAATCAAATCTAAACTGAGCATAATATATTTAATGATATGTACAAACACAGCATTGATTAATTACCTCAAATGCTTTCAGTAGTACACCATTTATTTTGTTTCAGTCATGTGTTAAATTTTAGTATTTCATATTTAAATCCTTATTTCTTGGTCCGAGAGTCTTGGCGAAGCTGGCCTGCGTCACACCTCATTTCCTGAAGAACTCTCTTTTTATTGGTGTATGTGACACTTGCCGAGAGTGCTGTATAAATCCAGGCTTCACCACTTCCAGAGCTAGGCATGCCAGCATCACCCTGAAGAGAAAAGCATGGATTAGGTTATCAACACCCTACTTACTGTCAGTCAAGGGGTGGAGTGTACATTGTCAATAGGGTGCCCCAAGGACAGTACCGGAATTCTTGCAGCCTTGGAAATAACATTCTTTTCCTTTTCATGACAAAATTAGTAGATCATTGCTACAAGATGCTATAAAAGCATAAAAGCAGTATCTGTTTTCACTGATAGCATATATGATCACATACGAGAGAGAGAGAGAGAGAGAATATGTCAAATTGGAAACTGAAGTTTCATCCACAAAGATACAGTATAGGAAATAGGGTCTTTCCTTTCACCTCTGTTCGTAACCTGGCTCTCAGACTTCTGTCTACCTCCATTTTCTTTTTTTCTTCCCAATCTTTGTATTTTCATAATCCATATTACATTAATAATAGAATAATAGTTCTAAATATGGTGCTATGAAGCTTAAGTCTAAAGTTCTCTGGAACTCTCAAAAAAACTTTTGAGGATGAATTAATGAAGAAATAATACTAACTGATCAACATATCTCTGTTTTGATCAAGCTCAGGGAAAAAACTGGTTTGAAGAGAGTGTTTAATTTCACTGCATATTTAGGCCTTATTTGTATTTCTAACTCTGAACACTCCATACTGAATTCCTCCTAAGCCATGACACAAGAAAACGCGCCTCTTGTTCTCAGGAAAGATTAAAGGGCTGCACTTGGGATGTGTTTGCCGAGCTTTCGTCACTTCGTTCCACTCTTGGGTTTGGTTATGAAAGTTGTGTATTTTCAAAGGTCATTGAAAGGCAACCACCTCTGTTTTCTGAGCATGGGGAACTTGCTCCTAATGGCCACGCTTATTGTTTTATTGCCACTGTTTACAAACAGGGAGAAACTCCCTTGAATGGGCACTTCCTTTTTTACCACTGGCTTCCCCACTATTTTAAGATGTAGATAAGTTCAGTATTCAGGTTCACTGTTTGACCCATTAAACTGGTATTGAGGTATAATTTGTGTGTTTTCCCAGTACCCTTGCACTTAGAATGGGGTTCATTTCCACACGTTTGAATAAATTTATCCAGTTCAGTGAACCTGTTGTGAAGC
This sequence comes from Macaca nemestrina, assembly GCF_043159975.1. Lineage (NCBI taxonomy): Eukaryota > Metazoa > Chordata > Mammalia > Primates > Cercopithecidae > Macaca > Macaca nemestrina. The sequence goes on along the minus strand of NC_092131.1, from coordinate 71,698,666 downwards.
TCAGCAAAACTCAGTAGGTGGCTTTAAAGTCCTGTAATTAGCCCATTATAGAAAATCTGTACTTTAGATTTTTGCACATTGGTTAATAAGCATAACATGCTTCATATATAAATAACATTACATTAAATGATGTAATATAAAGGAATTAAAGGCCAATGGAGTTAAACAAAATACTTAAAAGAGACCTCAAATTAGCATGTTTAATTCCAACTCACTGCACAGGAAAAGCTGCTTGCCCTTACTGTACCAGTTGCACACCAGCTAACAATAACATGGGCTGTGCCCACAGTGACCAGCTCTCTCTACAACCAACCTGTCTTCTGTCAGCTCTGTGAGCTAGGGATGGACTTACCTTTACCTCATTTCCTTTCATTTCTGATCATGGACAAGGAGGTGAGCTGAAGGGGTAGAAGAAAATAAAAGAAAAAGTCCCGCCATGACTTTTTCGTGATGCTTGCCTGAGCACTTCCTCTGATTCACAGAGGTAGATGGGCCTAGCCAGGCACTTCCTTCCTCTGCTTGCTTTTCTCACGCAAGTCAGCTTGGCAATCATTTCAGAATGAATTGCTGTGCAAATGTCACGTATGCACGAACTTACCTTTAGGGTTTTAAACATTGTATTAGAAATTTTACCCTCGGTGGGGCGCGGTGGCTCAAGCCTGTAATCCCAGCACTTTGGGAGGCCGAGACGGGTGGATCACGAGGTCAGGAGATGGACACCACCCTGGCTAACACGGTGAAACCCCGTCTCTACTAAAAAAAAAATACAAAAAACTAGCCGGGCGAGGTGGCGGGTACCTCTAGTCCCAGCTAGTCGGGAGGCTGAGGCAGGAGAATGGCGTAAACCCGGAAGGCGGAGCTTGCAGTGAGCTGAGATCCGGCCACTGCACTCCAGCCTGGGCGACAGAGCGAAACTCCGTCTCAAAAAAAAAAAAAAAAAAAAAGAAAGAAATGTTACCCTCAAACAACCCTGTGGAATAATGCCTCACTCTGGCCTATTTGAAAAGGTGTTTTCATCTCTTTATGGAATGGAGTTATAGTTTCATTCAAATAGTTCCCAAATATGGTATAACAGTAAAGTTAACATGTTCCTATGAATCCAAGAATAAGTGAACATATAGAAGAAGTTGCACTATAGTTATGTAACCAATAACAGAAAAATGGTTGGACTACAACTCACTCTACACTAGAATGTAAGCTCTATGAAGCCAGGAGCATTGGTGGTTATATTTCCTTTTGTATTCGCCTCACTCAAAACCATTCATTCATTCATTCATTCATCAACTATTTATGGAGTACCTACTGTACCAAGCACTACAGCAGACTTTGGAGATACAATGGTAAATAAACTTAACCCTATCCCAAATAAAAGAACTTGACCAGTTGGCCAAAAATCAACACACAAAATCAGTAAGTGATCAATTTATTGAATCACTAATTTGTCAAAGTTACCAAATGCAATGATTTACCAAAAACATGTTTCTTTTAACTATGTCTAAAATTTGCAACAATTTGTATAGGATTGTTTTAGTTGACCAGTTGTTATTTGCTTTCTTTAGCAACATTTTAAGGAATAGTTTATTTGTCAAAACTAAGAATAGTTTCTTATGAATAAATTTTATTTATTTTTATTTATTTTTTATTTCTTATGAAATTATTTTATTATATATTTAATCGACAGATAATATACGTGTTTTTAAGTGGTATAATGTGATATTTTGCTATATGTTTGTATTGTGGAATGACTAAATCAAGCTAATTATCATACCCATCACCTCACATACTTATCATTTTTGTGGTGATAACTTTTAAAGTCCAATCTTTAAGCAGTTGTGGAAGATACAATGCATTATTATTAACTACAGCCACAGTTCTGTGTAATTAGATCACTGAAGCTTATTCCTCCTATCTCGCTGAAACTTTGTACCCTGTGATCAACGTCTCCCCTTTTCCTATCCACCTCACTCCTCTGGGCTCTGATAACTAACATTTTACTCTCTACTCCTATGAGTTGAATATATTTTATAGTCATAAAATATTTTATATTTTTACCCAAAATTATAATTATTTTCTCTAGAAATATTCAGCCTTAAATAGATTTCTTTTTAAAGTCATTTACAGTTTTGTCAACTACTTAGCACTTATACGGTTATTTTCTGTTAATTTTAATTAATATTTTTAAATTTTTAATTTTAATTGCTGAGAGTGATAGTGGCCTTAGTATATGATATTATTGCTTCATTGTTTCCTGGTTCTTTCTCATTTTGCTTATCTTTTAGGATTTTTAGGATTTTAAACCAATCTTTTAAAATCTTTTTTTGGTTTTTGCAAGTTTAGAGTTATGGTAATATATAAAGCAAATTTGAGGTTTTATCATTCATTTCATTATGCCAATTCCTGTGATTCTCCTGACTTCTTTTATGCATTTTAAACATGTGTGCCCTTTCATTTCAAATATTTTGGTGCATTAAAACCAGGTAAAAATATCTCAATTTCTCCTTGTTAGAAAATAAAAACTGAGCATTTCATCTTCAGCTTCTACTTCTTTTCTAATTTTTTCAAATTATAACAATGATTAATATGCTTTTCATAATTGTTCAGTGGCTGGTGGACTTAATTTTAGCCTGTAGCAATTAAAATTTTAAATTTCAGCATGACACATGGAATGAGATTGTTTCAATAGACTTAGAGTTTTTCCCTATCTTTTTAAATGTAATTTACAATTTCTCTTCTAGCACTTTTATATTTTTTCACCAAGCCTTGATTTTATATTACTAATAATTAATACCCTAAATCTCTGCAATTCACATTGATTTAGTTGCTCTGAATCATTCTTTAGTAATTTAATGCTTAGGGAAATAAATATCAGAATTGGGATACTAATCTTGAGTACACTTTTTAGTACTGATTTCTAAATACACTTTCCTGAACTATTAAATATGTACTCTAAAAGGCTAAACCATTTTATCACTCTTAGCTGTTAACAAATGAACCTCTTTAAAATGATATTATGAAGGCAAAATTAAAACCAGTCAACTAAACCTTCACAGAAACCGTCAAAGGCTGTTAAAACATTCTATCCAATACAGTTTGGTGTTTAATTTATAAACAGAAAAATAATCTACTCTGTTAAACTGGTGCCTTGCTAAATGTGGCAAAGTGTTATTTAGAAAACTGTATTTTAGCAAATTCTTTTTAAGTGACTTGGAGTTAAAAATAACGTGATCCCTGCCCTCATGGAGTTTACAAGCAGTGGGGAGAAGGGCATTAACTCAGGAATCACATTTGAGAGGTTTATGATGCCATCAGGGCACAGCCTGGTGGAACTGACCTCATTAGGAAGGGCAGACCTAAAGGAGTAAAGTTAACTGGGTAAAGCTGGAAGATAGGAAGAAAGAGAAGCTTAAGCAAGGCCCAGGTACTAAAACATAGTGCAAACAAAAGAAGTTCTCTACAACTGCAGAATGAATGAATGATTGGTTGTCAGAGACTTAAGATACTCTGAGTACTCCTTCACAAGACAGTCCTCCTTGAAGTTAAGGGGTGCTGCCTCATTCAGAGTGTGCCTGGAAGCCTGCCCAGCCAAGACCAGCAGGGGACACATGAGAGTATCATCTCACCCACCCTCAGTCCTGCCTAAAACTTTTCCTACAAGTAGACATTGAAGGAATGTAGGAAACTTTGGGGCAGTAGCCACAGACATGGTCAACCACTGCTAGCTCTTCAAAAACGAGCATTCCTGGAGAATAATATAATTAATTAGGCTTTATAGCCTGGCATGGTGGCATGGACCTGTAGTCCCAGCTACTTTGGAAGTTGAAGCAGGAAGATCCCTTGAGGCCAGGAGGTCTAGGCTGCAGTGAGCTATGATCCCTCCACTGCACTCCAACCTGGGTGACAGAGTGAAACCTCATCTCTAAATAAATAAATAAATAAATAAATAAATAAATAGGCTTCACCTTAGTCCCACAGAATGTCAGCTCTCCAAGGACTCACCAGCTCCAGGGTTGTTTTCTCAGCATTTACCTCTCTGATAAGGGACATGAGAATCTCTTTGCGTGTTGTCCATAACAGAGTCCAGGAACCCACCTCAAACCCACAGAATCAGAATTTTAGGGGATAGGAACTGGGTAAATGCCTTTTAACAAATTCCCCAGGTTATTTTGCTCCCTCAATTTTGAGAACTGCTAGTATAAATGCTAAATAAATAAAACTTGAAGAGAATATTGTGTCAGGGTTTACCAGCTGGGGTCTGACCTATTTCTTTGAGAGAATTGTTCAGTTTCACTCCCTCCCACATATTGGAAAATGTGTTTTGGGGCAAAGGTCGTCACTGTTTTCGCTTCCTCCCCCTACCTGCTCTAAGTATTAAGTATTATCTCCTAATACCTAGAAGTCCTCTCCAGGAGCTGAGTTCTGGGCTCCGTGGGTCAGCATGGATCTACCTTGGCCACACCAGGGTTTGGAGTATCCTGGGCCTCAGGTGGTTCAGAGCCATAGCTGGGCTAGGGGGTCTAGGGAGTCCCCTCCTACACACCTGGGCCCTCCTTTCTGGTGTAAACCCATTTCTTGCTCATCTGGGTGACTGTGCTGTCCCTCAGGCATGGAGAGAAATGTCTGTGCCTTCATTCTTTGTGGGCTATGGAACCACCCCCCGCAGCTGGTTCGTCTCCTTTTGTTTCCTAACTGCCCCTCCCACACAACTCACCCTTCACAGAATTAAGTAAACATGAGATTTTGTGACAATTGTTTTTCATTGAAAATGGTGTTGTTTTCCTGGTTTCCTCATGTGTTATTGCCCATAAGCCACTGGAGTTGGTGAAAATTTTGAAACCAGAGAGAAGGAAGAGTAAGGACTAAGAGCTTAGATTCTGGGTTTGCACAGACCTGTGGCCTGCACTGCTCTCTCCCAGAGTCGCCATAGAACTTGGGAAAGCCATCCAACCTCTGGGCTCAGTTTACTCACCAGTCACGTGTGAGGAAGAATAATCTCTCCCTCCTGTGACTGTTGTGAGTACCATGTGAGACATTTTTTGTAAAGTCCTGCCACATAACCCTCAAACACTGTTAGGTAACTTTTACTATTTTTTTTTTAATAAATGATATTTTCTGCCAGATGACCAGAATGCAAATAAACATTCATGAAAGAAGCTAGGGTTTGTTAGGGTTTGTCTGCCTTCAACAAACCATGGGGAGAGACTGCCACAATGTCACCCCATATTGTACACCAATTTTGTTTTGCCATAGGAAGAGGGGCACTTTAGAACCTGACCATTTCTCGAGGAAAGGAGCGTAACAGAAGCACAATTGAAACTTTCAGACTCTAACCAGCATGAAAAACCAGATTCTATAAAGCATAATCATCAGGAATGAATTGAAAAATGTTCAGATTTATTTTGTTGTTATTTAATATATAGAAATTGCTGCTTAAAATGTTTAAAATTTTGAGGGAAGGAAAAGCCAAGTCTAGAAAGGTCTTCAGAGCCTAGAACTCTAGTCCAATGGGAAGACCATTTGATAAGCCTCCTCTAGAAATGTTTTCAGAGCCTAGAACACTAGTCCAATGGGAAGACCATTTGATAAGCCTCATCTGCACACCTCCACAGCCTCCCTTCTGAAATATGCACCACAAACTTGTTCTGATCTCTTTCCAGAAATCTCACCTCCGAGAAGTGACCAGAAAGCCAAAAGTAAGAGAAATGTGATTTTCCCCTTAAGACAATGAAGTGACAAAATCCCTATCTAGATACCATGCAGAAATTCAGGATGTTAATTTCAGAGATTCACAGCCCTTTGTAGTAGCCTGTGGTTGTTTGGTAAACATTTAAAAAATACTTTAATCACAGGATGCATACGCTATACAAAAGAAGATTGATTTCCTCCAATGGTACCATCTCTCAATAATCCAGGATTAAAACAGAATAAATTGTATTTCTTGATTGTATGTGAATGAGCTCTCACTTTGATGTATAATAGTTTGTGGGTGTGATTTATTTTCTGATAATTACATCTCAACTGCTACCTCTTGCTTGTATTGAGAATAAACAGGTATCTAAATTGTGGCAGAGGCACAACCTCAACTCTTCATTCACTTAACTAGATTTCACTGAGCACTTACTATGTGCCAGGACTCAGGCACTGGGGATACAGAAATAAATAAGAGCTTGGCCTTGCCCTCACATGGTACATAGTCTAGTGATAGAGACAGACTGTTTTCAGATTATTATAATACAATGAGATATGTATTCACAAAAGTGGGTGATTCCCTGGAACTTATTTTTGACAGCCTTGCCATAATTTTACGATTTTTCTATCCATTAGGCACTTTTATCTCATTTAATCTAATTTAACCATGTGAAACAAGTATTATTGTCTCCAGTTTATAGCTGGGGAAACTAAGGCTTAGCAAGATATATAGCTTGTTCAAGGTCACAGAGGTCCATCTCTGTGACATTCATGATTGAGGGCTGGTTGAAAATAACTGTTAATCTATGTTTTGAATTGCTTGCACAGCAGCTCTGTATCAAAAGGTTCCAGCTGAGTTTGTCTTTGGTCCAGATAAATCCAAAGCACCGGAAATTGCCTGCTATCTGAAAACTTATGAGAATATTAGAAAAGCTCAATGCTGTATTCTAGAGACTGGATAAAGTCATTCCTGGCATGTTTGTATTTCCTTGGTTGTTTGGAGCTTTTCACCATATGTGATAATGGATCCCATTAAATTTTACCAATTTATTCATTCAAGAAGTATTTTGTATACACTCACAAAGTATAAGGCACTGGAATTTGTGCAGACTTGAATCCTACTCCCAGGAACCCAGTAGTCAAGCAGGGGAGTTATCAAGTGTACATAAATACAAGAGGAAGAAAGGTAAATTGCTCTTCTGGTTTAGGAGAGGAATTCCTTCCAACTAGGACAGTAGAGAGAGCTTAATGGGGGAGAGAACATTTGACCTAGGTGTTGAAAGAGAGAAGAAACTGGACAACCATGGGTGGGAATGAAGAGAACACTCCCGGAGTGGAGATCCCTCCTAAGGGAAGGCAGGATGAGGAGAGCAAGAAGCAACAGGGGAAATGGTGAGCCATTCAATTTGGGTAAACTGCAATAAAGCCCTTTCCTAGAGTTTCCTTGGTACAGAAAAAGTAAGGTTCTTTTTTGAAGTAGACACTCAAAGCAGGAAGCACTCCCTATATAGGTATTCTGCTCAACTTTTGAAAAAGAAAGGTTATACCCAAGTAAATGTTCCAGGTGAGAATACTGTCATCCAATTTTATAGCAACAATGTAAAACTTTCAATGATACTGAGAATAATAGCTTAATGTACAACCAATTTTCACTACTTGTACCATCCCTTTTTAAAATGAACTATCCTTAAAATCACCTGCTTACCTCTCAGGATATGTTAAAGAGCTATTAGGTGACCAAAATGACCTGAAGTATCTTGAAAAGAGTTATATGGCTCACACTTGTAATCCCAGAGCTTTGGGAGGCCATCGTGGATACATCTCTTGAGCCCAGGAGTTTGATACCAGCCTGGCCAAGATGGTGAAACCCTGTCTCTACAAAAAATACAAATATTACCGGGCGTGCACATGCCTCTAGTCCCAGCCACTCTAAAGGTGTGTGCATGCCATGAGGCTGAAGTGGGAGGATCTCTTGAGACCAGAATGTCAAGGCTGCAGTGAGCCATGATCATGCCACTGTACTCCAGCCTGGGCCACAGGGTGAGACCCTGTCTCAAAGAAAAAGAAAAAAAAAAAAAGAATTATCCAAGGCATTTTTTCTTAACAGCAGCAATATGAAAACACAGTTAACATTTCTTTCTGTATTTTAACGTACCAATATCTTTACCCATACAGTTATCTATATTGCACTTACCTATACCTCACAAATATGTGGAGGAAATTTTGCTCTTAGTCCTCTACATTCTTCTCCTTTGGAAAGTTTCATGAGGAACATTTCAGAAAGGAATAATTAGAAAGAAAAATGTTATATCTCATGTTCTCTAATTTCACATATATAATTTTAAAAATTAAATTTATTCTTGTAGTCAACTACCTGAGTCTACTATAAATCACTTCAAATGTTAAAAATATGATTGATTGTGACTTGGTGTTTGCCCCATTGGAAAAAAATCTTGAGGCATTAAAGTGGGACAGAAATCATATACAATTCTTTCTGGCCAGTGGCTATGCAATTTTCTGAAGATTTTGAGCATGATCATTAGGCAAAGACAGTAATATAATGGCCCAGCACCCTCCCTGAGGCCTGATGTGAAGTCCAGTTGATAAGCCTTGCTTATTGAGCAATGAAGGATTGGTGTCTGCTTACTATGTGAGAACCTCACTTTACCCAGATTAAATTAACAGTGACTAATTGGGGTTATTTCCAATTTTGTAGAAACACAGGTTGGATTTAACAGATGAGTTTCATCATTTGATAATCGGTGACTTCATTATAGCATTTGGCAGAGGAATTTTTGGCACCACTCAATTGTAGAAAGAAAAGTAGTCTGAGTAAAAAGTTGTATATGCTTAGCTTTTAAGTAAAATGAAAATTAAGATAGACAAATTAATTTTGTGAAAAAAACTAAAAATGTAAGTTTAGAGATAAAAATAATTCTTGGGCTAGAAAAGTTGCCTAGGGAATTTTTTTAAATTCTTGAAATTTAAGATATGATGCAGAATATGTGAAATTAGAATATGTAAGTAGAATGTGTGAGGGACTGGAATAAGAAGAAAGAATTTGAAAATGTAGAAACAAAAAACACAAGAAACTGACTGAAGTGATTACATCTTGTAGGAGAACTGCGGACTGGTAGAACTAGGGACTAGTGGTAGCCAGTGGGCAAAAGGGACTTTTAAAAAACTGTTTGAATAGTTCATCTTTAAATTATTTTAAATTAAAAATAACTTTCAAGGCGGTAGTCAAATGTTCCTGGTATTTGTAGGTTTGCCTTTTAAATTCTTATTTACTATGTGCTTATCTAAAATCAATTTTCAGAAGTTGTTGGATTATAAATGATAAATGAAAAATTAAATACACAAAACCTTGTAAGAAGGCTATTAGAGTAGGGTGGGCTGAGGGGGATTTTTTAAAAAGTATTTCTTTGCTCTAAATTTTTTACTCTCCCCTTTTTTTTTATTCCACATTCTAAGCCTCATAAAATCTCTCTGCAGATTTCATAATTTCAGTTTTACCCAACTCATCTACCTTGTAATTATGAATATATGGACATAATTAACTGAATCACTTTGAGAGAGAAAAAAATACCCTACTTAAGGCTAATTAGATGGATCATGAATGCCTGGAAGACTGCATTTCAATAAGGTGAAAAACTTTTGATAAAAATTTAATGAAGTTTCCAATTGACCACAGAGAATATTGATAAGTATTCACTCCATGCAGATTATTAAATTGTATTGATTTAGGATCCCAAACTCTAAACACTGCTGTTGCCTCCAAAGGAGACCTGATTGCACTTACATGTCACATTCATAAAAAACATGGTGCACTAATTGGGAGTCTCCCGCCATCTGCACACTTGCTTCCAGGCACACATGAAATGATCAATGGGAAAGCAGGTCAATCCAGGCAGACTGTGAGTGAAATTAAAATAATAAAATGTCTAAACATTTAACTGCAAATAGGAAATCTTTATACCCACCCACACCCTATTCTGTAGCATAAAGCTAAGGCACAATTATTCATATACCTCAAGTAATTTGCAGGCTCCATACAAAATCTCATTTAAAATAAGAAATTGCTATTTCTGCACATTTATTCTACCAAATGCCAGCTAATTGCTGCAATGGCCATTATAAAGAATAATTTTCGCTTAGTGAAAAAAAAAAGGAATGAAGAGAACATTTTCTGGTTTTGTTCCACTGCGAAGGCTCTATTCAGTGAATACTGAATGCACAGCGTTTCACTGCTACATTTATTATGCTGAGAGGTCAAGTATTACACAGCATCTTGTATTACGCTTTGCATGCTAAGTATTTCACTTCACAAATTGACCCTCCGGTGTACTTACTACATAATGCTTTAAAAACCCAGCTAAAACGCAGGACAATTAGCAATACTTTCACTCCCAGTTAACAATGGGAACACCAATGTAGGTGATTGCATTTACAGTGTAGCTTTTTTCACAAAACATTTTTGACACATTAAGGTGCTTTGGAATTGTGCAGTACCAGTCCTCTCTTGTGAATGGCTTTCCAGCATTTGCAGAGAGAAACAGTTACTGTATGTTAGAGCTTAATTGAAAAGAATTCAGTCACGGCCTATGAAGCACCAATTAGGAAGATATTATATCATAAAAAGCTGTAATATCCATTTTCAGACTTGTGCATCAGCCAATACAAAGTAGGACACAATTAAAAAGGTATACAGTTTAAACTCTTGAAACTGTTAAATTTAATTAGGAGTTCAGTATGAGAAAAAAAAAAAAAAGTGTTGTTGGGGCGGTGCACGGTGATGGTGGCAGAGAAAAGGAAGTTCTCTGTAGGGCTGGAAGACCAGCAGGCATTAGCAGCCCAGGAGGACTACATAAGTTGGTCCTTCCGTAAACCACCTTTAGTTAATGTGTGGGGTGTTTACTTTGCCCAGCGACTAGTTTCTGAGGTCAGATGAATATTCATGCAAGTTAGAAAGCGCTGCTTTCCAGTAATTCTGATGTCTGCTGACATCTGAGAGGGAGAGAGTGCAGAACCTGCTCTGGAGCAGGGAAGAGAGAGCATGATATTGAAGATCTCTTGCCTACACAGTTCAAACACAATTAAAAGGGAGTTAAGTGCATTGCTTTTCATGAAGAAAGACAGAGATAATTGTGAAATAAAATGGACATGGCCAGATTGGTGTAAGTGTCTTTGCAAGCTTGGCTGTGAACGTAATATTTAAATACTGGAACCTGCATGAAATCCCACTTTGAGGTGACAGCCGGCAGGTAATTATCAGTAAAACAACATTATCAAAGTTCTCGTGCATAGCATGTTTGACTGACTGGAGTGCTTCTCCTTACAAATCCTGCTAATATCCATTTCAATCTGCTTTAATATGTTCACAAGTTGAGGCTTATTTTGAATTCCACTGGGTAAATGAGGACAGCACACTTTGAATTTACATACTATACACATTCCTTACATTTATAAAGGGTTTCCAGAGTATTTTTAAAGGAAACTGCTAACCCAGAATAAAAAAAAAATGCCTCCACTATAACTAGAATGAAAATAAAATGTTCACTTATCTATTCTATTTATTCCATTTGAAGTTATATGACAGATCTATAAAACAATCTGTATTTTGTTTGAAAAAGAAAAAGTTATTTTAATAATTTACCAGTAATAATGCAATTTTCTAAGGGGATTTTTAAAAAAACGTCTGTGTTTGAAAAATGTCATTGGAAAAGTTCTCATTTCTGATCTGAGGTCTCTTTTCAGTCTATAAGTTTACTCCAGGCCTTTTTAAATGTCTGCCTCTTTCCAGTCCAACAAAGAAACAGAGCTGAAGTGATATTTTATTGATGAGATAAATCTGAGTTTTGGGTGCTTTAAAACCAGATACTTCATGTCCCTTTCTTTCTCAGCCAACTCCTCATGACCTTTAAAATATGAAACAGAAAGACGTATCTCATTGAAGATCCTAGGATGCCCCACTCTCAAACCCACTGTCAGTGCCAGATAATTCAGAAGACACAATCATTACCTTGGCACACTATCTGACACTCACCTTCGGTTTCCAATGCGTTACATTAATTTAGGATATTAATAAAATTGTGATAGGTACCATGGAAATCTGCAGGAAGATTACATCAAACTGTAAAGGCTGTTTTTGTTTCATTGGTTGAACATAAAACAAGAGGCATATTTGTACTGGGAAACTCTGCCTTTGAAAACTGGGTCAGTTAGCAGACCCTAAGGTGGGAGTGGCATGAAGATGTTTTTTCTTTTAATGAAAATGGAGCCAGATGATGAATGTGATTAACATAAGCGGGATTTCAAGGGATATGAATGTGAAAGGTTTTAGATAATGCTCAAGCAATTGCATAAGAAATTATACATTGAACAATCTAGATTCTAGACCTTTCGGTCCAATCCCTTTTTTGTTATCCTTCTTCCTAAATGAACAAAATGAGGGAGGGTCAGTTTGCAACTTTAAAAAGCAATTCAGTAGCTTGTTGTATTAAGATTCTTCCTAGGCAACAAGATATTTTGCAACTGTTTTCCTAAGTTCATTTCTGACTAATGGTATTTCTGGGATTCTCACCCTATGAGGGGGCCAAGAGAATTAATTAGCCTGTGTGGTCTGTAATTGATTTGATGATGAAAATTGCTGCTGAGGTATCAAAGACCTGTTTTTATTCTTTTCTGCAGGAAGAGAAATGTCTCTTCCTCCACTGACTGGTTCTATCAAAACAATACCAAATGGCTTAGTTATCAGTACCCTACTTTTCCCTCCATTGTAGCATTTTGTCTTCTTTATACCTAGAGCTCACTATACCCAACTGCTGAAGAAACGCAATAGTCCTCCCTTATTCTGGGCTTAGCTTTTTGCAGTTTCAGTTACCCATAATCAACCATGGTCCAAAAATATTAAATGGAAAATTCCAGAAATAAATAATTTATAAGTTTTAAGTTGTGAGCCATTCTGGGTGATATGATGAAATCTTGTATTTTCCTGCTTGGGACATGAATCATCCCTTTTACACGCTATCCACATTGTATAAGCTACCTGCCTGTTAGTCACTTAGTCAACTGGGTTATCAGACAGAAAAAGCATAGTATATGTAGGGCTTAGTGCTATCTGTGGTTTCAAGCATCCGCTGGAGGTTTTAGAACCTATTCCCCATAGATAAGGGGGGAGCACTGTAATCAAATTTTTTTTTCTTGGTAATTAGGGGTGTTTATTATCCTTGTCAGGCTTTTTTTTTTTTAATTTATTTATTATTATTATACTTTAAGTTGTAGGGTACATGTGCATAACTTGCAGGTTTGTTACATATGTATACTTGTGCCATGTTGCTGTGCTGCACCCATCAACTCGTCATTTACATCAGGTATAACTCCCAATGCAATCTCTCCCCCCTCCCCCCTCCCCATGATAGGCCCCGGTGTGTGATGTTCCCCTTCCTGAGTCCGAGTGATCTCATTGTTCAGTTCCCACCTATGAGTGAGAACATGCGGTGTTTGATTTTCTGTTCTTGTGATAGTTTGCTAAGAATGATGGATTCCAGCTGCATCCAAGTCCCTACAAAGGACTCAAACTCATCCCCAGGGGTCACCTATTCCTATGCAACTCTGAACCAATAGAAAATGCAAACAGGTGAGGTGAACTATGTGGGTGTAAGACAGTAAAGGGTAGGGCCGGGTGTGGTGGCTCACACCTATAATCCCAACACTTTGGGAGGCCAAGGCGGGTGGATCACGAGGTCGAGAGATCGAGACCATACTGGCCAACATGGTGAAACCCCATCTATACTAAAAATACAAAAAATTAGCCAGGCATGGTGACTCGTGCCTGTAGTCCCAGCTACTCAGAAGGCTGAAGCAGGAGGATCGCTTGAACCTGGGGGGTGGAGGTTGCAGTGACCTGAGATCATGCCACTGCACTCTAGCCTGGTGGAAGAGCAAGATTCCATCTCAAAAAAAAAAAAAAAAAAAAAAAAAAGCAGGGGGTACAGGGTGCGGGGTAGGGAAACTCTGGTGAACTAGACAATGCAGTTACTTGGCTCCAGAGATTTTGGTCATGCAGAAATGTGATTTTAGGGTTGTAAGATCTTAGAGTTTTTTCAAGAGAAGCCAGAAGTAAGTGTGTGTGTGAGAGTGTGTGTGAGTGTGAATGTGTGTGTGTGTGTGTGCGCTTCTCTGATTTTTAAAATACTGCCGTCAAAATAAAACATGTATGGTCCAGATTTGGCCCACAGGCTACTAGTTTGCAATTCCTAATATAAATCATTATCTTCAAATGTGTTTTAAGTTTCCTTCCTTATATTCATGGACTTTCATTTTAGCAAGGTGAAGTGGCTCGCATTTAGCAGGAATTAAACTCTTAACTACAGTATAGAGCAATGTTGAGCAGGCAGGGCAGATACTTCTTTTGGTACATGTATCTTCTTAACCACCTGAAATTAAACCACACGGCAGGAAAGTCCTGTCCTGTCTCCAGACACAAGGGTAGCTTTATTATTGTTGTTATTTGCTCATAATTTTAATTATATTGGCTGGTATTTATTGATATGTAAGTTGATTTGTGACTTTGGATATGTTTTTATGTATGTCATCTTACATAAGTCTCACAGCATTCTCATCTCAGAATGAGCTAGGTGATACTGCAGTAACAAATCACTCAGAATCTCTGTGACTTAACACAACTAAAGTTTATTTCTTGTTCGTTCTGTGTGTCCAACATAGGTAATCAGGGTGGCTCTGCTCATCTTTGTCACTCAAAAACCCAAGCTGAAAGTTTTATCCCAACAAGTACTTCTGTCATCACTAAGATAAGAAAAGAGAGGGAAGCAAATCACATACTGCTGCTAAAGCTTCTGACCAGGAGAAACACACATAACTTCTGCTCACATTCATTGACCCTAACGTTTACTTAAATGAACAAATGCCTGAAAATATCATTTTAAATAAAAGAAAAAGAAGAATAATTAGGAAGGACATGCTTTACCAAATATCAGAAGATATTATAAAGGCTCTAAAAACAAATCAGGTACTTGCAGAGGAATAAACAAATCAGTGGAACAGGACATAGAACCCAGAAATAGATCCTAATATATATGAAGATTTAATACATGATGAAAATGATAGTTAAATTCAGTAGGAAAAGTGATTGTTTTAAAATAGTATAGAAAACTAAAGTTGAACTCATATACAAAAATAATTTCAGATGGATTAAAAACTTAGACCTAAAAATAAGAGAAGTTTTTCGAGAATGTACATATATGGGCAAGTCTCCATAAGTAAAACAGTAAACCTAGAAGTTGTTTTAAAAAAAAAAAAAAAAAAGTAAAAGAAGCAGGCTTGTCCCACCTGCACCCTGTGGGCCACATGCAGCTCAGGACAGCTTTGAATTTGGCACAACACAAATTCATAAACTTTCCTACAACATTATGAGATTGTGTGTGTGTGTGTGTGTGTGTGTGTGTGTGTGTGTTTTAAGCTCATCAGCTATCATTAGCATTAGTGTATTTTCTGTGTGGCCCATGACAATTCTTCTTCCAATGTGGCCCAGGGAAGTCAAAAGATTGGACACCCCTCACAGATTTAGATATGTTAAAATATGTCTGTTTCACATAGTAATAAAAATCAGACAAGTGATAAATTAAAAATATATTTTAACACAGATGGAAAATACAATATTAATATATGAGCTCTTCCAACATACAACCCAAAATAAAAAGAAAACAACTCACAATAGAGCAAAGCCAGGTGGCCTACAAACTTGGGAAAAGGTGTCTAAACTTGCTAGTAATTAGGAAGATGGAAAATAAAGTAACAATGAGGTTTAAACTCATCAGTCTGGTAAAAATATAAGTTTGATAATATCCATTTTGGTATGGCTGCTGGAGGAAAATGGTGTTCTCATTGCTGGTGGAAATAAGAATTGTTACAATCCTTTTTGGAAAACAATTGGGCAACATTTATTTTGTTATTATTGTTAATTTGTTTAGACATTAGGGTCTCACTCTATTGCCTGGGCTGGAGTACAGTGGTACAATCATTGCTTACTACAGCCTTGACCTCCTGGGCTCAAGTGATCCTCCCTCCTCAGCCTCTGGAGTAGCTGGGATTACAGGCATGTGCCACTATCCCTCGCTATGGGCAATGTTTATTAAAATTAAATATCCACATCTCTTTGACTCAGAATTTACACTTAAGAAAATCTATCTTATAAAAATGAAAGTTCCAGTACACAGGGACACATGTGCAAGAGAGTTAATCTGAGCATTATTCAATGTAGTAGAAAACTAGAAACAAAGTAAATTATAATACATCCATACAATAAATGAAGTAGAACTATATTTCCTTGTGAAAATGAAAAATCTGGGAAAAGAGTGTATGATATAACCCTGCTTTCCAAAAAAATGGCCCCAAAATTCTATGTGTGGGAATGTATATAGATTTTTTTGTACATATATATGCTTAGATGGGATTATGTGAGCATAGATTTTTAAAATACTTGAAGATACATGCTAGTTTTGTAGCATGGATTGTGGCAGGGGTGGGGCAGCAGGAAAGGAGACGGGGAGGGAGGAGGTTTGCCAAAAGGAAAAAGAAAAAAGATAGTTTGCACAAAAAAGGCCCCAGCATGTGTGCTATAATCCCATCTATTCATTAATGCAGTGCTCACTTGACTATGATTTAGGCTTTAGACTGAGGAAGGTCAATCGCTTATCCCAGCAAACACTAGGAAGGACTTAAATTGTTCTTAACTATCTGATGGCAGGTGCCTCCCAGAGGTAGATGGCATCCATGTAGGCAGGCAAAGCTTCTCAATGCTCATGAAAGGATACCAGTTTGGCTGTGTATTTTTTGGATCTCCAAAGTTTATGGCTCTGCAATCAACCAGACTCACTCTGTCTCTACTCTTCAGATTCTTGTCAGAGAAAATAACCTCACACTCCTCATTAGCCACATGGGCTGAAAGCTATGCCAGTTGGCTGTCTTCAAATAGGAGAATGGCTTCATCATAGTGGTTCTTAGCTAATAATTTTAATAATGATGGTTTAACTTAGGTTTTCTTCCAATTGATAGGTCTGGAAAACTTATCTGGGCAAAAGTTTGTAAAAGGAACAAGCCACTTGTTTCACAGCAACATGGATTTGAGAAAGCTGTTGAACCTGGTTGCAGCCTGAAAGTTTTAAATAAATAATAGTCTTGCTGTAGCTACTAAGGAATTGCTCTTCTTTAATCATGGACATTGCTATCCCTGCAGGCAATTTTCAGCCTCTAGTCAACCACATCGTAAGCACGGGGACCTTAACCAATGAAGAAAACCATTTTCAAAAGTTCGAAGTTTCCATTCTTAGTGCAGATCATTGGGCATCTTCCAAGGTGTCTCACAGGCTTCCCAAGGTTCCAAAGTAGTGCACAAGCCAGAGGGGAGTTCATGGCTTTCTGATTTCTATCTAACCCTTACTATGGACCTAAACTTCACAGCTAAGCTAATGAGACAGAGAGAACATGTGACCAAGTCTAGTGCCAGCCCTACAGCACACACTCAGTGACTTGAGGCAAGTCACTTTTGCTCTCTACAGCCCAGCGTTCTCATGTATACTCCAACACAGGATCTCAAGGAACCCTTTTCTTTTGTTTAATAGAACTTATACAAATTTGTAATTATATGCTTGTGTGTATGATTGTTTAATTGCCTATCTCCTCCACTAAAGCGTAATCTCTATACAGATAGGGACAATATACTGTATCCCTAACACCTAACATGATGGCTGGCACATATTCAAACTCAATAAAAATTTATCAATTTAATGAATAAATAAATACATAAAATGAGAAAAATGATTTCAAATATCCTACCAGCTCTAACAGCATATGATTCTCTAAATGCAAAAGGCTTTTATTTTTAAAATTAGGTCATAGTCTTCCTTTGCCCAAACATCACTGAGTAGATTAAGTGCCTAAGTGAACATGGCCCTGCTCTACATAATTACTCAAAAAAAAAAAAAACCCACAAAACTTAACCTATTAATCATAGTTTCTATTAAGATTTGTTTAGTCCCACCAAATCTCATTTTGAAAGTTGATTTCCAGTGTTGGAGGTGGGGCCTGGTGTGAGGTGTTTGGATCATGGAATTGAATCCCTCATGAATGGCTTGGTACCATTCTCACAGTAAACAGCGAGTTCCCACTCTTAGATCCCATGGGAGTTGCCCTGAGAGCTAGTTGTTAAAAAGAGCCTGGCACCTTCCCGTCTCTCTTGTTTCTTCTCTCTTGACATGTGGTCTGTATGTGCTGGCTCCTTTTCTTCTTCTGCCATGCTCACCAGATACAGATGCTGGTGTCATGCATCTTGTACAGCCTGCAGAACCATGAATCAAATAAACCTCTTTTCTTCATACATTACCCAGCCTTAGTTATCCTTTAAAGCAACACAAATGGACTAAGACAGTCCCGTATATCTGAAAGCATTGTAAGATGCCATTTCACCCATAGCTTTGCCTCTTAGCTGAACTACCATTTATGCAAGATAGGTGTTTGTTGTGTGTCCTAAAAGATTTTCAATCTCCCTTGCTATGTTGTTCCTGGATCTTGAAATCCTAACAGTAATTGAAACATAGAAGGAAAAAAAACTTAGAATTGTCTAGTCCAGTGATTTTTCAAACTGTATTTTAGCAGAGAAACCCTATTTTGCAAAAAGAAATTTTATATAGAAGCCCAATATTTCCATTCAAAAATGTATGTCTATGTAAATAGATACAGTTTGGAGGGAGGGAATGAAGGAAGGGGGAAAAAGGCAGGCAGGCAGAAAGAAAAGATATGCCCTGGTTGACATGAGAAAGGGAACTGCAGAGCCCTCACCTGCAGGCTTTGCCTCGACCTCCCTATTGGGCCATACCTCCCCTCACTGCCCTCTGCACCTGCCCTGCCTGCCCCATACTGCCCTGTAAGGCACCACTGAGACTAGTAGCCTATAAACAGGTTGAAAGCCACCAGTTTGAATGACTATCTCCTTTTAACAAAAGAAAACTAAGACTTAATGACTGAATCATATTCTTCTTTAGTGTTCCAAATCCTTCCTGCAAAAAGTAAACTGTCTTCTTTTTGTTTCTTATTAGATTACACAGCCTTCCCCGAAGTAATTTCATACAAATCAGATTATCAGTGTTCAGTATACTCTTCTTATAGTTAAACCATCATTTAACTTTACTCATAACATTTTATTTCAACAAAACAATTTTTGAAAATATAAAAATTTCATAAGCACCGTTTTCCTATTAGATACAAAATTTATTTTAAAAACAAATAATTATATTGACCTTTACCATCACATGTCTAAATTTTTCACATGTTTATTACAAAGACACAGAGGTGAATTAAAAGAGTATATCATTATACATTGTCAAATAAAGGAAAGGTTTCCTTATCCAAATAGAGAGAATATATAAGTGATTACTTAATATAAAGCAAAAGCTGTCTACCAAAGAACAGACATGCAGTTATTGATCTGGAATTGGCATGATTACAAACTACTCTGCAATTCTTCCTCTTCCCAATTAAGGTTTCTCTCTTGAACTGATTGAAAGCTGTTTGATAAGTATACTTTTTTCAAGATGGTATGCTCAGTTGGGGGTCTTTTTATTAAACTGAAATTCTATCATTAGCTCTGACTAGCACCAGCTGCTGTATAAATTCTGTGTTGATGTAGACCTCCACTGGTGTTCCAAATATTGCAGATGAATCTCTCTCTGCCTCCAAAATCCTCAGTCATGCAGTATGAATAATTAACATCTGATAAATGCAGAGCAAAAATGTCTTTTATTAGAAGACATGGTACCGGGATCACAATTCCACCTTAACTCCTCAGAACAATGAACCAAATAGGACTTTAGCAGTTAAAAAAAAAAAAAAAGTGTTTCTAAATCTCTCTATATTATGTTTTTCCCTATACCTGATCAGAAATGTTAACAGTAAGACACAGATTAAATGTTTTAGTCTTACAGCAAAGTTAAAGACAGAATCCAAGCGGCAGCACATTTTAACTAATGTTTTTCTGAACGTTCTAATTCCAGATAAATTCAAAGCATTTAGGACTCATGTCTGTCATGATTATTCTTTCTTCTAAATAGTTCATAATCCGTCGCTTTCTTTCTTTTTTTTTTTTTTTTGAAATGGAGCCTGTCTCTGTCATCCAGGCTGGAGTGTAGCAGTGGCAACATCTCGGCTCACTGCAACCTCTGTCTCCCAGGTTTGAGCAATTCTCCCGCCTCAGCCTCCTGAGTAGCTGGGATTACAGGTCTGCACCACCACATCCAGCTAATCTTTTGTATTTTTAGTAGAGACAGGGTTTCACCATGTTGGTCAGGCTGGTCTCGAACTCCTGACTTCGTGATCCGCCCTCCTCGGCCTCCCATAGTGCTGGGATTGCAGGCGTGAGCCACCACTCCCAGCCAGCCCATCACTTTTAATAAAAATATTTCCTATTCATGAATCTAATATTATTTCTACAAGATGTATGGTATAAGTACAGCACAAAACAGTTACATGAAATGTCTTTATAGAGTTGAACCTATAAAAACATCTACCTTGTTTGGGAGATGTGCCAAGTGGGATTTTTCCTTAATGCATTTGATAGGCTTTAGCAGACAGATTTTTATTTTTATTTTTTTATTATTATTATACTTTAAGTTCTAGGGTACATGTGCATAACGTGCAGGTTTGTTACATATGTATACTCGTGCCATGTTGGTGTGCTGCACCCATCAACTCGTCAGCACCCATCAACTTGTCCTTTACATCAGGTATAACTGCCAATGCAATCCCTCCTCCCTCCCCCCTCCCCATAATAGGCCCCAGTGTGTGATGTTCCCCTTCCCGAGTCCAAGTGATCTCATTGTTCCATTCCCACCTATGAGTGAGAACATGCGGTGTTTGGTTTTCTGTTCTTGTGATAGTTTGCTGAGAATGATGGTTTCCAGCTGCATCCATGTCTACAAAGGACACAAACTCATCCTTTTTGATGGCTGCATAGTATTCCATGGTGTATATGTGCCACATTTTCTTAATCCAGTCTGTCACTGATGGACATTTGGGTTGATTCCAAGTCTTTGCTATTGTGAATAGTGCCGCAATGAACATACGTGTGCATGTGAGCAGACAGAGTTTTAAACTTGTCAAAGGACATTGATAAACTTGAATCCATGAAATAATGCAATACATAAAGATAAAATATGCCATAATAGTATAGTGGCTAAGAGCAAAGCATTCTGGAGATCAATTTCTGGGCCTCAGTTTCTCCATCTGTAAATGAAGATAATATTAGTATCAGGCTTAAGACTGTTACTTGAAGCACTAAGAGATCATGCGTATGATCATTAGCACAGCATTGTGTATTTGTTTTCTATTTCTGCATAACAAATTACTGCATACTTTGTGGCTCAAAACAACAACTGCTTATTATCTTACAGTTTCTAGGTAAGGGCATGGCTTAGATGGGCCATCTCCTTAGAGTCTCACAAGACTGTAATCAAGGTGACACCTGGACAGTGTTCTCATCTGGAGACTTGACTGAGGAAGAAACCCCTTTTTAAGCTCGCTCAGGTTATTGGCAGAATTCATTTCCATGCTGCTCTAAGACCAAGGATCCAGACTTCTTTCTGACTGCTGGCTGGAGTTTGCCCAAGGTTCCTCACCATTAGAGCTTCCTTAACATGACTGCTTACTTCATCAAGCCAAAAAGGAGAGCGTCTAGAGTGAGTCTACTAGCAAGACAGCATCTTATATTATGTAACATGATCACAGGAAGAACATCCCACCACTTTTGCCATATTCTGTTGGTTAGAAGCAAGTCCCAGGTCCTGCCTGCACACAAGAGTGAACACACCAGGAAGCAAGGATCCCTGGTGGTCATCCTAGAGTTTGTGTGCCAAATACAGTAAATGAATGAATAAATGAAAGTGTGAGTGAGTGAATAAGTAAATGAGTAGGTGAATGATTGAAGTTGGGTGTGAATGTTGTAAGCCCCTTGGACAACAGAAGACATGACAAATAGTTGTAAAGACAGGATAAATGGGTAGGTAGTAGACTCTAAGGTGACTGCTTAGTTGAAGTCATAACACAAGCATCTAACCTTTGTGAAAATAATGTGTTGAATAATTATGGGGCCTGGGCTGTAAGGCCTAGAGAATGTCAGAGTAAAATATCAGGGATGGTGGGAAATAGAGACCTAAAAGAATATATAGGGCTTTTAGTCTCAATTTAAAGTGATAATTTTCTTACAGTTGGAGCAAATGGAGAAATTAGAAATGAAATAAAATGGTCAAATATAATTACATAAGTTTTTAACTTCTAAGTAATAGAAATAACTAACAACAAAAACCAAAAAAAAATCAACATACATGAAAAATAGAATTATCAGCACCAAGTATATGAAAAGTTATTCAAACATACATGTGAACACTAATAATATTCCCAACGGATAAATGGGCAAAGGACATGATTATATGATTCATGCACAGGAAATATGAATAGCAAAATAAATTTGAAAAGCAGTTTAAATTTAATATGAATAGGAGAAAAGCCTCACAAACAAAAAAAATTCAAGTACCTATCCAATCCATCTTATTTTACCAGCTGATTACTTTAAGATGAGAGAGTAAACAGTAAAGTTAATTGCATTAGTATTGTTAAGCAAAACACCTGGTATAACTTATAACTCACCCTGGGTGGGTGGGTATTCGATAATAATTAGCTGTCAGTAGTCAGTGATAGGAGAGCTAGTATGGATAACTGCAGTCGCCAAATCATCAAAACACTTATTTGCAGACCATAAGACCACATTAACGTGAGGCAGCTAACATGGGGGAAAAAGCTGTTTAGAATTCTTTCAATTTTACTTATACCACTTTGGTAGCTGCAATACAGTAAAACAGATAGAGATCAGACCCCGGAAGAACAAGGAAACTAGGCAAACAGGCTGGATACTCCACAGGAAGAGTATCTGCCCAAGAACAAGGTCAGCGTTCCTACTTTAACGAACATTCTGATGACAACACCTCAGCCTCGGGTGAACTTCTTTGTGACAGCGTCGTGGGATGCCGCAGGGCTGCATGGACTGTTCCTGGACTTGGCACACAAATGGCGACACAGGTGGGTATCCACTTTTCCCTCTCCCTTGGGCCTGTTCTGGGTAGACAGGGAAAATCAGTTTTGATGCCAGTGATGATATACCCAATATGTTTGTGCACGTGTGTCCTCAGGTCTCTTTAGGAGTAAGTTATGGCACATCTCTCATCATGGCCAGGGATGGAAGGGCCAACAATTAAATGAATAATAGTAAGCACTCACTATTTGTTGTGGTTATTAATGTTGCTTTTACCTTCAGTGGGAAGGAGGCAAATAAAGATGGCTTTGTTCCTGGAATCTAGATGGCTTCTCGTGTGGTGTCAGAGAGGGCGGGTACCCATGGGACCGCTGCAGCAGAGGCGGGAGGAGGAGGCCCACAGGGGAGCCCAGCTCCTGAAGATGATGACGGGCAGCAGCAGGTGGTGTCTGGGAGGTCTGAAAGCCACAGTCAGGGCCTGTGGTTTTCAAACACAACTCCAGGCTGACTCACTGAGGGAGATCCAGTAAGCTCTTCAAACCAGTGCCACCTACCACCCCCACAGATTAAGGGCAGGATTCTTCAGGGACCTGAGGCAAGGCTAGGGGACAGAAGGTGATATGGCAAAGAGGAATCAACAGGGAAATGGGGGAGGAGGTTGGAGAGCCAAGCAAGTGGTGGTCACAGTACCTTTCTGAGAGCAGTCATTGGTTATTATGCTCTGGAAGAGAGGAGGAAATATGTAACAACAGAGACCTTCGGAGAGAATGAGCAGATCACACATTTGTTCTTTCCATATGTCCAGGTGAAGACTGGATGTCTCAGCTGGTCCCCACTCATCTCCTCCCCTCCTCCATCTATAAAATAAATGTACTTTGGTCCTAATATTTTAAGTGCAATTACCCTAAACTCATTTGGAGGTCCATCCATGGGATACTTTTAATAGTTCTTGTCTGCATTTGGTGAATCTTCACATCGGTGTATCTTCCTTGGAATGTACATTTTTGGAATGAAGGAATCAGAGCTATGTAGTTCTCTGAACAGTGTATAACACTGTAAACAATTAGATGACTTATATTTTTAAAATGAAGATGATGCTACTTATAAAATGAATGAGATTCGTAAAGCCATTCTTTTTTGCTGTAATATCAATGGGACTTGAAAAGTTAGTAGTCTGCTGGTGAGAAAACAGCAGTATCACTTCTTAATGTGATATCAGTTCTTAATATGAAACTAGCTTTTGTATTTCTCTTAAAATGCTTACCATTGTAATCCCACTTCTAGAAGCCTCAGGTAGGGAAATAATAAACAATGTGAACAAAAATATATGTGTAAACAAATGAGCACCTAAATGTTTGATTATAGGAAAATGGCCAGATGAAGCTTGATATAGCTGGTATATCTAGCAGTTATCAAAATTATAGTTAATAATTTTAACAGGAAAATAGTTATGTTAAAATAGCAAGTGAAAAAAGAACATGCAGTAATTTTTCAATTATATTTTCCAAAGCATAGAAATAATTGGAAAGAAACATATCGAAATGCTAAAAAAAAAAAAAAAAAAAAAAAAAGAGGGCATGAGGAGGAGGGCCTGTATGGCAGAAAAATGGCTAAGAGGTGAGCAATGAGGAAATGAAATGTGTCAAACAGAACTAAGGAAAGGAAAATTCAGTTTTTTGAATACCGTGTGCAAGCAATGAACTGAGCATTTAATAATTCTTGTTAATAATTAAAGATAAACATTGGAATACATCTATGAGGAGAAAAGAGCCTCTTTCCACAATGAAGAGAAACCTCCCATCTTAGCTTAGTTGAAAAAATGGAAAGCTAAGATACTTTGAAGTCTGAAAGAGTACATGAGATGACTCAGGTGTGGTTAGTAGCCCATCACCTCTGCTGAGCAGCTAAACATGACAGTGAAAATGAGAGTACACATTTGAGAAATGGGATTTGCTGAGGCCATATATGGGAAGAGGGGACAGGCAAGTCATTAGACCAGTCTCTACTAGTTTCTAAACCTAGATGTCCATCCAGAATTGCATGGGTAACTATCCAAAACCACAGGTATGCAGCCAAAAAGGCACAGGCCAAAGTAACTATATCAGGGCACAGATGAAACAAAATGGGGGATGGGCAGTGCATAGAGAATGAAAGGAACGAACAATGGCACAGTCAGCACTCACTGCAGCCTCAACCTCCTGGGCTCAAGGGATTCCCATGCCTCAGCCTCCCAAGTAGCTGTGACTACAGGCGTGAACCACCATGCCCAGCTAATTTTAGTGTTTTTTGCAGAGACAGGGTTTTGTCATGTTGCCCAGGCTGGTCTTGAACTCCTGAGCGCAAGCTATCTGCCTGCCTCAGCCTCCCAAAGCGTTGGGATTACAGACATGGGCCACTGTGCCCGGCAGAGCATAATGCTTTACATGGGCTTACTCACTTATCCCCTCACAACAGCGTTCCATACTAAGTGTCGGTTTCTGTGTTTAACCCCCTCATTATTTCCTCCCTTACGTTTGCAGCCTTTACCTTTCTACTGACTCATCTTACTAATGCTTAAATATGTTCTTCATCCCCTACTCTTGTTTCAGCTATTCTGGAAATTTCCCTACTCCGTCCTCCCCTTCAAATCCCAAATTCTCTAAATGATTAAGTACCCATGGTCATTTCCTCATGCCCACATGCTCCCCAACCCATTACCATTGGGCTAATGTGCCTACCTGCTTTCTAAAGCTGCTTTCACCAATGTTACCAGGGACCTCGTCATTGATAAAACTCATTGCATCCTTTCCATTCCTTACCTTATATGACTTTTTGGCCCCTTTAACCGCTGAGATCCAGTTTTAGAGTTACATGTCTAGCTACTTAATGGACATCCCACAGCTTCATTAGACCTCAAATTCAATATATTCTAAGTTTACCTCATCTTCTTTCCAAAGCTACTCTTGTTCCATGTTCTCTATTTCAGCAAATGACACCATCACCAAAGCTGGTCTTCCTTCTTTCCTTCACCCCCAAATACACTTGGTCACTAAACCCCCGTACAGTCTACCCCCTACCTGCCTCTCAGAGCTGATGTGTACTCTTCTCTATCCCTATAGTACTAGGCTCATTTCACCACTCCCTTGGTAGCCCCATCACTGGACTTCCCTACCCTTCACCCCTCCACTGCCCTACCACCATCTCTATTCTGGTCCCTGGAATGCAGTCCAGGGGATCTTTCTAAAACACAAGTCTGATTTTGTCAGTCCTCTACTTAAAAATTTTCCATGGCTTTCCACTGTCCCTAAAATGAAGTCTAAACTTCTTAACATGGTTAACATGATCCTCTCCAAGTTTCATCTTCAACACATCCCCTTCTGCATGCCACACTCCAGCAATACTTCTTGCTGTTCCTCCAATGCTCCTCTCTTCTCTCTCTGGTTGTTTCCAGTGCTTGAAACAGTTCTTCTGACTTTTCTTCTGGGTAAGTCCTTCCACGCCTTTAGATCTCAACTTATGTCACTTCCCTTGGAAAGACGTTTCTCAACCCCCAGTCCAGGTTAAGCATCCTTCTTCTGGACATCCACTGTATTACAAATGCTCTTAAAGTGGCCTCTATTTAACCAGCTTACTTGATACATGTAATTTCGTTTGTAAAGCACACTGACTACAGCCCTGCCCTCCCCAACGCTCAAAGCTGATAAGCTGCTATCTATACACTCATCTTACTACTGCTCTCACCAGTTGAATTGCATTGTATGCCTACCAAGAGTCAGATGTGTTTGGTCTAAATTATTTTATAATAGTTTTACTATGGTTATAGCTATGTTGTTTGAGGAAATCTTATGTAAATTGATAAAATATAAGTACAGAAAGTTGTTTCTATAATGTACAAAGACATAAATGTAAGCTTCTAAAAGTTACTCTCATGGATATAAAATTGGAAATGGAAAGAAATCATTAAACATCTAAACAGATTCTACTCTGACATAGATTTGTCAGTATCTAAGTTCTTGCTCCAATTTAAAGAAATTAAAATAGAAATAAAACGTGTATATATTATGGATGTGGTTTATATCAGAAAGATGACCGGGACTTCAATTACTGGACATATATTTAAGGAAAAGTCCTTAGCCTTGCATCAAAAATTTGGCAAAATAATATACGTTTATATTTTATTGAAGTGAAATTTATATAACGTACAATTAACCATTTGAAAATATACAAGTCAATGGCATTTAGTGCAGTCATGATGCTGTGTCACTACCAACTCTGTCTAGTTTCAAAACGTGTTCATCTCCCCAGAAAAACGCCCTGTACTCTTGAGTAACCACTCCACATTCCCCTGCTCCCATCTCCTAACAACCTCTACTCTCTTTAAATTGAAATAGAACATTTAAGGCATGTAGATAACATTTTTAATGACTCTCCACTTTACTGACTTTTTGGATGAGTCTATTAACTATTGGTCCAACACAAGTTGGATGAGTGGGCCTATGCACATCTGATTTCCTTGCAGCTCTGTATTAAAATTGCTCATTTCGCTGCCTCCCCTGCCTCCTAGACATTGCACGCTTTGTAGGCAGGGGCATGTTCGAGCTGTTTATACATGGGTCTGCAGTACTTGGCACAATGCTTGGCACACAGTGGGCTCCATATTTGTAGGGTTAATTCAGATTACCCAGAAATTAAGTAATATGTCCAAGGACATTAATGATGAGTCACAATTTAAGCTTAGTGAGCACACTAAGCAGAAAATGAGACCTGTCTGGGAGGTGAACTGAGGCAGCAGTCATATTAGAGTTAATACTGAAAAGTGCTTACTATGTGCCTAGCACTGTGCTGAGCTCTCAACAAGTATTACACTGTTTAATCCTCTTAACAACCCTACAAGGTCAATATTATTATTAACCCAGAAATTCTAGGGAGAGAGTCAGAGATTCCTTAATCCAATTCAAGTATTATAGGACACCAGAGGAAGGCTGTGAGTTCAAAAATAGTTTAGTCAAATGACTGGAAAGGACAATCATTTTGTTACTTTAGTAACACCTTTTAGGACTGGTTTTAGGAAAGAGGAAGTCAGGTCAGATGTCTGCAATGGAGCCCTCTCTAGAGTTTTTGCCCTTCTTCGCACACACACAGACACACACATGGAACACACATGTCTTGGGTTGTATCTTGCAAGTACTTGGTTATAATTCTTGGGAAAGATGCCATTCTTATGATTTTGTTTTGCTCTATTGATTACCACTGTGTCCTACAGGTACAACCACATCTACTGTAAACTGGAATACTTCTAGATCCCACTGCACTTCAGGGCTCTACCATGTCTGTGCCTCTCTGGAAACCACTGCCTCCTGTATAGCAACAGGCCACTTGCCCCTCTGCTGGCCACCACCACTGCATGTTCTACTGGCGCTGCCACCAATACCCCAGAGCACAGATGGGCCAATGCTGCTCAGCGATTTATGGTGCAGTGGAGAAGAATGCCTCTTTCTATTTATTCTCTCCATCGAGTTATTTCCAAAGCAATATTGCCTGCCTCACCTTGGGTGAAGATGTGTCTTCTGATTTTTATGTACCATCCCCTCTTTGTCCCAGGATCCAGAACTGAGTCCATGGAAATCTGCACCTGGGGCAAAGGCAAACAACCTGAGGTACTTAGGGTAACTGCTCCACTCCAACAAGTAAAGTTTGATGACTGCGCCAGGCTTATCCCACTTGATCCCTCTCCACTCAGTCCCTCAGATGATCCTGAGTTCTAAAGGTAGACACTTTTAATGTAGCGCTGGAACCCCAACTCCCTTACTTTTATGACCAAGTGTGGGAAGTGGAAGTGAAAGAGAAGCAATTCGAGACCCTGTAAAGGATGGAGCTCAGGATTTGGTGACAAAGACTTTTAGCGCCAACCTAGATGCCTTGGTTAAAATGCGTGTGTTGAGTAACACCTCCATGCAGACCACCATAATAGGCCTCTTTGGGGATTCTGACAGAGCAGGATGAACTCTGTTCCCTCACAGAGCTCACAACTCACGTGGGGATACAGTGCAACACAAACTAGCATTTCACGAGCATTCCAAACCTCTCGACGGGGAAGAGTTAGGGGTGACTGTTAAGTTCTTTTTGTTTGCTTATCTATATTCACTAGTTTTCTGTAACATGTATGTGTTGTTTATATCATAAAGCCTGAAGTAAAATTCAACAAGGATAAATACTCTCCAATCAGAGTTGGCACCCAGTGCTCAGACAGCTCAGCACCCCCGCAGTCTTCACCAGAGCTGGCCTGGGAGCTCCCTCCACCCTTCTCCTTGAGCATAGGACACAAGTGCCAAAAAGGAACCCTAGGGCATACAGCCCACCTCTTCTCTTGCTCCATCCTCTCTATTATCACTGAACAAATAGATACACTCAACATCTCCTCAAAGCCTTCACTATGCACTGAAAACTCCAAGCTGATTATGGCAATAATAATAATAAATGAGTCTGAAAAGACCTTGCTAATGCTTTTTATAAAATAAATAGGCTATCGAATGAGTATTGACCCAAAAATAAAAGTAAATGGCTTTAAACAAAATGTTTCTCAGTGTTCTTCTCTGTTATCCATGATTTCAATGTGATCCTAAATATTTTACTCTAAACATCCCATTTTTAGACACATAACATTTTAGTTAGCTGTTTTCTAAAAGTATATGAAATTGGGTTAGTTGTTGGTGTCTTTTTTCTTTTCTCAACCCATATAAGAACAATACTCTTATATATATAGTTCTTGTGAACCAAGTAGGTAGTAAAAAAATTGAGAGTCAAAATTTAAATATCTTTAATAATTGACTTGTATAATGTTTATGTCTTGACCATCATCTTCATCATCACCACTGCAAGCATCTGGATTGGACTTGAAGGTTACAAATCATTTCTACAAATAGCATGTCTGTTTTGGGTGGCCCTACTATCCCTGTTGTATTGAGGAGGAAACTGGCAAGTCACAGAGGCTAAATGACTTACCTAGGATCTCACAGCTACTTCTGGTACAGAGCTAGGACTTGATCTCAAATCTGCTAACTCTACAGTTTTTATTCTTTATCCTACCAAATTGCTGTTCCTTTTCTTTAGTTCCTGTATTTTAGTAGTAGTGGCATTTGGTTTGACTTAGAAAATCTTAAATTAAACCTTTGAGTAGCTACCTTTACCACAGTTCCAAGAGACCAATCTAGAGGTACAAACTTAGTCTGAAAAGCACTCTCCTATCTCGTTTCATATCTCTCTACTCTTTAAAATGTAAGCACCAAACCATAAGAACATGTTTTTGAAAAATCAAAATTGGGCCAGGCGCAGTGGCTCATATCTGTAATTCCAGCACTTTGAGAGGCCAAAGTAGGTGGATCACTTGAGGTCAGGGGTTCAAGACTGGCCTGGCCAACATGGCAAAACCCCATCTCTACTAAAAATACAAAAACTAGCCAGGTGTGGCTGCATGCACCTGTGATCCCAGCTACCCAGGAGGCTGAGGCATAAGAATCACTTGAACCTGGAAGGCAGAGGTTGCAGTGAGCCAAGATAGCGCCACTGCACTCCAGCCTGGGTGACAGAGTGAGACTCCGTCTGAAACAAAAAGAAAGAAAAATCAAAATTGCATTTAAGTTCAGGAAGAGAGAGAGAGAAGAACTTAGATGTTCAAATGTTCTCTGTATTGCATTTAGCGGCAAGGCAATTGATGTTCTCTTCAAAAACAAATGTTTAAAAATGTCTTTGAAAATATATGGTATAAACAAAATGTTATATGGGGAGGGAACAAGCTTAGGTAGTAGGCAATATCCAATAAGAGATCCAGACCATGGAGCTAGATTGAAATTCTGGATTTGGTCTGGGCGCAATGGCTCACGCCTGTAATGCCAGCACTTTGGGAGGCCAAAGTAGGCGGATCACGAGGTCAGGAGATCGACACCATCCTGGCTAACACGGTGAAACCACGTCTCTGCTAAAAATACAAAAACAATTAGCCGGACATGGTAGAGGGCGCCTGTAGTCCCAGCTACTCGGGAGGCTGAGGCAGGAGAATGGTGTGAACCCGGGAGGCAGAGCTTGCAGTGAGCCGAGATCGCGTCACTGCACTCTAGCCTGGGTGACAGAGTGAGACTCCATCTCCAAAAAAAAAAAAAAAAAAGAAATTCTGTATTTGAGGATTTCACATCTGTAAGGCATTTTATCTCAGAGAGTGAGTACATAAGAGTTTAAGCATGTGTCCGTATGATTGAAAGATCCAAGTTCAGTCATGGTGGGCAGGGAAAGGAGGTATTTGAGTATTCTTCAGCGCCCGTGGGATGCCAGATTTAGAAAAAATGAAAATAAAAAATGTCCAATTACATTTGAATTTCCAATAAACAACTAACTTTTAAATGTAGTATGTTACATTCAATATTTGAGACATGTTTATACTTAAAATTTTTCACTCTTTATCTGGAATTAAATTTAACTGAACATCCTGTACTTTTTCTGGTCAACCTACCCTAGGGGCTAATCCATAGGGCGTCCTTGAGCCAGGCTCAGAGAATACTTCTTTGGGGCCATCCTTGATAAGCCAAGAACTAGAACTGAGCTAAAATGAGAAAGTCTGAATTAAGTCCTTGGTTGTATACATACATCTTTTTTAAGTGTTTCATCATCTGCTTGGGCCTTTTGTCTTTGATTGAAAGTCGCTATAAACTGTGCCTGAATACCACAGCGTTAATCACAAGCCTCCTGAAGTATTTTCATATTGTGTGTAATAAATGCCCATATACTTAGGATGTAAAGTAAGAACTACTCACCACAATATTTAGTTAAAATTACAAAAGGAGTACAAATTAAGCCATCATTTTGTTAAGGTGTATATTATAAGTCTTATTTAATTTCCTCATGTTCTTATGTGTATGTTTGTGTAACTGTTGTGTCAAGACTTTCACTGATAAAGTATTTCAATTAGCTGCTAAAAGAATACATTGAAGGAGTTACAACTGATGTACATTTGGGCTAAATACCTATAATCAGAGTTGTTTCTCACCTGAGTCCCTCTTACTGATGTTATGTAACAAGCGGTCCTGATTGCTAGCAATAACTTGCTTAACATGTTCACATTTGTGTGATAATCACATAAAAAATAAAATGACTCACTAGTACTTCAAAAAAGAAACTGATACTAGGTGTAGGCTAGATATGTTATGTGGTCACTTTATCATATCTGAAAGCCTCATTCCTAAATCACTAGGATTTTTCAGACTCTTGTCACAGGACTGATTTGAGACCAGCTGAGAGATGAAATTTGTGGGGGATGAGGGAAGCAATGAGAGAAACTGGTGAATGGAAGGCAGGGAATCACCCCTTCATGCTCACCTACCCCCATGCTTCCTGGGTAACCAGAGCTTATCACCTAGGTATAGTCTTATGGCCAAAAAGGACTAAAATGAACTGGAAAGTCAGGGAAGTCATAGTAGTAATGAGCTTTGGTGCAGAGATGTACGGGGAAGTAAAGTCCTCCTCATCTACCAAGGGCCTTTTATGTCCTTGTGTGGCTCCTGTGATGATTATATCACTCTTTAACAGTCTTCTAACATTAGAGTCATGAAATCATCATAAACATTTTTCCTCACAAATTATTTATTATCTACCACCTTCTTTCAAAACTTCCTGATTTCACTTTATGGAAGAGACCAGAGAATTCTCAAGATCTAATTCTATCCCACAACCTTTCTATAAATCACTTTAATGTGATGTTCTAGAAAATTTATGGGACACATCTTTGTTAAATAAAAGAGGCATTTACTTGGTAAGGCAGCCAATTTCTCTTATTCATTGATCAGCATGAGACCTTTATTTAAAGCTTTTTGTGTGTGTATGACAGGGTCTTGCTCTATTACCCAGGCTGGAGTGCAGTGGCCCGGTCATGGCTTACTGCAGACTCCACCTCCTGGGCTCAAACAATCCTCCTGCCTCCACCTCCCGTATAACTAGAACTACAGACGCATGCCCCCACGCCCCACTAATGTTTTGATTTCTTGTAGAAACAGGGTCTTACTTTGTTGCCCAGGCTGGTCTCTAATTCCTGGGCTCAAGTGATTCTCCCACCTTGGCTTCCCAAAGTGCTGGAATTACAGGTGCGAGCCACCATGCCCAGCCTATTTAAAGCTTTAGGAAGAAAAGTTTCACATTGCTCAACCTCATGACTTAAGCAGGTCAACTCAAGGTATGGGTAAATCATGCCTTTCCTACCACATCATCATGGGAAACCTGAAGTGGCCACTCTCACAGCCTTGCCTATAGGATGCTAAAAAAATGAAACATCCGAAATTATTCCCATATCTTACATGTGTCCTGTTTATAAGAAATTTCAGGCTGGGTGCCATGGCTCACGCCTGTAATCCCAACACTTTGGGAGGCCGAGGTAGGCAGATCATCTGAAGTCAGGAGTTCGAGACCAGTCTGGCCAGCATGGCAATACCCCATCTCTACTAAAAATACCAAAAAACAAAA
Organism: Macaca nemestrina; assembly: GCF_043159975.1. Taxonomy (NCBI): domain Eukaryota; kingdom Metazoa; phylum Chordata; class Mammalia; order Primates; family Cercopithecidae; genus Macaca; species Macaca nemestrina. The sequence continues at coordinate 71,665,401 of NC_092131.1, read as the reverse complement.
CAAAACAAAAAATTAGCCAGGTGAGGTGGCACATGCCTGTAGTCCCAGCTACTTGGGAGGCTGAGGCAGGAGAATCACGTGAATCCAGCAGGCAGAGGTTGCAGTGAACTGAGATCGCACCACTGCACTCCAGCCCAGGTGACAAGAGGGAGACTCTGTCTCAAACAAAACAAAACAAAAACCCAGAAATTCCATCTCTCAGAATTTTGTGAAGAATATCTATTCTTTCTCCTAGCTCTGCTCAAAATCATCTCCATGAGATAGTAGATTTATGAATGTGGTAAGAAAAATTCAGTGGACTCTAAGAAAATTTCTTTATCCTGTTCGGAGCCTCCCTTGTCCAGTCCCATGTAATGTTCTTTATCCCAGATAAATGTAGCCAAGCACTTCCAAACACCTCGGGAAGTGCAGAGGTTGAAGAGGGGGAAATCTTATTTTACTATGTAAGTTTCGAATATGCTATTTTTGACTAGATAACACAATCACATAGCCCAAGAATTAAAATGACATTAAAACATATACATTGAAAAGCTGTATTATGTTCCCTTTTCCTATCCACCCCACTAATCCCTGATGCCCCCTATAGGTTAACACTTGCCCTGTGTTCCTCCGGGCTCTTCCAATGTTTTTATGTATATACAAGCATTAATGCATATTTTTATTTCCTAGATTTCTTACACAAAAAGCAACATATACCATACATCTTCTGCAGCTTGATTGCTCATATAAAATATATCCCAAAGATCACTCCATGTCAGTATATAGGACTCATAAAATGTCCTTGTTGACAGGGTGTTTCTTAACTCTTCACATAACATGCAATGCTGCAGTGAACAACTTGTCTATAAGTCCTTTTGTATGTCTGTAGGATAAATTTCCAGAATTGAGACTTCATAGAATTTTTTAATTAAATACCTCTGTTCTAACGCTTCTCAGAGTGGCTTGCGTTTGTTAGTGCTTCCTCCTCACTATGGTATACACTTCTGAAGGCATGAACTGTGTTTTATGCATTTTTGCACCCACAGGGGCTACCATAGTGCCTAGCATGTTAATGCTAAATACAAACCAAACTTCTAGTGTAACTGCAACCCTGAGAACATTCAAGTAACCCCTCAACGTAAAGGCTGCGATCTAGGTGTAGATTAAGAGGCACTTCCCAGTTTCTATTTCAAGATGAAAACAGGACTTATAAAGATAAAAGTATTGAATAAGGAGTCAAAGTTTCAAGGATGAGGCTGTCTCTTCAAATCAGGGAACTGGGTCAATGTCGGGCAAATTTTCTGGGTTAATCACGCAGAGACAAACTAAGTGGTAAAATAGAGAGGAAGCCTAGAGAACTCCTGCCTGCTGATGAGCAGCCACAGGTGACTGAGAATAGCACTTCCCTAAAAGCCAGGATGAGCTATGGAGAAAAGGTAAATGCATACGTGGATTAGAATCTGAGCAGAGATGGAGAGTGTGCGCGGAAAGCGAGGCTGCAGATGGTGCTAATGTAGCTGCTTCTCCACTCTCATGACAGCCTGTGGGAATGGCTCCTGGTTTTGCTCTTCAGCCCCCACCCGTGTCAGGAAGGCTTCTAGGAAGTGGCCTTGGTGAAAACTCAAGTCCAGTCCTAAACTGATGGCAGCCATACTTCCTTAGCTATTTCTCTCCCCATCCCAGTGCTGCTCCTCCCAGCCACAGCTGCTATTCCGAGCACATAGGCCATAGGAAGATTCTTTCTTTCCACGAGATAATCACTAAGCCTCCCAGCTGCCACTGAACTCTGTTTAGCCAAGTTTGAAGACATGGACTAGAAGGCAGATGTGTCACACACAGAACTCGTTTCAGTGCTTGTCAAAATCCTCACCTCTCGAAAATTGTCAGTGAAAAATGAATGGTTACAACTTCTTATGTCAATAATGTGGCAATATAATTCAAAAATTGTAAATGTGTTTTTATCTAGCAATTCTACTTCAAGGAATTGATTCTGCAAGTACACTTATAGAAGAACAAAAAAAAACTATACATACATTTGCTGAAGTATTATTTGTAAAAGCAAAGAAATTAAATAGAAATTACCTACATATCTATCAACATGGTAGTGGTTATATATATAATACTATATTATGTAATATCTTTTGCAGCTCTAGAAGAATGAGATAAACCCATGTGTAGGGCATGGAGCAACAGTCACATACACTGAGGTGAATAAAAACAAGCTTAAAATAGTAAATATATTGTATGATTTTATTTGTGATTTAAAAGATGATGTGCTTGCATATGAATTTTTAAAAATTGGTAAAAATATATGAGAGACTATTAAGGCCACCACTGGGGAATGGGATTGAGGAGACTAGGGGAAAAGAAAGGAACAACTTTTTATTTTTTTAACTTCATATCCTTTTTGTATTGCCTTTGAGAATTAAAAAGTTCACTTGCAGCCCACATATTATTTCTAAGATTCCTGTGGTATGTAGATTATGTAGGATTTGGTGATTTTCTTTTTTTTTTTTTTTGAGACAGGGTCTCATTCTGTCACCAAGGCTGCAGTGCAGTGGCATGATCACAGCTTGCTGCAACCTAGACGTCTGAGGCTCAGGAGATCCTCCCACTTCAGACTCCCAGGTGGCTGGACTACAGGTGTGCGCCACCATGCCTGGCTAAGGGTCATACTATGTTGCCCAAGCTGGTCTTGAACTCCTGGGCTCAAGCGACTTGCCCGCCTCGGCCTCTTAAAGTTTTGAGATTACAGTTATGCGTCATTATGCCCAGCTCTAGTGATTGTTTTTGGTCTTTTTTTCCCCCCGAGACAGAGTTTCGCTCTTGTTGCCCAGGCTGGAGTGCAATGGTGCGATCTCCGCTCACTGCAACCTCCGCCTCCCGGGTTCAAGCAATTCTCCTATCTCAGCCTCCTGAGTAGCTGGGATTACAAGCGCCTGCCACCATGCCCAGCTAATTTTTGTATTTTTAATAGAGATGGGGCTTTACTTCGCTGGCCAGGCTGGTCTTGAACTCCTGACCTCAGGTGATCTGCCCACCTTGGCCTACCAAAGTGCTAGGATTACAGGCGTGAGTCACTGTACCTGGCCCCTGGTGATGATTTTTTAATCAGAATAGCTATCACTTTAAAAAAAAAAAAAAGAAAAAAAAAAACTTTTAAAAGGTTCTTCTTGGCTGCGTAAAACATCTGTGGTTGACCTTAATTGAGGTTCACAGAACCAACTTCAGCTTTGTGGGCATATACTCAAAACCCGACTCACACAGAAAGCCTAGTATAATTTTCTATGATTAAAAAATCAATGTGTTGAGTCTTCAGACTATTGATTAGGTTGTCAACAATTTTAGTAACACCCTTGACCACCCATAAACTTCCATTTGTCACTTACCTGAACATATCTTTTAAAGAATGCTTTTTGGTTCTTATGTTGCATTTCCTGCAAAATCTCCCATGCAGTGGACTTATTAATCATGAAAAAATTTTGTCATATTTTACAAGGTCAGAGAGAAGTAAAGAAGAAAAGATGATCCCATATTATGTAAGTGTCCTGTTGCTAAAGAAAACACTGCTCAGGGCAGACTTACACAAAGTGGTAGATTCTGATACTGGGTTTTCAAATCCTGATAATTGGAGCCATTCAGTCAGTCTCTGTGCCTGATCCTGAATAAAAAGAACCTGAGACGAAAAGCAAGAAGATGAGAAAATGTTCAGACAATAAAAAGCATTTGGCAGATGCAATTGGCAGTAGACTCAACATACATTCTCTTGAGGCAAAGCTTTAATGAAGAAGCTCAAATGTAGCAGAATATTGTTTGGAACATCAATTTCCAGGTCACCTACCTTCTCCAAGACTTTCTGTTGCTAAGATGATTATGTCTTTGGTTACCGTAATTTAACAAAGTTTTCTAGTATCAAAAAGTTTTAGCAATTTGCCTTTCTGCAATGCAGGGGGAAAAAAGCTGTAGGATGTGCAATGTTTATTCAATTGCCTTGTTGTATTATTGCTCTTCTTTCTGGAATAGTATTTTGGGTTTGCAAATGTAGAGAAACCTACATTTTCCTGGTATAGACCTGTGATGACAGGTCTACCATATAAGCGAATAGACAGATATATCAAGCAAGTTGATAATTCATCTTGCTGTAATTAACCAAATATAGTTTATGGAAGTGATTTAAGCCCAAAATTCACAAACAACCTCATGAAATTTTCAGAAACAATGTATACTTTTGGGGTTAGCCTCAAAACCTTTGAGAGCTTCCACTTCACAGCTAAATGCTAAAGCACAATAATCATGGGAATAAGACAAAGGGAGATTAAATGATCAGCAAATGAGGAAGAAACAAAGAGAAAAATAGAGAAAGCAGTGATGTAGCTATAACAAGAGCCTTACATGCCTAGTTCACTTATTCTCAGACAATTCATCTTCTACAATAATAAAAATTGACTGTAGCCTTCCAAGAAAAGTTGCTTCTTCAAAATGAATAGGTTCTAAGTATGTTTGGTAATTTAATTTCAAATAGATGTGTTGGTATAATTTGGGTTTTAAGGCACTAGCCCTCAATATTTAGATCTTGGTCTCCAGAAATAAATTACCTTGACAACTAACATGAAGGCCAATCGATGTATACTGACCCCAATTATTGGAATGGTATGAATGAATGTATATTTTTAAACTCAATTATCCAGGTAACTTGCACATAAATATAACAAACCAAAGACCACAGGGTGGGATACTGCCTCAACTTCATTTTAGTACAGATTGTTTTCTCCTTTGAACCACTAATCAACTTTACTATATGCAGTTTCTACAATACAAGCCTATTTGCCTCAACATCTTAGCATCATAGTGTCCTCTCATCAGAATATTGGTTAGGTTCCCTAGTGTGAATCACTTATCCAGTTGCTTGCCTGATTATTCACATGTTTTTGGGATTTGTGAAATGTAGCAGATAAACAGGTTTATGCTGTGTGCAACTTGGAGGGCAGCCAATGTCTGTCTGCCTATACTGTATATTTACTCTCCTTCCTCAATCTCTCTCTCATACAGAGAAGCTGTATTTTAAGACTAAAATCAGGGTAGAATGCAATCCAGTAATGTCACTGCAGAAAACAGCAGGTGCTCATCCACTCATTTGCAGTGATTCTTGCAGTGAGGAAAGTGAATCAATGATTCATCTAATGGACAAAGAAACGCCACAGTGAACATTTGGAAAAATCAAATGAGGAAAAGGAACATTCTCTTATAAAGGTGGGCTCTGATTTTGGAAAGCAAAACCTCCCACATGAAAATCAGGAAGTTTGTTGTGTTCTGGTTGTAACTGTAGTAAGCAATGGCATGTTCCCTCTCTCCCTGCTTCCTCTGTTTTATTGCTTTTGTGTTGCACTTCTAAAATAAATATCAATAAATCATTGCAGTTAGATACTCTAATATAGACAGAAATGTACTTGACTCCCTACAGTCATTACAATTGGAGGGGACTCTGATTAGGATGCTTTACTTAATTAAGTGATATCGTCTAAAGAGAGTTCTTCCCTCCATTTTCTGTTTAACAGTCTCACAAAACACCAACAGAGGAAATTCATTCTGTTGTTTGCTTTTCTTATTGTAAATGGTTTCTCCTCATTCATATTTTGCAGAAGATGATGTCGTGTTGATGAAATGGCTAATAAGCCAAAGACTATGGTTACACACAGAGTCTTGTTCAAATCAGCCCAGGCTACACAGACTGAAAACATTTTCTCCCCATCTCAAAAACGTGTTTTTAAATTTATTTTTACAGCATCTGTAACCTAAAATTAAGAAAATCCAAAAGAAAGTCTTTTCTGAAAAATCACATTTCACCTAGTTTATGTATGGTTCAGCAGAGACCTTAAAAATCTGTTTATTTGAGAAAACAGAAAAAAAAAATGGGCAAATAATAAACAATCCTTATGCATTAAATGTTATTTGTGAGGCACTTTGATTTTACTGAAAGAAGTCATTAAATTTGGATTGCCAATACAAATATGATTATATATGTTTTCCAAATAAAATGTTATTATGTTGTAACTGAACTCATCCATTTATTGTTTGTTTACCTAGTGCTCAAATGCATGTTTTATTCATAGATGTCTGGGAGAAAAAAATTTTGCTTGATAATCACACCAAGCATATTTAACAAAAGCGATTCTCCTTTTATTAGTGAACAGGTTTAAGCAGAATGATTTCATTTTTTTCCCCATTTAGTTAATTCAGACTTGCAGGATCCTTAGCTTACAGCTTTTGTTTCTCCTCCCACGGCCTTTTATGCCTTTAATGTATGCATGCCTATCCACTGATGGGAAAATATCATTTCCTGAAACTCTTCCTTTTTCCATTCTTGACTATTCTCTCCGTTGATTTCTAGCTTTGGTTAGTTTTCACTAGTCAGTTCTGTCAAATCGCTGTATGTACAAGACAGATAAATTGAAGCCAAGCAAATAGTTAATTATCCTGTTGAAAAATTTAAACTCTGTCTCCTTAGAGTGAATTGGAATTCTAATTTGCTCATTCCTTTAAAAATAAATAATATATTTATATATTTAAAGCAATTAAAAAGTGTATAGGATAGAAAGTCATAAAGTGAAGATTTATTAATATCTATGAAATTTTTTATTGCCAAAACATTTTAACAAAATTTTTGCAACTTTAACAAATTAACAATTGCCTTGTATTGAATTTAGCAACTTTATTTCTGTCTATTAAAAATCAACATTAAATGTAAACACTCTCTTAAATGAACTCAACCAACTTACAATAGATTATTTGCACCTTAATACAACATGCAGCTAAAAGCAATTAATAAACTGTAAAATTTAAATACATGTCTCAAGATATAAAAGTGAATATTCATGAATCACATGCAAGGGGTTTATAATTAATTGCTAAATTATTAAAAGAACATTTTATAACACAGCTAGAAATCTGAATTATTTGAATTATTTAATAGCTTGGTCATTAATCAAACAAAATAATAATAGCAACAATAATACATAATTGCCAAATGAGTTAATTAATGTTGTTTGACTCTAAGATTTTGTCTTGTCTTGTTTTAACTGGGTACCATCCTGCATAAAAATGTTTCCTTAAGCAGGATACATTCTGAAGTTACATAATTTTTCTTAATTAGGAAGTTAAGAAAATCACAGAAGAATAGTAAAACAATGTGCCTGCTCGACATGTTATCCAAAGTGAATTCCAGAAATTGTTCATAATTGCTTCTGTTATTTTTAAAAGATGTTCTTTATTAAAAATTAGCCTCACATTAGTTTTAAAGTTCGTTAAATGTTAGTTTTTTTCCCCCTGGTTTTGATAATTTTAACAACTAAAAGCTTAGTCAGCCTACTATCTGTTAAGCAAACTTCTTTATAGATTTTGTTTAAGCTCTTCATTTTAAAAGGTGCCTTTGTCCTGAAACTAAACATATGACATTCCTGTCCCCTAAGAAAATTTTTCAGAAATTGAATAACAGCAAGTAAATCTGATAGAGAAGTTTTATCCCATTCCTGCTGTTTACTTATTTTAAAATTATTGTTTAAAGATAAAGAATGTGTCTTTTTTCTTAAGTCTTTAAGAAGAATGAGAACTGGGTCTAATAAAGCACTACTGAAGTTAGAATAGCCGCTGAATTATTATCTGGCAGAAGAATGTGAGTTCTATTTTGCCTGAACCAATTATCTTTATCAAATGACTTTTCTACCTAAATTGTTTGCTTAAGATATTATAGATAAGCAGAGTTATTGTAATATGCATTTTAGGCCATTATTATTTAAATTCCTATAAATCAAACTGGTGTAACAGAGCCAATTTCAGGTTATTTGTTGAAACTGCTTTTCTTTGGAGCAGTTAACATTTGGGGCTAATGCTTCAATCCTAATGGGCAAATATATCAAATGTTTAAAATATAAACACAAATATTATTGCCTTTAAAAGGCTAGTTAGTAAGAAAAAGATTTACATCCTAACATGGGCTTTTTTCTGTGTTTGTAAGATGAGTGCTCTAAATAAAGTATTTGTCATCAAAGCTGTCTCTGTAAATTAGTAGAAAGAGTAACTTTTCTAAAGAGAACCTAGCTAAGAGACACCTCCTGCAATGGAAGTAGATCAAATCTGTTCAAAGAAAAGGACAAAGAACAAAGTTTATTTGCTAGCGTGAAGACAGTTTCTTGAAACTATTTTTTTTTTTCCTACGGAAACCAGAGTGTTCAAGAAAGACAATATTTAGCAATGGGCTTTTGGGGGTTGGGAGGAGAAAAACATCTTGTGTGATGTAAAGGGAGAAAACATATAGACCACAACGAAATAAACAAACATTTTCTTTTGGCAAGAGATGACTGCAGAGTTTGAAGAGTAAATTACTTCCATCAGCAAGTTGTACCTTATAAATTTAGAAGAATGGATCATCAACTCATTTGGAAGATAATTCTCTTTTTAATAGCAACAGTTTCACAGCTAGTTTTGTCTCTAAAAACGATACCTGCTAGACATCCATAAATTAGCTTTTAAGAGGAAGCAAAACTTGATGACAAACTATTGTCAAGTTGTATATATTTCTGATTCAAGTTAAACATATTTTTAACAAACTGTTTTGTGAATCTGTTTTGAAGCACTTCAGCGGCCCAGAGGGAGCTCTACCTTTAATATATAGACAAGGTTACAAAGACTCTCAAAAAAAAAAAAAAAAAAAAAAGAAAAAAAAAGTAAGATGCAGGGAAGAAAAAAAAGGAAACAAATGTCTATAAGGAACAAATTATGAACTTAACAAAAATATGACAAAATCTATACAATATTTTTTCCTAGTAGAACAATTTGTGAGTATAATAAATGAAACTAAAGCAAAACTTTTCTGGGTTGAACCAGGCATTGAATAAATTGTAGAAACAGAATAGTGTTAAATATTGCATATTCGTTTAAAACATTTATGATGTAGATGTTAATGCAGTTAATTTAGTTCAGTGTTCTGTTAATATGAAAACAGCTATAATGTAGAGCTTCATTATTTATAGTGTACTAGTTAATCATTCATAATATGATGGTTTACCCAAGAAAAGCTCAGTTATCTTTCATAAGTACAACAGCCATATATAAAACATGTAATAAAACAAATTCATGCCCTAAATATTATTCTTAAAAATCAGTATTTTTCTCAGGTTCAAGTACAGATAAAATTAAAACAAAACAAAAAAGGTAACTAAGATTATCCCCCTTAAAATGCAAATAGAACAGCCTTTGCGGATTTTCAAGATCTTATTTTCATAACAGTAACTTGAAAATAATTATTAGAAAGCACAGTTAAAAAGCATCATATATTTTTGATGAGTCAAATATTTATTTCCAGTCCTTTTTGCATCAAGACTGTGGGAAATGTGTATTATGAAGATCAGATGGTGCACTGATGTGAGAAATGTTGCAAAGCATCCTGTTGATTGGTTCTAATTAACTGCAATGCTCTTGTGTTCTCAGTTTTAGCCGGCATACACCACACAATGCCTTTTATTTTGCTTTGAATGGATTTTTACTTAAAAACAGCTGATCTCAGTAACCACAGTATTTTGGGATTTTTTATTTTTGTGAATTTCCCTGCAATGTTTTCTTTTCAATTTTAAAAGACAAGTTTGAAAATATTTCTAAATCATAAAGTATAACCAGTTGAATTACCAGCACTCGTGAGGTCTTCCACATGTATTTTGCATGTTCTGTAGTATGTGACTATATTCTCGAACTACATTTCAATCCCTCTTTAAAAGTTATATATCTGAGCAGTGGTTTAAGCAGAAAATTCTGAAAAGCAATTTAGAACACACTGCTAATTTTTTATTTTTGTAATCAGACTGTTAAGTAGAACAGAGCTAAAACCTGGGACCATGAGCAAGGAATGAGAAGGATTCCAGAATAAAAGTATTAAATAAAATTCTTTGCACTCACCTTTCTCTGATGACTTAAACTCAAGCAGCTCTGACAGAGAGGTCATGAATTTTCATCAACTTCACACATGTCATACATTTAAAAACATTTTGATTTGCCCTGGGACCCCTGTATGTCTCTGAAGCATAGTAATAGTGCTGGGATGTTTTCTAGGTACAAACCCTATAAACTCCCAGGGCTCTAGAAGATATATTACTAATGTAAACAGGCCCTTAAGTGGAAAAAAAATTAAATAACAGGATATTTCCAAAGAAATGCAGAATTTAAAATAAGGAGGCTATTTTTTAGAAGCAGCACACTTTCTATGATTTTAAGGGTCACAACTGTATCCATACACTAGCCTTTTGAGAACATGCAGTTATTTGTCTTGAGAAATAGAATCATTTTGGACAGGAAAATCTATAATCTAAAAATTAGAGCTAAATCATTCATTAGCCTAGTAGACCTTAAAAGTGATTAAATAGTCGTCTTTTTGTTCATGTAAGGATAAAATGTGACTCGTGAGCAGTCCAGTGTTTCAAAATGGCTACCAACACCCTTACTCTTTCCAGGAGAAAGGCTAACTGTATAAAGTGGAGTACAGTCAACACAGAGTTTTACCCCACATAACACCTCTAAAAGTTATCTTCCAAATATTTCTGTCCCTCTTAAAATTGTAAAAGAAAAAAAAATCATTAAGATGGAGTAAGAAATAAACATTAGGAGAGATTAATAAGTGCAAACAAAGCTGCCAATATACAATAATATAAATAAAGTGCCATTACAAATAATTTACATTGTGCTCCTCATTTTACAACTGAGGAAATGGAGGCTAAAAGAGGTAAAGTGACTTTCCCAAGGTCTTACAAAGACGAAGGTGTAAAGTTAAACTACAGGCAATTCTTGAGTCCTGGTAATACTGTTTCTACAATACTACAAAGTCTTTCTTTTGTTTAATACAGTAACAAAAATGTCCTCAGGTGGTGTCAGTCATATAATTAAGCAAAACAAGTATGTATGTAAAAGGTATGTGCAGGTCTTACCAAATTAATTGGCCATCTTTACCCAGTGTGAAGTCTTTTTCTTTAAAAAGATGTTTCTTTGGAGAATATCTTTACGCCTTCATTCTTGCCAGGCTTTGAGGATTCATATTTATTTGATGGAAGGTGGTTCTCTTTAGCACACTTACACCAAGCAGGCAGGTGAAAACAATCACCAGATAGTCTCACTGTCACTAGTTTGCCCCATTTCCATTCCATTCTTCACTCTGCTGACTGGCTGGCCTTTCTAAAATGCACATCTGATTATGTTTGAGTTTTTTTCATTGGCTTTCCATCTGCTACATAAGATAAAATCTACACTTCTTAGGCTGGCATTCAGGGCTCTTTGAAATGTTTAGCCTGTACCACCCCTTCAGTTTCACTTCTAACACTCTCCTCACATTTTATGTTGTGGCAATGCAAACTAGGTATGATTCCCTGAACATGATATTCCTTCTCATTGCCCCTGGGCCTTTGTGCATGCTGTTCCCTCCACCTGCAATGTCTGATAAAAGCCTACTCCTCCTTGAAGAGTGAGCTCAAGCACCACCTTTTCTCCTCCTGCCAAACATAAATACTTCTGGAATTCCACGGCATCTTGCACAGACCTCACATTGGTCCACCCATTGCATTGAACTGTAAGTGTCTATTTACATGCCTGTTTTTCCACACGCATTATCTTTGAGGTTAAAGACATATCTTTCCCTCCATGCCTACTACTTTGCCTGGTGTAAACACTGAGTGGATGTTTACTGACTAAATAAATGGATCAGTGTAAAGAGACCACCAATTTTGTTTTCTTGTCACAAAATCTGTAAGCCTTGGGGTGATATCCCCCAGCTCTTTTTTATGGGTCTAAAATGGGTGCACATGACAAAAGAATATTTTTACCAACCTCTTTTTAAGGTTTCTGTTATATTAACCATTGCCTACAAGTACACTTTTTAAATCACTCTTGCTTTATAGTGAATTGACTTGACTTTGGCATCAAGTTGGTAGTGAAATATGACTTGATATCTTCATGTGAACGAAGAGGAGAATTCTCAGGTAAACAGTGGGCCACTGTTGTTCCAGATGTTAAAAAAGAGAATTGCCTTTTACGGCTCCATTTCTTATTAGGAACACAAGTTAAAGGATAACCTGCAACCCATTAAGACTGTAAATGCACATTTAGGTATAAACATGAAGTGGCATCAGAATTTTTATGCCAAGTGAGTGCTTTAAAAGAGAATTTTTGTTTTGTTTTGTTTTGTTTTGTTTTGTTTTTTTACTAGAGGCAGGGTCCCAGGCTACCATGCATTGGCTATTCACAGGTGTGATCACAGTGCACTTCAGACTTTAACTCCCAGGCTCAAGCAATCCTCCTGCCTCGCCTCAGCCTCCCAAGTGGCTGGGACTACAGGGGTGTGCCACCATGACTGGCTGAGAATTTTTAATTTAAACTAATGGAACTTAGATTTCAGATTTAGCTTATTTGAGGTTCAATTGCTGTTTGACTCTGTCCAGTCTTCCGCATTTTGCTGAACAGACACTGCCAATGATACAAATGTCTTCTAAAGGAGCCTGCTCAGCTGAAGCCAGGGATGCCCTTGATACAAAAACACACGCTTTCCACTTGCAATGATACCCTCATATTTACTGGTAAAATAATTTGCATTTAAAATTAAAAAGATTTTGCCAGCATATTCTTCCTCTGACATGTAGATAATCTTAAACCAGGCCCCCAAGTTAATGAAGAAATGCTTCAGTTGTTTAGGTTACTATAAGGCACAGGGCATCTCAATCCTGAAGCCACTTCCAATCTTATGATCCCCCCTGTCCAACTCCACGACATTGGCTCCATTGTGCCCCAAGGCAATAGCCCCAACTCACATGTGAGGAATGTTTACCAAGGGACAGCAATTAGGAGGACAGTAATAGTAGACATTGCTCTTGTGTGATGAGTTCCCCTTGGTCATCAGATCACCTTCTACAGAGCAGCCCTATGTGGCATTATCATTAACAATTAACACTAGTTTTTAAATTCTTTTCTGGTCGATGAAAAGAAATTGTCAATTCCCACCTTTACTGCCTACAGAAGGATAGGATTTGTGACCCCCTCATCATTTTAGAAGACAGTTACCCTTTAGAATCTTAAAGGTCTTGAATGGTGGGTGTGTTATGGAAAGCTTAAGTCTGGAATGTAGAAAGAGATGAACTCTAAGGATTTTCCAAGTTATTGTTAGAATTTATTTTGTGTTGTATCTGGGATTTTGTTTGTTCTAAACAGCACAGCATCACCTCACATAGTTTTAATTTGTGTAGCCAGAGAAATATAAAAGACTCCTCTCTTACTAACTAACAAAGAATTGGCCCTCTTTTCTGTCAATTTGAATCAAACTGATCTAGACTTTCAATAATGTTTGTTTACATAAAAAGAAGAAAAATGCTAATAATACTTCATTATCTTTACATTTTGTGTATCAGAAAGGATTACAACAAGAGAAGTACTGAAAAATATTTTCCAACTTCCTTGATTCAGAAAGTATTTACTGAGCAAATATTATGTGCCAGGCTCTATAAGAAGGTACTAACTATCTGATTTACAGCAGATAAAGAGAGAAAGAATACGGTTGTTTACAGCTCTAAATTTAAGAATGTAAAATGTGACCACCTATCAAATCACATAGTCTTGGAATTTCCTTCTGTCTACTTTCTCTCCACTCTCATAAAAGAAAAAGCTTTATTCTTATTCATTAGGATAAGTTTCAACTTTCTAACTTAATAAGAAAAAGTATATCTGTGTCTCCAACTTGGGTGGGGCCATTTGAAGTTCTTCGTAAAGATGTAAAAAAAAATGGGCTTTGGTTTTCTTATAGGTCTGAAATGAATCCATTACATTAAAATGATTTTTAGTAGCAAGAGCAAGTAATGATTTGTATTATAAGCTAATAAAATGGGGGTTTAGGCATATTTGTACAATAAGGTCTTTTTAAATTCACTTGTATAGACATTCCCTCTCATTCCTGCTTAAATGAACTTGGAAGATTGTTCCTCATTCAGTATTGTTTAAATTACAAGGCACAAATCTGTCATCTGATTTTAAAATATTTTTCTCCCTTGGTAATGTAGATGACTAATGTCTATCTTTATTCTTCAAAGAATATGATAATGTGATAACATAATTTGGGGAAAAATTAGTTTTTTAATATCTCACATCTAAAGACCCCTTGGCATATTAGAAAATATAATATTCTTCTAAAAATACATTTTGCTAGCCATCCTGGCCACTCATACTTCAATAAATTGTGCCTTTCTTTTCTGTTCAAAAAGTGCCACGAGGCCTCTCATACAAGCCAGTCCCCTTCATTGATGAAACCAGCCTACTTTCCATGGTACCTAATAATAAGTGTTACGGCTTTGCCTTTAGTGGTGGTAGTTCATTTTAGATCCCCAAACCACTTCCAATGTAAGAGTATGAGAAAAGAGCCTATCTACCAACAAAGGGAACCCAAGATGTCTTGTCTCAGCCTTACGATTCTTTTATGTTACATTCCCAGATTTTACATCCTCAAGAACACAACGCTAATATTTGAGAGAGATGTGTTTTGCTTTTGCAATGCCCCTGTATGCAAGATACCTGCTTGTTTTAATTTGAGGAAGAAAAGAACTATGTTTATCTAATTTCAATTTCACATTATTCTGAAAGTTGAGTACCTGAATCTTATCCATGTAGTAATAATTTCTCTATTAGTATAATTGTTAAAAGCCAGAAGTTTGCTCTGTGAAAAAAAGTGATAGTCCTCCAAATTTCATTGAAAGCTCTTGATTTTTTCCCCTTATTACTGTCTGATAAGGGAAACTCTTCCTGATTTTTGTTCCGTATTAGTAATGAGAATCCTACTTCTATTTGTGACAGTTTTCAAAACTGGAACTATCAAGTAATGCACTTAAACTTACTTTCCAAGGAAACTGAGTGAGAGCTCCTATACCTAAGTTACCTCTTATCATTCCCCTCCTTGCCCTTCCCAGAGTGAATTCCCCCAGTGATTTATTATATGAGATAGCAGACTTAGAGATGGGGCCGACTGGTGGACCTGCCCACTGCCACTGGTTTTCCTCGTACCTTTTAGATGCTCCCACAGGATTTCATGAGTGATTCACTCCTCTCCATGTCTCCTGGCAGCTAAATGGGAATATTGGAGAGCTGCCAGAAGGGTAGGTAGCCAACCTGCTTGCCCTTAATTGTGCCTGCCAGCTTTTTAATAACAGAAGTAGGGTCAAGTAAGTGAAATCACGAACTGAGGAGAGTATTCTGAGAATGCAAAGGCAGTTAATGTCCTTCCTCAGATGGCTGGCAACCCTTGGCAGAGTAATCTATGATTTGTGGCACCTGACCCTTCCACTGTGACTGTTATCTGTGTATTCACTAGAAACATATTTACAGAATCTCTCCATTAGCACAGATGCCTTGTGTGTGATTACCCAATTGTCATGGTCACACTAGGGTTTTGATACAGTTCCTATTCACGAATGAAAAACTGCACTAAACTGCACACAGGATTGGTTTGTAGCAGGAATCCTCAATCAGACCAAGACTTCTCCTGGTAGATCTCAAAGAGATTATTACACCATGGCCTTGCTCCCCTTCCTCTCTAAAACCGCTTTCCCACCTCCCCACCATCCAATCTCAAGACAGAACCTCTCTCATTTATTCCCTTGAATTCTTAAAGATTCTTAATAAAGTTAAGAGTAACTAGCTATAAGAACGATCTAAAGAGGTGGATCTGTTTTTAAGCAGACTGCACCTCAGAAAGTATTGGAAGAGAGGACTCCCTGCTTAAATCAGTTACAGTAGCTCTGCATTTACATAGTACTTAGTCTCAGCAAAGTATTTCCTCCTCAAAATTTTTTAGTCAGGAATACAGATAGAGATAGCTTGCAGGCTGACTTTATTCTTACGGAATTAAATACAAAGAATTTTTTTAAAATATCTTCTTTGAGTCAAGTGACCATGAGAGCACCTGTTATTTAAAAGTTTATTGAGTAGTTTAAAAAGCGGTGTCTCCCTCTTCCCCCTTCAACAATAAATGGCATTGAAGTCCTCCGTTTCTCTTGTTAAATCCTGCAGTTCGCTCGCTCATGAATATTAACTGAGAAAGGTGAAGCAGTAATTTAGGGAATCGAATCAAACTCACTACGAGCAAATAAGTGGTCCTGAATCAAAATGGAATAAACGATAACCCAAAGTCATTGTCAAGTCTCCCAGATGAAGAGATGTTCTGGGTAAATAAAAGTGACAAAGTCGTACCACCTAAACAAATGTAGAAAATAGATGCCACAGATCAAGAAATACTACTAAGGTGACCTGACTTGACAGCAATTGCAGGCAGCTTCTGAGAACTGCATCGGGGTTAAACGACAGAGATCCTGACGACCTGGGCGACAGGCCCTGTGCCGCCCGGCAGGAGGCTGCGCCCAGAATCCTGGGCTTTGGGCCTCTGGGGCCCAGCGAGGAGATGAAGAACTCAAGTCTCCAGCTCTCCGGAGGTGAGACGGCCGCCGGGCCAGTGCTGGCTCAGAGGAAGACCCTGCCAAAAAGAGCGCTCGCCCCCACCCCTAGAGCCGACCCTGCGCATTAGGGCCGCAGCAGGTCCCCGCGGGTAGCTCTGCGGGCGCGGGCGGGAGGCTACCGGAACACACGCTGAGGTCAGGCTGACCACGCCGCCCCCTCAGTCGCCGTATGGGGGGCTGGCGGCCAGCGCCTTAGAAGCGCCTGCTCTGCCGCAGGAAGAAAGACGCCCGACTGGCGCCCACTGCCCAAACCCACGCGGGGGCCAGTCAGCCAGTGGGCCGGGGCGGGAAAGCTCCGCGCGGCAGCGGGACATAGGATCGCCATCCGGGCCCTGGGCGACGGCTGGAGCTTGGGCGCCCCTCCAGTTGGACGTCATCTCCACGCGGTTCTTCCCAAGCGCCGCGAATTCAGCCCCCTGTGAAGATGCTTTGGCGAGCAACAGGGGGAAAAAAGGAGTCACTTAAATAGGAGAAGGAAGGGGGTGGTCATGAGGACTTGGAGGAAACCACACGGAAAAGAAATCCCCATCACTACCAAAAGCATTTCTAAGAAGTCCTAAGGTTTTATGCCTGGAGATTTCACTTTAAAAGCTGGAAAAAAATTATTCCACTGCTTTTAATTGAAGTAAACAAAGTGCAACAAATCCTAACTCAAATATGATTGCAGTGAGATTAGGGTCTAATTGCTTAGGGTTCAGGTGGAATCTGCGGGCTAAATCCTACAGGGCCAATCTGAATTTCACAATCATTCTGTCAAAAGGAGAGCGATGAGAGCCCACACGCTTCCTAACAAGTCATTTTTAACAGTTACAAGCTTCGCACAAAGACCACACAGGGCGTCTAAGAGATGCAAATCTAATCCCTGGTCATTCTACAGGCCTTCAACAAAGATGTGCTAAACCCTAATAGAAAAGAAATCAGTTCTCTGTCACCAGCCCCTGGTAAAATCTATTAGAGAATGGACAGAGCCGCATCTACAGCAGTTGCTGCAAAGGTTAAGGACAAGTACAAATAAGAGGGACCCAGTTTTGTTTTCCGTGTGAAATATCGGGAGAAGCTAACCCCCAAAGAGTGACGGGATTCGATCCGTGGCTTCGCATTCATTTGAATGCTAGAAAAAATAAACACACATTAAGACTTTTGAAGGCTCTGTTTCTGAATTCAAGAGAGATGAAACAAATTCGCCCAAAAGATGGAAATCTTTGCCTCGGAAATTATCGGAGAATATTAACCGGGAGGGACGGGAGCGCGCAGGTCGCCGAGGAAGGACGCGGGTGCCGCCCCTTGCTTTGGGGTGACAGAGCTGGGCTCAGGAGCTGGCCAAGCTGACTTCGCGAGGTGGCGCCTGGGCCTTTCCGGGGAAAGCCCCGACGGCGGAGCCGCGGCTGGGAGGGGACTCAAATGCTGGCGGCCTCTAGGCTGGGGCCGAGCAGAGGGTGTCGACCGCATGAAGTCTGGGCTGCCGCCTTCCCACCCAGACTAGCCGGTGCTGGGCCGCGGTCCCTCTCAGCTACCTCGGTTGCCCGCCTCGGGGCCCATGGAGAGGGTTCTGTGCCTCCCAGGCAGGGAAGCGTCTTGATGTGCACCCGGGCGTTCACCAAGCAAATAAGGGCCTCGTTCACACAGTCGGTGTCATACTGGGTATTAAAAGGGTTGTGTTGCAGCTAAAATATCTCACAGTGTGTTGAACCTCATAAAAAGGAGTACCCGGATTCCAAGCCCCTCGAAGTCCCCAAGCAGCCTGGAGGGTGGGGGGCGGGGGACTCCCCTCTCCTTCTCTCCACGCTGAGCCACCGGGCAAGCCCAGGCCTCCTCCTGCGCCGGGGTCCCCGGGCTCTGAAACTGCGAGAGCCCTGCGGAGCCCGGCCAGCGGGGCAGGGGGTGGGGGCTGGGGGCGGGGACCTGGGGGGTGCAGCCCAGCCAGAACCTGCGGCCTAGCCTGATCACAGGGAGCCGGGATCCGCCTTCCATCCTGGGAAACGACTCGGGTTAGGGAAGCGGGGTGGGTTCCGCTCGGAGCTCCCAGGCAGCTGAGGCTCCCTCCAAGTGACGCCTTTGTCCAGGCCGCGCTCGCGGAGAATAAAGGGGGCGCTGTCCAACCGCAGGGTCGGGGAAAACCAAGGGGCTCTTTTTCTAAAATGCCCTCTCCAAACTACAGGGAGGAGGAATGGGACACGTGTGCAGAAAAAGAGTTTTGCCTGTCTCCACAGAAGTTTCTAGAAGCTATTTCCTCTCCCCTTGGCCTTGCCCTCTGCCCCCAGGTTCCCTTGAATCTGTTCTTCCACAGGGTACAGAACCCGGCGCTGTCCAAGGTGGAGGAGCAGGTTGGGGTTCGGCAGGCGAACTCCTGGTCCTGACCCCTGGACTCCCCAGCCTTTTAATTTGCTCTGGCAGGACAGTTCCCCTTCTTAAAGCCTGGAAGAAGGGAAGGCCAGCTTTTCTAGGTTTTGCCCCTCAGCTCAGAGACAGACTGCCATACACACATCTGCTTCCTCCTTATCCCTCTCTATGCCCCTCCAGGGGAGGCATATGCCTTGGGTCCCGGCTGTACTCATTCTTCCCCATCTACTGACATTAATTGAATTTCTCCAGGCTGCGGCTTCTCTTTGCTTCCATCATTTTTCTCCCTAGTCCTCTGATAGGCTGACCTTGGCTGTTCTCTGGTCTTCTTACTCCCCAACTGGTCTCCCATATGGACCTTACTGGCTTTCATTCTTTATTACTTAGCCCATCCACTTTCTCTACTTTTCCTTTTAGTACTGACATTAGGATAAACATTGCCGAATTACCTATAAAGTAGGACTGCAGCCATGACTGGAATTGGACAAGAAAGCAAAGAAAACATAGGCATTGCAATAAAGAAATGGAAAATAGGGAAGGATGAAGAAACAGATGAAAAGTAGATAATAAAGTCGCACCAGGCTGTAAATACAAGAATAAGATGCTTGATGCTTCTGCACATGATCTTGGGGTAATAATGAGGGTCTCACACACCTACACTTGGGAGGCAGAAGGGGTCTCCCTGAGAAGGGCAGGCTGAAGTTTCTTCTCTCTGACCAGGATTGCACCTGAAGATTTGGGTTAGCGAGCGCCTGTGCATCCTGGGCCCGGGAGGGTGTGAAGGGATCAACACAAATCACAACCACTTCTAGAAATAGTCATGTGGGCAATATATCTCTATGGGGCTGTCAGATGACTGCAACTTCCTGTCCTGGATCTCTGCTGCTTTTGGGCACCACATTCCTGTCCACCCAGCCACGCCTGGTCTGAGGCTGTGTCCTCAGTCATGGGAGCCTGTTTCCCTTTCCCCTAGCAGACTAGGTCCTGTGGGTCCCAGCATCCCCCTCACCTCCTGCCAGTTATAGGAGTTCTGTCCTCCCAGTTTGCAGAACCAGGGAGCTTGTGGGAGGCCTTACCTCCACTGCCACCCCCACCTCACCCCAGGGCAGATTAGTGCCTCTGGGTCACTCTCAGTTATCCACAGGATGGGTTCCAGAGACGAAAGAAAAAATCTAGAATTTATAGCTGGGGGTGGAAGGCGCAATGAAGGAGGTATAGGGAGGAAGAATGAAATATTTAACTCTTTGGGGTTCTTGCCATTTGGCCCCTATTAAAGAGAACCCTGGGGCTTTTAGAATGAGTTTTGCAGGAAATTGAACAAGCAGGGCCATGAGCTGTAAAGAATCCCACCTCCATCCCCCGACATACACACATCTTATCTATTGGTTCTTCTGAGATCTTCCCAGAAGCAAAAATGCTTTACAAGGATATCCAAAAACACAGCACCTGCCTACGAGGCACCACTTTGAAGAGGCTGATAAATTACCCCCCTTTGAAATAAAAATGGAATTAGCATTAAGCACATACTATTATTAGCTTGAGTTTCAGTCTCCTAGAAAATTCGTTAGATGTTGATATCTGGGCAGAGACGGAATCTCTCTTTTCCTTAAGAAAATTTACCAGGGAAACAGCAGTACCTCGCTGGCTTTGTTTGGTTTCGTTTATTTGTACAAAGAAAGATTGTGCGTTAAGAGCTTTTTTTTAAAGCCCTACAAGTTGGAGTTTGCATCATCGTCGTTACCTAGTGAACTAATATTTGTATATTCTGGGATCTAAATTCCCGGGAAGTTTCTACTCTTCCGCACACCAGACTTGCCGCTGTGATCTCCAGGAGGGGTTGGGGGCCGCGTCCGCAGGGGGCGCGCGGCCGAGGCTGTTCCCAGCGCGGGAACTGGAGGAAGAACCTGGGCAGGGGCGGGGCGGGGCGGGGCGCGGGGACGTGGGGACGCGGGGACGCGGGGACGCGGGGACGCGGGGCGGGCGGGGGCCGAGAGCCAGACTGCCGGCTGGGTGTCTGGAGAGAGGCCGCGGGTGGGCGGGGTAAGGACTGGGACTGGGGAGACTGAGAGGTGGGGGGTGCGGGAAGGATGAGGCTGCGGGTCCGGAAACTAAGCGCCTGGGACAGCTGCTTCTCTTGGTCCTGGAAATCAAACTTTCGCAGCGAGAGACCCTAAGACAGCTCGCGATTTCAAGTGCCCACACTTCTAGTTTAGACACTTGGCAACCCATTTGGAACAGCCGGGCCGCGAGGGGCCCCCAGGTCTTTGGCGGCGTCGTTGGGAGGTCGCAAAGTTGTCCCTGGGCTTCCCTGAAGGCCCCGCAGACTCCCTGCCAGTCCCGGCCACACCCAGCCAGGGATTCGCAGCTCCAGCCTGAGAATGTTAACCCCGGCAACCCCTTCTGGCGGCCATTCCCTTAAAAACCAATTCAATTTTTCTATCAAGTTTTCTACCCAATGGGTAGACTCTTCATTAAATGACTGTTAACCAGTACCGAGGAGAAGCACAATCAACAAGGTTCCTCTGTCACCTTTCTTGCCGGTTTTTTCCTCCCAACCATGGAGTCTCCATTTTCTAAGCAATTATATATTCAACAGTAATATTCCGTTTAAAATACGTCGGGACCGAAGACTGATGCCCAAGGTCTGAAGCTGGAAGAAAATATTTAGTGCTTGCCTACAGATTCTGTCACCCATCATCTGCTCGGAATGCGCTCGGTATCTTTCAGCGTGTCCGGCTCTTATGATTGCAAATGGCCCTGTTTTCAAATGGAAATAAGACTTGCAAACTGATTATGTGTATTGAATCAGAATCACTAGCTAGATCCTCTTGTTTAAAATGTATTGAAAAAAGGATGATGGCTGCAGACCTCTGTAACCAGCTCTGTCTCTTCTCTGGGAGGCCGATCTATTTTGCAACTTTTTGCCATTTGAGAGTGTTTCAGCCAGATAATTACATTGCCATTGTGTTACCGGCCCAAAGCTCAGATATGGTACACACACCACCTCCCAGCCGTCTCCCAGGCCCTTCCCTCTAGGATCACCCCCTAAACACCACAGGCACAGTATATACACAGTCATCCACCATCACCCCCACCTCCCCATCACTTTGACCTAGCTGTATATAACCAGCACTTCTCAGCTGCCCCAGCCTCCGTCAGAAGCCCACACACTTTCACCAGGAACAGTTGTTTCTCTTTACTCCCAGTCCCCTTTCCAGCCCCCTTTCTCTCTTCTGTGTTTCCAATGAGCAGAACCACATACACAACCCCCAACTAGCTTTCACAGGCGCACCACCAATGCAATCTAAGTATTTAGCCATGTTGAGAATTTTCAACAACTAATTGTGTTGATGTGGCATTGTAATTGATAGAAAATGGTTAATACAGGAAGGTTAATGTGAACATGTTTGCATGCTACCATATATCTCAAAGGGTTTCTCTTTCTCTTTACCCCCACCCAGTGCTAAATGATGGCCATAGGTCGGTTGGCTTTTTGTTAAATACTTCTAAAAAGTTTTTCTGTTTGATTTCAGTATGAAGTGAATGGACTATGTAGATGTGTAGAGAGATGTCTGAGCTTTCTCTATTGTGTGAGTTGTAGGTATGATACAACGCAGCACTTCCAAAGTTTACTGCACCCAGGCCCAGGCGCAGGAGTCCTGCCAGGGAACAGTACTGCCAGGGAGCAGTAATCAACATTTCAGTTAATACTGCTGGGTCAGTGGGTAGTAATGAACTAGCTACAACTTCTGTTTGCTGTGGCTTGCGGTAGGAATGTGTGCTGTGTGCACCACGGTGGTTTGAGAGTTGCAATTCTTTCTGAAGTAGAATCAGAAGGGAAGGAAGAAGCTGTCACTGCACAGCCCCCCAGGCCCTTAGTCGTAACCCAGGTCTTGCAGACCTTGAGGCACCATCAAGTGGCCAGGCAGAGAGAGAGATTTAATCCTCTGCGGCTTGAGTCTCCTCTAGAAAAGTCTGTCGCTGCAAGTCTCTTCAGAGACCTAATGCTCTGGAAGCCTCTGTTGGGACCATAACTTTGCGAGGTTCGCTTTACACATAGGTATATCCAGTTCCTTAGACACTGACTGAGTCTCCAGGTTTATGGCAGAGCGTGCAGTCAGCTCAAAGGAACTAGCTCTCGGTCCTCTTCGTGTCATTACGGTAATTCCCAGGTTTACTTCTGCGCGCGCGCACTCAGCCCCGCGTGTGCTGGAGAGATCAGGTAAATCAGTAGCACGCGAGCCAAATGAAGTCTTGTTTTCCTAGAGCTTTGGACCTTTAGAGCAGTAGTATTAGGAGGGAGAATACAGGCAAGGTAGAGGCCAACCTGTTGTGGGTCGTTTACCATAGACTGGATCCAGAGCACAGGGACAGGGGAAGGATATCCAAAGATACTTCATGGCCTGATATCTCTGATTTTATAGAAATGAACGATCAGCAATCACCAATACTCTAGAAATAGAATGTTTAACACTCCACCAACAGCCTGCTGTTACTAACAGCAAGGTCTAACAATTAAAGACCGGATTCTCTGGAAATGTGTGAAATAGAGGGGAAAAGGGAGAGGAAAAAAAGTTTGCCTTTTTCCTTGCTGTCAGACAACACTCAGACCTGCATTCTTATTTCCACTACTATGTGAAGGCTTAAAGGCTGAAATCAAGAAGACGTTTGCAACCAATGCAGAGCAGAAACAGTTTTCATTTGTTTGTTGCTGTTGTTGCCCCAGGGCAGTAGTATTTATACCAATGATTTTTATAGGTGGGTAAGTTCAGCAAGGGACAATATTTTTTTTGTTATAGAATGCCTCAAGAAGTCTTATCCACAGCTGTGTCTCAGACACCAAGTTCAAATTCTTTAGGAAAAAATTTTAATATTTCCTAAAACATAATTAGTTATCCAGAGTTTCACATGACAATAAATAAATATTCTAACTTAAAGTGGGTAAAACTAAAGGGTTTTGGTCTATTTGAATTTTTCAGGAAACTAATGAGACACCTTAATTGAGGTAGTGAATTTATTCAATGTTCTTGCATCTAACGGGTTCTGTAAAATCTCTGAGAATTCTATACTACAATTTTTCGTTTTGAATGTCTTATAAAATAAATATATGTTTGTAAGATAGATCGATATTTATATATACGTGTGTATAAGATAGATACATATGTATATATACCTCTATACACACATATATATAAATACATAGAAATCTGTGTGCAATCACTTACAGAGTAAGCAGAATCGGATGTGGATTTTATGTGGGAGGCAAGAGTTTTCTTTAACAAGTGCTTTTGCCTGCCACATTTATGTTATGTTTTATTTATATTTCAGGCAGAACACTAACAGTGATCAATTTATGTTGAAGTGTCCTACAAATAACAAAAATAGATAAAACAGCAAAATGGATTTAAATCTAACCCTTTCCAAAACTTGGCTACAACTCATAACAACAAGGGTAATAAATGCTTAGGTAGCAGAGGTCAAACGGGAAACATTATCAAACGAGGAGAGGCACAGGAGCCCAGGATCATGCCTCGATGCCCACCAAGTTGGGCATTAGGTCACTATCAGAGAGAAATACAGCCAGCCACTTCAGCTATGGCTTCAGCTGAGGCAAGAGCTGTGCTGCCAAGTTGCTGAGTCTGCTCTTTCTCCATTCCTTTGAGATTCATTAAAGAAAGTTCAGAAACACAACTACATGAGGTGAGGATAAGGGCACATGCAGACCCCCTTCAGTAAAACTTACTTTCATCTACTCCCATCCATATCCAATTCCCTCAGCTTGGGTGGACAAACTTTCCAGAGAAGGTGACTGAAAATAAGACTCCTTCTAGGAGCAACTGGCCGAAGGGGCACCAGAAAACTTTCCTATGCTCCAAGTTGAGGTAAGCTACTAAACTGGGCCCCACAGAGGGTGGCCTGAAGTCTCAGAAACACAACTGCACGAGGAGGAACGCGCCAGCTAGGAAGGCAGGGAGAGCAAGAGGAACATGGTGTCCAGCGTCTCCTAACCAGAATCTAACAGCACAGAAAACATTCAGCCTCCTCCCTCCCAATACCCGTGTCTGTCACTTTCCTTCCATTCGAAAAGAAAGTCCTAGTTGAACTAAACAAGCCAGTAGCCCATGCCTAAGAACCATATCATCTCAGATTCTCATCTCCCAATGGGCTTCCTAGTTCTCCACAAATAAAATCGTCTACTCCGCTTCCTCGCGCTAATAATTGGGGGGTGGGGAGCAGGGAAGGGAGAGCGATGTCTGGAGACATACGATCAGAATTCAAGGCAGCTTCTAACAACTCTCTTGTTTATAGAAAATGAATGTCTGCCTGGCTTGCTTTTAGTTCAGAAAAGGGGTCAGTCTTTATCAGCACGGTTCACACAGATCCTGGATTTTTTTCCCTTATCTTAAATTGACCCGCTTTTAAGATAAAGACATAATAGAGAAAGCATTGACCTTACCTGGTCCCTAATGAGCTGGAAGTCAGAAAACCTCGCTCTCATTTCCTCTTATCTGGATCGCCTGAGAAGAGATTCGCGCTACCTTTTGTGCACTCGCGCCTCGAGATAGCCCCTCACTGACGCCTGGACGCGGTGAGCGCGCTGAAGGCTGTGCGGCCTCTAAAGTCTGAGAATTCCTCCCTGCGGCCTCAAAATTGGAGAGTTGGATGCCAGACCAAGACACTGTCACTAGAGCTCGCTCCCAGCCCTGGCCCAGGAAGATTTAAAATTCCTTAGAAGGCTCACCAGCAAGTCTTTCCCTATGAAAGGCCAAACTCTAAGCTTCGGGAAGAAGCCTCCTACAAGGACACTGGTCTGGAGCGCCCGGGGCATCCGCGTCTCCAGGAGTGCGCGCCCAGAGCGTTTCTAGCGGAGACTGCCCGGGCCAGACTCGGATTTCATTCGCTGGGCCCCAGGCTACTTCCCACCGGGCCAGCAGCAGGGCCGAGCCGCTGCCCTGTTGGCTGAGGCATTCCCTGCCCCCATCCGCCTCCTGGCCTTGAGGACCGCAGTGCGTGCCCTTGTTGGTAGTCGCAACAGCCCGGGATCCCTGTCTCCCCTACTCAGAGCGTATCTGTCTGGCTCTTCTCCCCTCTTCTGAGCTTGGCCCAGTCCCTGACCCTCTTGCTAGCTGAGAGAGCTGCTTTCCTTCCTCTCCTGCCCACAGCTCCCAGTTCCCAGGCTGGGGCCAGGGTGGGGAGCCGCTTTGGGATGCTAAACATCAAACAAGCCCAGTCTGGGGTTTCAGGGCCCGAAGCCACTAGAGCGGCTCTCCAAGGCTCTCGAGAAAGTCCTCGTGTTTACATGGCGAAGTGGGGGTGGGGAGAGGAGGAAGGGGGGGTGCAGTGTGCAAAATCTCCCCCACTCCTCGCAGCCGTTGGGGCCTAGGGATTGGTAGGGTACTTTAGCGGAGGCAAAGCTTCGCAGTGATCTCGGGGTGAACTGTACTTGCTCCCAAACCTCAGAAGCTTCCAAGCACCTCAGCGCCAGGGGCATCCTCAGAAGGCCGATTTCTCCGAGAGGGGAGGCCAGAAATTGGGCACGAGTTGATGCAGGAGATTCCCGGAAAGGAGGACGGTCGGCTTTCCAGAAGCCGACGGTGCTGTAGGGGCGGAGGGTGTCCCCAGGTTGCGGAACCCTCTTGCACTGCTCCCAGCGCCACCTATTTCCCTAATGAAACGCTTCAGAATGCATTCTAGGTCTCTTCCTGCAGCTGCTACAAGTCCCCCAGCCGGGAGCGGGAGCGGATGGAGCTATCGTGATTGATGGGGAGAAAGAGATTGAGGTCCTGTTTGTCTCGGTCCCCAAACCCAACTGAGTTCACCTTTCCCCGGGACAAGTAAACAGACTTCGAACTACGCCGACTCTAGACGTCGAGGAGAAGAATGTAGTTGTTGGAAACTCCATCCAGTGCAAAGATGATAAGACCGAAGGTACCACAGCCTACTCAAATTGTGACTCCCAAAGGCTTGCTCCCGGTTAGAATGGGGTGCGGGGCAGCCGCCTGGACCACAGCCAGGCACTGCCAGCCAGGTCCCCGCCCGGGTTTGGGCTAAGCTGGGGCAGGTTTAGCGAAGCTCCAATTCCGTGGGATCCGGACCTAGAGCCAAACAGCAGCTGCAGTATCCACATCCCCTTCCCGGCCGGCCTGAGCTGGGTGCCTTAGCCACCTACACTCCCGGTCCCGGAACCACAGCTGACCATTCCAACGCAAGTGGTCAAACTTTACGGGTTTTTGTTTGTTTTCCAAAATGTGAGACCTGCTAAAATCTCCCTTCCCCGCCTTTCAACCAGCACACTCACTAGACCCAACCATCCTCTTGGGTATCTTCGAGTCCCTCTGGATATTGGAAACTGTATCTCAGCAGTGAGGCCCAGGTTTCTGAGGGAGAAAGCCCGGCCTAGCCCCCAGTCCTAAGGCACCACCCCAGAGGAGCCTCCAGGAAGTCAACAAAGAGGACTACTGGGACCGGAGCGAGGACTCCGGCCAGTCTGCTTTCCTCACAAGCTGTTGGTGGGTGAGCGGGAGGGAGGGATTGGGAAGAGATGCAGACATAATGAAATGAAAGAGGGAAAGAGAGGAAGAAAAAGAAAGTTGAAAATCTAGGCGAGAAGTGAGTACATGCCAAATAAGAATCAAGTGCCCATAATCCAATACTTCCAGGCCTAGAGGAAAGTGCTGGGAGGGCCATCTGCCCGCAGCTCGCTCAGCTCGCTCAGCTGCCTTTCGTCCGTAGATTTGGCAAGGGTGACCCGGAAGAGGCTACAGCCCCTCCAGGGACTACAGTTTTTCTATGTTCAAAACCATTCCTTCTCCCCTCCCTCTCATCCCTGATGGGTCTCCCAACACAAACCCTAAGCACTGAGTAAACCAGGAAATTAGAGGTTGGAAGAAGGAATCAAAAATGAATTTTTTTTTTTTTTTTTTTTTTTTTGCTTGGCATGGGAGGTAGTGGCTGGGAGATGAAGAACTGCAAACAGGAGAAAGATTCATTACTACAAAAATTTAGGATCCCAGAGAGAAAAACCGGTACAACAAAGAGTGAAATCTCAGCTCACAAAGTCCTTCCTGGGACGTCCTCAGGCCTGTCACCCAGTGTTACTCCATTGGAGGCCAAAGGAGCCAAAAGCAGCAGGGGCTGTGGGTGTCTGCTGCTGGTCCCCGAGAGGGATCCCTGTTTTAGGGCAGAAATAAAACCCCAGAATGACTTCCTCACTTTTGAAAACAGCCTCCCACCGAATTCTGTGAAGGAGCTCAGCCACGGATTAGAAATAAAGATTTGATGTTCAAATCTACAGAGGCGATCCATTCGCTAAAAACCATAACTCACTCAGAGTTATTTAAAATGGGTGTCCTCTCTCACTGTTTTAGAACTTTGGCTCAGGTTTGTGAGACCACAGTAGATACTTCTGAAACTCCTATCAACAGAAGCCTGACTCAGAAAATGAATTCTTTGGTCTCTTTCTCTTTCTCTCTCCCTCTCCCTTTTGGTGGAAGTAGTTTGGTATTTCGGTCCTCCATTGCAGTCTCAGGACTGCTCCAGGTTTGGTTCCACACAATTTCTAAAGAAGAACAAAACTCCCTCTTCCTGTGGGGCAAGGACTCTCCGCCTGGCCTCCTTACCTCCTTACCCGGTTCAGAATCCTTTGAGCTCAAACCCAAACAATTTGAATCTCATCAGACCAGAGACAAGATCCTCCCAAGCCCCCGCCCTCAAAGCCATTTAAAGCCAAATCAAAACCAAACAAAAGGAGGGTTTTAATCAGAAAAAGAATCTTTTTAATTTGTATAATTTATTAGAAGCTTCTTAGGAACTATTTTTAAGCCAAATATCTACATAAGTTACAACAGAAAAAGACTGACGCCGCAAATACCAAACTGCCAAATAATATACACAGATTTGTCAATGCCCATAAAAAAAAGTGAAGGGCTGGAGACTGGGAGTGGTTTTTCTTTTTACAGCAAAATGTACAGATTACTAAAAACTAGGCATTTAGTCCAACTTTTGACAGCGTTTTACAGCTACAAGTTCACATCAAACATAAACAATTTTCGCGGAGGGCGGTTGCCGCTGAGCCTAGGCGGCCAGAGGGTGCCGGGGAGGGGGCACTTCCTTTGTGTCAGTGACAAGTGGGTTATGTCGAAGACTCTTTCCTCTCCCCAGCTCCCGTCCTCCCTTCAAAAAAAAAAAAAAAAAAATCCTGGTATTTACAAGTGAGTCCACTTTGCTGGCAGAGTGTGCCCAGAGTGAAGTTTGGTCTTTAGAGTCCAGAGCCATGTCACAGAGCCCACTCCAATCTGTGCCCCGCCCTAGCGTGGGAAACCCATTTGAATCACCAAAAAAGACAACCCCAAAGCTGTTTTATGCCCTTCTCTGCTTAAAGATTCCTTAAGAGATTGGGTGCGCTTGGTTGTTTTTATTTTCTTTAAAAAAAAAAAAACCCACAAATTTTAGGGGGGAAAAAAAAGAAAGAAAGACGTCCAGCAGTTTGGCCTTTGTGGTTTTTTGTTCCTTGGTCTAAACGCGGCCAGGTTCTTAAGAAAAGTCGAAGCGCGTGGAGCAGCGGTGGATGGTGGTCTGTGTGGCGGGCAGGAGGGAAGTGGTGAGGCAGAGCGCTGGGCTAGGGCGGGCCCGGCGTCCTCTCACCAGGTCCGACCATATAGCAAGGTGGAGCAGGACATGGTGCCGTAGTCCGAGCCCGAGGAGTTCAGGTGGGACAGGCTGGATACCTGGCCCTGCAGCGCCGCGGGGCTGGCGGCGTGGTGCGCCAGGTCCGGAGACTGGCCTGCGCTGCCTGGCTGGTGGCCCGGGTGTGCGCCAAGGCCAGCGCCACCGCTGCCCACGGAGATGGCCGCTGCCGCCGCCTGCGCGGCCTGCGCCTGCTGCTGCGCCTGCTGCTGCGCGTGGCCTTGTAGGCTGGCGGCGCCCGGCGCGGGGGCACCCGCCTGGCACGGTTTGCCGTCTTTCACCAGGACTGGCACCGCCACACGTCGCGGCGACTGCTGCTGAGCCTGTTGCTGCTGCGGGCACCCGGCGCCCCCGCCGCCCCCGCCGCCGCCGCTGTCCTGCTGCAATTGCTGCTGTGCCGCCTTGTCCTTAGCCTGGCGCTTCATTTTGTAGCGGTGGTTCTGGAACCAGATCTTGACCTGCGTGGGGGTCAGGTGGATCATGCTGGCCAGGTGCTCGCGCTCCGGCGCCGACAGGTACTTCTGTTGCTTGAAGCGTCGCTCCAGCTCGTACACCTGCGCCTGCGAGAAGAGCACTCGGCGCTTCCTGCGCGGCGCGCTTGGCAGCGGGGCCATGTTCTTGCTCACGTCCCCCAGCGAGCCCAGGCCGCCCATGCCGCTCATGTTCATGCCGCTCGCCGGGCCCATGAAGCGGGAGACTGTAAGCGACAAACGCACAGCGTCGGCCGGGGCCAGGCCGAGCCAGGCCACCCCTGTTTTCCGCGCCATTGGCCCGCCCGGCCCGCCCCAACCCGACGGCGCCCTCCTGACCCAGGCAGCCTAGCGCTGGGCCCCAAGAGGCCCATCCGCGGGGATCTGCCAGCGCCTGCCCCAGGCCGTGCCGTCGAGGGCTGCACTAGAGCGCTCACAGCCTCAACCCTGGTTGCCCTCCCTCAGTCTCAGTTCCCTCTTTCGAACCAAAAGACGCATTGGGGGAAAGGCCGCTTCTGCTCCTTTCGTGCCCAGCCCAGGTCAGAGCAATGGGATTAGCTGGCCACAGGCGGCGAACTGGGCTCAGGCAGGGAGCTGGGGTCCGACGGTAGACCCCAATTTGGAGAGGTTAGGAAAGGGGGTGTTGACTTCCAAAAGCTGGAGCCCCCAGACGCTTTGCCTCTTGGCTTCTCTCCTGTCGGCCTCAGTGAGGGCACCTGCTCGGCCCCTTAGAGTCCCCTCTGGAACTGCGAGTCCTCCCACCTGCCCAGACTCCGCTGGAGAGAGGGCCGGGACGGGCGCTCGAGTGCCTCCCAACAGGGCAGCCTCCCTCCTGGCCGGGCCTAGCCTCTCCGCGCTCTGCTCGCCCCTGCTCCTTGAGCTCGGGGACGCTTCCCTCGGCTCCCCGAGGTCTTCTGCGCGGAACAGAACTGCCAGTCCACCGCGCCTAGGAAACGCCGAGTACCCGCATCTGACCGCAGGACCCCAGCGCTACCAAGTGCCTGCTCTTGGATCCCCAGCCGAGCAGCGTGAAGCATCCCCAGCTCCCGCACCCAAGTCCCTGGCGCCGCTGCCGGGCCGCCCTCCCTGATGCCCAGCGCGCAGCCTGCCGGCGCCGCGCCTTCTGGACGGCTCTCGCCTCATCTCCTGAGCTCAGCCCGCGGCCCCGCAGTGGGGCGGCCTCACTTACTGGCGGGGAAGCGCGGGTCTGGGTTGGCGCCGTACCATCCGGGGCCAGAGGCGCTGTTCCTCATGGTGTCCTGGTACGGCGGCAGCTCGCTCATGTTGCCCAGGTTGCCGTTGCAGTAGCCCCCCACGGCGGAGTGCGAGAGCTGGGGCACCCCCGCCGCCGTCATGTGGTAGGCGGCGGTGACGGCGCCGTGGTGCCCCACGGCGTGCTGCTGCATGGCCGCGGCCGGCGGTGCCGCCTGGCCCTGCCTGTACGCCGCCAGCGGAGCCCCCAGGCCGCCGCCCTCCATGCCCACTTTCTTGTAGCTTTCCTCCAGGGGACTCAAGATGTCAGACACTGAGAACGGAGTCGTGTGCTTTGGACTCATCGACATGATTCGGCGGCGGCTGGAGGAGGAAGGAAGAGGAGGAAAAAAAAGGGAGAGGGGGAAGGCGAAGCCTCGCTGCTTTTTTTTTCTCCCTTTGCCAAATATTCTGGTGTTACCTTAACGCCGATCTTGTTGGAGGTACACGTAACGGAGTGGACCGAGTCCTCCTTAATTGGCTTGAGTGGAGGCTCGGGGGCTGCCTCGCGTTTGTTTTAGCCCGGCGCCAGGTTTTAGGCAGCCACCAGAGGCGGGGCGTAAGCGCTAAAGCAACAAGACAATAGAAGCCTACATCTTGCCCGAGATAATTAGCTTACATGCTGATGACAAGGTAAACACCTTTAAGTTTCACTTGTCAGGATTTTTAGGTCTCAAAAGAGAGAGAGAGAGGCAGAGACGAGACCCAAAGCATTCCCCCCTCCCTTGGACACCCCCACCCCCATTTTTTGTGGGGTACCAGCGGAGCGCGGGGAGGAGGTGGAGGGGTGGGGAAGGAGGAGGGAACCGAGAGCGGGGAGGGCAGGAGGTGGGGTGGGGGAGTAACCGAGGAGGAGAGATGGTTGGGAGGAAGGAAGGTGAATGCTGCTTTGCAACCAACTTGCGGAGTTACAAAGTGGAACCACTTTCCAATTCGGTCGGGGTTCCCCGGACATGAACAGGTCTTTAGGAGAAGAGGGCCGAGGGACGGGGTGGGGGTTTCACCTGAGCCTGCCGGGGCTGCTCCTCCCTCCCGCCGCGGCCTCCCAGCCCCGCGCCTTCCCACAGCCTCCGGACCACATCGGGCTTCGCTGCGCTGAGCCCCAGTCGCCAACAAATGAGCGAGCGAGTCTGGGGACGAACCCTGGGGCCGCACTGTTGGTCTACGTGTCTGTCAGTCTGTCTGCCTCTCTTCTGCCGCCGTCAGAGGGACACCTCTGCTCCCCGCCCCCTTTCCCCCTACCCGAGAGAATCCGAGCGGGCGGAGGGGGCGCTGAGTAGGGGATCGACTGCCTCCCGGAGGCTGTCCCGGATCCCCGAGCCACCACCCGCCCCCGCAGCTCAGTGGTTTTTCAGTGGGCCACCCCCACCAACACGCCTCCCCCCAGGTCTTTCCCCACCCCCACCCCCGGCCGAGCAAACACAGCACTGGCCCCCCGAGCTGGGATGATGGGAAGGGGTCTCACGGGAGGGTCCGTCACTGAAGTTGCCCCACCTCGAACAAACCTGGTGTCCCTGACCCTCGCCCATCTCCCAGACACGCGGGGTTCTGGGGCTGAAGCTGACTTTCCGAGGACATCACAGCCCCAGCACCCGAGCCCAGAGCCACGCTGTTTTCCCCTCCGATGCTTCAGGGAGGGCGCGGGCAGGGAGCGGAGTGAGTGCCCGCCAGTCTGTTGCCGGGCGGAACTGAGCCTGAACCCCGGCGGCGGGAGCGCTGGCCAGGAGGGGGCGAATGCCGAGGTGCGGGAAGCTCAGCGGGCGGGAGGCTGGGCTGAGGCTCGCCTCCGCCCGCAGCTCAGCCATGCAAAAGTGCACTTGCTTCCCGGGAATAACCAAATATCTTTGTTTAAAGTGGTGGCGTAAATGGCCAGTCGCTTTGTGGCCACGCTGGATATTAGTAGATGAGGATCATTCTGCTTCAATTGGGCGCCTCTCATCCGACGAGCAAGAAACTGCTTAGGAGGAAGTGGGTTTCCTGTCTGCGCGTTCCCAGGCTTCAAGTGTGGGCCCCGCGCCTTGAGGGTCCTTGGGCGCCTGGCGAGGGGGAGCTGTGGGCTGCGATCCCCAGCGGAGTCGGGGGTGTCCCCCGCGTTGTTCGGACCAGGCCGGGGCCTGCAGCCGAGTCGACTACCGAGTGGAGCCCTGAACGGCGCGGATTTTGAGACCGACTCCGGTTTTTGTCCGTGGATTTTAAACGTTTTTATTATTGTTTTTGTTTTGCTTTCTTTTTGGTTGTTTTAGCCTCCTCTGCGCGCCGGGGGCTGGGAGGGCAGAGCGCTCCTCGGCCGGGCCCGGCGGGTACCTGCAAGACAACCGCGCTGGTCAAGGAGCTTCTCGAATTTAGTTTTTGTTTTCACATTTTCTTTCCCCTCCTTGTAGAGAGGGAGCTCCTGATGATGATGAACAGGCAGTTTTGAGCTACTTAATTCATCCAGGCTCCCTTTTTAAAATTATTAATAGCAATTATAGTAGAGAAAGTTTTATTTGTTTTTAAAGATTTCAGCCCTGTCCTTGAAGAGTGCTCTTACTCCCTCAATACAAAGCCAACGTCTATACTAACATTGGCTTTTCTCACAGCCTACCTTCTTTACCAGGCGAAAGCTCAGGGCACCCTCCGCCCTCCCACCTGCGCCCGCGTTTTTGTGCGGTCCCCACGGCAGTGCTGGGGAGGCCACTCTACGTTTGCGCAGGGAGACGCGCTCGCCGCTTGTGTTGCGAAAGACCAGCGCGAAGCCCCGCTCCTTGCCCTTCCTTCCCAGGGGCTTCTCTGGGGGGCGCTCTCAGGACCGGACGAACTGAGCATTGATTACTGTGGTGGCTAAGCAAGGAGGGGAGGCGACGCCGGGCTTAAGCGAACCACAGATGAGAACTGGCAACGCTGAATACAGACCTTGTCTGCAGGCGCGACCTGGCCGGGCCTGCGTCCCGAATGGGGTCTGATTTCGAAGGCGGGGTGGGTTTCCCTGTCACCCAGCTTCTTTCTCTGACTCGCCATTATTTCATAGTTGTTGGTAAGTTTAAGAAACACCAAGTGTAGAATGTTGTACATCTCTCCCAGTCTCAACACCATTTAGAAATGGAGATCAATCTTCACAATGTTTTTGTGAGATTCAAGTAAGATAGAGCACATCAAAGTGCTTTGAAAGCTTTAAATGTTTTTCAGCTCAGTGCCAGCACTGAAGATGCGGTAGTTATTATCATGACGATCCCCATCCCCTCTTTAGGTCCCCAGACCTGAGTAAAAGGAAGAGTTGGGTGAATCTTCCACAGCCCCTGGGTCTTCGTCCCTCGGCAGCTTTTCAACCTCTCAGCAGGCCACAGGCGCACGTGGCTGGCAGCTCCCTGGCCTCCGGCTCTGAGAGTCCCGGGGCAACCGGGCCTGCAGTTCTCGAGGAAACCCCCCTCCCCGTTCTGGACAAGGAACCCCCTCCCCAAGAACCGCGCAGCAGGTGGCGAGTCTGGGAGCTGAACTGGAGCCAGGTGGCGAATCTGGGAGCTGAACTGGAGCGGAGCTCGAAGTGGCTGGGGCGGGCAAAGATTCCCGCTTCACTCTGGGACCAACTGGAACGGCGCTTCAACCTCTGCCTGCAGGGGTGCTTCTCGCGCGCACCAGCAAGCTCTCGTCTCCACCTCGCCTGGGCCTTTGCAGCGCCCTGCCGCCCAGGCTTCAGCACCTCTCCTACCCTAACCTTCTCAACGCGCGGCTCTGCCTTCTTCACCAGTACCGCTGCACTGCCAAAAATAAGCCCGGAGACTAAGGCACCTGTGGGGAAGAGAAGGATATCTGTATCTCCGAGCTTATCCAAGCAAAGACCTCGAGAGTCCCTCCCATGGCCCAAAACACCTCCTTTTGACCGAAGAGCGTCCTTTCTTTCCGCCGCCTCCTAGACTCATGCTAAATAGGGCAGACCCCGGCTAACCAGTGATTTTTTTTTTTTCCATGAATACGAATAACCCCGATTCCACTTCGCGAAGTCTGCGCGTCTTCCTTTATCCCGCAACTAACTTGCTCCGGGGTGGAGTGGGCACAGTGGGGAGCAGGTCAGGGCAGGGCCCAACACTGGCCCCTCGCGGAGCTTTCCCTGGCGCAGCCTCACACTGTCGCTGCCTCAATTCCGACCACGCTCTGCTTCGCTGGCTGCGGCTCGACCGGGAATCTGAGGGGGCGCAGGCCCAGGATCGGCCCTAGATGCGCGGAATCGCCATCAGCCTTTGCTTACACCAGCGTGGCCACAGGGAAACTCCCTTCTGTCCCTCCAGTGTCACTTTGCTAGACAAGAACAGAGGGCTCATACAGAAGGCTAATTTGGGGTCTGTAGCTTGGACCGGGTGGAACTGAGGAGGAACCACCTGTCTCACCGCCCCACTCCACAACTGCTTTTTCTAACTCCCTTTGTGGTGGTCCTCTCCTCTTTAGGGCGCTGAGCGACTCTGTCTCTTGGTAGTGTTATTTTGCTTCAAGTTTTATCACCATTTTTGATTCACTCAACAGTATTTATTCAGCTAGGGCTCTGTGCCAAGGACTACCCTAGGCCTGAAAATTCAGCCTTAATCTAGGTGCAGCTCCTACTCACACGGAGCTTACACATTCACAATAAATCACCCAAATAATATGTAGTTACTTTCTGACAGATGTTACTGCAGGATCCAGTGAGATAGAGAGGGTTGTAATGGAGGTTTGTGTGTGTGTTTTTGCATCATTTCTTGATCTCCCAGCATTCCAAGGTCGTGAGAGGAGCCCCTGAGTAGAAGTCAGTCCTAGGTTTGAACCCTGGCTTTGCCTCTTTCCAGCCGTGCAGTACCGCCTTTGTGGGCTCCTGCCACACCCTAGAGTCACACCCATCACAGCCAGAGTAAACCAGTGTGTTTTCTGGCTTCCCTCCTTGAGGGTGAGCCCCATTTTTATCTTTAACCCCCCCCCCCCCCAGTGCCTCGAGAAATGCTAAGGAAACACAGCCTCCTAGCACCTGTTTCCTGAGTGTAAAAAATGGTCACAACCTGCCCTGTGTACTGGCCTGGTTTGTGCTAGGGATCCAAACAATTCAGGATAAGATCATGTGCCTGAGTTTGTAGATCACAAAAGTCGCTAACAGAAGGAGTTACTCCTTCTGATTCTGTATTTTGGATTTATAGAAACTGAATCTAGGCCTCCCACCTTCGACAAGAAGCACTTGGGCCCCTCAGTTGCTACCACGGGTCTCCCATAGCTAGGCACAGGCTTCTAGGCCGGGCTGAGCTGGGCTCGCGAGTGCCATCGAGGCAACCAGGCGCAGGGAGCGGAAGGCAGGAGTGCAAATGGGCGCTGGGAGTCGCTGCTCCGCAACCCCAAAATCTGAGGAATGCCTCCGGGGGATGATTTCTCTCTGGAGGGGTCTCGCAGGGCCCCCTCTGCGCTGCTTTCTCAGGCACCAGAACCGAAAGCCTCGGGAGGGACCGCTGGAGCCCGGGGCGTGCAGACAGTCGGCTTTCACAGACGCAGTGGAAGGAATGATCCCTCTACTGCTCCCTCTCCCGACTTGACTGTCTAGAGTCTTTGAGGGGACTTTCCTTTTGGGAACGCTTTTCTCAAGTCGTGGCCTGTGGGCAGGCTGGGAGCGGGGCGCCGAGACATCCGAGCGCGGCTTCTGCTTTTCAGTTTCCCTCACAGGCGTGCCCTGCGGAGGGAATGCGAGGCTAGGGCGCGTCTATGCGGGCCAGAGTCAGCTGAAGAGAGTCCGGCCCTTAGGCCTTTGGTGTTGAAGAATCTGCTCCTCTGTCGGGTCAAGCCCCACTAGAAGTTAACACCTGTGGTCTCCAAACTTGCCTATTTTCCTGTCACGTAGTTCAAGCCAAGATTCAACTCGTCTTGAATTTTTGTATTTAGAGCCCCTACCTCCTCCACCGACTCCAGGGGCGCCCTCTGGCGGGAAGAGGCCTGGGGTAGGAGGGAATCTGGGGAGCGGGTTACAAAGCAGAGAGCAGCGGGAGCTCAGCAGCCCCCTTTGAACTGCAATTAAACCAAGACGGAGACGGGAGGTGGGAGCACGGGCCTGAAACGGTCAGGCGACCCTGCGAGGCCCGAGCTGCAGCCCTCCGCGGCAAATCCGCCAGACGCCCCCGTCGGAAGGGGCGGGGACACCTCCGGGGCGCTCTAGGGCTCGTGAGGCTCTAAGGTAAGTTTCGCAGCTGCTCCAGATAATTAAAGGACAGATTCCGGAAGTATCCTGGTGGCGGCGCGGCTGTTTTCGCCCCAGGACCTGTGCAGCCTCATTCAGCTTCAGGTAGTCGAAACCTATAGCTCTTTCTGCCCCCCATTCCCCAACAGATCTCAGTCCCAACAGTGTGAGCCCCTGGGCCTTGGGTGTTCGCGTTTCCCGCGGGCTTGCCAGCAGCGCTGGGGTTCCCTCCTCCGCTCCTTTCCTCCTCTCCAACCTCACACCCCAGCCCGTCTCCCCGACACCCCCAACACTTGTCCCAGACAGTTTCTGGTGGCCGCAGTACCGATCCCAGGCCAGTGGGATGGGGGTGGGGAAAGGGTGGAGGGGGAATCTCCGACGCCCAAGGTTTTCTGGGACTCGACAGAGGCTGGATTCCCCCTCGCTGCCTAGGACTTGTGGGCTGAAGGTTGCAGACCGAGGCGAGCCGCAGCGCCCTCTTCCGGCCGCCGTCTGGAGAACTGCAGCCTTAGAGCGGTCTCAGGGAAGCTTTGCTACTAGGTCCCGGGAAAACTGGTAGTGGTCAGAGACTGGTAGTACATCCTCCACGCATTCGCTCATTCTAACTATCCACCCGACCATATGTCAGGCAGTCTCTTGGTCCACCCAAAGCCAATATAAGTTATGACTGACTCTTTGGATCATCCAGTCTCCTTGCACCTGCTATTTGAAAGGGCCCAGGTGTAGATCAGGGCTTGGAAGCTGCTCTTATGCCTAAAGTCCTCTTTTAATTATGCTTTGCCTTGGAATCTCATTATGAGAATGTCCTATCCATGTCGGAGGGCACTTGGAGGCATATTTGGTGACCAATGGAGTAGCTTGTACTTGCTGCATGTCCTTTCTGGAGGAGCAGTGGCCCTATTAGCTTGACAGCCTGACACAAGGAGTTTCTGCCTTGTGTTGGAGCAGTAGGAGCATAACCCCTAGAAAATATTGGAGTAAGAAAACTTCTGGGACTAGCTACACTCGGTGGGTGCCTTCCAGCTCTCCATTCTATGGCACCAATTGACTCAGGCAGGCTTTCCCCCAAATTATTCCCCCTTCTTTGGACTCTGGTCAAAACCAGATCCTCTCCACCCTCCCAAACCCATCCCAGCCAATATGCTCATGTTACTTTGCTTTTGTTCTTTTACACTTAGCCAGGAAATCATTCTTTCCAGCCCCACAACTAAGTCATACCCTTCTCTTAAAAAACCCAATTGCCTCTTCCGACAACTAAATGTCTGACACATAGTGGGAGCTCAATATATGTGTGCAGAATAAATGGATGAATCTCTATTACAATTTTCTGTTACATTAGTAAGCAATTCATCCCAATTGAATGATTTCCTAATTGCCATGTGTTTGTGTTCTTTTTAGGTAGACCGTAAGCTCCTTATTTTCTGTTTTTTTGTTGTTTTGTTTTTTCCCCCCAAGACAGGGTCTCTCTCTGTTGCCCAGGCCAGAGTATAGTGGTGTAATCATAGCTCACTGCCACCTCAAACTCCTAGGCTCAAGCAATTCTCCCTGCTCGGTCTCCCAAAGTGCTGGGATTACAGGCATGAACCATCGTGCCCGGCCAGCTCCTTGATTTTAAGGGCCATTTCAAAATACTTAGACATGTTCCTAGAAATGTGCCCAGTGCTTTGAGGCGTTTGACAATGTTAATCACCCCTTTCTGAAATTCTCTCATTGGCTGCAGACTCACCGCTCTATCATGGTTCTCTTCCTCCATCTCTGGACATTTCTTCTCAGAGACCAGGGTTGAACTCCCATCCTGCACTGTATACCCATCCCCGTGGCTTCAGCTGCCACCTGTTTTTGATGGCTCCTAAATCCATACCTCTAGCCAACCTCTGTTGCAGAGCTTCCAATCTGTACTTTCAGTTGTTTACCTCCTTATGTGAATTTCTGCCACACTTAACATATCCAAATCTGAACTTACACTGTCCCGATTTGCTTCTTGTCCTATGTTCTTGATCTAGATGAATGGCATGAACATCTCCCAATTCCTGCCACCCCACTCCTTCAGCAAGCTCCTGTGCTAGTCAGTTCTGTCTGCCATAACAAAATACTACAGACTAGGTGGCTTACACAATGAAAACTGGTTTTCTTACAGTTTTGGAGGCTGCAACGTCCAATATCGAAGCCTCGCAGGATTTATTTGCTGGTGAAGGCGCTCTTACTGGCTTGCAGAGACGCCTTCTTGATATGTCTTCGCATAGCAAAGAGAGAGAGATCTTTTTCTATATAAGCCACAGTCCTAACAGATTAGAGCCCCACCCTTATGACTTCTTTTAACCTTAATAACCTTCTGCTAGGGTTTGCATATGTGCCATCCAAAATTCCGGTGTTGCCAATGTGGTAGTATTAAGAGGTGCAGCCTTTAAGATGTGATTAGGTCATAAGGGATCCTCCTTCCTTAATGAGATTAAGGATCTTATAAAAGAGGCTTCATGAAATATTTGGCTAGCTTGCAGTCTTGCTCTTCTCACATGTGAGGACACAGTGTTCCTCCCCACAAGTCCCTCACCAGGTACCAGTGTCTCAACCATGGACTTCCAAGCCTCCGGAACTGTGAGAAATAATTCTGTTGTTTTTAAATTACCCAGTCTCAGGTATTCCATTATATCAGCATAAATGGATTAAGATACCTTCTAAAGATCCTATCCCCAGAGAGAGTAACATTGTGGGAGCTAGGGCTTCAACATCTGAATTTTAAGGGAACACAATTCAATACCTGCTCTGAAGCCAAATACCTCGATATCCTTTTCCTTTCCCTCATCCAACTGGTCATAAAGTCATTTCCATTCCACATCTTAGAAGTTTCCCAAATCCAGCCCCACTTCTTCCTCACCAGTTCTTCTCTCTGTTCGCTGCCTCAACCGAGGCCATCCATCATCTACTACCTAATCGTCTAGCTCTTATTCCTACCCTAGGCTCTCCCAGTCTAGTCCACAATCCTGTCCACAGGACAGAGTCCAACCTATCTCTCCAAACTAATTTCTTCCTGCCTCCCGCCTATCCCCTCACAACCTACTTTTTAACTACTCTAAACTTCTTTTTTTTTTTATTTTGTACAACTTCATTAACATATAACTGAGAGAGAGAGGGGGAGTTGTTGTTTGTTGTTGTTGTTGTTTTGTTTTGTTTTGTTTTTTGAGACACAGTCTTGCTTTGTCACCCAGACTGGAGTACAGTGGCCAGATCATAACTCACTGCAGCCTTGAACTACTGGGCTCCAGAGATCCTCTTTCCCCAGCCTCCTGAATGGCGGAACTACAGGTGCACCCCACCATGCACAGTTAAGTTTAAAATTTTTTTTTTTTTTTTGTAGAGACAGTGTCTCACTTTGTTGTTCAGGCTGGTCTTAAACTTCTAGCCTCAAGCAATCCTCCCACCTCAGCCTCCTAAAGCACTGGGATTACAGGTGTGAATTACTGTGCCCAGCTTGATTTTCTCTATTGTTTTTCTGTTTTTTATTTCAGTGATTTCTGGTCTCATTTCTATTTCTTTTATTCTGCTAACATTGTGTTTAATTAGCTCTTCTTTTTCTAGTTTCTTAACGTATAAGCTGAGGTCACTGATTTGAGGCTACACTAGCTTCTTGTGGCTGTTGTAACACATTACCACAAACTCAGAGGCTTAAAAGATCAGAAATGTATTATCTCACAGTTATGGGAGCTAGAAGTCTGAAATCAAGGTGTCTGCAGGTTGTACTCTCTCCAGAGGCTCTGGGGAGATTCTGTTCCTTGCTTCTTCTAGCTTCTGGAGGCTTTTGGCATTCATTGGCTTGTGACACATTACTCCAATCTGTCTCCATTTCCACATGGCCTTCTTCTTTGTATGTGTTTCTCTTTGTCTGTCTCTTATGAAGATGCTTGTGATGACGTTGAAGGTCCACTCAGATAATCCAGGGTGATCTTATCTCAAGATTTTTAATTATATCTGCAAAGACTCTTTTTCCAAATAAGGTAATATTCAAAGGTTCTAGTGATTAGGATGTGGACTTATCTTTCTGGAAGCCACAAGTCAGTCCACACAGAGACCTTTCTTCTTTTCCAAACAGGCATTTAGTACTCAGAATTTCCCTCCAAGCACTACTTTGGCT
Source organism: Macaca nemestrina (assembly GCF_043159975.1). NCBI lineage: Eukaryota > Metazoa > Chordata > Mammalia > Primates > Cercopithecidae > Macaca > Macaca nemestrina. The sequence goes on along the minus strand of NC_092131.1, from coordinate 71,623,872 downwards.
GCATCCCATACATTTTTATAGGTTATGTTTTCATTTTCATTTTCAAATCAGTGAAAACATGTTCATATTTCCCTTTAAATGTCTTCTTTGACTCTTGAGTTATAGAGACTTATGTTCTTTAATTTTTAAATGGCAGTTTTCTAGAAATCTTGCTGCTATTGGTTACTAATTTAATTCTGTTATGATCAAGGTACTTGGTATGACAGGAATCCTTTAAAATTTATTGAGGCTTGTTTGATGGCCCAGAAAATGATCTGTCTTGGTGGATGTATATGCACCTTTGAGAAAAATGCTTGCTCTGCTGTTGTTGAGTAGAGTGTGTATAAATGTCAGTTCGGTCAACTTGTTCCATAGTGTTACTCAAGGCTTCCATGCCCTGATTGTTATTTTGTCTACTTATTGAGAGAGATGTGTTGAAATCTTCAACTATAATTGTGGGTTTCACTATTCTCCTTATAGTTCTATCAGCTTTTGCTTCATGTATTTTGAAGCTCTGTTACTAGGTTTATAAACATTTAGGATTGTTATGTCCTCTTGAATTCAATATTTTATCATTATGAAATGATCTTTTTTTAATCTCTGCTAATATTCCATGTTCTGAAGTCTTTTTCTGATTATTTAGACCAGTTTCATTTAATATGGTTATTGATACTGTTGAGTTTAAATATACTATCTTGTTGTTTGTGTTCTATATGAGACTTCAACTATGTATTCCTTTTCCTCTTTTTATGCCTTTTTGGGGGATTGAGCATTTTCTACAATTTCATTAAATCTCCTTTTTGCATATTAACAAAACATTTTCATGTGTTATTTTAGTGGTTGCTTTGAGATTTAATTTAACATCACAGTCTACTTTCAAATTATACTATACCACCTCATGTATAATAGAAGACCCTTACAACTGCACACTTCTATTTTTTTCTCTTCTGGTTTTTGTGCTATTGTCTTATATTTTACTTCTAAATATATGCACAATAAATGTTTATTATTTTTGTTTTACACAGTCAGTAGTCTTTTAAAGAGATGTAAATACTAAAAAAAATTCTTTTATATTTCACATACAGTTACTATTTCTGGTGCTCTTCACTCCTTTGTGTAGGTCCACATTTCCATCTAGTATTGTTTTCTTACAAAGAATTTCTTTTGAACATTTCTTATAGTACCGGTCTGATGGTGATTAATTCTTTCAGCTTTGCGTGTCTTTATTTCATCCTCATTTTCCAAAGATATTTTCATTAGGTATAGAATTATAGGTTCACAATGTTTTTGGGGTTTTTTTCCCCCCAGCACTTTGAAGATGTTGTCCCACTATTTTCTGGCTTACATTGTTTCCAGGGACAGCACAAAAGTGTGGAGCATTGGGAGGGCTTTACCTCTACCTCAACAGTCTTCGCAAACTCCCTCTAGTCTCTGATATGGAAAGTTAATTTGTAGTAGGTTGTATAAGTGAAGTTTTATAGCCCTGCTTCCCTTCCACCCAAATGGCACACAAGATTGTTTTCCATCATTGTATCCTCACTGTATTTGGAAATTGTGGAACTTCCACCAATTGCTTCCAGAGCAGTGGCACATATCAGAGTTAGATATACTATAATCCCAATTTTGAGCCCCTTCGAGGATATAACTGCCATTATTAAATAGTTATTTTTTATTACCTAAGACTTATAAATTATCCATGAAGATGCACTCTTTTAAGGATGTAAGGAGAGAATTACAGCATATGTTTTTAAGAGGTTACCTTGTGCTTAATTAAAGTTATTCATTAAAATCTTACAAACTATATCTTAGGAGAACATAGAATTCCAGACCAATAGTAAGAAATGCATTAGCCTGGGCCTTTTGAGACCAAAGCTTGGGGAACACTCTTAGATAAAGGAATAGTCTCAGCTGGACCCTTCCTTCTGGCAAGATACATTCCAGGCATTTTGGCATTCATATCACAAGAGAGAGGTAATATATTCCCTATTTTTATAGATGAGGAAACCAAAGCCCAGAAAGGTTAGGTAAATTGCTGAAGATTACATGACTAGTAAGTAGTAGAACTAAGTTTTGATTGTCAGCATGTCATATTCCAAACCACAACAGGAGACACTGCCTAAATAATCAGACCTTTAAAGAATTCTCTACCTATCCCCCAATTAACATCTTAGAATTTTATAGTTATTTTGACAGCAAGATAGTTCAATGCCTACTCATCTGCTTGGGGAGTTTCTTTTTATTACTCCCTTGTCTAGCTCCACAGATGTCAAACTTTAATGTGCACAAAAATTACTCTATCAAAGTATAAACTCCATTTTTGTTACCATTTTATGAGTTTTCTAGGGTACTTTTGGTATGATTACATTTTTACCTTAAGAAGTGTCATATTTTAAACCTAACAACTAATTGTTTTAGGACCACACTGTATTTTTCCACTATATTCAATGTTTCTCTAATTTTCAACACATAGTTTCCAGTCCTTTTGGGAAAATGTAGTAATAAGGAAAACACTGTGGGAAAGAGTATATTTACCAAGTTTATATGACTTTACTTTTAGATTTAAGGGAGTGTGATTAATGTACCTGAAGAGTTTAAGTTCTTCTTTGTGGTGAGGAAGATGACTTCTCGAAAGACAAAGGTAAGCATGGAAGTTTAATCTAAGACAGCAGCTCTCAAACTTTGGAGTGCATAAGAATAACCCAAAAAGCTTGTTTTAAGTGTATATTCTTGGACGGGAGTTCTGAGTCCAGTAATAAAAAGTACCTTATCTGACTATGCCTTTTTCAGATAACAATTATAAACTCTGGACAACACACACACACACATCACACACACACACATAAACAAACAATTATTTGAAGGCAGCAGACAGTGGTCAAAAGCAGAAAGAAACTGAAGAAGTTTCTAATCATTAATGTAACTACTCACTGGGTAAAAATTAAGCTTACAAGGATATTCCACTGAGGATAATACTCATACCACACAGCACAGGGCAAATGGAAGGTAAGCAAAAAGGTCTAGTGTTTTTTATTTGAAGTGTCAGAGGATGGAGTTAGGGGCTGAAAGAATATCTGAGAGATTAAGGTAGGGAAATCCTAGAATAGAGGAATCTAGAGACTCTAAAATGTATTATTCACAATGGCAGATTAAAATAAAAAATTACTAGGCATGTGAAGACATAGAAGGTAATTTCCAAAATCTGAAGAGAATGCAATCAATAGAAACAAATCTCTAGGTTTGGAATTAGCAGAAAAGTACATTTAAATAGATGTGTATATATATATTCAAAGACAAATTAAAATATTATGTCAATAACTGAACACATTGGGGAAGTCTATCAGAGAAATGGAAGCTATTTTAAGAATGAATTCCATCCTGGCTAACACGGTGAAACCCCGTCTTTAATAAAAGTACAAAAAATTAGCCAGGCCTGGTGGCGGGCGCCTGTAGTCCCAGCTACACGGGACGCTGAGGCAGGAGAATGGCGTGAACCCGGGAGGCGGAGCTTGCAGTGAGTGGAGATCGCGCCACTGCACTCCAGCCTGGGCGACAGAGCGAGACTCCGTCTCAAAAAAAAAAAAAAAAAAAAAAAGAATTGAAAATTCTCTAACTAAAGAGCTATAACATCTGAAATGGAAAAGAAAAATCTCTGGGATGAGCTGAAAGAAGACTGGCAACAGCAGAAGAAAGAGCCAACTTGAATATAGAATTTATCCAGTCTGAGAAGCAGAAGGAATAAAGAATCAAAAGAAAAACAGCCCCAGTGATCTGAGGGACAATATCAAATGAGTGCAAACATAAAGCAAAGATTTATTTTATGCCCTATTAGATCATTAAACATGCAGATATCGGTCAGGCGCGGTGGTTCACTCCTGTAATCCCAACACTCTGGGAGGCTGAGGCAGGCGGATCACCTGAGGTCAGGCATTCCAGACCAGCCTGGCCAGAAACCCCGGCTACACTAAAAATACAAAAATTAGCCAGGCATGGTGGCACATGCCTGTAATCCCAGCTACTCAGGAGGCTGAGGCAGGAGAATCACTTGAGCCCAGGAGGCAGAGGTGGCAGTGAGCAGACATCATGCCATTGCACTCTAGCCTGAGCAATAAAAGTGAAACTCTGTCTTAAAAAAAGAAAAAAAAATGCAGAGATGAATTTTACATTAATAAATTGTTTGTATCTTTCAGTGAATATTATTATTGTTGTTTGCATGGCCATCAAAATTTTTACCTTTGAATAAAGGTATTTCTTAACACTGGATTGGTTATAGCATGGAAGAGATTCAATCACTCCACCAATGTGGCAAATACCTCACCAGCAAGATCAGTCCTTTCATGTATGGCTGCCTTGATTAAGCTTCAAGAATAAAATTTAACACACTTCTAGACAATATACCTCAAAAGAGATTCTTCTACTTGCTTCACTAGCTAACTAAACAGAAATCATTATTGCTTGGCTTGGCTTGGCTTCTCCTTCCAGCAGAAAATTAACACCTTTGTTAAATAGGCTGTATAGATTTCTCTTTTTTCTGGGGGAGTGGGGAAACTTGTTAAAGTAAGTCATCTCACCTCGTTTTTCGACTTCTTTTAGTTGAATCTCATATTTTTGAAATTCATGAAATGCTTCTTTCATCAGTTGTCTAGATCTACTTTTTGCCTTGAAAGTCTACCTAGGAATTTTGTTTTCAGTATAATGGATATAACCATTAGTAACGCCACAGTGATCTGTCTGTAGCTATATATTAATAGCTAGTTAATATTTCCCAACATATCTTCAACAAGAAAAAAGAAATTTTTAGAGACAGACACTCCTCCAATTATATTCTCTTCATATATGATTGTATCTCACAGGTTGATTGCTATGGTATTTGATTCCTAGTTACCATGATACCATTAAGTGTTTGCTGCAGAAGCTGCCATGCATGGTCACAGAACTCAGTGGAAGTTCTATTAAAAGACTTACCAGTTTGATGCCTGTTCAGTCAATGTCTTCCATTCTGTTGAGGTTGGAGAACTTCCAACAGAAGTTAAGCAAAGTTCAGTAGGTATTGAGCTGGTTCTTGCTTAAACTGGTGGACTTTATCAACCTGATGCATGCAACAGAAAAGAATAACTCTCATACATTTTAAAGCTGAGCTAATGGGTCTTTCCTCATCATCATTAATGTGCCTTTATGTGAAAATTAAAGCCCAAGCGCTGGAAGCACAGTATAGGTTGTACTTTATCTTGATATTTTGGTCAGCATCACATGATTTAATGGGAAAAAGACCTGTGGTTGGACTTTGAAACAGCAGCAATGTTGAGTTGACAGTTATTTCAAAATGATCCAGTTTATTCCACACAATGTTTAATTATCAGATCTTGGAAGATTAATGATTTTAAGAGAGTCATAAGCTAAGATAGACCTTAAGAAATTAGATAAAGAGGATATAACTCCATCAAGTGAGCTGGCAATGCCAAATTAGTGAATCTAATCATAAGCATCACAAGCTAAACTTAATGGTTGGCGTGGACAGTCTCTGTTCCAGAAACCTCCAAGGTCACTTTGGATGTGAATACCACACTCCTACCATTGTACTCAGGTTACTGCTTTGACATTTGATTCTTATTTAAATTTTTCTTTTTTTTTTTTTTAATAGATGGAATCTCACCATGTTGCCCAGGCTGGTCTTGAACTCCTCTTGTTTTTCAACTTCCTTTAGTTGAATCTCATATTTTTGAAATTCATGAAATGAATTTCATGAATTCATTTTTTAATTCATTTCATTCAAGTGATCCTCCTTTCTCAGCTTCCTGAGTAACTGAGACTACAGGCATGTGTCACCATTCCAGGCCACTTGGTTCCTTTTATAGTTTCTATTTCTTCATTTATTACAAGCATATTTTCCTTTATGTCCTTTGAGCATAGTTATAACAGCAGCTTTAAAATTCTTGTCTGCTAAATTTAACATCTGGATCATCTTGGGGTTGGTATTGATTGTGTATGGGTCTCATTTTCCTTTTTCTTCATATTTCTAGTAACATTGGATTGCATCTGGTCCTTGTGAATGATTCATTGTGGAGGCTCTGTGAGTTTGCTACTGTGTGGAATCTCTTCAAGAAAAAGCCATAAAAGAGAGACACTTCTCCAATTCCATTCTCTTTATCTAACCGTTGACTCTCTTATGCTTTTTGTCTGCTTTTAGTTATTCTCTGGGACTTTTAGGTAGTCTTTTTATATTTTGTCTGGAATTTATAGTTATCTGAAAAAGATTTGGTTAAATAGAAGCTACTTTGCCATTATGAGAAACATTTTTTTTTTTTTTTTACTTTTCATCTTTGTTGTTGTTTTAGATGTGATGTCTCACTATGTTGAGCAGGCTGGAATGCAGTGGCTACTCATAGGCATGATCAAAGAGCACTGCAGCCTCCAACTCCTGGCCTCAAGTGATCCTTCTGCCTCAGTTTCCTGAGTAGCTGGGACTACAGGCATGTGCCACTGTGCCTAGCTTTTTTTTTTTTTTTTTTTTTTTTTGAGACAGTTTTGCTCATTGCCCAGCTGGAGTGCAGTGGTGCAATCTTGGCTCACTGCAAGCTCTGCCTCCCAGGTTCAAGCAATTCTCCTGCCTCAGCCTCCCAAGTAGCTGGGATTACAGGCTCCCACCACCACGCTCGGCTAATTTTTTGTATTTTTAGTAGGGACAGGGTTTTGCCATGTTGGGCAGGTTGATCTCGAACTCCTGACCTCAGGTGATCCACCTGCCTCAGCCTCCCAAAGTGCTGGGATTACAGGTGTGAGCCGCCATGCCCAGCTCTGTGCCTAGCTTTACTTTTGATCTATCTGTGTCTTTATTTTTTTCTTGTAGATACTTGAGTCTTGCTTTTTTATCCAGGCTGATAATTCATGCCTTTTAACTGGGGTATTTAGACCACATATAAAGTAGTTTTTAGTACAGTAGTTTTAATTCTGTCATACTTCCATTTGTCTAATATTTGTTCTCTCTGTTGTTTGTTCTTTTTACCCCTTTTTTTCAGCCATCTTTTGTAGTTCAGTATTTCTTTAGTATTCAGTTTTATCTTTGTCATTGGTTAATTGCTCTAACTTTTTAAAAATGATTTCTCTACAGTTTACAATCTACATCTTTAACTTATAGTTTACTTTCAAATAATATTATTGCACTTCACATATCATGTAAACACCTTATAACAGTATAATTCAATATTTCTATTGTCATACATTTTACTTCTATATACATAATAAACAGTCTATTATTTTTAAATAATAAATTTTAAAACCAGGGAAACTATCTTTTATTCCTATTCATATATTTGCCATTTCTAGCACTCTTTATTCGTTTGTGTGGCTTTTATTTTCTCTCAATATGAAGAACTTCCTTTAACATTTTTGTAGTTCAAGTCTGCTGACAACCAAGTTTTTGTTGGTCAAACAATGTTTTCTCCTGCGTTCCATTTTGAAGAATATTTTTGTTTAATATAGAATTCTAGGTTGAAAATTTCTTTTATTTCTGAAACTTAAAGATGTTGTTCTATTTTCTTCTGCCTTTATTATTTTTGATGAGAATTCACCTGTATTCTTTTTGTGAAACAGGGTCTTGCTATGTTTACCAGGCTGGAGTTCATTGGCTATTCACAGGTGCAATCATAGTATACTATAACTTCTAACTCCATTGTTCAAGTGATCCTCTTGCCTCAGCCTTCCAAGTAGTTGGGACTACAAGCATATGCCCCCAGACCTGGCATCTGTCATCCTTATCTTTCGTTTTCTGACTGTTTTTAAATTTTTCTTGTTTTTATTTTCAGCAGTTGCATATTATGTGCCTTCATGGTTCTTTGTGATTATCATGCTTGAACTTTGTTGAATATATTGGATATGTGGGCTTATAGTTTTCAACAAATTTGAAATGTTTTTGGCCATTATTTATTTAAATATTTTTTCTGTCCCTTCTCTTTGTGGGCTTCAATTATAAGGATACTAGACTGCTTGAAATTTTCTTACAGTTCATCAAATATTTGTTCTTTTTTTTCTTCTTTGTGCTTTCGTTTGAATAGTATCGCCATGCATTCAAGTTTATTGATTTTTCCCCCTAATCCGTCTAATCTTGTTTTAAGCTTCCAGTAAATTTGTAATTTCAGATATTTTGTTTTGCCTGTCTGGAAGTTCTATTTGTTGGTTTTCATGTCTTCTATTTCTTCACTCATTATGTTTATGTTTTTCTTTAAATCTTTGAACACTTATGTAATATCTGTTGTGTGTGTGTGTTTTTTGGTTTGATTGTTTTTTGTTTTTGAGATGGAGTCTTACTCTGTTGCCCAGGCTGGAGTGCAGTGGCCCAATCTTGGCTCACCGCAACCTCTGCCTCCCAGGTTCAAGTGATTCTCATACCTCAGTCTCCTGAGTAGCTGGGATTACAGGTGCCTGCCACCATGCCCAGCTAATTTTTGTATTTTTAGTAAAGACAGTGTTTTGCCATGTTGGCCATGGTGGTTTCAAAATCCTGACCTCAGGTGATCTGCCCACCTTGGCCTCCCAAAGTGCCAGGATTATAGGCATGAGCCACTGCACTTGGCCCTGTTTATTTGTTTCTTGAGACAGTCTCAGTGTATCACCTAGGCTGGAGTGCAGTGGTGCAATCACAGCTCACTGTAACCTCAAACTCCTGGGCTTAAGTGGTCCTCTTGCCTCAGTCTCCTGAGTAGCTGGTACTATAGGCATGTGCCACTATGTCCAGCTAATTTTTTGATTTCACTATGTTGCCCAGGCTGGTCTTGAACTCCTGTCCTCAAGCGATTCCTCCACCTTGGCCTCCCAAAGTGCTGAGATTATAGTTGTGAGCCACAGCACCAGGCCCTATAATAGCTATTTTAAAGTCCTATCTACTGATCCTATCATCTCCATTATTTCTGGGTTTCTCTCTATTGTCCAATTTTTTCTTTTGGGTAACATTTTCCTGCTTCTTTACATGCTGTCATTTTAAAATTGGGCTTTAAATATTGTGAATATTACATCATTGAGTGTTAAGATTTTGTTACTTTCCTCAATGAGTGTTGGATTTTGTTTGATCAGACAGACAACTTTCTTGCTGATCAGCTTGGTCATTTGAGGACTTACTTTTAAGCTTTTAGAACAAAGCTAGACTAGCCTTACCCTATATGATTAGCTCAACTCTACTACTAAAGTGTGACATTTCTAGGATCTCTACTGAATGACCAGTGCAAACAAGAGCTCTTCACTCTGTCTTATTAGAACCCAAACACTTCCCAGCCCAGTGTAAGCTATGGGAAATTTTTAATTTACAGTTTCATTCATTGCCTAGCCTTCTGGAATCTCATCCTATTTATGTGCTACTTATATTCAAAGACTCAAGAGGACACTGTGAATATTTCTGGAGCTCTTTTGTTGGCATAGCTCTCTTCTAGTGCTCTGTCTCACACATTCCACCCACCTCACCCTCCTCAAACTCTGATCCCTGTCTTCTCAACTTAGCAAGACTGCCATATACTCTTGGGATTCCTTTCCTGTGTCATTGTCCAGGTTCTTCTTGCAGACAGAAAGCTTGGGTGATTGTAAGGCTCTCGTCATCTGTTTCTCTTTTCTCAGGGACCATAGTCCTGAACTATTTGTGACCTAATGTCTGAAAAGTTGTTTTATATTTTTTATCTAGTTTTCTGCTTGCCTACAGTGGTTGGAGATGTTTGTCACTAGTTAGTCATAGCTGGAAGTGGCACCAGTGACCTAATTATTTTTACCTCCAGCAATTTTCTTCAAACCAAGAGCTAGAGTTAATGGAGTCACATTTGTATGAGCATAGAACAGACAAAATTGGACTTGGGTTGACAATCTTTTTTTCCTAGGAGGCAGCTGGAGAAAATGGTTACATAAGCCCCAGCACCTAAATCTTTTATGGAATGATTGTTATTTCTAATTTACTAAGCAAAGATAATAACATGTGCCAGAAAAGTAAATAAATTTCTGCTAAATAAAGTATATATTCAGTAAGACTGAAAAAAGTCATTGAATGTTGAAGCAAAAGCCCCTTCTGAGAAACAACAAAATTACCAGAGAATTAAATCAAAGAGACTTTGAGAGAAACTAACCAATATTCTCAAACTTTGCAATGAAGTAACAGGAAGCAAAGTGGGTCATGGATCAGATGAGAAGCTTTTTTAGTCAAGATTCAATTAGAGAAGCAGGACTACTAGAAAATATAGATAGAGAGAGATGACTGATTGATTGGTATAAATATAGATAATATTGAGACATATATCCCAGATACATATTTAACACACATACATACATGCACACACACAGAACTTTGTTACAGGGATTTGATCTCAATTGTGAAAACCGGTCAAGAAGTCTTTGTAAAGTGATATTAGAGCTTGAAGTTTCTCAGGACAGGCAGTTAGGAAGGGATGTAAAGTGCAAGAGAGAAAGGACAAGCCAGAACCAACAGGCACATCCTGAAACCTGAAAGGATAAGTTAAAATTTGTGTTAGTTCTTACTGACGCTGATCTTGATGGCATGGATACCCTACAAAAGAAATTGGTGCCTTTAGTCATGGAGCTGAAGACACACCTAGCCTAGGAACTAGAGAAGCTGAAGAATTCATGGGAAGGTGGAGCTTTTACAGACTAATAGGTGAGCCAGAAGTTAAGTGACAATGTGTATGTCACTTTAAAAATTGGCTTTTGCTTCATTTTTGTCCTTTAAATCTCACACAAACATATATCTTGTGAGTTGGGCATGATGGCACATGCCTGTAGTTCCAGCTACTTGGGAGGCTGAGACAGGAGAATCCTTTGAGGCCAGGAGTTAGAGCCTGTAGGGTGTTATGATCATACCTATGAATAGCCACTGCATTTCAGCCTAGGCATTATAATGGGACAAAAGTCTCATCCACTAAGCCAGAGGAAACTGAGCTGCAGGGATGATAATGGTCTTCAGAGATAGAAAGCATGATCACTTAGCAGTGGCAAGGAGTTCAGTCAAGGCCAATGAGAGACTCTAGGTTTGCTATTAGTCCATTCAGCACTAGAAACAAGTCTATGAGTCAATCATCTATGCTCAAGTAAACTGGAATCCTATTAAGAATAGAGGTGACCAAGTTCACTCTTATCTGATTACTCAATCCCTAGGAGCCCCAGTTTCCTTGTGTGTAAAATAATAATATCTTGGTTTGAAAAGCTGTTGAGGTCAGGCACAGAGGCTTACACCTGAAAATGCAGCACTTTGGAAGGCTAAGGCAGGATCTTGACCCCAGGAGTTTGAGACCAGCCTGGGCAACACAGGAGTTTCTATACAATATTTTTTAATTAGCTGGGCATGGTAGTGAGGGCCTGTGGTCCCAGCTGCTCTAGAGGCTGAGATAGAAGGATTGCTTGAGCCCAGAAGGTCAAGGCTGGAGTAAGTAATGATCATGCCACTGCACTCCAGCCTGGGCAACAGAGCAAGTCCCTATTAAAAAAAAAAAAAAAAAAAGCTGTTATGGGGATAAAATGAGATAATATAAATAGAACTTTGTATCCTCTGCTCCTTCTAACACCGTAGGAGGAATTCAGTAAAATGTCAGTTTTCCGTTTCTTCTTTTCCCAGAGGAAAAACTCTGATGCTGTACTAACTAGAGGCCACTGTCTGCAGGAACATAAGAGATCCTTAATAGGAAGGAGACACCCCTGAAATCCAATTCGTGCAGGCACTCAAACCCATTAAAATTGTTATTTTTTAAGGGTCATCCTTGTAGGAACCATGACTCAACAAAATTTCCCCAACCTGTTTGTTGGTGCCTGACATAACTTTAATAAAAGATACTTCCATTTTATGAATAGCAGCAGTAAAGGTAGAGAGATAAAAAGCAATAAATACTCTATACTGGAAACAGTGCCATCCTACTCTAATGGACTTAGGCAAATCACTTAATCTTCTCTTTTTACAGACAGTAAAGTACAGTCTTCATGGTGCACAGTTCTGTTCTGACAAGACATAATCATAAAATCACCACCAGAAACAAGATATGGTACAATTTTGTCATCTCAAAAATTTCTTTGTTCTATCCTTTTGCAGCCAACCTTAGCCTCTGGGAACCATAGATCTGCTTTCTAACACTATAATTTTGCCTTTTCCAAAATGTCATATAAATGGAATCATATAGTACATAGCCTTTTGAGGATGGTTTCATTTACTTGGCATAATGTTTGAGATTCATTAACGTTGTTGCATATTTTAGTAGTTCTTTTTTTATTATTATTATTGAGGGGTATTCCATTGTATGGAGGTACCATACTTTGTTTATTCATTCACCAGTTGAAAAACATTTAGGTTGTTTCCAGTTTTCTTGTGATTAAGATCAAAGTTACTAGAAACATGCTACATATTTTGTGCGAACATGAGTGTTCATTTCTCTTAGGTGAATCTGTAGGCATGGGATTGCATGCTGGGTCATATGATAAGTTCATGTTTAACTGGATAAGAAATTGCCAAGTTGTTTTCCAAAGCAGCTGTACCATCTTGCATTCCCTAGCAGTGTGTGAGTTTCATTTGCTCTGCAGTCTCTCCGGCAACCTTTTCAAGGCTAAATTTTCTGACTCTGCAATGGGAAGAATAAATCAAATAATTCAGTGACAATAAAATTGAAGAGTAGCTGTAAAATGCTTAGAAAACTATAGAGGTACTATACAATGTATATAGATATGCAGTGATATTTTTAAGGTAAACAAAACAGATTTAGGAAACACTTGAATTCAAAGAAAGAATAATTGGGCAAAAAAGTCCTATAATTCAGAGGGGTTTGGTTTCCTGTAATCACAACTGTACATTGATGAATCAACTCCTACATAATTAATTTTTTCTTATTTAAAAAATTACAATTAAAAAAAGTCAAAAGGTGTCAACAGAAGACAAAAATCATCTGTGATATTACCACTCAAATTCAGTTATTGATGGCATTTGGGAATAATTTCTTTTAGTCTTTTATTCTTTCTTTTTTTTTTTTTTGAGACGGAGTCTCGCTCTGTCGCCCAGGCTGGAGTGCGGTGGCACAATCTCGGCTCACTGCAAGCTCCGCCTCCCGGGTTCACGCCATTCTCCTGCCTCAGCCTCCCAAGTAGCTGGGACTACAGGCGCCCGCCACCTCGCCCGGCTAGTTTTTTGTATTTTTTGGTAGAGACGGGGTTTCACCATGTTAGCCAGGATGGTCTCGATCTCCTGACCTCGTGATCCGCCCGTCTCGGCCTCCCAAAGTGCTGGGATTACAGGCTTGAGCCACTGCGCCCGGCCACATGTATTTTTACCTGATAGTAATTATTATTTATATAAAGTTTTATATCTTTATTTTTAAATTTTATATTAAATTCTAAGTATTTCACAATGTTATACCATGATCTTAAAAACAACAATTATATAATATTTTATAAAGTAGATGAACATGCTTATTTAATTGATCCTTTCTGATAGTATTTTACCATTGCCCTCAATTTTACTATTATAAATAATACTGCAATAGACATGTCCATGCATATAGATTTTTTGTTTTATTTTTTGTTTTTATAATTATTTCCTTAGGATAGATTCTTAGAAGTAGGATTACAGTATTTAAAAGATTGGAATATTTTTATGGATCTTAATGTGTATAGATTGCTTTCCAAAACACCATATCAATTTATATTTGCTGTTAACAAAGCATGTTTCATAATACTTTGGCAATTCCTGGACATTATTATTTCCAAAGTCTTTTAATACAAACAATTTAAATGGTACTTTGTTATCTTGTGTTTCTTTGACTGTTAGTGACCCTGAATATTGTGGTAAGAAGCCTGGAAGATGGCCTCTCTGATCCTACTTTCTGAGATTCATTTCCTTGTGCAGTCCCTCCTGAGTGTGGGCTGGACTTACTGTCTTGCCTCTAACAGAGAATATGGCAGATATAATATAATAGATATCAATCTTTAGAAAAGACTCCTTTCATTTTGGGAAAATAAGAATCAGTCCTTTACTTAAAAAAAGTACAAAGTAAGTATCACCAATTTTTCTTAGGTAAAACTGAATTTTTTAAAAGTCTGATTGCAGAAGCTGCTTACCTTTTGTGAATTGTTTCCATGAGAAGTTGGAGCATTATATTTGCTTGTTTTCTAAAAACAACTTAGGAATGGACTGGAATACCCATAATTCAGATTTTGGGAGCCTGGCTTCAGGCACGGAAGCCATGGAAGCCATGGAAGTCTGCATTCAGCAGACCACAAAGTTTGTTTCAGGTTCACAGATGGGCGAGAACAATAACTTAGACTTGGTTCAAGGTTGATTTTACTTTGATTTACTCCTAAAGCAGCCAATAAGCAGGGCAAAGTATATAGACATGATAAAGATGTAGGTAGACAAATATGACTTTCCTTTGCCTCTCTCACATGGCAGGGGGCACACTAGAAATTTAGCCCCTCTTGTTAGCCTGCCCAGAGCAAGATGTTGCACCCAGCTGGAAAAGTGAAGATCTTTACACCCGCAACCACACCAGCACACACTACACTCCTCCACATAGAGTAATAATTCTGCTACATCATTCATGCATAATGTCCGGGTTTTGGAATGTGAAGTTCTTTCAATGACAACACTTAGAAAAATCCCCTTATCAATCCCTCTCCTATTTTCCAAGTCCATTGGGCAAGTCTGGCCCTAGGCTGCCCCATTCATCCTGTCCCACCCAGTCACACTTCCCCAACTGACAGCCAGCATCTTAAGGTGACTAAAATCAAATGTCTTTTTCTGGACTCTCTAGGGACACCTATACCTATGTAATGTATATAAGAGTGCTTTTGAGCTGAAAAATATGTTAAAAACCTGCTAAAACATGCTTTAGTAAGCATGAAGTAGTGGTGCTATACATAGTTATTTTGATTTATCCAGGTTCTGATGCTGATTTGGATAATTCTCTTCTTTGTATCATAGCTTCTTCTGAAGGACTAAGAAAAATTATACTGGATTTTAATAAATATTACATATAATTCTTAAGGGACCTTAAATTATTTTGGAAAATACATTAAAACCAGACTATCAACATTACTTATTTTGAAATGAAAGTTTTGAGTTTCTCATACATGAGGGTTCACTGAGGTTATTTCCTGTATAATACAATCCAATGGCACAAATTCTTTTTTTTTTTTTGAGACAGAGTCTCACTCTGTTGCCCAGACTGGAGTGCAGTGGCAGGATCTTGGCTCACTGCAACCTCTGCCTCCTGGGTTCAAGCAATTCTCCTGCCACAGCCTCTCAAGTAGCTGGGATTACAGGCATGCACCACCATGCCCGGCTATTTTTTTGTGTTTTTAGTAGAGACAGGATTTCAACATGTTGGCCCGGATGATCTTGATCTCCTGACCTCGTGATCTGCCCGCCTCAGCCTCCCAAAGTGCTTAGGTTACAAGTGTGAGCCACCGCACCCGGCCCAATGGCACAGATTCTAATGGCCTCATCACATCCTAGATTCAGCAGAATTGTTACTGGGTTTATTTTTGCAGCCACAAACCCTGCTAGTTCGAGTGAATGACAATCTTTCTTCAAATCATACCCCTAAGTTCAGAAACTCATTTCATTCACTGATCTTCTTGTTTTTTGTAAGAGCATTTAAATTTAACAAATTGCTGCATGTGATTTATTTTGAATTTAATTACAGTGCCAAAATGCCACATATAATTATGGATGTAAGTAAGCATCAATTCTTTGCCCTGATGGCTTGAGAAAGGCTGTAAAGTGTAGCCTAGCCTTTCTACATAATCTCCTGTGAGCCTTTTCTGCCCGCTATTGAATCAGTGCTGACAAATAAAGTATCAGAATAGCAACTAATACGAGGTCACGCCTTTGTGCCAAACCCACTCCTCGCTCCTCATTCATGTTGATGCTAATGTGATGCCATCTAACACAGTTCAGGAAAATTCATAAAATCAGCCTGCTTGGGAAGAACTTTAATCAAAGATGGACAAATCACAACACTCCAGGGGTTGGTTTAAAATAAGTAGTAATATGACATATTTCCCTTTGTTATGAGTTAAAGCTCATTTTTATACTCTGGGAGAAGCAATTCAGCTCTCTAGAACAGCATAAGCAAATATATATATGTAAAAACAACTAGCCCATCCATGATACCACCAGCCTTAGTTCTATAACATTAAAATAGTGGGTTTCAAAATGGAACTTCAGTTCTTACACATTCGCTGGGATTTAGACCACACAGGTAATTTTCTGGGGTTCTTTACTGAATGAGAGGTCTTATATCTTCTTAACATTATATATATCACTATATATATAATTTCTGGGGTTCTTTACTGAATGAGAGGTCTTATATCTTCTTAACATTATATATATCACTATATATATAATATATCACTATATATATCACTATATATTATAAATAGTGATATATATAATAATGTTATATATTATATATAATATATAATGATATATATATCACTATATATATAATGTTACATGACATTAAATAAATATATTTCTTCTTATAACAGTACATAGGGATTATTTTACTAGCTATGAGGCCTCAGGCAGGTTATGTAACTTCTTTGACCCTCAGTTTCTTCATCTGTATTTTAGAGATACAAATACCCCGTATGATTGTTGTGTGGATTACTAGAATGTGTGTATAGCACTTAATACAGTGCCTAGTGCATAGTAATGGCCAATAATAGCACTTGATATTAGTAATTTCTATTTAGCTTTCCCCACTTGCTTTTTCTCATTTCAGTTCCTGCAGCCAAGTAATACATGTTTAGGAACTGCATATGTATTCAAAGGTTTGTTGTTGGCAGCTCCTTCTCCCAGTGGCTGTGAGCACTGGGGAACTCTGGCTCTGCTGGCCTTACAAGCCCTATTTTGGGCCAGCTCCCTTCTCTACTTCTTCCTGGATGTTTTTCCTAAAACAAATGTACTTTAATAAGGGCTTAAGTAAATCTTTCATACATATAGACATATTTAAAGTTTATTAGGCAAGCTTGCCAATGTAAAGGAACTAAGGAAGAGTTCATAAAACAAATCCTAACTTTATACTTTAGTAATTGTTCCCTACTTTCTTAACTTTATATTTTTCTATGTATTCAATACATTTTTAAAAGAAAATTTGGGATGTTCTTGGTTATAGAATGGCCAGATGAGTTCTAGAATGCTACTGTAGGAGGAGTAAAAGTAGACACTGACCAAAAGAAAAAGGAGAGGTGAAGAAGAGGGGGAACTAGATTTAGATATATATGTCCAACAAAAGCTAATGTCCAGTGATTTTATTTTTTAAACCACTTTATTAAGATATAATTTACACACCATAACATTTTCCCACTGTAAATGTGTAATTCCATGGCCCTAGTACATTTAAAGAGTTGGGTAGCCATCACAGCAATCCAATATTAGAACATTTCCCTCCATTCAAAAGGGAGCCTCTTGGACATTAGGAGTCACTCCCCATTTCCCACTCCCTGCCTTAATCAATCATTAATCTACTTTTTGTCTGTATACACTGGCCTATTCTAGACATTTCATATACATGGACTCATAAATAAGTGGTCTTTTGTGTCTGGCTTCTTTCACTTGGCATAATGTCTTTGAAGTTTATCCACATTGGATCATGTGTCAGTTCTTCTTTCCACTGATTTTTTTAAAGAAAATTGTAAAATTTTGTTTTACTTTTCAACTGAAGATGTTCAATATTGTCTCTGCTGAGAAATGTAAGATATGTGATACAGTAATTTGTAAAAGAGTAACAAAATCTACATACACCAGTGCATTTCAGTCAAGTCCTAATGACTTGAATAAAAAGAGGAAATAGTTTCAAACAGATTGTAGGATTAACCACTAAAGGGTAAAAAGGGTTGCCTGATACTGATACTAATCTTCTCAACTAATAGTAGTTGAGAAGAATACCTAGGTAGAGGAATTAATTAGAAAAGGTAGAGGAAAGAGAATCTTTCTATGGGCAATTTGAACAGAGCTTAGGGTGCTAGATTGTGAAATCCAGTTCTGAAAGTTTCCATGGACTCTTGGGAAAGAAACATGATGAATCAATAACTGATATAAGATGTAGTTGCAATGTACCAAAGGAAGAATAATGGGCAAAGTTTGCTGGGGGATGACCCCATCTCCCATTTTTTTTCTTTCTGCACTCTTGTTCTCTGACCTTCTTAATTTGCTCTTCATAGGTCATTTTTGTCCTTTCCTGGGGGAAATAGACCTGACTGGCCAACCACCAGTAAGATATTAATGAATGAGTATTTTTTTTTTTTACTCCACTCACAGATATTTATATTTTTAGCACCTGGGAAAGACTACGTTTAATTCTAAGAAGTAATTGTTAATTTGGGGGTATTAGGCACCATAAAGAACAGTTAAGGGAGATCTTGGATGCAGGAGAGGGTTTCTTTTTCATTCCTTTTATTTGCACATTACTTTTTTTGATACAACTTCAAAATATTTTATTTTAAAACATAAACAGAACCCAGCTGCTAACTTAATTAGTTCCCAAAGCAACCCATGTATTTCTGGGACAAGCTTTGGACTTAATCAGATATTTTAAATGATAAACTATTTAGATAATTGTATATAACATCACTGTTTCACAACTGTAAACTAGAAAGAGAAATAGAAAAATAGCCATTTTTAAAACATGAATGAACTAACCACTCATTTTGACAGAAGTTGCCCGTGCATCCTCAGTGCTCAATCCTGGAATAGTGGCAGTTTACAGGAGGAAAACTCCTTTATGTACGGGGAAGCACAAATTTTATTTTATAGGTACAAAGCCAGAGGAGGTGGCAGTGGTCACCTGTAAAAGAGCCCTGAATGGGTAAGCCAGAGTCCATGGCCTAGCTGAAGTTACACCTGCTACCCTAATTTGAGTGACCAGGTCACCTCAGCTGAAGTTGTATGTCCACACAAGTGTCCTTTGGGGATAAGCAGAGTCACATCTGCCAAATCCGAAGGGTTGGTGATCGATGCTCTCAAACACACTCTATTGCTAAGTCAAGTATCACAAGGGTTTATCACATGGAATCAATCCGTTCATTAGTACAGGAAAAATATATTCAGAAGTTTAGCAAAATATACATGGTAAGTGCCGGTAGTCTATGACAAGTACAATTTGCTTCATTTGCTGACTCATTTGTAGTAGCATTTGCTGCAGCAGCTTCATAAAAATAATTGAGGACCCGGGCATTTCTGAATAAAAACAACCTTGAAGCCAGTGAGTTGGCTTGTACCTTTATGTGTCCTGAAGACAAACTGCAGCTAAAATCCTCAGCTATTCCAGGATTGGTCTGCTGTATTGTAAATCCACTTCCTGTTGAACTTTAATCATTTTTAAAGCCATGTATGAATTGTCCTTGCTCTTAAAAGAGCAAGTAGCAAACAGCAGGGTCAAAGACCAGGCTAAAAACACTTAGAAGTACCTTCCTCTCTCAAGCTGGTGAATAGGATGCAAAGCTGACATATGGAGCAGATTTTGAACCAAGTCACCAAGGTAGGCTTCAAGGGCTTGCCACCAGTGCAGTCCTAAAGGCCGTGGCTCCAAAGGGCCCCGTGCTAGGGATTTCATATTCTGTCTTCATCTTGAAATTCTTAACAATTTTGTTTTTAATTTGTGTTATTTAAGTGAGTTTTGATGGGACAATGGAGCATGCCCCAGAGGCTTGGGACCTCTGCTCACTTGTGATCTCACCTCTCTTCACCTCCCCACCTCCCCCAGGGGTTCTGTGACCTGGCCACATCAGTGTGGTATAGCAGGGAAGGGGGGAATTTTGTCATTACCCGTTGCAGGGAAGGTTGGGGTTGGGCGCTTGCCTCTTGGTGTCTCAGGTGGGGAATGTCAGCAGCTGTCTGCTGGGGCTGGCAACTCTATGACTCGTTCACTGGGTGACTCAGTGAGGTGAGCCTCTCATCCGTGCCCCCTTCAGGTACCCAGTGTGTCCTCAGCATGAAAGCTGCAATCTTTCAGGGATCATCCATTCACCTGGTTTGGGGCTGGGAGCCCATGGGAAGGGGAGATTGGCTTTCCTGCACCCACTCAGAGACCAGCACAGCTGGTAGATGGTCCGCTAATGCTGAGTCGTGGGGTGCCCCTCACCCCAACTCCACATCTGTGGGGATCTGCACTTGCCCGGTGAGTACCCTAAGGCCTAAGGGAGGACATTAAATATCTAATATTTATATCTAATTATCTATATTAGAGTATATCTAATTAATATCTAATTAGCATCTAATTAACATCTATATCTAATTAATATCAAATATCTAATAAAACATCATGAAAAGAGAGACTGAGGAAGAAAGAAAAATATTTTATATTTCAGTAGATTTAATGTCACCTTTTCCCTGCTTTTTGAACAAAATGTCTGGCTTATTTTTGTTTATTTATATATTTTTTGCACTTGGTGGGCTCTGACAAGGGCCCCTTTAAGGGAAGAAGGATCCGGTTGCTAGCAGCCACGACTGGCCTGAGAGAGAACAAAATAACCAGATGAGGGCCAGCTTGATGGTCATGGGTCCCACAAGTGATGGCGTGAAAGGCAGAACTTATGGGAGATAGGCTGATTTGTGGACACCCGCATGGGAAAGTGTGCATACTGCCGGAAAACCCAGCATCTCATGGGTGAGGGGTCCTTTACTTTGAGGGTAAATTTTTTTTTTTTTTTACTTTTTGCAAATGAAAGATAAGGAAAAAAATTTATCAAAGGCCTTTGAAATGTTTTGCAAGAAGTCCAGAATGTGTACATATTCTGCTAACACCACTGACATCTGTCCTACATATATTTGTTCTTTTATTCAGCCAACATCAAGGAATAACAACAGCACAGGAAGCAGACTCTTAACATTATTATTTGGTGATAAAAGCAGCTTACTTTCTTTGTGGTTCAATTAGTAGAATCAAATTGTAAATGTAAGTTTGAAGGATCCTTAATTTAGTACACAAACAACTACAAAAGTGGGAAGTGCTCATATAAGATATAATATGTATTAGGTAATATTTGATAGTTAATGTATTTATTTTCAAAGACACATTAATTCAGAATAAAGCCTTAAAAATTTATCCGAAGTCCAACTTGTTATATTCCAATGTTGAGATTTAGTATTCCCAGGTGCTAGCAAAATTATTTCGCTTTCCCTCCATGGTAGCATACTGTCAAAATTCCAGTTTATCTCAGTAACTTAAGGATGTAGTTCTCCACCTTGAACTCTACATTTTCTTAAGTTTAAGGTGCCTCTCAATGTATTCTTTCCCTGATACAGAGGGATTTATACTTATAACTCTTAGAACATTGTGATGAAAATATCCCTCATTTTGTTGGTCATGAAGAGATCATCCTTTAGTTTGTTCTAAGCATTTGTGTTCCAGTTTTCGTTTTAGTTACCATGGCATAAATAACATGGAAAAAGCCATGTTAGAAAGTGCATTATTTCCTCTCCATTACTGCCACCTTTTTTATTTGTCAGTTAAAATGTGATAAATATATTTATTTAAGGTTACTAAACTTTGGAGAGAGTTAAAAATCTACAGATATCTTGCCACATTTTGATATTTCTAAATATCTAAGATTGTATTGGACCTAAAAGAGAACAATACCCTGCCACTATGATTTTCAACTCCTCCCTGCTCTCTTAGTTTAATAACCTTGGTTAGTGATCTTTACTCCCTTTGAGGTCCAAGTGGCCAACCAACGGGTGTTTAAGTGAGTGATGGGAAACTGGCCCACAGGCCAACCTCTGTTTCTGTAAATAAACTTTTGTTAGGACACAGTTACACCCACTCATCTGTTTGTTGTCCATGTTTGCTGTTGTTATAATAGCAGAGTTGAATAGTAGAGACAGCAACTGTATGTCTTGCAAAATCAAAAATATTTACTATCTGGACCTTTACAGAAAAAATTGTCAACCACTGCTTTGTTGATAATCTACTGCATGCTCTGTCTTACTTATTCCTGTTTAAAAAGAGAGGCAAGATAGTCCAGTTTCAGAAGAAAAATAATGTGAAGTAAGCACCATATGACAGTTTTGTCCATTTACTGTTGACATTCATCCACTAAAATGTGTGTAATCTTCTCATCCTTCCATTCCCAGGCAAGAGGAAAGAATAAAACATTGACGTGATTGTTCAGCTTAATACCATTTTTTAAGCTGAAAGGTCCTCTCCTGGTATAAAGTCATTTTTTACTTTAAACTGTCAAGGCAAATCAGAAAGAAAAATCCTTGTTGTCAATCAGCATTTTCTTAATATTTCTTTAAAATTGTAAACCAAGCGTTTGGGACTTAAAACTTCAGTGTACTCCAAGGAATAATGTCTTGAGTTTCAAAATAATCCCTTGAAGTACACACAGGGATAAATATTTCCATTTTATAGATGAGGAAACTGAAAATAAGAGTTGTTGTGTTTATGGTTTGTTGTTGTTGTTTTTGAGACAGAGTTTTGTTCTTGTCACCCAGGCTGGAGTGCAATGGCATGATCTTGGTTCACTGCAACCTCTGCCTCCTGGGTTCAAGCAATTCTCCCGCCTCAGCCTCCTGAGTAACTGGGATTACAGGCACCCGACACCACGCCCCGCTAATTTTTTTTGGTATTTTTAGTAGAGGCAGCATTTTACCATGTTGGCCAGGCTGGTCTCGTACTGCTGACCTCAGGTGATCCACCTGCCTCGGCCTCCCAAAGTGCTGGGATTATAGGCGTGAGCCACCACGCCTGGCCGTGTATATGTTTTAAGGTTAAGGTTAGTAAGTAATAAGTTTGGTTCTAATCCAAATATTGGTGCCTGATTCAGTGTTATTTCTAACTGCCTTGTAACATCATCCATTTTGTTTTACTGTTAATCATGGCATGTACCATGATTAGTTCCTGAGACTCTCCGAACTGCCTGGTGGCTTATGTGCTGTCTTATGTGATTCTCATATAGTTCTTTGAGGTGACTGCTATTATATACATTTTATAAAGGAAGAGACCACAGTCAGAAAGGCTGAGTAACTTGCCCAAGATCACACAACCAGTAAATCTGGCTGTGACACAGGGTCTCGCTCTGTGGCCCAGGCTGGATTACAGTAGTGTGGTTACTCCTCACAGCAGCCTCAACCTCCTGGGTTTGAGGGATCCTCCCACCTCAGCCTCCTAAGTAGCTGGGGACTACAGGTGTGCACCACTATATCCAACTAATTTTTTTTAAAAAAAGTTTTGTAGAGACAATATCTTACTATGTTGCCCAGGCCGGTCTCAAACTCCTGGCTTCAAGCAATCCTCCCATCTTGGCCGCCCAAAGTGCTGGGATTTATAGGCAAGAGCCACCGTGCCTGGCTGATTACTATATTTTCTTTAAAATTTTATATCTAGCTACTTTTCCAATTTAAGTTATTAATTCCAATCATATTTAACAGAGTCTCACTGATTTTCTAAATGTGTAGTCAAACCATCCACGGGTATTTAGGAAGACATTTGGATCCCTTTAAGGTAGGGGGGAACTTACATAAGCCAGAAATTCAAAAGCCATAAATGATGAACTTGGCTGCATATTTCTAATTCTCATGAATAATAACCAGCATATATTGAGCATTATTTTAAGTAGTTTACATTTAGAAAATGTCTAGAAAATGCTAGCTAAAAAAAATTAGTTCTATTACTTTTGACAATTATTAAAGCCAGCTAGCAATCTCTGTCTTAGGCACTTTTGTAGCTTTCAGTCATGGAAGCAGGACTGAGGCCAAGCAAAGATAAATATGAGAAGAAGTAAGAATTACCAGAGAGGGAAAAAGGAGCCCTCGAATTTCCTGGAGAGTATAACAAGTGATGTGGAAAATAGCAGGATCAGAAAGGAACCCAATACATCGGTGAACTCCATTCTACGGAGAGCTATTTAAGAGGGGTAAAAAGGCCCCAAATCTCTGTTTTTAACCTACCTTAAAAGCAACAGGCTACCTTAGCTTTATGGAGGCAACCGTGTGTGGTTGTGTGTCGGCAAGGAGGTGGAAACAGCACTGGCATTTGTTTTCTAGCAACATGCTCAAACAGCCATTGTCTTGAATTTAGTGCAGACTTCCGCCAAGCTATATCACCTCTTAAATGATACAGCTTGAGACCATCTCCCATCACAAAGAATGCTTCTAGATCTGCCTGGGGACCTGAGACCTTCCGTTTCTTATGCCATAGAACCACAATACAAGTATCCTTCTAGTTAAACTATCCTTCTAGGGTCCTGTTAATAAGCCTAGTAACAGAAACTTGGTATCACCACAGCAAATATTAATCAATATAATAGTTAGTCTCTGCATTCTTTGTGATTCCATCCCTTACTACCTAGAGAATTTGCATGTTACATTAAACAGTGGTGTTGGTATTAAAATATGTGACCAATCCTGAAATTAAAAAAAAAAAAGTTGTGCTCAGCATCTTGCAGGTAACAGTCCCCTCCACCAGAGGTCTCTAGCTCACTGACATTATCTGAATTTATAATAGCTCTTCCACTAGGATATGCTGAATCTGTGCGGTCCAATAGAATAGCCACCAGCCCCATGCATCTATCTAAATGTAAATTAGCTAAGATTAAATAAAATTAAAAATTTAGTTCTTTGGCTGCCCTAGCCACATTTTAAATGCTCAATAGCCACATGTGGCTAGTGGCTCCAGTTTTGGCTAATATGGATATCTAACATTTCTACCACTGCAAACAGTTCAAGTGGATATGTTATACTAAATTCTGTTAACTCACAAATGTAGAAATAGCAGTTCGGGGTCACAGTATGAAAAGGACAAAGAGGCAGTATCTCTCCTGTACTGTAACTGAATCCTCCCTTTATCCAGGTGGCATCCTGGGTGGACGATGACAGTGTTCTTTGTGATTATACTCAGCTTATTCTCCCCCTCACAACCAGCAAGTTGTGTCATTATATTTTAATAATTCATAGATATAATTTCAATTCTTCTCTTATTGAGAAAATCAGGGCTGGCAAATTTTAAGAAAGAGATACGGTTTAAAAAAAAAGCAGAAGGCCTTAATGCCATCCTCAACTCTACGCCTAACAAACTGAGAGCTCTAGAGAATGTTGTTGGACTTCTCTGGGCCTGCATTTGCTCCTGAATATAATGAGTGGGCAATTAGATGTTCTCTAAGACCTCAAACACTTGAACCCATACCCACAGTGCAGCAGGACTGTTGTGGGTACTCCTGGCAAGTAAAACTAATCTCTGACCCATCCAAGAGGTTCCAATATGCTAGACCATGCGGGAGGCTTCTGCCTCATGTCAAGCTGTGCTCTAAAGTCACAGAATTGTGTTGCTTCAAAATGGCAGTGGTCAACAAAATTGGCTGGTGGTTTAGACCATATTAGAAGATAATTGCTATTTTTAGTATAAATATTATTTTCCTTTTTATTTGAGATTTTCATCTTAAGAGATAGTACCAATTCCATTCTTTATTGCTAATAAGTTACCAGTAGTATATCACTGCAGTGAGAATGTTTCAAAATAACACTGTAGCTTTATTCCAAAGACCTCAGTTATGGACTTACTCTAATTTTGTGGTCACTTCAAAAACAAAAACAAAAGCCTCCCTAGGCAGATCCCTCAATTATTCCTCTCTGTAAGACATCATTCCTTGAAATGGACATCATTCTTTTCATAAAAACATGACATGGACTGTATTCTATATTCTATACACTCTCATAGAACAAGTAGGATTTTTAATTATTTTAAAGAAAAAGATGAGCTTATTTTCAGTTTTCAGATTCCAGCTTTTCTCAACCTCTGGATGAAAATATTTTTATACCTGGAGTTTCTCTTGCAGTTAGCACTCATCCTTCTGTAAGTGGGCTAAATCCTTGTTCACCTGCATGTAGTCCATGGCTTAACATGTCTATAATTCACAGAGGGGTGAATATGGGGAAAGTAAATAAAGCTGAGCTTAAGGAGAGAAACACTGTGGGAGGGAGGAAGCGGATGATTAAAATGGAAATGGTGGTCAGGAGCTTGTTATTCTCCCAGGTGCTTTGTTGGCAGAAATAAAAAAAACTTTTCTACCAAACCCCACCTGAATTCTTTCAACTACAATGATGCAAAGAAAATACACGCTAATTATGAGCAGGAACATTATCTATTAATATGTTAATGAAGCAGGTTTGCTAATGGTGAAAGACCTGAATTTTAATAAAATTTTAAGAGCTTCTTGATTACGTGTTTGTTAGTCGATATCATCATTTAAAATTATCTCTAGGTGGCTTTACATGGAATAAAACCTACATTAGAACTGTATTCTAAACAGGCCTTAATGAAGCAGGTGAGGATACCATCTGTGACATGAACACTGTCAGCCAGAAATTCACTTCAAAAGAAATGTAAACTAGTTAGCAGGAAACATGTTATCATATCTGCCAGTATCAGCTTTCAATGGAGGTAATTTATTTATGCATTTACTTGCTAATTTTTTCAAACATATTTGCTTATGAAATAATGTTCGATTGAATTAATGGATACTGCCTTTCAATATTGGAAGTGTTATTTTTCATTAAAACAAAAACAACTCTAGTGTCCTGTTTTGACAACATCCCATACATAGATGAAAACTGTCTTATCCACCCAAACCCCATATTTTTTGAGAAAAAGTCACCAGAAATCCAAAAATCAAACCAGAATGAGTATAGAAACCTCACTGGTGTGTCTCTGTGAATAGTAGAAATTGTGTTATCTTTTCTCCAAGATGACTGTGGCATCAGAGTGAGTGGTAATCCCTATCTGCCTCTCTAGAACTTGGGTGAAGGCAGCTGGCATCCTCTTTCATTTTGCATAGTAGAACCACAAGGCTCTGATTAGCAGCTGGGCCTGGATTGCAACTCAGAGCTCCTGAAGACAGAAAAACACTGAGGAGGCGGCATGAAGACTCGGGTGTAAAACATCAGTGCTATGTGCCCAAAAAGCTTGAGAGATGCTGGGCTGGAGAACCTGTGAAGCATGTGTGCAGTGGGCCTCATCATATCATTGGGAGGATTTGGGGTCTGGATGTGGGTGAGGCCTGTGTTTTCTCCATTATGTATGAGTCAGTGATGAAGGTGTTAGTGAGGGAAAGTGAAAGTTCATTCTAGAAACAAAAGAACATTGGGTAAGAGCCCAGGCTCAAAAGTGCCTTAAGCGCCCTTAACCTAACGGGCCAGGGCCAGGGCCAGGAATGACGGGAAGTGAAGGAGGCAGGTGGGTGGGATGAGGAAGAGCAAGGACCTCTAGCTCTCACCTTGTCACTCTGAGCTCTGAGGAGAGTCGGAAGAGGAGAGGTTATGGCAGGAAATCACTTTCGAAGGAGCAGCTTCATCTGAGAAAACAGCAGGGGCTTCCTCCTGAGTAGAGGTTCTTCCACAAAGGTGACCTCTGGTCACCAGGTTTCTTAATTTCCTGGGCACTTTATTTATTTGATGGTCTCGATAAAACATGCTTCTGAGGGAGTCATTAGAAAGTGCAGGTAACACTCCCTTAAATTCTGGATAGTGTGCCTAATGAGTTTCAAGAGTTATTTTTAAGGTCCATGAGAAATAATTCAATTGAAGGTAATTGGCCATTTAGATGGATTCTAATTGGGCCCTGGGTGAATTTCTTTGAGGGCATGCTGCCCTCTAGGGGTGGAGGCACAGTGCATGGAGGGAATGAAGTGTTTAAAATGGTTCAGTCTTTTGATATAAAGTATCACTATTCTAAAGGCCTTAAAGCAATATCAGATCAATATATTCTTTTTCCCTTTATTTCTTTTGCTTTTCTCTGTTTTAAAGAATTGCTATATGTCATGAAGTGGGGTCAGAATGGAGAGAAAATGTGCAGGCATGTTAAAAACTCTAATCGCCCATTTTCTGATTATTCAGTGCAAGTCTCTTAACCCTTATTGGGTGGCTACTTTGTGTAGGCCCTCCCACATGCATGCCTTTTCAGAGTAAGGCACTTAATTTTTGCCTCAATTTTTACTGAGGCATGTTATAGATCACGAAGCCAGGCAACTGCAGAACCTCTGTTTGAACCCATGTTTTCTTATTCCAGAATCAGTGCACCTTCCATTTTGCCACCAGCAAAACGCAACTGGCTTTCCCTTAGCTTTTCAAACAACTGGTTATTTGACTGTTTTATGCTTCCAGCTTTCTACAATAATCACGAATTGAACTTTTTAATAAAGGAAAGGACTTATAGATAAATATTTGACCACCATACATTTTATCATTTGGCAACACTTTCATTCAAACTTCAATTTTGCTAACACACGTAGAGGGAAAAACAAATGTGAAAATTCATATCGTAGTACAGGCCAAGAGCCAGAGAGAAATGTAAGTTCTAGAGATTCAGGGAGTAGGCAGAAAAACTTATAATACGAACTAAAACTGGAGATACAGGGTAGGCTGCAAGAAAACCAGCATCAAATAGTTAAACAGTAAAATTCTGATCTCCGCGGAATTAATGTGCTTAATACACCGTAGGAGGACAGATCAGAGAATCTTAGACCTTTCCAGGTAGGACCTGTGTTCCATGCCCGGAGGGTGCTCCCAGCTAGAACACTTCTCCTTTCCCCTCCGCCCCACTCCCAGCCCATACTAAACAGCATCAGCAACAAAAATGTCAGGGCAGGCTATAAAACCCTCAACCCTCCTTGCAGCTACAGATGCTGTGTTAGTGGAGAGTTTGTGGTGTGGAAAGCCACAGCACAGAGAAGAGAAGCCATTTTCAGAGTAATAAACAGCTGCAGCTGGCACTTTCCTCACACTGTACCCTGTAAACACACACACACACACACACACAGAGTAATAAATAATAGCGTCACAGCATCTTAGATTTGAAAAGGACTTTACCAACTGGTTTTCTCATCCAACTATCTAAAATGCACAAATCCTTGCCTGACCTTCCCTAGTAACCCTCTAATTTAGCAGCCACCAACCTTTTTGGCACCAGGGACTAGTTTCATGGAAGATAATATTTCCATGGACTTGGGTGGGGGAGGGTAAGTAGTAGTGGTGGTTTCACTATGATTCAAGCACATTACATTTATTGTGCACTTTATTTCTATTATTATTACATTGTAGTATATAATGAAATAATTATACAACTCACCATAATGTAGAACCAGTGGGAGCCCTGAGATTGTTTTCTGCAGCTAGATGATCCCATCTGGGGGTGATGGGAGACAGTGACTGACAGATCATCAGACATTCTATTCTCATAAGGAGCACACAACCTATATCCCTCACATGCACAGTTCACAGTAGGATTCATGCTCCTGTGAGAATCAAATTGCTGCTGCTTATCTGACAGGAGGTGGAGCTCAGGCGGTAATGCCAGTCATGGGGAGCAGCTGTAAATACCAATGAAGCTTCACTTACTCACCTTCCCGCTGCTCACCTCCTGCTGTGCAGCCTGCTTCCTAACAGACCATGGACTGGTTCTGGTCTGGGGTCTGGGGGTTGGGGACCCCTGCCCTAACTTTCAGCAAGTGCTTGCCTAAACTACAGTCACTTAAATCTGCCTTTATCTTGACATCTATTAGTCCTGTCTCTGGCTGGTGCTGGCAGATTTGATATCAAGAATTTATAGTCAAATATATTTCCCAAATTCTGGTTAGTAACACATAATAACAAGGAAGAGGCCTGCCATTCCCAGAGACCACCCCCATACACCACCCAGAGTGCATGCATACCAGCTTGATTGCTTTTTGCTTTTCTGATGAGAGAGCTGATGTTATCAGCGGTGTTCACAATTTCTGAAAACATTTTCTTGAAATGGGCAAGGCAATGCTGACAAGGTTCCAAACAAGGGAAATCTAAAAGTGTAGAGTCCCCTCCTTTTACAAAAGGAACTACTAGAGGAAGAAAAGCACCTGTTACTTGATGTTTAAAGTTGCCTTGGAAATAGTAGCCTGGATATACCCCTGTCTTTTAAACAAACTCAGTATACAACAATCTGCTAATGTGTGTGAAGGGTGTGTGTGTGAGAGTGTGTGTGTGTTTGTGAGAGAGAGAGACAGAGAGCGAGAGAGAGAGTTGGATCTCTTGATCTCTTCCTCTGCTGTCTAACCTAATATGTTCTACTGTAATTTTAGGCTAGTTTCTCTAGTCTAGACCTCCATCAAAATGTACTAAAGCTATTCAGCACCTCCACAGCTTCTTTCCCATCTCTTGTTCCTTTGTAGATGTGTGAGTAACTTCCTTTCCTATATAGAGGTTTCTTTAGCATTTGGAGATTTCTTTCTCAAATATTTTTAAAATTTCATTCTTTCTTTGGAAAAGATGGCTTAAGCTATAGGTTCAGAAAAATGGACATGTAATATTTATCACCTCTGTTCAATGCTGAAATTGAAAATAAATATCACAAAGTTTATAAAGTGTTATTGCACTTTTTTTTTCTTTTCTTTTTGAGATGGAGTCTCGCTCTGTCACCAGGTTGGAGTGCGGTGGCACTATCTCGAGTCACTGCAACATCCGACTCCCTGGTTCAAGAGATTCTCCTGTCTCAGCCTCCTGAGTAGCTGGGATTACAGGCATGTGCCACTACGTCCAGCTAATTTTTGTATTTTTTAGTAGAGATGGGGTTTCACCATGTTGGCCAGGATGGTCTCAATCTCCCGACCTCATGATCTGCCCACCTCAGCCTCCCAAAAGTTCTGGGATTACAGGTATGAGCCACCACACCTGGCCTATTTTTTCTTCATAACATTGCATTTCTTATGACTCATCTTCTTTTGTTATACATAGTCATCCCTGCCCTAATTTTAAACAAATTTAAGATCAGAGCACTCACTGTTACTGATGGGTGTATTAACTTCTTTGGGCATAAAGAACTAAATGACCCAGAGTGAACTTACTGAGGACAAATTTCCCAACAAAATGCTATATCTCCTCTTCTCTCTTCCCTGGAGACTAGTTTAGTTCTAATTCAGTGTCAGTAATGGTTTATGACCTCCCCAACCTAGCCCCAACCGCAGTTATCCCAGCAGAAAGAATTAGAAGCCTGACACACTTCTCAGATCAATGACAACTCAGGCCCCTTCTGGGAACACCTAAATCTCACCCAGGCCTAGTCCTATAGCATTGCTACTTCATTCATTTACATGCATTTTAGATATGTTTCCTGAAAGACTGCCATTGGCCATGCACCGTACTAGGTGCTGCAAATACAGAGGTGAACACAACTTATATGGGCGCTGTCGTCATGGCAAGTGACAGAAGTAAATAGGCAATTATGGAAGTGTGGTTAGAGCCATGATTGGGAAGCAGAGTGCTGTGTGAAGATTGAGTGGGTCCCCTGAGCAAGCCTGGATTGGAGGACAGTCAAGAGAAACCTCTCTGAGGAGGATATGCTTGAGTCAATTTCTGAAGGATTATTCAAAGTTAGAACAAAAGGGGAAAAGTGTGAAGAAAGAAAAAGGAGACTGATGTTTTTAAAGAACTGGGGGAAATTCAGTATAGCTGCTTACATTGTGTGTTTGGTGGGGGACAGGATTTGGTGCATGTAGGGCATGGCGGGGGTGACTTATGGCAAGAAATGAGACTAAGTATTAGCTGAATCCCATGTTAGGAAGTTTCAGCTTGATTCTGTGAATAATGGGGAGCCACTGCAGAGTGTAAGCGGATGAGCAACATGATGAGACATGCATCATAAACATTACCATGACTACACTGTGAAGAGGAAAAGTAAAACCAGCAGCAAGAAGACTATAGAGACCCAGCTGTGAGAAGACAGTGACCCATTCACTACAGCAGCTCTGGGTCCTGGTCTCTGGACTCATGACTGGACCAAGCCCTCCAGGTATCATTTTGTCTCCCATCTCTCATTCCCTGATGAAGACAAGTCTCTGTGAGGTTGGTCAGTTTGTTATAGTTGTGTATTAGTCATGGTTTTTTTTTCCTGCATTTTATGATGCTTTGACAACTTGGGACCTGCCCCTCCCAGGGTTAATTAATTTCTGAGATAGCAAACAACTTGCCTGTGAGCATGCCTTTCGTATGCAAACTCACCAGTCCAGAACTCTTACTTCAAACCATCTCTAGCTGGTTTTTACACTTCAGAAGGCAATATTCCTCTGCTCTAATCACTCCAGGGCCATGCAGTGGACAACTGAGGACCACCCCAATAACCCAGAGCCCATAGAAATTATTCAAACCATCCAATCCTACCCCTGCTTGACTCCTTCCCCTTTCTCTCCCGTCCTTTCCCATGACAACAACAATCAAAGCTTCTACCTGTGCTTTCCCTTTTCTCTTTCCGCCTCCAATCTGATCCACATTTCGAAATCTATGTGTCCCTGTGTGGTACTGCAAGCCTCCTCCTCCTGAGAACTGTGAGAAACAAACTACCTTTTCAGTGGCAACTGTCTCCTCATGTGTTGGCCTCACCATACCTGAATAAAAACAATATTCCAGGCGCATTTCCAAACAAATGCATTTCACCTAGGTTAAGCCCCACACTGTCTATGAAACTTTTAAGAATTCATGACTAATTTTATTTAAAGTGCTAAGCAGTACTCAACGGTCTTGAGGTGTCCAAAATAAAAAATAAAACAAAATAAAAATAAAGTGCGAAATAGGTTTACTCAGTGCTCTTACACGTCATTCTACTTCTGCCATCTGTAGTAGTTTTATGAGTTCTGAAGGAGAGTTAACTGTCTTTTGTGAATCTTAAATACAGGTAATATTAGATTTAGCAATCTGGAGATCATTGTTGGCCTTCATGAAAGAGTTTCAGCAGAATGGTGGGGCAAAATCTAACCGAGGGACTTCTCCTTTGACCAAGGAGAATTAGCAGTAGTAAGAATTGCTCTTCAATTATAAATAACCCTAAAGCTTGATAAAAATAGATAAAATAATGGTTTTCAGACATTGGACAATAGGCAGCATAGAACTGATCACTGAGAGAAGGAAAACAAATGAGATGCACTTTAGGATGTCCTAGCTTACTACTGAGAGCCAGTGTTCAGCTGCAGTGCAGGGAGGGGAACATAAAGAACCTGACATGCCTGCTGAGCTAAAGAGATCAAGATCAGGTCTGAGGATACCAAAATGGCTAGAATTTAGAAGGCAGAGTACCAAAAAAGAGTGTTGCACACAGAAAAAGCTCTGAAGATCTGAAGAGGAGTCCCTTTGGGACTTTGAGTATTAATCTGAACATACATAACAGAAAACACCCCCAGGCTGGGACAAGACTTTCCAGAACAATTCTGAAGAACACACAGAATCAGAAGGCATTCATGTTCCCACTAACCAAAATAAAGAGACTCCATACATTAGTTAGCATCCCTGGAAGGCTCATGCCTAATGATGGAACTCAATTAGTCCCAAAATAAAGGTTTCTCTGGATGCACTCTAAAAGAAAAAAAAAAAAAAAAGCTTAAAATCCAGCCTTAAATGATACCTAAGTACCTTAACTGGATTCCAGGAAAAACAAAAAACAAACAAACAAAACTCTACAATCTTTAAAGGAATACAATAAAGCCAGCAGCAAACAAAGCAAAATTCACAATTCTGTATCCAATTAAAAATTACCAGGCCTTTAAAGATGCAGAAAACTATTACCTATAACCAGAATAAAAAGCAATTAACAGAAACGACCCAGAAAAGACATACATCATGGAATTCATAGACAAGAACCTTAAAACGAGTACCACAAATCTTATAAATATGGTCAATATGTAAAGGGAAACATAAACTTGATGAGGAGAAAACTGGAAAATTTAAAAAGAGCCAAATAAAACTTCTAGAGGTAAAAAATGCCATACCAGGAAAGACAACTGAACTTGAAGACAACGCAATAGAAACTAACCAACATGAAATGCAAAGAGAAAATGATACTGAAAAAAATGGCACAAAATCTCAGTGAGTTGTGGGACTAAACAAAGTGTCTAACATTCATTTAACTGGAGTCCTAGAAGGAGAGAAGACTTGAGGAAGAGAAGTGGACATAAAATGTAATTGAAGAAATAATGGCCTCCCAAATCCAAATTTGTTGAAATTTTAAAAACATATAGATCCAAAAACCCCAAGCGGAATAAATATAAATTAAACCTCTTTAGGTACATCATAATCAAATTGTTGAAATCCATTAATAATGAGAAAACATTTTTAAAGCAGTCAGGGGAAAGAGATACACTACATAAAGAGAAACAAAGATAAAAAATGACAGCTGACTTACCGGAAACCACACAGGTCAGAAGACAACAGAACATCTTTAAAGTGCTGACGGAAAAATAAAAAAAAATAAGCTGTTGGCCCAGAATACTACACCCATGAAAATATCTTTCAAAAATCAAGGTGAAAGAAAACCATTTTAAGACCAACAAGAGGGGAGGAGTTGCTATTCGACAATTATAAAATTTCAGTTCTGTAAGATGATTAAGTTCTATAAATCTATTGTCCAATCTATAGTTAATGACACTGTATCGTACACTTAAAAGTTTGTTAAGAGGGTAGATCTTATGTTAAGTGCTCTTACCACAATTTTTTTAAAAAGAAGAACAATGATAACAAAAGCTTAGAAAGTTCATTGCTAGTAGCCCTGTACGACAAGAAATAAAGGATTCCTGGATCTACACAAAGAAATAAGTGCCAGAAATGGTAAACATGTGAATATATAGAAAAGTTTTTTTCTTATTTAGAAAATTTCTTTAAAAGGTAATTGACTGGCCGGGCGCGGTGGCTCAAGCCTGTAGTCCCAGCACTTTGGGAGGCCGAGACGGGCGGATCACGAGGTCAGGAGATCGAGACTATCCTGGCTAACACGGTGAAACCCCGTCTCTACTAAAAAAATACAAAAAAAAAACTAGCCGGGCGCGGTGGCAGGCGCCTGTAGTCCCAACTGCTCGGGAGGCTGAGGCAGGAGAATGGCGTAAACCCGGGAGGCGGAGCTTGCAGTGAGCTGAGATCCGGCCACTGCACTCCAGCCTGGGCGGTAGAGCGAGACTCCGTCTCAAAAAAAAAAAAAAAAAAAGGTAATTGACTATAAGCAAAACTAACAACTCTGTATTATAAGGTTTACAGCATACATAGAAGCAAAATATCTGAGAACAATAGAACAAAGGAATGAGGGGGAATTTGGAAGGATGCCTTTGTAAGGTTCTTAAACTATACATGAAACGGTATAATATTTTTTGAAAGTAGACTGTGATAAGTTAAAGATGTATACTGTAAACCCTAGAACAGCTATTAATTTTTTGAAAAATAAAACAAGTATAGCTAGTAAACCAAAAGTGCAGATAAAATCATTAGGGAAATGCAAAACAAAATCACAATAAGGGACTAAGCATAGTGGCTCATGCCTATAATCCCAGCACTGTGGGAAGCCAAGGCAGGGGGAATCACCTGAGGCCAGCCAGGAGTTTGAAACTAGCCTGGGTGACACAGTGCCTCGTCTCTACAAAAGATTTTAAAATTAGCCAGGTATTGTGGCATGTACCTGTATTTTAGCTACTCAGGAGACTGAGGTGGGAGGATCACTTGAGCCCAGGAATTTAAGGCTGCATTGAGCTATGATTATGCCACTGCACTCCAGCCTAGATGGCACAGCAAGTCTCTATCTTAAAAAAAATCACATGAGATATTACCTCACACCTGGTAGGATAGCTGTATCAAAAAGATGAAAAATAACAAGAGAAAAAGAGACAAGGCAAAAATTATGAATGTGAGGAATAAAAAGGGGGGGTTCACATGGATCCTAAGATATTTTAAGGATAATAAGGGAATGTTATGAAAAAATGTATGCCAATATAGTCATAACTTAGTTTTAATGAAAAAATTGCTTTAAACACACAAACTACCAGTCTTACTCAAGCAGATATGCATAACCTGAATAGTTCTATATCTATTAAAGAGGTTGAATTCATAGTTTAACACCTTCCCACAAAGAAAATACTGGTCAACAGAACTAAACAGAGAAGAAATGGTACCAACTCTACTAAAACTTTTTGAGAAAGTAGAAGAGGAAGGAAGAATTTCCAAGTCATTTTATGAGGCAAGCATTAATCCCAGTACCAAAACCAGATAAAGATATTTTATTCTATTTTATTTAGTTATTTTTTGAGACATCGTCTCATTCTGTTGCCCAGGCTGGAATACAACAGCGCAATCTCAGCTCACTGCAATTTCTGCCTCCCAGGTTCAAGCGCTTCTCATGTCTCAGCCTCCCCAGCAGCTGGGATTACAGGTGCGCGCCAGCATGCTAAGCTAATTTTTGTATTTTCAGTAGAAACAGGGTTTTTCTCTGTTGCCAGGCTGGTCTCAAACTCCTGGCCACAAGTGATTCGCCTGCCTTGGCCTCCCAAAGTGCTGGAATTACAGGCGTGAGCCACAATGCCTGGCAAAAACCAGATAAAGATATTTAAAAAAATTAAAACGAAAACCCTGCAGACCAGTATCCCTCATGAATATATGCAAAACTCCTTTATAAACCTTTGAGAAAATTGAATCCAGCAACATATATTTTTTTTAAAAAATCACAGTAAAGTTAGGATTTATACCAGGAATGTGAAGTTGGTTTAACATTCAAAAATCAGAAAAAATTTTAAGTTCTTATACCACAATATTTTTATAAAAACAGAAAAAGTCAATGTAATCCATCACGTTAATAGACTAAAATAAGAATTGTATCAGTAGATGCAGAAAAATCATAGAAGAAAACACAACATTTTTTCACAGCAATCTGGGAATACAGGAGAACTTTCTCAACTTTATAAAGGGCATAAAAAAAATCTTGGCCAGGCATGATGGCTCATGCCTGTAATCCCAGCACTTTGGGAGGCCAAGGTGGGAAGATTGTTTGGGTCCAGGAGTTTAAGACCAGCCTGGGCAACATAGTGAGACTCCATCTCTACAAAAAATAAAAATATTAGCCAGGCATGGTGGCATGTGCCTGTGATCCCAGCTACTTGGGAGGCTGAGGTGGGAGGATCACTTGAGCCCAGGAAGTTGAGGCTGCACTCCGCAGTGATTACGCCACTGCACTCCACTTTGAGTGACACAGCAAGACCCTGTCTCAAAAAAATTTAAAAAAATAAATCTTACAGGTAACATCATATTTATTGATGAAAGACTCACTGCATTCCCCCTAAAATCAGAAACAAGGCAAGGATTCCATTTCAGTCCTTTTGCTTAACATTGCAGTAGAGGTTGTAGGCAATGCAATAATGCATAAATAAAAATAAAAGGCATGCAGAAGAAAAGAAGTAAAACTGCCATTATTTGCAGACAACAGAATATCCTAAGGTATGTATATAAAATTAAGAGAAATAATAAGTAAATTCAGCAAGATTGCAATATGCAAAATCAATATACAACACCTAATTGTATTTTATATACCAGTAATGAAAATTAGAAATTAAATTTTTTAACACCATTATAAAAATGCCAAAAACACAAAGTGATGGCCAGGCGCAGTGGCTCACGCCTGTAATCCCAGCACCTTGGGAGGCAAAGGTGGGCGGATCACAAGGTCAAGAGATTGAGACCATCCTGGCCAACATGGTGAAATCTCATCTCTACTAAAAATACCAAAAAAAAAAAAAAAAAAAAGAAAAATTAGCTGGGCATGGTGGCATGCACCTGTAGTCCCAGCTACTCGGGAGGCTGAGGCAGGAGAATCACTCCCGGGAGGCGGAGGTTGTAGTGAGCCAAGATCAAGCCACTGCACTCCAGTCTGGCAACACAGCAAGACTCCGTCAAAAAAAAACAGAGAGAGAGAGAGAGAGAAGATAAAACCATAAAGTGGTGAGGGATACATTTAACAAAGTATGTGCAATACTTGTACAATGAAAACTATAAACATTATTGAGAAAAATACTTAAATAAATGGAAAGGTATATTATATTGATGGATTGGAATACTCAGTGTTATTGAGATCCCAATTCTTCCTAAATTGGTCTATACATTCAAAGTAATCCTAATTAAAATCCTCACCAGCTTGAAAAAAATACAAATTGACAAGCTTATTCTTAAATGTATTTGAAAATGCAAATTACTATTCACAATAGCAAAGACTTGGAACCAACCCAAATATCCATCAATGATAGACTGGATTTAAAAAATGCAGCACAAATACACTATGGAATACTATGCAGCCATAAAAAAGGATGAGTTCATGTCCTTTGTAGGGACATGGATGAAACTGGAAACTATCATTCTGAGCAAACTATCGCAAGGACAGAAAACCAAACACTGCATGTTCTCACTCATAGGTGGGAATTGAACAATGAGAACACTTGGACACAGGGTGGGGAACATCACACACTGGGGCCTGCCATGGGGTGGCAGGAAGGGGAGGGATAGCATTAGGAGATATACCTAATGTAAATGACGAGTTAATGGGTGCAGCACACCAACATGGCACATGTATACATATGTAACAAAGCTACATGTTGTGCACCAGTACCCTAGAACTTAAAGTATAATTAAAAATAGAAAAAAAAATTAAAAAAAGAAAATGCAAATTATTTAGAATAGTCAAAACAATTTTGAGAAAAAAAACACAATGTTTCAGGGTTCACATTACCTGATTGCATGACATACTGTAAAACTACAGTAATCGAAAGAGTGTGGTATTGGTGCAAGTATAGAAATATACATCAATGGAAGAGAATAGAGGGTCCAGTAATAGACCTACCTATATAATCAGCTGATGTTTAACAAAGGTACTGAGATAATTCAAAAGGAAAGGATAATCTTTAATAATGGACTGGGATCGTTCATCTATGGTAACAGTTGGAAATGCAAAATATGAGGAAATTCTTATACTGGTAAGGCAACTAGATATCTAGATTAAAAAAATGAATCCTTATCTCCCAACAAGGTTTAACTTTAAATGGATCATAGACTTAAACATAAGAAGTAAAAGTATAAAGCTTCTAGAAAAAAAATCTTCATGATCTTAGGTTCATAAAGATTTCTCAGAGCATAATAAACTTGAATCAAGAAGAGAAATAATAAATTGAATTTCATCAACATTTTAAAATGCAAGTCACTGACTGAGATAAAAATACTTGCAAAACTCACATCTGATAGAATAGAGAATTTCTATCCAGAATACATAAAGTACTCATAACTCAATAACACAAACAACCTGTTTGTTTTTTTTTAAATGGGCAAAGGATTTGAAGAGGCATTTCACCAAATAACATATATGATGGCAAATAAGCACATGAAAAGATACTTGACATTATTAGTCATTAGATTAATGCAAATTAAAAGCATCATAAGATACTTCTACAACTAACACCACTAAAACTTTAACAGACTGATAATTCCAGTGTTGTTGAAGACATGGAATAACTAGAGCTCTCTAGTTGTAATTGAAATTGCAGAATGAAACAAACAATTTGAAATACAGTTTGGGGGTTTCTTTTACAGTTAAACATATACTTTATTATATGACCTGGCAATTGCATTTGTTAAGTATTTACCTAAGGGAAATGAAGACATATGTACACACAAAGATTTGCTTATGAATGTTCATAGCAGCTTTATTCATGAGAGCCCAAAACTGGTAACAACTCAGATGCTCATCAACTGGTGAATTAATAAACAAATCATGGTACTGGCAATATAGTAAAATGATATTCAGCAATTACAAGGAATAAAGAACCACAAGAATGAATCACAAAGTATTATGCTAAGTGAAAGAAGTCTGACAAAAAGGCTACATACTTTATGATTCCATTTTTATAAAACTATAGAAAGGGCAAAACTATAGTTATGGAAAGTAGATCAGTGGTCATTAGAGCCTGGGGGCTTGGGGAGAAAACTGACTACAAATGGCATGTGGGAAGTTTCCAGGGGTGATGTCAGTGTTTCTATCTTAATTGTTGTGGTTGTTACGTGACTGTTTACATTTGCAAAATGCATCAAACCAGTGAATTTTATTATGTGCAAGCTCTACCTCAATGATGACTATATTTTAAAAATGGAAGGGAGAAATTGAAGACTGAGTATAGACAAAATAATTTAAAGAGTTTTGCTAAGGGGATGATAGTTGGCAGAGGAAGGAGGGTCAAGAGAAAATAGTTTTATTTTTAAGATGGGGGAATGGCAGCATGTTTGTATGCTCATAGGAATGAGGCAGTAGAGGAAAAATGATAATAAAGAAGCAAGAGAGCACCATTGCTAGAGTGATATCCTTGGAGTAGCCAGGAGCAGGGACCACTCATCTATGGTAACAGCTGGGAAGACAGAGTGTAATGGAACACTTGCCATGAAAACAGTAATGTGGTGGGAGAAGCCTTGAGCGTTCTCTCTTCTGGTTGCCTCAGTTTTCACAGTGAGGTAGAAACCTGAATGCAAAGATGGGAGAGGAGGCAGTTGAGAAAAATAAAATCATGTGAAATAGTCAAGAATAATAGTGGGAGAATGAGTGGTCTCAAAACAACTAGCATGATGACCTGCCAACATTAAGGACTCATTTGAAGTTGGTGTTCATAACTTTAACATGAGACCAGTCAATATGGTCATGCGTTTTTCTCCAGCTGCCTGGCTGCAGGTGCAATATGGTACAGCCAATTTGAAAAATAGTTGGGAAGTTTCTTTTACAGCTAGATGTTTACTTATTATACATTTCATTCTGGGACCGAAAGAGAAGGAACAATTCCCCATATAGGACATTTCCGTCTTGTGGCAGAGAGGAAAGAGATCGTGGCAGAACCACAAGATGGCTGTTAAAGCTTCTGAATGCAAAGGGTGTCTCACTTCTCACATTTCATTGGCTAAAGCAAAGCCACATGATCAAGCTTAATAGACATGTTGGAGAGGGACATTGGAGAGTAGCTGAGTGCAGGTACAGAGTAGATGAGAGTTAGATTTAACAAGAGTTAAATTTTGTCACAAGTATAATAAAATGAGGGGGGTTGGGGGTTGAAGGTATGTGCAAGGGAGTAATAATGATTTGTTGTGAAACTTAACTTGGGTAAGGTGGGAAGTGACAGCATCAGAGGATTGGGAGATAGTGAAAGATGGAAGGACCAATGGTTTGGAATCAAAAGCCCTAAAGATATATACACCACTTCAGCCAACAATCCACATTTAGAAATTTATCCTTAAGACATATTGATACAGATGTTCAACACCTATAAGAATGTTCATTTCAGTGTTTTATATAACAATAAAAATTATATAAAATACAATTATATAAATATTCATCAATTGACAATTGGTTAAAAAATAATTGTGGGCCTAAGACTGGACACAGTGCCTTATGCTTGTAATCCCAGCACTTTGAGAGGGCAAGGCGGGCAAATCACGCGGTCAGGAGTTTGAGACCAGCCTGGTCAATATAGTGAAACACTGTCTCTACTAAAAATACAAAAATTAGCTGGGTATGGTGGCATACGCCTGTAGTCTCAGTTACTCGGAAGGCTGGGGCAGGAGAATCGCTTGAACCCGGGAGGCAGAGGTTGTAGTGAACCAAGATGGCGCCACTGCACTCCAGCCTGGGCAGTAGAGTGAGACTCCATCTCAAAAAAAAAAAAAAAAAAAAAAATGTGGGCCTAAATTAAAAACAAGTTTTGTGTGGTTGTGTGTTCATCTCTGTCAGGTAATATACCAGGCTATGCTGTGGATTTATCTGGAAGCTAGACTGACAAATTTATCTGCTGTTATTTTGAATTACTGTTGTTTGTCCTTGCATTGTTCTGATACCCATATCATAAGTCCACTGCCTAGAATGATTAAGTAATAAAATAAATGCGAATGCAATTGTATCCTTGCAGTGGTTTTTATCATCCTACATATGAGTCATGATAGAATAATCTCCACAGGAACAGCCCTCAAATTAAGCAGATAAACACAGTGCCTTTCCTCATTCCTAATGACTGTGTTCTGGAGCCATTCGACCTGCCTGTAAAATTGAGTGATGAACACTCTCCCAAATGTCACCAAGAGCCTGTGGCGTAGGCGTTGCTCAAAGTAGTGGGAAAAGACATAGTTCCTGAATTCTTCTGGAGTCTATAGTGTAAAGTATATCGTGCATATAGTTTATGCTTTATAGTGTGAAATATCACATTGCCATAGTTGTTCTTCTGGAAGTTTAGAAGATAATTAACATTGCAAGCATGCATAATATTTGGTTATAAATTATATATTTAAGAAATATACAAATGTCATACAGTGTATTATTTTCCAAAATCTTATCTGTAATGCCCTTTCCTGTCATGTTAATCTCAAGTTTGATCATGTGGCTTTGCTTTAGCCAATGAAATGTGAGAAGTGATACATGCCCTTTTCAATCAAAAGCTTTAACAGCCATCTCGTGGTTCTGCCATGTTCTCTTTCCTTTCTGCCATAAGACTGAAATGTCCTATATAAATAATTGCTCTTTCTGTTCAGTTCCTAGAATAAAAACGAAATGGAGCAAGGCTGCAGGGACGTGTAACATAAATAAGAAACAAACCTTTGTAGTTAAACCACTGTTGTATTAGGGTTGTATGTTTCTGCTAAACCTAGTCCAGGCTGACTCTGTAATCAAGTAAACAAATTGAATATTATATTGGATATATGTAAAAGACACACATTC
The DNA here is from genome assembly GCF_043159975.1 of Macaca nemestrina. Classification (NCBI taxonomy): domain Eukaryota; kingdom Metazoa; phylum Chordata; class Mammalia; order Primates; family Cercopithecidae; genus Macaca; species Macaca nemestrina. The sequence goes on along the minus strand of NC_092131.1, from coordinate 71,581,387 downwards.
TATAGAATGGAATAGGGACTACATTTATTCAGTGTCAAGTATCAGATACTACACATGCATTTAATATGAGTATTAACCATATGTGGTAGATGACATTATCTCTAGATGAAGGTCGAAGACACTGAGACTAAAAGTAATTGCACACAATCAGTGTGACAGCCAACATTAAATTTTTTATTTCAGAATCAAGGCTTCATTAATACCCAAGTCCATGCTCTATCCACTCTATCACACTGCCTTTGGAGTGAAAGAGTTTTGAATTTGGTGCAGCTTTAGACTGGATAGACCTAAAAGAATTCTTTACTTCTCTTTCAATTCGTTAGGGAAAGCTTTATAGACAAAGTAGAAGTTCTGAAATTGAAGCCACTTGAAGAAAAGAGTCTGGTGACTTATAGAGGTGAACATTTTCTAGCAAAATGTATAGTCTAAAAAAAGTTCCAGGGCAAATGTGTGATGACTGGATGATGAAAGCACAGTAGACTTCCCTGAGATGACCTGAAGGTTCCAAAATCATCAGCGTGTAATGAAACGTGGGAATCGAGGAGGTCTTGGTGAGGACCTCCTGGAAACAGGATGAAGGAAAGTCTTAAACAAGAGCCATGAGGTTATGAGAAAGTATGAGCTAGACAGAGCAGCCATAAATAGCTATGTTCATAAGGTTAAGGGTCAGCAGAATGATTAAGAGAGTTCATTTGAATTTTTTTGGTAGACATTTTGGCTTTCTTTTTAATATGAAATGATGAGCTACTTTCTTTCATTTAATTGACAAATATAGATTGTATATATCCAAGGTGTACAATGTGAAGATTTGATATGGGTACACTGTATACAGATTAACACAGTCAAATTAATTTACATACCCATCACCACCCATGCTGTATCTTAGAACTTGTTTATCTTGTAACTGAAAGTTTGTGGCCTTTTACCAACATTTCTCCATAGTCCCCATCTTTGCCCTTCTACTCTGTTTCTATGAGTTTGAGATGCTTTTAGATTCCACATATAAGTGAGGTCATACAGTATTTGTCTTTCTCTGCCTGGAATATTTTACTTAGCATAATGTTATTCAGTTTCATCCATGTTGTCCCACATGGCAGAATTTCCTTCTTTTGTGGTGAAATAATATTCCATTAAAAATATTACATTTCCTTCATCCATTCATAGGTTGTTTTTGCTGCCTCTTAGCTATTATGAATAATGATGCAATGAACATGAAGGTACAGATGTCTTTTCAAGATACTGATTTCATTTCCTTTGGATGTATACCCAGTAATGTGATTGCTGATCATATAGTAGTTCTATTTTTAATTTTTGAGACACCTTCATACTGTTCTTAATGGCCACAGCAATTCACATTCTCACCAAGAGTGCACTAGGATTCCCTTTTCTTTCCATCCTAGCCTACACTTATTGCTTGACTTTTTGCTAACAGCCATCCTAATAGGCATGAGGTGATATCTCATTGTGGTTTTTGTTTGAATTTCTCTGACAATCATTGATATTGAGCACCTTTCCATATATCTTTTGGCCATCTGTATGTCCTTTTTTTGAGAAATATCTATTCAGGTTTTTTGCCCATTTTTAATTTTTTTTAAGCTATTGAGATGTGTAAATTATTTATATATTTGGGATATTAATCCCATATCACATACAGAGTGTGCAAATATTTTCTCCCATCCTGTAGGTTGCCTTGCACTTTGTTGTTTCCTTCCTTTGCTTTGCAAACAATGAGCTATGATCCCATCTTCACAGAAATTGCTTGCTTGCCGTCTATCAAGTCTGAGTAAGTAAGATCAGAAAATTTACTCATCTGCCTGTGGCTTCACAGCATCATTAATTGCTAAGAAGTTAGAGTTATAGGTCCTCCTTTGTAGCTGCAGATCAGTTGACTGAGATATCATATGGTGACAATGGTTGGAGAAAGTTAATACTACACAAACTGCAATGGTGCCTTTTCAGAAGGATTGAAGGCAACTAAACATTCTGAAATCAGTTTAGAATGAATCATTCACATATGTTCTAAGGCTTAATTGGCACAAGCTTTAGGTAGTGGTGCTTTCAGAAGTTCATGATTTACCAGAGTTGGTGAGGTAGAGCTTCCCTGGAAACCTTATAGCCCTGCCCAAACTCACACGTCCTGCCAAGAGAGAAACAAGTAGCCAGTTCCTTCTGTCTATATCCTTATGACCTTCTCCATAGTCTAGCTTTAACCTTGTCAATGGCAGAAATGGTTGTGGTTTCCAGTGCATGATTCTTGGTAGAGGGGAACAATCAGAGGCTGCAGAGACAAGGAAGCAAGAATAAAGGGAGAATTGTTCTTTCCACCAAGTCAATATGGTTTCAGTAATTTGTCTTTGGGGTTATAGTTTACAGTGAGACAAATGAGATTTCCTCTCTTACGTTTTAATAGTTTACCTGGGTCTCCTATTCATTACACTACTATTCTACTAATGAGAGAGTGAATGTCATTATGAAAACAGATAGATTTAAGAGCACAGCTTATTTACACATTTCTGTGCTTTCCATATTATCTTACAAAGAAAATATTCATCCTATATGGGTTTGGTAAGTGGGATTATAAATCAGAGTTTTTCTTTCTTATTAAAAGAACCCAACATTTCCAAAATCTGTTTCATACCAACTTATATGTGTGGTATATTCATGCATAGTATATTTATATAATTAAAAAGCAATTGTGGAATTAGGTCCTCCAGTTGCTGCGCATATCTGTGCTATTTGAGAATATATTCATTTTTCTCTTAATCAGCGACAAGCTCAGTGAGGAGAGGGAGGATTCTTGTAGTGTCTCCTGAACATCAAAATTCTGGGAGATCTATTTTATTTTGTTAGTTCTCTCTGCTCCCATGCAGCACAAACTGGTAAATTGACAGGCCTTATTTAAGATAATTCTCCATCCACAAATGAGAAATAAGAAAATCCTCCCCTTTCCCGACATTTTAACTTGAGTTAAATATGAAACATTCTCTCAGTGAATCAGGAGCACAATTGAACACTTGGTCAGACAGATGACTAAATCTACCAGTGTGATGAGGCAGTAAAAACAGTGCCCCAGAAAAGCAGTTCTTTCTTTACTCACCATACCAGGTTTCTTTGTCTTTTCCTGATGATTTGGGTTTCTTACTCTGCATTTCAATTTTGTTGTAAAAATGCATTCTTGCCATTGTACTGATGCTTATCTGATTGCCACTGACCCTGACATGTTATGATGAATTGGGGTTGGCTCTAGTTGAGAATTTACCTACAAAGGGATCATTTAAACCAAAGCTGATAACTTCTTTAGGGTTGCAGGAATAGCTACTTAATACACAATCCTTTAGCAAAGCCAGAGGAGTAAGATATAACAGGAGGAAGATACCTCAGGTGAGAGATTCAAGAACTCTTTTCATGAATTTTTTTCTGGACACTTTTGTCTCTAATTTGCAAACAGACTCCATTCCCTTCCTAGTGAATTCTGCCAAATAGCCTTTCCAGTCCCTAGGAAAAAAGAGAGAGAGAGAATGCAGTTGATATTGGGAGTAGAGAAAAGGACAGTTCAATTCAGAGCTTTTAGCTAGGGTAAAGCATTTGAAAACCTGTTGACTCATAAAGGACCACCCAGTCGGAATACAGGAGGAAATAAAGCATGACCAAAATCCCCTCAGAGATTTCTTCCATAACACCCTACTCATAGAAACTCTGTGAAACTATTGCAGCTTTTGAAATTACATGACCTCAGTAAAGACCTAGAAATTTTTTATTAGTCCATAGGGCAGGCTATTGAACAGAAATGATGTCTACCTCTAATATGTGATAATGTTACTTTCCTAGATAAATAATAAAACTCTCCATTGGATGTGGTTGGAAAAAATGAGAATCTCTGTGCTTGAGAATTTGAGGGAGATAAGGAAAAAACCTGGGGTTGAAGCAGAACTCAACTGTTTCATAGCCTAAGCAATTCTTCCTGGTTTTTCTCTAAAGTTAAGTCACCACTCTATGGCTCAGCATCAAAGGAATACTGTTCAATTCTTTGTTGAACTTATAGACTGAGTAACATGAGTAGTGGGTAAAAAGAAGAAAGGAAAATACCGTACACCTTTAGTTATGGGGGAAAGGGAGGCGGAGGGAAATAAACAGGTACAGAATTGGAATTCTGAAAGTAATTAAGATGCTATTTAGTAAACCCTCTCCCACAGCATGGCTTGGAAAAATGATGAGTCATGGCTTGGAAAAATGATGAGTGACCCGAAGGGATACAATTTCTCATGCAGATTTTGAATCACAGTCACAGAAATCACCTTGCCCTGGGGTAGGGACAGTACTTTCTCGGCATTCAGAAAACCCTCCTGACTATTGTTCATGTTTACAGATAACCTGCTTAGGCTGGTTAACTGATAACACCCAGCACAGATAAACGTGTTTAACAAAATATTCAGCCATGCTAAGCCCACAACTATTCTGCCTGGGCATTTTATTCATGAGTCAAAAATGTTTTAAAGGTAGTGAAGAGAGAGAGAGAGAGAGAAATTAATGGTGTCAACAAGGCAAGAGAATAATAAACGTCTAAATACCATTGTTAGAAGGGAAAGTATAGGTTAACCTGGGCCCAAATAACTTCCTTCTAACCCATCAGGAGCACATTATTTAAGATACTAAAGTGCTAAATTGGTCAGATAAGAGATGTGCTGAGATGTAAGATCCATTGAACAATGAGGAAAGAAAATTGAAGTGAAAATTGCAATCTCCGCCTGCAAGAAACTTAAGTGAGATGAAGTGAAAATGTTTACAATGGAAGAAGAGAGAGAAAATGTGAAGAGGATGATGTTTAATAATAAAGATAAAACTGGAGACCTGGGGAGGAAAAAGATGACTGGGAAGTGGGTGAGAAAAGCCAAAGCCATCAAGCTCCACAGGGACCTGGGCCTGGGATTGGGGAAGACCTTAGGAGAGCATATCAGAGTCAGCAGCGACTCTACCGAACACTGAATGGACAACTGGTGTCAAGGCAGCAGCAGCAGGTGTTTTTCTGGAAGAAGAATGGTGGAATGATAGTTAAGGAGAATATTGTGAGCTGCAGACAAGAGCTGTGTTTCACTGACAGCTGGACAAGAACGCTCACAAAGACTTAGCAGAACCACAGAAGCTGTGTCCAAAAACTGGAGGTCTGGTAGATAGGGGGAGAGAGAAAGACAGAGAGACATAGAGATGCTAAAGAACATGTCTTTAGAGATGCATCTGTGAGGAAGGTAACCAGAACTGTCAGCTGGGAGAAATAAAACAAAGAAGGGGAAATAATTCCCACCATGTGGCCAAAGGTGTAAGATCTGGAACTAGACTGCTTGGGTTCAGATCCTCTATGTCACTTACCAGCCGTATGACCTTGGACAAGTTTCTTCTAACCTTTTTGGTCTTCAATTTTCCCACTTGTATAGTGGTAGTAGTAGTATCTGGTGGAGTTGTGGAAACTGAATGAGTTAATATGAGGTAAAGGTCTTAGAATATTGCCTGATACACAGAGAACATCAGTACATACTAGCAACTACTGTGATATGTGGCCAGCCTCTGTGAGTGGTCCTGAGCTGTGCAGAGTACTAGTACTTTTAGTACTTTTAAGTGTGTTTTCTCATCCTTTCAGACTATCCATAAGAGAGCTTATAAGGGTTGTGAGAGAGAGAGATATATATGTATGTGTGTGTGTGTGTGTCTCTGTGTGTGTGTGTATGTGTGTGTGTGATTATATATATTATATACATATAATCATTACCTCCAGATTACAGTTGTTCTCAAGGGCAGCTTGTAGGGTGACTAAATATGGGTTAAGCTGAGGACAACGGTAACATTCCTTGAGGTTTATAACTGCTTTGGGCAAGCCACTTAGCTCCACCCATTGAGCCTCATTTTCTTTCTTTCTTTCCTTCTTTTTTTTCCTGCCTCAGTTTTATTTGTACAAATAGCACAGGAGGACCCCAGCCCCATGCAGACGGCAGCCCGGGAGGAGGGGTGTGTCACACCAGTCCTTCTGTCCTCACGTTGGCAGACAGAGATATCTAAAGCCTTTGTAGGGGCCTGGGCACCTTTGGGAGCCTGAGCTGGAACTGAAGCAGGAGCTGCAGCCTGGACCTTGGTTTGATCCTTTGCCTTGGCCTTTGGCTGGCACAGCTTGAGTACCTTGGCAATGCGAGCACGGGCATGCTTCCCAAGCTTGGGGTGGGCAATGTAGGCAAGTCATTCAAGCTTGCGGATGACACCCTTTGGGATCTTGGGGTTAACCTCCTTGGGCTCTATGAGGGCCTTGATAGCCTCGGCACATACACTCACAGCCGTGGCATTGTTGGCCTGCATCTTCTTTAGGCCGTTCTTGTTGCGCTTCTTGGCAAAGCGCATGTTCCTCAGGAACTTAGGGTCCATCCCCTTAAGAGATTTGTATCTTTGTGATCGGAGTTTCTTGATACCATTTCTGTGCCATTTTCAGGACTGGTTGTGTGTGGTGTGGTTCTGGACTTGGCCATGTCTGCACCTTAAGCCGCAGCTCCCCAAGCTGCAGTTTCTTATCTATAAAATGGGGGTATTATGTATACAGTGTAAGGTTTCTGTGAGATCAGCTGTGAAAGTACCTTAAAAAATACCTGCAACACAGCAAGTTTCAATAAAGGTTTGCTGAGTGTGAATCTGCCTTGTGATGTTGGTGGTGGGTGACAGGTTGAAGTACTTTCATCCAGATGGGAGATCATAACTGTTCTCACAGTGGCTGGTAGAGAGGCCTTGGGTTCAGCTTTTGTCAGAAATTGTAAGGATTGATCTTTAGACCACAAAGTGGATTGACATTTATCTTTTCCAGCTTATCTCCTGAACAGAAAAAAAAAAAAAAATCCCCCAAAAATCTGACAGCCTAGGTCTCTGAAATGGATTGCTGGTGATCAGAGTGCTATTTAAACTTTCCCCTAAGGTTTTTTCCTCTTCAAAGGAAGGACCTTATCAGCCTAAAGGAAAAGGAGAGAAAGGAAATGGGCCACAGTTTATACCTTATGGCTGCCAGTGCTTCTGTCACAGGAAACTGCTGTCCTCCTCTTGCCCAGCACGCAAGCTGGCTCCTGGGTGGGCATCTTGCTGGGGCTCTGACCACCCCACTGGCAAGCAGCTGAATGTGGCTTCTTGGTTAGACCTCTGCTGACCATTTAGGACCAGGATGAATTTGACTAAAGCTGTGCTCTCCCAAAGAGCCTCCTGGAAAGAGGCCTTCTCTACAGTCTAAATCCCTTTGTCCTGCGGGCCTCCTATGTAATAGGCCTTCTCTACTGCACACTCCAAGACCTACTTTCTCTGGAACTCTAGGAAAAGTCAAGGAATTGGACAGGTAGTGATTTTTCAGTTTCTCCCTAAGAATATTCTGGTGGTCTTTGTCACCACCAATAGTAGAAAACAAGCTACCAATGTTTACCCCACTTCTTGGAGAAAATAACACTATGCAGGAAGAGCATGGAAGATCCCAGCACCTAGCCAGCTGACCAGAGGCCAGTCCCAACACCAGCCTTCTTCAGAAATCATTACCTCCTTTTCTTTCACATCTGCTGTGCTGGAACTAACTGGGAAGCCCCCTGGCAGGTCCCAATATCTGTCTTACAATGTTCAGGCTCCCTCCCCAACAATCATTTATTAGAAAGGGGTTTTATGATACAAATTTGATAATCTCCCATGCACACTGGCACTGTTCTAATTGAAGTTGTAAGCCCATAAAATTCAAGCCCTTTGTCTTCCTGAAGGCCACAAGGTTTAAAAAGATACTATTGTCCTGGCTAACACCCACTACATTGTCACCAGGGACTGATTAAACAGAGTCCTGAATCCAAACAGTGCGGATTTTGTCTAGGTCCTTTTCAGGCCTGACAATGCCCTTTTCAGTTCCCAAGACAAAAAGAGGTTTAAGGATCGAGATTCTTCTAAGATAACCGCATCCATATGGAAGGCAAGGTGGCCGGCAGCTGAGACCCAAACACCCCACTCCCTTCCCCCTCTCTCCTCCTCTCTTTCTCCACCCCCCAAAATCCCAGGTGATAACACTGCCTCAGCCACCCTTCATCCTCCCCTTCTTCTTCCTTGGACAAGAAAGCTAGAGCCCCTAACAGGCCCATGCCTCCTCCTTACAGACTTCATAAGGGCCCTTGGCTCCCTTCCCCGCACTTGATGCCCCAACTGCTCTCCTCTGGCGCATCTCCCAGCAGTGAGTGCCTGGGAGCGAGGTCGTCGCTTCCGTGAGAAAGTGACTGCTTGCACAGGAGGCCCTAGGGGGGCAGTTACAAACCCACGGGGTGCTAGTGTGCACTGGCGGGGGTAAAGGGGGGTGAAGTGAAGCCGACCAGCGGATCCTGGTCTGCGCCATGAGGAGACAGGAAATCACAGCTACATTAGGCACTTGCAGGCTTAACTAGGGGTTACAAGTTCCCCGGTGCTCTTCAGGTCCCCAGGCACTTTTCAAAGGGTCCTGGAGCACTTGGCCCCTGCACTCTGGAAACAGCTTGCGGCCAGGCCTGGGCTGTTCCGGTGCAGCGCGCCCGGCATCTGGCCTAGCCGGTTCATCTCTGGAGAAACTCCTTTTGCCCTGTCGTGGTCCGCAGGGTTGACTTTTCGGTATTTGAAACACCAGCAGCTCTGGGAGCCCAGCGGAGCCTCGGAGTCACTCTGGGGCCAGAGCCGCCAGAGACGCCTCCCGCTGACAAGAATCCCAAAGTTGCCTCAGCTTCCTCCTCTCCTTTTTCTTCCCGCGCCCAACCCTGACACCACCACCCCTCCATCCCCCAAGTATCTTCCTTAAAGCCGTGTGGGGACTGCAATCCGCGCTTCGATCCAACTGGAGCTGGGCCCCACTTAGCCAGTCAAGGGGCGAGCGAGCGATGCGAACAATGGTCTGGAGGGCACGGCTCCTGCCTACGTTCCCGGCAGGCGCGCAGGGGACCCAACCCTACGCATTTTATTCTCGAACTACGAGGAAAAATACTCTATTTTTTAAAAAATAACTTGCTTCCCATACAAATCGCTATTTAAAATATACAAATAAGGCCCAAGCATAAAATCTAACTCTGGGGCTGGCGGTGGAGGGAAGGTGAGGGAGGGGGCTCTGGCACACGTCCCCCGTGTGTGCTTGCGCGATGGCTGGTGAGGGCGCGCCAGGGGACCCTGGCGCCCAAGGAGATGGGGCTGCCGAGAGGCGGCCGGAGAGAGTTCCAGGTGTTCGGCTCTGGCCCTGCTCCAACCGCAGAGCGCGCTCCAAAGTCCAGGGTAGCCCCAGGTGCCCCCCAGCGGCCTCACCAGTTCCAGGAGACCAGGGCGGGAGGCGCTAAGTGCTGGTAGGCTGGAAAGAGGCCAAGCGCCGAACCGGGACCGAAGGCAGGGTAGCCCGCCAGAGGGCAGGCGGCGGCTGGAGGGGCGCCGCACTTGTCCTGGGCCGCGGCGGTGCCAGCCTCGCCGCCGCCGCCGCACGGCTGCCCGTCGCGAACAAGCACCGGCACCACCACGCGACGCAGCAGGCCTGGCGCAGTGTGCAGCTCGGCGGATGCTGCCAGGTCGGGCGACTCCGCGGCCCCCGGCGCGCGCGCGCGCTTCAGCTTGTAGCGATGGTTCTGGAACCAGATCTTGACCTGCGTGGGCGTGAGGCGCAGCACACTAGCCAGCTGCTCGCGCTCGGGCGCAGACAGGTACCGCTGCTGCCGGAAGCGCCGCTCCAACTCCAGCGTCTGCGTCTTGGAGAATAGCACCCGCCGCTTCTTTCTTTTCTCGGCGTCCGAGCCCGGAGACGCGGGCATAACGGACGGCCGCTGCGACGAGTCTGGCGGGCTGGTCTCCAGGCTGCTCTCGTCCGAGGCTAGGGACGGCAAAGGAGACACAGGTGGGTGAGATGCCGGACCCTCCGAGGGCCTGCTGCCCTTCTGGCGAGAGCGTGGAGGCACCGGCCGGAGGGCACGCCCACTAGCACGAGACTTTCGGGATGAGGCAGTTTCCTGAGTCCACAGCTGGACATCCACCTCTCCGAATGCGGTGACCTCATTCATACCACAGCAGTCATCAGCGGGCCTGAGATCGTGCCCCGAAGAAACCCACCCCGGGGCCCTCTTAACACGTCCGCACCGGTAGTTGCGCTGGCCGACCTGTTTATCACAAGCTGGGTCACCAGCGCGGGCCTCCTCCAGGTCGACTGCACTGCAGTGTGCAGAGGTTTGCGGAGCCCTGAGTGGGAAGGGGGTGGGGGTAAACTCGCCAACACTGGCAATCCCAGACGGAGGCCTGGAGATCGTGGCCGTGTTTTCAGGCATGGGAGCGGGGGCGGGGCGGGGGGCGGCAGGGGGCGGCGTGTTTTAAATATTCAATTATTCCGACCCCTAGAAATCGCCAGACACAGAAACCCCAAGTCTCGGGGCACTAGTGCCAGGCAGGGATCTGCTCTTAGGATGTGCTGACTGGGACGAATGCGTTAGGGGTTCGAGGATAGGGCTTCCGTTTCCAAGTCTGAGGAAATTCAAACCCTGGGCTGGGATTTCGGCTTTCTGGCCCCGCGTGGGCCGGGCCCTTGATTCTGCTGCCCCACGCCTCCTACCTCCCACCCCGCACCGCCGTCCACCACGCACTCACAGGGGTAGTGACCGCGCTCCGAATCCAACCAGGCCGCGCAGGGGTCGGGCTGCGGGGCGCGTGGTTCTGGCTCCCGCCTCGGCAGGTGTTGCGCGTCCTGCTCGGGTAAATCTAGAAGGCTGCGCACGGTGAAGCTCAGGCGTCCAGAGGTGGCCATGGCCGAGGAGGGGAAGGAGGCGGGGGCAGGGCAGGCTGGGAACGGAGGGGCGGCAGGGACGCCGCTCCTACGGATGGGCGTGGGAAGCGCTCGCCATGCGCTGGCAGCGGAATATTAGCGCATTTACAGCGGAATCTCTGTTTATATAAACAGCTCTTCCCACGCGGGCCGCTTTGAAAGCCGAGGTCCGGGTCTCCAGGGTGTTAAGTACCTGAATGAGCACTGGACCAGAGCCGGGGCGAGCCCGGAAGGTGCCACCTCCGCCCCCGTCCCACCCCGCACCCCGCCCCTCGGCGCCCAGTTACCTCCCAGAGGCTGCAGGAAGCAGCCTTCGGCATTAGCGATTCTGTCTGATTAGCCCAAAATGGGAACAGATAATGGGGATTGTTACCAGTGAATAACATCTTGGGTGGCGAGCGGTGGCCACCACCCACCTGACCCAGCCCCGGCTTCCTCCTCCTCCTCCTGGGCTGACTTGAGGCCAGGCCCCGCGGGAGTGCCGGGAAGGGTGGAGGCGACAGGGGTGGGTTTATGAGCACCCAGGAATTTATTCCCTGTTTGCTTTATTCTTTGAGCTTGTTTGCTGGAGTGGTAGTTTCCCGCAATTATCCAGAAAGTGATTTACAAAGCGGCGTTAAACTCTGGCGCGCTGCCTTTCTCTTTTTGGTTGGGCCCCTCTAAGATTCAGGATGACAAGATTCAGGAGGGCGCAGAGATTAGCCTGGTTGGCCCAGGGGTTTTTACGGCCGCTGGGAGCCTCCTATCACCCCATGCATCCCCCCAACAGCCTCAGAGGTGCTGGGGAAGGGCTGGGATAACATTCGGAGCCCCAGCTCCACGTCTCCACAGGCCGGCAAAACAGAGGAGGCATGCAGCCAAGCTACTTAGGTCTACGGTGCCGGTTTCTTTGGCCCAGCTTCGCCCGGCCGCTGCCGATCGCGGAGCTCGGAGGCCGAGCTCCACAAATTTGGGTCCAGGCCCGGTCTAGAGCCCCCGGGCGGGGGTGCTTCTCAGGTCGTCCTATGAGGGCTTTGAGGCCTGCTTGGAGTCGCCAGATGATCTGGCGCCGCCGGTGTGCCTTGGCCCCATAGCCTCAACGTCAGTCTTAGTGCCTGGGTTTTGGGCTTTGGGCTTTGGGCTTTGCCCAGGAGCCTGCCCATGGCCTGCGCTCCGCGCTTGCAGCGTGGCAGACCCTGACGAGACTGCCCGCCCTTGTCCGGGAATGGACCAATAGGGAGAATTAGGACAGGGCCTACCCGTCAGAAAATACCACCGGCCATGGGTTTCTCTGGGATCTTCTAGTTTCCACAGCTCCACCCTAGAAAATGATCAATGTAGGAGGCGCAGGGAACCGGCCAGCGTGGATACATTTTGTTGGCCCATGGCCTATCTCTGACTGCGCTTCAGTCTACAGCTCAGGAACGCCCTCTCAGAGGCCTCCCCTACTGAAGTTAATAGTTTGGATATTTAATTGCTAAATTGTAGCAAGGGCTCTGTACTTGGGTGGCTGCACCAGAAGTCCTGGCTCCTCCCGGGCTGAACTCGAACCTGGCTTGGATACGGCGGCCGCGGCCCTGCCAAGCCCCGCGCACCCTCCCCAGCAGCCTCCCTATCAAGCGTGCCGGAGGTGCCCGGAGCTGCACCGCGCGCTGGGTGGTCGGGCGGAGGCAACCCCAATACAGGCCAACTGCTAGGCCGCAGACAAAGGGGAAATGGAGCTCGACGCCCCAGACCTGTTGGAAGCATTTGTTCCAGTCAAGATTTTGCATTTGTTCAGTCCGGAATAATACGTGATTGACGTCTGCTCACAATACGCTTTAGCGCGCCGGGATAAATCGGAGCTTGTCCGGTGTTGTCATGGTTTTCAATGGGGTTCAATGGGATTGGGAGCACGATCGACTCTGCTGGCCGTCTTTCCGCGGCCCTGGCAATATATTTATTAGTTATATCTTTTTAAATAAGATTAAACTGAAATGACTTGGCTGTCCTCTCTGCAGACGGGGCTGGGGCGGGAGCCTGGAGTGGGCAGGGGGCAGTGTAGTCCGGAAACCCGCTGCGCACCGCTCATCAGCTTCTGAGCCCTCGGCGTCTAGAGAGTGGGCAGGTCGCAGACTGGCTCCAGGCCTCGCGGACTTATCTCTGGCCAGGGCCCGAGGCCTGGCAATCTCTGCCAGCCCACCCCTCTAGTGAGACGCTGAGGCACTGACAAAGACAGTCCTGGGGAAGCAAGCGTTATGACTGATTCCCAAATTCGGTGTTGAACTATGATACTGTGTAAAGTAGAAGGAGCTCTGGCCTGGAAATCGGTTTGCATCCTTGCTCTGCCCCTACCTATCTCTAACCACCTCATTTCTCTAAGCTTCCTTCCTTCCTTTTTTTTTTTTTTTTTTTTTTTAATTCATCTGATGCAGAAGAGAATAGGAGAATATATTTGGTAATTTCTAAGGACCCTACTAGTTTTATGATTCCGTATCTCAGGAATTTTTCTATACATATCTTCATTGTAGCATTTACCAGCCGGACATTTAGACTCCCTCCTCCCTGAGGTTCTTGAATTCTTAGCCCCAGGACTGACTCCTTCTCCAGGATGTTCTAGGAGAGGAGGTGTCATCTTTCCAGTTTCCCAAGGATCCTCCACAGGAGTAGGGTGGGGTAGATAACAATTTAGGGAAAAGGACCAAGTCAGGAGAAGCAAAAGAAGAGTCTTTCCTTGAATGACTGACCTCTCTTAGCCTTTTAATCTATTTAACATCCTAAGCCCACACTGACGTGTAGAAATAAGTAAATGGCTCTCTTCAGCTCTTAAGAGCTCTTCAGCATCAAATATTTGCTTTTACTCTTAGTGTTTGGCTCCCAAAGCAGAGATACATCCCCCTATCTAGCGCTTGTGCTCTGGGGAGGACTTTGCTCTGGGATTCGCTCCAAATGTTACTTCTAGCTTCATGTTCACTGTCTTGGGAAACAGTGTTCCGGGGCCTTGGTCTGCATTTTAGATGTCCCAGGGAAACCCTGTAGCTCCTGGTTCTAGAAAGGGCTGCAGCTTACCTGTTTCATCTTGGATTCCCTCCTCTGCCCTAAGTGCCTCTGCCATAGGCCAACCTTCCTCTCAACTCTGCTCCGCGGATTTAGCCGAATTATCTCTGAGAGCTAGAACCGGGGGAGTCCAAGAAATTGTTCCATATAAACTGTGCCTTCTGAAGAAATGCAGGAAAGCCAGAATTAGAGAAAGGTACTTTCTATATTGCCTTTTCACATCAGATAAATTCACAGACATGGGAGGGGAAAATTACTTCGATACTGGGCCAATAGGAAAAGACAGTCAAGCTAATCTTAAGTTTTTTACACATTGGAGATATATACGAATTGCCTCCAATTCCCAAGAGATTCTTAGAATCACAAGTAAGCATTTAACTGGACATTATTTCCAGATTTTCATATATTTTTGGTATTCTGGACACTTGAACTTAATTGCAACTTAACATAGCATGTGAATATTATTATTTAATTAGATAAGTATTTGTTTTCTTGTAATTGGATATAATATATCTCAATTCCAGTAAGAGTTTTTAATCTTTAGGCAGCTGTAACATATGAGTATATTTAAGCAGTCCACAATTATCATCCTTTCAGAAGTATTGTCCAGAGATGATTATCACTACTGCATGCTTAAGATTTTAAGACTAGAAAATTCTGAAATAAAACTAAAGCATCTTGATTTTGAAAAAATGATTGTGTCTATATCTTGCATTCCGTTTTTAAATCCTTCCATTTTGGTTAAGTGTTTCACAAAATCCTGCAAATCTATACAGTATTGAAGAGAGGCAACACTGCAAATTCCCCTTGATAGATGGAGGGCCCTCAACTGCCAGGACATTTTTCTTTGCCTCATAGCAACTGCTCTCCCCTCTTTATCACTATTCTGGTTAAGATAGCAAAAGGAGAATAAAAATGGGGTTCTGACACTTCCAAGAAGTGGATGATCTTGATTGGTCATAGGATGTAAGGAAAAGGCATCATTTAAAATCAGGTCTCTTTGCCTTTCTTTCTGAAAACTAGTTGCCATGAGCATGTAAACATTCCCTTCTAATGGCTAATAATCAATTGCTTGACAGCAGTCCAGTGTTCAGGCTGGGAATTTAGTCCATTTTTGAAATGGCCTTAGATTTTATTGTTTAATGCCAAATGACAAGATTTGAATGATCCTACCTTCAGTCTCTTAAAATAATGACTTTACATTGACTTTGTTATTGTTCTTGATCTCTAGAGGGAAAGTTTATCTTTCCTAATATGTTTATCTAGTTGTTTAACTATGTACATGAAAAAATATATAGAGGGTAAAATGGTTCAATTAATTGAAAAATAAACTTATTTTATTAAATATCCATACTTTCCATTCACTAAAAAGCCAGCAAATAACTTTTTAATTTTTAGTTTATTAAATACTCTGGTCTTCTTTATGGTTTACAATGGTATAATAAGGATAGCTGTGTTGGCATGATATAGCAGAATAAAAATAGCAACACACCTTGGAGGAGGGGTGTCAGATCTTATTTGTCCGGAGCTGAACCTCTTATTTTTGCCTAAGCTTTTTTTTTTTTAAAGGTACCGTGTTATACTCCTTTGCTCAACTGATATAGATGTTGTTTCTATAACACAGAATTCTTATTGATGTTTATATAATAATAATAATAAAGTTCCAGGCCCTAAGTCACATTTAATGCTACATGCAGACGTTGACAGGGTAGATTGACCCCAGGAACATATTCAGTGATCTCAGTCCCAGTATCTCACATAGGCCTACCCATAGTGTGTGCTTATAACCAACCACCAACACTTCAGTTCAAACCAGTTATTATTTTTTAAATTGCCCAAGCATTATAATGGGGTCTTTAAAAATATACCTTTACTTTGTTGTTAGATCATCTCTGGAATTCTAAAAGGATCCCATTATTAAAGTGAGGTATTATTTCTGCCTTACTTGACAGACATTTAAACAAAACACTAAACCAATCATTCTGGAGAAGTATTTGTTAATATTCCGTGAAGACAGGGATTCCAGTTTTTCAAAGGGCCAAAGCATCAGATGTTCAGTTCTCTTATTGATGTTGAAGATAGTAGTAATAAAAATATCACTTCATATTTACACATTTGAGAATGTTTACAATGTATACTCACACTTACCTCACTCTCAGTCACAAGAGATTATCTGGAAGATGGAAAACTTAAAGAGAGACTTGAAGGCAAGACAGACTGAGATATCCCTAGAATTGAAGAAATCAGTGGGGAGGATGAAGAGGACTAAAGAAGAGCTAGAGAGTCCATTGTAATAGAAGGTATTAGAAAAGAATGATTTAAAAGTGAAAGAGAAAGACAGCATGTGCTAGCTTAGAAGCTACAGGTTCAATTTGATCTCATCAACTCAAAGAGGATAAAGCATGGATGGAAAAGTTCCAGTTGATAGTGGCTTTTACATTCTTTCCCAAAGTCTTTATAGTTCTAAAAATTATGACAGTAGATAGGCATTAGTTTTTAAAAACACTTCAAATTTTTCTAGATCCTATTTAGTTTAGTCTTACATTTTCCTTTGGAAAAATCTTTTCCCCTCTTCCAAGACGTGGCACAAATGCACAACAGGAGCAAGAAATGACTACTTGCAGGAATTTCCCCACAAAAAAGTAAAAGAACTATATATGTTTACTGAAGCCTCTGGAAATCCCTTAACCAGCAAAGGTGGCTGTCTTTGTATTCTTGATTAAATGGGTATTTGCACTGAAGTCACATACCACACAAAGGAAACAAAACAAAATAAAAATGTCCTCCGTGTTCTGTTTTTCAATCATTTGTGTGAAGGAGGTTCCTGGCCTTTATCACTGTCAGTGAAAAGTTCTTCATTGGCAGGAGACATTCCACTCACCCTGCTTCTTGTGCACAGGGAGCTTACCATGGAAACTACTTCTGGAGCCATCAGACAAATATATAAATGACAAAGCTCCACGCTGGGCATTCTAGGTTTAGCGACAGGGTACGAAGAAGGGCGTTTAGAATTTCTTGAGAAATTTACTGTTCTATTTGTCTTAGTCTGAATCTTAAAACCCATAAATTGAACTTGTTTAAGTTAGGAAACAACTAAGAAATGACTTTATCTAAGGAAATTATCTCTGACACAAAAATATATATGCCATGTTTAACACAGCTTTAGTAAAACTATACTTTAGGTAGATTTTTTTAAATGATAGCTTCAGTATCCCCAAGATAAGAAATTCATCCTTAATATATGTTTGTATTTTTTAATCGGGTATGGCCTTTAATTGAGACAAAAAAAAAAGAAAGCCCCATAATTTTTTCTTTGCTGACCACATTTCTTTTGTCAACAAGCTCCATCCTAGAGCTTCCTTGGATTATTCTTAAAATGTAACATTTTGCTTTGTAACACAAACCTGAGGAAACAAGAGAGCACTTCAGAAAACTTACATTGTATTTTTTGGATTCCATGTTTTGTCAAGCTCTCATTTAATTTATAACCAACCCCAGGTTACTGCCCCATGGTTTCCAGCTAGTCTGTTTCCAGCTTTCCTCTGTCCATGGTTCACATGAACTCACCGTGAAGACCATCTGTGCTTGACACATCCACCCATGAGCAGCGTGTTTCCAGTGCTCATTTTCATTAGCAGCTCCTCACGTCAAGTCAGTTTACATAAACTCGACTGATATATTCCTGGATGGCTATGCCATCAGGATGTGCACATTTTTATACATAATGAAAACTGAGGTTTTTTTTTTCTTGGGCACTGGAAGTATGGATATGTTCCATTAGTTTGTAGTATGAGAAAGAAATAGATGGTCACAGATTCTATTGTAGTTGCTTCTTTGGGTTTGGCTACTTTAAAACCAAAACAAAGCCTTCCTTTTTAAAATTTTTCTTACACAAAATGACTGGGCTATAAGGCAAATTTAGTAGGGGAAAATCCAAGGTATAAATATGTACCTAAAGTTAGACATCCTATTTCTTATGTATTGTTAAAATGATTTTATAATGATGAATTTTGTGAAAGCTCAGACGCCAGGATGCAGGGGTTATCCAAGATTATTAGCAGGTCATCCCTGGTGAATTTAGCCTTCCGGTTTTTTTCTGTAATAAAAATAAAATAAAAACTACTCAAGTTCCATGGATTGTTTTAGTCATCTCTTTTATAGGACCATTAGAAAAAGTACATGAATATCTCTTTATATGAATTACAGTGTTTTTCTGTTATTGAAATTTTCTATTATTCAAATCCTAAGGAAGTCAGGGTGAGATCCTGATTCTCCCAGCAGCTGATTGATCACAACAGCATCCCTAGCATGGGGGTGGGGATGAGGGGAGAAACCTGCAAGGGTCTCTAACTGAATCGAGGTAGTTTGCACTGAAAGGAGGTGGGTGGGACTGGGTGAAGGGAAGGAGGAAGGGAGGAGAAAGCGAGAGAGTGAGTGCTTGTCTCAGCTTAGGGATCCCCCATCTCCAGCCAGCCAGGACTTTTACCAGCTTGAGGATGGTAAAGGGAAGGCAAGTGGCAGGGAGTCCGTTTTATCACCTCTGGAGTACCACACCACCCAGTGTAGAGGAGAAAGGGCTTGGTGGTTTGTTCAGATGTCAATTAAGGGACCTGACGGCCTGTACATTTTAAAAGTCCATGTAGGGAACAAAGTCTGATATGTAGGGATCCTGTTGTGATTTGTTTTTTTGTTTGTTTTGTTTTTTGTTTTTCAGCATCTCAGTGACTAGCAGTGTGGCTTCTTCTGGTTTAAGTTGTATTTGTTTCCAAACAGCTTAGTCTGTTACAATGCAAATTGGGCAGCACAGAAACCCTTTGCAAATCGAAGTTTTTTAAAAGTTAACTTACCCCAGCAATGAACACAGATTGAAAATCAGTTAAAAGCCAGTGAGAACAAATGTGTCTTAAATCGAGGATGGAACAAAGGGAAGGTGGGGGCACATCCCTTAATGTCAATAGGCAGAAAGCTGCACGTGCACAATGGGCATGGGAGCGACCACCCAAGGTGATTCTTGTCAGTTCTGGAGACCGACAGAGACCTGGAGCCTGGGGGCCAGGCCAGCCACCCAGAGTTCTGCTCAGAAGACAGCCGAGGTGGTGGGGAATGGTCATATTCTTGTTCCAAGCTATGCTGTATCCACAGTCAATTTTCTTCTTCCAAGTATGACCAAAATGTCAGGAGGTCTGCACTCTGGCCGCTGTGGCCAGCGATCACACTCTTGGTGGATCTGGAAGGCTGTTCATGGGAGTGACTAATCACTAACTAGAGTCATGGAATTACGCAAAATGTACAACCCCCTCCACCCCCCACACAAGACTGCCCACACACCTCGCTTTATTGTCAGTAGCATGCAGGTCTCTCACGGGGCAGAATTTTGAGAAAATTATAACCCACAAATATATGGTAAGTGACTCATGAGCACCAGGCACTAAGCTAGTACTGAGGCTGATCTAGTCAAGTATAGTTCATAGTCCATAACAAGCAACCTGATTTTTCTTTCCAATAAGCACCAGATTTGGGGATCAAATAGACAGAACCAGACCTGGGTTTGTCGTCTGGCTCTCCCAGTAGTACCTAAATGACCTTGATCAAGTTTTGTAATTTCTTCAAACCACAGTTTCCACATGTCTAAATGGAAATAAAAATTCATACAGGGATTGTGAGGATTAATGAGATATTTGTTTTGGGAGCTTGGGATGCTTGCCCACAGTTAGTAGGTACTCATATGTGGCAATTGTTGTAGTAATAATGTGTCTTGGGAGAAGTGAGATGCTTATGGAGCAGCTGAGTTTTACCCCATATAACCAACTTGGAGCTGACCTATAATAACTTTAGGATTATCAGTGACAGAGCTGTAGAGAACTTTATCTGGTTCAACCCCTTCCTTTCACAGAAGAAATGGAGCCACAGAGGGAGGTTGGGTGACTTGCCCAGAATCTCACAGAGCCTGACTTGGAGCCCAGATTTTCCTAATCTAGGGTTCTTTTTGCTTCAGCATACCCTGCACCATGAGTCCCCGAATAACCTTTCTTCTCCTAACAGAGTAAGGGGAAAGGTGCCTATAGAAAAGATGTCTTTAAACTCGGCAGCATTACTCAGACACTCCAGTTTCGGATTTTGGCCTCAGGCCTACTTTGCTCTCCTGGCTCTCAAATCTCTGCTGGCAATGCAAAGGCTCTCATCTCACTTTAATGGAAGAATAGAGGCTCCCAAGCCCTAATGTTTTCATTTCTGGGTGGCTCTGTTGCTGCTTCAGGTTTTTTTCCCCTGGAGTCTCTGTGCTTCAGGATTCATTCTTTCTAACATGTGAGTTCCTGAAGTAGCATTTGAATCCTCTCAATTCAGCCAGAGCATCTTGGAGTAAAAGTTCTCTCTCTTTAGCACATGTGAAACACCACATAAGAACAGAATCAGACGAATTGGAAACAAATGCACTTGCCTGGAAAGGACCAGAAACAGGCAAATGTTGACTGCTTAGAAAAGCAAAGGAAAATGCGTTGAGTTTTTGTTTGTTTGTTTGTTTGTTTGTTTGTTTTAAGGTACAATTCTTCACCTACTGAGGAAAATAGAGAAAAGGGAAAAGAGAATGGCAAGTTAAAGGAAAGCTGTGTCACCTCAGGGCCCTGGATTTACCTGGAAGACGATATGAATGTGGTGGGTGGGGGACAGGCTCCTGCATCCCTCATCTGTGCCAGCCCTACAGTGGCTGGAGAGTCCCCATTCTGCAGGGAGAAGCCAGCTGGCTCCCAGTCTAACCTCAAAATCAAGGTCATATTATTTTGTTTTCCAAGTTCCTTTAGCTCTTATAGTCAAAATCATCTGATTTTCCTCTTAATTGCCTTCTGAGCATTTTGAATGTGTTAATTCCATCTTCCTAATTAGACTGTAAGCCTCTCCAGGATAGGCACTGTGTGCTCTGTATTTCTTCTGTATTCTCGAAAGAAAAACTTGATTTTTGGGGGGTTAGCACAGAATACATTGCAAAATATGTGACAAATGGGCTTTTTGAGTGTAAAAATGCCTCCTTAGAAGGGACATGTTTCTTCTTTGCCGTATTGCAGCTAATCACATAAAGATATGGACCAGGATTAACTTCCCACCCAAGTGGAGTGGTATTAAAGCATTTCCTGCCAGAGGTATTGTGGAGTGCCGTGGGCAAGGGGTGTGTTGAAAGAGTTCACCCTTTATTTGAAAGAAATGGTAGTCCTTCTGGTCTCAGAGCAAGTTAAAAGGGATTTTGCTGTTTATTCTCCAAATTTCTTTTCCCTTGGTCTGTATAAGACACAATAGATGATAACAGCTGATTGAGAATAGTTAGTCTAGTGTATAAATATGTAAACATGGGTAAATATGTATTTAGACAATTTAAAAGTGTGTCTCATTTACCCAATTATAAACAGCTGTCTGAGAGCAATTACGATTTATCATGTAAATGCTTATTTGCATAATTCAAAATATGAATATTATTTGCTTGATAAAGACTGTAAATAAAAGGCAACCCGAACTTTCTCATGCTTAGAGTTTTATGCTAAGTTTTTGCCATACAGAGAAAAAGAGCATTTTGTTGAAAACAGAATTTAATTTTGATAATTCTAGCAGGTCCCAATAATCACTAATTTAATAAGAAAAGGGCAAAACTTTTAAAGGTGGTTGACTGAGAAATAATAAAAGAGGTGATACTACTCTGCTGCTTTTACTCCTGAAAATTTTCTGTGTAAAGCAATTCTGCTGATGAATTGTTTTACAACTGTTTTCACTGAATGCGAGTGTTTAATGAGGAATTCTTTTGCATATTCTATATACTACCATTTGATATACACATAATTCTTCAATAATATATCATTATTTTTTAATTGTATAATTACCAAATGAGTATGCTTCCAAGTGTACTAAGGAACAACTCTCCTTAATATATAGCTATTCTACATTTATGAAAGCAAGTTATAAAATGTGGACATCAAAACTTCCATTCAGGTATTACCTGATATATTAATTTTCCAAGGGCTGTCATAACCAATTACCACAAACTTAGTGACTTAAAGCAACAAAAATGTATTCCCTCACAATTCTGGAGGCTAAAAGTCTGAAATCAAGATGTTGGCAGGGCCCTGTACCCTCCAAGGGCTCTAGAGAAGAATCTTGTCTTGCTGCTTTGTAGTTTCTAGTGGTTGCTGGCAATCCTTGGTATTCTTAGCACGAAGCTGCCTTATTCCAATCTCTGCCTCCATGGTCACATGGCCTTCCTCTGTGTGTGTTCGTGTCTCTCCTTGGATTTAGGGCCCACCCTAATCCAGTATGACATCATCCAAACTAATTACATCTTAAAAGATCCTATTTTCAAATAAGGTCAACATTCACAGGTACTGGAGGTTAGTACTTGAGAGCTTGTTTGGAGGTTCTAGCAGGGGAGTGAAGCTAGTCATATACCCTTGACCGAAGACTGGTCCTCCTCTATTGGGTATTGTCCTCCTCTTCCACCCAGCACACAGCTTCGGGAGGGACACACATGGAGCAGTGAGGGAGGAAAGGGACACCTGCCTAGCCAGCCGGATCAGCCGAATCCACCCTGGCGATCCATGGGGTGACAGATGTCACAACCAGATTGCCTTCACATCCGGTTAGTACTTGAATATATATTTTGGGGGGGACACAGTTCATCCCACTACACCCAGTGAAGACTAATATGCAAAGTACGGTTCCTAACTACTAAAGGATTCTGAAATATTATCTGAATTGCCCTTCCCCCAAAAGTAATATATACCTTTGTAATAAAGGTATATATAATATTATTGTATGGTATATTCAAGAAATATTTACTCAATTTCCATGGTAGGAAAACAATGTGAAGAGGACTCTCTCTTAACCAGACTACCCATTTAACCAGAGAATCTGATTCTTCCATTATTTTTGACAACCAAAATTCATGATCTTTCCTTGATATTAGTGATTTTCTTCAAGGATCTGTTGCTATTTTTGGTATACTAATTGTGGACAAGTCTTCCCAAGTGGATTCAGTCTCTCTCTGCAGCTCTTCCTTGAGGTTAGGGGTCAATTGCTGACTCCTTTATACAATTTTTTTCATGTTTTCAGAAAAGAAACTACTGTATGTTAAAATGGTAAACATTTTATAAAAGGTAGCTCATTCAGACCTCATAACATTGGGAGTTATGTTTTATGATAGTCCCATTTTATGGGTGAAAATACTGATACTCGGAAAGGGTCCAAAATCAGACAGCCATTAAGTGGTAGACACAGGATGTGAATCCACATATGCCTGTTGCTAAAGCCCCTCTCTTTGGAAGAAAGCACAGTGTACCTGGCTGCCTGCTGTTACTTCCTGGGCTCTCATACTCCCCGACCTGTCCAGGAATGTTTTCTGTGCCACTTCAGCTCTGCTGATTTTGCCATGTTTCTACACCTCTACTGAGTGACTTCTGGTTCCCAGGAAGCATTGCCCACATGACTGGGTTAAGGACTTGGAAACTTGCATTGATCAGGAAACAGCAGAATGGATCATCTCTTAAAAGACCCTTATCAATGGGTTCCTTGTGAAAATCAAAGCAGGGTACCACCGTAGTTCAGATGTGAAAAAACAAGCCCTAGAGTCTGAGCACAGGCATAGGAGTTGGTTTTAGAGTTTGGTGAGCAAGATCAGAAATCTGAGTGAGTTAATCAGGATTAAGATGCAGTGGCAGTTTAAGGGCCTATCCCACACCAGGAGGTGCCTGATGATACTGATTAAGCAGGAAAGAAGTACTGAAAATCTCATGCCTAAATTTGCAGCTGTCATTGCCCAAAAGTATTGCATCCTCTCTCTGCTTATTTGGGTAAGGTTTTGCTTCTCTGCCTTTATCATGTGACTTCTCTGCTTCTCACTAGTTTTCTGAAAGCAGTTGAATGGCTGTCTTATGTATGTGTCCTGTCAGCCCAACTAGACACCAAGCTCATTGAGGAGGGTCTTTCTCTTACTATATTTTGTGTTACCAAAGGTGCTCGTGGAGCTCTTCATTCAATCCCTGGTCTTTGACACTCAGGGAGGGCTACATCTGATGAACACAAATGAATGGGAAATTTGTAATTGACAAGCTGGGTGAGTAATTTTTTTCCAAGTTAAAAATTTTGCTTTGCTGTGAAAAGACATGCTTTGTTCACACCCAACATCTTGTTGCTCAATAAAAGATCTCACGGACTTTATAATTTATGTGAGGCTCAAATGCCAGATGACTGGCGCATGGCCAATTCCATCGTTAGGAGATATACGCAAAATTGGTATTTAGTGCTGTTTAGTTGAGATTCCTGCTTCTTTGTCAGGATCTTTTTTTCTTTCTTTTCTCTTTTTTTAGTTCTAGCTATTGACAGTCAAATCTGATGTGGAACTCAGACTTCTGTGACTCCAAAATCCTATATTCTAAAACCCAGGCTGAAAACTTAAACGCACTTCAATGCTTTATTTTCTAAGTGTCCTTTCCTTTTCCAGTCAGAAAAAAAGATGAATTAGCATTTTATGGTGTCTGTTAGTGGGGGACCACTCAGGTCATAAAAGTGCACCAGGCAGAGGAATTTCCACACTGGTATAACAATGAACTTCCTCTGGGTCCTAAACTGTCCCAAGTGAAACGAGAATCAAGAAACCCCCGCTTGAATCACCATCCTGGCTCAACTGTGTCTAAAGGTTATGCCCTTTACCAGAAAACCAGGTAGAGCAGGTCCTGCCCCTCTCTTGTCACCTGTCGATTCTGGGGTTACAGAAAGGGCTAGCTTATAGGGACCTATCTCCTCATGTTACATTTAGCTGAGCTTCAGCTGCATGTACCACTTTCCCTAATGTTTTTCAATTATTTATTTCCTTTCTAGTTCTCATAGCAAGCCTATGGGAGAGGTTTATTTTGCTAGCTCATTTTTAGATAAGTCAAAGCTTTGGTTGCTAAATATGGCATTCCAATTTAAGGAGAATCAGTCATTTACCCACTGAGGGCTGCTAATTTATTATTACTGGCTTATTCACCTATTTGTTGAATCAGCAAGCATTTATGGCATGCTTGCTATGTGACAGTAGCTGTGTTATGAAAAATGACATTTGCTTAATGTTTTGCAGTTTCTAGAACATAAAATACACTATTGTCTTTGTTTCGTTTGCAGTTGTATAAGGTAAGTATGATTATCTCTATTTTACAGATGTAAACACTGAGGTTCAGATCTCAGAGACTTGATGCAGGTAGGATCGTCACTAAAGATCAAGCTAGGATGAGTGCAGCAGATTATCAGACACCTTCTGTTGGCACTGTTCTCAAGACTCAATAATGAAAAATGACCCAGCCCTGGATTTATGGGGCTAAATGTTTAATATGCATGTAATCATAGGGTTTGCCTGTAACTAGTATCCAAACAGGACCCTTTTTGTTGTTGTTGTTGAGACAGAGTCTTGCTCTGTCACCCAGGCTGGAGTGCAATGGTGAGATCTTGGCTCAGTGCAACTTCCACCTCCTAGATTCAAGTGATTCTCCTGTCTTAGCCTCCTGAGTAGCTGTGATGACAGGTGTGCATTACTATGCCTAGCTAATTTTTGTACTTTTTTTTTTTTTTTTTTAGTAGAGACGGAGTTTTGCCATGTTGGCCTGGCTGGTCTCGAACTCCTCGATCCGCCAACCTCAGCCTCCCAGAGTGCTGGGATTACAGGCATGAGTCACTGCGCCCGGCCAGGACACTTTTAAGAAGGAAAGGAAGTGCTATAATTATAACAGGACAACTGGTGCCATCTGGGATGGATGGTTATTCTACTCCCTGCCACTTTCCCTTATCTCTCACCCTGTTTGCTCAGGGAGACAACAATGAATCTTTGGAGACATTTGCCTTTACAAAACTGGGCAGGACCAACTAGTGTGAAGGTGGGGGCACAGACACATTGAGGCAGAGGGGCAGGAATGAGGAAGCATGGAGTAGTATCTGGGCTGACTTATGTACTAACCAGGTTGCCAGAGATGACCCAAATGGAGGGATGGGGGCTGCTATGGAGGTGGGCAGCTGGGCTGTGGCTGTCTCCCTGTTGCTTAGTTGAAGCTGCAAGAGGAAAGAGGGAAAATAAGCAGACTGTCTCTCCTCCGGACAAAATCAGCCCATCTGGTTTCACATTCGCTTCCAGTGAAACCTACCCTGCAGTGCGTGAACATTCCCAAGATATTTTTCAGTTTTTTTTTTTTTTTTTTTTTTTTTTTTGGTGGGGGGACTGGGTTTCTTTTTAATACACTCCCCACCCCCAACCAGGAATTTATTCTCTAGTGAAATAGTTTAATATTATTAAAAGAATGATTCCCATGAGGTGAGTGTAAACCATTAAAAATTCCAGAGGGCAGGGAAGATATCTGTCTTTGGTTACTGACCCAAGGCTGAATGGAAGCAGTTGTGTTATGTAAGACTGTGTGTCAAAGATTGAGACTGAGTTTGTTTGCTGTCAAGTGGGAATTGTGTCTCAGAGCTGGAAGGAATTTGAGGAGATTATTAGTTCAGCCTCCTGCCTCTAGACAGTTAACTCCAAAACTCAAAACATACTTCTAAGGGACTTACAGGTGTGAGGGTAAAGTACATCCTTCTCAGAATGTTGCAGAAAGTCTTCATGAGCTCACCCTGTCTCCCGCCAATCACACATCTCCCATCACTTCATTACTTGAACTCGGTGCTTCAGCTATAATGATGATAATGATGGTATCTAACATCTTTGGAG
Organism: Macaca nemestrina; assembly: GCF_043159975.1. NCBI lineage: Eukaryota > Metazoa > Chordata > Mammalia > Primates > Cercopithecidae > Macaca > Macaca nemestrina. Next base: position 71,554,862 of record NC_092131.1, on the reverse strand, counting down.
CTCATAGGATGTACCCCACACTTTTCTAACATTTTACCTGTGTTATCTCAGTTATTCTTTGCAGTCCTATGAAGTAATTCCTGTTAGTAGTATTTTTATGGATGAGGAATCTGAGGTAACAAAGAGGTTAAGTAGCTTTTCTAAAGTCAAATGTCTCCAAGGCTACCCAGGAGAGTATGCAGTTCACTCCAGGATGTTTCCTCTGTGTAGACCATCATCACCTGAGGTCTTCTGTCTGGTGTACTCATCACCTTGGAAGCCAGAGTTTGCGTACTGTGCCTCCTGAAAAGCCGACAGTGCCTCCAGAGACTGAGTCTCATGTGCCCAGTTTGGGTGTTCACAGCGCCCTATGCATCCAGTCAAGGGGGGCATGAGCCACTGTGGTTTTCCTGGCTACCTTGCCCTCTATGCTGAGAACAACTTGAGGCTACAAACTATTTTTTACCTCTTGTTTCTAGCGCATGGCCCACTTAGTAGGACTTCAAAACATTTAACCCAAAAAAGTGTGTGCAGTCAGAAAGCAAATCAATAAAAGCTGCTGACCTACCTTTTCAGTGCTGTGTGTGGGACATGTCTCACCCATAGGGCACACCAGCAAACTAAAGAAATGCAAGACAAAGGGGGCTGTGGGTCTGGTTTGCAATTTTAATTTATAACTGGTGTTTAGCAACAACTATTTTAGACAATAGGTCATTCAAGACTGAATTGATTATAGAAATGAGATACTAGTTGTGGGAAAATACCCTAAAAAGTACTATGACGCTTGCTGATTCGTGTGTCTGTTGACATCAACTTCCAGAAAAACAATTGGCCAAAATGTATCAAGGGCCTTAACAATGTAAATAGCTTTTGACTCTTTTGCTTTTAGGCTTTTTTCCCAAGAGGAAATCAGAAATGTATAGAAATATGTATGCATATGGCCGGGCGCAGTGGCTCAAGCCTGTAATCCCAGCACTTTGGGAGGCCGAGATGGGTGGATCACGAGGTCAGGAGATCGAGACCATCCTGGCTAACACAATGAAACCCCGTCTCCACTAAAAATACAAAAAAATTAGCCGGGCGTGGTGGCGGCGCCTGTAGTCCCAGCTACTCGGGAGGCTGAGGCAGGAGAATGGCGTGAACCCGGGAGGCGGAGCTTGCAGTGAGCCGAGATCGCGCCACTGCACTCCAGCCTGGGCGACAGAGCGAGACTCCGCCTCAAAAAAAAAAAAAAAAAAAAAAAAGAAATATGTATGCATAAATATTGCAGCAGTACTTAAAAGAATGGAAAGTTTGAAGCAATCTAAACACCAGGCTTAGGGTATAGTTAAGATAATTGTGTCATCATGAAATGAGGAACTCTATGTAGCTATTTGCATTATGTGTGTACAAAGCATTTGTAATGACACAATAAAGGCTTCAGATATGGTAAACAAACAAAACCCTAGAATATAAAATTCTATCAACAGCATACTAGGAGGAAAGGCCAAGTGCAATGGCTAATGCCTGCGGCGTGGTGGCTCACACCTGTAATCCCAGCACTTTGAGGCTGAGGTGGGCAGATCACTTGAGCTCAGAGTTGAAGACCAGCCTGAGCAACATGGCAAAACCTTGTCTCTACAAAAAATACAAAAATGAGCTGGGCATGGTGGCACACACCTGTAGTCCCATCTACTCGGGACACTGAGGTGGAAGGATTGCTTGAGCCTGGGAGGTTGAGGCTGTGGCAAGTTGAGATCATATCTCTGCCCTCTAGCTTGGGTGACAGAGCAAGACTCTTTCTTAAAAAAGAAGAAGAAAACTAGGAGGAAATGTACTAAAATGTTAATAGTGATTATCTCTGGTGAAATCAAGTATTTTTTTTTTCTGTACAGGTTCCTTTACTTTCCAGATATGACACATTGAGTGCATATTATTTAAGTACTTGGGAAACAAATTTAGGTTTTTAAAATACTGTATGAGATATAAGATAAGTGAACAAAGCTGAAATATAATGTGTAATTTCTTAATTAAACAAAAATACCATTATCTAAAATTTAAAAATTAATGGAATTAGATGAATATAAAAATAGTTAGAATAAGTAGAAGCTGGATGGTTTCATGGGGAGAAAAGTGCATATTAGACGTCAGAAGATTTAGTTAATAATAGTTATGTTAGTAATTGTATAACCCAGGAGAGTCATGTAACCTCTCTTTGTCTATGTTTCTTCATTTGTAAAAACAAATTGGTTGAATCAGGTGATTCCCAAGTTTCCTCCTGACTCTAAAAAGTCAGGAGGACTTTATCCATTGATGTATCCATTATTTATCTCAGATGCATAAAACCCTAGTTTGTAGATAATCTGGCAGCACTGCACGAGGTGCTGAGTGCGAATTCATGGAAACCGCCACATCAACATCAGCAGAAAGTTAGTGACTAATTCTTGAGCTTAGATTTAGTGCAATTGGGAGTAGAAAGAAGAAATTTTAATAGAGAAAGAATGGTGGGAAAGGCATGGAGGTGCTGGGAGAGGCCATGGGCTGGGGAGGAAGACCCTTGTTTAGACAGAAATCAGCTCTGGCCGCAGGATAGGCAGTCAGGGTCGGAGGTTGATTGATCAGTGGTTGAGAGGCTGCCTGACAACTCACCAAAGGAAGAGCAGAGGCTAGAGGGGGTCTGACCTTTCACCCTCAGGCTCCCAGCACAGACTCCCTGGAGACTCAGTGTCTTATCACCCTGTGGAGTTAGAAGTGAATGACTAAAAACAAAGTTCCACCCAGGACATAGGCAAAGGGTAGGTTTTTGACTTGTGCTTAAAAACAAGTGAAAGAAATGTTTTTAACTAGAAAGCAAGCAAGCAAGCAAGCTTTGGGCCCAGAATATAAAAGGGGCAAAGAGAAAAGAGGAGCACTGTGAAATTCAGGAAGCGCTGTGTCCTAATCCTGGCTTTGCTGTGGTCTTGCTGGGTGGCCAGCAAGCCATTCACCCTTTTGAGCCTCATTTTCCTCTCAGTAAAATGGAGATAGCAATGCCTGTTCCCCACATCGTGGAGGGTGTTAGGAGAACCACAAATGCTGTGAGTGAGTGTACTGTATAAATCCAGTGTCTAAAGGTGTATTCATCTTCCTCCTTGAGCCAGGTGGAACTGGTGGGGGTGCAGTGAAGGGAAAGAGAGATACAGAGACAAAGAAGCAGAGAGAGATCAGTGTCCTCTCTGCTGAGGTACCTGTTCCTCTCATCACACTCCTAGATACAGCAGATGTTATACAACATAAATCCTACAGTCTAAATCGAACTGCAAATTCTCTAAATACTTCTGAGTCAAAGAGCATTGAAATTCTAGGAGGAACATTGGATACTTGGAATATTCACATCCTTTTCTCATGTGACAAATAGGAACGCTATTCATTTCATTCTCAATGTCATTTTAATTTGCAGCTAGCTTTAGTCACCATAGCACTTTATTTTGCCTGTAAAGGCTTCTAGTTTAGTGCTAGAAATGTTTTTGTAGTGCAGTGATGTTTGATTAAAATGTCATCAAGAGCATCTTTGGCTACATCTTTGGCTCACCTTGTATTTTTAAAGGGACAAAACGGAAATTCAAGTTTATGTTTCACTTAAAGCTCAGCTCATGCCCTCCTGTAACAATTATTCTCAGAATTTGCATTTGGCTGTGTCCCTTCAGATGCAGCAGGCCTGTTTGTAAACTCCAGCGTGACACAGGAACATGCTGGGTGGAGGTAGTGGTGTATCCTTTTAGGGACAATAATGGCAGCTCATTTCTATTTATGGATTTAATTGATTCTAATCCAGAAGGTTCTGAAATCATGATTCTGTGCCAAATACCTCCCATGAAGGAGGATGGTGTGAAGACCCCTGTCAATCACCCAGCAGAGGCGATGAGCGCCAGAGTATTTCTGATTTTAAGGAGCCCCTTTAATCCAATCAATTGCAGAGATTCTTACTTCCCCTGAGCCATGCATGCATTAATTCTATAAGAACACCTTTTCCATTAAAGAAACTGATTGCAAACTTCCCTTCTAATTGTGAAAATGCTCACCTGCTCAAAGTAAACAGTTCAGGAAAGATACCTTCATTTTGCTTCAGTTATTTAAGTGAGGAGAGTGGAGTTTCAGCAGAAGTTTAAGAAGTTAAAATTCAGCACCCATTCACAGTCATAAATACAGCAATTCATGCCTGAAGGGAGCATAGAAACTACAAAATAATCTTGTCCCCATCAGCCACTTTTCAGGGACCTCAGTTTTTTTGGTTGGTTACAATTCCTAAGTAAGGGAGTAGTGGGAAGATGAGTGTAAGGAGACATTGAGCTCATTATTAAAAAGGAATGATTATCAAAAACTGGAGACACAATTTGGGAGGCCAAGGCAGGCGGATTGCTTGAGCCCAGGAGTTCAAGAAACATGGCAAAACCACCACTCTATTAAAAAAATACAAAAATTAGCCAGGTGTGGTGGGGCGTGCCTATGGTCCCAGCTACTTGGGAGGCTAAGGTGGGAGGATCACCTGAGCCCAGGGAGATTGAGGCTGCAGTGAGCTGTGATTGCACCACTGCATTCTAACCTGGGTGATAAAGTGAGACCCTGTCTCGAGAAAAAAAAAAAAAAAAAAATTGGAGACAATCGAAAAATGCAGGAGTTGGATAATTAATTAATTAATTATTGATTTTAGTATAATTATATGCTGGAATACTATGTAATCATTAAAAACCATGTTTTACGAAGAACGTATAATGAGTTGGGAAAATGTTCGTGACACAGTATGAAATGAAAAAAGTAGTATGCGAAATTGTGTGTATAATTTTTTAACAATTGGTAGGCCTAGAGAAAAGACTGCTCTGCAGCAGTTCAAAAGAATGAAGTAAATTTAGCTACTCATACGGGCAGATCCCTAAAACCTGACGTTACATCATGAAATCATGTTTCAAAATAATGTACAGCACAATCCTATTTGGGGGGCATGTTGGATGGGGAAGGTTGAAAGGGGCTATAATGTCCTCTATATAATTTGAATATCTGTAATAAGAATATATTTGTATATTATGAAATTTAAGATCACATTTTTAAAATCTGGAGTGGGGGAAGGAAGGGAGAAAAAATACTGGAAATGACTACAGTATTCACATCCCTTCCATTCCATATTGCCTTTCTAGTCACCTGTCCCATGGTGCTATGGGGTCAGTGTACTGCGAGGGAAAAAGGAGGGGAGAGCAGGGGCTGGGAGATGGGGTGGTTGTCTTTATTAAGAAACAGTAAGGCTCCAAGTTCTGCAATGGAAATCAGGCACCAGGCCAGCAAATCAGGTGGTGAGGGAGACAGCACCATCAACTGATCTTAAAAGGTCTGCAGCTTCTTTGCAGCTGTGGTTCATAACACAGTCTATTTAGGAACTAAACGGATGGATTCCAAGGCCTAGCCCCAGAGACTGGGACCTAGGACATCTGGAGTGTGCCCACAAATTCTGCATTTTTACAAGAAAATGTCCCATGTCATTCTTAGACCACTTCTTGAAGCACCTTGCTCTAGAGATGTTATGGAGCCAGAAATCAAAGCGTGAAGTGCCACCCTCTCCCTTTCCAATTTGCCAGACCACCCTCTAAATCCTTTTTTTCTTTCAGAGTTGTTCATTATGCTCATTTAAAGCCAGTTCCACTAGATTAATATGTTTGGTGGGGGTTGGAGGCAGGTAAGGTCATGCAGCGTGACTGGGCTGGGGAGAGTAGAGGAGAGGCAGAGGTGGCCCAGTGAAAAGGAGGGGCAGCCGCCGCAAGAATGTTGTGAAGTTTAAAAATCAATAAAAATGCTCTTCTCTCCACATATGACCCTGCCAAACATATGACATAACTGGAAGACCTGTTAAGTAACAGTCATTGTCACAGGATTATAGTGAAAATAATTATAGCATCTGAGAGTGAGCACCCAGGCCCTGATCATTAGCTTAGCTAAGAGAAAATGCTGTCAGTCGGCCTTGGGTCAAGAAGAACTGCAATAATCAGGTTTCTTCTTGAAGGGTTTTGTCCAGTTTCCCTAGAAAGCAAAACGAAGGTCCTATGTCGCCACCTAGAGTCCAAAGCGTGGAAGTACTGGCTAAGGAAATTCAAATAGATCCGGCTCTTTGGAGAAATGTCTCTGTCCAAGTTTAATGACCGCACCGGCTTCAGGCTTACCAATCCAGTCAGTCGTTTTTCACAGGACAAGAATATGAGTCTGAACTCAAGTCTCCATTATGACCAGATTGTTTTAGGATGAAAAAAACATGAGCATTCTTAAACCTTCACTAAATGGGTAAGAGTTCAAGTGTGTGGGGGATGGGTCGGGGAAGTAGGGTTGGTCTTAACTGCTACTCTAAGTGGATGATCTTAGGAAAATCTTACTTAACCCCTTAGAGACACTTTCTCTGTTATAAAATGAGAGGACTGAACTAACTTGTCAACACTATAAGTCTTCTAAGACCTCAAATGTTGTGATTCTATAGTAAACTAGAGTCTATTTAAACCGAGCCATTAGTCAAAAAAAAAAAAAAAAAAAAAAAAGGCACAGTATGCAAAAACTATTGGTACCCTGCACTTGTGAATGTGACTTTCTCCATCAAGGAACCTATGTCTTTTCTGCCCTCTAGAGCTCTGCCTGAAAACTGCATGGATTTTATATAAAAATCCCCCAAATGAGAGGCTTCCTTGCTTAAGAGTTGGAGGCTGGCAACTCCCTGAAGTCCAAGGCACACTTTTTTTTTCTGCAGCATATTATTCACTCCTTCTATTCTTGCTTCATACACATATTCTGATCCAATTCCGTTCAATTCAACCATTTATTCCAGAGTTCTCTCCCAGCTCTCCCTGTTTATGGCTTTCAGCTGTTTGAAGTAAAATCCACACCATTTATTTGGACAAAGGGGCCAATTCTTCTAAAGGATCTTCTGCTCCATAAATGTTTTTCCTCTGATTAAGTTGTACAGTGGCACTAAGGAGGATTATCTGTTCTAATTTCTGGAGCCAATGCTTACAAAAAGTAATCCCAGCTTCTTTTCTTGTGTCACTTCCAAGAAATGTGTGCACGAAAACCCCTGTTGTATGACAGTATAAGAACTCTGCTACCAGACTGCCAAAGAAACACAGGACTGCTAAGTGTGAGTTCAACAGCCTAGTGAGCAGAGGAGCCACATTGTCAGTCTTTCTTCTGGAGTTAGGTTTTAGTTCTGAATTACCGCAGAACCATAGCCAAGCTGTGATCCATCTGATCTGCTAGTTGGTGGGTTGTACCTAAAGCAAAGTTTGGAGAAAAGTGGCAACAGTGCCTTTTGCCAGTTGCATCTTTCTTAACTCTAGCGAAATCTCCATTTTAGGCAAGAACAGTACTGTTCAGTTAGGGTTTTCCCTGAGTGGGACTCCTGCTGTTGATAAAACAACAGTGTAAAACAGCAGTGATCTGTTTCAAAATTTATACCAGAAATAAAAGTGTGATAGTGACCTATTATAAAGGCAAATACTGAATGAGATCAGTTTGAAGATGCCTAGAATTTACGCAAAGGCCCTTTCAGGATTACTGCTGAAGAGGAGGTCCGAGACTCCTTACCTAATCTATAGCCTCATTCAAAGTCTGATCTGCGTCTGGGCCAGACCCCTGCAGGGTGTGAAGCCAGGCACAGTGGAGACCACACAAAGTTTTTTAGGCACCAGTGCATCAAGGAATGAAGGAAGCATCAGAGAAAATATTTTCAGAGCTGTAAATGTTCTTTACTGTTTCTAGTCCTTAAATGACCTTACCATGGTTAATCTTAAGAGATTATTGGTATTTATTGTAACTGTAAAAGGACTGCCCTTAAATTTGGCTTTTATTACTTACCCAGTAATGCAGCTACTGGATCAGCCTAATCATAGTAGTTTCCATTTTTCAGCCAAGGCGTATTTTTAAATCCTCAGAGAACAGAAACTATCAAGTAACCTCACCTGTTTGCAAGAACCTGCTCTCTGTTGCTGGCCATGTGTTCTGCTTTTATGCCCCAGTCCCACCCCTAATCCCACCAGAGTCCTGACCCATTTTCCCTGGCATGGTCTAGGGGAACATCCTTCATTCTACTCAGCTAGACCATGCTGACTTCAGGAGGACAGACTGGAGGAGCAAGCCATGGACGCAATCTGTCCGTGCAGAAAAGAGTGGAATTAGCACCCTCTGTTGACTGCATCTTTGCATTGGACATTACCTAAAACCTTGTTCCAAGCATCAAGAAATGTAGGTTTGTAGCAGACTTGAAAAAAGAGGCAGAGATAGAGATACCTTATGGCAGACACTACTGCTCCTTGTGATTTTTCCAGGTCTTCTCTTCTTCCAAATGCTTATGACAATTGCTCCTCCTCATTCCCGCCAAGTCAAGTGACCATGTGACTTGCTTTGGCCAATGAAATGTGAGAGGACATGAAGACTATCTCTTCAGTGTGGAAGCATTCATGAGTTGTGTAACATTTTCAGTGCTCTTCATCCCCTGCGTGGGAGATCATGTCAATGCAGCAAGGCTGCAAGATCAAAGTAACCTGGAATATTGAGCCACCATGCAAAGGACAGCTTACTAGAGCATTGATGGGACCCATAAAGGACTTCACATTAGTGAGAAGCAAACCCTTGTTGTTTAAGCCACTGATGTTCTGGCACTGTTTGTTACTGCAGCGTACCTAGGCTCTCTTGATTGGTACATGCCTTCATGCTCCTGTAAAATGAAACTCTTCAGTGTGAACATCATTCTCCTTGACAAGGGAGACAGAAACAATCAGAAGTTCATATTTCTCTCTGATCTTGAGAAACATGACAACAGCCCAACTATTGGGCTTACCCATATCTTGCTCCAAAAATTATGTCCTAGCTCTAAAAATTAAATTCCCTTTTAGCGATCTTCTGTACATTTTTCTACACTTCCCTCACTGGGGATATCAGCTTTTCCAACCCTGTCATTACATGTCCGTGCCACCCTCTTAAGTTTGTACTTAATATTATGTCTCCCCTTGCCGCTACTTTCCATGATTTGTACATGTTTTCAAGTCTAGGCTCACCAGGGTTTCTTTGTGAACTCCTCTTTATTCTGTGTCAGGGTCTGAACAACTGCATTTTTTAGAGTTCTCGACATTCTTAAGAAGCCTTCCTTTTTAGAGATTCATGTGATAGAACAATGCCTTTTTTGCCCTTTTATGCATTAAAATCAGTTTTCCTTAAGAATAGGACATGTTCTTGCTGAGATGCCCTGGACACTACAGCAAAGTCTGGAGAAAAACACAAGGATACCAACATCTATCAGATATGTTAAGAACTACTGGCTCAAGATGGTTTACAATTTCAGCATTAGATCACATTCTATTCCTTTTGTTGGCATCGTATCTTTGGTTGGGTTTTCAGTGATTGCTGTCGTAAAAAGCAAGTGTCATTGAAAATCAATGTAGAGCAGGAAATGAGCATGGTAGTGTCCTATATGAGTCCAGAGTTTGAGAAGTTGTACAGTGCCAAACATGTATACTTAGTAATTGTGGGTTATTTAAAAATGAAATAAGTACATTTTCTTTCAATTAATGTGTAACATTTTTTCCAAAAATGACTAAGTTGTTAGAGCATAAATACTTCTTATGTTGTTTGACCCTAAATATTTATAATACAGGAAACTGAAAAAAAAATCATTGAGACATTGAGGGCATTATGAACTAAGAAAATGCGGTAACCTCTGGTCTAGGGACACATCAAACCATACTCAATCTTGTCCTGTTATGTCCTCAAAAACACACGTTCAGTCGTTTCCAAAATCAGTGCTGGGAGAACTAGATAGCCACATGCAAAATAACAGTGTTGGACCTTTACCCACATGTAGAAATTAACTCAAAGTGGATCAAAGACCCAAATAAAGAGCTAAAACTAGAAAACCCTTAGAAGAAAATAGAAGTAAATCTTCATGACCTTAGATATAAAAATAGTGTATTAGATATGGCACCAGAAGCACAAACAAAGACACATTGCATTTTGTCAAAATTTTGTGCATCAAAGGACACTATCAAGAGAATGAAAAGGCTATTCACAGAATGGAAGAAAATATTTGCAAATCATATTTAGTCATATATCTAATAAGGGTCTAGTATCCAGAATATATAAACATTTCCTACAATTCAACAAAAAGATAAACAACCCAATTTGAAAATGGGCAGAGGACTTTAGATATTTCACCAAAGACATAAAAAAAGCCAACAAGCATATGAAAAGATGCTCAATATGTTAGTCATCAATCAAAACCCAATGTGACACCACCTCATGTCCACAAGTTTGGCTAACACGGTGAAACCCCATCTCTACTAAAAATACAAAAACAAAATTAGCCACGTGTGGTAGAGGGTGCCTCTAGTCCCAGCTACTTGGGAGGCTGCAATGAGAGAATGGCATGAACCTGGGAGGCAGAGCTTGCAGTGAGCCGAAATCGTGCCAGCCTGGGCAACAGAGTGAGACTCCATCTAAAAAAATAAAAAAATTAAAAATAAGAAGTGTTAATTGCTACAAAGAGCATAAAAACACCTAAGAATATAGCTAACAAGGAAAGTGAAGGACCTCTTCAAGGAGAACTAGAAGCCACTGCTCAAGGAAATAAGAGAGAACACAAACAAGTGGAAAAACATTCCATGCTCATGGCTAAGAAGAATTAATATTATGAAAATGGCCATACTGCTCAAAGTAATTTATAATTTCAATGCTATTCCCTTAAAACTACCATTGACATTCTTCACAGAATTAGAAAAAAACTACTTTAAAATTCATACGGAACCAAAAAAGAGCCTATACTATACTACAAGGAGGCATCATGCTACCCGACTTCAAACTATGCTACACGGCTACAGTAACCAAAACAGCATGGTACTGGTACAAAAACAGACACATAGACCAATGGAACAGAATAGAGATTTCAGAAATAAGACCACACACCTACAACCATCTGATCTTTGACAAACCTGACATAAACAAGCAATGGAGAAAGGATTTTCTATTTAATAAACAGTGCTGGGAAAACTAGCTAGCCATATGCAGAAAATTGAAACTCGACCCCTTCCTTACACGTCATACAAAAATTAACTCAAGATGGATTAAAGACTTAAATGTAAAACCCAAAACTATAAAAACCGTAGAAAAAAATCTAGGCAATACCATTCAGGACATAGGCATGGGCAAAGATTTCATGACAAAAACATCAAAAGCAATTGCAACAAAAGGAAAAATTGACAAATGGGCTATAATTAAACTAAAGAGCTTCTGTACAGCAAAAGAAACTATCATCAGAGTGAACAGACAACCTACAGGATGGAGAAAATTTGTGCAATCTATCCATCTGACAAAAGTCCAATATCTAGAACCTACAAGGAACTTAAACAAATTTACAAGAAAAAACCAACCCCATTAAAAAGTGAGCAAAGGACATCAACAGACACTTTTCAAAAGAAGACTTTTATGTGACCAATAAACATGAAAAAAGCTCAACATCACTGATCATTAGAGAAATGCAAATCAAAACTACAATGAGATACCATCTCATGCCAGTCAGAATGGCGATTATTAAAACGTCAAGAAACAACAGATGCTGGTGAGGCTGTGGAGAAATGAAAACACTTTTACACTGTTGGTGGGAATGTAAATTAGTTCAACCATTGTGGAAGACAGTGTGGCAATCCTCAAAGACCTAGACCCAGAAATACCCTTTGACCCAGCAATCCCATTACTGAACATATACTCAAAGGACTGTAAATCATTCTGTTGTAAAGATACATGCACATGTGTGTTCACTGCAGCACTATTCACAATAGCAAAGACATGGAATCAACCCACATGCCCATCCATGATAGACTGGATAAAGAAAATGTGGTGCATATACACCATGGAATACTATGCAGCCATGAAAAGGAATGAGATCGTGTTTTTTGCAGGACCTGGATGGAGCTCGAAGCCATTATCCTCAGCAAACTAACACAGGGACAGAAAACCAAACACTGCATGTTCTCACTTAAAAGTGGGAGCTGAACAATGAGAATACGTGGACACAGGGAGGGAAACAATACACACTGGGGTCTGTCATGGGGGCAGGGGAAGAGAGAGCATCAGGATAATTAGCTAATGCATGAGGAGCTTAATACCTAGGTGATGGGTTGATAGGCACAGCAAACCACCATGGCACACGTTTACCTATGTAACAAACCTGTGCATCCTGCACATGTATCCCAGAACTTTAAAATAAAATTAAATTAAAATGACAAGTGTTGATAAGGATGTGGAGAAATTAGAACCTTTGTTCATTGCTGGTAGGAACGTAAAATGGTGCAGTTGATGTGGAACACAATGTGGTAGTTCCTCAAAAGGCTAAACATGGAATTACCAAATAACTCTGCAATTCCACTTCTCTCTATGTACCCAAAATATCTGAAAACAAGTATTCAAGCAAATATTTGTACAAAATGTTCATAGCAGTACTATTCACAATAACTAAAAGGTGGGAACAACCCAAGTGTTCATCAGCTAATGAATGGATAAACAAAATGTGGTATATCTGTATAATGGAATATTACTCAGCCATAAAAAGGAATGAAGTGCTGATACATGATACAACATGGATAATCTTCGAAAGCATTATAGTAACTGAAAGAAGCCGGATAAAAAGGTTACATATTGTTTAATTCCCTTTATATAAAATATTCAGGACAGGCCTCTGTTCTGAATATTTTATATTCTGTCTCCATGGAGAAAGAAAGCAGATTAATCGTTACTAGGGGCAGGGAAAGAGGGAATAAGTGACTGCCTAACGAACACAGGATTTTCTTTTCTGATGATGAAAATTTCTTAGAACTAGATAGAAGTTGTCTTAGTCTGTTTTGTGTTGCTATAACAGAATACCTGAGACTGGATAATTTATAAAGAAAAGAGGTTAATTTAGCTCAAGGACCTGCAGGCTTGGAAGTTCAAGGATATGGCCCTGGCCTCCCGTAAGTGCTTTTGTCCTGCATTATAGCATGGCAGAGAAGGTCAAAAGGAAAGCAGACACATGCCAAGAGGGACTAGACGAGGAAAATCTTGCTTTTTAACAATTCTTTCTTGAAGGAACTCATCCATTCCTAGAGAATTAATCTAGTCTCATGAGAGCAAGAACTCATTACTGCAAGAAGGATACCAAGCAATTTGTGAAGGATTCACCCCCATGATCCAAACACCTCCCACTAGGCCCCACCTCCCCAAACCACCACACCGGGGATCAAATTTCAAATTTGGTGGGGACAAATACACTATATCCAAAACATACCAGAAGTGATGGTTGCACATTATGAATGTGCTAAATGCCACTGAATTGTACACTTTAAAATGGTTTATGGTTAATTTCATGTTATATAAATTTAACCTCAATTAAATGTACACACACACACACACACACACACAGAGAGAGAGAGAGAGACAGAGGGGCGGGGGAGCATGGTCATCCTCAAGGTTTCTGTAACTTCTACTCTGCCAGTAATTTCCCACTTGCTGGTAGAATTAAAGGTCCATCATATCAGGGACATTAGTTATTTTCCTACCCTGTAAGACAGGGGCTCTTAACCTTTAAGTTCACCTTCAAGGGGTCAAAAGACCCCTTGAAGTTATACGTAAAAATTTAAGTCTATGGGCATTTTTCTGGGATGAGAGACCACACAGTGTTAAAAATGGAAGTTTCAACACCATGACACAGACAACATCTTCCAAAGTAAGGAAGAAGTCTCCCAAAGGAGATGCCCAAAAACTGGTTAAACAACTCTAAATCCTTCAGGCACATACAGAAGGTTGGAGGGTGATGGGTAAGAAAGGTGATTTTTAAGAAAGAATATTTGGAGATGCCTATTTGTGTGCTTTGAGGCACTGTTCCACAAGCAGGAATGGAAATTGCTTCGTCTTTCATTTCAGATTGAGAGGGACTCCTTAAAAGAACACTCACAGAGCTGAACTCCCCAGTCTGAATCCTACCTGTAAGATCTACAAGGTAAGATATGGCCTGGGTACCCTCTTGGGTGACAGCATAAAGGAGAAGGGCCTGGTTTGAATCCCAACACTGCCTGAGTTTGTTAAGAGTAAACTTGTCTGAGTGTTTCCTGTGGCCAGCTGTGGGCCATGCACAGGAGAGACAGCTGGGGCTCAGTCTGGAGAACTTGCTGGAGAATTGTTCAAACTCATCTAGAAGCTCCTGGTATCCTAAAAACCCAGTGCTGAGGAAGGGGTGTTACCAGCCAGTGAAGAAGCACATGCCCTCACCAAGGGAATCCCAGGGAAGAGGTCCCTAACAATTGGGAGGAACCCCCCAAAACCTGCAAAAATACAAGAGGAACCAGGTTTCTCACTGTTGGAGTGGGAGGTTACAGAGAAGCAAGGGGACGAGTCTAGACTGATTTGTGTGGTTATGGGTTAGAGTAGGAAACACTATAAACTATGTTTGGCTAAATACAGATGGTTACTGCTATCATTTGGTTGGTTTGACCCCTCCAAATCTCATGTTGAACATTGGGGCCTGATGGCAGGTGTTTGGGTTATGGGGGCAGGTCCCTTATTAATGGCTTGGTGCTGCCCTGGAAGTAATGAGTGATTTCTCACTCTATTAGCTCCTGTAAGAGCTGGTTGTTAAAAAGAATCTAGCACCTCCTGTCTCCCTCCTTTGCTTCCTCTCTTGCCATGTGATCTCTGCACATGCCAGCTCCCGTTTCCCCTTCCACCATGAGGGGAAGCAGCCTGAGGTCTCACCAAAAGCAAACGCTGGTGCCATGTTTCTTGCATAGCCTGCAGAACTGTGAACCAAATAAACCTCCTTTCTTTATAAATTCCCTGACCTTAGGTATTCTTCTATAGCAAAACAAAAGACTAAGACAGTTACATATAGAATTATTTATAGATATGTATATAAATATGGGTTAGGGAACTAGGTTTGGGATATATGGGAACTCTACTATCTTTGACGTTTCTCATATATGTAAAACTATTCTAAATGAAAAGTTTATTAAAAATCAATTGTAGGACTGGGCATGGTGGCACATGTCTGTGATATCAGCACTTTGGGAGACTGACAGAGGAGAACTGCTTAAGGCCAAGAGTTTCAGACCAGCCTAGAAAACATAGTGAGACCCTATCTCTACAAAAATAAATTAATTGGGCATGGTGCTGCATTCCTGTAGTCCTAGCTACTTGGGAGGCTGAGATGGGATGAGCACTTGAACCCAGGAGTTTGAGGCTACAGTGAGCTATGATTGCACCACTGCACTCCAGCCTGGGTGACAGAGCAAGATGCTGTCTCTGGAAAAAGAAAAAAAAAAAGAAAAGAAAAGCCAGGTGCAGTGGCTCACGCCTGTAATCCCAGCACTTTGGGAGGCTGAGGTGGGTGGATCACAAGGCCAGGAGTTTGAGACCAGCCTGGCAAACATAGTGAAACCCTGTCTCTACTAAAAATACAAAAAGTAGCTGGGTGTGGTGGCGGGCACCTGTAATCCCAGCTACTTGGGAGGGTGAGGCAGGAGAATCATTTGAACCTGGGAGGCAGAGGTTGCAGTGAGCTGAGATCATGCCATTGCATTCCAGCATGGGTGACAAGAGTGAAATTCCATCTCAAAAAAACAAAAACAAAAACAAAAACAAACCAAAGCAATTGTATGGCTTAATATCCAAAATACACAAACAACTTTTACAACTCAATAGCAAAACAAGAACAACAACAATGAATAATCCAATCTTGAATAGACATTTCTCAAAAAGACATACAGATAGCCAACAAGTATATGAAAATATGCTCAACATCACTCATCATCAGGGTAATTCACATCAAAACCATAATGAGATATTGCCTCACACCTGTTATGATGAATATTACCAAAAAAAAAAAACCCCACAAATAACAAATATTGGC
Source organism: Macaca nemestrina (assembly GCF_043159975.1). Classification (NCBI taxonomy): domain Eukaryota; kingdom Metazoa; phylum Chordata; class Mammalia; order Primates; family Cercopithecidae; genus Macaca; species Macaca nemestrina. The sequence goes on along the minus strand of NC_092131.1, from coordinate 71,538,973 downwards.
AAGAATGTGGAAAAATTGGAACCCTTGTACACTTCGGGTGGGGATATAAAATGGTGCAGCTGCTATGGAAAACAGTATATTTTTTTGAGGTTCCTCAAAAAAATAAAAATCGAACTACATATGATCCAGCAATCCCACTTCTGTGGTATCCAAAATAATTGAAGTTAGGATCTTGCAGAGATATTTGCACTCCCATGTTTACTGTAGAATTATTCACTATAGCCAAGAGGTGAAAACAAAATAAATGTCCTTTGATGGATGAATGGATACAGAAAATCTCACCATTATATACATACAGTGGAATATTGTTCAGCCATAAAAAGATGAAAATCCTGTCATATGCTAGCACGTGTCTGAAACTTGAGTACATTATACTATTTGGTTGGTGCAAAAGTAATTTTTGCTGTCACTTTTGTACCAGCCAAATAAGGGAAATGCACCAGTCACAGAAGAAATAGTGCATGGTTCCATTTACATGAGTTATCTAAAGTAGTCAAACTCATAGAAGCACAGAGCAGAGTGGTGATTATCAGGGGCAGGAAGGAGAAGAAACTGAGGAGTTGCTGCTAATGGGCATACAGTTTCAGTTATGCCAGAAAGAAAATTCTAGAGATCTGCTGTACAACATTTTGTTTATTGTTAATACTGTACTGTTCACTTAAAAAGTTAAGAGGTTAGAACTTATTTTAAGTGTTTTTTACAATTTTTTTTAAAGTTCTTTAAAAAGAGTCTTGCTCTGTTGGCCAGGCTGGAGTGCAGTGGCACAATCTTGGCTTAATGCAACCTCCGTCTTCCGGGTTCAAGCGATTCTCCTGCCTCAGCCTCTTGAGTAGCTGGGACTACAGGCATGTGCCACCATGCCAGGCTAATTTTTGTATTTTTAGTAGAGACAAGGTTTCACCATTTTGGCCAGGTTGGTCTCAAACTCCTGACCTCAAGTGATCCTCCCGCCTTGGCTTCCCAAAGTGCTGGGATTACAGGCTTGAGCCACTGTGCCCAGTCAGGAGATGAAGATTTTAGTTACTGAATTGAGATGGTGCTTTGTGCTTAAACTTATGCCTAGTGGTTCATTATTGGAACGTTAAGCATGTGGGAGTTATTTATATCCTACCACTCAAGGTCATCACTGAGGTCTGATTGCAAAAATTCAAAAAATTGCAACCCCAGGCATAAATGGCTTAAAGTGACTGCATGGCCAGAAAAATCACAAGACCTGCCTGAATTTTCATCTCAGGGCAATGGAAGAAATAGCCTCAGAAGGTGGGCATAAAGGAAGGGAGGGAATACAAAGAAAGTCGCGCTCTGATTACATCCTGTAAGCCATGTTGCTGCATGTATTTTCCTCTGATTCTCTGACTTAAGCAAGGGTTATATACTGCTGCTTCAAGAAATGAAATTGTCATGAGGAAGTCAAAAATATTTTCAGGACCAAAAGACGCTTGGAGCAGATGTCCCTAAAATTAAAACAAAAACAAAAAAACACCCACCACTCATCAGCACTGCTATGCATGCCTCTTGGCCAGTTTTCAGATCTGTGTCAGAAGTACTTCATTTCTTCCCCTGTTTCAAGGACCTGAAGGATTCTCAATATCACAAAGGCTCCTCTCTCCTTCACCCTCACCCCAATGCCTCTGGTGTGTCCCGCTAGCTCATTGAATGCGTTGGACGAGATAGGGTGTAATTGGAAAGCAACTCTTTTTTGCACCCTTGCCTTCTACATAGTGACCTCCTACATAGGCCCACTTCTCTCTGCTCCTGGTTGAAATTCTGAGTAGTTCAATAGTTTTTGCAATCACTTTTAACTATTATAAAGTCTGACTCAATAATCACATAACAACAAAAACTCATCTAATTAAAGTGCCTCTCTTCACCCAACTCAGGACTATCTCAGCCTTGACAGCCTGCAGTGGGGAAGAAAATTATGGTTGATTCTTCATGTCTTCTCATTCTACCTCCTCCTCCACTCAGCAGCCACTGTTTGTTCATGGCTCCACCTGGGCTAGAGCAGAGGGAAAGGAGGGGAGGCAGGGGTCAAGAAAAGTCTTTCTTGCCTGGTGTTGTAGATCCTTGGGAAACAGACTGAGGTTTTGGCACAGTGGAGTTTTGTGAGGCGTGTTCTCAGGAACACACCATAAGGGAGGGAGAGAAGCAGGTCTGGGCAGTAGGAGGTGGTGAACTGTAGTGCAGTTGCCACAGAGGTCGCAGCCACTCCCAGGGGAGCTCTGAAGCTGGAATGGCCTTTCGAGTATGCCGTGGGGACCAGACACTGCTTATAAAGGCAGTTGGGTTCAAGCGGCCTCCAAGGAGAGGACATCACTGTCTGCCAAGAGCAATTCCTGGGGAAGGGCTCAACTGTGAGCTGGCGAATGAGTGCCTTCAGAGAGTCTAGGCAGGGCACAACAGCATTCACTACAACTGGTATAGTTACAATAGGACATCGGTACCCTCTGAGTGTGATAGATTCCAAATGCCAATTCCTTATCTTGCATGGGGTTTATTGATTTTTTAGAGACTTGGGTGATGTCTCCTCTAGTTAAAGCTGTCTGACAGCTTTCCTTTCCAATTCTGCTTCTCTGTTGGGGTCTCCTCACCCCTCCAGGTAGCCCTGTTGGGCTGAGCCTTTCTCAATATGACTGAGTACAGCTCCTTCCAGAGATTTTTCTGGCATTACTAAAGTGGCCTCAACAAAAAAAAAAATTGACCCTGCTATTTAAATGTTGCCAGAAGGAAAGATCAACTACTCTAACCCAAATTCATCATCCTTGGCAGATGTGCTCCGTGTTTCATGTGGCTGATATCCAACAATTCCCTGCCACTGGTCAAATCATTTCACTATCTGAGAATACGATTTGAAACTAATTCATCTGGAAGTGTCTGACCAGAATCTACACTGCTTAAAATTAGAAATGCTATGTGTATTTTATTGAGTTATTTTTTTCAGTGCCTATGGTGGGTGATTGCTAACATCTGCACTGAAAATTTTCCAGGCTAAAATCATGATGGTCTCATGCGATGGCTTAGAACTTTGGTTCTCAATGACGTGTTCCTCAGTGTGTCAGAGGCCCCAGGACTGTTTCTTATCTCTTTCAATCCCACCTATAGTTTGTCCCTCATCCACCTCCCTGCAGCGGCAGAGTTTGCTTAGACTCCTTAACTTTCAGATCTTAAATCTACTCTTAGTCCAGTGATTCTCTCCCCTTAATTACTAATTAAAAATATTCACTGCTCAGATGCTTGCCAGAAATTACCATTTTCAACTTTCTGTTCTTCAGTGCTTATCAAAAGCCAGTTTCAAGACATATTTATAGAGGCTGACTTCAAAGAACAGGCAGATATTCCTTTAGATATTTTTAAATTTTACCTTAGGATTATACCAGATCACATGAGTCTCCAATATTTTGTAGAAGTGTAGATCCGTGCTTTGGCTGACATTGAAGGATTTTATGAGAGACTCGTTGTTGAATTTATGAGGGCTGTGGTTGAGAAACCATCCACTTCTTGACTGTGCTTCCTCTGCATGAGGTCTCTTGGGTGTAGGAAAAGAAGTGCTTCTCCTCATGACCCAATTTGTGGTTGTAGCTAGTGGGGAGTGGGAATCTTGAAGCTCAGTGTAGATTTCTCTTTACTTTGAATTATCAAAAAAAATTTAAAGAAAAATTTGTGACTCACCCCTAGCAACTACCAATATCTTTGGATATGCATTTCTTGTTATGAATTCATTTCTTCCATTTTCTACCCATTTTCTTCTCAAAAGCTCCTTCTATTTATTTTTACCCTTTAATTTGTACATATTTTTGTTAGTTGCTTTAAATCCGTCATAGAACAAGGCTTGGTTATAAATAAAATGAAATAACAATCTCAACTCCAATTTCACCTCTTTCTTGCCTAACCACACATTTCATTTGACTTTTTAGGACATTGTTTATCAAGGCCGATTAAATATTAATAATGATGATGATGATAACGACTATTGGTTGAGGGATTCTATGTGCCATATTATTGATATATATTATCTCATTTAATCTTTACAGCCACCCATCAAGGAAGATACTATTTCCCTATTTTACAGAAAAGGAAACCAATGCTCAGGACCAGAACACTCCAAAACCCTTACTGGTTTCTCTGTGCCCAGCTGCTGATTCTGTGGGGTGGTGCTCTTTTACCCTTCCTCAGAGTCACTGACTTGCGAGTTTGAGCTGATATGACATGTACCCATAAGAATTCAGTGGTTCATTTCTCCAATAGATATAAAGACTTGGAGATGAGTGGGATCCGTTAGCCATTTAGCAGATTATTGTCAGTCTTGCTAAATAAGTGAGCATAGCTCCACCATTATTTGCCTCTCCCTTTTGGAGGTGGGAGGTAGAGCTTAGACAAGAGGTAGAGATGAGGAAGTATGCATCTTCTCTACACACAGCACTTCAGGCCCCTATTCTAGCTGATTCATTTCTTGTTCCCAAGAAGAGGCCACCTTGTTCTTAAAGATCTGGTTGGGGTAGCATAGCTGTATTCATCAAAATTCTTTCAGGAAACAGATGACACACTCAAATTAGGATACTCTGAGGAGAGTTTAGTAGATGCAAGCAGGGTATGTGGATACCATGCAAGGGCTAGTACTAGTGGGGTTTCATTATTGCCCCAAGCCTGAAGGGAAAAAAAGGAGTACATGGCTTATAGAACCTATACGGAGCAATCTATATACAGAGGGTCTCTGTGTATATATTTATTCCCTGGCTCCCATACCACGGAGATCCCACGGTATGGGAGCCAGGGAATAAATACACCTCCCTCTTCTATCTCCTACTGGTGTACCACACTGGCCTAACCCAAAGGGAAATCAGAGGACCATGGAGCCAGTTGATGTGGTCCACATAGGGAGCCCCCTAAGGCCCAGAGCAGGGTGGATGAGAGTGGGAGTGGATCTAGAGGACAAATAAAGGAAGACATCTAGTGAGTAGCCATGAACCTCAGGGCCTTTTCCACACCTCCAGGCCCTCTTCACAAGGACAAATGCATCTCTCCATGCCTATCTTGGCATCTGTTTTCTGGGAGGAAAAGCTCTGAAGTTCTCACCCTCTCTGGAGTGGAGGCAAGGAGCCAATCACTGGGATCTGGCTCTGTCACAGCAGCTGGGCCTCCAGGCGGAGCAGACCAGAAAGAGCTAGAAGCCATGCTCTTTCCCCAAAAGGGAAAAAAAAAACCCAGGTCAATGGAAAAGGCCAGTTGGCAGTGAGCAAAGTTCAACCCTGCTCATTTCTGTCAACATCCTCTGGTAGCCAGGGGCACTGAAAGTAGGCAGGAGTCAGGAAAATTCCAAGAAGCTTTTACTAAAAATAAAGCAAATAGCCATTTCTTACAAGATGGCCAGCCACTAATTAGCTGCAGTACTTTTGTATAAAGAGAGGCTCTTTAGCTACAGAATATGAATTTAAAAGCTAAGCTCCATCCAAAGTGGCAATTAAGGGCTTTGCCCAATCATAATAAACCTTGGTCTTCCTTTCCTAAGCCAGCTCCGCATCTTGTTGCCAGAGCAAACCCATCAGCTCATTCCCAGTTTCCTTCTCCAAACAGAGCAGAGCCCTGACACTCCGCAGAGCAAATGCTGTCTGCACTCTCCAGACTCCCTGGGTCTCCAGAGCGGGGATGTGATGGGTGAGAGAAGCAGCATAGAGTTGGGGCCCGTTATGTAAAAGAAGGGGAAGCGCTGAACTAAGCTCAGTGTGGCCAGTTGTTGCCAGGCAAGGATGTAGGCCCCATGTGGTCAGATCTAACCGGCTTTCAACTCAAGCCCCCAAACTGGTAGTCTATACAAAATTTCTTGATGATCGTGGAAATCAAAGAAAACAATCCACAGGCCGGTTGTGGCCCATGCCTGCCGGTATGTGACTTCTGGGCAAGAGGGTATACATTGGAAGAGGACCCGGAAAAACAGGGAGGGGGCAGAGGGATAAGGAGCTACGTTTAAAAGAACTCCAAACTGGGAGGGAATTAGGAGCAGCGGCCAGTAGTAAAGAGGATTTTGAGAGTGGCTGAAATTGGGAGAGGTTTTTAAGATGTTTTGCAATACATTGAGAATGAATTCTGCATTTGGATATTACCTTGAGAAACTGAATAAAGATTTATATTCTCTCAGTTATTCTTTGGTTGGCAGACTCTGATGCTTGGAGTTGAGCCGGTGTCATACAGAGCCATGTGGCTGCCAGGCCTCTCTGTGGATGCTCACATTCGCAGGATTATGGTCTGTGTCCTCCCATCATACGTGAGGGCAGGGTGAGGGCATGCTTTGCTTCTCACTAGTTGTTGAATGAATGTCTCTGCCTTAGTCCTGCTTCCTTTTTCAAGAGACACAAATTTAGTTTAACTCACTTTCATTTTCCCCTGGGCCAATCGGCATAATTCATCACAATGTAATAGGCAGAGTGAAAGCAAGCTGAGAAACCCAACAATTAGCAAAGATAGGACGGACTTCTCTTGAGGCTTCAACCCGAGCTTGCTCCAGCAATGCTGATATTCTAGTGACAGGAAACAGCCAGAAAACACTTACCCCACTTCTTAAACCAGGGTTCTCAGTCAGCTATCCTAGTGGTTCCTCCTAGAGGGTAGCAGTATCTCTTGTCTTCACACTACAGAAGTGGATTAGTTATCTATGCTATGTAAAATACTACCCTGAATCTTAGTGGTTTCAAAAAAAAAGTTACTATCCTAGGTTTCTGATTATCAGGAGTCCTAGCACAGCTTAACTGGATGCCCCACTTAAGATCTCTCACAAGGCTGCAGTCATCTCAATGCTCAACCTGGGGAAGATCCACTTCCAAACTGGCTTTCCTGTCTGTTGTCAGGCCTCACATCCTCCCTGGCTGTTGACTGGAGACATTGCTTCTTGCCACATGGACCTCTCCAAAGGGCAGCTCACAATATGCGGCTGCCTTCCTTCGGAACAAAGCCATGAGAAAGCGTGTCTTTTTGTAACCCAATCTCTGTAGTGACATCTCACTGATTTTGCCCTATTATATTAATTAGAAGCAAGTCCCTTTGTCCATCCCACATTCAATGGGAAGGGATGCTACAAAGCTTGAATGCCAGGAGGTGAGGACCATTGGCAGTTTTAATCCAGCCTTGCTATTCAGTGCCGACAAGGGGCACAAGCAGCAATGAAATGGTCATCTCACTCTGAACATAACTCTGGCTCATCTCTTTGAAGAAGCTGGGAGTACACATAATTGTCTGATAGCTACCATCTTCCTCCAAAAGTTAAATCCTGATGTACTTGCACACATGTACCATGGACATACACCTTATATACAAATCCTGGGGAAAGTTGAGTCCCATTGTAGCTTATTGAGAAGAGTGAGCCTAGAACACAAACCCAGAATATTTTCTCCATATTGTCCTGGTACCTGTGGGTTTCAATTTTGGTTCTGCCTTTTCCTAGCTATGGGACTTTGGGCAAGAAACTTCCCTAAGTCTCCATTGTCTCATCTGTAAATGAGGGGTAATAATAGAATTCATATCACTGGGTTTGTGGTGGGATTAAATAACAGTGATTACATATACAAAGGCCTAGCAGAGTGCCTGGCACATTCTAGGCACTAAAGAAATCTTGGTGCCTATCATTATCATTATTATTCATTGCTACTCTTTAATCTAATGTATTGCCCTTCAAAACTTCTGCACTTAAAACTTGGTTTGCTTCCTTTTAGGATTGCTAAGAGCTGGTCAATGCTAAAAACTTATGGACAGTTTTTGATGGCACCAATGTATGTAAATTATAATTAGTCTTTGGAGGCCTAATGCTGGTAATTGGCTTCCATCAAAATAAGGCTTCTCAAAATCATTAATAGAACAGGTTATTGAGAAAGTTTGCATGGAACAAAACATTACAGATTGGGAGATGCAAAGTTGATCTTTCACATTTCATTGCTTTAATCATTACACACATTTTGAAGGGATATTCTGTGAATGTGAATAACCAAGGGTTACTTGGGCATATGTAGCAAGTTTGAGGGAATCTGCACAGAGAAGGGGAATATGGTCTCAGATTTTCTTACTGGGGTTGGAGGGTCCAAGTGTTTTAGAGGAAAGATAGCCCACAGACACGTTGCTCCCCAATGTTGTATTGTGGAGTTAAACAGAGTTGAGTGTCTCTTACTACTTGCCTGAGGCAATGTTAGTTGCATTCCAAAAGTTTTGAAATACATGGGCAGATATATGATCTATGGAATAATTGTTGACTTTCCATGTGCTTTGAAAAAGGGCTTAGGAGGGCAAAGCCACTTCTTTTGCTCTCTCCCAACTTTTTTTCCCCTGGGAAGCAACAGGATTTTGACCCACTTCACATCCGCCTCCTGCCTCTGGTTTTGAAATCTGCAGCCTGATGGCTTGTTTGCTTGTTAGCATGAAAGGCCTGCCCTGGGTCTGTGCTTGCTTGTTAGTAAAGAACCAACAAGCATTGCAGTCCAAAGGTAATCACAGAATGAAATCACTTCCAGATGCTAAACCCCACTCCTGATGGTGAAAGCAGACTTTACAACTGCAGTGGACCAGGTATTCAATGGCTCTCACCCAATCCTATTAGGGTTTTGAACATGCACATGTGTTCTCCTCCTCCTTTTTTTCTCTCTCCCTCTTCTTTTTTCTTCCCTCTATTACTCCTTGCTTTCCTCAGCTTGGATCAATTTCAGCTTGAAGGGCAAAATCAAAGCTGGATATAACCCAGGCTCGATTCTCCCATAAGTATCTGAGCTCCTGTTATCTTGGGATCTATTATATGATAGCTCCCTGTTAGAGCTCCAGCCACCAAAGACAGGAGTAACTCTTTCTTCCAGCTCCATCCTCACGGCCTCTCAGAAACCCTTTCCCAGGCCACGTGCAAACATGAAGAGTATTGTTCCTTGGACAGCAGATAAAGTGGCCAGAGGGATCATTCTGCCTGAACTGCTGCAGAGCTGAAAAGGGATCACTGTCCATACTCAAATCAGAATTATCACAGAAATGAGACTAGCTGAACAGAGCTGGAATCCACAGTGGTAGAGTATGTGGGCTCAGCAGTGACATGGGAGACAGTGTTCTCATCCTCCACATGCTGAGCTGTGTCAGAGCTTCTCACAGAGAGTTCAAGAAAAGAAGGAAGGAAAGAAGATAGAAAGGGGGAGAGGGAGAAAGTAAGGCTAAAAGAAGAAAATAAATCAGTACTAAAAGAATATTATTATTGAATCATAGCACTAAAGTCTGAGAAAGAATAGAATCAAGAAGACTTTCAAAAGAGGAATTCATCATAGACATATTGATTTTCTCCTCTCCTAAAGTGAGTACCATGAAATCCAATTTCATGTCCTATCTCAGCCTTACCTGTGAAATAAATTAAGTGGCAGAATCTTTTCCTTCATTCACCAATTAGTCTCCTTCACCAAGCCTCCAATGGTAGATGTGACAATTTGTGAAGACAAGAATCTGTATGACTTGATCGTATGCATGTAGATAAAACACATATAAAACATTTGAATACAGCTAGTAGAAGAGCTTTTTAAAAAATCTCTTTTATTTGGCTTATTGGTAGTTAGTATACTTATTAAATTATTACTTCCCTTGTGGATAATTCACTACATTTTAAATGCTGCACAAATGTATTTCTTCCCTGGCAGAATAGCATGTAGCTTTGCTCACATTCAACCATTTATTCCCAGATGTTTATATCCACAGGGTCCAAGAACTCCATAAAACCCAGGATAATAGCACATTGAAAATATCTGGCCACAACCCATAAAAGCGCGTGCATAATAAAACTGTTCCCACCCGCCAATCCTCCCTTCAGTGCAAGCCTTCCAAATGTTTTAAAGTAATTTTCCAAAGGTGCAATGGGGGTGCATGCCCCAAACCCTATATTCTCACATCACTGAGACCTGAGTTCAAGATCAAATTGAGGAAGTACATATATTCAACCCCTTTAAAAATAATCTTTTAAAACAAATCAAGAAAAAATGTAAGTTTTAAATAGCTAGTGAACAGCTAGTGTTTTCTCCACAAGGAAAAACAGAAGGTCTGTGTGTGTGTGTGTGTGTGTGTGTGTGTGTGTAAATATATGCCCAGAGTGATGAATGTCTTCTCCAAATGGCCAGATTCTCGTCATCCTGTTTACATTTAGGCAATGGCTCCTTCTCCAATCATTCGCTAATGCTGTTTTTTTAATTTAACTTTAGAAATAGAAATTATTTAATGTCTAACTTTCAAACAGCTATTCACTTTTGAAGTATGATAATTTATGCCTGACAAATAGCAAAACTCCCTAGTTCATTCATTTGTAGATTTCTATTAGAAGCAAAGGACATCCAAAATGCTGACCATTTAAATGCCCAGTGAGTCAACAACATCTGCTGGGCCTTGTCTACTTAAGAGGTTAGAATTAGGCATACGAAGGAGAAAACTCTGCTTCTGCCTCAAGGTGGGTAGTGGGCAATGATAGGAAACTGGTTGATGTGATGTAAATGGGAGGAAGATGTAATATATGAACACACCAACACCCACCATGGCTACCCAGAGAGAGATGAATATACTTGGGGAGGTGGGAAAAAGAAAGGACTTGAGCCTGTACAGTGGAATAAGGCAGGGGACAGACAAGGCAGCAGTATAATCAGTTGTATAGTAGAAACCAAACTACATTTGAAGTCAGAAAATCTGGGGTCAACCAGCCATCCCATTACTGGGTATATAGCCAAAGGATTATAAATCATGCTGCTATAAAGACACATGCACACGTATGTTTATTACGGCACTATTCACAATAGCAAAGACTTGGAACCAATCCAAATGCGCATCCATGATAGACTGGATTAAGAAAATGTGGTACATATACACCATGGAATACTATGCAGCCGTAAAAAAGGATGAGTTCATGTCCTTTGTAGGGACATGGATGAAGCTGGAAACCATCATTCTCAGCAAACTATTGCAAGAACAGAAAACCAAACACCGCATGTTCTCACTCATAAGTGGGAATTGAACAATGAGAACACTTGGACACAGGAAGGGGAATATCACACATCGGGGCCTGTTGGGGGGTGGGGGGAGGGGGGAGGAATAGCATTAGGAGATATACCTTATGTAAAGACAAGTTAATGGGTGCAGCACACCAACATGGCACATGTACACATATGTAACAAACATGCACTTTGTGCACATGTGCCCTAGAACTTAAAGTACAATAATAATGAAAAGAGAAAATCTGGGGTCAAGTATAGGCTTTTCATCTTAGTCATTTGACTCAGACTTAGTTTCCTCATCTTCAAAGTTGAGACAGTCACTCCTACCTTGAATGGTTGCTGAAGAGACCAAATGAGCTAAGAGGCTTTCCAAGTTGTGAAGTAACATGCATGTCTGCCTTATCAGAGTAGGTGAAGTTGTGTAGAGAGTTAGACATAGATGGAGCTGGAGGCCATTATCCTTAGCAAACTAACACAGGAACAGAACACCAAATACTGCATGTTCTCACTTATAAGTGGGAGGTAAATGAGGAGAACACATGGACACATGTGGAGGGGAATAACACACACTGGGGTCTTTCAGAGGGTGGAGGGTGGGAGGAGGGAGAGGATCAGGAAAAATAACTAATGGGTACTCAGCTTAATACCTGGATAATGAAATAATCTGTACAACAAACCCCCATGACACAAGTGTACCTATGTAACAAACTGCACTTGTACCCCTGAACTTAAAAAAAAAAAAAAAGTTTTAAAAAAGACAGTTGATGAGATTAAAACATCCTGGAAACTAGACTCACTTTTATCCATGCCTAACACATAACTAAGTAATGATTTTCACCTTGTTTTCTTGTCTGTTAAATGGGAATTACAGTATTTGTCTTATGTGGTTGTTGTATGATCAAGTAAAAGACTATACACAAGAGATCGTAAAGAGTGAGGAGCTCTTCAAACTTAAGGTGTGGTCACACTTTGGTGCAACACAACATGCACTCATTCATTTGTCATTTATTCAATAAACATTTGAGCATTAAGCTATGCCAGACCCTGTGAAGGCCTAGGAATATTATGGTGAATAAGACAGACTTGGCCTTGTCTTCATGGAACTTAGAGTCAAGTCTGTTAACAAAGTATTTACAAAGTGAAATGGGCAAGCCCACTTTTTGAAACCATATATAAGTACAACATTCTACCATACTTACCCTTAACACAAAAAGCAAGAGTCAGGAAAGTTTAAAAATAACGAGATAAACACACTGGGCACAGTAGCTGACACCTGTAATCCCAGCACTTTGGGAGGCCGAGGCAAGTGGATCACTTGGGGTCATGAGTTTGAGACAAGCCTGGTCAACATAGTGAAAACCCATCTCTACTGAAAATACAAAAATTAACCAGGCATGGTGGTGCGCACCTGTGGTCCCAGCTACTCAGGAGGCTGAGGTGGAAGGATCACTTGAGCCCGGGAGGCGGTGGTTGCAGTGAGCCAGATGCAAGACCCGGTCTCAAAGAAAACAAAAACAAAAATAACTAGATAAACAGAGAAGAAGATTCTGTTTCAGAATCTGGGCATGGTGGCATGTGCCTGTAATCCCAGCTACTCGGGAGGCTGAGGCAGGAGAATTGCTAGAACCAGGAGGCGGAGGTTGCAGTTAGCTGAGATTGCACCATTGCACTCCAGCCTGAGTGACAAGAGCTAAACTTCACCTGAAAAAAAAAAAAAAAAAAAAAGATATGTGGGGAGGTGCCCCTATTCTACATCTGGCTGATTAAAAACTACTGCAAGAGGGATTAGTGGATAATTGATCTGATTTTTTTCGACAAGTCAATGGCATAAAGAAGAAAGGGACAGAAAGAAAGAGTATTAGCAGATACTTAAGAGATAAAACCACCAAATAACATTATAACAACCACTTGTAACATATATTTTTAAGATAATCATGGAAATTTAAATATTTTCAGTGTTTTGGATGACACCAAGGAAATACTGATAATTTTGTTTGGTGTTATAACAATATACATTTATATAAAATGTCTTTTTTTTTTTTTTTTTTTTTTTTTTTTTTTTAGCACTTGTAGAATGAAATGACTTAATGTGGCCGGGCAGGTGGCTCACACCTGTAATCCCAGCACTTTGGGAGACCAAGGCAGGTGGATCGCTTGAGCTCAGGAGTTCAAGACCAGTCTGTCAAACATGCTGAAACCCCATCTCTACCGAAAATACAAAAATTAGCTGGGCGTGGTGGCACATGTCTGTGGTCCCAGCTATTTGGGAGGCTGAGGCAGGAGAATCGCTTGAATCCAGGAGGCAGAAGTTGCAGTGAGCTGAGATTGCAGCATTGCATTCCAGCCTTGGTGACAGAGTGAGACTCAAAGAAGGAAGGAAGGAAGGAAGGAAGGAGGGAGGGAGGGAGGGAGGGAGGGAGGGAAGGAAGGAAGGAAGGAAGGAAAGAAGGAAGGGACTTAATATCTGAGATTGCTATAAAATAAAATACTAAATAAAAACGAATAAATTATATATAAAAGGAAAAAATTTGAAGTCAACAAAAGTGTGCACATACAGACATATTTTACAACCATATCTTAAAGCCAGCATTACTCATTTTTTCTCCTTTCCTCTGGTACACAAAATCGATTACATAACTCTTTGAAGGTGAAACATTTCTTGTAATTAAGTTCATTTTGGGGTGAGGAAAGAAAACTGTAAACATAGAACATAGGGAAGGAAGCGTCCACACTTATTTCTCTGTAATAAGATTTCATTAAATTCATAGGTGCTAGCCTTGAACTGAGTGATTGAGGAAGGTTGGGTGCTTCTGGCACTGCATCTGGCTTTTGTATGGTTGCAAGGTTGTGGTGGGGCAAAGGATAAGTGGGTGGAAAGGGGTAAAGGAAGTTAAACTGCTTCACAAATGATTTGATGCCTTCAGACTTTGCAGATCTAAATCAGTACTGAAGGGATGGCCTTCACTGCAGCAAACCAGGTTATCAGATTTCATTTATTCTGCTAAACTCCATTGTGATATTCTTTGTGTAGTGACATTTATTAAATTAGCCACATAGCTACCAGCTCTCTACTCCACTTAAGGCTGCTTGAAGGACTTCTCCAGTCTGTTTCTCTGTATTTTAAAATAGATGAAGCATAACATAAGTAGACTTAATGACAAGAGTTCAAAATTAATGACAACAATGCAAACCTGATCACTTGTGTTATAGGAAAAAGCAAAACCCCTCTTAAAATACCTCAAGTCTTTTGTTTGCTGTGGTCCTGGAAATCTGGAGGTTTGAATGGTGAGTATAATAGGAACATCCCAGGCGCCATAACAGCCCCATAAATATCTCCTCAGCAGAGCCGCGTGTCTCCCCCTGGACTTGAGGAGCTTTCTTTGAAGTCACAGGGCAGAAACTGTGCACGTGGAAGAGGTATGCAACTTATTGTTATCATTATTTACCATTGCTTTAGAAGCTTTTAAGTAATACTAGATTTATCACATTTTTCTTAGCAGCAAATTTTAGTTTCATCCAGTGTTTCTTCTGAAGCCTGAACCAATAAACTGGCTTGTCTTTGTAGTTGATCTGCTACAGTAGTTCCCATATTTTTCTGCCAAGAAGGCCTTTTAGAATCTGATTAAACGGGTAACATGACATTTATAGTTTCAAAGATTAGAACACCTGGAAGGAGGCCCAGAACTTACCCAGTCTCCTGGGAACCTTCTAGTACAAAGCAGACTGGACCTTGTTGGATGGATCTAACTCAGAGCCAGCCTTTTGCTTCCATCTCCTCCTGAGGTCCACCCCCATCTACGGCAGCCCCCTTACGTTGCATTGCCTAGCACTGCACATAGTGAGTGCTCAGTAAAGGTTTCATATTCTTGATTTAATTTGCTGAGGAGCCTAAAGTTAGTGTGCTTTGCATGTGATATAAATGATTTGTACTGGATTGCATGACATAACCATTGCATGGTAAGGGAGGCAGACAGTTACAGAACCAGATGAAAAACTTCCATTCCTGTTTAGGTTTACACCCTTGCTTTCTATCTTCACACAATAAAGTCCATCATTTATTTCTTTAAAACACACACCCACACCTTGTTGTTTTTTATAATTACAAAAGTAAAACATGCACATAGTCAAAAAAATTAGTAAACATAAGTAAGCCTGTGATCATTGGTATTAAGTTTAGCTGCACTATCATCCTATTATTTCTGTATGTGTGTGTCTATCCATACTATCTTGTACTGTTCTGTTAAAAATGTGTCTTGCATATCTGCACACATATGCCCACTGTCTCTAAGGCTCCTTTGAAATGATTTTTAAAAGATTCATTTTTAAATTCAAACCACTATGGCAGTGAAAAATGGGACTGAGAGTGATCAATGAATCAGGAAATTTGAAGGATTATCATCCAAAGAAAAGAAAAGGCATCTGGTAAGTGGAGAAGTTGTGGCAGAAGTGACAGAAGCCCAAACTCTAGAGATAAAGGCTGACCTTTGCAAGCCCCACCCCCGCCGCCCCCAAAACAATCCTAGTTCAGAAATTACAAATTAGCCTGAAATGTTAAAGAACTGTATTTGGGATATATGGGATGGGTGGAGTCTGTCTCTCAATAGATAGAATAACTACTGAGGCAGCTCTTGCCCTCCAAAGGATGTAGGAAATATGTCTAGGAGGGCCACTGATGAGGGAGTTGTGGGTCAAAAAAGGGACTCAAGTTTGAGATAATCTGGACCCCCATAACAACGCAGGAAAAAAGGCAGAGCCACCTAGCATTGATGACCTTCACCCCAGAGATAAGTCTTCCTGACTCTGGCAAATTTTGAGGAACCTCAGCCTGATTACACACTCACCTCAGCATCGTAGAGCTCCAGTAGGCAACAGAGCAGTGTACCCAAAGTTCTGAGGGAAAGCAATTTTGAACTTAGTTTTCTACATTCAGCCAAATTTCAATGAAGTGTGAGGGTAAAAGACAGCACTTGTAGACACATAAGAATTCAGTAAGTTCAGTAACTATACACTCAATAAGAACAAATTACTTGTGAAGTAACACAGCACAATCAAAAAATAAGCCAAGAAAGCAGAAAAAGATGAGATACAAGAAGCTTCAGTTACATAAAATGACCCAGAAAGATTTACAGAGGTAAAAAAGAAATTTACAGGTCATCCCTTAGAGAGGGATACACGTATTATTCTTCTTTGAGTGACAAAATGTTTTAAATTAAGGATTATATTTTCTTCTCTATAGGTTCAATCATATTTATTTCTAGAGAGATTATATTAAGGTAATACTTATTTTAATTCTTTTTTGAGACAGAGTCTCACCTGTCATCCAGGATGGAGTGCAGTGGCATGGTCATGACTCACTGCAGCCTCGACCTTCCAGGCTCAAGTGATCCTCCCACCTCAGCTTCCCGAGTAGCTGGGACTACAGGCACATGCCATCATGCCTGGCTAATGGTAATAATTTTTATAAATGTTTCACGTAGGTTTTTTATTATTATACTCAACCTATAGACAAAGAACAGAATACTAAATTATGATTTTAAAAGCTTGTAATGACTATAAATGCTGATACAATAAAAAGTAGGAGTTCAACAGAAGGAAAGACAAAAAGCCACTTAAGTTCTAAATTCCTCACATTTTGTACCTAGAGACCAAAGGATAATGCCTGAATTTGATAAAAACAAGAAATAGAAGCATAATTATTTTTGAAAATTACAATTAAAACTGTTAGAATCAGACGCAGAAATCATTAGCAGCATAGAGAGGGGGCAGTGGAGATTAGGGAAAGGGAAAACTTAGTTTTCATTTCACATATCCCTCTACAGTGTGATTGTTTTAATCATGTGTAGCATTACCTTCATAGTTACATATCTTGAACCTATTTCCAGGTGTAACCCAAATGTTACCAGCTTGTGGACATAACTGAAGTCACATTTATATTTATGCCCAAATTGTAATGGTGCTAAGTCTTCATTTGCTCATGCAGGAACTTAGCTCCCAGTTAGTGCTTCCCAGTTATTTCTTGGGGCCCCTAAAATAATCACTCTCATATAGGCATATCAATATCTTTCAGCTCCAGCCATTATGGTCCCTTTTGCTATGTTCTTTCTCCTCTGCTTCTTTGCACTTGATGTATTCTTGCACATCATTTTTAATGACAGTCATCATTTCTTATCTTTAAAAGATCTTCAAGTACTTCTTGTCTCCCACTCCAGACTTTCTTTTTTTTTTCCCACTCCACACTTTCAAATTAAAAGTCAAACTTCTAATGTAGAAAATGCATAGGAGGTACAGGAAGAGGCTAAACAATACAATGAGGAAACAACCAAGCACATCCAGAAGGTGTGACAGGCTGCAGGACAACTGGTTTCATCTTTTCAATTAGTCTATGTTGTAGTTGGTGCTAGGTTCAAATTAAGACTTAAGGGAAACAACAAGATGCCACAGGGTTCTGCATTAGATCCTGTAAAGGACATTTTGGGGTCACTGGGAAATTTGATTTTGATCTAGTTGTTGTATGGGATAAAAACTGAAAATATCCCAATGGAAAGGTGGAGATTATTGACTGATACAGTTTGGCTGCGTCCCCACCCAAATCTCATCTTGAATTGTAGCTCCCACAATCCCCACATGTCGTGGGAGGGACTCAGTAGGAGGTAATTGAATCATGAGGGTGGGTTTTTCCCATGCTGTTCTCATTACAGTAAATATGTGTCACAAGATCTGATGGTTTTTAAAGGGCAGTTCCCCTGCACAAGCTCTCTTGCCTGCCACCATATAAGACGCGCCTTTGCCCCTCCTCTGCCTTCTGCCATGATTGTGAGGCCTCCCCAGCCATGTGTAACTGTGAGTCCATTACACCTCTTTTTCTTTATAAATTACCCAGTCTTAGGTATTTCTTCATAGCAGTATGAAAATGGACTAATACAATGACTAAAAAATGCAAGTATAGTGTGAACTCATTTAGCAAACACACACACAGAGGGAAAGATGTGGAATAATATACACTAAAAATTAATGGTAATGGCTCTTGTTGCTTAGAAATATGATATTTTAATTATTAAAATGTTTGTCTTTATTTTCTAATTTGCTACCATATGTACTGCTTTTGTAATAATAAAAGAACTATAAAATTCCCCTGTGAATTTACTTTGTGAACTCTTATCTCTATTGTCTTTGCCTTGATCTTGGATTCCTTCCTCCTCTATCAACATTTAATCCATGAGGAACAGAATGGGTCCTCCCATCAGGCTTCCTTTCTCTCCATCAGTATTTTGTTCTCAGAAATACAGAGGCTGTACAGATAAGTGAGCTGGTTGACTAAAGCCAGTGAGTCACACAGCTGGGAGTCTTCCCAAATTCACCCTGTTTTAGATAGACTCCTACACCACACGCACGTGCACACCTTGTGTTTTTAATTTCTCACATCACCATGGGAGATACATGACTATCTGAGGGTCAAGACATAGCACAGTCATTTTTCAGGCCATAACAATGCACCCAAGTTAAGATGGATATTAACATCTCCTGTGCTCTTGCTGACAAATAGCTGATCAAAACCTTAAGGCTTCCTCTGTCACAAAAAATAACACGAGTTCTGACCGGCATGTGAGACTTAGCAAGAGGCCCCTCTCACCTCACAATGTGAGCTGCACATGTGCACCCACACTTGAGTCTGACCCCTAAGCATTTCCAACACCAGGGATGTTAAAGGTAAGCTTTTTTGAAACAGCTCTTTCCTTTGTGTCTTTGGCTCTTTACTCACAAAAGACACAAAGAACAAGTGTATTTATAACTCTTTGCAACCAATGAGAATTCCACATAGGGCGGGGGAAGATGGGAAAAAGTGATCTGTAACATTTCATGATATCCATGCAAATGTTTGCCCCTCTGGGAATTTGTGTAAGCGAAGTCATGTCAGTGGAAGCAGCAACACATAATGATCCCTGGACCATGTATGTTGGATGGCTGGGAGACCAGAAAGGATAGAGAGGGTAAGAATGAACAAAAAATTTTAAGAAATTTAAGTCCAAGTGAAAATAGGCATTTCAGATGAGAAAGAGTAATAGTAAAAGACAGGTTTTCCAAATCCTCATGTTTACAGAAACTCTTGTACACCATAGCCCTTGTCTGCAATTGTAACATACAGTTCCAAAGAATTAAGAGTTAGGCAAAATAAAGTTAATTTGGATTCTTTTACAGCTTCACCAGTTGTGCCATGATTCAGGTGCATCGTGAGCCAGTCTATTGCAACTAGATCCAGGAAAGTCTTGGTAGAACAGTTCATCCACACAGATTACCACAGATAGCAATCTGATCTCCAGCTCCTCCATCTTTACCTCCATTCTCAACATGAGTAATCAAGTCTAAGGGCTTTACAAAATAAAAATGTCTCTTAGAGAAAAGCTTCATTTTCCCTCATCTTTCTCCCCAAATAATCTCAGGACATAAGAGCTTGAAGGGTCCTTATGAATCATTTGTTATAAGCTTCAAGTCTTACAGATGATCCAGAGAGGGAAAATGGCCTCCCAAAGTAACTAGTGACAAAATCTAGACCTAAATTCAGCTTTCCTAAATCCTAAGTCCAGAATACTTACAATGAGCCGCACACACTAATACTCGCTTATAGATGAAATATCTTACATTGTGCTTAATTTAGCCCTCTTCTGAGTAAAGCAAAGCAAAACAAAACAAAAATGAACAAAATCCCAAGAACATGCACCTTCCACCCCACCTTCATACACAAACCAACCAACCTTTCCCTTAAGGACAACCATAAGGCTCTGCCACAATAATCTGTACCAATAAAACTTAAACATACAAACATCCTTAGAATAAAGTATAGAGGTTTTTGATTTTAGCCTGACAGAATTAATGATATCTTCCTATATTCTCTCACATAAGCACTTAGCATATTAATAGTTTGTATCTTTAATATAATAATTTCATTCTTTATCATCCTAAAGTTTTGCATTCCTCATTGCATTATATGTAATTAGTTTTTGCATGGCTATTCCTTCCCATGTGTTGTAAGCCCTTGGATATTAAATTTATCTCTTTTCCCTTTTACCCCCTCCACAGAAGAGAAAGAACATATGACTTTAGATCAATGAGTAAATTGGCACAGTCACATTTTTTGAATGGCTCTTTCTTCCCTTTCAAGAAGATAATCTATCATGTTCACCAAGGAATAATGTTACTCAGAACTCCAGATTAGAACCTTTCATTTTGCCATGAAATATTCCTAAAATGAATAAGATCTAGCAGATATGTTGCAATTCCTGGCCTAGAACTGCAGTCAGAAGTACCTGGCATAAGGCAAGCACTATATAATTGCTAGCTATTCTTATTATTAACTAGATGTAGGTACTATTTTTAGGATTTGGAAGATAAACTGGAAAGCAGTCTTGTTGTCTTACAGCCTTCCTAACTCTATAATAATGACACAGACAGAATCAGATACAAAATGTGATTAACCTGGATATTATTTGATCATGTTCAATACTTTCTGGACTAAGTATTACAGAATGTTGTTTCTCAAAGCAGCTGGATCACCAAGAAATCTAAGTAATTGAAACCAATTGAAGTAAAAGATGAACTCTCCTAGGCAAAAATACCTTTTCACAATAAATTCTTAAATAAAAGTAGTGCTGGATAAAAAATAAGTTGCACTCCTTTGGTTTCCATCCCTCCATGATGGATCAGATAAGAGAAATAAATCATGTAACTCTACCTGGCTATGAAGATGCTCTGGATTATGAGTCCACCACACAACACTTACGTAACTTCAAGCAAGTTAGTTAACATTCCTACATCAGAGTTTATTCATCAATATAATAAGGATCATAATAGCCTCTTATAGATTATTGTGAAGATGAAATAAGGTAAGAGATGTTCTTAGCACAATGCCTTGCACAGAGGATAGAATAATAATTATTATTACTTATATGCCTTCTCATTGAGATATTTATGTGCAACATTTAAGCAATTGTTCAGATAACTAATTCTATGCATGGAGAGGTATGGAAGGAGAGGACAATAACTTATTTCCTCCTCAGCAAAGTAGCACTAATGATGCCTTTCCTTTCTCTTCCTTGAGTCTGATGTTAATCCACAAGTATTTTGAGATGTTCAGTAAAAAGAGAATGCTATTGCTATAGGCAACAGGCAATGAGGAGACTGATGTGTGGCTTCTTGATTATGGAAAAATTAAGTATTCTAAAGGCCAGAGTTTGGCATCCTTTGGCACCTGAGTGACACTCCTCATCACCTCTCATTTGTCTTCATGAGCTCTAAGAACTAGCAAGCCTCCAATATCTGCTGATCAACATATATAATTTAAGGAAGATGCTACTTGCTAAAACTCTGGATACAGATCAGTAGACAAAAAACAGCAAAGTATAATTGATGACTAAAAACAATTAGGAGTTTGGGGTCTGATAAGAGCTGGAAGTCACTCCACATAAGCTTAATTTTGTACTGCAGTTTGGTCAGGGCATATGGCCATCACATCTGGGGTAAAACAGGCCAGCGCTTCAGGGACTGAGCCCTTCAGAACCCTAGGGCTACTCAGAGGTTCCACGGTTCCACAACTAGGGTTCATTGCTATCTTCTTTATAGAACATGCAGATGGTCCCTTTGAAAAAGTTCAAAACCCACTGAACTAGCAAAGAGCATAGCCAAACCCCAACAACATTTTCCCTAAATGACCTAGGTACTCCGGGGACCACAACTTACCAGATCTAAATTGCAGTTATGATTAAATAAGATCTGATCTAGCCCCTCCTTATGTTCCTCCCATGTTTAAGAACCTATGTATGGTGTGTCCTACAGTTCTCATGGAACTGAAATGCCACACAAGGGCCGTTAAAGCCCATGTACCTCTTTAGTTAGCATCCTTTCTGGAAGAAAAAGTTTAAGGGTAATAAAAGCTTCTTGCTGAACAGGTGAGCAAAGGTTGAAATTAAACATCTAAACAATGTATCATTACTTACACCAATGATCCTAACTAATAGCCAAATTAGTTGGGTTCATTTGTCATCCAACAAATGAACTTTTGCCCTTGAGTCTCAGTTCTCTCCTTTGGAACCACATGGAATAATTTATTGATTCATTCCTACATTAAAATTTCATTGACTTCCACCAGGTGCAGTGGCTCACACCTGTAATCTCAGCGCTCTGGGAGGCTGAGTTGGGCAGATCACCTGAGGTCAGGAGTTTGAAACCAGCCTGGCCAACATGGTGAAACCCTGTCTCTACTAAAAATACTAAAATCAGCCAGGTGTAGTGGCATGCACCTATAATCCCAGCTACTCTGGAGGCTGAGGCAGGAGAATCCCTTGAACCCAGGAGGCGGAGGTTGCAGTGAGCCGAGATCGTGCCACTACACTCCAGCCTGGGTGTCAGAGCGAGACTCTGTCTCAAGAAAAAACAAAAAACAATTCATTGACTTTCATCTGGTACAGTGGCTCATACCTGTAATCCCAGCACTTTGGATGGCTGAGGTAGGAGGATTACTTGAGGCCAAGAGTTTAAGACCAGCCTGGCCAACATGGTGAAACCCCGTCTCTATTAAAAATACAAAAACTAGCTGGGTATGGTGGTGCACACCTGTAATCCCAGCTATTCAGTTGACTGAGGCACGAGAATTGCTTGAACCTGGGAAGCGGAGGTTGCAGTGAGCCGAGATCGTGCCACTATTCTCCAGCCTGGGCAACAGAACTCTGTCTCAAAAAAAAAGAAAAAAAAAAGAAAGAAATTAACTTCTATGTGCAAGACACAGAAGTTTCAAAGTGAATCAGATCTATTGGTCCCTGCATTCATAGAGCTTAGAATCCAGCAGGAAAGGAGGACAGTCAAGCTCATAGAGGATGACTTTGCTCCATCAGGCTCTGTATTATAAACCGAGAAAAGCTTTGCTGAGCTCCTCTGACAGAATAAGTTCAACATATTTTCTACATGATAGCCCTTCAAATATCTGAGGACAGCTATGCCATACTTTGTAAGCCTTCCAGTCTCTGTCAACAATTCTAGTTCCATAAGCCATATAGTATGACTTAGGTTAGAATCCTTTACCATGTGCTGGCTTCCCTTTGCACATACATACCATCAACCATCAATGTTTGGGGAGACCAGAAACAAGCCACGTTCCCACCCTGGTAAAGAAAATAACCTTTATGCTGAATACTCCACTTCTATTTGCACAAACTAAGAACATTAATATTCTAGGCTCATGGTGAGTTTACAATCAACTGTAGGCCCTGAAATTACCTAAACTGCCATCCCTGACAGTATCCTCATACACTGGTTCAATTATTTTGTATCTGAGTGTAGAATTCTACATTTACTCATATATTGATTAGTGTTATTTATAGTCTTTTTTTTTTTTTTTTTTTTTTGAGACAGGGTCTTACTCTTTTGCCCAGGCTGGAGTGCACTGGCACCATCATGACTCACCACAGCCTCGACCTCCTGGGCTCAATCCTCCTACCTCAGCCTTCCAAGTAGCTGGGACCACAAGCACGTACCACCATGCCTGGCTAATTTAAAAAAAAAAATCTGTAGAGAAAGTCTCTCTGCGTTGGCCAGGCTGGTCTCAAACTCCTGGGCTCAAGTGATCCTCCCGCCTTGGCCTCCCCAAGTTCTGAGATTACAGGTGTGAGCCACCATACCCAGCTTTCACATTTCTTAACCTTTCTAATGTCATGTTTTCTACATATGAGAGCATTCCAACAAGCTCTCATCAGCCTAAGACCACTCTTTGGTGCTCTCTTGTATTCCATAGCATTTTGAATCTAATTCCATTACATTATTGCCTTACTGTAATTATATTTTTACATGTCTCTTCTCTCACTTATCTGTGAGCTCATTAAGCACAATAGCTTATCTTTGTATCTCCACTATTAAGCTCAGTTCCTGACACATAGGCTATGCTTAAAAGAAAAGCTGTTTATTTCAAAGAATGAATGAATGAGCCACTCAACCATGATATCATCCAGGCCACATTGGTCCCAAGGTTACCATAAAATACTTTGTCAAATGCCGTATTGAAATACAAGTCTGAAGCTCTCCCAACTCTGCTAACTTCCACTTTAGATAAAAGTCACTTGGCCGGGCGCGGTGGCTCAAGCCTGTAATCCCAGCACTTTGGGAGGCCGAGACGGGCGGATCACGAGTTCAGGAGATCGAGACCATCCTGGCTAACACGGTGAAACCCCGTCTCTACTAAAATACAAAAAAAAAAAAAATTAGCCGGGCGAGGTGGCGGGCGCCTGTACTCCCAGCTACTCGGGAGGCTGAGGCAGGAGAATGGCGTGAACCCGGGAGGCGGGGCTTGCAGTGAGCTGAGATCCGGCCATTGCACTCCAGCCTGGGCAACAGAGCTAGACTCCGTCTCAAAAAAAAAAAAAAAAAAAAGTCACTTTATGTCTCTGTGTCTCCAATTCCACATATGCAGACAGTGAAAGTTTTTCAAGATTAATAAATGAAATAATATATGTAAGCATGCTTTACAAAACTGCAACGTGTGCAAAAGTAAGATATAAGCATCCCCTCATTCTGGCAGCCTTATCAAAAAAGGAAATTATGTTTATTGGCCTTGCAAGAACCGTGGTTTGTGGCTTTCATTTAAGGGCAGGAAGCGAGGCCTCTGAAAAGAGTGACAGGGAAAGGTTAAAGGGATAAAGCCTGGAGCCAAATCCACCACAACCCCCTCCCCAGGCTCTGCCGCACTTCCCACTCCTCTCCTCCAGCCTTCCTCCCCATATGAAAGTTGATGCCTGTTATCCAGGACCTTTCCTTTTGGCTGGCCTTTGGGGTTTTCCAAATTCCGTGTTGAAGGGTCCAGACATGGTCTCCTGCCCATCTTTGTTTGAGTGGGCCTGTTGAACATCTTCAGTAGGACATCAAAGGGTACACAGTGTGAATGGGGAATTGTCTTTAGGAAAGAAGGAAGCAGAGAGATGAACAGACAAGTGGCCCTGCCCTACTGACTGGGTACCAGCACTTGCAGGGTTTGCTGTGTTACAACAGGGTATCATTGTGAAGCACCAGCTGCCTGCCACTATTTATGGACATCTCTTTTTCTGGCTGGGTATTTTTGCCTTTTGATGATATTATTGTCCTCCTGAAGCTATAAGGAAGGAAGGAAGGAAGCTACAGGAAGCAAGGAAGACCATACCACATCAGGTAAATCATCCAAACAAGAGATCGGTCCTCAGCCACCTGGGTTCAGGAATGTGGAAGCTAAGTTTCAGCTTGGCTGGAAAATCCACTTCCCTTGTGGCCTCCTTCTCCTTAACTTCTAAAGAGGATTTGTATTTCAGTGTCCTTAAGCATGGAAAAGAAAATCTGCCTTTGCCAGCAAGCAACAGCCAGCCCTACAGAGAACCTGAGCTAAGAGGAGTATCCTGTCAGCCAGATGTTTCATCTTGTCTGTGAGGCCACGTCTTTCTCTTTTGTCATTGTACCCCAGCACCTCACACAGTGCCTGACACATACCAGGTTCTCAATAAATATGTGTTAAACATATAAGCGTGCTATTCTAGAGTAAGGAAAATCAGTACTTATGGCTCCTTGGGCAAAGTTTTAAAAGGGCCGCTATGCCTCCTCAGGTCAGCATTAAAATGGCTGCATAATTACAGCAAGAACAAACCCAGAGTTGTTCTGCAGAGATAACTGGACAGAAGGATCCATCTCTTGAGTTCCACACTGAGATTCTCCCTTCACAGCCTTAGCTGATCTTAATAAGATGCGCTTACAGCAGCTTACAGCAGTGCAGAGGCGGAAATTACCTAGCACTCTGCTATTTTTCTATTCAGGTGAACAGTGCTCACTGACAGAGAAGCCCAAGTTCTCAAACTGAGTCAAAGATGAAGCCATGGAAAAGAACTCCTGAATGAGGTTCGCAACAGTCTTGATTGTAATTAGCATCAGAAACCTAACTCAGAAAACTGTTCTTTCTATATTTCTGAGAACTTTTGTTCCCTCTGATCTAATTTCTTTTTTAAATGTTACTCTGGGGGGGGAAAAAAAAAAAAAGTCTAACCTCCTTGGCATATACAAGAGGAAAGGGTCTCTCCTTTCCAGTGGTGGTGTAGAGAGCGGCTGGGTTCGTCCCTGAGGCCGGAGTGGAGATGACCACAGCCAGGCAGGCCCTGCTCAGGTTGGGTCAGCAGAGCAAGGTCCCTTCCAGAGGGTTTTCCCCCGGGACAACCTGGAGCCTGCTTTGGGGGAGCCACACACGTCCTCTCCCGCTTCTTGCTGGAGACTTGGGGACGTGAAGTGGGGGGTCTGTGATCCCGGAAAAAAAGTAACTTCCCTTGGTAGGTGATACGAGGCAGTGGCGTCCCGGGGAGTTTCCGCATTTCTGCGCTTCCCCTGGCGGGGGCACAGGGGCCAGGATGCGTGTGTGGGTACGTAGCTCATCCCTGGGAGCTGAGATCCTCTTTCAGCACTTGGGGAAGACTAACGCCGACCACTGGCTCAGTCACTATACTACAGGCATTTCTGGAAGCATTTCGCGGCGTTATTACGGGAAGTCGCGCGGACGGGGGCCTTCGCGCTACAGCCAAGGAGTCTCAGCGCTGGCCAAGCTGGAGCCGCACTTCCGGCGAGGTGTCCTCGGGAGGTGGCGCCACAGCCCATCTCAGTGCCGGCCGCCCGCCTTATCCAGCCCGACTTCAGCCCCGCCAACACCGTCGGGAGCGAGTGGGCCCCGCCCGGCCGCGTCCTGGACCTGGCAGCCGGGCTCCGCGGGCGCTCTGAGCCGTGGCCCGTGGCGCGGGGTGATCCATGTGCCTGGCGCCGACCTCAGAACCCCATTTAAGGCTCTCGGCGCATGCGGAGGGTGCTGGGGACCCCGACACCTGCGCGTCCTCGTCTGGGGCTGGCTCCAGCAGTGAGAACCCAGGCCCTTCCCTGGGCCGTGGCTGCTCTTGGTGCCTCATGGGAGCGCCCGGGGTAGGGACTCGGCTAGTGACCTGTAGAACATGTGGGGCGAGCTGGGAGCCGATTCGTCCACGGCGTCTCCTCCGCCATGGGGATCCCCCTATTCCGCTCCGGGGTGGCGGCCACGCACCATAAGAGGGCCGTCAGGTCTGAACTCTTTAGGGGTGGGAGTAGGCAGTTCGTGAATCCAGGAAGACCTGCGGAGTGTGGACCTATCGCGGGGCCGGCCCGGGCTGGCGAGGACAGGCGGGGACCCGCGGGGATGAGCCGGCTCTCGCGTAGCCTAGTGAGGAACGACGCTTGTGGTCGCGCGCTCTCCGCAGCCAAGTTGCAGGGTCCAGCAGCGGCTCAGGTCCTGTTCCCTCCGCAGATCCCGGGCTCAGTGGTCTCGGCCATAGGGAAGGTGACGCGCAGTGGGCGCAGACGCAGAGTGCTGGGCGCCAAACGTGGGAAGGAGCGGGTTCAGCGCGCTGGTGAGAGTTTCAGGAAATCCGGGAGAGGGCGGTATTTACCAGTCCCTTCCCCGAGAGCAACCAGGCAAATCAGGGAAGGTTAGAGGTGGGGGACCTGCCGGAGCTGGGACCTTCTCACCCTGGAGACCTGCCCGACTCCGGGGCAGGCTCTTGCACTCAAGTCCCGAGATGGGACGGTTTGCCAACTTTCGTCCTGCCTCTCCTTCCGCTCCCGCCGCTCTGCTAGCACTCCTGCATTCTCTCAGGCTCACAGCCCTCGCCTGCGGAATACCTGTCTGAAGGGCGCGTCAGTAGAAGCTTCGTTTCATACAATCTTTCTTACTGTTCTCTTCGTCTAAATTGCAGGACATTATTCTCGGCTTCATTTCCACATAGCATTCGGCAGAGGACAAGGAAGAGCTGTTGTAGGCGGACCCGAACCTGAACCTGACAGCTGATGCCATGAATTGGACGCTTGCAGTTCTTGGTTTGGCTTTAGGGAGCGTTTAGGGAATGTATTAGGCGGCAATCGGGCAAGCA
Organism: Macaca nemestrina; assembly: GCF_043159975.1. Lineage (NCBI taxonomy): Eukaryota > Metazoa > Chordata > Mammalia > Primates > Cercopithecidae > Macaca > Macaca nemestrina. The sequence goes on along the minus strand of NC_092131.1, from coordinate 71,511,063 downwards.
AGAGCTGTAGCCCAACCCTTCCTTCCGTGGGAAAATTCAGGTTAGGACGCAATGCGAGGCCTCTTAAATCGTTAAGATCCTCCGGTCAGTCAGCTCGAAGAGTCTTTAGCAATTCGTTGTTTTGTCTTGAGACCATTATCGGTCCTTAAGCACCTAATTATTTAATGGCAGCCCTCTGGGTATATCGGTTAGACTGATAGGCCTTATCTAGCTTTCAAACACGTGTTTCTGGAGGAAACTCTCATCTCACTTCCCTCTCCCAATGTCATTTATTTTATTAAATGGAATCCATTTAAATCCAAATTAAATTATTTTATTAAAAAGCAATCTTATTACATATTCTTGAAGATTTGGTTGTGTACAGTTATTTAATGATGTAGTTTAATTTCTGTGTCTTTCCCACATTGGCAACCTGATGGAGGAGAGCAGACCCGGGGACTTTTCAACCTCCAATAAAAAAGAAGAGGACTTTATGGCTGGGGTGAAAAAGGGCTGGTGAGCTAAGCCAATGGGGCAGCATAGCTTTACTATGTGCAAAAGCATTCAGACACATGGCGACCCTTTTGCAATAAAACTTTATTGATGATCGTTTGAAAGTTATGGCAACTCCAAGGTTATAAAACTTGTCATAAAATACCAAGCAGTCATTAGTTTACCTGACCTCATTTCAATATAAACTTCCACAAAACATTTTATTTTGTTCCTTCTTATAAGTGGAGAAAAGAAGTTGAGGAGGTTAAACACAGCGGCCCATTTTTGAGAATCTGAAATCTGCAATTTGACACTCTGACCTTCATCCCTGCAAATAAAGCAGTAAAATTTACATTTTATTCTTTAATGCTCCGTTATTGCAGAAAAGATAATAGTGTGTAAGTGTTATTGTAGAAAAGATAATGACAGCTATGTTTTAGTTCCAACTGTCCATTTTTAGCACATAACCTAGGTTTAAATTTGGATGGAGACTTTTTCCTCTTTGGAAGATTTGTAAGATATATTTAACAATTATTAAAGAGTATTTGCTCCCCGAGCTATGCATTAGAAATCTAAGAAGCAAATGGCCACATGTTGTCATGTGACCTGAAGAGTGAGTTGTTCAAAATATTCAATTGGTATTTACAGCTATTAAGAGGTTAGATGACTAATCAATACCTTTCGCCACCCTCAGTCATGAGCTTAAAGAAAGGCAGCTGCCCTGAGATTGGCACGTACAACTATACTATAGAAAATAACCCAAACTGATGTTCCAAGAAAGCTCCAGGAGATAAACTGGAGTTTGTCAAAATCATCATGTCTGGTCCAACTGTATGAATGGACTTAAACCATGGATCAAAGAACAGCCACAGAACTCTGATAACTTTGAGTGGCTTCTTATCGCCCCAAACTCCACTTTGGATTGGTGGAAGCTCGTGTTTCCTTAATGCGGTGTAGCTAAGGTCAGTCTACCTGCTTTTGGGGATTTGTGAGCAAATACAGATGGCAAAGGTTGACTTTGTGTTAGCTGCATGCTAATTTCTCCAAAACATGTAAAAGTCTGGATGTACTTTTTCACGGATTGTTTAAAATATAAGCTCCAAGATAGATCCAGGCATATACGCATTTATGATGGCTTTAGGAATCTGGATGAAGAAAGCTAACTGCTTTATAACCTTGCTGGAACTCTTCTTGGTAATGTTATGCTTAGTTTTCTGGTGTGCCTTCAAATATTTCTTGGAATTTTAACTAGAAAAGAACATTTTCTAAAAACCAAAATCTTATGTAAAATGCTGCTTTCTTCTAGGGAGTTATGGGTGCAGAATGTGTAGAGGAGTGTGAGAGAGAGAAAGAAAAGAAAGAAAGAAAGAAAGAAGAAAGAAAGAAAGAGAAAGAAAGAAAGAAAAAGAGAGAAAGAAAGAATCTCAGAGAAAGGAGTAGGGATGCAGTTAAGGCAAGAGAAAAGTGTAGGATAAAGTACTATAAAAAGCAAACTCTCCTAGTGTCTGTAACTTTCCCTAGTTGGCTGGTACAGGTTGCAGTAATTTTCATTACCATTTCTTAATGCCAGGTTCTTAGACAGAAGTGATAACATGCATCAAAATAAAGATTTTGTGTTTCCGCAAGTCAGTACTGACTTCCAGGAAGGACAGGGAAGAAAAGGCCTATGGACCTACAATGCAGCCCATAGGCTGAACACGTATCTTTAGCAGACTTAAGAAGGAAATAAGGGGTCTAAATTCAGTCCTTTGAACTTGACATGTTTCTGAAAATCTCATACTGTGGGTTATCTTCAGAGATAAGTTGACAAATTGTTCTTATAAATGAGTTGATTAAATGTATTGTGACACACACATATACGCAAACTTGTTGGCACTATTTGTTGTAGCAAAAATAGCAGTGAATTTAATTTACAATGTTTATATCCCTCTGCTATTAATCCCAGCATTCATTTGGGTTTCCCTAGATGCCTGGAGTGGTGGGAGTGGATTAGGGTAAGGGAGAAAAAATGTCTTTTCTTTAATCTATGACAAAAACAATTCCCTCTTCCCTTTTCATCCTCCTTCCTAAAACACTGTTCTTCACCCAAGAACCAGCTTTTCAGACTATCTTGATTTTCACTATTGTCACATTAATATATAATGATCCCCATTCTGCTCTACCTAAGTATTATATTTACCAGAAAGGTGTGGTTATCAAAGAAGCATTCATTTGGATTCACTTTTCTGAACTACTCCTCTTATACTATATTCTGAGGAAGGCATGGAAATGACCTGAGTTGATTTCTAAAGTGTTTTTCATGTCAAAAAATTGTAAGGTACAGCACAACATGCACACACTTCCTTTTCTTATATTCCGTTTCGTTCAAAGACATTAGAAAATGTTCAGGAGACACCATGTCCTCCTTCAAATACTTTCCTGAGTTATCTGGTTAATTGAGGCTTAGCTGTATAATGAGAAGCATGTCTTCAGGAGGGCTTAAAAATATATGTTTGAGATTCTTTTTTTTGGACAGCTGGGTCATAGAGTTGTGAAATCCCAAATGATTCCTTGAGTTCTGGTGACACGTCCAGGCTGCCTAGCTTTGCCTTCATCATTTTTATTGACACAAAAAAAATGTTCCTGTAGAGGAAAAAAGTGCAGCTTTTATGCAGTGATGTCCAAGTGTATGTTATTCATTCCTTTTACAGAACTCAATGTATATTTTACCCTAAGGGTATATATTTCTCCATGAGACTAATTGCTCTAATAGAAATAATGATGTCTCCTATGTGCCTAATACCTTTATCCCCCAAAACCCTCATGTGCCTTAGCAGTTCCATGATGAAACACACAGATCATGTGCATGTTGTGGCCAGAAGCCATGGCTCAACTTACACACAACTCTACCAGGTTAACCCTCTGTTTTCTGCATATATATATGTGTGTGAGAGAGTGTGTGTGTGTGTGTGTGTGTGTATCCCCTCTGATGTAAGAGAAACAGAAAGTCAAATAATTTTGTTTCACAGCTAAAATATTATAGATAAGTCTGTTTCTAAAAGAAAACTCATACTTTTAGCTACTTTAAAATTGAAATAAGAGGTAGGGGAGATGTTTTCTGGAAGTTATAATCCATAAATGAGCTATGTCTGAATTTTCAAAACAGAATTTAAATAACACATCTTTCTACTGACTGTATTTTTTCCTCTTGGGAAAACTGGATGGACGTTTAATTCTAAAATAAAAATTAGGGAAGTGTTGAAGAAAATATACCTATTTGCATCAATTACCATTGAAGAACTTCATTTTCTGTCAGAGTTGGAGAAATGTGTAGCACTGTTCCAGAATGATACAGCTGGATTTAGAGAGTTTTAAGTACCTGGAAAATCTTCGAGGTATGTAAAACATTTGCAGAATGTCTGTTTCTTGTTTTGAATTGCTTTTGGTTACCTATAAGTTAATTTGCTTTATTTAAGTTTTAAATCCATTTGCCAATGCATGCGGTATAGTACTTTAGCAAGAAAGTGCTGAAATCTACTGGCATGAAACATTCAAACTGCAAATGGAAAATCTGCCCAGTCAAGTGGTGCTCCAGTGTTTCCCCTTTAAACACAGCAGCAGCAGTGCCTGGTTGCTGGAATGGCCTTGCTGGGGAGGCTTGTAAATGTACCATGCATTATATAGCCCAGGAAGCAGGGTGATTTGAACAGACTAAAAGAATTTTGACTTTTCTATTTTCTGACTTTCAGGGATTTCATTTTTAGCCTTAAGCTGGCATTATGAAGGTTTTTTACATGGAGTAATGGGATCATTATTTCTTTCCCTAGTGAAAGGCGTGTCTCCAAGAATGGAACCATGTGGTGGGGCAGAACTCAATCCCAAAGGAATTGAATATGAATCACCCAGGCAATAAAAACTGCTGAGGGAATCTGTGTTGTCAGCTCACCAGAACATCAGATTCACACCTCTGGTCCTGCAGGAAGGTGTTATGGGGTTTTTTAAAGGTCCCCTGTGGCCATGACCTTGGCTTTCTATCCTTCTAAGAAGTGGCTCACCGGTCAGCCAATGTATTGGGCTGGCATTTTGATCCTGCAGGAAATAGAACTAGCCTTCTTCTGCAGTCCTCTATATCCACCCTAGAAGTCTGACAAGAATGGTAGCCTCAGTGGTATGGCTGCATCATGCATAGGACGCTGGTCCAGCATTTCTGATGCTAATCTCTGGTTTTCGCAATCCTTCCTCTCACCCTGCAGCCATTAAATTTACAGTCTGAATATCGCATAGAAACAGAACCCAAACTGTAGCACTTTAATGCATAAGAACTACAGTAAACAGAACTGTAGGAATTGAAATAAAACATGAAGGATTAGTATTGTCTAAACACTCTTCTTTATTTTTCTAAATTTTCTACTTAAGAGATTTCTTTGTCCTTTGTGTCTACTATGCCCTTCCTTGCAAAGTAGTCTGATTTTTATTAAATGTCCTGCCAAGAATATGATTTTTAATAAACATACTACCAAAATGGATTATGTGATGACATTATGAACTTAAACATCTTTAAGATTTAAAAATGTGTAGGTAGCTTCACTGCATAAACAACATTTTACAAATTATTTCTTACCTCTGTGCAAAAGACAATGCATCTATTGAATAAAATCAGCAACACTTGCTTGATTCCCCCCACCCCACTAAAAAAAATTGGGCTAATTCATATTACTTTTAAAACATTTTATTGATGAAAAATATGAATCATATGCAAGCAGCATTTTTCCCCCTCTCTCGTTAGAAAAAAACACAACAGTTTGTACCTGCTGGCAAAATTGGTTTACTCTGCAAGGATGGTACTGTGTTTTACCCCTCTTGGCTTATTAAAGAGTTAAACACTTTTGCAATTATATTTATTTCATTTTTACATTTCTCTCCCTTAGCCTCTGTGTGTCCATTGAAAACATTTTTGGGTCCTTTCACAATTTTCCCAGAACTGCCTTCCAATCGTGCCCATGGAGAGGTGGTTATACTCTGTTCTCCCACTGGCTCAGACACGCAGCTTGTCTAGAAAGCCACAGCCGCTGTGGAGGAGGTGCGAGGTCAGCTCTTTTGTTGGTCCTGGTGAGGGCAGAATTTTTACTTAGGCAGGAGGTGCACTGACTGGCAAAGGGAAGAGGAAAGGGTTCGCCCTGGACCCCGCAAATCCGCCTCTTGGAGCGAACAGCCGGCAGGTAGAGGGGCCTATTAGAGACTGCCCAAATCCCGGGAAGGCCAACCCCAGCCAGGAAGAAGACCTGAGGCGTAGGACCCCTGCGCAGGAGGTTGCAGGAATGCCCCGCCCTAGCCCCAAAGTTCCTCCTGGCCCGTAGAGCTTTCATGATCTCCGCCAAAATGCGAACGGTGAGGTCCTGGTATGGATCCAGTTTTTTGTCCGAAACCTGAAAACACTAGCTTGAGATTTCGCAGTTCTGGCCCTCGGGCTCGACTCGGAGGCGCATCCCCAATCCCCACGGAACGAATTCCGCATAGGCCGCAGCTGAAATGCATTTTCCCAAGGCAGTAAAAGTGACCCCTGCCCCTAACAACCTTCCGGGCTTTCTCTTCTGGCTACCACCTCTCCCAGGGTGCGCTGAAATCTCTTTATCATGATCGTTTTTTATAAATGAAATGATTTATTTTTTCGCTCTTTGCAGGGAATGAAAGGAGTTGATCCTGACTCCAAGATGCATTCCAAAGAAAGAAAACGCAACTGTAGCCCGGACTCCGCGGAGGAAGGCCAACTGACTCCACCACGTGCACTTCCGAGCCACTTGGGCCCAGCTCGCTGTGTTAATTATTGGTTCTAATTTTATTGCAACTCGGCACCTCCTGGTTTGTTCCCACTATAGTGGTCTTAAAAAGAAACACACACAGGCATACCCCAGAAAGAATCCCCGAGAAGGCAAAGGTGGATTTTTTCGGTGCTTGAGTTGATGCTCTGAGTGCGCACTGAGAGTTACGGGCATGTCCTGGCCCTCGGGAAACAAATTACAGTCAAGAGCAGGGTATTTCCCGGTACTCTCCATGCACCTCTGTGCGCCGCTCCGCCACGGGGCTCCTGGAACATGTTGTGCACCGCCCCAGTGGCTGCGGACCTCACCTTGACGCCCTGGATGGCCGGGGCCAGGAGGAGACGTGCAGGCAGTCTCCCGCCCTCACCCAGTCATCTGCGACCTCCTCGGCGTGGATTCTTGGCCCGTAGTGAGGAGGACAAGGTTGCAGATCCTCTTTGCTACAGGTTCTGGGTCCGGCCTTGGGCGGCATTCTGTCTTCTAAAGTGTGGAGGTGGGTAGAAGAGTGTCCACTTTCAATGTAGACACCTGCGGTATGGGGGCTTCTTTGGGGGCTCCAGCGTGAGATGCTCCTGCAGATTAGGGGAATGGAGAGAACAACAATGGGGACATGGTGGAATTCAGATTTCCCCCTGTTAATTAACAATATGATTTCGTTTAATCCAAGTGTCTTGTGTGCTCTTATTTAATGTCTTATAAAACGGGAACTAGAATAATACCTCCTTGGTACGGTTGTTGTGTTAGACGTGAGCCCTCAGCAAATTGTAGGATGAACTGGAGAAGAATGGGTCCATCACTCCCCACACCTTTCCCTGCAGAGTTTCTTTGCTGCCCCCAGCTTTCCCGCCCTGGCGCAAGGACAGCTCACTACCAGTGTCCTTGAGTAGCCCCTGGGGGCCGCAAGAGAATCCAGCCCGGTAGGGCATGGAAGGTGGGTTTTCGGTGAATCGTGAAAAGACATGATCGGGTTTCCCTTGGAGCATGGTGGAGAATGGTGGGGAGCTTTGGAGTCAATGGAGAGTTGAGGGTGCAGAGGGATCTGAAAGGGGGTACCAAAAATGTCGGGCTTTGAAGTTCTGTGGATTTCCAAAGGCGGTTCCCAACCTTGTCAAAAACTGCAGTGGGAGCGCGATCTAATCTGGTTCCTATAGGTGGCGCTGTGACAAGATGCGGTGGCCGGGAGAGGCGGCTGGGGTACTAGAAGACTGCGGGAAATTTTCTGTGACTCCGACGCTAACCCTCTGCTCCCAGCCTCCGCTTCCTGTTTTCGAGGGATTAGCTAGGACTATGCAACACCAGTCTCCGCTTTCGGAGTCGGCACGGGGCTGGTGGGTGGCGGGGTGAACTCGGGGAAGGCGACAGGCTGGAAACACAGCGCCTAGACTTTGCAGCGCACCAACCCCCTATCGCCCGGTACGCTGCTCAGGTGCGAAGACTCGCCAGACTGCACAGGACTGGGGGCGACTCGCAAGGGCGTCATGCCACTTAGAGGAAACGCGCAGTGAGTGAGCCCTGGGTCACTGAAAATGGGAGAACTCTCGTGTCCGTCAAGATGACTCCGGCCTGAGGGTTGATTCAGACTCCTCGGAAGCCAGAAGTTAGAGTGGGTTGGTCCCTCCATCAGCAGTTCGGGCCCAGCCGAAGCTTGGGGCCTAGAGGGCAGAGGCCCGGCTCTGATCAGAGAACAGCGGGCTGGGCCTCACAGCCTGCAGGCAACCTGGACCTTGCAATAAAGCTGCATTCAACATAACTCAGACCACAGTGGGAGCCCCTGAAGGGTTTCATGTGAGTCCTGAAACCAGGGTTTAGAGGCTTGGCCTGGTTCTCGTTTATCTTTTCCAGACAGCATTTAGGCCAATAGGGTCTTTGGAAGGAGGCAGCCCCAAAGCCCTCACGCCTGAGGGCAGGGTCTCAAACCAGCAATCTTGCTTTTCCCACACGCAGCTGCACCTCTCCTGAGCGCTGCAGCTCACGGCTGTATAGTGACCATGTACTGCGTCCTCCTCACCAAGCTGCGCAACTTCTGCTAATGCTGCCACCCTGGCAAGACGAAATCCCCCTCCCTCTGGCTAGATCAGCTCAGCCTCCCCTCAGGGACCCTCCCTGCCCCTAGGCCGCTCCCCCCTTCCTCTGTTGGGATCCGATCCTTGTTCGCTCTTGCAATCCCGCAGCCCAGAGTTTTGCCCCCTGCATAAAAATATGTTCTCTTTCATTTGCGGATTTAATAAACAAACGTAATCATATCACATGGAGCTCCACACTGTCCTTCTGAAAGCAATTCCACTGTTGAAAACTGAAAAATGGGTGTAATTTGCGTTCAGAAAGTAATGTTAGGGTCACGGCAATTTCCCGGGCCGTTATTTATTTTTACTTTAAAGTCTTTAGGAAAGATTTGCTTATATGCTCGGAAAACTTCCAAATGCGAGAATACCAGCAATCCCGCTCGCCTTCAACGCGTGGGGTAAGGGGGGTGGGGAACAATTACTGAGTGACGCTAATATGGGGAAACTGAAAAGAAATGTCGATTGTTTTTATTGTAATAGAAGGAGTGAGCAAACAGAAAAACCAACCCCGGGTGATCGGAAACAGGCAGGCGGAGAATTAAAAGCGGATTTCAGACAGCAACAGGCCCCTCCCCTGCCCTCGCAAGGAGAAAGCGGGCGACGAGCTCTCTCAGCCGGTGGGGGCCGATCCCACCGCCCGCAGGGCTCAGGTCCCGTAGCTGTCGGACCCTCAGAACGCCGGGACGCATTTCCGAGCTCGGGCCCGACCCAACCCGCTGCTATTCTAGCTACCTCGTGGAGTCACGGAGAGACTCTTGAACCGTAAGGCTCCTTGATGAGACGGTGGAGAGACCGCGGGGCTATTCTCCAAGCATCTTCCGGTCGCGCTCTGCTCCTCTCGGTGCGCTTGCGGCTTCTCCTTGGGCTGGCGCGTCCACAGTCCCTCCAAGTCCAGGCCGCAGGTCAGTGTGTGGGCGCCTCCTGTCCTCCTCTCCCACTCCGGATCTGCCTGGGGCAGAGGACCCCTGAAGGCTGTCTCCCTCCCCAATCCCCGAGACTGCTCCTTTTAGCGGCCGCCCCCTCCCGCAGCGAAGATCCTGCAGGGCCAGCGGTCCTGGGAGGACCCTCCCTCTCCCCGGGCGCGGGGCGAGCTTCTGGCTGTCACTTGCCGCTGCAGTTTCTGGGAAACTCAGTTGGCCCCTTACCCTGCAAGACGGGGACATAGCAGCGGGCCAGAGTTCTGGAGAAGCTGGGCCTGTTTTTCTCTCTGCACCGCGCGCAATACCCCAAATCATCCTGAAAGGTCTTGCCTTTACTGCGTTTTCTCCCAGACGGCTAGAAGTCAATGCACTGTGAAAATCCCAGTCCCGGACCTCGGACTCTGTCTTGCAATCCCTGAAACTCCTCCGAGTGGACAAGAGGAGGGCACCATCGCCTGGACCTCCCTTGGGGGATCGTGTCCCCAGCAGGGGGCAAGTTGCAGGAATCAGCTCCTTAATATTTTCTGCTAGCTCTGCCTGTCATAACTGCAACTCGGAATAGAACAACCTCTCTCCCGCGCATACGCACCCCCTACTCTCGCCCTGTCCTCCCATCCGCAGTCATCACTGACCTGTAGACCCGCAGGAGCAGGCTTCCTGGAGTCGGTCCAGGTTGGGGATACAGGGAGGAGTCCCCGCGTTCCGCACAACCTGCAGTGCTTGGGTCTGGGTACAGTCTGCCCGGCTAGATTCCTGTTGCTTCTCCGCGTCTCTCTGCCGGCCGCTCTAGTGCCGGGAAGGGGGCGCCGCAGGTGACTGCCCGCGGCACTGGGACGGCTGACAGATTTATGGAGACTTCACAGCATCTGACTGGGGTCCGCGAGGGCAGGGCGGAGTCCGGTCGATCCGGTGGTGCTGGGGTCTAAAGCTTCCCCAGCCACACGCCTGGGCCAAGCTGCACCCAGAGTCCCCGGCCCATGCTCCCCTCGGGCGGGTGTACACTAGGATCCGGCCAGCGCCGAGTGTACTGGTTCCTCCCACCCGGTGCAGCCCCCCTTCTTCACACTCTCGGGCCCGGCTGGCTTCCAGTCTCCCACTGAATAAATATTTACCCAGAGAGCGGGTCGCCCCTCGGAGGAGGCCTCGACGCGACTAGGAAAAGGCTTTTTGGCTTCTCCGCGGCCTGAGCCAGCTGCAGGCCTTACTGGTTGTGTTTTGGTTTTGGTCTTAAATTTCTCCTTTTAGTCGAAATTTTTCCCATCTCTTTGTGATCTTCTGGGTCCAGAGTGAGCAGTAACCAAGGGGCACTGACTCCAGCTGACCCTTGTTCTTTCTCTAAGTCCTGCATCCTTACGTTCATCGGGACTGACCAGACCTTAGAGTTCTCTCTCTTCCTTCTCCCATCCCTCTTTCTCTCCCTCAGATCCGTCGTCTCTGGGTCGGTCTCAGCGGGTCGCTGACTACCTCGCCCCAGCACTCGGCCCGCGCCCCGGGAAGGCTTCAGCCTCACCCTCTTCTGCTGGGATCCCGCTGACACTGTCTGCAGCTTCGGCTTCTTTTGGTCCCAGATAGGGGGCTTCGGCTTGCCGCGGATACTTAGTGGCCCAAAGCACCTAAAATTGACTCTTCCTGCGCTCTTGAGAATGCCAAGACCACCCAGTACCTGCAACCGCCGGCATGAGTGGGGCCTTAGGGGAGCCGCCGGCGCCACGGACAGGCCCTCTGCCCAGTGAGTTGCTACCCCTGGCGCGCCCAGAGGATCCGCAGCAGCTAAGGCCACATGGTCACAGCCAAGTCCAGCAGGTGGAAAGGGAGAGATGGCATTGAACCTCTGTGAGAACTGGGGAGATGTGTGACAGCTGAAGGAGTTGGTAGGAACAAGAGGGAGCTGTATGTTACCTCCATATAACCAGAGCTCTAAACCATGTCAGTTTCTGAACCAGTCTAGGCTGGTGCTGTAGAACTGCTAAAGCTCTCGCAAAGTCTCCAGAACCCCGCGGGACATCAGGTCTTGCCTGTTGGCATGCGAACATCCTTGTACCAGCCTAGCAGCCCTGCAGACTGCAAATTCTCCCTGGGTGCACGGAAGTAGAGCAGATTCCGCGCAGAGGTCGAAACTCACTGCGTGTCTGAGGTGGGAGGAGGATTCCCGCTTGATCAAGTTGCCGGGCAAGTTCAGTCCCTCCCGCAAGCCTAAGGCAAAGTCGTAAGCTCCCCTCCGATGCGGCAAAGTCTCAACTAATTTATCTACCAGCCTTAAGAAGGAGCTGCTGCTTCTAAAATCTTTAGATTTCCGAAGGCTTTCCTTGTGTAAAAATGCCAGGCGGTGCCACATGGTGTCATCCAACAGGTATTGGGGGTCAGACCAGGGTGAAATTGCTATCAAGTCAAACTTCAAGATTTTAAACATTTGAAACCAACCAACAAAAAGGGACAAGTTCAACTATGTCTAGTTGTGGGATTTTTCCCAAGATTCCGATTCTAACGAATGGTGTTTTAGTTCATCTTTATCTTTCACATCCTCCGTTCTGTTAGGTAACTTTGAATTTACAGTGCATCCTAACCATAGAAGTGAGAATCTGGAGATCTGTTCCTTTGCAGAAGCATAGCTGATCATAGTTTTTTCCCGGGTTCTTGTAACTTACTGGCCTGAGATCTGGGACCAGTCAGCTTCCCTGGGTGTAGACCGGAGCCACACACATCCCTAGGGACTGCTGGGGAAGCAGCCTGAATCCTGTGTGCACAAGGAGCCTTCTGGATTGTCAAGTAGCAGTAGCAGAGTTCACGACCCCAAGAAGTACAAACTTCCAAATTCAGGAAAATATTTCTCTTCTTGTTTATTATTTTGATTCACATTCTCCACAACCCTAAATGCAAATATTAATAACTTTGGCTGCAAAAAGGCATACGGTACACTTTAGGTTAGACTTAGAGTGAACAAAAGTGAAAATTCAGAAGTAGGCAGAACTGCAGGGCCTCTGGGAGCTTGACGGAAGACGAGGGAATTACATCCATGTGCAGCGTCGGTGTCCACTGTCTTGGGACTAAGTCTCTTTTACATTTAAACAAAACTCTTTAGAGGGGGCTCACTGGTTTGGAGAACCCACGCAAACGCTGGCACCGAGAGCCAGGGGCCCAGGACAGTGGCTGAATGTGGAGGAGCCTTGGGCTCCATAGTGAGTGCCCCACGCACTGGCAATCGGTCGACTTGGGGCGGTGCGTTCGCGTTAGCCGCCTGTGGTTCAGTTCCCTGCACACGGCGTGGCCCCTGCCTCGAGCCTGTGTGGCTAGTGGTTAGCCGGTCCACCTGTACTGGGGGGCCACCGCAGGAAGTTGGCGGTAGGAGGAACCTCCCTGACCTTAACAGTGGCCCCCACCTGTTGCTTGGGCTCCCCGCAACGTCCTGGTTTCTCTGGCCGGCCTACCTTCTCACACCTGCACTCTCGCCACCTGGCATGGACTGAAGTGAGGTAGAATCGGCAGGTGACACAGATCATCTCCTGACAGTCCCCAGAGGCCCGCATGACAGATTTTGCTAAGACAACTCCCTCACCCCTGTGCACGGTGGCGCCGCCTCCCACCTATAGTCTTAACTTCAATTCTGAGACGTCCATCGTTCCCTAGAGGAGGTCTCCTAGGGCCCCTTCTCCCTTCGAGTCATTCATATTCAGAACAAACGCTTTCATTTGTTTATTCAGCATTTTACCAGCCTGATTTTGCTGTCTTTTTGTGCCTCTTCTGGGAAGATGTCAAACACCCATTTTCATTGTATTTAGTCACCCAGGTGGGGAGCCAGCCTGAAAGAGACAGCGGAAGGAGTTTCCTGGACTGCGCTGTAGCTCACCGACCCGCACCAATCACCACGCAGCTTGCCTTCGGACCCGCCCCTTTTAGGGCGTGTCCCCAGTGAGTGATAGACTGAGCCGCCCGGCCCCGCTCAGCCCAGCCCACGTTGCTGCTTAGATTGAAATGCAGAACTCAAGTCTCTTTCATCGGGGCACAGACTTCCTTTTACTTCTTCCTTTTGCACTCTCGCCTCCTCCTCCTGGGAAGAATCGGAGGCGCCGGCGGTCCGCCCGGGTAGCAACAGGCCGGGCCACTGAGGCGGTGCGGAAAGTTTCTGTCTGGGAGTGCGGAACTGGGGCCGGGTTGGTGTACTGCTCGGAGCAATGGGTGAGTGGCGGCGGGGGACTCTGTCAGAGCCGGGAAGGGAGGGAGGGAGCGAGCGGGCGAGGGAGGGAGGGAGGGAGGGAGTGCGAGGGCGCGCGCCACTAGGCGCTCACATTCTCTATTGACTTTGCTCGTGTTCCTACAAGTTGTAGGAACACGCTAAGGGTCAGCGGCGCACAGCAGTTCAACGTGAACGCTGGCTACTGGGTGGCTGTTGATGCCATTTTCTGATTTTAAGAGAAGGGAGCTGTGGCATCAGCGCCCCGCAGCCCCAGTAGCAAACCAAGTTTTGTTTCACACGCGCGCACACACGCAAACAAAACAGGAAAACAAAACAAAACAAAACAAACAACAACAACAACACACCCTCTAGCTTCCCCTAGACTTTGTTTAACTGCCCGGGTCTCCAGAAGGAAAGCTGGGGATGGGATGGGTGGAGAGAGGGAGCGGCTCAAGGACTTTAGTAAGGAGCAGGCGAGAAGGAGCGCGTTCAGGCGTCAAGACCGATTTCCCCTCCTGCTTCGGGAGACTTTGAACGCTCGGAGAGGCCCTGCGTCTCACCACTTTACTTGATTGTAGGGGCCTCCGGCACGGCAGGAATGAGAGAGGGGGTCCGATTGGACCGTGACCTTTTCGGGCCGTTCGGCTATGTTCCGGGACCGTATGATTTGGGGACAGTCCCAGTCGTTAGTACGGGACGGGCGCGTTCGCCCAGTCCCCGGACGCGCAGGGAGGCCCAGTGGCAGGCGGCTGTCCCAAGCAGCGGGTGCGCGCCCCTGCGCGCTGTGTGTTCGTTTTGCAGAGCCAGCCTTCGGGGAGGTGAACCAGCTGGGAGGAGTGTTCGTGAACGGGAGGCCGCTGCCCAACGCCATCCGGCTTCGCATCGTGGAACTGGCCCAACTGGGCATCCGACCGTGTGACATCAGCCGGCAGCTACGGGTCTCGCACGGCTGTGTCAGCAAGATCCTGGCGCGATACAACGAGACGGGCTCGATCTTGCCTGGAGCCATCGGGGGCAGCAAGCCCCGGGTCACTACCCCCACCGTGGTGAAACACATCCGGACCTACAAGCAGAGGGACCCCGGCATCTTCGCCTGGGAGATCCGGGACCGCCTGCTGGCGGACGGCGTGTGCGACAAGTACAACGTGCCCTCCGTGAGCTCCATCAGCCGTATTCTGCGCAACAAGATCGGCAACTTGGCCCAGCAGGGTCATTACGACTCATACAAGCAGCACCAGCCGACGCCGCAGCCAGCGCTGCCCTACAACCACATCTACTCGTACCCCAGCCCTATCACGGCGGCGGCCGCCAAGGTGCCCACGCCACCCGGGGTGCCTGCCATCCCCGGTTCGGTGGCCATGCCGCGCACCTGGCCCTCCTCGCACTCCGTCACAGACATCCTGGGCATCCGCTCCATCACCGACCAAGGTAGGGGCTCAGAGGCTGGTCATGTGAATGTGCAGCGTCTGCTTCCGCACTCCAGCGGAGGTACCAGTTTCTGCGGCCTCCGGGACCCTGTCTTTCCCACCACCTAAAGCTTTTTCCTTTGGAAAAGTAAGGAGTCTTCCTAGGGGGTGTCCTGATCTCATTAACTTGAAACTCATGCCCCTGGTTTCCTTGCCACACACAGTCTCCTGCCTCAACTCAAACTATCAGACCCATAACATCCCCCCATCCCCAACACATGGTTCGCATTTTCCACCCTCCCCCGCCTCTCGCGCCGAGGCAGCCTCAGCCCGGCTTGCTCACTTGGAGAGCACGGCTGGGGCTGGACTTGGGGCGCAGCCCGGGAGGCCCGAGCCTGCTTGGGGCTGCCGGCTGCAGACGCCGCTGCGGGCAGAGCAGCTTGCTTGGGGATCACTACGGCCGGGAGCAGTCCAGCACGCGGTGGAAATTGAAGTATTCTTCTCCGATTCTGGATTGTGGTAATCAGGCCAAATTTGCTCAGGCAGGAAGTTCAAATGTCACCTAATTGGTTTCGTTCTTATGCTTCACTTCATTTTCCTCGGAAATAGAGGTCCCGAAGTTACTACTAGTAACTTGCATGTAACTCATTCCCAGATGAAGTCATATTCACATTCTCTCTCTCTCTCTCTCTCTCTCTCTCTCTCTCTCTCTCTCTCTCATATCATTCACTTTCTAACTTAACAGACTTCACTGTATATATCTTAGGAAGGGAAGTGGCCTCAGCAACTGCAGTGATGGAGATAAAATGCAGGCAATTCCATGCTGTCCTTTTACGGTTCTTTTCAGTTTTCCCTGAGCCTGCCACTTTCCTTTGGGGTCCCCGGGTCCCCGAGAATGCAAGTGGATATCTATCTAGTTCCTGCATGCTTTCAGCAGTGCCACCCCACTGTTCCTTTCCTTTCTCACCCCTGACCTTGCCTAGTCCTAAGCGTCCTTTCTGCGTTGTCAGAAGGATTCCCCGAGCCCTCCTGCCCAGTCCGGCTTCCGCAGGAGACCTGAGTTTGTTTTCTTTTACTGAGTTTTTTTTTTTTTTTTTTTTAAGGCGTTAACTTTTTTCTTGGTAGGGAGAAAAGAAAGTCTAAATGACCTAGATGCAGAATTTAAATAATGCGTAGATAGTCCACTTTCTTAATTTCTCAGCCTGAAGTTTTAAAAGTGTGGAGGAAAAATTAAATAGGAAAGGGGGAAATAGTTTCTTTAATTACTTCCTGCCTTTCTTGGTTGCCACCACATTGGCACAATTATCTTTTTAAGTAACTAAAGCAGGGCTCTGATTTCTCATCTTCTTGTTTTCTGACTGCAAGTTTACAAGACCCCAGTTTTGTCTTATTTGGAGCTACTTGGAGCCGTAGTTGGAGAGAGTTTGCCCTTGATTTATAGGATAAACTGACCTCACTGACATTTAAAGGAAGCCCCTGTTCATGGGAAAGTGTGAGATCAGCAGAAATGGGGGCTCACAGGGGGATCTCAATTTCTTAAGATAACTTCAGGCTTGTGCCCACCGACTGCCTTTTGTCTGTGAAGGCAAAGACAGACAGGCAGTTCTGGACCAAAACACAGTTTCCTGGTGCAAATGGGACTCAATCTAATTCTTGGGGGTGGTAGAGGAGGAAACATAGTGGAAAAAAAAAAAAAGACTGACAGAGTTGAAAATAAAACTTTTCTTGCCTAGGGATATTACCATCAGAGCAAACGTCAGTTGGGAAAGCATTGGACAATGGAAAGGAGCAACTTTTCCTTTTAGATATTGTTGTGATTTTGGATGCCAGCTTTAAACAACCCAGCTTGTGACAAATTTGTGATTATAAAAATGATCATTTCTGCAAAAATGATCACTCTCTTAAGCACTGTGTTAGATGGACGTGTTTAAAATCAAGTTACAATGGCTTTGCCAAACTTTGCTCCTCCATCCATAGGACCCAAAGACAAACATACATTGTTTGTAGCCTTCACATATCTCTTTGAAACTACACCTGGACACCGAAAAATGCCAATAATTCAATATGCACAACCCTAGGTATTATAGTAATTACTTTACACCATACAATTTTCTTTGCATCTCCACCAAGAACAGAAAGAATAACAGAAAGAAAAAAATAACTTAATTTTACTTTCATTTTCTTAACCTATTTCATTTTCTCTTTCTTGTATATACATATTTGAAACTTTTTTCAGGAAAACCCTGCCACTAACACCCATGGCATGTATAGTGGCAATTGCAAGATTTATTTTTTAAGTCATATGCACATATCACATGTGTAATGTGTAGAGGTAGAGTATCAAGGGGAGCCCTATGCACGCACAAAGCAGAAATCTGTGCACGTATATTTTGCACCGTATCGTGGGAATAATTTAGTTATTTGTTTGCAAAGGACTTTGCAGGTCTTTTTGTTCTCTATTGACATAAGTACCAGATCCCCACAGCGCAGTGAGCACCAGTGCAGGCACCCTTAGGTCAGACGCCCCTCTCTTTCTTTTCAGCCAGCCCCACTCCCAAATCGTTGTCAACCCCCAGTCGGCCTTGGGTTAAGAATGAGGAGGTGGAAAACGGCGCGTGCAGCCTTAAGGGTTCCTTCCCCTATTTAGATTTCTTCCACTCCTTTGCCCTGGGAGAGCGGAGGGGCGGAGGGAAATAAAATACTGGTTGAAAAAGAAAAAAATATTTTCCCTCAGGCGTGGGTCAGATAATTTGGAAAGGCCTACTCTCAGGCAAGTAAAACTTCACCAGGCCTGGGTTGGAAGCACAGGAGGTCGCGGCTGGGCCTAGCGCCCTCGGGAGGCCAAGGGCAGGGGGCCGACCCAAGGTCTTAGCCCTCCAGCTCTCCGTCGCGGGTTTGGGTCCCATCTCAAGAGTGGGGCGCGCGGGCTGGGCCTCCGGCCTGAGCCTCCGGCCTGACACCTTCTCTCCTCTTCAGCAGTGAGCGACAGCTCCCCCTACCACAGCCCCAAGGTGGAGGAGTGGAGCAGCCTGGGCCGCAACAACTTCCCCGCCACCGCCCCGCACGCGGTGAACGGGTTGGAAAAGGGAGTCCTGGAGCAGGAAGCCAAGTACGGTCAGGTGAGGAGGCGAGGGTCAGGTCAGGTGGGTCGCTTGGCGGCAGGGATTTAGGCGATGGAGACTCGGGTTCCTTTCTGAGCTTCCCGCGAGAGAAGCCCAGGCTGGCGCCCCTTTGCTGCTACCAGCCAGATCCTTCGTGGACTGGGTCTAAGCAGAGGCCCGAGCCTTGGAAGGCGGAGCTGGGGCCTCGACCCCTGCCAGGGGTCGGGAGAGCTCGCCAGGGCGCGGGGGGTCTGGGGCGGTGGCTCCCCGGGGCGCGGCTCTGGGAAGCGCCTCCAGGCCTCTCGGCCTCTGGGGGCTTGGAGAGGCGGCTCCCGAAGCCCTTTCAGCGGCTCTCATTGAGGGTAGAGTTAACCAAAGAAGGCGCTTCCGAAGGGCCAGGCGGAGCAGCCCTGGGGCCTCAGACCCGCACCTTCACGCCCGCGAAACGCGCGCACCGGGTCTCGGCCTCGCGGTGCAGCAGCGGCTGCGGGGTCCTCAGGCTGGGACTTTCCCTCCCGTGGCTCTCGGACAAATCCGCTTGGCCAGTCCTGTGAAGAGGGGCACTCAGATAAACGTAACAGAGCTACCATTTTCTCGACTAAAGGTCACATTGTAATCTCCCAAGGAAGTTAGTGAGAAAACCTCAAATTATACGGACTGGCTGCGGACCGTTTAATTTTTCTTTCCCTCTGTCCCTCCCTCATGTCTCCAAAGGAAAATTTAAAACACTCGTGTTTTTTCCCCCCGAGAAAAGCTAAGCAACCACCACAACAAAAGCCCCAGATTTAAGTCTAAATTCATCACCGTCCTGGAGTCAAGAGTTCAAAACTCTCAAAAACCGAACCTTAAGGCAATGTAAGGTTTCCCCAGCAGACCTCAGTAGGTTTGCAAATTTCTTAATCCCAAACTCAATTCCAAAGCCTCAAGCTATTCAGTTTTCGTTTTATTATTTTGAAGACTTAAAATTTTTAATGTTTTCTTATCTGTCAAAATCAGCTTTTAACATTAAGTGGAACTTGTTCCTCTCATTCACTTGGAAAAAAATCCTGGTCATTATTTTCTGTAACAAATCCCATTTCCACTTCCTCTTTCCTCTCTTATTTTGTTGAAATAGAATCAGAATACACATTGGTGGCTCTCCAATAACAAATAACACAGAAAATAGCAGCAAGGAAAGAGAGCCCTTTTCCTTAGTCTGTTTCTACTGTAAAGAATGTCAATGAGAAATGATAAGGAAGTTTGTCATTTTCTTTTGCTAAAGCACCCACCCTTAATTCGTAATTTGCAAAGAAAAGGCAGAATAGTACAATGGTTAGGAGCTCCAATCTCTGGCTGTACGACTCCTTCGGAAAATATTTAATTTTTTAGAGTCTCTATTTCTTCATCTTTAAAACAGGGAAATCATACTCCCAACCCAGAGGTGTTATGAGTATTCAATGAGATAATGCAACCATATGGCACATAGTAAGCATTTATTAAGTATTACCTGTGGTTCTAAGTGGCAGTTAAAGAGAGACGTGTAAAAGCAAGTAATATTTATCAGAGTATACTTTGTTCTGAGAGACCATAGTCAAAACTTCAAGGGATTTTGTTACAAACATAGAAAGAGTGTATACAAGGCACCTACCAGAGAAGCAAGCATTTAATAGGCGCTTAGTGCTTTTTATTAGGTCATCATTTATTGGACTAACGTTGTGAAGTATAGAGTTGAAAAAGTTTCTAATTCCCACATGTCATTGATGAACCCAGTTTATATATCAAGCAGTCATAATCCAAAAAACCTTTATAGTTATTATTTATTTATTTATTTTGAGACGGAGTCTAGCTCTGTCCCCAGGCTGGAGTGCAGTGGCACGATCTCAGTTCACTGCAACCTCTGCCTCCCGGGTTCAAGCGATTCTCCTGCCTCAGCCTCCGGAGTAGGTGGGATTACAGACACGCGCTGCCACACCCACCTAATTTTTGTATTTTTAGTAGAGATGGGGTTTCACCATGTTGGCCTGGCTGGTCTTGATCTCCTGACCTTGTGATCCACCCACTTCGGCCTCCCAAAGTGCTGGGATTATAGGCCTGAGCCACTGCACCGGCCAGTTATTTTTATTTTCACTTCCTTGAATTATAGATCTAGCATTGAAAGTTGTTTAGAAATGCTTAATTTATAATACACTTCAAAACTAAACTGACAAATTATTTAAAATAAAAAATTTGAAGTTTCAAGTAATTGATATTCTGATTAGTAAAAATAGATTATCTTTTATATACTAAATTTTAAACCACTAAATTATCACATTTATAAAATAATATAATTTAAAGAAATAAGTAGCCAAATAAATATTGCTCTAAATACTTAATAAACTATTTTTTCCGGAATAAAAAATATCAAACTTACTTTTGCAAAGTTCTCAATTGCAATATGCTAATCTTCTGCATTGCAATGTATTTAATAGTTAGATAATTCAAATGATGTAAAATTTCAAAACCTGAAAAGTTTTTAAGAATAATATAAATCAGTGGCTACTCTATGATAATTATCAAAATAGTGCTTAATGCTGAAGATGTGCTAAGTAGGCACATAAACTTCAGCCGTCATTTTTTTGAGCAGTTTTGAACTTTAGACATTGATTTCGTGTAAAGTTAAATTACACAGTAATACTTGTTTATAAACATACAAAGGTAAAGTGTTGCCCATATATGTGCATTTCTCTTACCAATGTTCGAAGGGCAGATTTATTTTTAAAAGTTATTTTTCAAAATGGAATCAGCATATTTCAACCAAAATGTAAACTCAGGTAACACATATTTTTCCCTCTGTTTATATTATGGACAAAAACTTGAATGTCTTTGGCCAAAAAAAAATCTTTAAAAATTTTCCAACTTTCAGAGCATTTGTGATTGTTATTAAATAGCGCAATATTATGTGATACTAGTTTAATTTTATTATATAAAGAAGGAAATTGAGAATTCAGAATCATAGTGCTTAAAGCATATTTTTCCTGAGGACACCTGTAGAATTACCAAGGGGCTAAACTACACAACTGAGTATAGATACTATTGATTACCATAACCTAGAGTTTCTATTTTCAGCTTAAACTGTAGAGACAGATGCCCTGATTCCTACTAATTAAAACTGTATGCACACTTCAGCTATGCATATAGATATCTTTTGTCTTTGAAAATTCAGTTTAGAATATTCCAACTGGTCTTACATATTAATATTACATTGTAATTAATATTTTGCAGTGTCATTCAGAAGTCCTTATTGTCTCTGAGGATAGAATATTTATTTTGGCTTTTTTAAACCCACAGTTAGTATGGGGGCTAGAAGTACTTAATCCCATTTGCTTCTGAATGGCAACAATGTTCTCTGGTTCCTTATGGCTGGTTCTTTTCTGTTGAAAGCATAAAACTCCAATAGAATACAATTGGAATGGTCAAAAAACCTCATATAGAGAATCACAGGGGCTGGAATACATTTGTCCTTTTAGGAAGTCTTTAGTGAATTAATGCTTCAATTTTATTCAAGCTATATATAAATAATTGTATAGTTCTTGAAAATTTTTCTACAAATGGGCATACTTGCTCAGGAAAAATACATTGAATATCTGATACTCTTAAGTAATTGGAGACACAGATTTATAAGCTTTGGGTATCTTCATTTTGGGGTTGCAGATGTTAACTTGGTAAGTTTAATATAACACTAGCTACAAACTGGGATGTCAGAAATAGAGAATAGTCTATAAATAATTGAACTTTTTAAAAGTTCAGAATTAAGTTGTGAAAATAGTTGAATTTACAGATATAATCTGAAATTCTTACGAAGCATTTACTTGTACATGCATCTGAAATGAAGATAGTCTTCTAGAATCCTAAATGTGATTTTCTAGTGTATTATTTTAAAAACTGGCTGTTCTAGCGGATGTACTGTTCTCAGAAAGATATAAATGATATTGCACTAAATTTTTCTTCATATTAAAGTTAATTTTTATAAACAATTTATAATTTATAAACAATGAAATCTTAGGCAAATGCCAGCAGAATGTCTTTGAAATTCATAATGTTATCTGTTATGAAAAACATTATTTGACCTGGTTATATTTTAACCAGTAGTATTTCAAAATAAAATTAATGATTATATATCAGTAAAATGTGTTGTATAAAATAGCAGGGAAAGGTAACTGAAAATTGTTCAAGGCTATGTCAATTTTAATAATATTTTGGAAAATTATAAAATTTAGAAAAGCTTTTAAATAGCAGCTTTCCATTTCTTAAAAACATTTAGATCTACAATATGATAAGTAAGCGTAATTAAGATCTTGTTGGATGAATGTTGAAACCATATTTATAACCATCATTTCATTTTGTCAGGTATGTTTTACTAGGTCATTGCATAATGAATTAAAAAGGGAATAATGACAGTCAGAAAAATGAGTTCACCAAAAAAGAGAAAATCTTGTTTATTTTCAGATCCAAAACTTTTTCTTGCTTATGATATTGAGGTTGAAATTCTAGGTGAAGCATATCTCTATTTGTGGCTAACTCTACTTTATTATAAAGCCAAGGTAAATTCATTTTATCATAAGAGGAGGACCGGGTTGAACTGATAAGTGAAAGCAGATTATGGGTAGAGGACCTGGCACTGTTATTTGCATTTATCTTCACGATAAAAAATGTTGAATAGACAATTCCCAGAATTTGAATAATGGTCTATAACCTCTAATTGCCAGACATTTGCCATAGCAGTTTTATGGTGGTCACAAGTGTTTTGATACTAATGTATTTTCATTTTCTTGGAGGAGGGAGGGTAAATGGAATAACCATAAATCAAATAATAATGGCTAGGTTAGAACTTCTGTTTACTTTTTTAAACAGCTTCATTCATTTTGCTTGCTTAAAGTGTAATGCTTGTCCTGTGATAAACGGTGCCTACCTTTTTGCTTTGTTTTTTAAGCAAGACTGTCACATCTTTTGCTTTCCACAAACCTATACTAACTTAAGTGTACATATGGTTGTGGAATGCTTATGATGTATACTACTTTGTGGGGATACAAGATGATTAAGGCAAGTCCCTGTCCTCAAACAGTTTACAATCTAGCCCTCTGTCAATACAGTTCTTCGACATATTCACTAAAGTTTCTTTTAAAAAACTGGTAAATCTGTATTTTGAACATTCAGAACAAATGAAATTAAAACATGTACTTTCATTCTTCTTGTAATAACCTTAACTAGAACTACATTGCATCTTATATATTTTTTTCTAGACTCTTTCCTTTAATGTCAGTGTGATGAAGGTCTTTTCCTAAAAGTATTAAAACAAAGCAAGTAACTTACTTTTTCTAGGGTATGCAATTTAGTCTATTTTGCTTTGTATTAGTAAATCTCCTTCTCAAATTTAGGTAGAAGATAGTTTGCTATAGAGAGCACCCTTGCACAGTTCTTTCAGGGGAAAGAATTCTCATGCCTTTCATGGAAGATCCACATGAGAAAGGAGTTGATGGATTGAAGTCTTATTTATGGAATCTTTAGGTAAAGTCATTTTCAAAAATGAGATTTCCATTACATGCCCATTGCTGGGGTTTCATTTGGAAAATTTGTTTACTCTTCCCTGGGGATTCCATATGTTGGTTGATTTATAAATCATATTTACAATCCAATTAAATAGAGTAATTTAGCATGTTTGCTCCCACTATATTTATAGTGTACATTTGGTAGTCTCTACTCGGCCTAACTAGCTTTTCAGATTAATTACATGCCCTTCACTGAAAACATTAAACAGATTTGGGACGTTTAAGTCATGTACTCTTTTACTGGAAAGAATAAACAAACATCAATGCTACCTGTAGTTGTTTTCCTTTGTGGTGGAAAATTTTACTCTTTCAGTGATTGCTTCATAAATAACAATTACTTGACCCAGTAGAGATTTATATCTTTTACTAATTTTATGTGTCAAAATTAATAGTGAGAAAATTGATGTGTTTATTGAGTCACTAAAATGAATAAATAATGAAGGTGGCAGGAGGCAGATAAAATTTAAAGCACATTTACTTGCTCTTTTTTTTTTTTCTAAATTTACAAATCTGAACTTCGAAAGTAAAAAGTAAAATTAAGACAAAAGTCTCCAGACCCCCAAGCTAGGTCATAATTTAACCTGAGGGAAAACTAAGGGCTATTTTTATACTGTTTAAGTTTAAAGATTTCTATTTTTTTTTAAAGCAAACACTTTAGCCTCTCCTTGCCTTTTTTTTTTTAATTTTTTATTTATTTTTATTCTTTTGGAGATGAAGTCTTGCTCTTTTTGCCCAGGCTGGAGTGCAATGACGCGATCTCGTCTCACTGCAACTTCCGACTCCCAGGTTCAAGCGATTCTCCTGCCTCAGATTCCCAAGTTGCTGGGATTACAGGCACCTGCCACCATGCCCGGCTAATTTTTGTGTTTTTAGTAAAGACGGGGTTTCACTATGTTGGCCAGGCTGGTCTTGAACTCCTGACCTCAGGCAATCCACCCGCCTCAGCCTCCAAAAGTGCTGGGATTACAGGCGTGAGCCACCGTACTGGGCCACCTTTTCCTATGAGATGAAATCAACCCTCTCCGAGCTTCTCTTCCTACCTTGTCTTTCTGCAGTACAAAGGGGATTGCATTACTAAAATGATACTAAATAAATATTGTGGATTTAAGAGAACTTTGAAATATTTAATAATAAGAATAATGACATAAAGCAAGTTTGTGAATTAAGTATGAGAAATTGGACAAATATGGAAAAATTTGCTCATTTTTTAACACTTGATAAATGAATGTAATCATGGAATAAATAAGGCACTAAAAGGTAACACAGGCCTAAATCCAATGTCCTGCCTCCCCCTAAATTCCAGGAGCATTATCTAAGATAAAAGTTCAATGCAGCATGTCTCTGAGGGCCACCTTTCAGGGGGAACATCTCTGGGCAAAAAGAAGTGGGTCCATGTAAGGGAACCACAGACATTGCAACAAAACAACTCAAGAGTCCAAGTAAATGGGGCACGTCAATGAGCAATAATTCCAAGAACAAAGGTGTAAGAAAATGGAAGATGACTAAGCAAGGATCTCAGAGAGAACTGTAATTTTGAATGACAGATAAAATACAAAGAAAAAAGAATAGGTAGGAAAAATTTAGCTGTGATGAAAAATAGAACTCACCAACAGTTATGTTCTGCTAACTAGAGCATTGTTTCTGTCATGTATAATATTAAATTGTTTAACCTTATGTCCCTGTATGATGTTGGCCAAAGATTTTTATTATTTTAGAATTAATTTTTAATGTTAGCATTCTTTTTTCATTATTCTTAGTTCACACTGGCATCAGTAGTATAAAATATTAGTTAATGCTGGAAATGAAAATATTAGTTAACACCACATACAGATGTGAACACCTTTCCATAACTGAATTGGATTTATTTCTTTCCAAACTCATTTATCATAGATTATTGGGACAATTCTAAATAAAAATGATAAAAACTATAATCTCTATGCAAAACTAAATTTTTTTCCCCTGTAATTTGATAGTTCTCTATCTTGATACCCATCTCACAAGAGCCTTAAAGTGTGTCTCCTTTGAGATATAATCAGCAATTCTCAAAAAGTGGAAGAAACTATTTTTTTTTTTTTAGAAGCTAAGAAAGAGGTGAGGAGCTAACAATGAGAATCATGTTCTAGGAGAGAAAAGAATTTGTTACCAGATGTTATCTCAAAAGATGCTCTAGTTTTAAATTAAAGTGCATCTATCTTTTAAGTGTCCAGGAAAAACAGTATGATATGCTACAGAAGACCCTGCATTGGACAGGGGTGATAAATTCTTTTAACACATGGTCACTGACTTGCCAATTGGTTGAGGGTACATGGCTAAACCTCTTAATCTATATCCTTGTATAAAAAGAGGATGATTTCATTTGTATTCAACAGTTATGTGCAGTAGTTTCTTGATTTAAAAAATGCAGCATCATCATTCTCTGGGACGCTTCAAATACACTTTAATTTCAGTTGAACATTGTCTTGTGTTTGTGACATGCTATCTTGTAATTATGATAAACTCAATCATTTGTAATGAACTATATAATTCATTAATCCTCATTATTCAGTAAAATATGTTGGATATTTCTTGGTGCCTGCGACATAGGACAAACTTAAGAAACTTTAGCTTCCTTTCTCATTCCCTATTTTCAAAGAACCAACATCGAAAAACACAACCTGAGGTGTTTGTTCTTACAGAACATAGACACAAGGCTAACCCCTCTAATATTTTTCTTATTTTGTCAGAAATGCATGAGTAATGTTAAGTCATACCCATGTATATATTCTATTCCATGTACATATTCATCTACTCTGCACTGAGAAAACAGTTTCTGAGACCCCACCACTGCATTCTCATAGATGTAGAAGTGAAAACAATAGCCCAAATAAATTAAATTAGAAAGTAATTCATATGTTGCAATTGAACGAGAAGACGTATTTAGCTAACATACACCTGATTAATTTAATTTAAAGGATTAAATCAATTTTCCTAATAAAATTATAGTATTTACATTATATTTTCACTAGGAAATATGTTGAAATGGTAATTCATTCATGTCACTATCAGAACACAGGATCTACTCTTTATTTCTAAATAGTATAAAAATTGAGGGGAAAAAATTAGACTACTTGAAGAAGGATGCCCAGTGTTCATGCCAGAATCAGGATTAAAAATCAGGGTGTTTTTAGTGTTGTTAATAGTAACGATACCAACAATAATTCATTGGCTGCCAAGAGAGCACTGGTTTCCAGGCAGGCTCGCCTGCCAGGAGTGCTGCATTGTGTTTGCAAACAAAGATTTTAACTTCTAAATTCACTTCAAGAGATTTATCCACGCGGCTTTTAAAAACTCACATCACAGGGCCCAAAAACTTTGCAAGCAAAATTTCCAATTTCAAAACCAGGTATATGCAGTTCTTTTATATGAGGAAAGACAGTTTCCTTTCTGATAAAACAGTCCTGGAAAAGGTACCTGCAATATTCATTTAAAATCCTTACAAGACAAAGTGCCTGATTTTTGTATGTCCTTTGTCCAACGGGAATTTTCAATATGATCTCTTAAAATATGGTATATATTTTCTTTAACGAAGGTCGTGTTTGTTGTGAGTTTCTAACATGACGGCCTGCAGTCTGTGCCCTTCTTTACTGAAAATAAAAGCTATACCAACCAGGCCTGTCACAAGTGCCTCAACAAAAGAGCCAAACAAAACCCAAGTCCCAGGAAGGTTGACAAAGGCAATGAGGACAGCCGAACAGATTCTAAGAGTATTTAATCGCCATTGATTCTTTCTTCACCCTGCACCTCCTTCCTCTACTTCCAAATAGCACAAGCAAATACTATGAATTTTCTGGTTGCAGCTTTCTCTAAATGTTTGTGGAAAGAATAATATCTTGCCATTATGTTTGTTTAAGTGGCAAGACTGTGAATGTCTTTAGAATATAATAAAGCTCAATTTTTTTTTTAAACAGTCGGAGAGTGGAGTTAGAGCATTGTTGGCTTACTCAGACTTAAATTCTGCTTCTAAGAACCTGTGAAACGTTCACTCCTATAATGTGATTATTTTTCACTTCTTTTCTACTCTTCTCAGGCACCAAATGGTCTCCCAGCTGTGGGCAGTTTTGTGTCAGCATCCAGCATGGCTCCTTACCCTACCCCGGCCCAAGTGTCGCCTTACATGACCTACAGCGCTGCTCCTTCTGGTTATGTTGCTGGACATGGGTGGCAACATGCTGGCAGCACCCCATTGTCACCCCACAACTGTGACATTCCCGCATCGCTGGCGTTCAAGGGAATGCAGGCAGCCAGAGAAGGTAGTCATTCTGTCACGGCTTCCGCACTCTGATGGGAAATTCCGTCTCCAGCAGCTTCACCCGGGTCTCCCCGTATCAGCACCTCCTCCCCCAATTCGCAGGTCTCACATTCCACCCCTCCTGCCCTCCAACTCTCCTGCCTTGAAAGCTGGCTGTACGGACTCACATCCTTTGTGCTGATGATACTTACATATTTCTTGCCATAACTTTTCTCTTGCAGAAAAACTGACATGACTTTAGGATTTAAAAACAAGAGCAACAATAAGCATTGAATGAGACATTGTGTTGCCCACATACTGTCTTAATATAGCAAAGAAACCTACACCCCTCAAAGGGTTTAAGGAACTTTACAAACTAGTCTTTGGTAAAACCACGTGTGTATATTTATTCTAAATCAACCTAAACTTTTGAAATGTGCAATTGTTGAGATTTTGCAAAATCAATAAAGGAAAGTACTTATAGAAAAAAAATTATGCTACACCCTCTAATCAAATATGGTAACCAAGTAAGCTTTAATTCATCATTAGGAAACAAATCAATAATTGACTTGAGTGATCCTTTGTTTATCTTTAAGACATGACCTATTTTGTTGAAAAATATATGTAGAACCCAAGCAATATCTGAATCTAGCTCTCCCTGGTGTTTTGACTTGGTTCCAAATACAATAATGTTTATATTTTCTATTAGTTTGTAAATATGGACTCTGGATGGTGCATTTGTGTCTTCATTCCATAAGATATTCCCCTCCCCCCAGCCCCACCCCCTTCTCTATTTTTTTCTTTCTTTTTTGCAAAGGTGACTTTCTGGCAACGTCTTTGTCTCTGTTTGGTGGTGGGCTGCTCGGGCTCCTGGACCTGGACTTGCCCCCAGATTTTGTGTATGCAGTGAAGGCTTCAACATCTCATGAAGGACACTTTCTTTCTACAGCAGAGGACACGAAAAACAAATAAACAAGCCAGTCTCTCATTTTGTACCTAATCAAACAACACACACACCAAGCATATAAAGACAAGAGGGTGGAAGATATCTGAACAAGAAGGCTCTAAAGGAAGTCACTTAGAAACTTAAGTTTAATGTGAAATGTTTTGCAAAGATGCTTAAAATGAACTTTGTGTTAAGAAAACCACTGTGAAACTAAATTGTACTGTTATTGTTGGCTTACCTGTGTGTTCAGCAATCTCAGCCCAAAATTATGTTGTAATTTAAAGAAAATGGAAAATTCTGCTCTAATGAATGTAACAATGGCTTGCTGTGAAGTTTACATTGTTGTACAGAAGCATGTATCACATGTAGGTAAACTGGTGGTGGTACTAGAAATACAATGTTATTTAATTTTAACAAATTCCCTTTATTCATTTCTGAAATTACAGAACACAGTTTAACTCATAAACCTTTCTAGACCAATTTATTTTTCACTTTAATGTTAATAACAGCTGTGGAGTATATGTGTGTGTGAGCATGTGAGTAGTATGTGTTGTATTTTAAAACGATTGATTTTCTGGGGCAAAATTCTACAGTTTGTAATCCCTTCTGTTTAGGAAGTTCTTCCTGGTTGGCAAAATAGGCTTAAAAATATGTTTTTAGGACATTGGTACAATTCAACTGTTGGAAAATTAATATATTGAGGGTTTTTTGGTACTAATTCTGTGCAATAACTAAAAGAGCACCTCACTGGATATGGATGTTGAAGATGGATTCCCTAGGTGATTTTAGTTTCTTCCCATCTGTGCTGTGCAGTCTACATGGCAATGCAGTTCCACCACATCAGTTTCATGGCTTCATTTAAAACTCAGATGGCTAGATTAGTTAGGTTTTCAAATCACTAGGATGTAAACAGTAAGCAGATTAACATAACAAGTTATGTTAGAGTGACTGCTTTTTTCAAACAGCAGATATCTTATAGAGAGCTTTGAACTGCATTTATTTCTAAAGCAACCGAAATTCAGTGCTACAAATAGAGGATTATAACTTCAGGAGAAGAAAAAGCAGGAGCAGATGAACTCTCAGGGCCATAGTCTTCCTTTGATCTTGTAAAACTCCCATTGACATCTGGAGTTCCCAGTCTGGTGAGAAAATAGACTATAAACTGAATGGAACAAAGATCCAATCCAATAATTTGGTGGAGACTTTAAAACCATACCATGCAGGGACTTTCCTGTCATCTGAAAAACTGATGTAAGGTACAGAGCTATTCTTTATCAAACGTTTTTAGGTGGCTGTTAGGGGGCTTTAAAAATTATTAATTGCTTGTGTGGAAATGCAAATAATGTTATTTTCTTTATCTAAATTAAGAAATATCTTGTTATTGTGCTATTTATAATTTTTTTCTTGTTCTTGTATTTTAAAAAATCTAATATTAATGGTATCGAAGTTTCCTTTTCTCCCTCTAGGTCTTAACAGTGAATTCACATGGAGTAATTTTTAAAAGACAACAGATACAATTTGCTATTCAAAGAAAATTATGATTTAAAGCCACTTTTTAAAATACAAGAAGAAAAATAGAATGGATTAAAGGGTTAACTTTTAAAGATTATTATTATTGGTTAATGTTGACATATTTCCTCTATCTCATAGATGATAAAAGTGTTGCTTTTAAACTGGCAAATGCACTCTTCAGAAATCCTTTTCTATCTCATCCACATGGAGAGGTTAAAGGTTCAATTTCATGGCCTCTATGCAGGCAGTGCTCTCATAGAATGCAAGAATATTACCTGCAAGGATAGAATGCAGTTGTGCAACAGAGACACACTCTTATTTCTCTTTAACAATTTTGTTTTGTTTTTAATGACCCTTTTATTGACTATTGGACTGAAATATAAATTTTAAAAAACACGTTGGAAAGGATGTACAACAGAAGGCTATGTATGTATATACAGTATGTCAAAAGCCTTTTATTTTTATACTTCAAATGCTCTAAATTAATAAAAAGTAATAATTACCATGTTATCTTTTACTTTTTATTTTCAAAATGCTTTAGTAGTAGAAATAGCCCACGGTAGTAACTTAAGACAGGTGTCATGTGGACTTTCAGGTATTCTTGTTGACTTTACTGAATCAGCATCATTTCTGGATGCAGATATAAAATCAAGTTTGGTTACATCAAGACCAAGAAGATATTTTTGGTGGTACACATTAGTATAGTAATCCTTAGAAATGCTAAGTGTATTTCTCTTCTGGAACATTTCTCCTTCATCATACATATTTTAATACTGCAGACAGCCGACTTCCCATCTGAAGTTGTCGTTTAAAACTAATAACCTGAAAATGCAGTTCTGTTCTATACATTCTTCCTAAAAATGGCGCAGGTAGGCATGTTGAACAAAGGTATTTGGATGTAAATACTGATGGCTGACAAATGGGTCCAAAGGTGCTTCCAATTTGTGATTTAACGTGAAAATATCTCATCAACAAAACTTGTCTTCAAAGAGAACTATGAGAAGCAAAGTAAATTTTATTGCATGTTTCCTACTTGTTAGAAGAGATTTGGGATATCATGATTTAAAAATACATGCTTAAACAACAGTGTTTTAACATTCTGTTCTAAACAATGTTTTAAAATACCTGTTTATTATCTTACAGCAATGTGAGATATAAAGTAGATGTAGGAAAATAGAGCTGATATGTGCATAGATACTACAGAAAACCAACAGATTTACATTTTAACATAGTATTCATAAAATTAAACATTCTAAAAAGGTCATTTTAGTGCACTTTAAAGCATTTTTCTTGTGCTCTTTAAATATTATTTATGGAATAATTTAATTCATTATAAAAACTGTTTAAATTTTGGCTTAACTTTTTTTAACCCAGTCTTTGAATGATTTGAGTTATTTTCAATAGTTTAAGCATTTCTAGACCTCTTAGAAAAAAATACTGATCAATACAATGAATTTTCATTGTGAAGCAGTGAAGAGGAACGTAGGAGACAAAGTTTATATTTCCTTTACAAAATATATGATTTCTATGCTATTTTCCTATATTCACTTTAAATACCTCATTGTTCCATATTATTTTTTCTTCTCACAGTTTTATTTATACAGCCAAAGTATCATCTCAAGTTGTCTATAGATATTTTTAAAGTATTAAAATAGATTTTGTTCTTGAACAGTTTTCTCTTTCATAATTATACACCTGGCTGGTCGATAGTCTCTCTTCTTCATGGTGCTGCATAGCAAATATCCATTATCTCAAGGGGGAAAAACACTTCCTAGGCAATCACCAGTTCTCCTGAAGCCATGAATAGGTGTATTCATAAACCAGCAGCATCACTGCACCACCTAGAAAAGAAAAGAGCTGTTTTTTATTGCAAATCCTCTGGAATAGCACTGGCTTTCCCACTGGGTTTCTGAATCCATGATGTCTCACACAGCCTGTCGGGCAGAGGCTGTTCAGAATCAGCAGTTCTGGAGCTTCAATACAAAGATACAAACTACTGTGGAAAATTCTCAGGATAAAATCAATACCATCTTGAGTCTCCAAATACATTTTTCCCCCATGAGTTTTTGCAACTTTCATCATTTCTCATCAGATTCTTTTTCAGGCACTTTTAATTTTTAAAAGTAAATAAATATAGACATATTTAGTCATGTAAGGGCATGTGGCTTTCCTGCAAACAGAAACCTTCAGATTCTTCATGTGTAGGCTAAGGATTTATCTTTTCCAGTCCATAATTAGCAGTCTTAATTGCATTCAAGAAGGAAATCTCTAAGATGGTGCTTGATGGATGAGTCTAGTTTTCTGTCATAGCTTTCAAACTGCATTGCAATGTGGAAATTAGATTCTGAATATTTAAAAAATCTGTATTGCAAAACCTAACAAAAGCAGGTTGAAAGCTAACCTTCATTCCTTTTATCTGCTTCGGGTGTATATGGATTTGAACTTGAAAATTTGGTAGTAGGGGTTGGATGGCATGAGACCACCATTTGTCTTGGAAGAAAACAGCTACATAACTAGTTGTGAAGAGACATGCTCTGTAGTATGTCAACAGGAATATGATACAGAAAAGCAGTCACTAAGGCTGCTGGATACCTAGCCACTGGGAGAAGAATTCGTACGTGGATCATTTTATGTTCTATTTGATGCAGTAAATAGCATGTGTCCTGTGCCCTTCAGGATAATCTCTTCTTATCCTTTTATGTCTAACTGTGTGAAAAACATTACAAAATCAAAATTTGGACAAATATCATGAACACAACTTACAGAAGACTTGGCTGCATGAATAGAAGATTGACTTCTGATGGAAAGAAATAGAACTTGATTTGGGTCTTAGTTATTTTGAACATACTGCCATACATTTTTTTTTGTTTTTTTAAATCTACAGGCTGCACATGTTTGTGTAACTATATACCAAAGATAATTATCTGCCTGTAATTTTCATTTTTAACCCATGAAGATACTCTATTAGTCCTCTCTCAGCTGCTCTAGACCTCTTGGAACTCTGACAAACAAAAAGAGCTGCGCTACAGAGGGTTATTAATATGTAAGTAATTGCTGCATTTATTCTTATTAACCATTAAGACAAGAATATGCAGAGTTGGGTTAGTTTTTGGCCTAGTAATAGCTGAAGTTTAAATCACAGACTTCAAGATTCTTTCATGGAAGGTATCTGATTGTTAGCCACGCTGAGCTGCTAAGGCTATTAGAAAAATGCTGGATGTTTCTCCAGAACAAACAACAAAAATTCCAGGCTCACATTTCTTTTTCTTTTTTGTTTTCTTTTATTTTTATTATTATTTTTTTATGTCTCTCTCTCATTCTTTAAGAAAAAATTCACCCTTCATTCAAAAGTCTTAATCTTAACTCAGTGGTACCTTTCTTTCTAGGTTTCTTTGGTTTGAAGTCGCTGTGATGCACACATTTGGAATGAAGTGGAGGGCAGGTCTGTGAGTGGTTTCCAGATATTCACAGTTTGGCTTAGCCTGGACAGTCAGTTCAAGAACGCTTTTCTTTGGGTATAACACCACAGCAACTCAGGACCCCTCATGTGAAACATTTAAAAAGCCAACCAAACATTTGCAATCCTGTAACAAAACTTGGGGTCAGATTATTTAAGAGTTTTGGATGAAGGTTCCAGTCAATTACAATTTTAGCTAACCTCTCCCTTGTCACCACCCTTTTTAGGCCCATTCCTTTCTGAGAAAGTTGGTTTAGGGCTGGTGCTGTGATTTCCTCTCATATTAGGTCTACCAGCAGGTTTTTACTCTGTGGTGAAGGAAAAACACCACATACTGGCAGAGATGCACAAAATTCCCCACATTCTATTACTGGGTTAGCTTTTACACACGGGCCAATGACTAACGGAAGGTAGATCTGAATCCCAAATATGAAGCAAAATCCATGTGTAAAGGCCTATAAAGATTGGGATAGATGGGTTGGGAATTGTGGAAGTGTTTCCTAAATATATGAAAGTGTGAGCTGTTCACCGTCTTCAATTTACAGACTGTTGTTCTCTATCTTAGATTAATAGAAATGTTGGTTCATTGGGCTGAGATCTAAAGGTGAATGTGGATGTGTGTTTGTGTAGTAGGGTAGGAGGACAGTAGTATTAAAAGGGAGGAACTGCAAAGGGGAGAGCGGAGGAGTAGGAGAAGGTTCTAGGAAATATTACCAGTATGTATAAATAGGTGAGTATAACCTGATAAAAAAATATGTGTGGTCTAGAGTATACTTTTGTACTTATTCGCAAGGTTGCTTATAATCCAATACTATCTGCCCTGGCAGTTGAGTCTGCAGCAGTTATTTTCTTATCTATGTGCACAGAGGCAGCCGATTCTCCCTGTGGGAATGGCAGCCGGTTTTTTTGTGGGTTGGCGTTCTGAAGTGAGGCCCTGAGCCAGAAGCCTCCAGCGTCATGCTGACAAAGGCCAGCAGAGGTAAGCGGCTAGTTACGGTGTCACCACTCCCCAGAGGTGACTGTGAAGATGAGTGGCTTTTGCTGTTCATGGAGGCAAGCTGTCCTCCTTTTCTCTTTTTGAAATGAAGTTGAGGCAGGAGCAAGAATGAATTAGGAGCACGAGGAAACGTTTAATTGGGCTGGTCCCTCACTCAGTGAAAAGCCTCCCCTTTAGCCAGAAGCCACTGCATACACCTCGGCTCTTACTCAAACTCCTACTGCCTGTGGCTTCTTCCTATTGACTTAAGCTGGGTTTTGGCTTCTGTCAGCCTCCAGCAAGGTCATAAATAGTACTTAATAAACAAAGGTAGAACATTTCTAATGGATGTCTTCGGTATCTCAAACACTCATAGACAACTTTATATTCCAAGGTTTTTGTCTTTTACAAAGTGGTAAACCTTTATTTTGTTGCTGATGGACACAAATAACAAAAAAGGAGACAACAGAACAAGAAAGAAGGAAGGATTAAATAATCAAAATATCATTACCTGGTCCAAGTCTCATAATCTTGGGAAGCAGGCCTTTGTACAAAGCTAAAATCCTGTAATAGGAAGGGAAAGAGAAACATTCTTATTCTGAAAATAAATGGAGTTGTACCTTAGCTTTATTGAGATGGGGGCCCAGCATTTAAAAAAATAAATTATTTGGAATTATATACATCTCAAAGCAGACAGCATCTTAGTATTCTCTGCAGCAAACTGGATGTGGGGAAAGAGTTAATCAATTCTTTATTACCCAACTCTGCTGGTCCTGCCCAATCAGAAACATGACTTTCATCAGCGAGATGCTTTTGCTTTCAAGACAGGTCTTACTTTCAAGACAGCTGTGTATATGGACAGAATGACTTTTGTAATTGAATTTAAAAGACCACAAACTCAGTCTTTACATTAGGAAATATGATGCAGTTTATATCAAAATAATAAAATATTACTTGTTTACTTGAGGAAAAGAGCGGCGACGAAACAGAAAGTAAGATTTTAAAAAATCAGAAAAATGCACATACTTTAAATTTTTAAAATTATCTTGACAGAACTCTATAATTCTCCCAGGAGAATATAATTAGGTGGCATTTTGATGGGATTTAGAGTCAGAAGACAATTATTCTCCTGCGTTTATATTAATAGGACATATAACATACAATACTATATTATGCAAACTGTCAAGTAAAAAGTTCATCTTGGCATTCTATGGCAAACACGCAGCATATTGTCACTTGATGGTGTAAGCACATGTTTACAACATCTTATTATTTTATTGTCTTGGAAAGCTTGTCATACATATTTGCAGAGTTTCTTAGACACAAGCTCCACTTAGGAGGGCTTACTGGTTCTCATCTAAATGGAAGGACAATTCAGTTTTAACAATACGTGAGCCTTATACATTTATTAAAATAAGAATGTGTTATGTTACCCTTCTTCCTGATAGACTGTTGCCATTGTTTTAAAACAGGTTCTGTACTTGATCTCTCCAGGAACTGGTTGAGGCCCTTGAATCCTACTTTTGGCAACATCAAAAGGGATGTTAATGACTGAGGCTATTGTCCCCGAGAGAAGACCAATCCCAAATTTTCTCAAAAACTCCAAGGTTGGATCCTAAAAGAAAAGAAGAATAATATAACAGAAAGGGGAGCGGAAGCCCCTAAGTCGGTTAAACACTATAAAGCAATATGTATTTAAGCAGAGCATTGCACTCCCGGCACCCTCCTGTTATTCCAGCGGAACACATTAGGATTTCCTAGGCTGGAACTTGTTTTCTTGACAATCCCATTGGCTATGTTTTTACACATGGTCTAAATTGCTGAAGTACACATTTCCTCACACAGGATTTATAAACACAGTTCATAAAGAAAGACTGGTATGGCATATGGGGATGATTTGTATAATTGGGCTTCACAATGTACTTAGTATTACTGTATCAAAACAGGAGAAATCCAAGCACACTATTAGCTAATTGGCCAGAATATTTTACAAATGACAGCAACTTCCACCATGAAGCCTACTAAAATGCTCATTTGTGTGTGGACCCCCAAATGTTAAATTAAATCAAGGCTACTCTCGGTCTGCTGCTATTCCCTGCCAGGTTTTTTGCATTTATTTTCACGTGTGGCTGATCCACTGTACTGAGAAGTGCTAGCTTCCTGTTATTAACAAACCAACTTGGGGCAGCTGCAAAACAGCCTGTGATATTCTGTGCATTATAAACAGTAGTAAGTCACTGGACTAATTGACTGAAGAATTTACAATCCATTGTTTCGGAATCTTGTTCTTCCTCACGGCAAAGGAAGAAACTGAGAAAGAGAGAGCAAGAGTGAGTAAAAGAGAAATATTTCTTCTTTCTGTTAGAATTTAGGCCCTTCACGTCAGTCTGATTTGATTTTCCACCCCCGCCCCCCGCACTGCTTTCTGACATCAAAGTACTTAATTAGGTCTTATGTGGGAGTCACTTTCCTTTGGCCTATTTTTGTGCCCTCTGAGCTCACATTATGATTTGCTATAATGAATTTGCTGGGAAGTTCTCATTATGTTGCCAACCTCAGTTCTATGTTTTCAGTCCTCTGTTCTCTGAAGAGAGGTCATATCACATACTATAAGCTGCTGACTCTGACCCCCCACCCTATCTTTTCCCTGCCCTCTTTTTTTGATTGATATTTTAGAGGGATCATCACAGAGGAATAATATAGTGCTGTGCCACAACACTATTTTATCCAGAGGGGAAGCATACCATGCTTAAGTTAAACAAGAAAATTCAGGTCTGAGCATTACATGCTTCCAGCCTCTATGAAAGAAGAAAACTTCTGAGGGCTCTGAAATTTTCAGCTGAACCAAGAGCCAGTTACCATCACAGAAACTCCTATGTGGCTAAATATAAAAAGCAAGGGTTTGGTAATAATTCCTGGATCTGGGCCATACAGGTGCCGGGGAGGTTTAAAGGGATTTGAAAACCAACAGGGTGTTTCAACAGGAAAAACAATGCAGTGATTGCAGTATGAGTGAGGTGTGTTTAAATAATTCCCTCTCCCCCCATTTTTTCTCTTTTACAAGGAGAGAAAAATGCCTTTATGTTACTCCTCTCCATTATGGCACAGAAGCAGAACTGGAGCTCAGGAGGACAGTGAATTCTAGACCAGCTCTGGTTGTCTGACCTCGGATGAGTCACTGAATCACCTAGAGCCCAGTGTATACAAGGGAAGTTTTTAACCCCTACCTTACCTCTAAATTGTATCATTTTTCTGATAAATAAAAACAATAATATAAGTAAAAATGTTATAAGTGTTGCACAAACCTGGCAGAAAATGAATAGTATTTTTATGTAGCCTGTTTTCTAAAGATGCAAAACATTCTGTGAAAAGATGCTTTCTTGAAATCCCCGTGACATTGCAAAGCTCTCTTTCTTTTTCAATTAAGGACAAGAATGGAAACGATGATTTGTATACACATTGTCCTTCTGGGAAGTTTGGGAGACTGGCTGATGTGTTTGCTGAGGACCAAAGTTGGGGATGGAAGGTGAACAGAGAGACTCAGTGATGGTCATTGTGCTTGAGAGATGGCATTGGAAACCAAAAGCTTAGGTCTCCAGGTCATCATATCATAGTGTTCACTAGCAGGAGTAAGTGTCCACCTTTGTATTTATTTATTTATTTAAGATGGAGTCTCACTCTGTTGCCCAGACTGGAGTGCAGTGGCAGGATCTTGGCTCACAGCAACCTCCACCTCCTGGGTTCAGGTGATTTTCCTGCCTCAGCCTCCTGAGTAGCTGGGATTCCAGGTAGGTGCCATCATGCCCAACTAATTTTTTGTATTTTCAGTAGAGATGGGGTTTCACCATGTTGGCCAGGCTGGTCTCGAACTCCTGACCTCAGGTGATCTGCCTGCCTTGGCCTCCCAAAGTGTTGGGATTACAGGTGTGAGCCACCATGTCCGGCCCACCTTTGTTTTTTATACATTTCCCAGTACAACAGTAAGATCCCACAGTGGTTCCCCAATCCAGCTGTGCTTCAGAATCATCTGGCAATTTTACAAAATACAGATGCCTGGGTCCCGCTGCAGACCCATCTCGGGGGTCCCAGATCAGAACCTCATAGGAAGGTGCCTACAAATTGTTTAAAAAGCTCTCCAGGGCTCCTAAGGCTGCCAGATAAGGACCTGAGTCTAAGAATCAGTGATTTTGATGTTCCACACTGGCAAAGCAGATGGTCAGTTGCTACCCCTGTGGGCATTCTAGGGAGGAAAAGAATTTGCTTGGGATGGCCATGAGGCTATCCCTGACCACTGGCTTCTGGGCCCGTAGTCAGTCTCTTCCTTGACCCTGCTTGAATCCAGCATCCCCAGCTGGGCCTGCGTGTGCAAGGACAACCCTCTCAGCTCACCTCTGCTTTCTTTGCCACGTACCACCAGCCATCCTCGAATGAATGCAGCATCTCAGACGCCTCTCCGGTTCATCCTCTCCTGGCCGCTGCCACCTCTCTGGCTTTAGATCAAGTTCCCATTACCTTTACCAAGTCTTGCTTCCTTCCTGCCTTCTAGGATCTATTCTTCACAGTGATATCGGGGTTCTCTTTTTAGAAAAACAGATCTGCTTCTGGTATCTTCCTACTCAAAGACCCTCAATACTTCCTGGATGCGCAGAGAATAAAGACAAACTGGCTCACTTGGCCATTGATTTCTTTCCCCTACCCTCAATATGCTTCCAACTTATGTTTCCAGCTTCCACTTCTACACCCTACCCTGAATCCATACTATGGTCACACTGGTTAATTCATAATTACTCAAACATACCAAGTACTTTCCCAACTCCACGCTTTTCTTCAAATGATTCCTGCAGCCTAGAATGTCTTTCTCCATCATATTCACCTATAGCAATCTCACTGCCCTTTAAGGTCCTGCTTAAATCCCATTCACCCAAGGAAGTTTTACAGATCCCCTGTCAAAATTGATTTATCTTCTCCCCTACTCCCAAGATACTGTCTGAACAACAGTCCTCACCTTTGCTATGGCCCACTTAGTGTTAGGTATATTTTTGCATGTATCTCTCTTCCCTGCAGGGCTGTGAATCTGCATAGCATAGGAGCATGTGTTACTCCTCTTTGTGTCATCTGTTTTGCAGAGTACACAGTAGGTACTAAATAAATGTTTGCTGACTGGTCTATCAATGTTTATACTTATTTATTTTTTGTAGAAACTATGAGAATCAGGCTTAATCCTTAATCATTTTTTTTTCTCAAGACTTAATGTCTTCCAGGCTGGAAGTGAATCCTTATGACAACATTGTATTTCTGTCTTTCTCTCAGAAGGTATTAACATGGGGGCATGACAAGGTATCGGGCATTTGGAAAGTGGAGTATTTCAGAGTGGATAAATTGAGACTTTCAGGTCACAGAGACAGAGCTAACCTGGGGTTGCCCAGTTCTATTGCTCAGCGACTCTCACAGAACAACATGATATGGCAGGCTATGGCCAGATTTTAGGAATACAAACAAACAAACAAAAGCAATTGACAATTGACATAGTACTCTCTGGGCTCTTTGGTCTTAGATTTCCTGACCTTTTCCCTAGTAGAAAGAGGCATCCACTTGCCTCAAAAAGAATGAGGATTCTTGTAGCAGGACCACAAAGAGAGAGAAAAAGGTAATGGTTTAGTGTTTTTACTTTCAAATTAGAATCTTGATCATAAAAATGGAAGCCCTGGAGAAGAGGCATAGTCTTGAAAAAGATTGGGAGCAGGGGACAAAGTATGTGGAGTCCACATGTAGAGAAGGCACCAGGATCCCTACTAGTGGCTGTGGCCAGAGAGCCATCATGCAGGAGCCATCCAACACACTGGACCCTTCCTTGGCATTCTGGTCCGGTGTGGCCAGGGAAAAGCACCTCCCTTGGAAGCTGCCCTCACGGCACCTGGAGGAGAGGGTCTTCATAGCTGCTGCCAAATCAGGTTCAGGAATAATGCAGAGCACTCCCTAGTGCTAATGCTGCTGAGCTCATCCAAACTGCTCTGGTGGACAACCTCCTTGTCAGCAACACAGGGCCCTAATAAGCCTGGGGACAGGACGACGGTGTGGAGGAGAAAGTTCCAACCCTAGTCCTTGGGTGGGGCTGGGTCATTATTTGGTACTTATTTAGAAACTTTCCTTTGAAGCTATCTAAGACATAGACATCTCTGTGAGTTGGTCAATGATTTCACTGTCATTGTGATGGTTAAAACCCCTAGGCAAATTGAATTTGCATAGCATTTTGGAGTTACCTAGCAGGCAAGTTGCGTCATCAGGGAGAAAAACCCTCAGACAATGATTCTTTACTGATTAACCATGAAATAAGGGGTCCTCAACTTGGAACCTGAGTCAGAGGAGAAAACAAGCAATACAGGAACCCATTTCATTGAACATAGTGAGCTTTTGTGGGGAGTAGTGGGATGGGGGAAGTGGAGAGGACGGGTGGCCATGCTGAAACCAAGATGCTCGGAGCTGAAGAAAGCAAGTTGAGTGTGGCTGTCGCCTCTATCCAGACCCCTGTTACCCCTGGGGATGCCTCTGCAACCCCCTGGGTGGTACCCAGGCAGCATCCAGGACAGCTGCCTGCTGCCTTCCGTCCTACCGCCCCACCTCCAGCAGCCCAGGACCCTACATTTCCAGCCTTTCTCTTGGCCTCCTCTCTTCCCACAAGCAACTCACTCCAGGTTAAAACATGTCTTCCCCAGCTCACAGAAGAGGTAACAATTTTAATAAAAATAAACATTGACTGAAGTACATATTTTGTGCCAGATACTGCTAAGTGCAAATGTCTAAGCATTACATCTGTTAATCTTCACAACCTTTGAGTTACGAACTATTATTATTATTCCTATTTTACAAATGAGTTAACTGAAAGGTTAAGTATAAGAAGGGATTTGTTACATCCAAGTGAACCCAAGACTTTGCCTCCAGGCATAGTTTTTCTTCTTATACTCTTAAGAGTTAGTGGGTGGGTTGGTGGGGGAGGAGTCTAAGAACCAAGCAATGCTTCTGTATTAGTCCGTTTTCACGCTCCTGATAAAGACATACCCCAGATTGGGCAATTTACAAAAGAAAGAGGTTTAACTGGACTTACAGTTCCACATGGCTGGGGAGGCCTCACAATCATGGTGGAAGGCAAGGAAGAGCAAGTCACATCTTACGTGGATGGCAGCAAGCAAAAAAAAGAGCTTGTGCAGGGAAACTCCTGTTTTTAAAACCATCAGCCTTCATGAAACCCATTCACTATCATGAGAACAGCATGGGAAAACCCGCCCCCATGATTCAATCATCTCCCACTAGGTCCCTCCCACAACATGTGGGAATTATGGGAACTATAAGATGAGATTTGGGTGGGGACACAAGGCCAAATCATATCAGCTTCTGTGTCTCTGTAGACGAGCTTTTCTGGGGAGTGTGTCTGTTGATTTATTAGGCTTGTAAAAGCTTGAAAACAACTTCATGAGACCATTTTCCCTACCAATATGTTTATGAAGTAAGGAAAGGGCAGTGCAGGGTTGAAAACAAAGAGGCTAAAAACAGGAAGCCCTAATTTTCACAGGGGTTCTCAGGCAATTCACCTAAATAAAATGATTTCCACACACAATCCTGCTCTGGAGTCTAGTTACTCACACCTCAACCATATCCATGAACTCTGTGATTCTCAAAGTGTGTTCCCCACACCACCACCATCAGCACCATGTGGGAACTCATTAGAAATCAAAATTGAGGTTCCACCCCAGACCAGTGAATCTGGAAATGGAACCCAGCTACAGCAATGTATTTGAACAAGTCCTCCAAGTTATTCTGATGGATGGTAAAGTCTGAAAACTTCTGCTTAATTAAGTTGATCATTCACCCTCTTTGGATCCTTGGGCTGGATAACTGATGCTCTAAGATTCATCTTAATCACTGACCCTAAGGGGCTCTGGATGTGTTGGGAAGCATTTTGAAGCTTTCCTTGGTGGAAGCAGGGGTTGTTTCTTCAAGGCTGCACAACTGAAGGCAATGATGTTAAATCTGTTCAACCTCTCCTATCCTTAGCTCAGTCCAAAGCCAGAATGGCTATCAGTGGGGTTGCCTGATCTAAGTGATACCTATCTCATAGTTTGAATGGGTCATTTTGTACTGGCTAGCAGTGAGTACAGCATTTCTTCTGATAACCATAAAAATAAATAACAAGGAAATTAATAGCAAAAGTAAATAGCAACAAAAAATGCTATACATGGTATAATATTTGTATTTTTTCATACTATTATGAGTAATAATGCTATTATTAATAATATTTATTGCCAGGCACAATGTCATATGTGAAAAAGTATATAAAAAATGTATATATGATATAACAAACCCTATGAGTTAGGCATATAACACCATTTTACAGGTAAGGACATGAGACATAAAAAGTTAAGTCAGTTGTCCAAGATCACACTGCCTGTAAAAGGTGGAGCCTGGATTTGAGCCCAGCTCCTTCCGACTCCCAAGTCTATGTTTCTTAACCATTATGTCATATTGCTTCTTGTGACTGATTCATTCATTGTGAATCCAGCCAACAAAGATTTATTGGGTGTCTGTATATGTCCAGTCTTACACTGGGTGCTAGAGTTGGGTATGAAGGTAAATGGTCCAGAGAGGGGACTGGAAGTGGGTGTCTAAGCAACTATCCCAGTTCAGTGTGATTAGTACTGAAGGGGGAATGTGAAAAAAATGGAGGGCAAACATACAGTATGGAGAGGAAATTCCTCCTGGGATTTCACTCTCTGAGTCCTGTAAGATGGTATCTAGCTTCTGCCTCTTAAAGCTTGGCCGGTTGTTGGCTGTTAAGGAAGTCAACAGAAGACATATTATTATGGTGAGTCACCATATTAGCTGTATGGCTAGCTCTCTG
The DNA here is from genome assembly GCF_043159975.1 of Macaca nemestrina. Lineage (NCBI taxonomy): Eukaryota > Metazoa > Chordata > Mammalia > Primates > Cercopithecidae > Macaca > Macaca nemestrina. The sequence goes on along the minus strand of NC_092131.1, from coordinate 71,467,518 downwards.
AATTGAGAATCACATGACCTGGAGTATCATTTTGCCTTTTTCCATTAATTTATTTTAAAAATTGGAGGAAGAAGATGAGAATAAGACACTCACTATGAGTCAGGTACTGGGTTAAGCCCTTTGTATATTTAAGCCCCACAGAACCCCCGAGCAGATGAGGTACCTGAGCCATACAGAGATTTGCTACCTTACAAAGGGATAGAATCTTGAATTAGTCAAAAGAGAGCTAAAGTCCTATTATTTAGAAGTGAAGAAGCCAAAGTATTGGGGACTCTGAGATTGCCACATGTCAATCAGTTTTAGAGACATGTACACTTGCCTCTCAGGGCTGCACCCTAATTCAACATGCAAGGAGATCACCTCTTAGGCCAAGAGAAGACTTAAGTGACAGAAAATAAAAATCCCAGAATCACAAGACTAGGAGTGAATTCAGAATGCCACCTAGCCTAAGTCAAGTATTTTGAATGGATCACACATAAATTATGTAAATGAATATTAATATTACAAATATATTATGTTATTTAAAATGTCCAACTTAATTCCATAATTAGCTCCAACTGTCACCAATTAGGGAACATTTCTTGTACTTAATTGATGTTCCTCACCAATAAGCCTAAACCATTTTACTCCAACACTTTGCTCAATTGCAAGGGCAAGCAACTGTTAACTACTCTTGATGTAATTCACTGGAATTTAAAAACTGTTATTAACTTTGGGAGGCCAAGGTGGGAGGATAGCTTGAGGCCAGGAGTTTGAGACCAGCCTTGGCAATATAGTGAGACTGTCTTTAGAAAAATTAAAATTAAAAATAAAATCTCTCTGTTACTGCAATAGCATTTTATTTCCAGTACACTTTAAAAAAAATTCCTTTTGAATATTTATTTATAAGTAGTATGTATTATTTCCTCATCTATGGATCTTTTCCTCTAAATATTTTCTGATTTTTCTTATAAATCATGTGATATAACTAAACTGGAGCTGAGTAGTCTGAAATATTAATGAATATTGCATGCATTGACCTTATTCTGTGATAATAATATGGAAAACAATACTTGCAGGTTTTAAAAATGGTTTACTTCCCTTGCAAACATTTTAAGGCTGAAATTAACATTTCCAGTCACAAATTAGAAAACTGAGACAGAGAGAAGGTATAAGTTTGCCAAAGACACATGGCTAACTAGTAAATACCAGAATTGAGAATTGACACCAGGTTTTCTTGCTAGAATTCTCTGGCTATTTCCATTATACTGTGTGATCTTTCTGTGCGTGCACAGCTGACGAGATGTGTTTACCAGCCCCTCTTCAGGGAGATCAATGAGTTTCTCTGACAGAACATATTATTTATAGACTCTTTGTGACTTAACAAGAGACATTAAGAAGTGATCCCAAAACGCTGGCGGCTGTGATGTCCCACAACCTCTAAAAATTCAACATCAGAAACGTGATCATATGACTCAAAACAGTTAACACCCTACATATTTGTAGCTAATTTAACCATATAGTTCAAACTATGCAGCCAAGACCTAAAGACAGCATAAGTAATTTAAGGCAACGGCACTTGAGGGGATAAAATATGTCCACTGAAAGAGGCATATGCCTCCTCTTTTACCTTTCCCGGCATGGGCTCTGACACCTGGCTTCGTTGGCTGGCCAGCTGGCTGCTAGCTTGATAAACAGAAACATCGCCCATCTCAGAGGTCTTTGTGATTAGGGTCTGGGGTCGTTAAGAAGGCGTTTCACCCAGGGATGTGCCAGAAGAAGGAGATTAAGATGAGAAAGCAGGATTTGTCAGCCAGTGAGGAGTGGGGGTGATGAGGGACACAGGGCAGGAAGCCTGCTTCTCTGCAAAAGGCAAGAGTGAGCAGAGGACGGCAATGGGGCTTTTCTTTTAAGGAAACTCAGCATTAAAATGTAATCTTAGAATCTTCCCACCTCATGTCAGCCCAAATTACATTTCCTTTCATCTCTGCAATTAAGTCACCCTTTAATTCCTCCTGGTACTTCACCAAATAGGGTGGTCCCCCGAGGAGTTACATGATTTTGGGGGTATCACTAAAGTATTTCTTTACAGAACTCAATTCTGTGACTCATTCCCATGCCCTCTGTAGCACATCACTATCACAATAGGTGAAGTGGAGGCTGCCACACAGTCCTTCATTTCCTTAAGGTTGCAAGCCAGAGGCGGTACCAACAAGAAGCTTATGATGGATCCCTGCATGAAGGAACTGCAGAAGATTTACTGTAGCAATACATTTTTTAAAAAAATTATACTTCAAGTTCTAGGGTACATGTGCACAACCTACAAGTTTGTTACATATGTATACATGTGCCAAGTTGTATGTGCTGCGTCCATTAACTCGTCATTTACATTAGGTATATCTCCTAATGCTATCCCTCCCTGCTCCCTGCTCCCCACAATAGGCCCCAGTGTGTGATGTTCCCCTTCCTGTGTCCAAGTGATCTCATTGTTCAATTCCCACCTATGAGTGAGAACATGCAGTGTTTGGTTTTCTGTTCTTGTGATACTTTGCTGAGAATGATGGTTTCCAGCTGCATCCATGTCCCTACAAAGGACATGAACTCATCCTTTTTTATGGCTGCATAGTATTCCATGGTGTATATGTGCCACATTTTCTTAATCCAGTCTGTCACTGATGGACATTTGGGTTGATTCCAAGTTTTTGCTATTGTGAATAGTGCTGCAATAAACATACGTGTGCATGTGTCTTTATAGCAGCATGATTTATAATCCTTTGGGTATATACCCAGTAATGGGATGGCTGGGTCAAATGGTATTTCTAGTTCTAGATCGTTGAGGAATCGCCACACTGCTTTCCACAATGGTTGAACTAGTTTACAGTCCCACCAACAGTGTAAAAGTGTTCCTATTTCTCCACATCCTCTCCAGCACCTGTCATTTCCTGACTTTTTAATGATTGCCATTGTACCTGGTGTGAGATGGTATCTCATTGTGGTTTTGATTTGCATTTCTCTGATGGCCAGTGATGATGAGCATTTTTTCATGTATCTGTTGGCTGTATAAATGTCTTCTTTTGAGAAATGTCTGTTCATATCCTTTGCCCACTTTTTGATGGGGTTGTTTGTTTTTTTCTTGTAAATTTGTTTGAGTTCTTTGTAGGTTCTGGAAATTAGCCCTTTGTCAGATGAGTAGATTGCAAAAATTTTCTCCCATTCTGTAGGTTGCCTGTTCACTCTGATGGTAGTTTCTTTTGCTGTGCAGAAGCTCTTTACTTTAATTAGATCCCATTTGTCAATTTTGGCTTTTGTTGCCATTGCTTTTGGTGTTTTAGACATGAAGTCCTTGCCCATGCCTATGTCCTGAATGGTATTACCTAGGTTTTCTTCTAGGGTTTTTATGTTTTAGGTCTAACATTTAAGTCTCTAATCCATCTTGAATTAATTTTCATATAAGGAGTAAGGAAGGGATCGAGTTTCAGCTTTCTACTTATGGCTAGCCAATTTTCCCAGCACCATTTGTTAAATAGGGAATCCTTTCCCCATTTCTTGTTTTTCTCAGGTTTGTCAAAGATCAGATGGCTGTAGATGGGTGGTGTTATTTTTGAGGCCTCTGCTCTGTTCCATTGGTCTATATGTCTGTTTTGGTACCAGTACCAGGCTGTTTTGGTTACTGTAGCCTTGTAGTATAGTTTGAAGTCAGGTAGCATGATGCCTCCGGCTTTGTTCTTTTTGCTTAGGATTGTCTTGGCAATGCGGGTCTTTTTTGGTTACAAATGAACTTTAAAGTAGTTTTTTCCAATTCTGTGAAGAAAGTCATTGGTGGCTTAATGGGGATGGCATTGAATCCGTAAATTACTTTGGGCAGTATGGCCATTTTCACGACATTGATTCTTCCTATCCATGAGCATGGAATATTCTTCCATTTGTTTGTGTCCTCTTTTATTTCGTTGAGCAGTGGTTTGTAGTTCTCCTTGAAGAGGTCCTTCACATCCCTTGCAAGTTGGATTCCTAGGTATTTTATTCTCTTTGCAGCTATTGTGAATGGGAGTTCATTCATGATTTGGCTCTCTGTTTGTCTGTTAATGGTGTATAAGAATGCTTGTGATTTTTGCACATTGATTTTGTATCCTGACACTTTGCTGAAGTTGCTTATCAGCTTAAGGAGATTTTGGGCTGAGACAATGGGGTTTTCTAAATATACAATCATGTCATCTGCAAACAGGGACAATTTGACTTCTTCTTTTCCTAACTGAATACCCTTTGTTTCCTTCTCTTGCCTGATTACCCTAGCCAGAACTTCCCACACTATGTTGAATAGGAGTGGTGAGAGAGGGCATCCCTGTCTTGTGCCAGTTTTCAAAGGGAATGCTTCCAGTTTTTGCCCATTCAGTATGATACTGGCTATGGGTTTATCATAAATAGCTCTTATTATGTTGAGATATGTTCCATCAATACCGAATTTATTGAGAGTTTTTAACATGAAGGGCTGTTGAATTTTGTCAAAGCCCTTTTCTGCATCTATTGAGATAATCATGTGGTTTTTGTCTTTGGTTCTGTTTATATGCTGGATTATGTTTATTGATTTGCATATGTTGAAGCAGCCTTGCATCCCAGGGATGAAGTCCACTTGATCATGGTGGATAAGCTTTTTGATGTGCTGCTGGATTCAGTTTGCCAGTATTTTATTGAGTATTTTTGCATCGATGTTCAACAGGGATATTGGTCTAAAATTATCTTTTTTTGTTATGTCTCCACCAGGCTTTGGTATCAGGATGATGTTGGCCTCCTAAAATGAGTTAGGGAGGATTCCCTCTTTTTCTATTGATTGGAATAGTTTCAGAAGGAATGGTACCAGCTCTTCCTTGTACCTCTGATAGAATTTGGCTGTGAATCCATCTGGTCCTGGACTTTTTTTGGTGGTAGGCTATTAATTATTGCCTCAATTTCAGAACCTGCTATTGGTCTATTCGGGGATTCCGCTTCTTCCTGGTTTAGTCTTGGGAGAGTGTAGTGTCCAGGATTTTACCTGTTTCTTCTACGTTTTCTAGTTTATCTGCATAGAGGTGTTTATAGTATTCTCTGATGGTGGTTTGTATTTCTGTGGGGTTGGTGGTGATATCCCCTTTATCATTTTTTATTGCATCTATTTGATTCTTATCTCTTTTCTTCTTTATTAATCTTGCTAACAGTCTATCAATTTTGTTGATCTTTTCAAAAAACCAGCTCCTGGATTCATTGATTTTTTTGAGGGTTTTTTGTATCTCTATCCCCTTCAGTTCTGCTCTGATCTTAGTTATTTCTTGCCTTCTGCTAGCTTCTGAATGTGTTTGCTCTTGCTTCTCTAGTTCTTTTAATTGTGATGTTAGGGTGTCAATTTCAGATCTTTCCTGCTTTCTCTTGTGGGCATTTCATGCTATAAATTTCCCTCTACACACTGCTTTAAATATGTCCCAGAGATTCTGGTATGTTGTGTCTTTGTTCCCATTGGTTTCAAAGAACATCTTTATTTCTGCCTTCATTTCGTTATGTACTCAGTAGTCATTCAGGAGCAGGTTGTTCAGTTTCCATGTAGTTGAGCGGTTTTGATTGAGTTTCTTAGTCCTGACTTCTAGTTTGATTGCACTGTGGTCTGAGAGACAGTTTGTTATAATTTCTGTTCTTTTACATTTGCTGAGCAGTGCTTTACTTCCAACAATGTGGTCAGTTTTGGAATAAGTGTGATGTGGTGCTGAGAAGAATGTATATTCTGTTGCTTTGGGGTGGAGAGTTCTGTAGATGTTATTAGGTCCGCTTGGTGCAGAGTTGAGTTCAATTCCTGGATATCCTTGTTAACTTTCTGTCTCATTGATCTGTCTAATGTTGACAGTGGGGTGTTATAGTCTCCCATTATTATTGTATGAGAGTCTAAGTCTCTTTGTAACTCTCTAAAGACTTGCTTTATGAGTCTGGGTGCTCCTGTATTGGGTACATATATATTTAGGATAGTTAGCTCTTCCTGATGAATTGATCCCTTTACCATTATATAATGGCCTTCTTTGTCTCTTTTGATCTTTCATGGTTTAAAGTCTGTTTAATCAGAGACTAGGATTACAAACCCTGCTCTTTTTTTGCTTTCCATTTGCTTGGTAGATCTTCCTCCATCCCTTTATTTTGAGTCTATGTGCGTCTTTGTATGTGAGATGGGTCTCCTGAATACAGCACACTGGTGGGTCTTGACTCTATCCAATTTGCCAGTCTGTATCTTTTAATTGGACCATTTAGTCCATTTACATTTAAGGTTAATATTGTTATGTGTGAACTTGATCCTGTCATTATGATATTAGCTGGTTATTGTGCTCGTTAGTTGATACAGTTTCTTCCTAGCATCGATGGTCTTTACATTTTGGCATGTTTTTGCAGTGGCTGGTACCAGTTGTCCCTTTCCATGTTTAGTGCTTCCTTCAGGAGCTCTTGTAGGGCAGGCCTGGTAGTGACAAAATCTCTAAGCATTTGCTTATCTGTAAAGGATTTTATTTCTCCTTCACTTATGAAACTTAGTTTGGCTGGATATGAAATTCTAGGTTGAAAATTCTTTTCTTTAAGAAGTTGAATTTTGGCCCCCAATCTCTTCTGGTTTGTAGAGTTTCTGTCGAGAGCTCTGCTGTTAGTCTGATGGGCTTCCCTTTGTAGGTAACCCGACCTTTCTCTCTGGCTGCCCTTAATATTTTTTCCTTCATTTCAACTTTGGTGAATCTGGTGATTATGTGTCTTGGAGTTGCTCTTCTCGAGGAGTATCTTTGTGGTGTTCTCTGTATTACCTGAATTTGAATGTTGGCCTGCCTTACTAGGTTGGGGAAGTTCTCCTGGATGATATCCTGCAGAGTGTTTTCCTACTTGGTTCTATTTTCCCCATCACTTTCAGGCACACCAATCAGATGCAGATTTGGTCTTTTCACATAATCCCATATTTCTTGGAAGCTTTGTTCATTTCTTTTTACTTTGTTTTCTCTACACTTCTCTTCTCCCTTCATTTCATTCATTTGATCTTCAATCACTGATACTCTTTCTTTCAGTTGATCGAGTTGGTTACTGAAGCTTGTGCATTTGTCACGTAGTTTTTGTGTCATAGTTTACATCTCTATCAGTTCGTTTATGGTCTTCTCTGCATTGATTATTCTAGTTATCCATTCTTCCATTATTTTTTCAAGGTTTTTAGTTTCTTTGCACTGGGTACATAGTTCCTCCTTTAGCTCTGAGAAATTTGATCGACTGAAGCCTTCTCTAAACTTGTCAAAGTAATTCTCCGTCCAGCTTTGTTCCATTGCTGGCGATGAGCTACGTTCCTCAGTTTTTTGCACACCTGAATTTTAGAAAATCACTTAAAAATTTTCCCATTTTATCCTGTGGAACAAGGCACTGAATGGAGGGTGGATGAGATCGTGGTTAGAGGGATTCTCCTCTGGCTAAACAGAATGACTCTGCTGCGAAAGATTTGACCATATGGCAGCCAGAAGAAGGGCTGGATGAACATGGCAGAAAATGCGGAAGACTTGCTCATTGGATGTGCTGATGACATAGGCTGGGAGGGGAAGCTAGGATGACAGATGAGAGACTCAACATTAAAAATTATCATCATGGGCTTTAGCACTAGACTGAACCTATAAGATTAAATTTAAGCATAGTGAATGTAAAATTTTGAATTTAGGCAACTATACAAGTTTAAGATGAGAGAGATGACTTGACTATAGTTCATGTAATCTAGGGATTTTAATTGACCATAAAGATTTATACATATCACATATCTAGTTTTTAATTTTATTTTCATTTATTTTATTTTATTTTATTTTAAGACCGTCTCTTGTTTTGTCGCCCAGCCTGGAGTGTAATGGTGCAATCTTAGCACATTGTAACCACAACCTCCTGGGTTCAAGCGATCCTCCCACTTCAGCTTCCCGAGTAGCTGGACTACAGATGTGAGCCAGCATGTCTGACTAATTTTTTAATTAAAAAAAAAACGTTTTGGAGAGACAGAGTCTCACTATGTTGCCTAGGCTGGTCTTTAAAGAAATAAAAAAACCCCATCAGCCCCACAAAAGTTCCACCAAAGAATTTTTAAATTATTATTATACTTTAAGTTCTAGGGTACACGTGCACAATGTGCAGATTTGATAATAGGTACATATGTGCCATGTTGGTTTGCTGAACACATCAACTCATCATTTACATTAGGCATTTCTCCTAATGCTATCCCTCCCCCAGCCCCCAACTCCCTGACAGGCCTCTGTGTGTGATGTTCCCTGCCCTGTGTCCAAGTGATCTCATTGTTCAATTCTCACCTATGAGTGAGAACATGAGGTGTTTGGTTTTCTGTCTTTGTGATAGTTTGCTGAGAATGATGGTTTCCAGCTTCAGCCATGTCCCTGCAAAGGACATGAACTCATCCATTTTTATGGCTGCATAGTATTCCATGGTGTATATGTGCCATATTTTCTTAATCCAGTCTATCATTGATGGACATTTGGGTTGGTTCCAAGTCCTTGCTATTGTGAATAGTGCTGCAATAAACATACGTGTGCATGTATCTTTAGAGTACCATGATTTATAATCCTTTGGGTATATACCCAGTAATAGGATTGCTGAGTCAAATGGTAATTCTAGTTCTAGATCCTTGAGGAATCGCCACTGTCTTCCACAATCGTTGAACTAATTTACACTCCCATTGACAGTGTAAAAGTGTTCCTGTTTCTCCACATCCTCTCCAGTCTCTGTTGTTTCCTGAATCTTTAATGATTGCCATTCTAACTGGTGTGAGATGGTATCTCATTGTGGTTTTGATTTGCATTTCTCTGATGATCAGTGATGATGAGCATTTTTTCCTGTATCTGTTGGCTGCATAGATGTCTTCTTCTGAGAAGTGTCTGTTCATATCCTTTGCCCACTTTTTGATGGGGATTTTTCTTATAAATTTGTTTGAGTTCTTTGTAGATTCTGGATATTAGCCCTTTGTCAGATGGGTAGATAGCAAAAATTTTCTCCCATTCTGTAGATTGCTTGTTCACTCTGATGGTAGTTTCTTTTGCTGTGCAGAAGCTCTTTACTTTAATTAGATCCCATTTGTCAATTTTGGCTTTTGTTGCCATTGCTTTTGGTGTTTCAGTCATGAAGTCCTTGCCCATGCCTATGTCCTGAATGATATCACCTAGGTTTTCTTCTAGGGTTTTTATGTTTTTAGGTCTAACAGTTAAGTCTTTAATTAATCTTGAATTAATTTTTGTATAAGGTATAAGGAAGGGATCCAGTTTCAGCTTTCTACTTATGGCTAACCAGTTTTCCCAGCACCATTTGTTAAATAGGGAATCCTTTCCCCATTTCTTGTTTTTCTCAGGTTTGTCAAAGATCAGATGGCTGTAGATGGGTGGTGTTATTTTTGAGGCCTCTGCTCTGTTCCATTGGTCTATATGTCTGTTTTGGTACCAGTACCAGGCTGTTTTGGTTACTGTAGCCTTGTAGTATAGTTTGAAGTCAGGTAGCATGATGCCTCCGGCTTTGTTCTTTTTGCTTAGGATTGTCTTGGCAATGCGGGTCTTTTTTGGTTACAAATGAACTTTAAAGTAGTTTTTTCCAATTCTGTGAAGAAAGTCATTGGTGGCTTAATGGGGATGGCATTGAATCCGTAAATTACTTTGGGCAGTATGGCCATTTTCACGACATTGATTCTTCCTATCCATGAGCATGGAATATTCTTCCATTTGTTTGTGTCCTCTTTTATTTCGTTGAGCAGTGGTTTGTAGTTCTCCTTGAAGAGGTCCTTCACATCCCTTGCAAGTTGGATTCCTAGGTATTTTATTCTCTTTGCAGCTATTGTGAATGGGAGTTCATTCATGATTTGGCTCTCTGTTTGTCTGTTAATGGTGTATAAGAATGCTTGTGATTTTTGCACATTGATTTTGTATCCTGACACTTTGCTGAAGTTGCTTATCAGCTTAAGGAGATTTTGGGCTGAGACGATGGGGTTTTCTACATATACAATCATGTCATCTACAAACAGTGACAATTTGACTTCCTTATTCTCTAATCGAATACCCTTTATTTCTTCCTCTTGCCTGATTGCTCCGGCCAGAACTTCCAACACTATGTTAAACAGGAGTGGTGAGAGAGGGCATCCTTGTCTTGTGCCGGTTTCCAAAGGGAATGCTTCCAGTTTTTGCCCAGTCAGTATGATATTGGCTGTGCATTTGTCATCAATAGCTCTTGTTATTTTGAGATACGTTCCATCAATACCTAGTTTATTGAGAGTGTTTATCATGAAGGGCTGCTGAATTTTGTCAAAGGCCTTTTCTGCATCTATTGAGATAATCATGTGGTTTTTGTCATTTGTTCTGTTTGTGTGATGGATTATATTTACAGATGTGCATATGTTGAACAAGGCTTGCATCCCAGGGATGAAGCCAACTTGATCCTGATGGATAAGCTTTTTGATGTGCTGCTGTATTTGGTTTTTCAGTATTTTACTGAGGATTTTTGCATTGATGTTCAACAGGGATATTGGTCTAAAATTCTCTTTTTTTGTGTGTGTGTCTCTGTCAGGCTTTGGTATCAGGATGATGCTGGCCTCATAAAATGAGTGAGAGAGGATTCCCTCTTTTTCTATTGATTGGAATAGTTTCAGAAGGAATGGTACCAGCTCCTCTTTGTACCTCTGGTAGAATTCGTCTGTGAATCTGTCCGGTCCTGGACTTTTTTTTGGTTAGCAGCCTATTAATTATTGCATCAATATCAGAGTCTGTTATTGGTCTATTCAGAGATTCAAATTCTTCCTGGTTTAGTCTCAGGAGGGTGTATGTGTCCAGGAATTTATCCATTTTTTCTATATTTTCTAGATTATTTGCGTAGAGGTGTTTATAGTATTCTCTGATTGCAGTTTGTATTTCTATGGGATCGGTGGCGATATCTCCTTTATCATTTTTTATTGTGTCTATTTGATTCTTCTCTCTTTTCTTCTTTATTAGTCTTGCTAGCGGTCCATCTATTTTGTTGATCTTTTCAAAAAACCAGCTCCTGGATTCATTGGTTTTTCTGAAGGTTTTTTTTTGTGTCTCTATCTCCTTCAGTTCTGTTCCCATCTTAGTTATTTCTTGCCTTTTGCCAGGTTTTGAATGCCATTGCTCTTGATTCTCTAGTTCTTTTCATTGTGATGTTAGGGTGTCGATTTTACATCTTTCCTGCTTTCTCTTGTGGGCATTTCGTGCTATAAATTTCTCTGTACTCACTGCTTTAAATGTGTCCTAGAGATTCTCATATGTTGTGTCTTTGTTATCATTGGTTTCAAAGAACATCTTTATTTCTGCCTTCATTTCATTATTTACCCAGTAGTCATTCAGGAGCAAGTTGTTCAATTTCCATGTAGTTGAGCGGTTTTGAGTGAGTTTCTTAATCCTGAGTTCTAATTTGATTGCACTGTGGTATGAGAGACAGTTTGTTGTGATTTTTGTTCCTTTACATTTGCTGAGGAGTGCTTTACTTCCAATTATGTGGTCAATTTTAGAATAAGTGTGATGTGGTGCTGAGAAGAATGTATATTCTGTTGATTTGGGAAGGAGAGTTCTGTTGATGTCTATTAGGTCTGCTTGTTGCAGAGCTGAGTTCAGGTCCTGCATATACTTGTTAACCTTCTGCCTCATTGATCTGTCTAATATTGACAGTGGAGTTTTAAAGTCTCCTATTATTATTTTGTGGGAGTCTAAGTCTCTTTGTAGGTCTCTAAGAACTTGCTTTATGAATCTGGGTGCTCCTGTATTGGGTGCATATATTTAGGATAAACAGCTCTTCTCATTGAATTGATCCCTTTACCATTATGTAATGGCCTTCTTTGTCTCTTCTCATCTTTGTTGGTTCAAAGTCTATTTTATCAGTCAATAGGATGGCAACCCCTGTTCTTTTTTTGCTTTCCATTTGCTTGGTAGATTTTCCTCCATCCCTTTATTTTGAGTCTATGTGTGTCTTTGCATGTGAGATGGGTCTCCTGAATACAGCACACTGATGGGTCTTGACTCTTTATCCAATTTGCCAGTCTGTGTCTTTTAATTAGGGCATTTAGCCCATTTACATTTACAGTTAATATAGTTATTTATGAATTTGATTCTATCATTATGATGTTAGCTGGCTATTTTGCCCATGAATTGATGTGGTTTCTTCCTAGTATCTATGGTCTTTACAATTTGGCATGTTTTTGCAGTGGCCGGTACCAGTTGTTTCTTTATATGTTTAGTGTTTCCTTCAGGAGCTGTTGTAAAGCAGGCCCGGTGGTGACAAAATCTCTTGGCATTTGCTTGTCTGTAAAGGATTTTATTTCTCCTTCACTTATGAAGCTTAGTTTGGCTGGGTATGAAATTCTGGGTTGAAAATCCTTTTAAGAATGTTGAATATTGGCTCCCACTCTCTTCTGTCTTGTAGGATTTCTGCCAAGAAACATGCTGTTAGTCTGATGAGCTTCCCTTTGTGGGTAACCTGACCTTTCTCTCTGGCTGCCCTTAACACCTTTTTCTTCATTTCAACCTTGGTGAATCTGAGAATTATGTGTCTTGGGGTTGGTCTTCTTGAGGAGTGTCTTTGTGACGTTCTCTGTATTTCGTTAATTTGAATATTGGCCTGCCTTGCTAGGTTGGGGAAGTTCTCCTGGATAATATCCTGAACAGTGTTTTCCAACTTGGTTCCATTCTTCCCATCACTATCAGGTACACTAATCAAATGTAAATTTGGTCTTTTCACATAGTCCCATATTTCTTGGAGGCTTTGCTCATTTCTTTTTACTCTTTTTTCTCTAACCTTGTCTTCTCACTTTATTTCATTAATTTGATCTTCAGTCACTGATACCCTTTCTTCCACATGATTGAATTGTCTATTGAAGCTTGTGCATATGTCATGAAGTTCTCGTGCCATGGTTTTCAGCTTCATCAGGTCATTTAAGGTCTTCTCTACACTGTCTATTGTAGTTAGCCATTTGTTTAATCTTTTTTCAAGGTTTTTAGCTTCTTTGCAATGGGTTCGAACATCCTCCTTTAGCTTGGAGAAGTTTGTTATTACTGACCTTCTGAAGCCTACTTCTCTTCTGTCAACTTGTCCAACTCATTCTCCGTCCAGCTTTGTTCTGTTGCTGGAGAGGAGCTGCAATCCTTAGGAGGAGAAGAGGTACTCTGATTTTTAGAATTTTCAGCTTTCCTGATCTGGTTTCTCCCCATCTTTGTGGTTTTATCCACCTTTGGTCTTTGATGTTGGTGACCTACAGATGGGGTTTTGGTGTAGATGACCTTTTTTTGATTTTGATGCTATTCCTTTCTGTTTGTTAGTTTTCCTTCTAACAGTCAGGTCCCTCAGCTTCAGGTCTATTGGAGTTTTCTGGAGTTCTACTCCAGACCCTGTTTGCCTGGGTATCACCAGCGGACGTTGCAGAACAGCAAATATTGCTGCCTGATCCTTCCTCTGGAAACTTCGTCCTAGAGGGGCAACCACCTAAATGAGGTGTCTGTGTGTCCCTACTGGGAGGTGTCTCCCAGTCAGGCTACACAGAGGTCAGGGACCCACTTGAGGAGGCAGTCTGTCCATTCTCAGAACTCAAATGCCATGCTGGGAGAACCACTGCTCTCTTCAGAGCTGTCAGACAGGGATGTTTAAGTCTGCAGAAGTTGTCTGCTGCATTTTATTCAGGTACATCTTGCCCACAGAGGTGGAGTCTAGAGGCAGTAGGCCTTGTTGAGCTGCAGTAGGCTCTGCCCAGTTTGAGCTTCCTGGCCGCCTTGTTTACCTACTCAAGCCTTAGTGATGGTGGATGCCCATACCCCAACCAGGCTGCCACCTTGCAGATCCATCTCAGAGTGCTGTGCTAGCAGTGAGCAAGGCTCCATGGGTGTGGGACCCACCAAGCCAGGGATGGGGGAGAATCACCTTGTCTGAAGGTTGCTAAGACCTTGGGAAAAGTGCAGTATTTGGGCAGGAGTGCCCCCATTTTTCCAGATAGTTTCTCATGGCTTTCCTTGCCTAGAAAAGGGAAATCCCCCAACCCCTTGTGTTTCCCGGGTGAGGCGATGCCCCGCCCTTCTTTGGCTTGCCCTCTGTGGGCTGCACCCCTTGTCCAACCAGTCCTAATGAGATGAACCAGGCACCTCAGTTGGAAATGCAGAAATCAGCTGTCTTCTGCGTCAATCACGCTGGGAGCTGCAGACCAGAGCTGTTCCTATTCAGCCATCTTGGAATGTCCTCCCCAGGTTCCACCAAAACTTAATACAATACCACCTCAAGCGATCCTCCTGCCATGGCCTCCCAAAGCGCTAGGATTACAGGCATGAGTCACTGTGCCCAGCTCATGCCAACATCTTGATGTAAAAATAAAACACATTTTTCCTCTCTTCCTTTCCATCCCATTCTTCCAACAAATCCCCCACAATCTATTTGTGCACAGTCTTTGGCTGCATTTAAGAAAGGTGTGTGTTCATGTCACAGGAATGGTTGATCCTACTGTACTCTGCATTTGATCAACAAAAAACTGCAATATTCTGTTTAGCTCTGACATTGACATGGACAAATCTGATGCACTATAATAGGAGAGATAGGCTACTCAGAGGACTGGAAGCCATGTCACCAGAAGAGTGAATGGGGAGCTGTGGGTATACTCTGAAGAAAGAAAGACCCATGTGTCCACACATTTGAAGAAGTATGTAGAGTACAATGATTAAGAACATGGGCTCTAGGTTCAGATTGCCTAGGGTCAGGCCTTTGAAAGGAGTTAGTGGAGACAGGCACCAGGCTCTGACATTCTTTGTGAAGACTTGTTCAAAATCTCTAAAGAAAAGGGCTATGCCATGTCACCCTCCTCTTGTGTATTTACCAAGCCTGACACATCATAGATATGTAATAAATGCCTTAGCTTCCTTTATAAAAACATAATAAACAAAGAACCAAGGTTTCAGAAGCAAATTACAAAGGAGGCAGATACACACACTGGTTAAGCACCTGGTAGCAACCGCAAGGCAAATAATAGCAGCTTATCATTGTCTTGCCCACAGCTGGGTATGGTGGTCATGAAAATGATGTGGTGCATTGGAATCATAGTTGCCTCCTGGTAACTGAACAAGGAGGCAGCTTAAGTGAGAATGAACTGCCTTTTTTTTTTTTTTTTTTTTAAGAGGAAATTTGCATGTTAGGTATTGTTAGTTCTAATGGATCCAAGTCAGCTTAGAGTCAGCTCTCACTATACACCTTTCATTCTTTATAATCTTGGCTCTCTTTTGTTGTTTTGTTCATAAACTTTGACAAAAACATTTTCCTCCCGATGTCATGGTATCATGCTTTTTTGTTCCCAGTGAAAATATCTGCTATTGAAGCTTAATTTAAAAATACAGTTGTTTTTACTTAACTGCTATCAGAAGAATCTATTACAGTGTTTGTTTTCTCTTCATGTGAGATAATTTAGGGAAATGCTAGCTCTCCACTCCTCAGAAGGTCACTAACTAAAATGAGATGGTTCAATTGATAAGCATTCTTTAAGGAATGTGGAGTATTCCCAAGATCCTATCCTTGCAGGGCTCTAGGCTTTGGAATGAAGTAAAAGTCTTGTTAAAACCTCTGCATCTAAATGTAGCCATTCAGAAAATAGCCATGAAAATTCCTTTTTTCCCTCTAAGTTGTCTGTTCTTTAAAGTATTGAAAAATGTAGAACAATTTTGAAGGTTTTACCCACTTAGATCAAATTATTTTATGTGTGTATATATATATAAAATGTCAAAATGGATTACGGTTTAAGCATAATACTTATCACTTGATTATATCATCTTTTGTATATATTTCACAGATATAATATGTATTGTATATACCTATATACACACGTGGTTAGACAATACCACCTAGGAATTAATTATGTGTTGAGTATTATACAGAATACAGGAAAGTATTTATATATTTCCTTGGGAACCCAGTAGGATATTTCTGTTTTAGTGTGTTCTTTCTGTTTGACTCTCTCTCCTTGACTCAATAAAGGCACTGACCCCAAGGAAAACTAACAAGCCAGGTTCCCAAAACAAAATTCTAGAGATTGAGAAACTGGAGGGAGGGCACACTGAGATGCTTCAACATGGAGGTAGGGAGATAATCAAGAAGTCTTTGAACCAAGCTAGTTCAATGAGATTATACCTCTGAACTTCCATACATGAAACCCTCTCATGCCCCTTTAGTTCCACTTATGTAATATGTCTGTTCCATATACCCGCCGTTTAAGGGGAGTAAGTTGCCTTTATATTATGTGCCAAAAACATTCTGGTCAAGCTAACCTCTGCAGCCTCCATTTCTCCTTCTCTACTGGTTCTCCATGCACCAGCAACACTCATTCTTAATCTTCTCTGGGGTCCCTGAGTTTCTTTCTGCTTCAGGATAGTCACATTCCTGTTCTTTCTGCCTGGTTCAACCTCTTCAGATTGGCGTGGTTTGTCCTCATTCTTCAGCCCAAGCCTAAACATTGTTTCCAAAAAAGACCTTTCTAGCCAGGCTCGGTGGCTCACCCCTATAATCCCAGCACTTTGGTAGGCTGAGGCAGGAGGATCACCTGAGCCCAGGAGTTGGAGATCAGTCTGTGCAACGCAGGGAAATTCTGTCTCTACAAAAAAAAAAAAAAAAAAAAAAAGAAAGAAAGAAAGAAAAAAAAGAAAATGGACTTCCCTACACCATCTCCCTGCCCCATCATGGGTCTAGATTAGAATCCTTGTTTATAAATTCTCACAGCTTGATAGTTATCTTGCATGGCACTTAACACAATTGGAATGATTCAGTTCCTTGTGCAATGATTTGTTTATTGTCTGTCTCCTCTATTTGACTGTAAATGTTATTAAGGGAGGAGCAGTGCTGATGCTTCCTAAGAGGGTGCCCAACACACAGTAGGTGCACTGTGAATACTTTTGGAATGAATGAATAGAATAGACCCACTGAGAACCTAAAGCTATTTGCACCTCATTTCCATCCACTTGGGGAGTGTCTGACTGGCCTGAAATTTATTTAAGGAAGTATTTGAACCCCTGGCCCTCTGCTCTCTGCCCTCTCCCATACCCCCTCCCCTATACATACCCCCACTAGGGAGTCTGTGCAAACTGCCAATGAAAGATACCCCTTTTTACCACAGAATACTGTCACATATCCTGGAATTTTATAGATAATAGGTACTTGTAGTTTTCCCCCAGTGGTTTCTAGAAAGGAGAGTTGTTCTTAATGAAACTTTAATGTTCCTGCCCTTCCCATTACCGGATGATTGGTAAGACTAATGATGGAGTAAGAGAGAATCAGAAAATTAAATGCTCATAAATTAAATTGTACCATGCTCTAATTCTATTGAGATTCTTCTTTTCAAAATATAAACAGCTCTGTCTAAGTTCTCCCCTTGAACCCAAAGGTGCATTTTTCATTCAGCTCAGTGCACACCTTAGGGAAGGATGTAGCTCTCAATCATGAAACTAACACATTTCCACATTTCTTCTGGTAAACTGAAGTGGGTCTGGCACCACCCTCAGACGTTCTACAGAATTTACCTTGGAAGAAAATAAATATGTTTGACTTAATGCTGTCTGTAGTGAATGACCACAGGGACAGGTCTAAATGGTTTATTAAATAAGAAAGATTGAACATTTGAAAAACTGTTCTCTCTTAAAATATTTCTAACCCACACATGTAATTTATATCATGGCAAAATTCAACACAAAAGGTCTATTGTTTTTGGCAAAATAACTGCAAACATCCTTAATTAGGATGCAAACTGAAAGCACCATTTAATACTGTTGACAGCCATTAGCTTTAGACAGCTGTTTCCACTACTATTTTATTTATGGAAACATATGAAAAGAAGTAAATATGGAACTAGAAGACAAAATTATTCACGACATGCAATATTTAAATCTTATGATTTTTATTTGCATGTCAACATCACAAATAATATGCTCTGAACATCCCCAACTTGGAATGGTAATGAAAAAAACTGTTTTTGCAATGAGAGCTTATTCCCACAGATATTCGAAAAAGATGTCAGCATTTCAGTTAATCAGTATCTGTTTCTAGTGGGCTTTACTTTGAGAAGTGATGGCCTCTTTCTGGGGAGAAAGGGTAATTCTTTATCCTGACACCCCATTCCATTTACTACAAGATGTAAATGAATGCCTCCATTAAGTGAATTCCATGGTCAGTCAATATCCAAAGCAGTCTTTCCTCTATTGTAGTCACTTATTCACCATTCAATAGGAACAGCTAGCTCCTAAAAACAAATCTGAAAGGACATAACATAGGGCATCATTTTCAAACTGGTAATGCACCATTCTTCCAGGGCCGTATCTCATAATTCGGTGTTTCTACGGATTACGGACTGAGGATACGAAAGGGAGGACCAGGTTATGGGTCTGAACATGGCAGAAAGAGAATCCGGTTACATTATCTGGACATTTCAGACACTTCATTTATTTAAATTTTAGTAACCACTTTTAAAGAGATAATTTATGTGTGACAAAATACAAGGTAAGACTGGGCACGGTGGCTAATGCCTGTAATCCCAGCATTTTGGTAGGGTGAGGCAGGCAGGATCACGAGGTCAGGAGCTCGAGACCAGCCTGACCAACACGGTGAAACCCTGTCTCTACTGAAAATACAAAAATTAGCCACGCATGGTGGTGCATGCCTGTAATCCCAGCTACTCAGGAGGCTGAGGCAGGAGAATCACTTGGACCCGGGAGGCAGAGGTTGCAGTGAGCCAAGATAGTGCCACTGCACTCCAGCCTGGGTGACAGAGCAAGACTCCATCTCAAAAAACAAAACAAAACAAAACAAAACAAAACAAAAAACCAAGGTAAAATGTAGAGTGAAAACATTACATGATACGGTCGAAAGAGCTCTGGTCTTTCGTTCTTTCCCCACCCCTGCCATATGGCTTCAGGTGAATTACTTCAGTAACTCATCTCTGGGCCTTGACTTCCTCTTAGGTTTCCTTATCTGAAAATGACAATTATTGTGACAAGGATCAGGCAAAATTATGGAGTCTATAAAAATGATTTTAATAGCATAAAGTGGCACAGAAAGTTGAGATATTTTTCTGTGATAACTTAAAAAATGTATGTACCATAGATCACTAATCTGAAGAGTTAAAAAGTCAAGAACTTCAAGGATGGTAACTGACCTGAGTTACCTGGGCTTACTGTTTTAAGTTCCTATTTTATCTCTGCAAACATAGCCTTAGAATTAAGTAAAATGTGAATATGTAAACTGGGTGATCTATTTTATGAGGTTCTGCTACATTTTTCAGTGATTTACTTCCTATTATAAAGTTAATGCATATAAAATGTAAAAGCTCTCAACAGCTTAGAATGGTATTAATATAAAGAATAAGTACTTCCCTCCACCACTGCTCACTTTCTCCCACTCAATCTCTCTCTGTCTCTGCCTCTGTCTCTGTCTCTCTCTCTCACACACACAATTCCCCATTTCCACTCCCCAGAGAAAAACATTATGAACAGTTTCTTGTAAAACCAAGTACTTTGAAGATGAAAAACACTGTAAGACATTTATAGATTTTTTTTTAAATTAAAGAAAAATCTAGAATTATCCCATGCCAGTCAGAGTTCGTGAAATCTCAGATTTCCTTGGAACAACAGAATGACCAATTGCTGGGTAAGGGAATTGAAACAATAACCCTGTAAACAAACTGTCCAAAGTGAATGGCCAGAGACAGCCTACAGCAAAGATGGAATAAAGTCTTCAAGAAACACCACCTCCTCATCATGGTTTATAACAACTTGATGACGTTCTTCAACATGTTTTAATGATTATCATACCTTCCCCTTCACAAAGGATTGATTTATTATGGTTTAAATTTAAAGAATACTGGTTTCCCAGTTTTGAATCAGGCTTAGATTACAGAACACATAAAATCAATGACTTTGTTCTAGGCCAGGAGAAAAAAAAAAAAGAAACACCAACCAGCGTTCATTTAAGTACACAAGGAATAGTTTGGGGAAAAAATTCCTCCTGTAATTCTGCATACTAACGAGCTCCACTACTCCTTCCCTCACACGTCACTGGGACCATCTCACTTCACTTTTGTGCCACCTTAACATTCACAAATTACTTCACATATTATTTGTTTTAATCTTCAAAACAATCTTGTCAGATAGAAAAACACTGTTTTTCAATTTACAGATTCAAAAAACTGAAGCTCAGAGCAGTGAAGTGATAGACTCAAGGTCATTCCACCAGTAAGGGACAAGACTTCACTTCTCATTGAGGTAGACCGATGACTTCTAAACATCTATCTCCAGCTCAGTTTTTTTCTCACAAGCCACAGGACCCATATCCAACCAATGAACTTAACATCAGCACTTTGCAGTCCCAAATGCAGTTAGACTCAGAGTTTCCAGGCAGAGCCCATCATATTCCTCCATAAGCCCATTCCTCTTTCAGCGGTTTTCTTTCCCAGTGAATGGTGCCACAATTGTTTCAGTTGCTCAAGCCAAAAACCTAGGCATCCTTCTGAACCCCCTACTTTTTCTCAACATGCACTTATGGTCCATCACCACATCCTGCAGATTCTGCCTTCGGAATACTTCTCAAATAGGCCCACTTCTCCGTGTCTCCCCCATAGATGCTATAGTCCAAGACTCCACCACCTTGTATTGCAATCATTTCCATGTATACATTCTGCCTTTTCCCTCCCAACCCCACCCCACTCCTTCTCCACACTGTAGCCAGAGTCATTAGGCTGTTCCTCTGCTTAAAATCATTTGTTGGCTTCCAAATGATGAAGATCTTAGATGAAGATAAGAATCCTTAGTGTGGCCTACAACGGCCAGTATGATCTGATCCCCTTGTGTCTCTATAGCCACGTTCTTGCCTTCACCTTTTTGCTTTCATTGCTTGGGCTATTTTTTCATTTTATCCAAGGTACCCAGCTCTCTCCCTCCTAGAGCCTTTGTGCTGGATGTTCCATGTGTCTGGAATGCTTTTGCCCATTTGCTGTCCCTTGCTAATTTCTAACTCATTCTTCAGCTCACATATCACTTCCTCAGGGAAGCCTTCCCTGACCATCAGGTTTATACTGGGGGAATTGCTCCTTTATTGCTCCTAAATGTGAGCTTGTTTGTTTACTTGTTGTTGTCTGTTACATCCATTGCCTTGTAAGCGCTGGGACAGCTTCTCATTATTGCATCTCCTGGTGGTTGGCACAGGGCTTGGCACATGTTAGATGCTCAATAAATACGGGTTCAATGATGACTGAAAGCCAGGAGTCACACTCAGACCTGCTGACCCCACATTTTACGCACAACATTCCTCTCAGCCCCCAAACTAGCGGGCCCCAGTGCCTAGATCATTAAATCAGAGTACTGATTAATAAATGAATCACTTATTTACTAGTACTATCTAGTATATATTTACTAGTATAATCTGGGGATGGGAAGTGATATCTAATAGAGAATTCATTTGCCAAAGGAATCAGTGCTTTTAACTTGGAAGCTAAAGCTTGGAAATGAAATTCTGATCCACATGGCACATTTTAGCACTGTCAAAGGAAGTTTGTGATTTAAAATTGTTAACAGTCAAATATATAGAAAGCAATGCATTAGCATTCTTCACTGGTGCAACACTACTGTTCAAAGAAGATTACAGTAGAATTTATTCAACTTTCACTTTTTAAAATAATGAAAGCCAGGCATAGTTGGTGATGCCCATAATCCCAGCATTTTGAAAGGCTGAGGTGGGAGGATCACTGAAGCGCAGAAGTTCAAGACTAGCCTGGGCAACAAAGGGAGATCCCAATTTCTACAGAAAAATAAAAAAATTAGCTGAGTGTGGTGGCACATATCTGTAGTCCCAGCTACTCAGGAGGCTAAGGTGGGAGGATCATTTGAGCCCAGGAGGTGGAGGCTGCCCAGAAACACTGTTTCAAAAAACAAACAAACAAACAAACAAACAAAAAAAACTAACTAAATAAATGAAAACAAAATAAATAAAATAATGACAAATCATATCTCAGTAAACTCCCTATTGTAGGATACTCTGGATGGGAGTGAGGAAATGAGGCATTCCAGTTACAGGTTCTCAGCTTGGTAAAACTTATAAAAACATAAAAAATTAATTATAAACCTATGATGAACAAAATGTATCTTTTATTTAAATATTTAGAAGATAGTTTTCAGGGTCCTGATTAATAAATGAATCACTTAAGTGCTATCTAATAGATAATTCATTTGGAAAAGTGCTGGTTGACATTTCACTGAATATCATTAGAAAAAATTGGGTAGACACAGGCTAACATTTTTTTTTTTTTTTTAATAAGATCTTGCCCTGTCACCCAGGCTGGAGTGAAGTGCCATGGTCATGGTTCACTGCAGTCTGGTCCTTCCACGCTCAAGCAATCTTTCCACCTCAGTCTTGCAGGCAGCTGGGACGACAGGCACTTACCACAGCACCTGGCTAATTTTTAAAATTTTGTAGACACAGCTTCTCACTATGTTGCTCAGGCTGGTTTTTTTTTTTTTTTTTTTTTTTTTTGAGACGGAGTCTCGCTCTGTCGCCCAGGCTGGAGTGCAGTGGCGCGATCTCGGCTCACTGCAAGCTCCACCTCCCAGGTTCACGCCATTCTCCTGCCTCAGCCTCCCGAGTAGCTGGGACTACAGGCGCCCACAACCGCGCCCGGCTAATTTTTTTTGTATTTTTTTTAGTAGAGACGGGGTTTCACCGTGGTCTCGATCTCCTGACCTTGTGATCCGCCCGCCTCGGCCTCCCAAAGTGCTGGGATTACAGGCGTGAGCCACCGCGCCCGGCCACTCAGGCTGGTTTTGAACTCTTAGCCTCAAGCAATCCTCTTGTCTCAGTCTGCAGAGTAGTTGGGACTACAGATGTGTGCAATCACACCTGGCTAATGTTTTTTATTTTTTATTTTTTATTTTTTTTTGTAGAGATGATGTCTCACTATGTTCCCTGGGCCTGTCTCAACTCTTGGCCTCAAGCAATCCTCCTGACACAGCCTCCCAAAGTGCTGGGATTACAGGCTTCAGCCACTGTGCCAGTTTAGGTTTTTTTTGTTTTGTTTTGTTTTTTTAACAATTCAGAACATTTAATAACTTAAGTGTATTGATTAATTGTAGAATAAAGTTTGTACTTGTGGATTTTCTTTTTTAGCATATGACCAAACATACATCTGATTAATCTTTTTTTTTTTTAGATGGAGCCTCACTCTGTTGCCC
The DNA here is from genome assembly GCF_043159975.1 of Macaca nemestrina. Classification (NCBI taxonomy): domain Eukaryota; kingdom Metazoa; phylum Chordata; class Mammalia; order Primates; family Cercopithecidae; genus Macaca; species Macaca nemestrina. The sequence continues at coordinate 71,444,305 of NC_092131.1, read as the reverse complement.
AGAGTGGAGTGCAATGGCACCATCTCAGCTCACTGCAACCTCCACCTCCCAAATTCAAGAAATTATCCTGCCTCAGCCTCCCAAGTAGCTGGGATTACAGGCATGTGCCACGATGCCTGGCTAATTTTTGTAGTTTTGTAGAGTGGTTGTCTTACAGTCTGAAAAATAGAGTTGGTTTCATGGGTGTGTGACTAGTGCTGTCGTGTGGGGCCTGCATTTAGAAGAGATGAGCCCCATGATTGGTATAATGCTCTACTGTCACTGTTTTGAAATTCTTAATAAGTTCTGAACAAAGGGCTCTGCATTTTCATTCTGCTCTGGGCCTTACAAATTATTTAGCAGGTTCCTGCTAAAAAAAATCTCAGTGTTTTGAGAGCTTCTTTGTGTCATCCAGAAACAAAGTGTTTATTGCACTCATATTCTACACCTTGACAAGAGGAGAACTCTGAGGGTCCCTGGAATCAGAATTGTCAGTCACTAGGGGGGGGTCTATATACACTGGCCAATCAGGGATTTCAGACCAAAAAAACATAAGCTTCTACTCAATAAATGAGATTTCCAAATACAGTGAAACCTGGTTAACAACTTTGGTTAGTGAAGTGAAGCAATGCCAACAGACGGTTAATGTGGAACACATGGTGTAGATTCAGCTGTTATTTGAGAAAAGTCCTGGCCTTTACTAGAATACGGGGGATAGCTGGGCAAAGATAGGTACAACTAACTTTACTGAACAGTCTGGTCAGCCATACTAGAAATAGTTTTATGATTTTAAAAAAAGTCCTTCAATACTTTTCTACTAAGAAAAATGAAGAACTGGACCCCTAAGGGAAACTGCCTGCTTGTGAAAAATGTTACTCCAACTGGTGCATCCAGGATTGCAATTTTAATTGCAAGCAAGCAATTTGATGGTAGGGAAAAATTCTGTGATACTATGGCTTAAAAGCACATCCTGTGCTACTTTTATAGTGCAGAATTTGAAAAAGGCTGTTCGTATCTGTAAGTTACCATTTAAAAAGTTATTATTATGATTATTATTATTTAGAAATAGGGTCTTACTTGGCCGGGCGCGGTGGCTCACGCCTGTAATCCTGGCACTTTGGGAGGCCGAGGTGGGTGGGTCGCCTGAGGTCAGGAGTTTGAGACCAGCCTGGGCAACAAGGTGAAACCCCAGCCATACTAAAAATGCAAAAAAAACTAGCTGGGTGTGGTGGCAGGCACCTGTAATCTCAGCTACTCGGGAGGCTGAGGCAGGAGAATCTCTTGAACCCCAGAAGCAGAGGTTGCAGTGAACTGAGATTGCGCCATTGCACTCCAGCCTGGGTGACAAGAGTGAAACTTTGTCTCCAAGAGAAAAATAAAAAAAAGAAAGGAAAAGAAAAAGAAAGAAAGAAATAGGGTCTTACTCTGTCACCAGGCTGGAGTGCAGTGGCGCAACCATAGCTCACTGCAGCCTTGAACTCCTGGGCTCAAGCGCTCCTTCCACCGCAGCCTCCCAAGTAGCTTGACTATAAGTGGACACCACCATGTCTGGTTAATTTTTAAATTTTTTGTAGAGAGGTCCCATTGTGTTGCCCAGGCTGGTTTCAAAACTCCTGGTGTCAAGCAATCCTCCTGCCTTTGCCTCCCAAAGTGCTAGGATTACAGGCATGAACCACTGCACCCAGCCTATAAACTATCATTTCAAAATAATAATATTGAAGATGATAATAATTATCATCATTGTTATTTTGCATCAAAAGCAAATGATTCTAGAAGAATCGATTGATTACCTACCCTAATTAACCTAGATTAAAAATTAATACCCAGGTGAAATTTAAATTTTAGGCCGACAATTTTTCCTTGTGAGTTCAAAACTTATTTAAAATATAAAACTTTCAACTTTCTTGAGAAAGTTATACTCCTGAGACAAAAAGTAAGTAATAATACAGTTTCTAGAAATTCCTATTAGTAATAAAGGGAAAGCACTCAGTTGTAACAATAGCTTCTTCAAGAAGATAAATTTTGGTGTCAGACTTGGGTTCAGTCCTCAACTTTACTGTTTACTATGTGAGCCTGGGCAATTTCCTTGATCTTTCTAAGCCTCCGCTTCTGGATTTGAAATAGGGATAACAGCACTCAATGCAGATGTAAGGATCGAATTAGATAATAGATGTAGGTGTCCAGCACAGTGACCGGGACAGGATAAACATTCTACAAATGGAGCTATCTCACTGATAGGATTTTTCCTCCAGGATTTTAATTTATTAAATAGTTACCTTATTGACAGGAATCATGTTTTTGACATTGTAGTAGAAGCCAAAATAAACCATGTTGAAAACTCCATGTCGTCCCAAAGTTGCAGTTAATCCTTTGTTGAGGCCCTGGAGTCCCCAGCCTTCCTTCTTAATGATTTGTCTTGCATAACCCATAGTGGATGGTTGCTGCAGAAGAGAGAAGCAAAGCCAGAAAGATCATTTTTGGGACTGTGGAATACAGTAAATTACCATATTAACTTCCCTTCAAGCCAGAATTATTAGGGACTTTTTCCCCCCAGCTATGAATAATCATGCCTAGATCTGTGTCTTTTAAAATCAGCAAACCCAAGAAGCAAACAAAATTGCATGCATAAAAACAGGCTTTAAAGAAAAGATTGTTGGCAAAGAACAAACCATTCTGATAGAATTAGTGAAACTGATGTTATAACTATCATCACTTTCAACATGTAAGTAATTATATCCAATTCTGAATTATTCACACTAATGAAGGAGATTAACCATATAGATAATTTGGTAATCCATAACTGCACATTATCCAAAAGGAATTTGTATTTGGCTCCTGAATCCAGTGTATTTACCTTTCTAATTATGTTTTTCTAAAGCTAATGTTACAGTCTTGATTCTATTGCCTCAAAGGTTGAAGCTGGCACTATGTTATAAATTGGCCATAGATAAATAGCTGTTGATTGTACACATCCTCAAGCAGATATGCAATCAGTGTGTGTATCACTGCTGTGATAAATTATACATAAATGGTGTTGAGAGTACTCGGTTACCACCTTGAAATTACTCCTTTCCAGTCCCCTGATTGATTATCCAAGGCTGAAATGTCCTGACTGCTAGAATCCAGTCTGGCTGAAGAGCTCACCGCCGATTACCCTGAGATTTACAATTTGTTACAATACAATTACAATTCACATGGGTTTTAAAAAAATGTATGAGTGATTGTTTCTTTTTTTGAAGGTACTGTACAAAAGATATCTCTCTCATATTTTCATTGAATAATAGGGGAAACTGTTTTTTTTTTCCACCTATGAGGCACACACTGACATGACATTTGTTTGATATTTCACTGAAGCAGGTTGTTAGAGTGGTCGTGGCAGTCTGGCATACTTTCAGACTAAAAGTATTTTCTTATCATGTGCAATTAAGGCTACATCAGCAGAAGAGAATAGAACAAATCCCATCAAGGCTTTTCTTCCAGTCTGCATTTATAATAGCTATGTAATTAATGTGAAACATTTAAATGAGCTTGTTTAGATAGTAAATCCTATAGTTTTGGCTGATAAATGGTTTGAAGACTCTAGCTACACTCAACTTCATCTATTAATTTAAGGGAGCTAATTACAATCAATTACAATAAGCTTAAGAAAACTCTTCTTTGTAATATGAAAAAACCATGTGAGAATACATCTTAAAACAATAAGACATATCATACAGGAAAACCAAAAAATTTTCTGAAGGTTAAAGTTTACTTTCTGTTTGACAACATGAGATTGTTTTGTGTTTCAGCACATTGACTTTCATCCCCAAATCATTATTTTTGGGTTTTCAAAAGAGATAGGACAAGTTGAGCAGAAACTCGTTTTTGTTGTAAAGACCCTGGAAGTGCTGAGTAAACTGCCCAAGTACCGCTGTCTTGCTTCAAGAAAGGCAGTCTAGGGGTGGGGGAAGGAGAGGACAGCTTTCCTGGGGCTGGGAGGAACAGGACAGAGGTGAGGCTGCCTGACCAACACAGGTTCTCCCTGCACCCAGCCTAAACCTTTTCTCCATCCTCACTCCTCTGAGGTCCTGAGGGCATGAGGGAGGAGGAGCTCCGAGGCCATCTAAGTTTTAGAGCAACAGAGAAACCAATGGCGCTAAAATAAAGTGCAAATAACAATGGCTTTCCCTAAAAAAATGGGTGTAAAGATGTTTCTATTGTTTAAAAGTGTTAGTATGCTAAGTCATTAGAATTAGGATGACTAAACTAATTATTAATTTGGATAGCATCTTTCTCATCATCTTGAGAAGATTTCTCCTAGATCTTGGTGAGAGTTGACAAATATTCAAATGGCATTTGCTAATTGTCCATTTCCTGATTTTCACTGACTTGGGTGCTGTGTGTGTTTAAGCAAACATAATGCATGGATTTTTTTTTTTTCTTCTGAGACGGAGTCTCACTCAGTCGCCCAGGCTGGAGTGCAGTGGCGCGATCTCGGCTCACTGCAAGCTCCGTCTCCGGGGTTCACGCCATTCTCCTGCCTCAGCCTCCCAAGTAGCTGGGACTACCGGCGCCCGCCGCCACGCCCGGCTAATTTTTTTGCATTTTTAGTAGAGACGGGGTTTCACCGTGTTAGCCAGGATGGTCTCGATTTCCTGACCTCGTGATCTGCCCGCCTCGGCTTCCCAAAGTGTTGGGATTACAGGCGGGAGCCACGGTGCCCGGCCATAATGCATGGATTTTAAACTCAAGTGCTTTGTTGAGTTTGAACTCTAGTTGTCAGTAATTAATTGAAGAGTAGCATAGTAATTGGAAATAGGAGCTCAGAGCTAGACAGTTCCAAGTTTGAGTCTCAGCAATACCACTTGTACTTTGGCAAGTATTTTATTCTCTCCGATTAATTCTCACTTTATTAATTTGTAAATAAGGATAATGATAGAATCTTCCTGAGGCTGGTGGCTTCTGCAGTGGCTCAAACCTGTAATCTCAGCATTTTGGGAGGCTGAGGCAGGAGGAGTGCTTGAGCCCATGAGTTCAAGACCAGCCTGAGCAACATAGTAAGACCCCAGTCACTACAAAAAATTAAAAAATTAGCCAGGCGCTATGGCAAGCCTGTGATCCCAGTTACTCAGGAGGCTGACTCAGGAGGCTGATGCGGGAGGATCACTTGAGGTCTGGAAGGTGAGGCCGCAGTGAACTGTTTATCCTGTCATTGCATGGTGACAGTCTCCAGCCTGGATGACAGAGTGAAAGTGAGACCCTATCTCAAAAAACAAACAACAACAACAACAAAAAAACTTCCTCACAGGATTTTTGAGATTGTTGAAAGAAGTCAATGAACTTAGTCCATTGTAAGCAACTTAGTCCATTCTAAGCATTCACTATACACTTAGCTGTTAACAATAATGGCAGTTACGCTGACAATCATAAAAATAGTTATAACAATAAAATGACAGGTAATTTCTTTGTTAGTTGAAGGCAGTGGCAACCAAAAGGTGGAGTCTGATTTGAGAGAGAGAAAGCTTCTTTATTTCTTCATTCCTTCTGGCTGTCCTTTCCTTTTCCAAGAGTCCCAGACCTTTGTGATAAAGTCCACCAGAAATGCATGCAGCATGCAAGACAACAGGTCTGCTTCCTCCGAGACTCAACCAAATTCAATGCTTGGGGTAGAGATCTTGTTCCAGGTATAGTGCCTCACCCAGGAGCTTTCCTCTCTGGAGCAGTAGATCCTATAAATTGGCCTCTTCCTTATCCCTCAAAGTGAGTACCCTGGCTAGGATCTCTGCATATGGGAGGAAAGGCTGGCAATGGAAAAGCACATGAATTGGGCTTCCCCCTCTACATGGCTTTCCAGCCTACAGAGCACATTCATATATGTGATCAGGTAGCTGGAACACAGGAAGTGCTCAACACCTTTAGCCATTATCATACATGCTCAGTACTTTATGGTGTCATTTAATCCTCTCAATAAGTGTGTGAGATATGTCTTAGCATGACCCCTATTTGGAAGATAAGGAAATTAAGACTTAGAAGTTAAGTTACTCGCCCAAGATTACAGAGTAAATGGTAACAACAGGTCTCCAACTGAGGTTCCTTGAACTCCAAATCTGTACTTTTACACTCTTGGTGGTTCTGCCATCCTAACATACCTGATTGCTTCTCTCAGCAACCTTGTAAGGTAGGCAGCTGGTATATCTCATTTTTCAGGTGAGGAAATCAAGGATTGTTAAGCAACATGCCTAAGATAAAATGCTGCTGATAAATGGCTTAAGCAGAACTCTGCATCTAATCCAATGTTGTTCTTTACACACTCATTCTTATTATACATAGGTAATAAGAGTTTCAGAGTTTGACAATCCAACTGATCTAAGTAACGATGAATAATAGTACAAATATATTTTTCTGGCAAATGGAGGCTTTGGGATAAATAAAACCAGAACTCAATTGCCTATAAAAATAAGAAGTAATAGTATGATAGTGTGTTTTCTTTCTTCATTCAGGGACATTGTTTCACACACGTAAGCAAATATTTAATTAGAAAGGCAAAACACGACTTCCACTAGGATGCTTAAATAGGAAAATACAGAATAATTTTGACTAGATCTCTGTAAACACATGGAATTTTACTAAACTTATTTGATTATGGGGTTTCCATTTAAAAACAAAATGGTAACTAATTAGCAGCATCAGCCAAATGATTCCAATACTATCTAACCCAGCAGATCACCCACTAGCTCAGTTTCCTTCTAATATTTAGATTCACTCCAACTTTCATATTTAGTTACCAATTGTGGGCCAAATTGCACTCTAACTTTCCTCGTTGTACTTTCATTGACTGCACCCAATCTGAAAAGCATGGAAGAATAAGTGGATTGGGATGAGACTTAAATATTTTTGCTTTAATTTTTACATGAAGAGATAGCCTGATGATTTTTATATTTACCTATGAGAGTATTCTATAATGGTTATGGGAAATGGAATCAAATTTCTGTTTAAAAAGTTGTTAAAAGGTTTAATTAAAAAAGCAGATCCTTGGCTGGGCACAGTGGCTCATGCCTGTAATCCCAGCACTTTGGGAGGCCAAGGAGGGTGGATCACGAGGTCAGAAGTTCAAGACCAGCTGGCTAATATGGTGAAACCCTGTCTCTACTAATAATACAAAAATTAGCCAGTCATGGTGATGCAGGCCTGTAGTCCCAGCTACTTGGGAGGCTGAGGTAGAAGAATCCCTTGAACCCGGGAGGTGGAGGTTGCAGTGAGCAGAGATGGTGCCACTACACTCCAGTCTGGGCGACAGAGCGAGACTCCATCTCAAAAATAACAAATAGATAATTAAATAAATAAGGAGATCCTAAGTGAAATAAGCCAAATACAGAAAGAAAAATATCATATGATCACTTATATATAAAATCCAAAACAAAATAGGTCAAATATGCATGTAGATAGAATAAAACAGTGGTTACCAGGGGTGATGCGAGGAGCAGGGAGAGATGAGGAGATGCAGGTCGAAGTGTGCAAAGCGTCAGCAGGATGAACAAGCCTAGAGATCTAATGTCCAACATGAGGACTAGAGTTAATAAAATCGTATTGTACTGTTTTAGGGAGTTTTGTTAAATAAGCAAATTTTAGCTGCTCTTGCCACACACAAAAATAGTCACTATGTGAGATGATAGATATGTTAATCTGCTTCTCTGTAGTCACCATTTTATTATCTATTTGTATCCCATAACATCATGTTGCCAACATCAAATATATCTAATAAAATATATTTTAAAATACAAAAAAATGTTAAAAAGAGAGAGAGAAGATCCTTGGTATAAATGAAGCTTCCAGGCACCACTCTGGGGCACTGAATCCTTACTCTCTGAGAGCCCAGTACTACCAACAAATCACTGAGATGACCTGTGACAGCCCAAGTTATTTTTTCTGGAGTTCTTCCAACTGACTACTGACCATACCTGGCTCTGATTAGCTCATGAGATCACAGGCAGGATTTTAGGCAGCAGGCATTGTTCCCTGGGTAAATACCACTAGGAGTACGGCCAGTGGGTACAGGCTTGGGTGTGTCAGTGGATTTCCTCCATCTCTAAGGCCAAAGAAGAGTTCTAGGCACAGCATGTCAAAGGAAAGCACGCTCCACATGCATTCCTATGGAAAGGTGAACGGGTTGCATTTGAAAGCCAATGGAATATGGGTGTTGCACCGGATTTCATCACATGGCTGGAAAGCAAACCGGATGAGACTGCACAATGGAGTGAGTGTCCATATCTGGGCCTTCAGAAAAACACTGCTTTGTTTAAAAAAAGGGGACCCAGTTGCTCCACTAAGGTAGGAAAATATACTTGTTCTTCAGGAAATGAAGATCATCCATACTTTTCATTACTCAAATGAGGTCTTGAAGCATTTTCATACATTTGAAAAATTTAAAAATCAGAGAAAAACCTTCCTTTTATTTGAGAACAAAATGTAAGTGAAAGGAGAAGAATCAAGCTGAAGAAGTCCACATTTATAGTTCTCTTAGCTTAGATATTTCACAAATTCATCATTACAGTTTGTTTTAAAAGGGCATGATTATGAACAAAAAAGATACCCAGATATAATTAGAGTCTATCCAGAGTGTATGTTGGATGAACAGGTCTATTTGCAAACAACCGGTGAGTGGAGAAGAATTTGCCATCAACAACCCCTCCCAGACACCGAACCACAAAGCTATGTCAATATCAAATTGCTATTCAATAGCTAGCCCTGGAGGAGCACGGCGCCCTGCAGGTGATGAAACGCTGACGCTGTGCCTTGCCCCTGCACTGATGGCAGAGCTGGGAAGAAAGAAGGTGACAGTGCTGTGGCCACACGGGTTACGACTCAGGAAAGACTGGCAACAAAGAGGAGGCTTTGCTTCTTCATGGTCTCATAAACACTTTTCTTTTGCTTTTCCCTTGAGCTTCTTAATTATCCAGATTTCTTTATCCCAATGAAAACAGTATGGTTGACTAGAAAGAGACATCTACGTTAATGTTCAGTTTCTTAGAGCTAACTTTTTTGGGCTTTATTTTCTCTACCCTATAAAACGTGGATAAAGCCACCAACCTTATAAAGAGAGATTTGAAATATCAACTGAGTGTGAGCATCAGAAAAAATTGAAGGGTTCACAGTGGCGACAACTGGGATAGGGTTAGAGGGAGATGTTGGCAAAAATAAACTAATTTTTCTTTATATAGCTCTGTCTTACTTGATTTGTTAAAAAAGTATTATGTTAATAATTCACAAAATTATATAAATATTTAAAAAAATCAAATAAAAGGAAAAAGTCACATAAGGCAAATTGCAGAGTGTCTGATATATAGTAGATATTCTGTAAATGGTAGCTATTATCATTACTTCAAAGTCTTGATTCTGAAAACAAAAATCTAGGGTTCCTGGCACAGTTGAATGGAAGACACATCTATTTTCTATAAATGATAATAGAGAGACAACTTGGCTGCTGCTTTAGATATTATTGAAAGATAACTATAGGAACGGATTCATATGCATAATTTTCTTTTCTGCCCACAGGAATCATAGACTGGAAAGAAATAATTTCTGTGCTGAATTATTGCCAGGCAGTGTTTTACACAGTAATGCAGGAAAAATTTGAACTTAACCCAATACATCATCATGAATGTTGACATGCCCTTGAAGCTGGCTTCTCCCAATATCTGTAAACAGAGCCACACGCTCACTCTCTGTATAACTCAACTTCTCTCTCTCTCAAAAGAGATGATCACAAAACAAAGCCCTTCAATTTACTTTATCAACATAAAGTTGACTGTATGTAATATAATAAGTTTAAACATTTATTGATTTTCCATGGAGAACATACTTGCTAAACTTTGTTATATCATACATGATCTAATTGGTCGCTATCAGATTATTCAGTTCCCAGGATAAAGTGTGAAGAACTATATTTATTGGTGTTATCCCAAACCAGAACCAAACCCTGAGCTAATTTTTAAAAAAATTCCTGTCTTTAAAGATTTTACCATCAGTTACACATTTGTTATCTGTTCGTTGATCCTTAAAATTATAATCAGAGCAAGACAGAACACTAAGTATTTCTTTCTTGGGCTGAACATCTTTGAAGACTAAATGGAGGTGAAACAGGCTTTTGCAATTTCCTATAGGTTTAGTTTCATATTTGGGGTGAGAATGATTATGTTCATATGTAACACAGATAAAAAATGACAGACTAGAAGGAAAACCTGTGCCCCAGCCACACATCAGAGGCAAATCCTATAGACCTCAAGGGAAGGAAAACATAACCCTTTAGCCAAATAATAACTTTGAAGTAGATTTCAAAGTGGAGAGGAAAACTGGGAAACAATTCACACAAGATTTTGCTTCTGGGGAGAAATTAACATTTTTCCAGGCTAGCAGAGAGCATGCCAGCCAAACACCACTTGGCTTAGCACAACTAATAGGGGACTTCTAGATCTTATAAATATACAGATAAAAACCAATGCAGCCAGTTTGGGGAGGTCCTGTAAGGACAGCAAGCTACAAAGTCACATTGGCAAGACTGGGTGTGCAAACCATCTCCAATAGGGAAATCCTTGGGCAAGCTTAGTCCCAAGCCAAAGAGACAACAGATCAGAACAACTCATTGCCTGGGTTTAGTTTGAAGGATGGGGGGAAATTTGGGTCTATCCCAATTTTATCCACACACGTTTTTACACCCAGTGAACCAAACCAGAGCATGACAAAGCTATGATTACTTTACTCCCCACAGAAGGTCAAGCATATTTAAATTACAGACTGGTTTTCTTTATTCACTGTGAAGTTTAAGCTACTGGCCAAGACTCTGGTATTAGAATTGGAGGAAGTGTGGCAGGGATTATAGTCTTTGACTAATACGGTGGTAATTTAAGAAGTGTAGGCAAGATAAGCACACCTATTAAAATAGTTATACATAAGCTGGAAGTATATGAGGGCAGTATCAGGAACTAAATTCACCACATTTTAAATTCACATTATTTATTTATTTAATTAATTTTTATTTATTTATTTTTTATTATACTTTAAGTTCTAGGGTACATGTGCACAACGTGCAGGTTTGTTACATATGTATACATGTGCCATGTTGGTGTGCTGCACCCATTAATTCATTGTTTACATTAGGTATATCTCCTAATACTATCCCTCCCCCCTCCCCTCACCCCACAACAGGTCCCGGTGTGTGATGTTCCCCTTCCTGTGCCCAAGTGTTCTCATTGCTCAATTCCCACCTATAAGTGAGGACATGCAGTGTTTGTTTTTTTTGTCCTTGCGATAGTTTGATGAGAATGATGGTTTCCAGCTTCATCCATGTCCGTACAAAGGACATGAACTCATCCTTTTTTATGGCTGCATAGTATTCCATGGTGTGTATGTGCCACATTTTCTTAATCCAGTCTATCATTGATGGGCATTTGGGTTGGTTCCAAGTCTTTGCTATTGTAAATTCACATTTTTAAAAAACAGTTTATGGTTAAACTAGGTGAGAGGCATATTTTGTGGGTAACATACTTCTGACTGGGTAGAGGATCAGAAGGGAGAGCCCAGGGCAGCTGGAGCAGGCACAGTACCTGTCGTTCTTGATGGGAACTCCACTTGCAGCTCCAGGACTCCAGTTCCTATCATTTGGCTGCCATGAACCTAACAGAAGGAACTTTTGCTCTATGCCAGTGCTGCACTTGGATCCTGGCTACAGGGCACCATTCTTGCCTTCTGCCAGCCAGGCCAATCCCACATGGCAAAGGGACATCCACCTACAGCCCACACCTTCTTCTAGACCATGCTCTCTGCACCTGGAACTGTAGCAGTTCCTTTGTTCCATCTCTATCTCTCCCCTTACACAGAAGACTTTCAGTATTATATTAAGTATCATATTGGCTGCTGTTGTCCTTGGCTGTCCTCTGCTGTCCTCTGCTGCAGTGCCCCTCTCAGCTGCAGCAACTTCTTGCTAAAAGTTGTTTGGAAATTTCATGTTTAAAAGATCCCACTGACTCACCACCTTAGGCTGTAGAAATAGGAAAATCCAAAATACATTGTGTAGGACACCAGGGTGGTTTATGTCCAAGACATTAGGGCAGACAGGCTGAACAGTAGACACGCTTCCTGAGAAATTCTCCCAATTGGCAGGGCAAGAGCTACCTATCTGCAAAATAAGCATCTGCAGGGTACCTGCTTTGCTTTCCTTAAAGGTGTTGTCAAGCCAGTTGGCCATTCTGCGTGTAGCCCATCCATTTGGTGTTCCACCGCAACTAGTAACTGACTGAAAAGGCTGAAAATGAGCTAAGTTCATAACCTTCCATGTGAAGTGATTAAGAAGGCTTAATTGAGAATTCATGTTAACTTTACACAGCTATTCCAGAGGAAGAAATCTCTTGATTGTGGTAGAATTCTTCCCAAAGTGGCCTCAAATGTTTTTAGTTTCATCTCTAACTTCTGCTGCTAAGTGCTAGTTATTTACAGTAAACAGATATCCAGCTACTGCTATTCATGATAATGGGCTCTTATCTGAGTTTAAAGACCTTATCAACAGGTATTGTAAGCAGGCTGCCAGTCCATATGCCTTCATAAGGAATTCAGGCTGAATGGATGGCCCTGGCATCTGATAATGACCTAAGGCACACTGAGGGAGAAGACCGTTGCTCAGTGAGCTCTGTTGGTGCCCCAAACAGGAGTCAGCTGTGACTGCTCAATATTAATTGGGGCAATAGCTCAAAATAAATCTGTCTCTACTTCAACTTATGGATTTGTAAGATCATCTTGCATCTAACAATAGTTATCATTGGTTGAATGCCTACCATTTTCCAGGCTCTGTGTTAAGGCCTTTGTGTATATTAACACATTAAAATTATCATAACAATCATGTAGTAATAATAATGACTAACATTTACTGAACCATCACTGCATGCCAGGCCATACTGACAGATTTATGTAGTCTCATCTATTTGACTGTTTGACATGGCTATTACTATTATTTTTTTCCTAACAAATGAGGAAACTGGGCTAGGGTCAGGGTAGGAAACGTGAGGCTGTCACATAGTCAATAACTGAGATCTCCCTCCAGGTCTTGTGCTTCCAACCACTACACAAATGGCTTGCTGTAAGGAGGTGGACTGATCACTACCATTTTACCAATGAGGGAACTGCATGTACGCTGTTCAAGGCCACACTATGGGATAATGGTAAAAAGTGTAATGAGAACTTTGTTGTGTCTCTCCCCACAAGATTGTTCTTCCTGTTCTACACAGCTCTGATTGTATATGCTCTTCAGTAATTGGCAAACAAAGTTTAAACTCTGTTAGAAATTACAGAGTAGGAAAAAATATGGGTTCTGCTCCTATAAATGAAATCATGGCACCTGAATTACGCAAGGTTGAGCTCCAAGATAGGCCAGCAAGTCATTCCCACCTGATTAGCTGAGAAGGTCTTCCCTGAAGGCAGGGCTTGATCTTGGCAGAGCCATTAGAAGCATTTCCTTTGGATAACATACTTTTCTTTAAACTGTTCTAAATTTTCTAAATTTTCTACGAAGAGCATGCATATAAATGTTCACAGACAAAACATGAATGCATTCTCATGTTAAAACATTCAACATCACAAAGCCCTTCTCTTAAACTCTCACCTTCTCCTCCTCTATTCCAATCTCCTCTCCAGAGGTATGAATTTTAGTATGAGTTCCTATAGACCTGAACTACTCTATACGAAAGTTACTACCCACAGGTTGGAAGTTACTACCCACATGTGGCCATTGAGCACCTGAAATGTCCTAGTTGAGATGTGCTGTTAGCATAAAATATACACCAGATTTTTAAATTTAGTATAAAGGAAGAATGTAAATATCTCATATAATTTTTATATCAATTACACATTGAAATGAGAAATTATAGACAGTAAAAAGATCAGTGGTTGCCAGGGATTAAGTGGGGTGGGGAGGGATGAATAGGCAGAACACAGGATTTTCAGGGCGGTGAAATTACTCTGTATGATACTATAATGATGAATATATGTCATTACACATTTGTTCAAACTCATAGAGGTACAGCACCAAGAGTGAGCCATAATGTAAACTATGGACTTGGGTGAGAATGACATGTTAATGTAGGTTCATCAATTAAAACAAATGGACTGCTCTGGTGAGAGATGTTGATCATGGGGAAGATGATGCAGGTGTGGGGGCATGGGGTTCATAGGAAGTTTCTACCTCTTGCTCAATTTTGCTGTGCACCTAAAATTGCTCTAAAAATAGTCTTAAGAAAAATGAATATACTGGGTTAAATAAAATACATTATTAAATTAATTTCACCTGTTTCTTTTCATTTTTTAAATGTAGCTGCTAAAAATGTGGCTCACATATTTCTATTAGATAGCACTGCTCTAGAGTCTAGATCATTTTTGGTGTACTTATACATGCATATTTAAGAAACATATATATTTTGGTGCTTTGTAACATAAATATGCATTACTTTTAGGCTTGTATTAATTTTTTTAAGTCAAATTTTTAAAGGCAGTGGACATTACATTAATTCTTTTCTTCTTCATTTCTCTTCCTCCTCTTCTTCCTCTTCCTCCACATCTCCCTTTTATACTTAACAACCCACAAAGCCTTAGAGTGAAGAAAGCAAGAATTATTCCTGGTCATACACATGCCGAGGTGAGCATACCTAATATTTGAGTTAAATCAACACAGGCACAGGTTAACTAAAGGGTATCTATTTCCTTGTTGGATGAAAGAAGGAGCTAGTCAATGAAGAAGGCTTCGGCATTATTGAGTCCTAGCCAAAAGACCTATAAGATACTAGTAAAAATGACTAGCAATTATTTTCTAAATAACTAGATCCAAATGTTCTATTCTTATCATATCATCTCTTTTTCTCAGACATTTTCTACAATAGGCACAATCCCATTACTGTCTATTGAGGAAAAGCACCTATTGCTTCAGTTCGATGAACATTGCCCATAATGTGCCGCATCAGAACACCTTCTCATTTCAGCTACTGAATTCTGCTAGCTGCTGTAAATAAATGCTGATGCATGTTACCTACATAATTACTACTTTGCTAAATTCTAACTAAAGTCACTTTTAAAATATTTTATAATGCATCTAATTGATTTTATTCTAAGTAAATACCCGATAATGTCCAGTTCAGTGGATAATGCAAAAGAAATGACCCCAAACAAGCTCCTGCTATCCCCTGCCCCCTGCTTTAAAAAATGGCTAAACATACGTAATTTACACTGACTGCATTTGTGTAAGTGATGAACTGGTGGCATGTACACATGCAGCACATTCTTTTGTTGGGCAGGAAGGGTGTTTATTGTGTTCTAGCAAGTCATTAGCACATGCAAAACATTAGCAGCTCTTACTTGGCCTCAGTGCAGAGCCTCCTTGAGGGCAATGGAGAGAAAAAGAACATTAGCATGAGTCAAGGTGCCCTGATAACTCATAATTTTCATTCCTGTGAGTGCCCCTTGATGTTCTGTCCCATTTGAGTCCTTTTGGTTACATGCTGCCTAGATAGAGAACTGCAACTCAAATCCTGTTTATTCCTTTGCCTACTCATTGCTGCTTCAAGACAAGATTCCCAAGGGGTAAGATGGAATACCGGACAGGGATCTCTGCAATATTCTTCTAGCTGGTAATTCTCCCAGTCCAACAAACCAAGTTTTCCTTAAGCAGATTCCATGGGAACTGTTTTAAATGCTCCATATAATAAGACATTTAAAAAATGTTTCTTTTCCCCTCCCCCATTCCTTACCATCTTTTTCTTTTATTCAAGAAAGAATAAAGAGAAACAAAAACTAGAATACAGAGATTTTCAACTTTTTATAAGGTGCTGTATATCACTGTATTTAAGACAATCTTTTGAAATGTAAAAAAAATTCCCCCTGAATTAGGATTGACCTCATCTGAGTAGATACCATCTGCTGTAACAGCCCAACCCTGTCCCCTCAGGTCTTGGCAGCTAAAGGTGAGTAGGGCCCCCCTCCTTTCCCATACCCCTGCCTGAGAAACTGCCAGGAAGCTCTCAGGCAGCATCAGCAGCAGGCAGGAAGTGGGGTGGGAGTGAAGGGTCTCCACCCATTAGCAGCTGCTTACGCAGTAGGCAGGGGAACTTTCCTACAGAAAGATCCAGGTCAGCAGATACTCCAAACCAATTTCTACCACATGCTACCCAGTTGTGGAATTAAATTAAAATGTTAAGAAGAAACCTCGGATGCCAATCCCCTTGTTTTCCTCCTACCTTGTGCCTGGCACCCAAAAGAATAAAACAAGAACAGTTGGATTTGGCAGTTGAAAGGGAATTCTTAGGTAACTGGAAGGAAGTGAAGGCAGCACACACCAAGGAACGCTGTCTGCACGAAACGTCATGTACCAATGATGAAAGGTCAAGACCCATCATTGTCCAAGCGCTCATTCAGATTCAACCAAAGGACAAGTTTGACAGATTATCCGAATCTTTCAGGGCGGGTGGTGGGTGTAGTGGGGAAAGGATTGAGGTCATTTTTATAAAAAGACTCGGTTTTTTTTTTTAAAAAAGCAAAATAATGTTATCACCTCAGTGGTTTAGCTATAGTCCATTCTAGAGCAATTGAAAAGAAGTTTTGCCAGCAGCTGGGAGAATATTTCCGAATAAGTCATTTCAGATTACATTAGAGCTCTAAAATAAAAATGAATAAACAAGTGTTTGTCCATTAGATCTCAGTGCATTTTTGTTAACACTTTACTTGCAGGAGATATTTGATGTTTTCTTATGCTATTTCCTTAACAGTGATTTACTATGGCTTTAATAAGTGGATAAAAGTTGGGTCCATTGTTTCACATGCATACTTAAAAATAAGTTTTTATGGCCAGGCGTGGTGGCTCATGCCTATAATCCCAGCACTTTGGAAGGCCAAGGCAGGTGGATCACCTGAAGTCAGGAGTTCAAGACCAGCCTGACCAACATGGAGAAACCCTGTCTCTACAAAAAATATACAAAATTAGCTGGGCATGGTGATGCATGCCTGTAATCCCAGCTACTTGGGAGGCTGAGGCAGGAGAATAGCTTGAACCCTGGAGGTGGAGGTTGCGGTGAGCCGAGATCGTACCATTGCACTCCAGTCTGGGCAACAAGAGCAAAACTCTATCTCAAAATACATAAATAAGTAAATAAGTTTTTACATGCCTTCAACAATAGAAAAACATTAAATGGTTACCTCTGCAAATGTGTTCCGATTTGCTTGCAAGCCAACTTTTACTACCTCAAAAGGGTTAACTACAACGGCTTCTGTTAGTCCAGATCCCAATCCAGCAATGGCGAATGTCTAGAAAAAGTAAATCAATCAATACTTTAAAACAAGTTATCATGTGTATGGGGTTAAACATCCTATTCATTACGCTATGCAGCTGAACATTATAAAGAGAATGGAGAAACCTACATAAATGCACCATATTCCATTACTAAACAGCTTTAGTTCTTGATTAGATGCTGACAATTCATGAAGAAGAAATTACAGAAGCCACAAACCACATCCTAACAATTTCAAAATAAAATGTCAAAGCCCCATCAACAACGACTTTTTCCTTCAACAAAAAGCAAGGTTGCTTTACTGATTTAAAGGTGGATACTAAAACATCTGCACATATAACAATTAAGAAAATTTGAATTGTAAAAGGAGAGCTTCATTTTTAAACATCTACTTAAATTCCTTTATTGGGCATATAAGAAATTCAAGGAGCAGAACCACAAATAAACTGTTTCTAAAAAGCTAAATTTCAGGTAACAACATAGCTGGAAACATTTAACCCTATGTTCATATTTTTAGAGTCACTATTCTGGACTATTAACAAACAAACATTATTTTTTATTCATCTTTTCCCTATTTTAAAAAACACTGGCAATTAACGCAGTCTTCTAAACCTAAAAGCTGAGATCAGAAATGGCTAGATGTGCACCCACAGTCCCAGCTGCTTGGGAGCTGAAGTGGGAGGATCACTTGAGCCTAAGAGTTCAAGGCTGCAGTGAGCTATGATTGAACAACTGTACTCCAACCTGAACGACAGGGTGAGATCCTGTCTCAAAAAAAAAAAAAAAAAAAAGAGAAGAAGAAGAAGAAGAAGAGGAAGAAGAAGAAAAGAAAAGAAAAGAAGGACAAAGACAAAGAAATGACTAGATTATTCTGAAGGGCTCAAATAAAATCTAGAAAACTTATCAAAAGGTGACTGTATGTCAAGTTCTTGTTCGGTATCTGTTAAGAATTTCTGCAATAGGAAAGAACAATTTCCTAGAATTTACCTCTAGGTAGAATACTTATGTGTTTTCCAGAAAATCTGTACCAAAAATAAACACAACAATTAAAACATACACACACAAGACAGAACAAAATGAAACAAAGCCCCAATCTCCAAAACAGATGCTTGAAAAAAAGTAATTATTTAGTGCTGAACCTCCAATTCCAGGACAAGAGGCAGTACTGTAGACAACAAAGAGAAGAATAAAACCATTGAAGAGTAAATAACAGATAACTCTTGGCAATGGGCTCTAATATCTTCTAAAAAGGAGAGGAAGGAGGGAGAAAGGAATATTTTCTAAAAGAGAGGAAGGAGGGAGAAAGGAATGTTGTGTAACCTTAGAAAGGGAGGCACAAAGGCAGGATCCAGAGGCAGGAGGTCTGGGTTTAGGTCCAATTCTAGCACTTATTGGCTGTGTGACTAGAGCTGTAACACACAGTAGCTTGTGCAGAGACAAAGGTGCCCAACCAAGGATGCTTGGAGGCCAGAATCCAGCTTGCCCCTCACTTGCTAAGAGAAGCCCTGGAGAGGCATCCGTTGGGAGAAGGGGCACCTTTTCATTATTCACACAAAGGTGCCATGGGTGCTAGTTGTGGCTCTATTGTATACATCGCTGAATCTCTGATGAGCTACAGTTTTCTCATCTGTAAAATGGAGATAATAATAACTAATTTCCCTGCTTATAAAGTTATTTTAAGGCTCAAAATAATGTGTGAAACCATTTCATAGAGTGTAATGCAAACACCATTGGTCTTGTTGCACATAAAAAAGGAAGAACGGGCTGGGGCAATGGCTCACGCCTGTAATCCCAGCACTTTGGGAGGCCAAGTTGGGTGGATCACCTGAGGTCAGAAGTTCAAGACCAGCCTGGCCAACACAGTGAAACCCCATCTCTACTAAAAATACAAAAATTAACTGGGCTTGGTGGTGTATATCTGTAATCCTAGCTACTAGGGAGGCTGAAGCAGGAGAATCACTGGAACCTGGCAGGCAGAGGTTGCAGTGAGCTATCATGACACTGCACTCTAGCCTGAGTGACAGATTGAGACTCCGTAAAAAAAAAAAAGAAAGAGAGAAAGAAAGAAAGAAGAAAGAAAAAAAGAAAGAAAGAAAGAAAGAAAGAAAGGGAAAGAAAGAAAGAAATCGCATACAGATTCTAGGAGAGAGAGAGACTCATTGATGATGTTTCCATTTTATCTCCCTTCATTACAGTTTTAAGCATATGTGTATAGGGTAACTGATCAAATATTTTATTTATTTATCTCAGACTTCCATCATGGAAGCCAGAAGTGGAAAAAAAATACTAGTCCCAAACTCTTTTGACTGGGAAAGCTAAAATCCAGATGTCCAGGTTTTTATTACTTACTATATGCGATCTTCCAAGTAATTCACTTTTTTGTTCTTCTATAAAATTCAGCTACGTTTGCTGTCAGAACTAGTGTTCAGCAGTCCCTTGTCAAAATAATTGATCAGATATCAGCAGATCATGTTACATAGGTTGTTCCAGAAACCTACATTTACTGTTGGGTTTCCAGCCTCCTAGGCTTTTCATGTGAGAGCACCAGGGGACACTTAACAGCTGTTTAAATGTCTAGCCATATCAAAAAAAATAACTGAAATAAATGAGCTCAAGAAAAGAGAAGAACTGTACACAGTTGGCATGCATTTGTTTATAGTAGCTGCAGTGACCAAACGCTTTTCTGTTTCAATTCTCAAGAGTCCAAAGACCTACAGTCTCTCACATGGTACCAATGTTTGACACAAGAACAGCCAGCTGGCCCTCTGGAGACCATCTTTTATTGTTTCTCACTAGGAAATTTTTAATTCTCTTTTTGCCAAGCTGTTTCCAAATTTAAGAATGATATTAAGAGAAGATGCCAAAGAATTAAAAGGAAAAAATCCTAGCTAGTTTCAAGATTCATGGTATCACTGCTCCCTCCTCTCTAGGAGGCCATGTCTCCCAGCCACCTTGTATAGGCAAGGACTGTACAAGACATTGCTTTGTCATAACAAAAAGTGATGCTATTAGGTTTCCTAACAGGATCTTTCCCAGAAAAGGGGCATGTATGATTTTTTAAAAATAACAGATACTTCTTCTTGGACAGTCTATTTGAGAATTTGAGAATACAAATTCTCAAATATTGTCCATTTTAGTGGGCAAATGAGGGCATTTTCCTAGAGACTGGAGTACACTGCCAATTGGAGGGCCAATGCAGATTTTGTTTTGCTTTTCTTTGTGGACTTGGAAGGAGAAGTTAATGCATTTACTCTCTTGGGGGCTCTTGTTGCACACACATTTGTAGAACCCATTAGGTCAATACAATTAACTCCTGTGAAAAGCAGGAAAGTCACCAAGAAGGAGGGGAATGGCATAGGGAAGTGTTCAAATCACCAAGTGAATTTTGTGTGATACATGAGATATGTCGTTGTACTATCACATTTCTCCTTAGTTGAGTTGTTTACAGTCATTCCTATAAAAGTCCCTTCAGTCTGCATCTGACCACAGAATGATTTCATCCCAAGGGATCTGAAGTCTTACATTTACTACAGCTGGTGCAAAAGCTGGAAAAGTGACCTGGCACTTGGCATGTTGACTTTTGCATAGATATATGCAGTATGTATGTAAACATATGCATGTCTTGGTTTAAAAAGAGTCTTTGATAAATGTACTCTTTATTTCATGTTCTTGACCATATCTCATATGGGGCCTTTCCAGACATATCATTATTATCATAAATTCATCACTGGGAGCTATAAAATAGCCAAATTGTGAGTTATTAGGAAGATGGCTTTCAACAAGTAGCTGAACATTGAATAACTTGAATTCATATTTTAGTAGCTGGGCTTGGGAATCAAAAGAGTTTTTGTTTCTAGATTTTGCTTTATGAAATAACACATACATTTAAGTATAATAAATACTCTCACTTACCAATGCTGGTGACAGTGACACATATCCCAGCAATTTCTTGTACTGCTCAAAGGTGAAAAACTGTGAAACAAAACCAAACTCACAGATTTATAACAATTTTCCTGCAACAAACTCTTTAATTGACTCAAATTTCTTTAGTAAATCATTATGTTAACCAGCATTTCAAAAAATGATAAACTATCTAATACAGTTTTTAATCCTGTCTCGGGTAGTTGCTATTGGAACTTTCTTTAACATTCACAGTTTCAAATGCAGTTATAATAACCTACAGAAGAGCTGATGAAATCCTTTAGAGCAGTAAATGAACCATACAACTTCCATTTACCATGACCATTTTCAGTTTCCCCAGACATCAATAGACTTCTCTCTTATGGCAGTGATTCAACATTATAGGCCTAGAGACCTGACATCTTTGGTCTCCTATGTTTTCTCTATGAACTGCTTTCCCAGTGAAAGCCCAATTTTCTAACACACTTGTAAAAGACATCCACTTTTCAGTGTTAACTTGCATTTCTATTTTGGTATCTCCCCCACTGCTCCATGGAATTGAAAACACTAAATAATTATGAAGATGCCACGATAAACTAGGGAAGAACCCAATGAGGTTATCTAGTCCATCCCCTGCCATAAAGCAAGACTGTCCTCAACCTGAACGAAGAAAGCAAGCTGCTAATTCCTTCCTTCAAAACTGATGGTGATGATGATGGTGAAGGTATTTTTGGTTTCTTCAGTAGATAATGTTTAGTATAATTTTCTCTGCAAACAAATTTCAGTGGAGGCGAATCTAATCAATTGCTTCATATAATACATTTCCCCCCTTTTTTCTTCCTGTATTCTACTTTTTGAGCAACAACTCTGCTTGAACATGTTTTGCTCCTGGGTAGCACGTTCAGGTAGCTGTCAACACCACTGATAAGGCACGTTTTTAGGTCCTGCTCGAGTCTGATTCTCAAGACCCCAAAAATGGTATGGGTATTATATGGTCCCCAATATTTTCTACTCCATTACTTTATAGCCCAGTAAAATGGGGCTAGAAAGCAAAACCAGATTTCAGAGCCAAAAATACTCTGTTGTTAGGAAGAAGTAGCTCCTTATAGATGGCTTCAATGAGTGTTTGGGCAGCCCAAGAATCATTTTACTACCTGATAAATTTTGATTCTTTTCAACACTCAGGAACTACTTTTGTACCATGGTCTTTTAAATGCACTATGAATATAGCGTTTTCTAGAACAGGGATTCATTCATTCACTCATTTAATAATGTTATTAGAGACCTCCTATTCTAGGTACCGGGGATGCAATGGTAAACAAAGAGAAACCTCTGCCTACTTGAGCTAACATTCTAGTGGCTAGTGAAAGCCCTGAAACTACCCTGGTGTTAAAATAGTACTCAACAGTGACCACCTGGGACCACCGCATTTTTGATGAAACCATTAACCACTAGAAACCATTAACCATGGAAGGAAAAGTGTTATAATCTTAGGTTTTAAAAATAATTTATTTTTCTTCATTTTTATGATCATCATCATCATCACTTTGAGAATCACGTTGCTGGCATTTTGAAGTCAGCAGTCCTAGAGCTGAATCCGAGTTATGCTGTTTAGCTGTGAAAGCACAGGAAAGCTGCTTAACCTTTCTAACTCTCAAGACCTCAAAACTTACCTTTTAGATTATCATTAAATAAGATAATTTAAGTAAGATTCCCTGACAGGACTGGTACAAGTGAGACTTTTGAAAAATCTTAGTTTTTATTCCCTGTAACTTTGGTAACCTAGGTTACCAAAGGAATCATAGAGGCCTTAAGTATATGAGCACTCCTCTCAATGCCCTGGGGCTGCTGAAGCTTTCCGGTCTGGCTGGTGGGAGCAGGCACTATTCCCAGCTGCATGTGACTGCTAAGCACTGTTCCCTCGAAGCCTTTTGGGTGATTCCTTCCCAGGCATTGGTAGTTTCCTCCCAGGCATGCACTGGTCAATACTCCGCTGAAAACTTGGAGAGGTCCTTCTACAGATCTCAGTTCTATCTCTGTGCAGCCTGCTCTTCCCTGGTACTCTGTCCTGTGGCCTTTGGTTGCCCTGCTCTCCCCTGGCTTTCAGCTCCTACCCAACCCAGGGAGTCCCCTGGGCTCTGCCTCAGTTTCCCCTCCCTGTCCCAGGGCCTGAAAGTATCCCAAGGCAGTAAGCTGTGGCATCACAGGGCTCACTTCATTTGTTTTCCATTTCTCATGTATTTCGAGCCTTCATCATCTGATGTCCAGTGTCTTGAAAACTGTTATTTCATACTGGTCCCTGTTACTCTGTCTCCACCAGGAGTGGAAGTCTTGGCCCTCCAGATACTCTGAATAGTAGATGTGGGAATTTTCTCTCTATGTATATTTCTTTGTTTCTTTCTTTAAGTTTTCTTTGTTTCTTTTTATACATGTTTCCTTTATTCATCTAATATCAACTGAACATCTACTATGTGTAGATACTGTGATTGGGATAGGTATACCGTAGTGAACAAATTAGCCTTCATAGTTTATAATCCCTTGTGAATTTAGTTAGCATAAGGAAGTCCTTGAGAAAACTGCACATGGGAAAAGTGGTATTTCTGCATGTGTGAAGCTCAAGACTGGACCCTGAAGCCTGAACCACGGTGCCACCCATCTCTGAGGGATCAGCTGGTCTCTCTGAAGTCTTCATTTCCTTTTGCTAACTACAATACTAACTCTGTCTAATTTGTGAAAGGAGAAGTTACACTTATTTAGCATCAGTAAGTCTTATTATTTTAATGATAAAGCTCATTTCAAAGAATAAAGTACATAAAACTTAAGATTGTCTGTTTCTGATTATCGTAATGATTTTAACTAAAGTGTCAGTACCAAAGAACACACACACACACACACACACACACACACACACATACACCCCACAGTCTCTGAATATTTTTTTTCTGAAGTAAACTTTGATGACATACAACGAAGCAGTTTATGATGTATGAAATCGTTACAATCAGGTGATTGCTTTCCTCACAAATCCTATGATAAATATCTATAAAATGAATGTTTTCATAAATTGTGTTGAAAAACTAGTGCTATCCATCTGGCAAAGATACACTTAACTCCAAGTTATACTTAAAAAGCCAACATACTTACCATATGTCTCAATAATTTTAAGGTAAAATCTACTTGAAACAAGATGTCTGGGACACATACACCATATTCATTTGCCCAAAAGTTCATCTGTTAACCATTGTTCTGGCACAGAGCATTGCTTTTGTAAAATAGAAACTAACTCTGTTTTATAAAGCTCAACTTTTTTTTCTGTAAAAGATTGCTCAATGGTGATAAGTCTTAATCTCCTTAAAGTTTAAATTGTCTCCAACACATAATATTACGAAAAAATATTCCAGGAAAAACTCTAATTGTAGTTTACTTTGTTTATACATGTAAATCACTGAACAGATGAATATATTATTCCATGCAGACAAAGCGACTTTCCTTTTGAACAGGAACTCTGCTCTATTTGTTTACTTGGACAATCTTTTATCAAGTAAAGTCATTTCATAATCCAATTCAGCTCTTTTGTGTACTTTGGTGAACTTATTCCAGATTCTCTACTGTGATCCAGATCCTTATAACAAAATTTGTATTGCTATAAGATCACTATAAAATCACAAAACCAATACCAACAAAGAGGGTGAATTTATAGAGAAGGTATGTTCTAAAGCTTTGTTTTCCAAATTCTAGATTTGAATTCAATCCTATTGCCATTTTGACATAATATAAAGGTTAGATGTTCATGTATATATGTGGGTAATTTTATCATAATTTTTAACCCAGTCACCCTCTTGAACTTACTGAGTAAAAGTATATGAACTGTTCCTTCTTGCCTTTCAGGAGTACTGAGAATACAAATCGAGTAATGTATGTGAAAAAAAAAAGCCTTATATTGCTTGGAAAGTCAGTCTTTAAGTTTAGGTTATCATTATTATGGAAGGACAAAGCCTTATTTGGTGATATCAATGGTGCAGGGTGGGGGGTGGGGGGGCGCAATGCCTGCCAGAGTCACTATGATCAAGACTTTTGTCTGAGAGAAGACAGTAGTCAGATTGAGTTCTTTTGCCCCTGGATGTTCTGCCATATCTTCCTGCTCCTCTTCAGATACTGAACTAGCAAGTAGTACATAAATCTCTACAGTTATGTGGTTAAGTAAATGGAAATCAGGGTAGTGGAAGTAATAATTTTTGTAAGAACCAGAATAGCGAATTTTAAAAGAGGAGACTAAGGGGGAAAATGAAGTTGGCATGCAAAATAAATACGTTATATGAGAATCATATATAAAGAAATATGGTATATTTGTTTACTCTGTTCATGAAATGGGAATGATTCAGGGAGAAAGGCTTTTCCTCCTCTCCTCTTTCCTCTTCCCTCTGTCTCTCTTTCTTTAATAATTATTTCTCCAAAGGAAAATTTCTGAGTTGCTTTGAAGAAAGGTCCAAGCTATTTTGTGGTTTGATTACTAGAATTTCATTCACCATGTTGTTTTTTAGAATGGAATGCTTTTACCTGATTAAAAAAATCTACAAATTGATCTACATATTTGAGAGACTGGCCAAGTCTAATTATAATAAAAATTATGCTATAATTTCTGCATTAAAATTTTTAATGCTTTATATATAATTCATTTTAATGTCTTAGGGTTTGTTGTGCTGAAGCTGTTACTGCACCCTACTTTTTCTTGGTGCAAATGCATGCAATGCTTACCTTCACTGCTCTTTTTGGGGTTTCAGCTAAGATAGGTGGCAGAATTCCCTTGTAAAAACCAAACAACCTGTTTGAGAAATAAAAGATTTCCTATGAGTAAAGAAATTAAGAAACCCGTATTTCTGTCTTTGTTTAGATAAAGCAACTAATCCTAAAGTATTCCGGATCATTCAACATATCACACCAATCATGAAGTCTTCCTTTCATTCTAAATAAAGAAATAAATTCTATGTCTCTTAGCATTATGATATTCAGAAGGTGAATACATGATACTGAGATGGGAATCCCTTAGATAAGTTGCTAAGCATGACCATTAGTTGTACCTTAACGATGAAGCTGACTTCCTTACTCTAAGGGCTCTTGAGTTTACTTCTCAGTTGTGTGGCAGGTAGCTTCAAGCTATCTACAGTCCTGCATTTCCTCCCTTGTGGTAACCAAACGAGGTTAGGATTATTCCTGAACCCATTAGACTGTACATTTCTGAGGCTAAGGAGGTGATAAAATTTTCAATTTTAGCTTTACTCATACAAGGGAACTAACAAGCTCTGTGGGTATGGTACTATGACTTCCAGCCCCGTCCTGAATTAGTCATAATTTTTAAGCTTCCTTAATGGAGGTAGAAGAAGGTCACAGAGGGCCGGCTATAGGACTATGTATTGCCAACAGATGAATTGTCAGACTCCCTTGCTGATATGCAAAATCACAGGGCATGAGCCAGTTTTCTTTGCCAATGTTGATGGGCAACATAGTCAGATATTTTTAGAAAAAAAGCAAGAATGAGTGACATATGATTAGATGTACAAGTCACCATTTATTTCTTATTATAGTTTTAGAATTCAAAATTTTAAATTCCTTTGTCTTGGAATCTTCATATATATGCCATATCTTACTTCAAATCTTAAAATATATAAATAGAAGAGAATATTATGCATTATTCTCTGAGTAATCACTTTTCCTGATTAGTCCATAAGTGACTACAGAGAAGGGCAGAGCTCAACATGTCCCTAATTTAGGATATCCAGCTAACAAGGGGCTGCAGCCTCTCTGATTGACCCCCTCAAGCTTCACTCTAACTCCCTTAAACTAGGTCCACTTCTAGCTGTGCTTCTGGGAACAAGAAGTTGAGAATTTATTCAGGTGACCCCATTGTGCCACCCAAACCAACATGGCGAACTCTTGTTCTCCCTCAATTCACTGGCTTATACAGTACCTTTTGGTGAGGGGACTAAAGCACTTGCCTGCTTTACTCAATTCATGGGCTTACACAGAAACTTGAGGGCTGTGCACCTTTGGGGTTCTTATCACAAAACCCCTTTTTTTTTTTTTTTTTGAGACGGAGTCTTGCTCTGTCGCCCAGGCTGGAGTGCAGTGGCTGGATCTCAGCTCACTGCAAGCTCTGCTTCCCGGGTTTTAGGCCATTCTCCTGCCTCAGCCTCCCGAGTAGCCCGCCACCTCGCCCGGCTAGTCTTTTGTATTTTTTAGTGGAAACGGGGTTTCACCATGTTAGCCAGGATGGTCTCGATCTCCTGACCTCGTGATCCGCCCCTCTCGGCCTCCCAAAGTGCTGGGATTACAGGCTTGAGCCACTGCGCCCGGCCACAAAACCCTTTTTTTAATGTAACCAGGACACAAACATTTGTTAAGCTTATGGATGTCATAAAGAGGAATAAAGGGGTCAAATGATTCCCTGATATGGGCTTACTCTGTCCACGATTTTTGACTTAATGGATAGTGCTAGCATTAGGAATAGGAAGTAAATCAGATATGTGATTTGGAGAGCTATGGCAATTCATGAGTTGTCCCCACCCCTTTTCCATTCCAATTTGAACTACTGATGCCTGAAATTCTCACATCAACACAAATTTCTTCTAGCAACTAATAACATTTAAATACTTTTCTCATTTAAATTTCATTATAATCACTATGTAATTTTTGGCATAAAGAGTGACTAAGCATAGGTTGGTTTTCCCAAAACATAAACGTGATTTTCCTGAACAGAAGTTCTATATATATAATGAAAACTGTTATTATTTCTGTTCTTTTTGTTTGATCTTTCCCCATCTGGAAGACTATGCCTGATTATTGTAGGAAAAAAAAAAAAGAGAAACACTCACATAAGTAAAGCTTTTAAAACAGAGTGTCCAGATCAACAGAGGAACTTGAAATCCCACACTACAGAGAACAGTTATAGGAAGAACAGTTGCTTCAACTGGAGAAGAATGATCTTAGGGAGAAATCTGGTGAATGTGATGGATCTTTTGAAAGGTGTGTGTGAAGGAAAGATATTACACTTTTCTCTTTGTTTCCAGGTGGTAGAACTTCCAACAGGTGGAAGCAACAAGAAAAGACACATATTTGGCCCAGGTGGAGCTTAACACAATGAAGTACTTCTAATAGTCAGAACTGTCTAAACATAGAATGGGCTCTCCTGAAAAGTGGTGAGTTCCCCTTTGGTATGTGATCAAGCAGTCTGGATGGCCACTTGTCATGAATACCAGTGACTGGGAGGTACACGGAAAATCCATGCATTTGATGACCCTCAAGTCTGGTCTGTTTCAATCCTCAGATTCTGTTATTCTGAGAAAAAGTACAAGAAGACATGGGCAAGCACTTCTCTGAAGAGAGAGAATCTGCCAAACTTTAGACTTTTGCATCAAATCTTACATGGCTTCTCTGGAAGAGGACTAAAGTCTTATAAGTACACAGAAGGTCCTCATTTTAAAAGTGATGGGGGAAAATATTAAAAAGAGGTGTGATGCAGGAGAGAAGAGGCAGCTGGGAGAAGCATAAGGATTTAATATGAAAAGAGCTGGGAGGTCCAGAGCCCTCTGCTTTGTATTGATGATGCTTCATTGATGTGCCCTCCTTCCCTTCTCTCTGCTCAGCTACTTTCATGTGTGATCGTTCCCCTCCTCCCATACCACCATCCTGAGCTTCCAAACTGAGAATGAGCAATTTTAACAAGAAGTTCTCAAAGACAATAGGCAGCCTTTGTTGGTAAATGGAAGCTAGGACTACCTACCTCCTTGCATTGCTTTTACCTTATATCCATGCAACACAGGACATCTATGGAACAGTCAGGTCAGCACTGCTTCTGCTTAGGACAGCCCCATCAAGTTGTTTTAATCACGTTAGTACAATATGATACTACTTATAGGCAGGGGTTGACTGAGCGCCTCACCCAGATGGGTTCAAATGGCATTCTACTTCTTTGCCTGAGTTAATTTGATCCAAGCTAGACCTAGCCTAGGATTTTGGAAATGGAACAGGATCAGTCTTGCTCTGTTTGGTGAAAACTGTAACATAGAAATCTAGGATTTCAATGGCAGTCATGCTTTCAGTCATTTGGAGAAAGTCAATCTACAGTGATAAAAAAGAAAGAAGCCACCGTTTAGGGAGGCACAGAAGCAAGAAGGAGAAGCTCTGGTTCTGTGAGTGTGGCCCTGCTTCCAGAATTCTTTAAGCCTAATTACATCTTGGCCTTTCTTGAATATTGGTATTTACCTCTGCCTTTGATTCTATGAGATGCTCAGTAACATTTCCAGTAAATTCTTTTTTACCTAAATAAGTTTGAGTTGCATTCATTATTTATAACCCAGAGCCCTTGATCCAGAACGTAAGCATCATAGCCCCTCTAGCCAAAGTGGCTGCTGTAGAACCTCCACGCCGTGTCCAATCATAGGAAGAGCTTCACTCTCAGTTAAAATTGGCCCTTGAGCCGACCAGAAGAGTCATATATAAAATGCGGGTAAGAGCATGTAGCTAAGGGCTCAAGCTGATAGCTATTCTTGACTAGATAATTATTGAAAGTTTTCCCAATGCAAAATATTATATGACATTTCTAAAAACCAAAAAGGAGTTGTGATGTTTTATGAAGCAGATACTTTTTTTTTTCCTGCAAAATAACTGATGTTTATATTCACATGCACTGTCCATTCTGCCTTCATGTGGTTTTGGCTTGCTGTGCAGAGCCTACAACTTACCAGGACCATAATCCAGGAAGTTAAGAGATTGGTGACACCCATTGTTAACATGTGTCATCCCGCTTACGTCACAAGCAGCCAAGAGCTGCTTTCAGTCTACTTGCTGGATGAATGGATTGTGGGATTCTAAACGTTTATGTAGCAGCAAAGGCAGTTCTCTCTGACATGACAACAAAGGCACCACTCTACTCTAAAGTTTTGACTCACATGGAGCCGTTGATACTTCTAAAAGGTGCGAGTTTGATTTTAACTAGCCTATGTAAAAAAGTATTATCTTGTATGTTTATGGATTTTTGTAAATATTATTGTAAGTAAAAATAGACAAATCTGTTGAAAGTTTAGTATGTAATAGCCTTTGTGTTAAGAATAAAAACATGTAGGTATATGTACATATAGTAATCTCAATCAACTTTCACAACAATTCTTTAAAATATTTATAATTATTTTTCTCATTTTGCTGGTGAGGACTACTGTCACGTCAATGCCAAATAAGATACAGCAACATAAATCAAGTTCTTTTATGTCCTTGACCACTAGGCTATACAGTATAGCTTTTTTTTAAAAAAAAAAAAGAAAAAAACAACTATTTTAATAAAAGCTTTTGAAAAATTATTTATGTTGCAACAATACCTTGTCATTTCTTATTTTAGAAGGAAGCAGAAAACGCCATGAAAAACAGGTCTCTGTTCCAATTTCTATTCAATTCTATTTTAAAGTAATATGAAATACTATATAACTGATAGAACTGGTTTAAGATGAATAAGATCATTTTTGTGAAAATTGTTGGTTGTTTTAGGATGAGAAAAAAATGAACCATAGGATAAACTTTTTCCTCCTCAAGCCAGACTTTTGCCCTTAAGAGGCACACCAGGAGGCTGGGCTCAGTAGCTCACATCTGTAATCCCAGCAGCTCAGGAAGCCGAGGTGGGTGGATCACTTGAGGTCAGGAGTTCGAGACCAGCCTGACTAACATGGTGAAACCCCTTCTCTACTAAAAATACAAAAATTAACCAGGTGTGGTAGTGCATGCATATAGTCCCAGCTACTCGGGAGGCTGAGGCAGGAGAATCACTTGAACCCGGGAGGTGGAGGTTACAGTAAGCTGAGATCGTGCCACTGTGCTCCAGCCTGACAACAGAGCAAGACTCTGTCTAAAAAAAAAAAAAGGAGGCACACCAGGATAATTTTGTCAATGTGGGAGAATGTTGGTTACTGACCCAACAGATATATGCCCCTCACTTGCTCCTCAGAGTATAAGTGATCCCCATACTCCATGCTTAAGGAGGAGAGTCCTACTCCAGCCAAGGGGATAAAGCAGAATTGTTCAAGCCCATCATGGTGGGCTCATTCCTTTGCTAGTGAGAGGGTCAGGCATGGGCATATGACTGAAGCCTAGCCCAAGAGACAAGAGGGAATAGTGTGCTGGCAGGCTTGGATTTCCAGTCTAAGGCAAAGAAGCCCATAGGAAGAAAAGTCCTGTCTTCTTTGCTAGGTGTTTCCTAACTGTGTGAGATGCCTGTGGACTGCCGCCGAGTGAGACATCATTGCTCCCAAGCTAAGGTTGGCCAAGGATAAAGATGCAAGGGACCTGGACCTCGATGACATTGTTGGGCTTCTTAAGTAACCATTGCTGGCATTCTACCTCCAGATTTCTGATGATGTAAAATTAAGAATAAACCTTTACTATTTGAGCTGCTTTTAATGATGTCTTCTGTTAACCTGCTGCTAAAAATATGCTGACACAAATTACCTTTAGCACATCCCTTTCTGAACAAAAAGGCTTAAATTGAAATTCTTAAAATCATAACTATATTAAAGATAATTGTTAAATCTTAAGCAATGTGTTTTTAAGGAAGATGTGAGAACTATTCTTAAGAAATGGTTTCAACAAACCCACAGTCAATATCATACTGAATGGGCAAAAACTGGAAACATTCCCTTTGAAAACTGGCACAAGATAGGGATGCCCTCTCTTACCACTCCTATTCAACATAGTGTTGGAAGTTCTGGCTAGGGTAATCAGGCAAGGGAAAGAAACAAAGGGTATTCAGATAGGAAAAGAAGAAGTCAAATTGTCCCTGTTTGCAGATGACATGATTGTATATTTAGAAAACCCCATTGTCTCAGCCCAAAATCTCCTTAAGCTGATAAGCAACTTCAGCAAAGTCTCAGGATACAAAATTAATGTGCAAAAATCACAAGCATTCTTATACGCCAGTAACAGACAAACAGAGAGCCAAATCATGAATGAACTTCCATTCACAATTGCTTCAAAGAGAATGAAATACCTAGGAATCCAACTTACTAGGGATGTAAAGGACCTCTTCAAGGAGAACTACAAACCACTGCTCAGTGAAATAAAAGAGGACACAAACAAATGGAAGAACATAGCATGCTCATGGATAGGAAGAATCAATATCGTGAAAATGGCCATACTGCCCAAGGTAATTTATAGATTCAATGCCATCCCCATCAAGCTACCAATGAGTTTCTTCACAGAATTGGAAAAAACTACTTTAAAGTTCATATGGCACCAAAAAAGAGCCTGCATTGCCAAGACAATCCTAAGTCAAAAGAACAAAGCTGGAGGCATCACGCTATCTGACTTCAAACTATACTACAAGGCTACAGTAACCAAAACAGCATGGTACTGGTACCAAAACAGAGATATAGACCAATGGAACAGAACAGAGGCCTCAGAAATAATACCACACATCTACAGCCATCTGATCTTTGACAAACCTGAGAGAAACAAGAAATGGGGAAAGGATTCCCTATTTAATAAATGGTGCTGGGAAAATTGGCTAGCCATAAGTAGAAAGCTGAAATTGGATCCTTTCCTTACTCCTTATACGAAAATTAATTCAAGATGGATTAGAGACTTAAATGTTAGACCTAATACCATAAAAACCCTAGAAGAAAACCTAGGTAATACCATTCAGGACATAGGCATGGGCAAGGACTTCATATCTAAAACACCAAAAGCAACGGCAACAAAAGCCAAAATTGACAAATGGGATCTAATTAAAGAGCTTCTGCAGAGCAAAAGAAACTACCATCAGAGTGAACAGGCAACCTACAGAATGGGAGAAAATTTTTGCAATCTACTCATCTGACAAAGGGCTAATATCCAGAACCTACAAAGAACTCAATCAAATTTACAAGAAAAAAACAAACAACCCCATCAAAAAGTGGGCAAAGGATATGAACAGACACTTCTCAAAAGAAGACATTCATACAGCCAACAGACACATGAAAAAATGCTCATCATCACTGGCCATCAGAGAAATGCAAATCAAAACCACAATGAGATACCATCTCATACCAGTTAGAAAGGCAATCATTAAAAAGTCAGGAAACAACAGGTGCTGGAGAGGATGTGGAGAAATAGGAACACTTTTACACTGTTGGTGGGATTGTAAACTAGTTCAACCATTGTGGAAAGCAGTGTGGCGATTCCTCAAGGATCTAGAACTAGAAGTACCATATGACCCAGCCATCCCATTACTGGGTATATACCCAAAGGATTATAAATCATGCTGCTATAAAGACACATGCACATGTATGTTTATTGCGGCACTATTCACAATAGCAAAGACTTGGAATCAACCCAAAACAAAACAAAACCCATCAGTGACAGACTGGATTAAGAAAATGTGGCACATATACACCATGGAATACTATGCAGCCATAAAAAAGGATGAGTTTGTGTCCTTTGTAAGGACATGAATGCAGTTGGAAACCATCATTCTCAGCAAACTATCACAAGAACAGAAAACCAAACACCGCGTGTTCTCGCTCATAGGTGGGAACTGAACAATGAGATAACTTGGACTCGGGAAGGGGAACATCACACACCGGAGCCTATCACAGGGAGGGGGGAGGGGGGAGGGATTGCATTGGGAGTTATACCTGATGTAAATGACGAGTTGATAGGTGCTGATGAGTTGATGGGTGCAGCACGCCAACATGGCACAGGTATACATATGTAACAAACCTGCACGTTATCCACATGTACCCTAGAACTTAAAGTATAATAATTAAAAAAAAAAGGAATGGTTTCAGATTGCTTATGTTGGGGAGCCCATCACACATAAAACCCATCCCATTAGTATGATTGTCTGTGAAAGAACGAAATAACCCCTTACCACAGATGGAATACGGAGAAGCTAGCAGACCAAAGTCACACAGCAAATACGAGGAGGGGGTACCAGGATCCAATGCCACTAGATTGTGATGGTTTATAGACTAATGAGAGGTATTGTTCACAAACCTAAGTAGATACACAGTGCTATAATATTGGATCACGTTTGTTTTTAATTGTATTACTTATGTACATCTGTAAAATGAAGATCAAAAACTATATCACACGTGTTCTTCTCAAAGACAGCTTACACATAGCTTATTTGGAATACAGATTTGTGACAAACCCTACAAAATAATTTTATCCCTCATTCAACCCCCCCACATACCCATCTTAAAAGTGTGAAGCTATCTAACATATGGGTGGCTACAAGGTCACAGAGCAACCAATAAAAAGACGCTGATTGTATGGAAGCAAGGAAATGTGAAATTTCCTGTGAGTTCCAGCTTGTGTCCAGTCTCTGTGGTTCATGTGGAGCAAGTCAAACACTCAAAGATGCCTTCTTATTGTCTCTCATTAGTCTCTCATTAAGCCCAGTTTTAGGTTACCTTGTTTTCAAGTCTAAATTTTAGACACCTATAGAGACCAGTCAGTCAGAGCCTTAATTAAACATCATGTACCTCACATCTTTAGTCCGTCTGAATGACTAAAAAAAGTTCCTTGCTTTAAGTTAGCTATGGAAATCTGAAGACTTCGTGGTAAATAGTGGGTAGACGGGGAGGGCTTAACATTCTCAAAATCTGACTCAGGTAAAGAAATTAAAAAGAAGTGGAAAAATCACATGTCTTGTCTGCCCCTCCTTTTTCCCCTCTGAGTCACCCCCATTGTTGCTTTTGCTGGTATTTTTCTAATTTAGTATCTAGAAAATGTTTGTTTGGGAATCATTTGGACCATAGAGTTGAACTGCTCTTTCAAGCCGGCTGGGAAATTTCTTAAGTTACTAGGCTATTAGGTTTTTGGTGTTAGGAGCAACAACATGGAATATTTTCTTCTTTGTAGCTCCCAATGAGAAATAAAAACAGTGTAGCTGCTTCACAACTGACTTTTAGAAAGAGTCAACCCTGTTGTCTATCAGAAAGGTTACCATAAAACTAAACTGATCCATTAAAGAGAAAATGCATATAAAGAAAACTGAGAACAAGACATTTTTCCTTCTAAGGGAAGAAAAGATCAATGTGTAAATCTGCTGCTCATGGAAGCTGGGGCTTTCCCTGGTTGTCAGGGATGAAGTGTTTTGGGATCCAAACTGCTGATATTCATAACCAAAGTCCAGCAAACATCACACTGGGAAAGCCAGGATAGAGATGCACGTTATCTGAGCCTGAAAATGTCAATTACAGAAATGATTTCCAAGTTGAAAAGCCATTTTCCAAGCCACCTGCAACACACACACAGCATGAGAAGGATGCTTTCACCTGGATCCCACTTCTTTGCCAAAAACCTGGCATTCAGTAAGCACCCAGAGTAGCAATAATACTCACCGGTGAAGCATGAAATAGGAGCGACAGGGAAAGTGACACCAGATCCCCAGTTGGGGAAATTGGAAAGCATTAACACGTCTGTATACCTAACAGAGTACAATTACTACATTTTATTTTGTTTCAACAGTCAGAACCCAAATGAACATCACCATTCAGCTCTGTTCTGGGCAATGATCCAAGCTCATCTTTGGTACAGTTGATTTTCAAGCCTTACAGTCAATCATATCTTTACAATTTGTTCTTCTTTTAGGCTTCAGGCATCCTCCTGATTTCCATTTATTGTATGGAAGCCTTGAGTCATCTGTTCTGGCAACATGACCAACCCAAATCAGTCATTTTCTCCAAATTATATTGAAATACAGATCTTGCTAGTTAGTTGTTTTCTTCCTCTTTCTTTCTTTCACATAATTTTTCCTTTAAGGATCTCCTAATACAAAGTTGATTGAAGGCATACAATATCCTCTTTCTTCTTCTGCTGTCAAATCCAAGTTTCTTACCCACATGCTGTGGCTCTGTAATTAAAACAATGAGGTCCACGCTCAACCCTGGGTTATGAGTGCACAGCTTCCATTGCTTGATGGATCGTGTATCCCAGAGCAGAATTCTGGTCCTGACACTACACCTTTAGGGCATTATTCTGACATCGTTTGCACTCCACAAGTGTCAGCAGTTCACAGAATCCAAATGAAAGAGTGGGGGTTTCATGGCTCTGTGATTTGAATTATGTAAAATCTATAATCGCGAGTTCACAAAATTATATGCATCTTGGGGCCATTTTCATTGAAGCAAAAGATGGGGGAAAACCACATATCTTTTAGAAGAGAGGAAAAGCAGTTCAAAAGAGTGAGTGACACAGATTCTTCTTTAAAAAGCAGCAAATAAAGTTCAA
This sequence comes from Macaca nemestrina, assembly GCF_043159975.1. NCBI lineage: Eukaryota > Metazoa > Chordata > Mammalia > Primates > Cercopithecidae > Macaca > Macaca nemestrina. Next base: position 71,407,880 of record NC_092131.1, on the reverse strand, counting down.
GGAAGTGCACATAAGCTTTAGCTAACATTCTAACATAAAACTAACAAAAGTTTTGCTAAACTCATATCAGGTCTTCAGGTACAGGCAATATAGTTTTCATTATTCATTACTGAGAATTAATTCAATTAAGTTTCTGCATATGGTCTTTGGATTGATTTGTTACCCCAAACCATACACTTTCATTATACACCGTATGGAGGAATTATTTCAAGTTTTCCTGAACAAACTTTTCAAATTGAATGTTTAGTATGATTTTACCACAACAATGAAATTTTTTTGGGTGCAACTGAAATAAATGACAACTTTGATTTTCTAACGTACAAAAATTTATTGTAGCTGTCAGTATCATTTAGGAGGTAAGTCCATGGCTCCATTCCCTGGAAAGTTGGCAGGGTGCTCAATGCACTAAACATGTTGCTCATTTCAGCCCAAGAAAGGCATTAGCATGATATGAGAACCAGAACCCTGATGAAAAACACTAAGGAAAGAAAAAGTGAAAAAGATATTTGAGAAGCAACCAAAGAGGTGAATAGTATTGGTAAAATGTGGGTGTTCATTGCCCCATTAACCTATAAGTGAAGAAACTTATTTATAACTGACTATATGGTAAGTGTATTAATTTTCAGTGACAGCAGATCACTTTACTTATAAGGATGAACACATTTCCACTAGGAAATAATAATCAATGAAGGGTGGTTTTTCACTTAGGTGGATGGCTCTTATGAGGAAAAGGACTCCAAGAAAAAAAACAACAAACTATTTCTTGAACTTGGACTGAAAACCAGGAAAGACAACCCAGTTATGGAGTAAAAAAAGTCCTTCACTAGAACATACCTCAAAATAATAAAAGCCATCCATATATGACATGACCACAGCCAAAAGCATACTGGATGGGGAAAAGCTGAAAGCATTTCCCCTAAGAACAAGACAAGGAACAAGACAAAGATGGAACAAGACAAGGATGCCCACTTTCACCAATTGTATTCAACGTAGTACTGGAAGTCCTAGCTAGAGCAATCAGGCAAGAGAAAGAAATAAAAGGGATCAAAATTGGAAAAGGAAGTCAAATCTCTTCCTGATAAGGTGATTTTTATACCTAGAAACCACAAAAGACTTGTAGATTTGATAAATGATTTCAGGAATCAAAATCAACATACCAAAATCAGTAGCATTTCTATATACCAATAATAATCAAGCTGATAACCAAATCAAAACTGAATCTCATTTAAAATAGCTACATAAAATACCTAGGAATATATTTAACCAAGCAGGTGAAAAGTTCTACAAGGAGAATTTGCACTTCAATAAGGAGAATTGTAAAAGATTGAGAAAAGAATCATAGATGACACAAACAAGTGGGAAAAAATCCTATGCTCATCTACTGAAAGAATCAATATTGTTAAAACGACTACACTGCTGAAAGTAATCTACAGATTCAATGCAATTTCTATCAAATTACCAATATCATTCTTCACATAATTAGAAAAACAATCTCCAAATTCATTTGGAACCAAAAAAGAACCTACATAGCCAAAGCAATCCTAAGCAAAAAGAATAAAGCTGGAGGTATCACATCATCTGACTTCAGATTACTAGAAGGCTATAATAACCAAAACAGCATGGCATTAGCACAAAAGCAGACACATAGATCAATGGAACAGAATAGAGAACCTAGAAATAAAGCCACATACCTACAACCAACTGATCTTTGACAAAGTTGACAAATATATATATTGGGGAAAGGTTACTCTATTCAATAAACAGTGCTGGGAAAATTGGAGAGCCATTTGCAGAAGAATGAAACTGGATCCCTATCTCTCACCATATACAAAACTCAACTCAAAACGGATTACAGACTTAAATATAAGACCTGAAACTATAAAAATACTAGAAAAATAAACATAGAAGAAATTCTTCTGAACATTGGCTGAGGCAAAAATTTATGACTAAGTCTTCAAAAGGAAATGCAACAAAACCAAAAATAGACAAAGGGGACTTAATTAAACTAAAACTCTTTTGCACAGCTAAAGAAATAATCACCCAAGTAAACAGACAATCTACAGAATGAGGGAAAATATTTGCAAACAATGCATATGGCAAAGCACTAATATTCAGAATCTATGAGGAGCTCAACAAGAAAAAAACACATAACCTCATTAAAAAGTGGGCAAAATTCATAAACAGGCATTTTTCTTTTTTTATTATACTTTAAGTTCTAGGGTACATGTGCACAATGTGCAGGTTTATTACATAGGTATACATGTGCCATGTTGGTTTGCTGTACCCATCAACTCGTCATTTACATTAGGTATTTCTCCTAACGCTATCCCTCCCCCAGCCCCCCATTCTCCAACAGGCCCCAGTGTATGATGTTCCCCTCCCTGTGCCCATGTGTTCTCATTGTTCAACTACCACTTATGGGCGAGAACATGCGGTGCCTGGTTTTCTGTCCTTGCAATATTTTGCCGAGAATGATAGTTTCCAGCTTCACCCATGTCCCTGCAAAGGACATCAACTCATCCTTTTTTATGGCTGCATAGTATTCCATGGTGTATATGTGCCACATTTTCTTTCTTTTTTTTTTTTTAAATTTATTTATTATTATTATACTTTAAGTTGTAGGGTACATGTGCATAACGTGCAGGTTTGTTACATATGTATACTTGTGCCATGTTGGTGTGCTGCACCCATCAACTCGTCATTTACATCAGGTATAACTCCCAATGCAATCCCTCCCCCCTCCCCCCTCCCCATGATAGGCCCCGGTGTGTGATGTTCCCCTTCCTGAGTCCAAGTGATCTCATTGTTCAGTTCCCACCTATGAGTGAGAACATGCAGTGTTTGGTTTTCTGTTCTTGTGATACTTTGCTGAGAATGATGGTTTCCAGCTGCATCCATGTCCCTACAAAGGACACAAACTCATCCTTTTTAATGGCTGCATAGTATTCCATGGTGTATATGTGCCATATTTTCTTAATCCAGTCTGTCGCTGATGGACATTTGGGTTGATTCCAAGTCTTTGCTATTGTGAATAGTGCTGCAATAAACATACGTGTGCATGTGTCTTTATAGCAGCATAATTTATAATCCTTTGGGTATATACCCAGTAATGGGATGGCTGGGTCATATGGTACATCTAGTTCTAGATCCTTGAGGAATCGCCATACTGTTTTCCATAATGGTTGAACTAGTTTACAATCCCACCAACAGTGTAAAAGCGTTCCTATTTCTCCACATCCTCTCCAGCACCTGTTGTTTCCTGACTTTTTAATGATCGCCATTCTAACTGGTGTGAGATGGTATCTCATTGTGGTTTTGATTTGCATTTCTCTGATGGCCAGTGATGATGAGCATTTTTTCATGTGTCTGTTGGCTGTATGAATGTCTTCTTTTGAGAAATGTCTGTTCATATCCTTTGCCCACTTTTTGATGGGGTTGTTTTTTTCTTGTAAATTTGTTTGAGTTCTTTGTAGGTTCTGGATATTAGCCCTTTGTCAGATGTGTAGATTGCAAAAATTTTCTCCCATTCTGTAGGTTGCCTGTTCACTCTGATGGTAGTTTCTTTTGCTGTGCAGAAGCTCTTTAGTTTAATTAGATCCCATTTGTCAATTTTGGCTTTTGCTGCCGTTGCTTTTGGTGTTTTAGACATGAAGTCTTTGCCCATGCCTATGTCCTGAATGGTACTACCTAGGTTTTCCTCTAGGATTTTTATGGTATTAGGTCTAACATTTAAGTCTCTAATCCATCTTGAATTAATTTTCGTATAAGGAGTAAGGAAAGGATCCAGTTTCAGCTTTCTACTTATGGCTAGCCAATTTTCCCAGCACCATTTATTAAATAGGGAATCCTTTCCCCATTTCTTGTTTCTCTCAGGTTTGTCAAAGATCAGATGGCTGTAGATGTGTGGTATTATTTCTGAGGCCTCTGTTCTGTTCCATTGGTCTATATCTCTGTTTTGGTACCAGTACCATGCTGTTTTGGTTACTGTAGCCTTGTAGTATAGTTTGAAGTCAGGTAGCGTGATGCCTCCAGCTTTGTTCTTTTGACTTAGGATTGTCTTGGAGATGCGGGCTCTTTTTTGGTTCCATATGAACTTTAAAGCAGTTTTTTCCAATTCTGTGAAGAAACTCATTGGTAGCTTGATGGGGATGGCATTGAATCTATAAATTACCTTGGGCAGTATGGCCATTTTCACGATATTGATTCTTCCTATCCATGAGCATGCTATGTTCTTCCATTTGTTTGTGTCCTCTTTTATTTCACTGAGCAGTGGTTTGTAGTTCTCCTTGAAGAGGTCCTTTACATCCCTAGTAAGTTGGATTCCTAGGTATTTCATTCTCTTTGAAGCAATTGTGAATGGAAGTTCATTCATGATTTGGCTCTCTGTTTGTCTGTTACTGGCGTATAAGAATGCTTGTGATTTTTGCACATTAATTTTGTATCCTGAGACTTTGCTGAAGTTGCTTATCAGCTTAAGGAGATTTTGGGCTGAGACAATGGGGTTCTCTAAATATACAATCATGTCATCTGCAAACAGGGACAATTTGACTTCTTCTTTTCCTAACTGAATACCCTTGATTTCTTTCTCTTGCCTCATTGCCCTAGCCAGAACTTCCAACACTATGTTGAATAGGAGTGGTGAGAGAGGGCATCCCTGTCTTGTGCCAGTTTTCAAAGGGAATTTTTCCAGTTTTTGCCCATTCAGTATGATATTGGCTGTGGGTTTGTCATAAATAGCTCTTATTATTTTGAGGTACGTTCCATCAATACCGAATTTATTGAGCGTTTTTAGCATGAAGGGCTGTTGAATTTTGTCAAAAGCCTTTTCTGCATCTATTGAGATAATCATGTGGTTCTTGTCTTTGGTTCTGTTTATATGCTGGATTATGTTTATTGATTTGCGAATGTTGAACCAGCCTTGCATCCCAGGGATGAAGCCCACTTGATCATGGTGGATAAGCTTTTTGATGTGTTGCTGAATCCGGTTTGCCAGTATTTTATTGAGGATTTTTGCATCGATGTTCATCAGGGATATTGGTCTAAAATTCTCTTTTTTTGTTGTGTCTCTGCCAGGCTTTGGTATCAGGATGATGTTGGCCTCATAAAATGAGTTAGGGAGGATTCCCTCTTTTTCTATTGATTGGAATAGTTTCAGAAGGAATGGTACCAACTCCTCCTTGTACCTCTGGTAGAATTCAGCTGTGAATCCATCTGGTCCTGGACTTTTTTTGGTTGGTAGGCTATTAATTATTGCCTCAATTTCAGAGCCTGCTATTGGTCTATTCAGGGATTCAACTTCTTCCTGGTTTAGTCTTGGAAGAGTGTAAGTGTCCAGGAAATTATCCATTTCTTCTAGATTTTCCAGTTTATTTGCGTAGAGGTGTTTATAGTATTCTCTGATGGTAGTTTGTATTTCTGTGGGGTCGGTGGTGATATCCCCTTTATCATTTTTAATTGCGTCGATTTGATTCTTCTCTCTTTTCTTCTTTATTAGTCTTGCTAGTGGTCTGTCAATTTTGTTGATTTTTTCAAAAAACCAACTCCTGGATTCATTGATTTTTTTGGAGGGTTTTTTGTGTCTCTATCTCCTTCAGTTCTGCTCTGATCTTGGTTATTTCTTGCCTTCTGCTAGCTTTTGAATGTGTTTGCTCTTGCTTCTCTAGTTCTTTTAATTGCGATGTTAGAGTGTCAATTTTAGATCTTTCCTGCTTTCTCTTGTGGGCGTTTAGTGCTATAAATTTCCCTCTACACACTGCTTTAAATGTGTCCCAGAGATTCTGGTATGTTGTATCTTTGTTCTCATTGGTTTCAAAGAACATCTTTATTTCTGCCTTCATTTCGTTATGTACCCAGTAGTCATTCAGGAGCAGGTTGTTCAGTTTCCATGTAGTTGAGCGGTTTTGATTGAGTTTCTTAGTCCTGAGTTCTAGTTTGATTGCACTGTGGTCTGAGAGACAGTTTGTTATAATTTCTGTTCTTGTACATTTGCTGAGGATTGCTTTACTTCCAATTACGTGGTCAATTTTGGAGTAAGTACGTTGTGGTGCTGAGAAGAATGTATATTCTGTTGATTTGGGGTGGAGAGTTCTATAGATTCTATTAGGTCTGCTTGCTGCAGAGATGAGTTCAATTCCTGGATATCCTTGTTAACTTTCTGTCTCGTTGATCTGTCTAATGTTGACAGTGGAGTGCTGAAGTCTCCCATTATTATTGTATGGGAGTCTAAGTCTCTTTGTAAGTCTCTAAGGACTTGCTTGATGAATCTGGGTGCTCCTGTATTGGGTGCATATATATTTAGGATAGTTAGCTCTTCCTGTTGAATTGATCCCTTTACCATTATGTAATGGCCTTCTTTGTCTCTTTTGATCTTTGATGGTTTAAAGTCTGTTTTATCAGAGACTAGTATTGCAACCCCCGCTTTTTTTTGTTCTCCATTTGCTTGGTAAATCTTCCTCCATCCCTTTATTTTGAGCCTATGTATGTCTCTGCGTGTGAGATGGGTCTCCTGAATACAGCAGACTGATGGGTCTTGACTCTTTATCCAGTTTGCCAGTCTGTGTCTTTTAATTGGAGCATTTAGTCCATTTACATTTAACGTTAAGATTGTTATGTGTGAACTTGATCCTGCCATTATATTAACTGGTTATTTTGCTCGTTAGTTGATGCAGTTTCTTCCTAGCCTCGATGGTCTTTACATTTTGGCATGTTTTTGCAATGGCTGGTACCAGTTGTTCCTTTCCATGTTTAGTGCTTCCTTCAGGGTCTCTTGTAAGGCAGGCCTAGTGGTGACAAAATCTCTTAGCATTTGCTTATCTGTAAAGGATTGTATTTCTCCTTCACTTATGAAACTTAGTTTGGCTGGATATGAAATTCTGGGTTTAAAATTCTTTTCTTTAAGAATGTTGAATATTGGCCCCCACTCTCTTCTGGCTTGTAGAGTTTCTGCCGAGAGATCTGCTGTTAGTCTGATGGGCTTCCCTTTGTGGGTAACCCGACCTTTCTCTCTGGCTGCCCTTAAGATTTTTTCCTTCATTTCAACTTTGGTGAATCTGGCAATTATGTGTCTTGGAGTTGCTCTTCTCGAGGAGTATCTTTGTGGCGTTCTCTGTATTTCCTGGATTTGAATGTTGGCCTGCCCTACTAGGTTGGGGAAGTTCTCCTGGATGATATCCTGAAGAGTGTTTTCCAACTTGGTTCCATTTTCCCCCTCACTTTCAGGCACCCCAATCAGACGTAGATTTGGTCTTTTTACATAATCCCATACTTCTTGCAGGCTTTGTTCATTTCTTTTTCTTCTTTTTTCTTTTGGTTTCTCTTCTCGCTTCATTTCATTCATTTGATCCTCAATCGCTGATACTCTTTCTTCCAGTTGATTGAGTCAGTTACTGAAGCTTGTGCATTTGTCACGTATTTCTCGTGTCATGGTTTTCATCTCTTTCATTTCGTTTATGACCTTCTCTGCATTAATTACTCTAGCCATCAATTCTTCCACTTTTTTTTCAAGATTTTTAGTTTCTTTACGCTGGGTACGTAATTCCTCCTTTAGCTCTGAGAAATTTGATGGACTGAAGCCTTCTTCTCTCATCTCGTCAAAGTCATTCTCCGTCCAGCTTTGATCCGTTGCTGGCGATGAGCTGCGCTCCTTTGCCGGGGGAGATGCACTCTTATTTTTTGAATTTCCAGCTTTTCTGCCCTGCTTTTTCCCCATCTTTGTGGTTTTATCTGCCTCTGGTCTTTGATGATGGTGATGTACTGATGGGGTTTTGGTATAGGTGTCCTTCCTGTTTGATAGTTTTCCTTCTAACAGTCAGGACCCTCAGCTGTAGGTCTGCTGGAGATTGCTTGAGGTCCACTCCAGACCCTGTTTGCCTGGGTATCAGCAGCAGAGGCTGCAGAAGATAGAATATTTCTGAACAGCGAGTGTACCTGTCTGATTCTTGCTTTGGAAGCTTCCTCTCAGGGGTGTACTCCACCCTGTGAGGTGTGGGGTGTCAGACTGCCCCTAGTGGGGGATGTCTCCCAGTTAGGCTACTCAGGGGTCAGGGACCCACTTGAGCAGGGAGTCTGTCCCTTCTCAGATCTCAACCTCCGTGTTGGGAGATCCACTGCTCTCTTCAAAGCTGTCAGACAGAGTCGTTTGCGTCTGCAGAGGCTTCTGCTGTGTTTGTTATTGTTTACTGTGCCCTGTCCCCAGAGGTGGAGTCTACAGAGACAGGCAGGTTTCCTTGAGCTGCTGTGAGCTCCACCCAGTTGGAGCTTCCCAGCGGCTTTGTTTACCTACTTAAGCCTCAGCAATGGCGGGCGCCCCTCCCCCAGCCTCGCTGCTGCCTTGCGGGTAGATCACAGACTGCTGTGCTAGCAATGAGGGAGGCTCCGTGGGCGTGGGACCCTCCCAGCCAGGTGTGGGATATGATCTCCTGGTGTGCCTGTTTGCTTAAAGCGCTGTATTGGGGTGGGAGTTACCCGCTTTTCCAGGTGTTGTGTGTCTCAGTTCCCCTGGCTAGGAAAAGGGATTCCCTTCCCCCTTGCGCTTCCCAGGTGAGGCGATGCCTCGCCCTGCTTCAGCTTTCGCTGGTCGGGCTGCAGCAGCTGACCAGCACCGATCATCCGGCACTCCCCAGTGAGATGAACCCAGTACCTCAGTTGAAAATGCAGAAATCACCGGTCTTCTGTGTGGCTCGCGCTGGGAGTTGGAGACTGGAGCTGTTCCTATTCGGCCATCTTGCTCCGCCCCACATTTTCTTTATCCAGTCTATTACTGATGGACATTTGGGTTGGTTCCAAGTCTTTGCTATTGTGAATAGTGCCACAATAAACAAACCTCTGCATGTGTCTTTATAGCAGCATGATTTAAAATCCTTTGGGTATATACCCAGTAATGGGATGGCTGGACCAAATGGTATTTCTGGTTCTAGATCCTTGAGGAATGGCCACACTGTCTTCCACAATGGTTGAACTAATTTACAATCCCACCAACAGTGTAAAAGTGTTCCTATTTCTCCACATTTTCTCCAGCATCTGTTGTTTCCTGACTTTTTAATGATCACCATTCTAACTGGCATGAGATGGTATCTCATTGTGGTTTTGATTTGCATTTCTCTGATGTCCAGTGATGATGAGCATTTTTTCATATGTCTGTTGGCTGCATAAATGTCTTCTTTTGAGAAGTGTCTGTTCATATCCTTTGCCTACTCTTTGATTTTTTTTTTTCTTGTAAATTTGTTTGAGTTCTTTGTAGATTCTGGATATTAGCCCTTTGTCAGATGGATAGATTGCAAAATTTTTCTCCCATTCTGTAGGCTACATGAATAGGCATTTTTCAAAAAAAGACATACACATGGCCATCAAACATATGAAAACACGCTCAACATCACTAATCATCAGAAAAATGCAAATTAAAACCATGATGAGATATCATCACCTTACACTAGTCAGAATGGCTATTAAAAGTCAAAAAGCAACAGAGGTTGATGGAGATGCAGAAAAAAGAGAATGCTTTTACACTGCTGGTGGAAATGTAAAATATTACAACCTCTATGAAAAACAGGATGGAGATTTCACAGAACTAAAAATAGAACTATCATTCAATCCTTCAATCCTACTACTGGGTATCTACCCAAAGGAAAAGAAAGCATCATATCAAAAGCATACCTGCACTCATTTGTTTATTGCAACACTATTCCCAATAGCAAAGTCATGGAATCAATCTAAGTGTCCATCAACAGATGACTGGATAAAATAATGTGGTATGTCATGGAATATTACTCAGCTATAACAAAGAATGAAATAATGTCTTTAAAACAACATGGATGGAACTGGATGCCACTATCCTAAGTGGGATTACTCAGAAACAGAAAGTCAAAAACCTTCATGTTCTCCGTTATAAGTGGAAGCTAAACAATGGGTACACATGGACATACAGAGTAGAGTAACAGACTTTGGAGACTCCAAAACTGGGAAGATGGGACAGGGGTGAGGGAAAAAATACCACGTACTGGGTATAATGTACATTTATTTGGGTGATGGGTACTAAAAGCATGGACTTTACCAGTATGCAATATATCCATGTAACCCAGCTGTGCTAGTACCCCTAAATCTATTTTTTATAAAGTCCTTCACCAGACAGCTCATTGATAAATAAGTCCCGCTGAGGAAATTCCTTGCTCCGTTCTGATCACTCTCATCTTCTCACCAGCTCCCCTTTTCTTATCTCCTCTGTTTCTAGTTTCTGTCCCTCCCATTCATAAAGTAACTATCATTCACATTTTAACTCACTCTTTCATTAATATACTTTGTGCCAAGTATTAGGATAAACACCTTTTTCTAGGATCCTATTGTCTAAAATCAACTAAGACCTTAATTTTCTCCAAGGACCTTTCTCTGACATGGTAGACAAAATGTTGATATTGTACCTGCCTGCATTATTTGACCAAGATGTTGCCTTCATATTACCTTATAGGTCTGACACATAGCAACACCCAGATAACATTATATTAAATGCATATATGCACACACACACTCTTACACATATACATCTATATATATGCATCAACATATATATATATAAATTCATATACCCAGACATGACTCAGTATCCATATTAACAGTCTGAATGACTTGTATACTTTTCACTGAATTGAATATGTATTAGTCACACGATTACCATATTTAATCCAGGTTATAAACTGCTTAACGGCCATTCCTGTTTTTAATCACCACTCTCCGGCAGTTAGCATTAATTTGATGTTACTTGTCAGTAAAGGCAATATGAGTGTGGGCTCTGGAGTCACACTCTTTGGCCTTAAATTTTGGCTCAACCACATGTTAGCTGTTTACCCAGCATGGAAAACTCTTGTACAAAAAGTGAGCAAATTAATTCCACTGCGTTACTGGTGGAATAAAGATGGAGTCTATGCCAGTTCTCTGTACTAGTGTTTATGGAAATGAATTAGTGCATTGTTGTAAGTTGCCTGATTTAACAGCTTGACCTAGCTACAAGGCTATACATGATGGCAGCTGGGGCAGAAAGCCTCAGAATTCAGAGATGTCCTCCACAAATGGAACCTTAACTAAGTGTGTGACCCAGTGCCTCAGGAATTCACACCCTGTTGTAGAATTCTGCTGCAACCAATTCATACATGTTTGAAGCCAAAGATGCCGTGCACTCAGTGCACCAAGCAGACTGTTCCCCAAGTATAAGTCACATTTGGAAGTGCATTAACTATGGCCATTGGTTATTACAGTACATTCCAAAATTAATTCCCAGAGGTGCCCCCTGGTGGTATTAGAGTTAAAAACAGCTCATCAATTGTCCCAACCCTGCCAAATATCCAAGCTTTGGGCCCCGGGCATTTTGTAGGTTACAGTTTACAGTCTGATTTAGTGGACTTTCAATTCACTAAGTTAGTCTCCAAAGGAAAAGTGTGGTGACCGTTTGGATTTCTACAGGAATTGAGACTATTGAGGGAGGGATATGTCAGAAACAAAAATAGCAATTGTGCACAATGCTTTACAATTATCCCATTCAATTTTTTACATGACATAGATACTATTCTCTCAGCGAAGTTAGGCAACTTTCCTAGTAGTGAAACAGCTAGTAAGTGATGGAGTTAGGATAAGAACAAAGGTCTATTTGACTCCAAAACCTCAGCTCTTGAACACCGTATGACTTTCACATTCTCAAGGAGTCACAATCAAGTCCACTGGGAAATTTCATTCTACTTCCTGGTTCTAACGCTTCTTCCCTGACTATGCCTCTAATGTTGGTTGAAGGGGCCTCCACCTCGGGCTCTGTTTGGTTTCTGGATGGAGCTAAAACGCTGGCTTTCGAGGAACAGCTGAGCCAAGGTTTGTCGTCTCTTTTGTCATTCAGTCCTCTGCATCAGTTTTTTAAAAAAGTGCCCGAATCCTTATTTAACTAAAACACAAGTTAAATGAACAGAGACTGAGCTTTCTGGATTTATTGAATCAACATCTACATGTACTCTATAGACTTCTGCATATGCACAGTCTTCCACATCATTTTGAAAAATTATTTCCTTCATACCATATTATTATCAATGAATAAATAGGGTTAGCTATTTCCCTACCTAACTCCTTCAGTCAATACCCTATGAGTTGGATAAACTAAGTGGGATTTAAAACACTTGAAAAACAATGCAGAAGCCAACCTTAGGGCTTAGTTTGTGGACCTTGTCTGTTTCCCTGGTGATTTCATTGGGTCCTATGACTTTAGTTATCCACCGTATGCTGATAACTGTCATACATCTCCAGTTCCTCCAGTCACCTACTAACGATCTCCACGTGGAAGTCTAACAGACATCTTGCAATTAGCATGTTCAAAACGAACTTCAGATTCTCCCTCCACAGACTTGCTCCACCCACAATATTCTGCAGATCGGTGTTAAATCAAGTTTAGCCTAAGGCTGCCTTTTTACATATTTAAAGTTTAGCTTAAGGTTTCTCTGTCCATCATGAACTATTACCTAAAGGGAAGTATAAACAGACTGCAGCCTACTCTTGTGCCAATCACCGAATTTTGGCCAATCCAATGTGGCCAATTGTTCAAACTGTGATCAAATAAGGCAAATGCCAAACTATAACCAATCTGGCTGTTTTCTGTACCTCTCTTAGGTTTTCTGTATGTTGCTTTCCTTTTTCTTTCCATAAATCTTCTACTATGTGGCTGCGTTGGAGTCTCTGAGCCTACTCTGGCTCAGGAGGCTGCCTGATTCGCGAATGGTTCTTTGCTCAATTAAGTTCTTCTAAATTTAATTTGGCTAAAGTTTTTTTTTTTTTTTTTTTAATCATCAGTGAATAGCAACTCCATCTTTCCAGTTATTCAGGCCAGAATCTTTGAAATCGTGCTGAGTTCTTTCTCTACTTCATGTCTGTTATCCTGGTGCAAGCCCTGATCATATCTTACTCTAAACATTGCAATAGTCTCCCAACTGGTTTGCCTACAGTCTCTTCTCCAAGCAGTGCCAGAATGGTCCTATTAAAATAAAAAATGGATCGTGTCACTCCTCTGTGCCTAATTTCTCAATGCCTTCCTATCTCCCTCAGAGCAAAACCAAACTCTCCTCAAAGAGCCCAGGCACACTGTTCCCCTCCTACTGCATTTACCTTCCCACTCATCACCTCCTGCTCTGGCCTGGGATCCCTCTCCAACCCCACTGGCCTTCTTCCTGTTCCCTGGCCCAGGCACACCATCACTCCAGCGCCTTTACACATGCTGCACCTTGCCTGGGATCCTCACTCCACAAAGCCCCAGGGCTTACGTTCACTTCCTTCATATCTTTGCATAAATATTAACTTCTCATTACCTCCCCTTTATTCTATTTAATGTTGCAGCACTGCCATCTGAGTCCTAACTATTCCTTCTGCCTGCTTTATTTTTCTTCATAGAATGGATCCCTTGGAACGTGCTTTATCATTTACTTTCTTATTTTATTTTATTTACTCTCTGTTGTTCCCACTAAGATGTCAGCTCCATGAGGGTATGGCAGGGATTTCTGTCTGTTTTATTTACTGATGTCTCCCCAGGACGAAATACAGAACCTGACACATAAGAGGCACTCAGTAAATATTTGTTGACTGGAAGGATAAATGAGTTATATTCCCACTGATGCAGAATGTTGTTGTTGTGAACAGAAAATTGTATCTGGCATTTTGAACTATTCTAAGATCAGTCTCTTTCACATTCCTATCAAATGTCCATTTTTTTTTTCTAGTTTCTTACCAAAATGGCTAATAATGGGCAAAGTTTTGGGCATTTGATCTAGTGAACAAATGTAGACTTCAATAAATGACCACTGAGGAAGCTAAGACTTCATAGGAGTTCTTATCCCTCATCAACTACCAAGCTACGGTAATGAAGGCATTTTTACTCACCCAATCCACGTCATCCCTTCTCTATGCAGGCAGAACCTAATCCTAGTGTTCACACCTTTGAGGCCATGTGCTCAGGAAATCACCAGGCCTGGTATGACTGGTTTAGTCACCTGGTCTTATTCTCCTGGTGGTAATTGTATGAGACATGAGCAGATGACTTAATTTTAGTCTAAGTTGATGGGGCTTTTGAGATGTTTATTTCCCTCCTGAAAACATGAATTCTTGGGCCTTATCTCCAGAGACTCTGATTTGGTAGGTCTGAGGGGAAGTTTGAAAATTTGTATTTTTAACACCACCCCTAACTTCACATTGAAAAATTAAAAATATTTTAAAAAACCCCAAAACTACCTAGATAACTATCTGTTAGGAAGCAGACCAAAGGACTTAGTACCTTTGCCAGGCAGTTCCCCAGGAATTTCATGAGATCATCCCTCACTTTCTAACTGAGGGTCCTCACTGTTTTTGAGCCAAAGACTGCTGACTGTGGAAGTGCTTCATGCCTCTGCTCTGGCCATCTCTGGCCTCTGAGACCAGGGAGCTACAAATATTCCCACTGGCCATCAGCACTGACTACTAGTTCACACCCCCAAAGATGGGCTGGCTAGAGGGGCTTTGTTCCTCTGAGGGCTGTGTCTTGGTTTCCTCTACTGTTTATTTAGGAACGACACTAAGATATGCCAAAACCAGATTATTGTCTTGCCTACATCTTCTCAAAAGGGATTAATATTTCATTCCACCTCTGTCTATCAAGACTAGTAGAAATCTGGGTTGGCATAAAGCATGTTTTCACTGTTTAAACATAGAACAACATTTAAATGAGGATACTTCTCTCTCACTCTGCTAACAGTCATGCACTTTGCAGAACAGGTACAACAGGAAGTAGCCCCTGCTGTAAAGCAAGCAGGACCACACCTACGGCTGTTTGAGCTGAAGAATGTAGGAAAATGCTTTCCTTATGCTTTATGCAATGAACCAACAAAGAAGTCAGGCTTCTCTGTTGTTCTGCAGGTGACTGATTTTTAGAGAAGCAACACTGCGTGGGGAGTCTGGCTCCAGATTTAGCTTCCAAATTGATTACTAACTTGAAGAAATAGGACCTGAGAATTACGTATTGATCTTGGTGTTTACACTTCCCACCAAAGCCACTAACCGTCTGGGGCTCTTTTTCCCCAAGCACTTCCACAACCCTCAGATATAATCTATACTTTTCATTACTGTTTTCAGGACCATTCACTTATTTATCAGCAAGTATTTCATGAGCCTGGTAGTAATTATCAATCGTACTTCTAATTTCGTCATTGAAATAGCAAACATACTTCAATTTTGTCAATTATCAAGTCCAGAAGGTAGTGAGATCCAGCCACAATATTTTATCGATGTGGATAGTTTGTCCATGAGGCAGTAGCATATTTTCCTCTCATTTTTCAAGCAACACTGATTGATGGAAAGGTGATCTTTACTTACTGCCTCAGGCAAATAATTGAGCACCTAAAGATTCTGAGTCTATATTTGGAATGTGAATTTTTCTCTCCAGTAAATTCATTCATGAATTCATCTAACAAATAATTCAGTATCTGATATGTGCCAGGTATGCATCTCTGGGCTAAGGATACAGCAGTGAACAAGTCGGACACACTTCTCATGCCCACAGAGTGTACATCCTGCTGGGGACCAGGTGAAGAACAGGCAGCAAATGCATGAATAAAATAATGCCAGGTCAACATTGCTCATCATGAGGGAAATGCAAGTCAAAACCAAAATGAGATACCATTTGACTACTATTAGGACAGTTATTACAAAACAAAAATAAAGAAATCCTAGACAATAACAAGTGTTGGAAAAGATGTGAAGAAATTGGAACCCTTATGCATTGCTGTTGGGAATGTAAAGTGGTGCAGCCACCATGGAAAACATCTTCAAGAAATTAAACATAGATTTACCATATGATCCAGCAATTCTGCTTCTGGGTATATACCCACAAGAAGTGAAAGCAGAGACTTGAACAAATATTTGTATGCCCATGCTCATAACAGCATTATTCACAAAAGCCAAAAGGTGAAAACAACCCAAATATCCATTGATGTCTGAGTAAAGAAAATGTGGCGTATATATACAATGGGATATTATACAGCCTTAAAAAGAGGTTCTGACACATGGTACGACACGAGGACATTATGCTACATGGAATAAGCCAGACACAAAAAGACAAGTAGTGCATTGACATGGTTTGGCTGTGTCCCCACGCAAATCTCATCTTGAATTGTAGTTCCCATAATCCCCACATGTTGTGGGAGGGACCTGGTGGAAGGTAATTGAATCATGGGAGCAGTTACCCTCATGCTGTTCTTGTGATAGTGAGTTCTCACAAATTCTGATGGTTTTATAAGGGGCTTTCCCTGCCTTTGCTTGCACTTCTTCCTGCCACCATGTGAAGAAGGACGTGTTTGCTTCCCTTTCTACCACGATTGTAAGTTTCCTGAGGCCTCCCCAGACATACTGAACTGTGAGTCAATATATTATCCAGTCTCGGGTATGTCTTTAGCAGTGTGAGAACGAACTAATAAATGTACCATCCCATTTCTATGAAGTACCTAGAATAGTCAAACTCATTGAGACAGAAAGTAGAATGGCGGTTGCCAATGGCCAGAGGAGAGAGGTTTAATGGGTTCAGAGTTTCAGTTTGGGAAAATGAAAAGGTTCTAGAGGTGAATGATGGTGATGGTTGCACAACAGTGTGAATTATTGAATGCCATTGAAGTGCACACTTAAAATATCTAAAATGGCAAATTTTATGTTACGTATATTATAATAAAAAATACCAGAAAGTGAAAAGATAGAAGAAAAATACAACAGGAAGGTAACTGGTTGCTCTCGGAATGGAAGGAAGCTACTAATTCCAATTAGGTTTCCAGGAAAGGACCCACTGAGAAGATACCGGCTGAACTAGGAAGGCTTGTGTTTACAAGAGGTACAATCTATCAAAAGGAGAGAGAAAATTTAAAAAATGGAGAGTTTGGGGAACACATCACTACATCTTAAGAATCCCAGCCACCAGTTTATAAACTTTAGCTTTCCTTTTCATGTAAAGGGCATAGAGAAACCACGATTTAAAAGGCAGTTTCTTGGGATGTTCTAAAAGTTAATTGAAAAAATATTTCATGTTCTCTAGATTCATTCCTCTCCCTAAAGGGAACTTAGTGCATAATAGTTGCATACTGTAAAGACATTGATGATTTAAAACTAAAGCATTTGATAAAATCCACCAGAAGCAAAGCTAATATTAAAATATAGAATTTCAGAACCATAACATTTCTGGACTAGAAAGGCCCCTTCACAGCTCTTTAGTCCTCTCCTCTGAAGCTTGATTTCTCTCTACAATGTATCCACCAAGTTGTTACCTGGCTTCTGATGAGGCACCTCTGGACGGCAGGATCTCAAAACATTCAGGGTTTCTATGCAATCTTGAGATGGCTCTCTCACTGGGGAGGGTAGGGAGGGTGGGGAGGGGGAGAGAAAGAGAGAGAAAGAGAAAGAGGGGGAGAGAGAGAGAAAGAGAGAGAAAAAGAGAGCACAGGCTTTGATCCCAGATCCATTTTTTGGAAACTTTTACCTAATTATATTCACCAGGCTAATTTTATGTATCAACTTGACTAGGCTACAGGGTGCCCAGATATTTGGTCAAATGTTATTCTAAGTGTTTCTGTGAGGATGTTTTTGGGTGAGAGTAACAGTTAAGTCAGGAGATGGAGTAAAGCAGATAGCCCTTCATAATGTGGGTGGGCTTCATCCAATCAGTTGAAGGCCTGAGTAGAACAAAGGGCTGACCATTCCTGGAGAAAGAGAAAATTCTCCAGCCTGAGCTCAGCCTTTAAATTGGGATATCAGCTCTTCCAGTTCTATAGCAGCTTCTAGCCTTCATACTGCAAGCCTACCACTCTTCTACTTCTGTAAGGCTATGTATGATAGAAAAAATAAGGTGAGTGGGTGAGGATAAATATCTTCCAAGTACATTAAAGGGGAAAAGGGAAGAGAAATAAGATTCAATGAGAGTTGCTTAACATACATAATTTGATTTCATCTTTATTTACAGATGTAGAAACAAAGATCCTTGGAACCTAAGTAGCTTATCTATATAGTTAAGAAGTAATTGATATGGGATGGAAGCCCAGACCTCTCTGATCCTGAAGCCTGTGGTCTGTCCCTTGTGCCACATCACACGGCATACACACTGTGGGTTCTTGAAAGAATTTCCAGAATGATATAAGCTGATGGCATGAACATACAAAAGACAGTGCCCAAAAGAGAAAAACAAGAGATAAAGTACAATACAAGGAAAAGTTAAATTTAACAGGAAAGATGTTATTAATTTATCTGCTTGTACTTTGTCTTCCTACAGAATTCAGTAATTTTCATAGTAATGCATTTTTACTGCCAGTAGCAAAATGGGTGGCAAAGGAGGAATAATTACATTATTTTCAGGAGAGCTAAGGGATGAGAAAAATTGAATTTAAAAAACTCAATACACAGTTAATAATCATCTTTAAAGTTCAAATTATGATGAAAACTGTAAATGCTCAGAAAATAGTAGAGGAAAATAAAAATTTAAAATTAAAATCACATAAACCATCTACAATTCTAAAATAAAGAGGAAAAGAAAATGAAACAAAGAATTCCATTTAGTTTGGACCCTTGAAAAACCATGGTCCAAAACCACACCCCCATTTATATTAAATAATAATGAACAAGAACAAATCTGCTATCCAGCAACACTTTAGAAAAGTCTGACTCCAGTTTTTATCCAGCTATAGGGATGAAGGTTCCCTATTCGGTGAAGAAGCAATAGTGTGATATCAGGGAAGAATTCAGTTATCATTCACCATGTAAAACCAACACTGTATTCAGAAAGTGGGCATTTTGCACATATAACATTTTCATGAACCATACATGTATGTACACAAGCACTCGTGTGTGCACACACATATACACACTCACATGCAAGGTGATTTTTTTTTCTTCATCCCTGTCAGTGCCCTGTGGTGGTGGTCATTGATCTCTATGTGACCCAAACTCCCATGGGGCATGGCAATGCATCTGTGCTATGGGACCACCAGCTCCACAGCATGTTCCTGGTGAAGGCCTCAGAGCCCCACCTCTCCCTCTGGAGGCCAACTGGAGTCCATGTAACTGTCCTGGCATCTGTACCAGGATGGCAAATGAGAGGCTGGGACTCAGCACATAAAGTGGATTTTCTGCAAGGCTGAGCCAAGTGCTTCCAACTGTCTAGCCACATGTTTCTCTAAATGGTCCTGGCAGCTATGGCTTAGGATGGAGCCAGAATTTGGCTTGATTTCTACACTGAAAAGCTTGATAGAATGCTGGGGTGGTGCCATCCCATAATAAAAGAGGTGGTGCCTCAGATTGGCATACCATTTTCATTTGCCTTGGGAGTCCCTCCAAAGGGAAAGGGGGCTTGAGTAAAAGTGGATGTGTCCATGTGATCTATGCCAGGGCCTGGGTGGAGAAGGGAAGGGGGTGCGGCTGAGGGAAGGTGGATGAAGAAGAAAAGTTCTGAGTGATTGGAAGCTGGTGCCAGTTGGAGCTGGAAGACGATGTTCGACCGCCTCCTCTGCACATGTGTGGCCACCAGGGGATCGCTTGGCTATGTACGCAGCTTCACATCTGCCAGCTAAATCAAAGATGCATAATTGAAGATGCAAAGCGAGAAGCATGACGTGGTTCACAAGGCTCCCCAGAGGTTTTGGATCTGTAATTCAGTGAAGAGATTTTAGTGAGATTTGAGCCAAGTGTTCTCATCTGTGGGAGAGGGTCTCACTCCAGCTGTGCTCAAGGATATGGAAAACGCTTTTTTGAAATATTCGGGCAGTCTTTCTTGATTGGTCACTGCCTACCCATTTCCCTTGGCACCCTTTGGACTTCCTCCCAAAGAAATGCTTCTTTTTGAAGTTTGGGCAATTTCTGAGCATGAGGAAGGCTCAAGAGATGCTATGATTGAGGTGTTAGGACAAATAAGTCAAATAAAATCATTAACCTGGTACAGTTCCTTAGAACCAAATTTAAACACTTCCAAATGTTTAATCATAAAAACAATACATATTCAAGGTAAATATTCAAACAATACATAAGGATGGAAAGTGAGAAATAAAAGCGTAAATGGGACTTTTTGCTCACATTCTGAGAACACTACTTCCCAGATATTCTCTGCTGTAGAAATAATATTTTCTTGATTCCAATCCTCATAGACCAATACTTTTGTAAAATACATTAAAATTAATTACTGAGTTGAGCATGGTGGCTCATCCCTGTAATCCTGGCACTTTGGGAAGCTGAGGTGGGCAGATCACTTGAGCCCAAGGGTTCGAGACCAGCCTGGGCAATATGGCAAAACCCCGTCTCTACAAAAAAAAAAAAAAAAAAAATTACCCAGGTGTGGTGGCATGTGCCTGTAGTCCCAGTTACTACAGAGGTTGAGGTGGGAGAATTGTTTGAACCTGGGAGGCAGAGATTGCAGTGAGCCAATATTGCACCACTGCTCTCCAGCCTGGGTGACAGAGTGAGATCCTGTCTCAAAAAATATTGATAATAATAATTACTGAAATAATTACAAAAAAGTACCCAAATACATATAAAGTACAAATTCATTAGAAACAATACAAAGTTCAACAGCTCACACATTTGGATGCTATGGTCATGTCAAATTACTTTAACATTTCTAAACACTCAATGTCTGTGCTTATTGTGAACCACACTTTGACCACTCATTTTCTTCTGGAAATTAAAAAAAAAAGTCTCTATATGTCAAATATATGAACACATAGTTTTTGTAAACATAAGAGGAATCATACTAAACAGATTAGTCCATTACTTGCCTTTTGTACTTAATTGGTATCTTTCTTATTGGTCCTTAAAGATCTCATTCCTTTTCATAGTTGTCTTGTATTTCATTGTATGAAGTTACTACAATTTTTTAAAACTAGTCTCAATATTTATGGACATGCAGGTGGTTTCTAGATTTTACTTATATTGAAAATGTAATGGCACAACCTCCAGAAATGGACTGGTGTTCATTCTATTTACCTTTTGATGCCAAAGTCACCACTAGCACTTGCTAGAATTTCTTCCTTGTGAACAAAAGCAAAATGTTTTGTAGCCCAAAGTTTCCTTTCCTTCAAACCAGCTTATTGAGCACTCTGAGTCACACCAGTGCTAAAATGACCAGAACAAACATTTGTCACCATGGATAGCATAAGGCACACCCTCCTCCAGAGGTGAGGGCTGGGTGCCTATGGCAAGAGGATGGAGATTAATTCTTCAAGGGGAGCCTTTGCGTTTTCCTTTAAGTAGCAGAAAAGTGAATATGCAGCAATGAATGCAGACTGGCTCAGGGGCCCCAGAGAGCTGAAAGCACACCGCAGCCACTCAGTCAACGGTGAACTCTTACCCTGGTGGCTCAGACCTCACCAACAGAGCCTGCATGAAGGGAGGTCAGCCTTGGTGACTAACCTCAGCTTAGTGCCCAATTCTTTTTTTCAGTGTTTTCTAGAAGAAGTGAACTGGGGCTCTACATGATCCCCTGCATGAGTTCGTGTTACTGCTAGGGCTTCAAGTGGCTGATTATGGGAGCAGTTAGCTTTGCGTGTGTGAACCACTTCCAGGCAGGCAGGTCTAGTCAAGATGAACCTGAGTGTTTGGCCACAGAAGACTCCCTCTGGGCCCAGGGCATGACCCAGGAGAGGGGCGTAGTGTTTCTTATGTTTATAATTCAGATGTCTCCAACAACGCAGCCAATTAGTCAGGTCTCCAGGCATGTTTGGAGGTATTGGAAAGGATTCTGTGTTGAAGGCAAAACTGCTCAAACAGAAAGATGAGCTTTCTTTTCTATATTGGGTCAGCCAGGTCACGAAAATGAAAACAAAAAACAAAACAAAACAAAAACAAAAAAGAGGAGGTTTTCGGTGTATACCATGAAATTCATCAACTTGGTTTTGGTTAGCCCCGATGAGAGGAAACAGCAATAATTCCCCTTTGCATTTTCAGTTGAGACGAGAAATGATCTTAGATACCCTAAAGGTTGATAAAGACCTGAAAACTCTTGTGTGGGAAATAGATGCATCCTGAGGGAACCAAATTCTTTGGTTCTGCTAAAACTTCAAGCAGAAACTCCTGAAGAGAGCAGCCCAGAGCAGAGGCGACCAGAACAATCAACTGTGAGTTACATCGAGAAAGGATGCATTTCAGCAAGGGATGATTTAGCTTTGCTTCTGGAACGTGCATTATCCATGTCAAAGGAGGCTCCAGAGGGGTTTGAGCAACAACCCAGAGACACGTGAGCATATTCGTTATTTCAGCTCATGTTCATTCTGGGCTCTGAGATGAAACCCTGAGTCCCAGGTATTGCCTACACTGGGAGAGAACTCAGGCTCGGCATTTCATCAGTGACCTGCCAGCCCCTAATGCACAACTCTTGTAGGATTTTTTTTTTTTAAACCTTGCAAAGAGCCCTTTGAGTGCAAACCTGCCCCAGCAGGCCTGCCTTACACATCTCCTTCAGAAATGTTTTCTTTTCCTTCTGAATATGCTCATTTGAGTGGGCACCCTTTCTGCTCTCAGTGTCTTTTGTGTGAAAGTAAGGTTACCATCTAAATCTAGGAAAAACCATCTTGAAATGTGTACCTAGTTTCCTTCTGAAAAAACCAGGAGACCTTTTTTCTATCAATGTCATCTCCATTTTGTAGTTCTTATGAGGGACATTTTGTTGTGCTGATATAGAAATGCTTATTCTTGTCTTCAAATTCCTGATTTTACAAACTATCCACTAGAGAAGCTCTAAATGTTTTGTGTTGTTGAGACAACCCTTGGTTACAAGTGAGCTCTCCTTGGCCGAGATGATCTCATTTACGTCTTACAAAGGAGAAAACCAAGCCCCCAAAAGGGAAAGGCCAGGATCACAGAATAATTGAGTTAATACTGGTAGAAAAAGATCACCTGTTTCCTTCTCACATAGTAAAGCTCTCATCTCCAGTGGATAGTGACTCAAGCAGTTATAGCTCATGCCTGTAATCCCAGCACTTTGGGAGGTCAGGTCAGGAGATCGAGACCATCCTGGCCAACACGGTGAAACCCCATCTCTACTAAAAATACAAAAATTAGCTGGGTGTGGTGGCACGTGCCTGTAATCCCGGCAACTCAGGAGGCTGAGGCAGAAGAATCACTTGAACTTGGGAGGCGAAGATTGCAGTGAGCTGAGATCGTGTCACTGCACTTCAGCCTGGTGACAGAGCAAGACTCCATCGAAAAAAAAAAAAAAAAAAAAAAAGGAAGAAAGAAAGAAAGGGAAAGAAAGAAGTTGCTAAGTCCATCCCTAGGCATATTTTTTCTTATGTCATTTTCATAAATGAATCAGTGTACATCTTTCCCATGCATGCTTTCTCTTAGGTTAAGTGAGGGAAGAATCTGGCTGTTCACTGGCAGTCGCTGAGGACTTCACTCCTGGGATGTGCCGAGACATATGGGACACTACAGTTTCAGAGGCAGCAGGAACTGCCTCCCTTGTGATACAGCCTTCAAGATGCTACTTTGTTCTGCATCATCACAGACCATGGCAAGGCCAACCCAAATTGCATTTCACAAGGTACAACTAAGTAATAACCTGTGACATTATTGCCATGTTGATTTAGGCAGCTAGGCAGAAGGAAGGAAGGAAGGAAGGAAGGAAGGAAGGAAGGAAGGAAGGAAGGAAGGAAGGAAGGAAGGAAGGAAGGAAGGAAGGAAGGAAGGAGGGAGGGAGGGAAGGAAGGAAGGAAGGCAGGAAGGAAGGAAGGCAGGCCTCATGATGAAAATCTCTGGAGAAGAGAGATGGTAAATTTTTATTGCATTGTCTTAGGTAGGCAAGGAGAAGCTTGGTCCCTACCGACCAAGGCCTCTCAAATTGAATGGGAGAGAAAAATTAAACACCAGACTTAGTGCCATTCCCTGCCTGTCATGGGGAAGGTCCTGCCAGCTCCATACTGGCACTCCCTGAGTTTGTCTACACACACAAGATTTTTCTGTTCCGCAGCAAATGGCTTAGTCAGAGATATAGGAGAGCAAAGTGCTCCTGCACACATATTGCAACTTTTGAACATTTTTTTACCTCCTGTCTAACTCCCTCACTCATGTCTGTATTTACTGATGATATGGAATGCCAGCATGCGTGTTTAAGGGGAACGCCCCAGGAGAGGGCTTTAGCTCCCTCCCAAATAACACATCAAGTGTGGAGGGGAAAAGGGAAGGAAAGAGGTAGGGAGAAAAGGTGATTGCAAGGAAAGAGAAAGGGGAAAAAAAGGAGAGAGGAAGAAAGGAAAAAAAAGTGTAAAGTGGTTTTTCCCTCATTATTAATTTTCATTCTTGCCAAAGTTGCTTGGCAGATTCTTAGAGGCTGCAGAGCATTTTCCTTGAAAACCAACTGGATGTCACGACCAGGCTTAAGAGCATCTCTTTAATTACAGCCACAGAGATGTTGCTCTTCCCTTTCATCTTAGGCCTCTAAGGAGCTCAGCTCCTGCCCATTCTCTCATGAAAGGTTATCCATGCCACACCACCATTCAGTCTGTGCATCCAAACAGAAGCTTTGGAGCATTTTCTCCTGGCTTCTGTTGGCACGGCCGGCCTGTGGGGTGTGATTCTACTACTCTCCCTGTCCGCCTTTTGTTCTCCTCTTGAGCACTTATCAGATTAGTGGCCTGCTCTGTGCCAGATGTGTCCTTCATGAGAGCATTCACTTCAGGCCACTTCCTCCAAGGGGCTGCGACTGTGCTCCTCTCTCTCTAAAGATGCGAAACAGGAAAATATTTGCTCCTCTCTCTATATAGAGTTGGCTTATTTTAAAGTTGACTCGATTGAGTTGCAGAGACTGATATAGAGCATTTAAAAATGATTTGCAACAATGACTGAAAGTCAGTTAATCTGCACACATTTCCACAGAGGATTGTAAACTGCATTTTGTTGATTAAGTAACAAGCCAATAATCTTAACTGGAGCCAGCTTAAGAGCTCAGTTTGTGAATTATTACACTGGTCTCCTGACCTTAGGATATATTTGCATATAAGTAATTTAAGAATTAACATGGGATAGATCTGTAATGATACAGAATGATATATAAATAGATGGACTAGTACAGTATTTAGAAAAGTTTAATCAAATTATCAAATCAACTATAAAGATGTGCATATTGATTCACAATAGATTGGCTAACTTTGAGGACCTACTTACCTCTGGATACTAGGACCTAATTATTCATCTTGTATAGATAATATCTGGGTTTAATTTTAGTTTTTATTCCTTTTTCCTTCCTGCTGCCAGATTTCTGCTTATATTATTGCTGAAAAATGGGGATTATACAAAAGAGAAGAAAATGTATAGCTCA
Organism: Macaca nemestrina; assembly: GCF_043159975.1. Lineage (NCBI taxonomy): Eukaryota > Metazoa > Chordata > Mammalia > Primates > Cercopithecidae > Macaca > Macaca nemestrina. The sequence continues at coordinate 71,382,565 of NC_092131.1, read as the reverse complement.
AATCTATTCACTTTTTTCTTGTCAAAATCTTTCAAAATGAAGGTAGCCACAAGGGATTATAGGTAGATTTCAATCATATGAGTTATATTTGCACACGTGAGCAGGTACCGTGCAGGGATAAACATAGCGAAGGTAACACCACCGATGCTAGTCAGACCTCTTACAGAAATGAGGTGCTAATATAGAATATATCTGGTATGTATTCAGAAAATCGTATCTCAACAGTAATAATGATGATACCACTAACAATTCATATTGGGTGCTTATTATCAGTCACTGGGTTAGTTGTTTCATATATATTATCTCATTGAATTCTCATGACCACCCCGAGGAAGAGTTTCCTGATTCTATTTTATCGCATGAGGAGACTGGGCTCAGGAACAGTGCCCGGCAGAGGGGAGAGGCAGCTCCAGGTCACAGTGCTGCCTTCCACTGAGATTCCTTTCCTGGCTCAGCCCCCTACAGAAACTGGTTCTGGGAAAGGCAGACATGAGATCTGCCCCAAGTCACACGGAGAGCAAGAATTTGAAACTAAGTGTGTGACAGCACGATCGTGGGGTATTTAAAAGGCTCATACTTCCCTGAATATCACAAATTAATCTGAGTTTGAAAATATAAACTATCATCAATTCTAATATAATGTGGCTATCAAGCATTTAAATCTGGAACTGAATCCTAGTTCAATCCTTAGTTCTGCTACTTAGTAGCTGAGTCACCTTGGGGACATGAATCTCTCTAAGTTTAGCGTCTTTGTCTGTAAAATGGGATGGTATGTTATGCCCATCTCCTTGAGTTGGTATAGGGATTCACCGAGGGAATGTTTGTAAAGAGCTCACACCTGTGCGTGGTGCCAAGCAAGCCCTCAGTAAATGTTAGTATTAGTCTAATGCAAAGCAGAGTTTAAGAAAGCATCATTATCTTGAATTAATCCAACATACTTATTCAGACAATTTAGCAAAAATAAACCTATTACCTAAATTATATAGACCCTGGTAGTTATGTGGATACACCAGCTTTCAACTACTATAAGAAGGTGAACATCATGTCATAATTATCTTCCTCTAGTTTAAAACGCCTGCCTTAAACCACGAAAAGCAAAGAGATTAGGTCTTGGAATTTCAAAAAGTAAGAGTTGTTTTATAAAACAAGCAAAACATGCTAACTAAATTATATTCAATGTAGACTCCCAAACACAAATGAAAAATGAAAACACCGATTCTGAGATAGTATTTAATTATTATCACAGAGGCCCAGATCTGAGTTTTTCTCTGGAAGGACTTAGGACTGTAAGAACATTCATTTGTCTATTTGCTCACTCATTAAATCATTCTCTTTTATTTGTGTAACGAATACTTCCTGAGTGCTGCTAAGTTGGGCTCAGTTAGTGCTGGAGATATCGGGGTGAATCACATAAACTTTTCCCCTGTCCTTGTGGGGTTTCCAGTCCACTGGGAGGGAGAGGATATTACACTATTATAAAGGGGATGATTGCTTTTAAAGAGAACTCTGTGCCTCTTAATCACTCTGCCACTGGTGGGAAGGGAAACAGGAAGAACTTTGAACTGTTTGTGCTGGATAAGAAATGCTTACTGGACCACCTCAGGTATTTGGGTGGTGGTGGTAGGGGGTCTGGAAATAGCTTTTTACTGTTGTAGAGGGGTCCCTGCTGGACTTGATGTAGGTGCTCATGTAGTAATCAGACACGGTGGAGCACACCGGGAAGACTAGAAAAGGCAGCCCATCAAGTCCATTGTTAGAAACGGTTTTGCTTCCCAGGCCAGATGAGGTGGCTCATGCCCGTAATCCCAGCACTTTAGGAGGCCAAAGCAGGTGGATCACGAGGTCAGGAATTCGAGACCAGCTAGGCCAAGATGGTGAAACCCCATCTCTACTAAAAATACAAAAATTAGCCAGGCGCGATGGTGGGTGCCTGTAATCCCAGTTACTTGGGAGGCTGAGGCAGGATAATTGCTTGAACCCGGGAGGCAGAGGTTGCAGTGAGCTGAAATCATGCCACTGCACTCTAGCCTGGGCAACAGAGCAAGACTCTGTCTCTCAAAAACAAACAAACAAACAAAACAAAGAAAAAAACCAAACTGTTTAGTTTCCCAGGACAAAACTCATCTCAAGGGAGGAGCCAGCTAGGAACACTCACTTGGTCCAATAACAACGCCACCTCTCTGAGTCACAGTCTTGCCTTTCATTGAGATGGCTCCCTTGACCCAGTCCCCAATAGAAACTCTCTCCTGGTGAAGGCAGCCATAAATTACAAACAGAAACCATGAAGAGAAAAGCCAGTCCAAGGAGACTAGTTTTCATATATTGGCTCCATGAGACACTGAAGCACAAGCTGCCATGCGTGGAGAACAAGGTAGTAGTAACAGAAGGAATTCCAGATTTATGCATACACACACACACACTCCAAAATAAATCCACGCGTGCACACACACATGCACACACACATACTCCCCCCCCCAAAAAAAACCACGCATGCCTACACACACACACACCCCTTCTCTGGCTCAGGACCCAGCATGCTTTGAAGGGTTTGGAGCTCCAGCAGTTCAGCCAGTGGCCCAATGCCAAGTACTCCATCAGCAGGGGAGGCAGCAACTGAAGCTTTCTTAGTAATGGGAGGCGGTGCCCCTAAACTGTTGTTCTGATGGCAGGTCCCCAGCAGGGTCTGTGAAGAGACACCTCACATGGCTACATGTATTGCAGGAACCCTTCTGCACAGTGGACCTGAACTGGGAGGAAGAACATGGTGGGCCACAAGATTATGGGCCATCTTGCTCTTAAGAACAGATAAGCATTTTGAGCAGACTTCCAAAACTAGTTGAGAGGCCAGGAGGGCCTATGTCTTTAAATCTGGGAGGGCTCTGTGATTTCCTTAACCAATAGAATATGGAAGAAGTGATGCTGGGCCAATTACTTGGCCCAGGCTTTATGCAACTAGAAGCTTCCGGCTCTATATTTTGAAATGCTTGGTCTTAGTGTCCTGAATTGCGAAGAAGCCTGACTAATCTGAGGCTGCCATGCTCTAAGAAGCCCAGGCTGCATGAAGAGGCCCTGGAGGATGAGACTTCGCGTGGAGAGAATGAAATGCCAAGGAGCACTGCAGGACCAGAAATGCAAGTAAAGAGACCGCATTGGAAGTGATCGTCCAGCTCCAGCTGCCTCAGCTGACTCCATGGAGCAGAGGGGAAGCACCCAGCCAAGCCCTTCCCAAATTCCTAACCCTCAAAAGGGTAAAGAAAATAACATGGTTGTTTTAAGCCCCAGTGTTTTGGGGTAGTTTGCCACACAGCAGAGGATGACTGGAAACAGAGGTCGGAAGGAAAAGTGCAAGAACCAATGATTTAGAAGATAGGTGACGGAGAGAGAAGTCAGCGTTGTATATCATGGCTTACTGTTGTACTTCCAGTCTGCTGTGGCCTGGGAAAACTCAGATTATACTAGAAAGGATAAATAGTTAAAAACAGGAAGAAGGTTCCACACTGTACCATTTTGGGTTCCTCTGCCTGTCCTTTTCCTCTGCTACCCTCAACCTGTATATTTCAAAGGATCTTGAAACATCTTGAAACAAAGGATCAAAGCCCTTAGACTTTCCCTTCTCTCACTTGGATATTATTTACTCTGTTCACCTTCTCGCCCCTCCATAGAGATGGCAATACATGCAGGTCTAAGCCTCTAGTTTCAAAGTATATCCTGAGTACAGGTTCCTACCTATCTGGACTGCCCACTGATAACCTCTTGGAACCTGAAACTCAAAGACTCTTCCCACACAGAGCTAATTTTCCCACCCACCTTTCCAACTTCTAGGAATGGTCATCAGCCTTGGAGTCTTTTGAGTTGCCAAGTCATTCCCTTCGGAAATATCTTTTTTTTTTTTTTTTTTTTGAGACGGAGTCTCGCTCTGTCGCCCAGGCTGGAGAGCAGTGGCGCGATCTCGGCTCACTGCAAGCTCCGCCTCCCGGGTTTACTCCATTCTCCTGCCTCAGCCTTCGGAGCAACTGGGACTACAGGCGCCCACCACCTCACCCAGCTAGTTTTTTTGTATTTCTTAGTAGAGACGGGGTTTCACCGTGTTAGCCAGGATGGTCTCGATGTCCCGACCTCGTGATCCTCCCGTCTCGGCCTCCCAAAGTGCTGGGATTACAGGCTTGAGCCACCACGCCTGGCCGGAAATATCATTTTTACACATCCCTCCCATTTCTCTAGTTCTTGCCTAGACTCCTGCCATAGCCTATAGTTGATTTCCCCATCTTGTTCTCTTTCTCCCAACTATGAGCTACACCAGAGTTTTTCTAATTGTGGTTGCAACACATCAGTGGGTTATGAAAGTCAGCTAAAAAATGAAACAAATGCAATAGAATAAAAAAGAATAGAAAGTGTTCACATTTTACATCCAGGGAAGGTATTACTTTATACAATGTCATTTCAATTAAAAATATATTTTTAAATATATTTGTACTAGGTTGCAATGACAAATGTATTTCTTACTGTGGCCTGTGATCACAGAAAGGTGGAAAAACACTAATTGGAAGTGCACATCCCCGTCAGACTGAGGTTCCGACAGTATAATCCTGCTCGGATTTCTCTCCTGCTCAAATGCCTTTGATGGCTGCCCACTGCCAACCAAAGGAAGTGGCCACTCTCATGCTGGGTCCCACAACCTTACTGACTTGATCCTAATCCTTTTTTTCCAATTTATCTCCTTTTCTTCACAAGCTGCAACCCAGAGTGGACTGTTGGCTGTTCTTTGAACATGCCCCATGCTTTCTGGCCTCTGGGTCTTTGTTTAAGCTGTTCCCTTTGCTCCGGTTTCTCCATATATCCACTCCCATTTCAGCACCCAAGAGGCAATGTGGCATGGTGGAAAGGGTTAGGCCTTAGAGTCACTCCAACAGGAAACTGACTCCAGGGTCTGTCACTTACTTTCTGAACAAGTTATATAATCTAAAGCTGAATTTTCTTGTTTCTAAGAGGGGGACGTTAGGATTGGCATGAAGATTACATGAGGTAATGCACATAATGTATTCAGCACAATATGTGGCAGACAGTAGTATCTTATTCAGCCTCTACTGTGGTTAGTGTCTCCAACATGCCTAATATCGTGTGATATAATAACATCTATTTTCGTGGCCATATAGCACCATTATATTGCTATAAGTACAAACAATTATGAAATAATATCAGGCTTGTGGAAAACACTAAAATGTTCTTTTGTGTCTTACTACAAGCTTTCTAATTTTATTCTATTTTATATTCAGTGATTCTTGTGGTTGTTAATCTACTAGCAGACTTAAAACTCCTAGATCAGTGAAATTTTTGAAGCTATCTGGTATCTCTCACAGTACTTAGTAAACTGGTTTTCATATAGGAAGTGCTCAAAAAATTAAATGGAATTGAAAGCAGAAATGCTACCACACTGTATCCTAGCCAGGGAAAACAGTTCTACATCTGTGAGTCCTATATACATCTACGAAAGTGAATCTCGACTCTTTATTCTGATTTTGTTTTGAACTCACAGGATGGCTGCATGTGCACCACGTAAGGTCTCTGCATCCATGAGTATCTCCTCTTAGAGTGGAAAATAAACTCTGGCACTACTATTTGCCTTAGAGAGAAGCTAGGAAGATCAAGTCTATAAATTCAGTGTGGTACTTCGGGAAAGTCAGTGTAAAAGTAGAAAGCAAGAATCTGAAACTAGTTATTTTAGGGAGAAGGGAACCATCAAATCTTGAAAAGTTGGAGTGAGTCAAATACACCAAAGATCAAATGTGTAAATCCCAGGCCTGCACTTACTCACTTCTTGTAGTGAATGCTCTTTTCCTCCCAATCCATTATGCTAATACATATGCCACATTTTATGAGGCCAAGGTGAAAATGAATCAGGCTCTATTGTAACTAAGCCTGTTTAGCTGACACATGACACCCAAATGGATTTCTAGCCCAGCAATTCAGGCCCGCTGGTATCTGCTGGGAGGTGATGAATAATGAGGTAATCACAAAGGATTGTCTCACCAGTGAGGAGGTGGCAAAACAGGCTTTGGATCTGAAGTTTTAACCCTTTTTGACTGGACATCTGGCCCTGCAAATATTGCTGTGATTAGGCTGTTGTAATCCTGGCCCACATCTGGGCCAACTCCCGTGGCACTGTTTCATTGAATTTTGCAGTGTGGAAAAACATGTTGCTGCCTGCAGCTCTGTACTCTAAAAATCTTCAGCATTCCAATTGGCTCTTCACATTTCTGTGGCCCTGGAATCACCCACTGGCAATAGCTTTTGCTTACTGGCTTCAGTACACTTGGGCTTTATATTGTAAATAGCAGAGGAGAGGCCCAGGCAGAAGCCTAACTTGTTGACCAAGAGAGGGTGGAAGAAGGGAGCCAGGTGCAGTTTGAGAACGAGCAAGCTAGAGATACACTTAATATCAGTTTCAGTGTCAAAACGAACAAAGTGAGAAGCAATTAAGCCACTTTCTATTAGCTTTAAAACAATAAAGAGAAAACCAGAATTAGAAAGCTGACAATGACTTCAGTTTGATTACAAATTTTTTTAATTATTAAAATTTTTATTAAAAGAATTTCAATGAAACTTTTTAATAGCACTGCATTTCTCTGTCATTCTCACCCCACCTTCGCCTCTTCTGACATACACAGACTTTCTAATTGTGGCTGCAGCATCCCTACTATGTATGTAATCCCTCAGGCTGGGGCAATAAGCCACAAATTACTTTCAGCTGACTGAAAGTTGCTTTCAGACAGACCTGGATCCAAATCTCTTCAGGTTCTGTGACATTAGGCAGGTTACTTAACTGCACTAAATCTTAGCTTCCATGTCTGCAAAGTAATATGGCAATAGAAGTCATATTATAGGGTTGTTTAGAAGAGAAAATGAGTTAATGCATGGACAAAGCTAGCACAAGACCTGGTTAAGTACCTGATAAAGGATAGCTACTGGCTGGGTGCCATGGCTCAAGCCTGTAATTTCAGCACGTTGGAAAGCTGAGGCAGAAGGATCGCTTGAGGCCAGGAGTTCGAGATCAGCTTGGGCAACAAAGTGAAACCTCAGTCTCTACCAAAAAAAAAAGTATAGCTACTGCAACAATCACTTCAAGGTAATTAAAAACTCATGTGCTAGACTGTCTTTATACTGCCTTCACAAAGCAATGTGACATTTCCCGATGCAATGCCACCTGGTATTGCTGCAGCTGTGGATAAGAGGGACATAGGTGATGTGGCATTACTGAAGTGTCGTTATTTGGCAGTGTGATTGGGGGGCTCCTCTTCAGATAATGCAATTCAAGTTTATTTGTCTTAGTTTTCTATCTTGGTGCTTTTGAACATTTCTATCCTATTTCCAACAATGACAATTTTTTTTTTCTCTCTCTGGGAATTGTCAGGGCAGGCATGTTCTTCCTCTCCCTTCAATCTTCTCACGAATGGAAGAACTTGTTCTTGAAAGAGTTATCAATAGCTCTTCAAGTATTGCTGTTTTAAAAACTCTCAATTTTGAAGGTTGTTCAGAATTTAGAAAATTTTTATGTATCACCATTGGAAAAGGATTTAAATTAAAAATACTAGTGATTACAAAACAAAGCTAAATTCCGAAAAATCCCTAAAAATCCCAAGGAGAATCTACTCTCTACATAGTTTTTTCCATATTCTACAAATGCTTAACAAGGATGGCAATTTATCTTTGCATGGTCTATGTTTACATTTTTCTTCTCCCAAGGGTGTATTAGGATTTTTAACTTTCCTTTTTTGCTTAAAATTCTTTTTAAAATATGTAGACTTATATTTTTCCTACAAAAATAGAATTCATGACAAGAAAACTGAAGATAGCTCTCAGAATATGAAACCTCAAATGTCACTGAAATACTTAAATTGTAATATCATTTCTATGTTTACATTTCTTTAATTAAGATTTCTTACTCTTACACCTCTTTGGGAACTGCCATTATTTTATACCATATTTAGTGTTGCATCCTCACAGGGCCTATCATGGATCCTTGTGTGAAGAAGGCACAATCCACATATCCCATCAAGTTCAGAGACTTTGGTGTCTTTGAAAGCAGAACCACGTATCTTTAGTGAGCCACCTAGAACCCATTCTTCCCTAATCAATGGGCTCTACTCTAGACCAAGCTTGGAACATAAAGAATAGCCCTGCTTGCACTATTCACAATAGGAAAGACGTGGAATCAACCTAAGTGTCCATCAATGGTGGACTGGATAAAGAAAATGTGGTACATATACACCATGGAATACTACACAGCCACAAAAAGAACAAAATCATGTCATTTGCAGCAACACGGATGCAGCTGGAGGTCATCATCCTAAGCAAATTAACACAGGAACAGAAAACCAAATACCACATGTTCTTACTTATAAGTGGGAGCTAAACATTTAGTACTCATGGTCATAAAGATGGCAACAATAGACACTGGGGACTTCTAGAGGTGTGAGGGATGGAGGGAGGCAAAGGCTGAAAAACTGTTGGGTACTATGCTCACTATCTGGGTGACAGGATCATTTGTATCCCAAACCTCAGTATCATGCAATATACACATGTAACAAGCCTGTACATGTACCTCCTGAATCTAAAATAATAAAAGTTGAAATTATAAAAGAAAAAAAAGAATAGTCCTGCTTGGTTTATATCTATTTCAGAAAGCATTACACTATATATACACAGCATTTATTGTTGATTATTTGTGACTTCTGCTGATTTCTATAAAATGTTAGACATCAGGCTCTTGGTGAGGCATATAATCCCCTATTATAACTGTTTCTATGAGGAAATCAGACTTGACTTATGTCTTTCTTACTTAGGTTACCTTTACCGGGAATGTAGGAAGATTTGGAGACTGCCTGGATTTCATTTTGCCATATATAATTATGTTATGTGTATAATCAGTCTTAAAAACTTGTTGGCCATATTCTATTACTCTTGTAGCCTTCTTGACTTTCTGCATATCTGTTTCATTTAGACGTTGTTTAACTTACACTCTGATGTCCACCTTATGCCTCCATGTAATGCTAGTGCACCTCTCCTCCTTATTAAGAAGTGTAAATACAAAGGCCCTTCTTGGGATCAGATCTAAGATGCTGCATTTTGACTCCACAGTACAGTAACTGATATGTCAACCTTCCACTGTGATAAACAAGAGGTGAAGATGTAGGTTTTCAAGAATAATCTCTTGTTAGATCAACTTTTGTTATCTGACAGCCCAACTTTGTTATCTGACAGGTCTTTGGCCTGGCTGAAATATTTAAATCTTTAATATACTTTTAAAGAATTATTGCCTAATATTTCCTTTAATTTGTAAACCTCAGCATTCTTCAAGTACTGCAGGAGTCTTACAAAAATAGAAACACTACAACTGAAAAAAGAGATATAAAATAAATCACTGATTTAATCTTATTTTTGTAATTGTCAGTTTTGGATGAAAGGCAAGAATAGATTTTTTTTTTTGGTGGCACTTGTGAATGCAAAGTACAACTCCTTCCATTGTTATCAGAACAAAGATCACTTACTTTGAATGGCTCAAGATATGTAAACACAGCTGGTTCAATAGCTTGAGTGGCAATGAAATACAGTGCCACAGAAGAGATGGGTGCATGGGTGACGCAAGGACTCAGACGCTCTTTTGCAGAAAGCTCAGAGGCCACAGTTTGTCTACTCCTGACTGTGAGGACAAACTTGAACTCTCCAGAGAAGAGTTTCTCCCTTGCTAAACTATATAGTCTTAGAACTATATATAGTTTATTAGCTTTCCCAGACACGCAAAATTTCAAAACATTTTGAGGACTTGTATAAAGTTGCCAACTTTTAATCTTGCCAAGCAAGAAACATAAAAAAACAAAACTATTACCTCCATCATTTTATTAAAAGGGCATTTTAACACAAAAATATTAATAAGGAATAGGCCTTTAAATTGAATACATCTGAGCTTTACAAAAAAAAAAAAAAAACCCTCCATCTTCTCATTTTGCCCTATACCAAAGAACATTTTGCTACACAGACTCTGGTGTCTGGGCTCATGGGCCTTGTCTGTGTCTGATAAGTGCTAATGACCAACGAGCAGAGGTCTGAGCTCGTGAGCAGCATAAGGTGGGGCACACCATTTTCCTTGGGGCCAAAAAACAGGAAAGTTTGACAAACCCTAAGATTTCACATTCCTAGATTGTGCCACTTCACGGCCACAGCTGGGCCACAGAGCACTGCTTACAGGCCATATGGACTCCGTCAGGAGTCTTGCCCCAAGAGCTTACATAGGAAGTGAAAAGGGAGAGCTCTTATAGTCTGGCACTCAGCAGCCATATTTCAAGTGTAGCAGAAGCAAAACAACGGAAAATTTTAAATTTAAAATATCATTCAGACCTTCCAAAGTACATGTTTGTAAATCCTTGATATTTGCAAGGGCTAAATCCTGAGACATAAAAAGAAAATCTCCAAATCCATGAATATGGAGATATTTGCACAGGCTTCTGGCTTTTTCCAAGAATGATTTCTTTCGAAACATATGCATTTCCAAAGTCTCTCTCTTCCCACACCAAGCCAATGTTTTTGAAAGATTTATTCATGTTTTATCTTTCATAGGATGATTACTTTTCTTTTTCTTAGAAATCAAGTTTTTAATCACCCTAAGAGTTAGTGCTTATGTGAGGAGTAGAGAACAAAAAAAATCTGACTGGAGAGGGATGCTGGGTGGCTGACTAGGCTAACACACTAGCTTCTCAATCACTCCCTAACACTAGCTTCAAAGTACATATGATTCGAATTTGAACCTCAGCAAAACTGCCAATTAACACATCACAAACCTTCATGGTCGATTGCAAATATTCAAAACCTAGAGTGTTAAATCTGTGAATACCAAGGGTCTCCTGCATAGTTCTCTGGCAGTTCAGTGTTACATAATTTGGGGTGAGAAACCCAGGTTGCTGTTGGGAATGGTAACAATCAATAACTACATCTTCCTTTGTTGCAATTCTAAGCACAGTAAAATAAAAGCATGATATATTTTTTAAAATGAACACACCAATTGCCTATACATATTGCCTCATTTTCACTATGAACTGGCATGGTGATAAATGGATATTATGAATTAAGAGATTGGGAGATTGCTGAACACCCTTCAGAAGAAAAAGATGATTAAAGTTCTCTTTTTTGCTGCAGTACTATGCTAAAGAAAAAATATCTCACATTTACCAGCATTCTTGAGGATTTCATGTTCTTTCAAAATAAACTTAAAATACTTCGCTTGGTTGCATGCACGATGACAGATTTTGAGAAGGAAAAAAAATCAGCTACCAGCCACTGGGTGGCTAAACAACAATGTGGAATGTTGTGTCTTCTCAGCTGTCAGTGATGAGTCAGTCCTGTCAGACACTGCTGTGATATGGGCCTGCCATCTAAGGCACCTCACATTACCAAAGCCATATCAATTAACATTCATCTGGGAGGACCCCTAAAGGCATATAATTGATAAGCCACAAATAGAATACGTGATGGAGAAAGACTCTGTGCTTGTCTCATTCTCAGATTTCTTTGGTCTCAGAGAGAATATGTTCAAAAGTTTAAAAAGCTAAAACAACATGTATCTATTAAGTATTAATTTGGAATATAGAACTGTGTTTTGAATAAGTTATAAAAGAAGAAAAAGATCCTTGTCTTAAAAGAGCTAAAAAACTTGTTGTGTTGACAAAAAGCAGTACACTAACAGCAAATATAATAGTAACACTTTCTGAGTTACTATTTACTAACTCACCAGAGATCCACCACGGCAGTTTTGCTTAATCATCATGATAACCCTATGTGGAAAGTTATCATGTTGTCAACAAGATAGAGATGAGAAGACAGAGGCTTAGAGAAGTTTAATAACTTACCCATCCAGGTCTCTATGACTCCAAAGCACATGCTCTTGCCCATTACATCATCCATTATAGATATAGATATCCATTCATAACAGTGGGGAAAATAGAATTGCAACAAGGTGATGGTTCAAAGGTATTCACTGATGCTTTTTGTAATGAATACACATGAGTTATGTTATATGTCCATCTGATGGACATTTGTAGATGTTTTGAGTTAATATGTCTACTTCTGCTGAGCAGATGAGAGGAATTCCCAGATACCAGCTCCAATGCCACACTCCTTCCTCTATGGAGGGAACTTCTAGGAGTGCTTACTTTGTATTCCCCCAATAGCACATTCCCTTTTGCCATTTACCAGCGATTTATGTAGTTGTTATCTTCTCTATTAGACTGCAAGCTCTTGTACAAAAAGGATTTGGTTGCTTTCTTAATATTTAGCAAGCGCTTTATATATAATAGAAACTCGACGTTTGTAAATGCTAGTGGTCTAATCAATTACTCAGCAGGTATGGGGAGTAGTCACCTAACATGTGCTCTTGATTTCTTTGAATATATTGTAAGTTTCTGCAAATTGCTTCAGCTTATGTGTTAGCAGATATACCATGTGACATTGCAGAAACTATTCAAAAAGTTTATTTCTCAGTACTTTTCCTGAGATTACTTCTGGGAAAGCCAGTATGAGGAAAAGAACTGATAGATTGTTAGTTAGATTTTGATAATATATTCTGTACTCTAAATTCTGAGATGAACAGAAGGCTTTATATACATCTTATTAACATCTTATTAACACAGGTTGAGTTTATTTTAGATACTTTTTTTTTGAGACAGGGTCTCATTCTGTTGCCCAGGCTGGAGTGCAGTGGCATGATCAAGGTTCACTGCAGCCTTTACCTGCTGCGCTCAAGGATCCTCCCCCTCAGCCTCCTGAGTAGCTGGGACCACAGGCTTGTGCCACCAGACCCAGCTAATTTGTTATTTTTTGTAGAGAATGAGGTCTTGCTATGTTGCCCAGGCTGTAGAGACTCTTTTTAAATGAAAAACAAAGAGGTAAAATAAGGACTTGGATTTCTTAACTTAGTAATATATATTGTGTTGTGTCAACTCTCTTGTCATTTTATTTACACAAACTGATACGAATTAAAGCAAAAAGCTAATGTTTCTATTTTAGAAATAACGATAATTTAAAATATTTTAATAAAAGTCTAACAACTTTTGAATTAATTCCAATGGTACTTAAGTACAATATAATTTTAATCACTTTTATAGCATAATAAAATTAATAAGTATAACAATAGTAATTACACACTCATTCTTATCATTCATGAGATGGTATTCCCTTCACTCAATAGTTGCACATGGAGAATTCTGTAATTGCTTATTTCCAAAATACTGTTTGAATAGAACTTAGTCCCATAGGACTTATAAAAAGAAGTATGTTTGCTTTACTGAAATGGCGAGTGCTTGCCACTCAGGAAATCAACACAGAAAAGGGAAAGAATAGAAACTCAGTCCTGTGTTTAAGCTTGGGTCCCAGAATATTTAGATAGATTTACTCCTATGAGCTACACATAATAAGAACCATCTAAAGTAACTGGGGAAGTGAATTTGTACAGCCCTCCCAAAAAATCTTTTCCCAGCTAATTTATATAATATTATAAATTGACAAATAGTTATGGGCTTCCCAAATAAAACACAGTCAACTGTGGTTATGGAAAAAAACAAAACAAAACAAAAAAACACTGATTTGAGCATTGGACTGCCTGGAGGAGGGGATCTGCTGAGCATGGGGTCTTTCACTGCTAAAGTCCCTGGCATAGACATCAAGAGCAAGGCTTGGAATAATGTGTGGGTATAAAATCCAATCTCCCATTGAAAGGATAAGAACCTTTTATAGTTCATAACCAAGCAACCAACAAATAACTATACTTGCCTGTCCCCAAATAGAGGGGCACTCACTCTACTTTCTCCTGTTGTTAAAGGCTGTGAGTGACCTTTGTGCCAGTTGCCTACATTTAATGAGGATTTAAGTTCTTCCACTTTGCACCCATCAATGCTAGCCATCCTATATAACAGGTGCACTACCCCCACCCAAATACCCTAGCCTAATACTTTCTTGACCTCTTAATTTCAAAATTCTTTACCACCACCTCATTTTTGCAACCTATTCCCAAGGCCTGGACATTGGATCACCTGGAATTGAGATACCTGGAGACATTAAGGGTCACCACCTCATTTTTCTATCCTTGCCCTACCACTTTCACTGCTTTGGTTCAATAACACCTGCTTTTCAACCTCATTCACACTTTCTCATTTAATCTCTCCCACTAATTCCAGTCTATTGGAACTTCTCTTGGAAGAGGGGAATTCCTCTTTTTGTACTCTTGGTACATTCTGTTTTTTTTCACAACCACACTCAATCCATCAGTTCTTGAAACTTCCCACCAACTGCTTTCTTTGTTCCTATAATCACTGGAGAATATCACATGACCTGAAGATTGGTGCCTCCCCAACTGTAGGGTGCCCTTGTCATCTAGAAACATAGTTACTCTTGACAATCCTGCTATGACTTCCTGGTTCTGTCTCTTCCATTCTTCTAGGTGCTATTTGCAACCTTCATGCCACTTTTCTTAAGTTCTCTCTTTACTCTCAGCAGATAATATTGCCTTCTATTTCTCAGAGTAAATAGTGATTATCTGAAGGATGTCTGTCAACATGCAGCTCCCCACCTTCAAATCTATTTACCTTTACACATCCTGTCTCAGAGAATTAGAGATACCTCCCCTGCTAGAATGTCTTTCTCTACTGACCTTGTTGGCTCATGTTTCCTGAGAGGTCTTGATCTGTCAATTATCCCCTTTCTCACATAAAACCTAGCTTAAGGCTGGGCGCGGTGGCTCACGCCTGTAATCCCAGCACTTTGGGAGGCTAAGGCGGGTGATCATGAGATCAAGACCATCGTGGCCAACATGGTGAAACCCCATCTCTACTAAATATACAAAAATTAGCTGCCGGTGATGGTGCATGCCTGTAGTCCCAGCTGCTCGGGAGGCTGAGGCAGGAGAATTGCTTGAACTTGAGAGGTGGAGGTTGCAATGAGCTGAGATCATGCCAGTGCACTCCAGCCTGGGCAACAGGGTGAGACTCTGTCTCAAAAAACAAAAACAAAAACAAAAAACAAAACAAAACAAACCTAGCTTAAGTCCATCACATCTTACACAAACAAACAAAAACGACAACAAAATGACCTCTGTAATGAGTTGGATAGTGGCCCTAAAAACATACGTCCCAGTCCTAACTCCTGGTATCTGTGAATGTGAGCTTATTTGGAAACAGGGTTTTTGCAGATGTAATTATGTTAAGAATCTCAAAATGAGATCATCCTGGATTAAACTGGGCCCTAAATTTGATGCTGGGTATTCTTATAGAAGACAGAAAATGAGAAGATACTCAAAGAAACACAGAGAAGGCCATGTGAAGATGTAGGCAGAGCTGGAATTATGATGTCATTAGCTAAAGAGTGCCAAGGATTGCCAGAAGTCACCTGAAGCAGGAGGGGGATGGGATGGTTTCTCTTTCAAAAAGTCCAGAAGGAACCAACCCTGAAGACATTTTAGTTTTGGACTCTGGTTCCCGGAACTGTGAAAGAATGAACTTCAGTTGTTTTAAGCCATGTGATTTGTGGTAACCTGTTATAACAGTCCTAGGAAATGAGTACATCCCCCATTCCATAAGCCTCTTTACTTATTAATGATTTTTTTTTCTGTTTAATTCCCTTCCATGAGAAGAATCTATACTCAGTATACTGTCTCCCGTCCTGACTGTAACACTGAAGGTGCCCCTCAAAGTTATTATCTTTCAACTGCCATGTCTAATGAGAACTCCCATTCCTTACTTCCCTGAGCTCTCTGCTGTGTTCCACACTGCTAACTCCTCACAGCTGTCTTCTCCTTTGGTTTCCAGGATATTCCCTCCCCTGGGCTAACACCTACCTCTTTGGTTACTCCTTCAAGATCCTTCAGTGGACTCCCTTCCTTCTTGTCTTAATTGCAGCATACCCAGACTTCTTCCTTGACCCTCTTCTCCAAGGCATTTTGACTTCATCTCCTAAATATATCTCACATCAAATCTTTCCTCCCCACCACTGCAATCATGCAGTCAGAAGGGGATGGTGTGTAGAAAGGCAAATACTTACAAATCTCTCTGAGCTTCAGCTTCCTACTCTATGCTATTAATATAACAAGACCAACAACCTATAGAGTTGCACCAAGAAATGAATGAACTATCACATGAGAAATATGTAGTACAGCAACTACTTAGTGGGTACTCAACATGTATTAGTTCTTCCCACTTTCATCTCCTTAGTTCAAGGGTTCACTCATTCATTCACTCTTCAAATATTGAGCACTACCATGAACAAGCCTGTTCTAGTTACACTAGCACACGGGTAGTTTACATTCCAGGAAGGAAAAAGAAAATAAACACATGAATACTGAAGAACATATCAGGCAGTGATGATTTCTATAAAGGAAACAAAATAGCCTAGTGTATTAGAAAATGATCAGGAAGGATGTGTACCCTAAGGTGACCAGGGAATCTCTTTCTAAAAGGTGACAATCAAGCTGAAAATTGAATGATAAGATGGCAGCCCTGCAGAGAGTTTGGAGAAAGAATGTTCTAGACAGAGGGAACTGCAAGTGCAAAGGAATGAGGTAGAAGTGAGTTTTGTTGAGAACAGAAAGGAGACCAGCACATCTGGACTATAGCAAGCAGGGAAAGGCTGAAATATTTCATGTAGATGCTTGTATTGCTTCTGAAAGGAGCTGCCCTTGCAGGTCTCTTTTCACTTCAAATCCTTACTATTGTTGCCAGAGTGATCACATTGAAAGAATAAGGATAGAAGGCATTTATGGAGCATATAAAATGTACCAGACACCAAGTACCTTGCACATATCAACCAATTTGATCATATCACAGCAAACCCCTGAGGTAGATATTTTTAATCCATTATCTTCATTTAACAGATGAGAAAATGAGACCCAAAGAGATTAAGTAACCTTCATGGGTCCTAAAGACAGTAAGTAATGGAGCTGGGATTTGAACCTAAGAAGCAGGGTTTGAATATAAATCTGAAATGTGTCACTCTCCTGCCTTAAATGCTTAATGGCTCCCCAGGACTTCTGAGATTACAGTGTGAGCTACTTCATCATCTGCTCCTGTCTCCCTTTCTACTCCTGCCCCCCACCCCTGCCATATACCACATCCTCTGAACACATCAGATCACTTGCTGTCCGAGAACATGCCATGTTCTCTCATAAACAATGGCTTTGTGTATGTTGTTCCCACTGCCCAGAACACACTCTTACTCCTCTTCTTGCCTGGCTACTTACATTATTTAGTCAAGCCTCAGCTCCGGTGTCACCTCCTTCTTAACATTTCACCCACCTTTACACCCTGTGGACACATCTATCATAGCACTCATCATCAATTCATCTATCTTCCCCCTGACTGGACTGGGAATGGCTTAAAGGTGAACATTGTTAGATTTACATTTTTATCTGCAATGGATTGAATGTTTGTGTCCCCCTAGAATTCATATGTTGAAATCCTCACCCCCCCGGTAACCGTAGGAGACGGTGGGGCCTTTGGGAGGTAAATAGGTCATGAGAGTGGAACCCTTATGAATGGGATTAGTGCTCCTTTAAAAGGGACCCCAGAGAGCTCCCTTGATTATTCTGTCATATGAAGACACAGCCAGATATTGACAGTTGCAGCCTGGAACCCTTATGAATGGGATTAGTGCTCTTTTAAAAGGGACCCCAGAGAGCTCCTTTCATTCTTCTGTCATATGAAGACACAGCCAGATATTGATAGTTGCAGCCTGGAAGGGGGCCCTCAACAGAACCGGACCAGGCTGGCATCCTGATCTCAAACTTCAGCCTCCAGAACTGTTAGAAAATACATTTCTGTTGCTTAAGCCACCCAGTATGGGGTATTTTGTCATGGCATCTTGAGTAAACTAATGTACATGCACTGTCAATTTGATATTCACACTCATCTGATAAAATAGGTATTCCCATTTTCAGAGGGAGAAATAGAAGCTTAGAGAGAACAATGTGCCTTTTGGTCCTATGCAATAAATAGTATAGCCATGATTTAAACCTGGATTATCTTAACCCATTACCCAGAAACAAGAAAAGTGGAAGTGTCTATCTTCTAAGACCTTAAAAGACTAGTTTTAGGGTAAAGACTAAATCTCCGAAACAAGACTGCATGGTCTATGTCTAAGTCCTTCACTTAACTTCCAGTTCTGTGCTTCTGATGACCTAAGGACCATGTTCACCTTGATTTCCACTTTCCTCCAACTCAATCCAACATCCCCTCTCTTCCAGAAGCTTTCTTCGCTCTCAGAAGCTACCATCTCTTTCTTCATCACCCTGGTATAAGCCTGTGGCACCACATAGCTGATTCATTTGTATCTTCTATCACTTTATCCCTCCTTCCCTGTTACCCCTATCCCTCCCCAATTAGGTCCTTTAATTTCTCCCTTCATGATAGTTCTTCATCAGGCCCCTCATCTATATTCCCCAAGCACCTGCACCCAGCGCAGCCCACATGCCTCACCCTTGGGTTTCTATGAAAGTCTCTAAACCTGTAGCTCTGCATTTAGCTCCATCTAGTCAAGCACTTAATCAAAACTCTGTTCCATTGAGAACAACTCCATTGTCCTACGTGGGGTTAAGTTTAGTTCTCATTAAGACTCCAATAGCACTGAGGGCAAGGACTGTGCCCTAACATTCCTTTCATAACTTCGGACAATGATTCTAACCCTTTCTCCCTCATGCCAAGAACTCTTTTGAGAATCTAATGAAGACTACGGACCCTTCCCAGAAAAACACGTGTACACACAAAAATTGGCTGATAGCTTCCTATCCCCTAGAGGGTCTATGAACTCTAAGTTAAGATCTCTGCTCTCTGAGCACTGATCTGAGGCTGGACTTTCAGTGTATGTGCACCCTACTCCCTACTCTCCAGCCCTAGTGATTGTAACTGAAAAGCTCCTCGGTTTATCAGGGAAAAGAAGGAAAGAAATCACCTGGCAAGATTCAATTAACTTGATCTTGACTTTAAAGAATGGGTAAGATTGCATAGGTAGAGGAGAAATAAGGATTTTAAAGGCAGGAGGAAAAGCGTAAATAAAGGCTCGGTGGTAGAGATGTGGAGGACATCAAGGTGACTCACTTGAGGAGATGTAAGAGCACACTTGAGGGGAGTGAAAAGGACGTAGAAAGGTAGTATCAAGTCTGACTTGGTGCGGAGGACAATGAAGAGCCTGTTCATGTTTCTGAGCAGAGGAAAGACATGATGAAAGTGATATCAGAGAATGGACACAGAACAGAGAAGAAAGAGAGAAACAGAGAAGAAAGAGAGAAACAGAGCAGAAAGGCTGACTCAAGGGCCACCAAGCAGCAGTCAGAATGGAGAGGCAGTGAAGGAACATTTTTTAAAAAGACCAAAATTTTGTGATGGATGAATTAAAGGATCTAAGGTGGAAAAGAGCCTGCAAGATGTGAGGACCAGTGAAGCAGGGGGAAAAACCACTGGTGATATCCTGCTCACCAGGACGGTGTGCTGTGCACCAGTCTAAAACCAAGCACAGTCATCCCTTTTACCTACTTACAGTCTAAACCAGACACCAATGTATATATCCAACATGCTTCCCAGAGAACTTCCAGATCATTTTACCAAATTCTATTAAGTGAAATAAATGCATGAGTAATGTCTCCAGAATGTACATCAAAATGCCCACATTGAAAACATCTCAGAAAATCATCTCAGTTAGCATATGGTGCTCAGTACAGAATCTGTTCTTAATGCAACAGCATCTAATCATTAGTCATGTTTTCATCGTGCTTCCTAAAGCATTTTCATTAATAGCAGCATTAATAATGCCCACCAGCATTTCTATTGGCTTCACATAGCTACATCTCATTTTCTAATGAAGTGCTCAGAGTTTCTGATCTTGGCACCAGTGAAAGGTACACACTTGCATTTAAGGATGCTCTCACAGAAGACAGTCAGGCATCACAAACCTTTGAGTAGGCACAAAAGTATGGTTAAGCAACAGCAGCAGCAGCACTGCCCACCCATGTTCCCCATACACATGAAAAGTGCACTCCAGGGCCATTCTGTGTGCCTCCTAATAGTTGTCACAATAAAATGACTAGGTAACTTTCTTGACTCTGGGATGATGTAAACTATTGCAGTGTCGGAAACATTTCCCATTGTGCTCAATCGTTTTAAGTTAAATGGGGCATAAACTTAAATTCAGGGTAGGGTGGGAGAGGAGATCAACTCACCATCACTTTCTTAGTTAAAATTATCAGTTCTAATTGTTCAGAGGAAAACCAGATTCAATAAAGATACATTCAAACCACAGTGTGGGGGTGAGGAGATGGCCTTATCATTACTCCCAATTTGTTGATTAGAATGGAAGCCCAAGAACACGCAGAACTAGCCCTAGGCTGAAGGAGTCAGTTTAAATTTTTCCCCAGCTTTACTGAAGTATGATTGACAAATAAAAATTGTTCATATTTAAGGTGTACAGTGTGATTATTTGATACAGGTACATATCGTGAAATGATTACCAAAATCAAGTTAATTAACATATTCTTCACCTCACATAGTTACTTTTTGTTGTTATTGTAGTGAGAACACTTAAGATCTAATCTCTTAGCAAATTTCAAGTATGCCATACATTATTTTTTTTTTTTTTTTTTTTTTTGGAGAAAAGAAAACACTTTATTTCTTTTTTTTTTTTTTTAAGGCAATATTTACCAATGTGTGACTTTATTTTTTTATTTTTTTTTTTAATTTTTATTTTTATTTATTTTTATTATTTTTTTTAAATTTATTTATTATTATTATACTTTAAGTTGTAGGATACATGTGCATAACGTGCAGGTTTGTTACATATGTATACTTGTGCCATGTTGGTGTGCTGCACCCATCAACTCATCATTTACATCAGGTATAACTGCCATACATTATTAACTATAGTTTCCATGCTGTACATTAGATCTCCAGAATGTATTCACCTTATAACTGAAAGTTTGTATGCTTTGACCAACATTTATCCTCCCCCAACACTAATCTCTGCTAGTCACTATTCTACTCTGTTTTTATGAATTCAACTTTTTAAGATTCCACATATAAGTGAGATTATGCAGTATTTGTCTTTCTGTGCCTGGCTTATCTCACTTAGCCAAATGTCCTCTAGGTTCATCTATGTTGTTGCAAATGGTAGAATTTCCTTCTTTTCTTTTTTAAAAGGATGGATAATATTCTTTATATATAATATATATAATATTATATATAACATATTCTTATATATAAGATATAGATAATATAATATATAAGAATTCTTGTATATTCTTATATATCATATTATTACATATTACATATTCTTATATATAAAGATTATCCAGCCTTTTTTAAAAAGAAGGAATTGTGTACATATATATATACACACGCACACATATATGTAAGAATAAATATATTCTTATATATATAAAAATATTATCCAGGCTTTAAAAAAAGAAGGAATTACATATATACACACATATATAAGAATAAACATATTCTTATATATATAAAGAATATTATCCAGGCTTTTAAAAGAAAAAAGATATCTGTGTGTATATATATAACATATATATATATACACACACATATATACACACAAACACACAGACATACAAACACACACACATACCACATTTTTTATATCCATTCATCCATCAACAGGCACTTAGGTTGTTATCTTCACTATTGTGAATAATGCTGCAACGAACACGGAAGTACAGATACCTCTTTGAGATACTGAGTTCCTTTCTTTTGATATATACCCAGAAGTGAGATTGCTGGATACTATGGTAGTTCTATTTTGAATATTTTGGGAACATCTATACTATTTTCAGTGATGGTTGTACCAATTTATATTCTACCAACAGTAGCTTTGTTGTGAGTAGTGCTGGCCTTGTAAAATGAGTTTGAAGTTATTTTCTCCTCTTTAATTCAGACTGTTATACTCATTCAATTTCCTTAATTTGATCGTACTTCTTATTGATCTGTTCAGATTTTGTATTTCTTCATATTGCAGTCTTAGTAGACTGAAAATTTTTAGGAATTTATCCAATTTTTCTAGTTTATCAATTTGTTGGCATATAATTGTTTATAGTAGTCTCTTATGATTCTTTGCATCTCTGTGATATCAGTTGTAAAGTCTTCTCTTCAATTTTTGATTTTGAGTCATCTCTTATTTTTCTTAGTCTAACTAATGGCTTCTCAATTTTGTTTATCTTTTCAGAAAACAAACTTTTAGCTTCATTGATCTTTTCTATTGTTTTTCTCATCTCTTGTTCATTTATTTCTGCTTTGATCATTGTTATTTCATAGCTCCTACTACTTTTGCCCTTAGTTTGCTTTTCTTTTTCTAGTTCCATGAGACATGAAGTTAATTTGTTTAATTGAGATACTTCTTTTTTCTTAATTAGGCATTTATTGCTATAAAATTCCCTCTTAGAACTGCTTTTGCTGCATTCCATAAGTTTTGGTGTGATGTGTTTTTATTCTTGTCTCAAGATATTTTTTGATTTCCCTTTTTGATTTATTTCTTGACTCATTGGTTGTTCAGCAGTGTGTTAATTCCCACATTATTTGTGAATTTTCTGGTTTTCCTCCTGTTAATGACATGAAGTTTCATACTGTTGTGGTTGGAAAAGATATGTGGCATGATTTCAATTTCCTTAAATTTGTTAAGACTTGTTTTGTGGCATAATATATAATCTATCTGGAGAATGTTTTGTGTGTGCTTGAGAAGAGTGTGTATTTTGCTGCTGTTGGATATAATGTTCTGTATTTGCCTGTTAGGTCTAATTGGTCTAAAGTATAGCTCAAGTCCAATGTTTCCTTGTTGATTCTTTTTCTGGATGATCTATCCATTGTTGAAAGTGGAGTACTGCCGGGCATGGTGGCTCACGCCTGTAATCCCAGCACTTTGGGAGGCTGAGGCAGGCAGATCACGAGGTCAGAAGACTGAGACCATCCTGGCTAACATGGTGAAACCCCGTCTCTACTAAAAAAAAAAAAATACAAAAAGAATTAGCCAGGCATGGCAGTGGGTGCCTGTAGTCTCAGCTACTCGGGAGGCTGAGGCAGGAGAATGGCATGAACCCAGGAGATGGAGCTTGCAGTGAGCCGAGATTGCACCACTGCACTCCAGCCTGGGCGAAAGAGCAAGACTCCATCGCAAAAAAAAAAAAAAAAAAAAAAAAAAAAAAAAGGAAAAGAAAATGGAGTACTGAAGTCCCCTATGATTATTGTATTGTTGTCTATCTCTGCTTTCATATCTGTCAATATTTACTTTATGTATTTAGGCGCTCTAATGTTGGCTGAGTATATATTTCAAATGTTATAGTCTTTTGAGGAATTGACTTCTTTATTATTATATATAATGACCTTTGTCTCTTGTTATAGATTTTGGCTAACAGTTTATTTTGCCTGTATAAAGGTAGCCACCCCTATTGTGTTTTGGTTTCCATTTGCATGATATAACTTTTCCATCCCTTTACTTTCAGCTTATTGTGTCCTTAAAACTAAAGTGAATTTCTTGTAGGCAGCACATGGTTGGGTCTTGTTTTATAATTTTTTAAATCCATTCAATCACTTTACATTCCTTTATTGGAAAATTTAACCCATTTACATTTAAAGTAATTATTGATAGGAAGAACTTACTGCTATTTTGTTCATTGTTTTCTGATTATACTTCCTTTGTTCCTTTTTATATCTTGTGCTGTCTTCCTTTGTGATTTGATTATTTTCTAGAGTGGTATATGCTGATTCCTTTATCTTTCTCTTTTGTTCTTCTACTGTAGGTTTTTGCTTTGTGGTTACCATTGGGCTTATACAAAAAATCTTATAACTATAACCAGATTAGTCATTTTAAGTTGATAGCAACTTCTATCACATACAAAAACTACACTTTAACTTCTCTACACACACAATTTAAGTTTTTAATATCATAATTTTTTATTGTATATCCATTAACAAATACTTGTAGTTATAGTTACTTTTATCACTTTCATCTTTTAACCATTATACTAGAGTTAAAAGTAAGTTATGCATCACCATTACAGTATTGGAGTATTCTGAATTCGACAATATATTTACCTTTACAAGTGAGTCTTATACTTTCATATGTTTTCATGTTACTAATTAACATCCTTTTATTGAATCTTGAAGAACTCCTTTTAGTTTTTCTAGTAAGACAGATTGGGTGGTGATGAAATCCTTTGGCTTTTGCCTGGGAAAGTATTTCTCCTTCATTTCTAAAGAATAGCTTTGTCAGGTAAGAGTCTTGGTTGGCAGCTTTTTCTTTCAGTATTTTGACTACATCATCCCACTCTCCCCTGACCTGCAAGGTTTCTGTTGAGAAATCTGCTAAAAGTCTAATGAGGGTTCCCTTGTATTTGACAAATCTCTTTACTTTTGTAGTATTCAAAATCCTCTGCTTTTGATTTTTAATAATTTGATTCTAACACGTGCTGGTAAAGTCCTCTTTGGGTTGAAGCTATTTTGGAATTTTTGGGCCTCCTATACCTGGATATCCACATCTCACCCAATATTTGGGAAGTTATTTGTCATTATTTCTTTAAATAAACTTCTACTCCTTTCTCTTTCTCCTCCCCTTTTGAGGCTCTTATCATCTGCATATTATTTCTCTTGATGGTGTCCCATAAATCCTGTAAACTTTCTTTTCTTATTTTCTTTTTTTTGGAGACAGGTCTCACTAGGCTGCCCATGCTGGTCAAACTTCTGGGCTCAAGAGATACTCCTGCCTCAGACTCCCGAAGTGCTGGGATTATAGGCATGAGCCACCATGCCAAGCTAAATCCTGTAAACTTTCTTCAATCCATTTCATTCCTTTTTCTTTCTTCTCCTCCAACTAGATAATTTCAAATGGTCAGTCTTTGAGTTCACAGACTTTTTCTTTTGCTTGATTAAGTCTGCTGTTGAAGATCTCTATTATATTTTTCATTTCATTCAATGTATTCTTCAGCTCCAGAATTTCTGGTCTTTTAAATTTCTCTTTATTGAAATGTTGCTCATGTAATTTTCCTAATTCTGTTGCATTTTATTTTTATTTTGTTTTATAGAGACAGGGTCTCACTCTGTTGCCTAGGCTGGAGTGCAATGACATGATCCTGGTTCATTGCAGTCTCAAACTCCTGGGCTCAAGTACTCCTCTCACCTCAGTCTTCTGAGTAGCTAGTACTACAGGTGTGTACCACCATGTCCAGCTAATTAAAAAAAATTGTTTTTATAGAGACAGGTCTTGCTATGTTGCCAGGCTGGTCTCAAACTCTTGGCATTGCATTGTTTATTTATATTCTCTCATAGCTTGTTTAGCTTCCCTTAAAACAATTACTTTTTAATTCTTTGCCAGGCAATTTGTAAATCTCCATTTCTTTGGGGCCAGTGACTGGAAAATTATTGTGTTCTCTTGGTAGTGTCATATTTCCTTGGATTGTTATGTTTCTTGAAGCCTGGTGTTGCTGTCTTTGCATTTGAAGATGCAGTCACCTCCTCAAGTCTTTAATAACTGAATTTAGGAAAGAGACACCCTCACCAGTCAGCCCAACTAGGGATTCTAAGGCTTTCTCAGACCTTCTCTATGGATGTACCTGTTCCATCTCTCTTGTTACTTCTTGTTAGGGGGAGTTATTAAGATTGCATGCCTTCCCTTGATCCTGCAAAGCTGTGTCAGGTGCTGAGAGTCTTTAATATTTTTTCTCTAGGGTGGCGCCCTGATATGGTCAAGACAATGTGCCTTCTTTCAATCCTGCAGAGTTGAACAAGATGATTGTGTGTGCTTGCAAGTCATCTGCAAATGCTCTTACTACCTTGGGGTGGCGTGGGGTGGGGGGGTGTGGAGGAGGAATTTGTGGGGAGCCAACTACAGGGTTGATGTGGGGAGTGAGGCATGTAGAGCATTAGGGGCACCAGTGGGCCAGTTGTGTGTGGTCCACAGGTGAGGTGTACCAAGTGACTCATCATCAAGCCCCCGATAGAGTCCATGAAGCAGTTAGTAGCATGCATGGACCTTTGTTGAGTTTTGAGCCCTGACTACTGTGAGTTCCCACCTCTCTTACCTGGTCTCAGCCTCTCCCAGACACTCAGTGATGCTGATATCACCTCAGTATTCTGGTGGGGGCAAGAAAGAGATTGGCCTCCTGGGCAGCATCCCACACAGCTAGGAGAGTCAGGCACTCACTCAGTATGCTCTCACTTTCCTCTATGGGAGGATTCATAGACCAACAGGGTCTCTTTTGGCACTGAGTTGTGCCACTTGGGGTAGGGCGACATGGGTGACATGAAACTATTTTTCTTATCCCTCTTCAATGTGTCTATTCTCTAGATAGATTTTTTGCTTTAACAGTGTGCTGAAGCTTCTCTACTGAGAAGACAAGGTATACTTGTCTGTAAGTGGTGTTCAAAATCAGTGCACTATGGGGAGATATGGTAGAAAATTCCTGTCCTGCCATCTTGCTGATGTCAGTCACCTGGAGTCGCTGTGAATTAATGCAAATCAGGAACTACATTCTGTGTTCTGTACCCCACTTCCCACCCCAAGAGCCTTTAGTCAATGAGGCACACTGTCCAAACTTGTATTGCATTTCTGAGATGAATAATTTTTTCAACTAATTAAAATATGACAGAAAGTGTAAGGGCTTGGACATTCTTTTCACATTTTGTGTCAAAAGTCTCTGTACCAACAAAATTATTACCCAATTTGTCAGGTATTTTACTGATGAAAGTTATTAGTTCTAAGCAAAGGAGCACAGGCATCATAGATGACTTCTTAATGGCAGATTTGAGGAATGTTTTGATCAAGCTGTGGCTTGAGGCATTTTCCAGCACATAATTCAATTGACACATTTGATCTCCATTGACTATTAGCACAAGAAATAGTGTTTTAAATCAGGCTTGCTATGCAAGAAGTTCAATAGTTCCTGATAAAAACTTACATATTCATGCAGTCTGGATGATCCATATGCTACCAGAACATTGGCTGTTTTTTTTCTTTATTCTCTAGCTGGAGGTATTTGAGAGTTAGCTCTTCTGTAGCACTGATTCAATTTGGTAGTGGCCTGAGACCTCTTCTAAGCAGCACACAGTCTTTTCTAGAGCTGAACTCACCCGCCCCAGTGAGATTTAAGGCTAACCGTAATTTCTCTCAGGGTTTGAGAGAGCTGGGCTATAAATGATCTCAGTTAAGGGCAGTAACCTTAGGTGTCCCTAGATTAGAGCACATCTCTTCCTTTTAGAAAGAGAGCTCTATGCTAAGACCAACCAGATAACTTCTAGGAGACAAGAGTGGGAGTAGCTTAAGTAAAAGGCCAAACTGGAGTGGTTAGACTTTGTATCTCTCTTCCCTCCACCAAAGAGAAGGAAAGGTAGGAATGGAAACACTGTGTGAGTCTTACCATGTGTCAGACACTTGCTATCTTACTCCATGAGTCAGTTACCAGGATTCCCATTTTACAAATAAGGAGACCACAGGATTGTGTACACTTACCATACTATATATTTGGCAGTTTGTTTTTAAAAATATTTAATGTAGGGAGCAAAGAATTGCAACACTAGAACTGATATCTAGAATAAATTTTTAGATATTCTGTGAATGTCATCTATCCTTATTGTCCTTGATTCCCATATGTAAGGATAGATTAATCAGTTGTTCTACCAGAGGGGTGGTAGCCACGGGAAGAGGGTCCAACATCACGTCATAATGTGTTTCTGTACTCTCATAGTGGACAAAATTGGCTGAAATACAGTCAGTCTTCCTACTGGAGTGGGTCAGGGAAATCCATGTGAGGCCTGACTGTTTCTCTCTGGCATACAGGTGGATGCTTGTGAATGAGGTAAAGTGAACCACATGCTCTTCAACTACTTCATATTTTCCCATAGAATTCTGATTCTATTTGGATCTTGGGTTTGACAACAAAACCACACTAAACCAAACCAACTAGCAAACAAACAAACAGCATGTTTGATGAATTCATTGCCATGCATTTAATAGTCTAACGCATCCCTCTGCCACTCACCATGGGAGTAACCTCACTGTACCTGACTTTCTGCATGTGAATAGTAGAGATGTATATACTTTCTCTCATCTACCCTGGAGGGATGGAGAGAGGATTACTGAGACAATAGCCATAAAGCTATTTGAGCTTCTTACCAGAAGGTGCTACTGAAATACAAATTATTATTAGCATGACCATTGTTATGTGGTTTAAAACTACAATATGAAAAGCAGGTTATATAGATCAGTGTGTCAGCATCCTGCATAACGTAAGTTCAATTTCAGTTGGTTGTCTTTGCATGCTTAGGCACTATATTAAAGCATTCTTTTGATGAAAGCACATTCAGGGGGCCAGATGTAGTCACCTTGCAAGAAGAATAATGACGGTGCAAGAACAGACAGGCACAGGTAACACCTGTGAAAAATTGATGTTTGAGCTCTCATTTCTGTAATGTGTGTTTATATTACTAAGTCCCACTATGGTTAAGTTGGGGGACTCTTACAAGCCAAGTGCTTAATGTACAGATCATGTGACCTGAGACCAGCTGGAAATAGATACTGAAATCTTGCTTTGATAAGTCAAGCACTTTGATAGAAACAAAAAAATATGGTATCACTGAACATTATTTCTTGGGGACAAATGTGATATTCCTAGTCAGACCCTGCCCATGGGTTTGATCCTTGGGAAGCACCCTAGTGTATAAGCAAGAGCATGGGCTCTGGAATCAGAGACGCCTGGATTTATTTATTAGCTGTGGGACCTCGGGCACCTTGGTTTCCACCTATAAAATGGGGACAATAAAACCTACCTCAAAGGTTGTTGCGAAGATCACATAATATAATGTGTGTGAGGGACCCAGCACCAGAGTAGGCACTCGTTAAAGGTTATTCCTGTTCCCTGCTGTTTGGCATGTTTCAAGCCTCTATACTGTTCTTCAAATATAATTGATATGCTGGCATTTTCAAAAACATTTGAATATTTGAATCTAAATGCTGAGCAACTCAGAGGTGACTGTCTATAGAGAGCTTACTAAAAATATATTCTGCAGTATTTCTGCAATTAGGACAGGCCCACTTAGAACAGGCCAATTAGAACAGCTCCATTTGACAACTTGTCAGGACATTTGCTGCTAAATGAATTCCAGAATATTCCTAATTTGTGTCTAAATTCCCAGTGACATGATTTTGTAGGCAGAGCTTAAATTCATAGAGTTTAATCCTCCAAACTCTTTGTAAGGCTCTTCCTTTGAGCCTTGAAATCACTCTATTTTTTTTTTCTCTTGAAGTAAAGAGGTCCTGTGCAATTAACTATTGCCTTTATTTGATTAAACGTCCCTGCATTGTAAAATGTCTTTTAAGGAACATCTAAGAAAGAAGACCAAAAAATATGGCCTGAAAATGGGGGTGGGGTGGGGAAAATCTAAAAGAGTTTGGCGTATGGCACTGCACCCCAGGCCCCAGCCTCTGTAGAGGAAATGTTCCCGGCCCAGCCTTGGGAGAGGCCACAGGCTTTCACAGCAATTGGAGCTGATGGAGGTGAGGCCCCTCACCTCTCTGGCAATTATGAGCCTGTGGTAATAAAATAAACACACACAGCCACTGTCCTCCATATGATTTTTCTTGCTTAAGGGCTGCAGAAGCAACACTGAGGGCCTTGATAATAAAAGTCACAGTGTCAGGCAGGGACGGGGGTGGTGTTCTTTAACATTTTTGCAGTGGCCCTGGGTGAGCTGGATTCACACATAATGCCAGGCACCTGCTCTCAGGTGCTTGAAAGAGTTTTGCATTAGTTGGCAAGAGTAGCGGAGAGGAGGAAAAGAGGGAAGAGGCCATTGAGACAGAGTAGGTAAAATGGCTCTTGAAATATACTCTACTCAGAATATCTTGGGAAGCCATGAAAACTAAGGTGAAGTGGGGAAGCAGGAATTTATACCAAACCAGGCTGTGGGTCCTCATTTATTATATTACCTCAGAACTGTCATCTTTAATTTTCCTTTTCTTTGCCAAAGGGCCAATGTCATTTTTGAAAAGAATTACAAAAGTAACAGAATGAAATGCCAATGGTTTTAAAGCATACTTAGCGTGCTAGCTCTAGAATTTAATTTCTGGGAACTTTTAAAAAGGATAGCCTTGCTTAAAGACTTTCAAAATTAATGTTGAAATTAACATTAATTTAGAAAAGGTGAAAAGAGTGAATATATACAGCCCATTTTATATTAAATACAATTCATTTTATTCCAAAAAACTGTATAAATGTTAATAAAATGGTACAAATGTTGTGTACAAAATAATACTGAGTAAATATTGCTTTCTAGAAAGTTTCTTACTGAAATACAATAAGAAGTCTTTAAAAATTATTACTTCTTCCTGTGATACAGAAACATGTCCAGCCAATATAAATAACTAAGATGGAGAAGTGCTTTGGTCTCATGCTATTTTTAACACCTAAATTCCCCGTTTGGGTTTTTTTTAATGCAAGTACAAATAGTTTCTGTGACTAGTTCTTTGCAAGCATGCTTGTGTTAATCAGAATGCTTGTGCAAAGTACAAACTTAGTTGTATCAAACCAAGGCGAAATACAGTATAGACACTCTGAGAGTAATTTGTTTGATGTGGACGCTAAGCAACTATAACACTAACATAAAGCACATTGCTCTCCGTACTTTTCAAGGAAAAGGCTAGCACTTCAGGAGTACTCTGTTTATTTCTCAAGAAATGGAAGGAATAAAACGGCCACTTTTGTAAGTCTGGACATATTTACAGCATTGCTTTATTTTCTTAAACCATAACAGCATCCATTCATCACTGGAGAGTAACAAAGCAGTAACCTGATAGATGACAAATACTATGAGCTCAATGGCTGATGTCCATTACGGATGGGTCTTGCTCACTCTTTGGAGGAGATTGGCACTGAAGGATTACTGAGCAAACAGAGCACCTGAAAAAACTTGCACTCCACAGTCTGTCATCAGGGCTCTGATCGAAGGCATTACCTGAGAACGGCGGCTCTTATCTGAAGCTGCAAACCGCTGCCACTGCCAACAATTCTCAACAAAGAGTGGCGGTCATGAAAGGCTGAGCCACCGAGGCAGGCGGCTGGGTACGCCATTTCTCCACAGCCCACCCCCTTTTCGGATCACCTGCGCCCAAGCACCACGCCACCCTTTAATTGCGGAAAACCACAGCAACTGAGGACAGGCATCCCCTATCTGCGTATTGAAAACCAAAAAAGCTCCAAATATTATTCTCTTGTTTAGCACTTAAACCGCATCTTTGATTTCACAACCAGCTAAGGCATGTGTCTGTACACATGTTTACAGTTCTGGTGGAAACCTTTGGATTCTGACGATATTGAAAGTCTGTGCTTTGCTGTCATCTATCTGTCTTCTCCTTCCTAAGAGGACCTCATCTTCCAGGGAACTAAACTCGTCTTACTGGTTTGGCCCTCATGAAAAGTAAGTCACCGCTTTCTCTCTAGTTATTTCACTCACCTAGAAAAGATCAGTTTTCCAACCATCAGGGTTTATGGCTTACTGGACTTGTCAAATTTACAAATTCCTGGTGAAAACAGGATTTTTGTAGATTTGGTTTTATTTATTTTTACTGTGTCTGCAACCAAATAAAATATCTGCAGATTTCCCAGAAAAAAACATATTTACTAATGTCTCCTTGTTGTTTTTGTATTTTATTTCAATTATGCATTAACATTTGACTATAACATTGCCCACTTAATTTCATTTATAAGCTGATGGTAAAATACATACAAATATTAACTTGACAACAGAAATAAATAACTTTTTAGGGAGTTGAATTATTTGGAGTTAATACTGACATTGCATTACTATTATAATTTCTCGTAAATAAGTGCAGTGAAATGAACAGGAGGAGTCATTTGACGTTTGAAGTTCTGCTATGGAGGCTCTGGTTTTCCCTAAAATACTTCATAGATTTTTGCGGAGGAGAAAAAAAAAAACCTGGTATCTTCAGGGAAAAAAAGGAAAATGATTAGAATGAAGAAAGAGCATGCCATTTCTTTCTAAGAAAACCATCAGTAGTTTGATATACATATATATTTCAAGTGGTGATTATGCTTTCATTTTGCTATCACCTTTCTCTCCTGAAAATTCAATTCTGTCAATCTTCCTCAAAGAAAACAGGCAGCATTCACTACATCCTATGCCTGTCTTTTAGCACGAACATGTTTGTAGGCAAAGTAGGATAAAAATAAAATGTTTAAGAAAAATATAAAAATCTAAAACATAAGGAGGGAAAAAGCTTTTCATTCTGCCTATATAAAAACTCATCTTCTTACTGTAGTTACATATATATATATAGATATAGATATATTTTCTAGTGTAGAAGAGCACTCCAGCTAAATAGTTGATAAAAAGAGAAAGGTATGCATAAAGTACTGGTTATGAGCTTTCAACTTGAGGTTTTTAGGCTTCATGGGGTAGCATACGATTTCTGTTTACTCCAGCATCTACAAGTGTTCTTGTTAAGGTTAAGTGTCCTTTCTGAAGTGCCGTGGCATCTTAGGATATAAGTATATTTACAGTGATAATTCAAAGGTAATAAGCAGAATAATAATGATTAGCTCAAAGGAAATATCCAAACCAAAATAAATCATCATCAAAGCTTCAGACCTGTGCAAAAATTTCAATTAATTCTAATTCTAATTTTTGAGAGTTGGTACATTATCCCATTTAAATCCATACGTCATCCTTATCTCTCATTCTGCCTTTGAAGTTCTGCCACATCTGCTCTTGCCAGGTAAAATGCTGAATAATGAGGTACTCTGCTTTAGCTCACAGGAAAAATATATGGATTCAGCATTCTGAATTCAAAAAATTATTTTGCACATGAACCTGTATTGGATAAACACTCAAAATGTTCTCTGTTCTCCTCATACTATTTAAACAGTTCTCCCAGTTCATTCAACGATGGATTATTGAGAATTTTTGTTTTCCCCAAAGCCTGCAACACTTTTGAGGACATAAAAATAAGTCCTCTTTTAGGAAAGCCATAAAACAATGAGATTTCGGAAATTCTGCTTAAGATGAAAGGTTAGCTGGCACACACAATTGCACAGTGATGATTGCTCTATGTTTTGAAAAATAAACTATTCAAAGCAGGAATTTGGGAAGGTTGGACTGTTTTAAAACCACATATATCACAGCACTGCTGTACTGGAAACAAGGGGAGTGTGCAGTCAAAATCTCTATTACGTTTTCCAAAGCATTTCAGTAATAAAAGGAACGTGGCATATATCAATTTTAATTTAATAATAGAGTCCAAATTAAATTCAGCACAATATCTTTCTTTTTTATTGTTTCAAAATAAATAGCAAGAAATTTGTGAACATAAGCAATAGCTACAGGCTTTCAAAACTGTTGTTTATACCTATATTAGAAACGGTAATCCAATTGCACTGTGATATATTTCTAGAAGGATCCTTTCAGGATTATTTAAACCTAAAATATTTCAGAGAGAAAATTATGCTGTAAGTTGCTAATTAACTAATACATAAACATCTTTTCAAACCAACATATTCCCACTAGGCAACACATTATAAATGCATATATTACTTTAACTTAAAACCACACCACTAAATCACCTTTCGCAGGAAGCATTCTGCACTTTACAGTAATATTCTTATTCATTACTTATTTATTTCCTCTACCTAAACAAAAATACCCTACCTGCTTTTTAAAGTAAAGAAATTTCTTTTGCAAACCTCAGTGAAAACTTCTAGGTTTTAGTCACTAATGTCCATGCAGAGAAACCTGGCTTAATTATACTTCTTAGCCCCACCAGCAGCCATTTTAAATAGAAAGCTGGTTTAGTTGTGTTGACAATCACATTTTAAACTGATTCTTTCCAGATGAAAAGATACTTTTTCAAACAATGTAATAAAAATGTAAACTCAGCTGTTTCACAGACATAAAAGTGATTTATATCACGTGTACTGTGCTCATGGAGTTTTTCTCCTTATACAATGAAAGTTTTATTTTAAGGAAAAGTTAATAATTAACAGCTAGGAAAATTCCACAATGCAAAGAAGCCAGCTATAGGGGATTAACCACCCCCCTTTGCTCTCCTACAAAAATCAGCCAATAAACCTGGTGAGAAAATGATGTGATATTTGAAAATTTAAGAGTCAACTTTGGGATGATCCTTACCTTTGGTGGGAGTGGGGCACAACAGATTGGAAGGAGGCACCGGAGGCTTCTGAGAGCTGAAAATATTCTATTTCTTGGTCTGAGTGCTGGATACATGGGTTTCTTTTTTTTTTCTAACTTAGGAAAATTCACTGTATACGTATGTATACTTTCCTGTGTTATACTACACTTCAGTAAAGAGTTCTAAAAAGAAATTACAAATTGTCTTTGATAATAGCATGAAAACTTTTTTTTTAGTGTAACTAGATAAATGCTCTCTTTTTTATAAATACTCTGAGGGATAGTTAGACCATCAACTATTTCCCCACAGAACTGTATGATTAGAGGACTTAAAATTATGCCAGTGGCTCATGATGTGTCCCACGCTAGTCCTAAAGAAGGAGAGAATAGGGCAATATTTTACATTTAGGAGACAGAGAGAGAAAAAAAGTGTATCTGAGGTCTGATATCTGAAATCTTTACAAAAACATGATCCTTTTGAAGGGACTTTAACAGAGGCCTGTAAAATTCATGTTTCTAGCAGCATTCTTCAATGGCTGCGAATCTGTATTCTACACATCCAGTTCCCAATTATTCCTGTTAATGGGAGGCAGACCACAGGGGTAATTGAAAACCCACAGTCAAGAGCTGTAACATACCCCTCCCCCATGAAAATGTTGGACCAAGTATTAAATAAATAGAAAAATTGGTTTGTGATAGAGTTGCTAATAAACTGTGAAATGTCCAAAGTGCAGGCAACTTCAGGGCATGCAAAGGACACCATCTAGCTAATGACCCCCTGGAAAATCTCAAACTGCACACACAAAGTGGATACCTTTATGTGACAAGAGCTTAATTTGTACATTTACTGCATGAATTTTGGTATTTAAAACTCTAACATTTAATCCATCAGCTTAAAAACCTTTATTACTTCCATTTCTTCAATATGATATTTCCTCTCTCATTAAAAAAGTTAAGCAATTTATAGAACTAATTTTGGGTATCATGCATTCTGAGAGAGCATTCAGGTGCCCAATGCCACCAAGAGTTCCATCAAGAAAAAATCATTTTACAATGATCACAGATCCTAACACATGTTATACCCCACATCTTAAAAGCAGTCCTTGCCACATATCTCTTCCTCAAACACCCATCTCTGGTTCTTATTTGCTAACCTTTGTCTTCCTCTACTGCCCTTACCCTCTGAAATGGTGTCTTATACTGGCATTACTTTTTTATTATTTTTCCTAATCTGAGTATGACAAAAATATCATCTTTAAGCA
The DNA here is from genome assembly GCF_043159975.1 of Macaca nemestrina. Lineage (NCBI taxonomy): Eukaryota > Metazoa > Chordata > Mammalia > Primates > Cercopithecidae > Macaca > Macaca nemestrina. The sequence goes on along the minus strand of NC_092131.1, from coordinate 71,347,092 downwards.
CATACATATGTACACGTTTAGCACAAACAAAACTAAAAGCTCTGACTACAAACAGGCAAAAACATGGGAAAATATATTATGATCTGATCATCTCTGTATGCCATGTGGGGACTGCAACAAGAAAATTTTCTCATAATCTGAAATCTCCCAATCAGCTATTTATTGAGAGAAAACAGAAATGGCATGTTGGGGGAATGAAGAAATAGATAAACAAATTGTTTTTGTCCATGGAAAATATGGAAACATGAATAATGCAAAAATATGAATTAACGGAATAAATGAAAGAAGCTCCAGTTCATGCCTCTAAGCACTGAGGAAATGTGGGGAGGAAGCTAACATGCTATTCTGTACCTTGCAGTCATATGTAAGTAGAATAAGCCTCTCCCATGAGCCTTCTCCCCTCTGCTCCTCCCAGAAAATACAACCAAAAAAAAAAAAAAAACCAACAACCCAGCCTGAATATCATGATGGTCTCATACATGTCATGTTATTTGCAGTTAGGAGTTAAGGAGGACAAGCATATGATGAACCCAAAGTTAATGAATCAAATGTTTTCAAAGTTGATTGTGTACATCCCCAGGATCAAATTCAGTCCTCAGAAATCCACGTGCAGTTTCCATAGAAATAACTATAAACACCAAGCAGAAGAAAATAGCTGTAGTCAGTCTTTTTCTCTGTATTGACATATGGCCTTTATTCTCCTCTGGCATTTTCTTTTGGATGGCAAGTTTTGGCTTGGTTCTTTTTATACAATGAAACTTTGTCAACTCACACACACCTTCAAGAAACCTAGAGTGAAATGCTCATTTTGCAGATCAGAAAAAAAAAAAAAAAAAAAAAACTTGGCAAGAAGAAGCAAATCAAAGAAGTTCATGAAACATTTATTGGGCTATGAAAAGAAAACAGACTTGGAAAGTGAATATGAAAATATTCATAGGAAAATTCAATGGAAAATATATAGTTAATGGAGATGAAGTTGTCAATCAGCAAGCAATAAGGCACATGCATAAATAAAAGTCTGTGGGCCGGGCGCGGTGGCTCAAGCCTGTAATCCTAGCACTTTGGGAGGCCGAGGCGGGTGGATCACGAAGTCAGGAGATCGAGACCATCCTGGCTAACATGGTGAAACCCCGTCTCTACTAAAAATACAAAAAAAACTAGCCGGGCGTGGTGGCGGGCGCCTGTAGTCCCAGCTACTCGGAGGCTGAGGCGGGAGAATGGCGTGAACCCGGGAGGTAGAGCTTGCAGTGAGCCGAGATCGCGCCACTGCACTCCAGCCTGGGCGACTGAGCGAGACTCCGTCTCAAAAAAAAAAAAAAAAAAAAAAAAAAAAAAAGTCTGTGGCCCAGGCTAGTGTAGGTAAAGTACCATGCAGGCAATGAACACATATGATCAGAGGCAGATGTACAGAGTGCCAACAAGGGAACAGAAATGAGTAAGAAGCTTTCCTAGTTAGTGATGTTCACTTTTTCACTTCTCTCCAGGAGTGTTTTTATTGTCTCAAAAGAAGGGGAAAAATTAACTCTCACTTCCAATAAAGTTTTAATAACATGAATTGCAATGAGTCTTTTAATAGACACACCACCAATATGTAAATGCTGTTTCAGACTGAAACAGGATTAGAAAATATGACTATGTAATGAGTCAAACATTTCATTGTATAGTTGCTTATTGATTATATATATATATATAAAAACATCCCAGGCTGGGAGTGGTGGCTCACGCCTATAAGCCCAGCACGTTGGGAGGCCAAGGTGAGTGGATCACCTGAGGTCAGGAGTTTAAGACCAGCCTGACCAACATGGTCAAACCCTGTCTCTACCGAAAACATGAAAATTAGCCAGGTGTGGGTGGCGCACGCCTGTAGTACCACCTTCTTGGGAGACTGAGGCAAGAGAATCGCTTGAATTCGGGAGGCAGAGGTTGCAGTGAGCTAAGATCACACCACTATACCCCATCCTGGGGGAGAGAGCAAGACACCATCTCAAAGAAAAAAAAAAAAATTCCTAGTAAGAAAGACTCTTCTCCAAGGAATAAAAATTAAAAGGTTGTTTAAATGGCTCAGGGCATATATGAAATTGACTAGTAAGTAAAAATACTAAAATCTCGTAAATTTCAAATAATTCAAATTTTATTTACAAGATTAATTTATGGATTTTACTACATGGATTTTTATCATTTGCTATGCTTTTACAACTTGGGGGCCACTAGACCATGCTAGTAAAAACTTTATTTATTATGACTTTGTCAATTAAGGGGAAATGAGGGAATTCCCAGACCACCCTAATAAGACTATAGACCTCATAATAACCTTAAATATACCACTAAAAAAAGTCCATATAAATTGCTCTTTTTGTTATGGAGGCTTTAGAGAACATTTCTCTTTAAAAATCAAAATTAGAATATGATTTTAAAATGCTACTGAATAGTATACAGCATTAAAAATGATTTTAACTTTGTTATTAAGGTCTTAAGGATCATAAGTAAAGTAGCTCCTTTGGTCAATTTCAAGTTACAAGTAAACCAGTCCATTACGATCATCATGTTGCTCAGGGCAGAGGTTTGTTGTATCACATGATTCTTTAGGCTGACTTCTGAAGTCCAGCTTGTTTGAGATGAGAATATAGCATACCTAGCAGTACCATTCTTCTTGCCTAACAGACACCAACAAAGGTCCATACAGCTTGCAGAAACTGTAAAATAAAATGTTAATCACTTAGACATGTGTTGCTTGACATTTTTGTGTTTAGTTTTAAAGAAAGGATGGATTTATAAGAGGTTGCTCATAACTTCTAGATTTTTAGTCACAGAAGCCCAAGGCTGAGAAATGGCTTATTTCCAATACTGGGGCCACTGTGGATCCATGATGGACAGTGTGGATCTGAGAAGCATCTGTGCAGTATTATTCACATACCTTAAATAAGTCATCCCTCCTTACAATGACAGGTGGGAGCTGACTATTTGTCAGGTTGAGACTCCTGTCACAACCCCTACAAGGAAGCAGGAACCAAACTCATAGTATGAATCGGAGAACCATATCAGTACTCTAAGCTGTGCCTGAAAAGTAATAGGCAGTTCATGCAGACTAGCTTGTGCAGGAGACAAGAGGATTGCAGGTAGAGGAAGTTTAGAGTTCAGATGCAACACAGCATATATGTAACCACCTCAGAACAAGAATAATCTAAATGCCAAGGAGTTGTTTCAGCTCATCAAAGTCATGGGAAATGTGATAAAGGACAACCATGGTGTCTGAGAGATGAGATGTCTTACTTCATTTATTAAGAAAATGAAATGTTGCACAGTGGAAATCAGAAAAAGGGCCCACAAGTCTCTAAGAAGAGCTAACAGGTTGATGTTCTAGGAATAGAATGAAAATGCCATAGATACCATAATTGCCAATTTACTGGCAATCTCTGCATGTCAAAGCATTATAGTGCCTTACAATGCAGGCAATCATCACCACCATGAACACGATGCAGAAAGGAATTAAGAATAAGTTAAATATATTGAGGAATAGATCACATTTTCCACTTCAGTAAATAAAAAAGACAGTATGGTAATCTTTTCTTTCTTTCAAAAGGACCAAATCTATCTTTAAAAAGAATCGAACATTTTAATATAGTTTAGTTCAACAAACATTTGTGGAATTCCATCTAGGACTCAGGCGCTCCATCAGGTCCCAGGGTCACCAAGATGTGTACAATAGGATCCTGACCTTGGAGAACTCACTACTTGCCTTCCAGTAAAGTGTGAATTTTGCACACCTGGTAGAAAATTTCTTGCTAAGACAATCTCTCAGTGGCGGCAAAATTCTGACATTTCCAGACCCTGTTTGGTCTATTCACATGTATGGCACGCAGCACACTGTCACAAAAACCTGCCAAGATCCATGTGGACACTTAGTTCCAGTGATGAAATTGAAAACTGAGCTATTCAAATGTTCACACATCAGCTTTGTCAGAAGATAAACAGACTTTTCAAAGGGAAAGAGCCAATGCACTTTACTTAACTGCCTCAGGGCGCTGGACTCAGCAAGTAAGCCTGGTTTCCATTTCTAGCTCTGCAACCACTCCTTAGTGGCCTCTAACAAGTTGCTTAATTTTTTCCTCCCATCTATTTTACTCAGTGGACATAGGATCAGGAGATGGGTTAAGGTGGAGGAGTATGGGAAAGCGAGAAGTAGCAATAGCTGATCTGAACCTTGCTAAGATGTGTTAGATGAGTATAAAATTCTTCATTCATTGGAGGAAAGATGTTAGGAAAAGAAATATTAGTGGTAATTATAACTAACATCAAATTTCAAAATATTAAAGTCAAGAATTGTTAATCTAACAATAGTCTGATTAGTTATTTTTAATCTCATAGTTGGATTAACTCTTCAAAGAAGTAATTCTCCATTCGTAGAAAGATCAGATTTTTTAAGACCTTTCAAATGTGACATTCAAAATAAAGACATCAATCTAATGCTGCTGATATGTGGCTGAAGGCAAAAGAGAGGAAAAAAGGCTCCTTAAGACTCCTTAAAACCAGTTTCAGAAGAGTTTAAAATAAGTTCTGCTTCTCATCTCTAATAATGAATTTTTAAAAAAGCAACAAAACAAACAAACAAAATTTCAAGGGCTCTTCTTATATGTAAGCTATATGAAACAGCAGAAAAAGACAGTTTATATTATAAACAGTATGGTTTAGATTTTGCTTTGCTGTCATCTAGAAAGTTCATATGGCCCATGTAAATTCTATAGCAATGAATCTCTGAACAGTAGCATCTTCCTTTTCAAGGTTTTACTTACTTTAAAACCCTTGTTGTAAAACCTAATTTGGGGTAGCAGAGTGGAAGGGAGTGAGTAGTGGGACAAATTAAGGGAAGAGCATTAAAGAAATCAACACAAAAAGTTTTTATGTAGTTGATCCCAAACCTTATTTGAAAAGCCTGAATAGGATGAAAAGGTTTTCTCTATTCAGTAGTTTCACTTAATCCTCAGTCCAAACATTTGCCCCAATAAACATTAGATTATTTTTATGTTAGCTATAAAGCTGTCAGTCCTCAATAAACAGATATACTCCTGGTGGTTTTACCTTTGCTGTCAAAGAATTGTCAATATGTATACTGGCTCTTAAATTAAAACAAACACACAGAAAAAGAAATGTAAAATAGAATCACACAGCCGAGTTTAACTGGAGGCTGTTGAAATCCTAAATAAATGATGGTACATATAGTCAATGGTGATTAGAAGTTCAATACAACATGATAGAAAGTAGTCAGTGCGTTGTTAGCACCTTGGCGTCCTCTTAATGGAATGCTGTAACCTCTCCTATTCAGGTAAGCCAGACCCTTACTTTAGTGTCTCTGTTAAATTTTATGTCTGATGTATCCATTTGTCCTAGGAAGAAAAACAAGTTCAATGAAAGGGACACTTTGAAGATTTTATTTCCTATGGGGACAGTTAACTTCTGTCTGGAAAGTCCCTTCATAGTTTTGGTGGGTTTTTTTCCTGTAATTGAGAATGGTTATACAAGAAGTGTGAAGAAACCTGTAGGTATTGAAAATGCAAACGTATTTTCCAACTGGTCAAATGTCTAACATTTTTGCAGTTGCTTTCAGAAGGATTTTTCCACAAAGGCTAATAGAATCATGTGACTGAAACATTCGTTTTTGCTCATACAGTCATTTTATTGCAGAATTAACTGTTTAGAAGGCCAGAGCTGGGTCTTTTTTTATGTACCCAGTATGCTGCCTAACAGAGGACTGTGTACACATGGGCAGTCAGTAAATACCATTTGCTTGCTGGGTCATACGTTTTCTTATAAGGCTGGTAAAGAAAATGACATCAATACAGAAAAGATGCAGATATCTTTTTTTTTTTTTAGCTGCATTAATGTTGTTTGTCTTTCATCTCCTTCTATATCAAAATACTTTGTATACTTCAGGGAACTATGTCTCACACCAGAGAGATTAAGAAATATTTAATAATGAGATTGTCCAGCATTATAAAAGGAGCTGTTCATTTTAATCTTCTGTCTGAAATGAGCAGCTCTTTTTCTTCTAATAGGGAGAGAGAGACAGAGAGAGAAAGAAAAATCGATTAAACAAATGAGATCAAAATAGGATATGAGGGACTTAGAAATGTAACCTGGGTGAATAAAGAGTTTGAGGACAAGAGAGCTAAAGGCAAATGTATTGGGAATCTTCAGGTCTGAATGAATACTCCCTTTGTTCTATACAATAAATGTATGATCTTCCCTGCCAAGGCTGAAAGAAGATGGATTTCCCCAGGAATGCCCCATCACTGGAGAAGAGATGTGCCATCAAAAGCCATCATGCTCTGAGGAGGTGTAGCAAAAAGATCAAACGTTTAAGACAGATGATGGGGTAGAGGAAGGAGTGAAGACAAGAATGTAGAAAGGTAAAGTGCCAGCATTCTGAGAATGAGATCCACAAACATGAAAGAAGGAAATTGAGGGTGTCAAACTTAAACCCATGGTTTGTATCTTGTGGCCCTGAGCAATTTGGAGTTTAAGGAGAAAGTTGGAACATTCTATTCACCATGGTGGTGTTTCTCATATGTCAAACATGCATAACAGAGCCCATGCCAAAATATATCAAGTAGTGCCCTGGCATCCTGAAGAAACATTTGAAAAAAATGTAAAGGTCATATTATAAGAAGAGTTTAGCGCCTTAACTGATGTCACCAACCAATTTGGTTTCTCAGTTTTCCATTTATTTTCTAAAGCTATAAAGTAGCCACTTAGTGAAAAAAGAATAATTTATGTTTTTTTAAGTTTATCTTTTAAAATAGAGGTTAAGATCTGGACCCAGGTTACCTGGGTTAAAATTCCTACAACCTACGGGAAACTGGACAAGTGACACAAACATTTTGACCCTGGCTGACTCATCAATAAAACAGGAAGAATTGTAGTTCTTCCCCTATAGGATTGTTGCGAGGACTAAATGAGTTAGAGCACTTAGCAAAGCACTCAGCACCTGGTAAGTTATTGTTTTAGTTGCTTAAAATAAAATTTTAAAAATGTTATTTCTCTAACCAAAAATACATGTATTATTATTATTCCTCAAATAACTTGATCAACTAAGTACAATATTGAGTACCTACCAGCAAATACTAGAAGGATAAAACATTAAAAGTCTTACTTTTAGTGGCAAAAACTGCTATTACTTTTGCATCAATCTGACATTTTCAGGATTTACATTTGAATTCTTTTTTTTAAAAAAGTTTGTTTTTGCAGATCTCAAGTCTCTGGTGAAATTTTCCATCTTCTACTTTCTTGAGCATAATTCTTATAGCTTTTTAAAAAAGTCATTCTCCATTAAACATAGAATTATCATGTGCTCCAGCAATCTCACTTCTGGGTATATACACCAAAGAACTGAAAGCAGAGACTCCAACAGATATTTGTACACCAGTGTTCATAGCAGCATTACTCCCAATAGCCAAAAGGTGGAGGCAGCCCAAGGGTCCACTGACACCTGGATATGAATGGATAAACAAAATGTGTTGCATACGTACAATGGGATATTATTCAGCCTTAAAAAGGAAGGAAATGATGATGCATGCTATAATACAGATGAACCTTGAAGGCACATTATGTTAAGGGACATAAGCCAGTCAGTCACAAAAGAACAAATATTGTATGATTCCATTTATATGAGATACCTAGAGTAGTCAAACTCGTGGAGACTGAACATAGAATGGAGGTTATCAGGGGCTGTGGAGAGGGAGAAATGGGGAATTATTGTTTAAGGGTATAGATTTTCTGTTTGAGAAGATGAAAAGTTCTGAAGATGCATAGTGTTGATGGTTGCATGACATTGACTTCACTTAGGGCCACTGAACTGTATGCTAAAAAAAATGCTTAAAAAGGTAATTTTATGTTATGTATATTTTACCTAAGTAAAAATAAAAAAAATTTAACGTCTCAGTCTGATAATTCCAAAATTTGAATGACTTATTGTCTCTGCTTCTCTTGGTGTTTAGTTAGTTGGTCTTTTTTATTCGAAGACCCTCTAATTTTTTATTGAGTAGAGGACGTTGTGCATAAACATTGAAAAGCCCCTGGATGATGGTACTTTCCTCCAAAGATGGAATCATTTTTTTCTCAGCAAGCAGACAGATTACAGAAAACCACCTTCATTTTGCTGAGGGTGGGTTTTAGGCTTTGTTAGCGACAACGTATTTATGCTTTGTCCCTATTCCTAAGGCAGAGCTCTTACTCTTGGGAGTGGACATTCTGGGCCTCAACTGAACACCTGGGGTGCTTACAGAGCCCTTCCACCTGGCTGGACTTGAACTCCAACCCTTGCCTCCTCAGCATCAAGGGGCTGTTGAAGTCTCTGCTCATCTCTATAGCTTTCCAACTGCTGGAGTGTTTCCCCCTGGGTTTCTTGGAGTTTCCTCCTGCTCATATGTGGCTCAAGAGATGGCAAATGCCTCAAGGGGAAATTGCATATAGATCTTTGGGCTCTTGTCTTAGCAGTTTCCCTCTTCACCAGGATCTTTACTTCTCAGGTCTCAGACATTTGGCATCCCTGAACACCAACCTACAACCCCCTCCTCAGTCCAGAGGTGGTTTTGACTCCTTCCCCCAACACTTCCCACAAGACTTAGCAAAGCCTTTAGGTAAAAAGCCTGGGTGAAAGTAGAACTTACTTCTCTAGGCTTCCTTCACTCAGGTCTTGTAGCCTCCCATCAGTTCTGCATGCTTCGGTAGCTCTCCAATGCCTTCAAAAGTAGTTTTGTGTATTTTGTCTATTGCTTACTGTTATTTTCAGCAGGAGGGTTCTTCTGATGCAAGCCACTCTGTGCTGTCTGAAACCAAGAGTCTCTATAATATTATCTTTCAAAATCCTAACTCAACCTGCCTCTTATTTCACTTCAAATGTTCTTTTGCTTTTACTTACTTCATTTTTTAATCTACTTGAGTATTTGAGTTTTATGTATACAGTTTTTGTCCCTCTGCTTATTCAACTCTAGACAGGAAGTGCTTTAAGGAGAACAGTAGTGAAGACAGAACACGTTCAAAGAAATGGAAGCAGACAGTTTGCATTTCACTTTGGTCTTCCTCAGCCTTCACAGTTTCCCTAATTAGACTACTCCCAGTGCCGGTCAGCATCATTTGCCAGCGGTGAAGTGCCCAAATCTAAAAACTACATGCCAAAATCTAATGCCTCACCTTCACACACCTGCATGGCCATGAAAATCATTCTACTGTTTTCCTGAGATTGTTATAAAGATGTTACTCTTCTGGGGTTATAGACAAATTATCATGTTTAGAATTTTGGTCTTAATGATACCATGGGTGTCATAAATTTTCTTGCTCTTTGTTTTGATTTGATTATACATTTTTTAATATTAATATGTCCAGAATAGCTAAGCATATGAAACTAGTAATTATTTAATTAAATTCAACAAACACAAATTGGGTGATGATTATATATGATTATATATAAAGAACTATGTGATACACTATAAGAGCCCCAAATATTATTTCATCAGAGTTCTACATATTTACATAACAATGAATAGTTACAAGTAATTGGCTACAATATAAGGTACTAAAAATAAAACTAGCTAACAATCATTATGTGTATATTTATATGCCATATATTAATACTGAGTGCTAGCAACGCAATAAAGTAAGTATGGTTATTGTCTCCATATTACAAATGAAAAAAACTGAAGTACAACGAGGTTAAGTAATTTGTCCAAGGTCCCAAAACTTCTAAGTGGAATTCTAATCCAGGTCTCTTTGATCCCCAAGATAAGTGTTGTTATAGAGGAACAAAGTGCTACAAGAGAACAGAAGGAGGAAATTATTTCCCTTTTGGATGATGAGAGACATCAAAGAGAAAACAGCACATGAGCTGGACGTCTTTGGATGACTGGAATTTCCACAGGTGGAAAGAAGGGAAAGGACATTCTTGGCTAATGAATATGCATGAGAAATATGCATAGAAAAATTGTTTCAGGAGTTATAATTGTTCCAGAAGGGCTGGAACATAAGAGGTATCTAATGATATTGGGTAAAATAAAGCCTGAAAGATTCAAACCAGACGGTAAAATTTTTTCCAACACTTAGTGGTAAAATCTTATCATCATATAATATCTATGGATCAGGAACTTGGGCATTGTTTAGCTAGGTGCCTCTGGAACGCCAAACACTAGAAAGTCATTGAAATTTCTTCTTACTCATCACCCACATCCATTGTCAAATCATTGTAAAGAGTTTAATTATCGGCATTTTTCTCTCTAATGAAATAATATCTTATACTTGTCAGTATCTCAGATTCCGTGGAAAAAGACAGAAGGTCTGTGGTAGGCTCTGGGAGAACAGTATGAACACAAGGTTGTAGACAGAGACAGTTCATGGGGTTAAGGAGTGAACAGGTAGTTAAGAAACATTTTTGAAATGTAACACATATTTTATTTTACACATGAAGCCAGGTCTTTAGTTATCAATATGTCTTATTGCTTAATGAGTTATATCGCAACATTCTTTCAATTTTCGTTCCTTTACAAATAGTGTCAATCTCTGGAAATTTTATTATTTGAATTTCAAAATGTATGTTGACCCGTTCACTGAAAATGTATAATATACGAAATGGTAATTCTCCTTTTGGTTCTTGATTCTTCTAATATAGGAGAGGTTTTATGTAAAAAAATTTAAAAAACTAATTCATCTAACAATAAACTCACAACCTCTCTTTAAGAGTTTCCAAAATGTATCTAACACTTTATCTCATTTTCTGTCATCACTGAGACTGTGACTATGTTAGATTTTTTGGTATCTTGTTTTCCTCTGAGTTCTCTGTGGCCACACAAAGAGAGTGACAAACACTATTTATCAGCAGGACAACCAAGCCATTGTATAACGCTGGCATTTTCTCTAGGATTTGGTGACTATATATTTCAACATATATTGTAATCATGTGATGATTCTTCACTCCCATCTGACAATTCATCTAAGGAACTTTGGTTAAATGCCTTACTTCAATTTTCATGAAGTTTTCCTGGTTATTACCCAATTCATCTTGAGATAGGCCAAGACACCCGCAGGTGAAATAACCGAGTTAAGTTCACTCAGTGAGTCTTAACCTCACACTGTGTCTGGTAACTACCCTTTGGAGATGGTTCTGTCCTAAGGACCACAGGTCCAAACCTCGGTCTCAGAATGATGGTGCCACATGTCAAAAGACATGTGTAATCTAATTCCATTTGCCTAAGACTTTTTTTTAAAAAACAAAACAAAACAAACTAAACCTCTGCATTCTTTGAGTGTTGATATCACGATCAATTTTTCTGGGAATCCCACTAAACCCCTTTCTGCTGAAGTTTTCTTGTACATAGACCAGAAACATTGTCAGCAGTCATACCATCCCTAGATGAAATTCAGCCAACTGAGATGAGATACGTGACAAGGCTTTGAACTCAAAGAAGGAATGGTGTAAACGTGAGGTGCTACTTCTGTGATTGCTAGTACCACTCTTTTGTTATTGACAAAATAGGCAGCATGATAGAGGATGAGGAAGACACTGGATGAATCCCAGCCCCAACAAATACAGCTGTGGAATGCTGGGCAAGTCCCTTAACAACTCTTATTTGTTTCTTGACCAGAAAACTAGAACTGTACTCCTCATCCTCCTGCCTGCTAGGGCTCTTATGAGGACCAAGGAGGTCATATACATGGACACTTCACAAACAATAAAGGACCAAAATGGTAACAGTGGTTTTGAATCTAATGACTATTAAACAATACTATCAGAATCTCCTCCCTTCCTCCAATTCCAAACCACCTGGAAGACTTGCAGGAAAGGCAAAGCTAAAATCATGAAACCAGTCAAAAATGCATTAAGTCATTGACGAAAATAAACTATGAACTCCTTTAACCTTGTCTATGTCAAATCATGCCTAAGTTATTTTCTACAATAAGATAATCAGGCACAGGTAGAAAAGTGCTTTTAGGAAGTTCTCTTTTTCCATCTCATTTGAAAATGTTCGGTTTTAACCACCACTAGAAAAAGGATTTTGGTTTTGGTAAAGCCATACTTTCCCAATAACGTGACTGTACTTCCAGCCCATTAGAAAGCCAGAATAAATTTAAAGTAAGGCCTAAAAATATTTCCAATGGGAAATACCCCATTGGCTATGGAATCCCACCTTTCCCCTCCAGTTTGATTAACACTCCACAAACATGCGGAATGGGAGCTCAGGCTCTGAACTGAAGACACCAACCTTCCTAGAAGAAAACTATTTCCACACAAACAACTGGTCCTCCTTGCCTTCTTGTCAGCACCACACGCTGAGGGAGGCTGTGTTTGGTCTCTTAATCAGGCCTTGCTGACGGGCTGACATCACTGCAAACGTTTTCACTTACTCTTTGGCAACAGTTAAATCCTTGCCAAAGGCCAGTCAGTAAGTCGGAAAGCATTGTGAGAGAGGGGCTGGGGGAGTCGGAGTGTGAGTGTCAGCTAGCAGTCTGTGGTGATGACAGCAGGGAAATCTAGGAGCTGAAACCATTTTAAAGGTCACTCTGTGGCAGAACAAAAGACCTCTGATTTAGAAAAGGAAACAGAACTCTGGGCCATCGAAGCCCTGGGATGCCGCCCTCTGAGCACTCTGCAGATTCATCATTTGCTCCCTGATTGTGAAGACTGGGGAGTAACTGTTACTTTACAACCCAATACAGCTTCCGCCAGCAACTGTGTGGCTTAGCAGTAGTACGGAATAATCTGATAAGATAGAAAAGCCAAATAATGTATCCATGGTCCAACTGCCTGTTGTTTTCAAAAATATTGAAATAAGTCACTGCCTTTTCTTCTTTGGTATTCTTTCTCCTGACCCTTCATCCTTTAATTTTCAACCTTGAATTGCTAAATAATCTCAATGTAAAGTTCTTAGCTACATAACATAACCTTTCTGTAAAAAGATATTACATATACTTGATGACTAAAAATTTATGAATATTCATATGTGGAAGATAGAAAAGTTGATCTCATAGAAGCTGACAGTAGAATAATGGTTACTAGAGACTGGGAAAGGTAGTGAGAAGGGGAGAACAGTTAGAGGTGGGTTAAAGGGCTGCGTGTGGTAGCACACGCCTGTAATCCCAGCACTTTAGGAGGCCAAGGCAGATGGATCATTTGAGGTCAGGAGTTTGAGACCAGCATGGCCAACATAGTGAAATCCTGTCTCTACAAAAGATATAAAAAATTAGCCAGGTGTGGTGGCAGGCACCTGTAGTGCCAGTTACTCAGAAGGCTGAGGCAGGAGTATTGCTTGAAACGGGGTGGGGGTGGGGGCAGAGGTTGCAGTGAGGTGAGATTATGCCACTGCACTCCAGCCTGGGTGACAGAGCTTTTTAAATTTATTTTTATTTTTATTTTATTTCATTTTTTAATAAAGAGGTGGGTTAATGGGCACAAAATTACAGCTAAGTGGGATGAAAAATTCTAGTGTTCCACAGCACTGTAGGATGACTATAGCTAACAATAATATATTACATACTTTCAGATAGCTAGGAGAGATTTTTAATGTTTCTAATACAAGAAATGATAAATGTTTGAAGTGATAGATCTGTTAATTACTTTGATTTCATCACTATACATTGCATGTACTGAAATGTCACTCTATACCCCTTAAATCTGTACAATTATATCAATTTAAAAAATCAATTAAAATGTATGAGTATGATATACCAAAGTTAACAAACCATTTTAAAAGAAACACAGATTATTTAAGAATAATAGTAGTACATCCATGCCTGAATTAAGATAATCTCTTCTCATATTTTCTTTCCGAATCAGGAGAAGACTTGGAAGAAGAAAATGTCTTCAGCCTATGGAAGCCATATTCTAGACCTAGGTCCATCGCTTTTAAGACATGCCAGATAAATTTGCTATAGTTTATTCTCCAAATTCTAACATATTCTATTATTTTTTTCTTGTCCCCCAACCCCCAACCCCTTTTTTTCTAACTAAAGAGGAAATTTGCTGTAGCATCATTTAAAAGCCCAGGCAGGCCATGGCTGAACTCTGGCAGTGTGGGAGCAAGAGCAGCTGGGACTCTCTGCTTTCCTTGTCATCACCACATAAAAACAAGGGAGCACTCGAGGGAGGTCCAATGGGTACCAGGAAGGGCCTCTTTGCTAAAACAAAAAGAAGGGGAGTGAAGGCAGTCAAGGCACCACTCACGGAACTCATCACAGAAGTCACAGTGCACATTTGGTGCCTACCATAAAAGGAACTCACTTGGGCAAACCAGGCTTACAAACTCAATCAACACCCAATAATCGACACAAAATGAATCCGTATGGCAGATTATCTGCTCAGGGGTCTGAGATGTAGACCTCATCTGAGTGAAGACTCAGCCAGCTGTGAACTCCACTGGATCTATAGTCTGATAAAAGCAACCAGTCCCAGGATCAGGAAATAGTGATGCCAGAATCATCCACTGCATTCCAGCTTGGCAATGCTGGGTGGATGAGTTGGTCTCTGTTAGATGGTGCAGGAGAGTTGAGAGGGGAGAGAAAAAGCAGCAGCAACTACTGGACTTCATGAAGTTGGAATTTTGTAAGTTGAAAGTTTAGGAGGAGAATGCTGATTGGTCAAGTAATTAGATTCCCGGCTGTGGGCAGCGTCAGCTCTTCCGTTGCTTTTTCAAACCAATACCCCCGCACCCACACTTCCACATGAGGGTGAGGGACGGTTTCCAGAGACTACTTTACTCAGGGGGGTTTTCTACAGGGACAGGTCTTTCTATTTTCAGACAGCCTATTTTCATGGCTTCAAAACCACCCAGTCATATTAGTTTAGGTAAACCACTTTTTAAAAAGTAGACCTACTAAGACATTGAATTGAGCCAAACACTTTGGAGTGAGTCCACTGATAAAAAGAAAATGTCCAAATCTTACTAAGTTGTAGAGCTGTGGGCATCCCACTTCCTTTGTCTGTGTCACAAGCCACTCATTCCCCTTCTTAATGAAAACAAGAGGGAGTGATTATACCTCCTGGGGCTGTGCCATTTGTGCCGTCTGAAAGGCACTTAAATGAGTGGCACATTATCTCACACATCTGGAGTTTACCAAATTAGCCAATTATGCTTGAGCTCATAAAACGAGGCCTTAAATGTCATTTAACTAGAAAATATTATAATCACCAAGTGGTCTGATTGTAAGATGATACTTGGGGCAGCATCAGTGGTTACAGAAAACAAATCGTGAAACAAAACACAGTTCAAATGCCCCCCAAATGCAACCACATATTTTCTACAGCAATTCTTTCTGAAGAATACCATATTTCTGAAGGCACCAGCAATCAACATGTTTCTCATTTGAAGCTAAGCTTAATCTGACCTAGTTGTTTCCTAGTTATTTGCCTTGAGCAAACCAATGCCCAAGAATTTTTCACATAAGAGAGCTAAGAAACAAACAGGATGAAAATTGACTGACTGAAAACCATGAACTTATCAGAAATACAGAGCTAATTACAAAGGATGGGGCAATGATTAGATTGAGTCTTGAGTTGCCAGAGCTTTGTAGTGCTGCCTCAGAATCATCAAGATTTGCTTGACTTAACATATACTGGTCTCAGAGCTTTCGTACATTACTTAAAGAAGACATAAAGCTGCTTTAAGTCGCTGTGTGATTTGAGGCTAGGAATATCAAAGACTTCAGAATAGCCATTTAAAGATTAGCCATTTACAGCCATTATTTCCATATTGTCTTCTTTCCAGCCAATAAATAACAAAATTTGATTATTTTGAAAGATCAAATACAGTCTAACGGAAAAACCACGGTTATACCTGCGTGGCTTTGGGTAAGTTATTTAACTTCAGTTACCTTATACAAAACATGGGCATGAGGATTCTATGTTGTGTTAATAGTGCTGTGTTGATAAAAATGTATGAAAAAAAAATCCTAGCATAGTTCATGGTACACTGAAGAAAATAAATATTAGTTTTAAGTCTTTCTCTACCTACATTACCAGAGTATCTTGAGTTCTGTTTAACTCCTATTTTTGCCTTATTTCAGGAAGAACAACCATTGAGCACTTTCAGAGGAGGCAGAGTGGGAGTAGAGATGGGAAGACTGTCCTGGGTTTACACTGACATAATGTATAGTCCCCTCACCCACCTGTGAACATTTCAATCACTCTTTTTAAAGGAATGACAAGTACAAAAGAGATAGGCCAACTTTCATAAGATGCTCTGAGGTAAAGGGAAGTGAGGCATGATGCATGGACACATGGCAAATACCATGATACCAGCCACTGTTTGCCAGGTGAGTTTACAAAACCAACCCTATTGGTTTTAAAGGCAGCTAATTAACTAGGCTGTATCTTTATGTCTTCTGGGCTCACTCTACTACAGTAGATGGACCTATTAGTTTATTTCTGTCAAACCAGAGACAGATGAAAAGTTGTGGTGATGATGAAGGTACTCGCAACAGTGATATTTCTTCACTGCCTTCATTTTCTATGAGTTCTCTCTTCTATGTTATAGAAAACAGCCTCTTTTGTGAAAATTAGCTAAGTGTGAGGATTCCCTATAATAGAAATCCTTACCTGGAATTTGGAATGCCTCTCTTTTTAAGCTTTAACCTCACTTCTGTAAAGCTGTGTTAAAAAACCATGTCTTTCATAAGACATGGTTTTTATTAAAAAGTACAATGTATCTATGCTTTTTAAGAAGAAAAAGAATGTTAGAAACAGTAACGGGATTTGGACTCATGTCTGTTGAAAGCAAGTGAATTCTGAGCAGAGAGGTGAGGAATTGCATCTCTAAGAATGGTGGAGAGAACTGTTTCATTTTCTTAACGGGGAAATGGGAGATTTGTGAAGATTTTAAGTGTATTAACAGACTTTAATTAATTAATTAATTTTGAGACGGAGTCTCGCTTTGTTGCCCAGGCTGGAATGCAGTGGTGCGATCTCGGCTCACTGCAAGCTCCACCTCCTGGGTTCACGCCATTCTCCTGCCTCAGCCTCCCCAGTAGCTGGGACTACAGGCGCCCACCACCATGCCCGGCTAATTTTTTTGTATTTTTTTAGGCCGGGCACGGTGCTTACGCCTGTAATCCCAGCATTTTGGGAGGCCGAGGTGGGTGGATCACGAGGTCAGGAGATTGAGACCATCCTGGCTAACACAATGAAACCCCGTCTCCACTAAAAATACAGACTTTAATTTTAAATAAAAGAAAAGGATGAGCTCTCAAAACCTTTAACTTGGAGGAGATAGGAAAAACCAGGAGAGGTGAATTCTCCTAATTATGTCAACAGTCAAAATTGACTAGTGCTATCTTCCCTGCAGGCCACAGGCCAAACTGGCCTCTATGCACCTGAGTAGGAATGACAACATCTTTGAAAACGGAGTAGCTCTCAAAGAAAGTCAAAAGGAACTTCTTTGACTAGGGAAAAAAATTAACACAGTATGTGTTAAAAGGCTTTTGTCTTCTTTTCTTCTCTTTCGTTTCTTTTTTGTTTTGCTTTTTTCTTTCGTTTAACCCAAGGCTATGAAATGCTCTTGCTCTGTGTAAAAATTAACAGGGAGCTTTTTATTTTGTGTTTTTACAATATTTCCATCTCTAAGACTAGAGCTCTCTGGCTTTTGGCTAACAGCATGTCCAGATTTAAAGGCATCACAGGAAGAATGTCAATTTGCTCTAGAAGCAATTATACATACAGGATAGAAAAAGCCCAATTCCACTATGTAAGGACCACACATACTGTATGTTTGTTATATTATTTGATATCAAAGCAGAAGCAGAATCATCAAATTCTTCCCAAAACACACATGAATTGAAGATCTTGGCTAAGGAACTGCCACATCCAATTCAGGAATATCTGTTACAGCTCACAGATCTCAGTAATGCTGACATTACTGTTTTGCAGGAAAGGGATACTTTCATTGGCTACATAATGCACTATGATTTTCTTAACTCTCTTGTCATAATATAAAGGTTTATATTATCAACATAGGGCATTTAGATACCACATCACTAGAGTAATAGCTAGAAGAACTTGTTGACTTTTGTCACTAGGTGACCTCAAAATATTTAATCAAACATCAAGATGATTATCATAACTTCAGAGAGGTTAGTCTATCTTCTATAGACTAAGATAACTCTTCAGTTATCATCTCTGTTTCATTTCGCATCATTATGATGTTGGTGTGACGACTTCCATTCATTTTTAGCATACTTACTGAGTGTCTCTACTCAGTGCCAAACACAAGTGTAAGGAATACAGAGCTAATCGGGACATGACCCTTAGGAAATATATTCTTGGGGTGGGAAAAGGGAGATAGAAAATGAGCTTCATAAACCAGGATGGTGTATGCGATATTTTATATAGCATATGTAAAGAAAAGAGTGGGGAAATAATTCAGCATATGATAGAGAAAAGAGGGTCAGGGAAGGTGAAATGTGAAGTCACTTTTAAATGGAAAGGGATAGTTTCTAGGGGAGGTTTGGGGATTGGGTCCTTCAGGAATAGGGAAGAGCATGGAAAAACCCTGAGAATATGAGAGACCAGAGTGCTGCAAACTGTCTGCTATTCCTAGAGCAGATCTGAGTATGAAGAAGGACCATGCCACGAAAGCTCTGCATACTATGACAAGAAGTTTGAACTTCATACCATGAGGTATATTTTTATATATTTCCCAAATACTCTGAAGATAAAATAATTAAAACAGTATGATGCTGATATAGCTATAGATAGATGAATGAATGAAACAGAATAGGAAATGGAGAATCAAAATGGAAAATTAGAGGGTATATGTGTAGAAGTTTAATATGTGAAAAAGGCAGCATTGGCTGGGTGTGGTGGTTTACACCTGTAATCCTAGCACTTTGGGAGGCCGAGACAGGTGGATCACTTGAAGTCAGGAGTTTGAGATCAGCCTGGCCAACATGGTGAGGCCCTGTCTCTACTAAAAATACAATAATTAGCTGGGCGTGGTGGCGGGCACCTGTAATCCCAGCTACTTGGGAGGCTAACGCAGGAGAATTACTTGAACCCAGGAGGCGGAGGTTGCAGTGAGCCGAGATTGTGTCACTGCGCTGCAGCCTGTGCAATAGAGTGAGAGTTCATCTCAAAAAAAAAAAGAAAAAAAACACCCCAAAAACAAAATAAAACAAAACAAGGCAGCATTTCCAATTAGTGAGTAAAGGATAGATTTTTTTCAGCAGGTGGTGTTTGGACAATTGACTGACCATTTCAAAATGAAATTTAATTTCTGTATACCACACTGCACATTAAAAATTATCAGCTGGATTAAAAATTGTAATGTAAAAAACTACCAGAAGAAAATATTTATAATCTTGGGGCTAGAGAATTTTTTTTAATGCGACATTATTAGACATCAGGATGGAAAAGATAGATAATATAAAATTACAATCTTTAAAAATCACAAACTTCTGAAAGGTATAAGACACTATAGGTAAGACAAATGACAAGTTGGAAAAATTGTTTACAGTCTACATAATAGTCAAATGATTAGTATCTATAATACATAATAAGCACCTACAAATCAATTTTTTTAAAAATCTAATCTAAGAGAAATGGATAAAGGACACAAAATAGGCAATTCGCAAAAGAAATGATGCCTAATGATATGAAAGTATGCTCAATCCCTACAACATTCAAAGGAATGCACTTAGGACAGTTCTATTTTTCATTGGTCAGATGGTAAACGGGAGATACATATCAGTGACAGATATACCAAATAATGATTTATAATGTGTTTGAGAGTGTGTGAAGAAATAAGAAGTTTCAAATCTTAAGGGTATAAAATCAGTACATACTTTTTGGAAGGTAATTTGTCAACATCTCTCATATAAAACATGCATATCATTTGATCCTGCAAGTCCACAGCTAACAATGTACTTTATTGTACTAATATATTAAAACTATAAAAATATGTAAAAGTTATATAAATATATATGTCAATATACCAAAATATACTATATATTAAAATATATAAATAGATACAAATGCACAAAGATAGTATGAAAATATTTATTGCACTATTGTTTATAATAGCAAGAATTTGGAAGAAACCTAAAGGTCTACCATAGAGATTAATAAATTGCAACATATAGATAAAATAAATTACTATGTTGTTAAAGAGAATATACTGGCATGGAAAGATATCCATAATACAAGTTTAACTGAAATAAATGATTAGCAGAATAGTATTTATAGTGTAACCTGGCAAGACAAGTAGTGATCTACAGCAGTTAAGAGCATGGGTTTTAGGGTCAAGCAGACCTAGATTTGATTCCCAGCTCCACTACTCACCAGAAATGTGAAACTTACTAACTTCTCTGAGTCTTCTTTATCTGTCCAGTTGGAATGGAACCCAACAGAACCTACATAATACAGTTGTAAGAAGAATCCCTACTACATAATGAAGCTAAATATATACTAGTTATTATTATTCCTGTTACATATTTGAAAGATTATTTTTTCAGCAATTTTCTTATAAAAACAACTTCCAAAAGCAAATACAATATTCTTTGAAAAATTATACTGGATAGTTTAAAAAATTTTTTTTTATTATACTTCAAATTCTAGCATACATGTGAGGAACGTGCAGGTTTGTAACATAGGTAGACACATGCCATGGTGGTTTACTGCACCCACCAACCAGTCATCTACATTAGGTATTTCTCCTAATGCTATCCCTCCCCTAGTCCCTCACTTCCAATAGACATGTGCACACATATGTTTATTGGATACAGTTTTTAACTGAATCTAACACACTGAAGATAATTTTAGCCTATATAAACAAATATTCTATTTATTTGATCATTTAATAGATCAGATAATTAATTGGATGCATCGATTTTTTTTTTTTTAAGACAGTCTTGCTGTCGCCCAGGCTATAGTGCAGTGGCGCAATCCTAACTCACTGCAACCTGCACCTCTCGGGCTCAAGCAATCCTCCCACCTAAGCCTCCCAAGTAGCTGGAACTACAGGTGTGAGCCACTGCTTCCAGCCTTGATGCATCAATTTTTGATACAGATCTGTTTTATTTGCATATTCATAAACTAGAGTGTGAATGCGGAATGAATTCGGACATTATATTACAGTACCAAAATAAAGAACTATTGAGTTTAGAGAGCCCCAGTTATAGAAACTTTAAACAACCCTAGTGGCATAAATTAAAAATTGTCCTCTAGTCATTAAACTACTTATTAATATCTTTTTGTGGTAGTTTCCATTATATAAACATTCAGTTTTCAATCACGTTATCAGGAAAAACATAACAAAGTAGAAAGTTACCCTTTTAAGTATTTTGCCCCTAGTAAGACTAGGAAAATAAACCATTCAAAATGAGAAAACATGTTAAGTAAAAACATATTAAAATGGCTATATGAAGAATATACATACCCTTCCATTTGGAAAATCATTTGAAAGCTGTCTACCAAGCTTTTGTAACTGTTTGGATCAGTTGCACATCTCTGAATCTGAAACCTAGAAGGAAAATCAAACCAAAAACTCTAAGTTAAAGATTTTGCCAAATGGCTTTTCTCATTTTTTAAAGTCTTAGAAACAGCTTTTCAGATTAATCTAGAACATTCTGCTTTGGTATGGATTTTATTCATTTATTAGCATTACATAATCTTCACCTTATTTTCATAGCCTTTAAAATTACATTTCTCTGTAATTTAATGAAATCTACAGAAAAAATGTATTTTTTTAATTTTTTTTTATTATTATACTTTAAGTTCTAGGGTACATGTGCATAACGTGCAGGTTTGTTACATATATATACTTGTGCCATGTTGGTGTGCTGCATCCATCAACTCGTCAGCACCCATCAACTCATCATTTACATCAGGTATAACTCCCAGTGCAATCCCTCCCCCACCCTCCCAATAATAGGCCCTGGTGTGTGATGTTCCCCCTCCCGAGTCCAAGTGATCACATTGTTCAGTTCCCACCTATGAGTGAGAACATGCAGTGTTTGGTTTTCTGTTCTTGCGATAGTTTGCTGAGAATGATGGTTTCCAGCTGCATCCAATGTCCCTACAAAGGACACAAACTCATCCTTTTTTATGGCTGCATAGTATTCCATGGTGTATATGTGCCACATTTTCTTAATCCAGTCTGTCACTGATGGACATTTGGGTTGATTCCAAGTCTTTGCTATTGTGAATAGTGCCACAATAAACATACGTGTGCATGTGTCTTTATAGCAGCATGATTTATAATCCCTTGGGTATATACCCAGTAATGGGATGGCTGGGTCATATGGTACTTCTAGTTCTAGATCCTTGAGGAATCGCCACACTGCTTTCCACAATGGTTGAACTAGTTTACAGTCCCACCAACAGTGTAAAAGTGTTCCTATTTCTCCACATCCTCTCCAGCACCTGTTGTTTCCTGACTTTTTAATGATTGCCATTCTAACTGGTGTGACATGGTATCTCATTGTGGTTTTGATTTGCATTTCTCTGATGGCCAGTGATGACGAGCATTTTTTCATGTGTCTGTTGGCTGTGTGCATGTCTTCTTTTGAGAAATGTCTGTTCATATCCTTTGCCCACTTTTTGATGGGGTTGTTTGTTTTTTTCTTGTAAATTTGTTTGAGTTCTTTGTAGGTTCTGGATATTAGCCCTTTGTCAGATGAGTAGATTGCAAAAATTTTCTCCCATTCTGTAGGTTGCCTGTTCACTCTGATGGTAGTTTCTTTTGCTGTGCAGAAGCTCTTTGCTTTAATTAGATCCCATTTGTCAATTTTGGCTTTTGTTGCCATTGCTTTTGGTGTTTTAGACATGAAGTCCTTGCCCATGCCTATGTCCTGAATGGTATTACCTAGGTTTTCTTCTAGGGTTTTTATGGTATTAGGTCTAACATTTAAGTCTCTAATCCATCTTGAATTAATTTTCATATAAGGAGTAAGGAAAGGATCCAGTTTCAGCTTTCTACTTATGGCTAGCCAATTTTCCCAGCACCATTTATTAAATAGGGAATCCTTTCCCCATTTCTTGTTTTTCTCAGGTTTGTCAAAGATCAGATGGCTGTAGATGTGTGGCATTATTTCTGAGGACTCTGTTCCATTGGTCTATATCTCTGTTTTGGTACCAGTACTATGCTGTTTTGGTTACTGTAGCCTTGTAGTATAGTTTGAAGTCAGGTAGCGTGATGCCTCCAGCTTTGTTCTTTTGACTTAGGATTGTCTTGGCAATGCAGGGTCTTTTTTGGTTCCATATGAACTTTAAAGCAGTTTTTTCCAATTCTGTGAAGAAAGTCATTGGTAGCTTGATGGGGATGGCATTGAATCTATAAATTACCTTGGGCAGTATGGCCATTTTCAGGATATTGATTCTTCCTATCCATGAGCATGGTATGTTCTTCCATTTGTTTGTGTCCTCTTTTATTTCACTGAGCAGTGGTTTGTAGTTCTCCTTGAAGAGCATTCTTATACACCAGTAACAGACAGAGAGCCAAATCATGAATGAACTTCCATTCACAATTGCTTCAAAGACAATAAAATACCTAGGAATCCAACTTACAAGGGATGTAAAGGAAAAAATGTATTTACATCTATTTGTTAGCCAGGCAGATTTGCCCTGAGGCATTTAAGCCTTTTCCTTTTGTGAAAAGCATACACAAATATTATAGATGTTTTAATGTAGAATTCAGAATTCTGAGTATACATATGAAACAATAGTGCTATTTCCTATCTTAATAAGTGTTCCTTGATGGCAATTTAGCACAAAGGTTAAAAATACAGAGTAGCCTGTCTAATATTCAGAATCTACAAGGAACTAAAACAAATTTACAAGAAAATACCAAACAACCCCATCAAAAAGTAGGCAAAGGATATGAACAGATACTTCTCAAAAGAAGACACTTATGCGGCCAACAAACATATGAAAAAATGCTCATCATCACTAGGCAATAGAGAAATGCAAATCAAAATCACAATGAGATACCATTTCACGCTAGTTAGAATGGCAACTATTAAAAAGTCAGGAAACAACAGATGCTGGTGAGGATGTGGAGAAACAGGAACACTTTTACACTGTTGTGGGAGTGTAAATTAGTTCAACCATTGTGGAGGACAGTGTGGCAATTCCTCAAGGATCTAGAACTAGAAATACCATTTGACCCAGCAATCCCATTACCTGGTATATACCCAAATGATTAAAAATCCTTCTACTATAAAGACACATGCACATGTATGTTTATTGCAGCACTATTTACAATAGCAAAGACTTGGAACCAACCCAAATACCCATCAATGATAGACTGGATAAAGAAAATGTGGCACATATACACCATGGACTACTATGCAGCAACAAAAAAGAGTAAGTTCATGTCCTTTGCAAGGACATGGATGAAGCTGGAAACCATCATTCTCAGCAAACTAACACAGGAACAGAAAACCAAATACAGCATGTTCTCACTCATAAGTGGGAGTTGAACATTGAGAACACATGGACACAGGGAGGAAAACATCACACACTGGGGCCTGTCGGGGGCCGTGGGGCAAGAGGAGGGAGAGCATTAGGACAATACCTAATGAATGTGGGGCTTAAAACCTGTAAGACGGGTTGATAGGTGCGGCAAACCACCATGGTGCACGTATACCTATGCAACAAATCTGCACATTCTGCACAGGTATCCCAGAACTTAATATTAAAAAAAAAAAAATTACAGAGTAGCTAATAGGGCCTAACTTTGATCCTGATTGTAAATTTGGAATTCATTCTGGCAGGCAGGAGTCTGCATTTGAAGCAAGAGTTGGGGTTGTATATTGGGATTGTATTACTCTACAGTTTACTATCACTACTCCATGATGGAACAAGATTGATCATTCTGGGTAGTTCAGGCTACCTGGATCTTCAGAGAAGCATAGTGCCCTGCATATAATTAGAGCTCAATAAACATGTGCCCCATTTTTGAAAGTTAAATTCTTTTTTCTTCTTTTTGCATATGATCATGCATCTCTGAACTCTTAGCCCTCCAAATGTGGAAGTTTCCAGTACAAGGGTTTTATCTTTTTGTTTTGTATTTGCTCTGGAGTTTGTTTCTTAAGAGGTTTATAACAAGTACTCTCATTTCTCCCATACCTGAGTTCTCTATACTTTGGGTTCTTTAGCCTGCCTATTCCTTGTGCTTTACTTTATTGTTCCTGTTGTAAGTTAGGGCTCTTGTTCCTTCTGTGGGAGGGAATTCCCTCCACAATTTTACCTGCTTTTGAAAAAGAACTTTTCAAAAATACTTCTGATGTTATTTAGTTCAAAATGCTTTTCTTAGATTGTTGGCTTGATGATATGAACGCAACGTCTACTTCTAGGAATAATATATTTTATAGTTCTAGGCCTCACAGAATTATGCTGCAAACTGACACATATCAGACAGAAGAATGAATGTACTGCTTTGACTGAAGTAGTTGGGCATATGGCCAGAGTGAGTGTGGTATAATACTGAAAAGCAAAGCAAGGCTGGAATTACATTTGGTTTTGTAAAGTGAAAAGTTGCTACATGTGTTTGTGAAGAAGTACTGAAGAGTACTGTGAAGAAGTTTGTGAACAGTACTGTTCAGAGATGTGGGAGTTCAGTCTTCCAGCAGAATTCTTTGCAATACAAATCTCTAAATGAGTACCTATTGACCAATTGGATGGATTAGAATGGGAGTATGGCAGAGAGAACAATCAGGAAGGAGATACGATAGTCTGGGTGAGAAATAATGGTGCTAGAATAGAAATAAAGGCAACAGGAATATAATGAAAGGGGCAAGCTTGTAGGGTAGCCCTTTTTCTCCATAATTTTTTAAAATGACACATTTAACATATTCTCCTCTTTTTTCTTTTTTTGACAGGGTCTTGCTCTGTACCCAGGGTGGAGTGCAGTGGTGCGATCACAGCTCATTGCATCTTCGAACTCCTAAGCTCAAGCCTAAGGGATCTTCCCACTTCAGCCTCCTGAGCTGGGACTACAGGCATGCACCATCATGACTAGCTAATTTAAAAAAATTTTTTTGTAGAGGTGGCGTCTTCCCTTCTTGCCCAAGCTGGTATGGAACTTCTGGGCTCAAGCAATCCTCCCACCTCGGTCTCCCAAAGTGCTGGGATTGCACGCATGAGCCACTACCCCTAGACAACAAATTACTTTGAAACATACAGAGCAATTTCCAAAGTATGACTTTTGTTCAGTTCAAATAAGAATCTTCATTTCTGTATTTGCATATTTGTAACCTATATTCATTGTTGAGTATAAAATCCTTTCTTACATCTAGTGGGAAAAACCAAGACTCTAACTGTTTTTTTAAAAAATTATTCAAAATAGTTTTATATATTATGAAAGTATTAGATAAGCATAGATGCTTTTCATAATATCTGTAATAAGCTTTAATTAAGTTCATTTATCTCAGTAAATTCCTTTCTAGATGTATTTTCCCAAATTACGAATTATTTTCTTAATGTGTGCCATATGATTTAAGATGCTACAGGTTTTAAAAAACCCAGGGTATTACCTTCAACCTCAAGACGCACAAGAAAGAAATATGAAGAAAAAAGATAACGATATAAGAGGAAATATGCAAAACGTGAAGTAGCATCGGCACCGGGTTGTCCAGGTGTTCACAAGGGGAGCAATTACCGCTCTCTGCAGAGGGTCAGCAAGGGTTTCAGGAAAGAGAAGGATTTGAGCTGACTCCTCATGGGAGTCAGAGAGTAAATCAGGAGGAAGCATTCCAGGTGGGGAGATGACAGGAACAATAGCCAGTAAGGGAAAGCTGTCCTTTCTAACGGGGAAGCGAACACCACAGCCACCAACCCCGCGTTTCCTTCGGGAAAATGTCACAGTACTCTGCTTGCTGCATGCACTTGTTTGCTCAGGGTGCATGGAGACCTGAAGTGGTTTGGTAGAAGGTATATAGGAGCTAAAGTCAAAGCCCAGTATAAAGCACTTGACCTTTTCTGCTGCTCAGGTCAGCACTTCAGCTACCTCAGGATGGCCATTGCACAATTGCACGGCCCTGGTTCCAGATGGGTCTGTGAACAAGTCAGCAGATGGGCCAGGCAAGCATGTCCTATGTCTAGACATTCAACCTTAGCCTTTCCTTCCCTTCTGTGGTTAGAGATCTCAGCTTTGCCTATGATATCTGCATGCCCAGGTAATTCCCAGGTGGGTTTTCTGACAGCTTGTGCAAACGTGAATACAGAGTATGATGATTTCACAAGTCTAGGCACTTCACTCACTAGTTGCAATTTCTTTTTCTCTTTGCAGAACCAAATAGATCATATTTCCTATCTATCATTCATTCAGTTAATAAGAGTTCTTGAACACACTCTTCTATTTGGGGGCTTATAAAGAAATAAGACAAAGCCTGCCTTGTAGAAGCTTTCAGTAAGGTGAAGGAGATGTGCAAACAGATGATCACCATAAACAAAACCTATTGTTTAGAAACAGCGTTTCAGAGTATCAGATGTTTAGAAATAGTGTTTCAGAGCATCAGATGCTAGCACCACTCTTATTGGGGATGATCGGCTATTTATGGGTGGGAAATAGTACTTAGCAGAGACAATGGAAGGGAAAGGGAGAGGGGAAATAAAGAAAGACTACCTTTGGGCTACATATCTGCAATTAAACTTTACCCACAGATTTTTGAACAGGCAACAAGAAAGGGCAGTCCATGAAATCCTTGAGGAGTGCTTCATTTAGGAGCTGACTGTCTGATGAGTGACGCTGAGTTAATTACAACCAGGAGCGGCAACATCAAAATAACATTACAGGAGCACAGTCCATAAACCGTGCTGCATGAGCAATGCAAAAGGATGGGCAGGCATGGTAACTACTAATGCCCCAGTAAAGCCTCCCTTCCATTCTTAGCTATGCTAAAGCAGCGAGAGGCCCCATTACACAGGCTAAGGTAAGAACAGTTGTCTCTTCTACTGTACCTCTCACATACATCATATCTACGCTTTGCAGAGAAAGCACTTGCAGTATTTGGTTGCAGTATTTTGTTCCATTACACATGACTTATTCTGATCACAGAGTTATCAACTCTTCTCAGGAATCTGTTTCAAGTTGATATAATTACAGTGCATTTTGGTCAATCATGTAAAACAGCAATTTCCTTCTTCCTCTGCTCTACATTTCAGCAACTTAAAAGGTTTCTCTCTTGGATTGAAGCTTTACATCAGCATGTTCCAAGCTGCATTTTCTGCTAACAAATTCTCTCTATACTCAGGGAGACAATTTTCCAGTTACGTAATACAAACCCTTGTAAAATTACAAAGGCAAAGCCACACCACTCTTGATTGCATTTAGAAGAAAGGGTTGGACTTCTCCATTGTCCTAATAAAAGCAGCTTAAATACATATGGAATATACATCTGAGTAACTTCTTTTATTAGAATGGAAACTTGCTGCCACACTGACAGAGTGGACAATGATGTAACACTTGGGACATATTTGGTGCCTAACATCCGATCAGAATCACACACAAGAGACAGGAGTGTGGCTCAAACCCTAGGCTACATTGCAAAGGAGCCAGATACCTATCTGTGGCTGTTCTCATAGCCAAAGGACTGCACACACTTAACCAATGGGAGGAAACAGGCCCTGTCATTTACCAGCCACAATACTGAGTGAGTTACTGTGGTAACCACCAGGGTAAGGAAGGGCTTCTCAATGTTCCCAAACAAATGTACGAGCATATTTTTTAAAGACAAAAAATGTTTGCACTAATTGAAGCACTTTTTTCTAAATTAGCTGAGAATCATGACTGCAGCATTTTGCACTGTCTTCATTGTGTGCTCAGTGATATTCTATTTTAAACTAGTCTGTGACTCAGTCTCAGCATAGATATACCACTTCCGCTTGTTTGAGTACTTCTGAAGATATGGCCAAAAGAAAGATATGTTTGTAAGAAATAAAATGGCTTGGCTGCCTTAAAAGTCTCACGCCTGTAATCCCAGCACTCTGGGAGGCTGAGGTGGGCAGGTCATGAGGTCAGGAGATCGAGACTATCCTGGCTAACATGGTGAAACCTTATCTCTACTAAAAAATACAAAAAAAAAAAAAAAAATTAGCTGGGCGTGATGGCGGGTGCCTGTAGTCCCAGCTACATGGGAGGCTGAGGCAGAAGAATGATGTGAAGCCAGGAGGCGGAGCTTGCAGTGAGCCAAGTTCACACCACTGCACTCCAGCCTGGGGGACAGAGCGAGACTCTGACTCAAAAAATAAAAATAAAAATAAATTAAAATAAAATAAAATGGCTTTGCTGCCTTAAAAGTCTCAAGATAAGGTGTTTGAAAATTCTAAAATCTCAAATTTATGCAGTGCCTTTATTTCCAAAGTAATTTTATATCTATCATCTTCTTAATGAATACTGAACGTTCTGGTGAGTGGAGGCTTTAGAAATATATTTGTACACTATACATTATATATGCATATATATGTACATATACTATATATGCATATATACTGTATATATCCATATATAACTTATATATTATACATTTGGTGCAAAAGTCATCGTGGTTTTGGCCATTACTTTCAATGGTGCCTAACACTCAATCTTTTACGGCCAAAACCGCAATGACTTTTGCACCAACCTAATATAACTTATATAGTCCTATCTTTATATGAATATGCAGTAATTGAATTGCAAAGGGTTGGACTGGGGTAGATGATAGGATTTGTCCTGAGGCTACATTTGCATAGCACACACTCTGCTGCTTTTTAGTTAGATCATATGATTATTTCGGGTGCTTTGGGAGAGGGAACTGATGGAGACTGGCAGTGGGAAGCCATTCCAAGCCACCCCTTTGGCACTGCCACCAATCCCTAAGCAAATCAGTGAGATAGGTAAAGAGCATTTCTGGTGTCACCCCTGGATCACTTCTTAGTTCAGTAGCATTCCTGTGCTCTCTTCTGCCTTCTCCCATTCAGCTCTGCTTTTGGAAACACATTCACATCCATCATTCATCCTTATTGTGACTTCTACTTTAATGTGCCATCCGTCAAAATGTGTCCTCTCTTATAGGGATTTCAGCAATCAAAAAGGAGATCAGAAGGTTTGTTTTTGTTTAGGATGAAAATGCAGCGGATCCTTACCACCAAAGCCAGCCTTAAGTGCCACTTTTCCCCCTTCACTGGCAATTTATGCCACAATACACTAGGCTACATAAAAATTCCACTTTTGTGTCAAAGGAGGTGAAGCACTTTGAGGAACCGAGACACAGACTGGGAGCCACTGGTTGCAATTCCAGTGCTGCCACTGACTCACAGTGTAAACTGGTGAGACTTGTAATTTAATCCCTCTGCCTTTTTCCTCAGCAATAAAATGGGACAATTTGATTTGAGGGAGAGCAGCACACAAAATAAAAATAATAAAAATTAATATTTGAGTTTGTTAGCCATAAGGGAGAACAGACCTTGCCTTTTGTATTCTAAAGGCCCCAAATTCCATCCTTTCTAGAGGTGGGAGACTGCTAGGAAAAGTTGTATACTGATGATAAGTGGTGATGAGCCTAATGAAACTCCCTGCAGAGATTTCTGTGAATGTGCCATGAACAAAGATTACTAGTAATTACCTGAATATTACACGTGTTCCTCAATAAACACTTAAGAAGCCCACTAATGAATCAGAGATTAACAGACTAAAGGTTTGCAATTACAGAACACATTAAAAGGATAACTGTAGGAAGATTAAATAAAGATTTTAATTCACTGTAATTAGCCTTTCTTACTGAAATTAGATGTTGCGCCTACAGAGTATGTTTGCTTTCTTATGAGTTGGTTGAGCATAGCCAAAGTCAGACCAAACATGCAAAGACATGTCTGAGGTTTTGAAATTTACGTGTACACACCAACCTCACCAACTCTGGGCAAAGACCCGAGAAAGCACATCTTCAGAAGAATTCCCACCATGTATGTTTGTTTTCCATTTTCTGAAAAATCACCATCCAAGAGGAGAAATAGCATCTTTCCACAGGAGATAAGCACTGGGGCCTGTGCCTTTCTCATCCCTCCAGAAAGAGCACATCAGATGGTGGAAAGATGACACTGCTGGTTTTGAAGATAGTTTTTTTTTTTTTTTTTTTTTTTTTTTTTTTTTTTTTAGCAAGTACTGGGCAGGGATGGGTGGGGGATGGTTTCCTTCTAATATTTCTCTATGTCCATAGCTTTACTCTTCCAAGTTGAAGTATCTTGTAATGTGAATGGTAGTTTTTAAAAAAATTTAGCTGCGGCGATTTTGTTTTCACTTCAGATTAAATATAACAATAATCCACACTGGCTGGGTGTGGTGGCTTGCGCCTGTAATCCCAGCACTTTGGGAGGCCGAGACAGGTGGATTACTTAAAGTCAGGGGTTTGAGACTAGCCTGGCCAACATGGGGAAACTCTCTCTCTACTAAAAATACAAAAATCAGCTGGGCATGGTGGCAGACACCTGTAATTCCAGCTACTCAAGAAGCTGAGGTAGGAGAATCATTTGAACTCAAGACGTGGAGGTTGCAGTGAGCAGAGATCATGCCACTGCACTCCAGCCTGGACAACAGAGCGAGATTCTGTCTCAAAAACAAAACAAAACAAAACACCAAACCAAACCAAAACAAAAATAATAATAATAACTACATAACATTGCCTTAGCACTGACTGAGATCAACAGGGCCTCTAATCATGTTCGAAGGTGTGGTTTATAGTTCCAGACATGAATTTTTGTCTCAGTATTTACTGAGCTCCCCATCTGTACAAGGAACAAGGTTAAGGGTTTGGAGGCCCCAAAGATGAATAACACCCAGGTCCTGCCCTCTAGAATAGAACAAACCAAGGTGGAGGACAGGAGATGTTAGTAATTAACTACACAACAAGGTAGAATATGCATGTTAAATAGAGATTCTAGGAACTTGGTTCACCTGCAATTTAAGCATTGCCTTTGCTTGTTGCTTTCACATTCTAGGCCTGGCATCAATTAACACTCCAGAATAAAGCTAACAGGTCCACCGAGGTCATGGAGTTTGGCTCTATCCAAGTAGTGATCACTGACTGAAGTTCAAAAGCAGTACTCAGACATATTTGGCTGCTTATCAAATTATTCTAAAAATCTAGGGAAAGATAGATACTTTTCCTGATTGTTGCTTAGTCATTTCCGCAAGACACAGAAACCTATACCCGGTTAAAATTAAGATGTTCTTTGCCTGTTTAGAATCTGTATGTCTTTATTAGGTGTAGGTGGGCAGGGGTATGCATTGGCTTAACATTTATATACTGTAAAGGAGACCAATAAATGTCTCTATGTTATTATAAAACAGTTTATAATTTGAAAAAATATGTATCCTGGAGTGCTCAGTCAGCCTAGATAATTACTACAGATAAAGTAACAACATCTTGGCAAGGCCACAAAGGCATAGAAAATCCTCTGTGCTATGTAATTTTGAACATGTTTTTTAACAGAGCCTCAAAAATACTATCTCTCTGAAATATCAGATCAACCCTGATAGCCTGAACATACTTTAAGTAATTTCCTGTGATCCTAGACACATCTAATTGCAGTTCCTTTCACAAGCCAAGGAGATTTAAAGACTGATATTTTGTGACTGTACACTTTACAATTCACAGTCTTACAGTACACTTAAATATCCTATAAATAGTTTGTCATTTTGTCAACCACAGATTTCATTACAATAAACATTTACTTACACATCCTTCATGAGTATGGTGAAATAGATCTAGTTTTGTACATCTTTCACAATTACAAGACATACGGTATTTCTAGTATTTAGAATCTATGAAAATTTGAGATTGCAAAATGAATTGTGATAAGAGAGTTTATTCCACCATCTGGCACAAGTTCTTCTACTTGTTTATATTACTTATGGGATAATAACTAACACACTGACAATATAATTCTAAAATTTATCTTAATGACAATATGCTAGTTAACAAGTCAGAGGCAAATGATCATTAGAGATTACAACCTAAATCTAATAATGTTAAACCACAAGTAATAAAATAGGCTAATTAACATAGCTGTATAATTAAAATGCTCCAAGCATAAACTGGTCTCCATTAAACAAAAGCTTGACTAGCATAACTTTCAATTATTTTGCTTTGTAAAATACATGTCACATCATAAAACTATGCTTAATATCAGATTATCGTGTGACCACTCTTTGAACATACATATGTATGTATGTATACACATATTTAAACTTCATATTTAATGCCAACAAATGACTTCAAATCCACATGCTCTTACTACATTGTCCCACCTGCACTGACCTAGGCTGGCCATTACAGTGGTTAATTACCATGAATCCAACTCATATTTGGGAAATCGGGGAAGGATGAATCAGACTGGAAATAGAACCCATTATCAAGGTAATGAGAACAGAGAGGATCACACCAATCTCAGCAATCAACTATTAAAATTACTATAGTCAAGACAAGTATAGTTTTCCTGCATTTTCCAAGTAATTACAGTTTTAAAAATTTGACCCCCCCAACACAAAAAAGTTACCTGTGCATCTTCTCTCTCCGATCCTCCCAAGCAACCCCCTTGAGTCCACAAGTTTTTCCTGTATTCACCAATAGCATCTACAGCCTAGTGAATAAGCAGCACAAAACACCATCCTTACCTGTTGAACCTTAGCTCATTGTTCAGAATGAGACTGAAGTTCTTGGTTTCTAGCTTCCATAACAGATTTCCAGAACAGGGAATTTGAATGTAGTTAAAATTGCCAGAACCTTCTCACTGGCCCTGGGAACTGAGCCACTCTACAGAAACTATGCACTAGAGAACAGGAGCCAGGGGCCCAGTGAGGGAGTCTGTTGGAGAATATGGAGTCTCTGGAGACTTAATATACTATTCTATTTTATTTTAAGTGATCAAGTGTACCTACTGTATAGTTTATTTAGCACTGATAAGGATGCTTTTCAATAATATCAAAGAAAGAAAGACGAAAAGAATGTGGGTTGCTTGATATTCATAAGCATAATTGCTCATACTAGGAAAAAATTGGGGGAATGGAGATAATAAGCTTGGCTAATAAGGAAGAAAATATGCTTATTCTTATCATAGTGGAGGAAAATTTCAAGGGAGGTTTTTATTTTTACATCAAGATTGATCTCACATGTTACCAAGATTTGGATTGGTTGTTACTAGTTTTCAAATGAGGACACAATTTTCAAAAGCATTTCATGGATGGATTGAACCCCAAACTGACAAACAAATGGTAGTCATACTGCTTACTTTTATATCATTTTCAACGTTGAGAGCATTCTTACATATATAATCTATCCCAGTGTGTCCTCTAGCTTCACAGTTTCCTTATGTTTGTAGGATTAAGATCACTTAGAAAAGAAAAATGCCAGTTTGGAGCTAAAAGGGCACTGGGCTAGAGTAAGCAGTTGTCTGCTTCCAGTGGTACTGTACTAAAAATTTCATCTCTAGTTCAGTGAGTGACCAGTAAAAGTGCTTCTCTGAAGTCAAGCTTTTTCATTAGTAAAAAGAGAATCACTTAAATATCATCCAGCTGACAATGAAGTTTATCTCTGGAATCCAAAAAAAAGCAGCCCTCAATGAACTGTGCCGGGGAGAGCGAGCCAGGCTTCCAAGAAGCTGTGTCCATTTAATTTGATTCCTCACTGCCAGGGGTATAGACTGTGAATGGAGAGAGATCTCCCCTTCGGGGAGAAGAGATGGACATCTTTGTAGGAGGTTTTAGATGCAGGTCTGTTTGGAGAGCAAAAGACATCATGTGATCTCATGTGATCTCTTTTAGCCTTCTCCGCATAACTAACTGCATTGATACATTCTGGACAACAACAACAACAATAAAAGATCTGTCTATATTCATCTATTCCATGGGGCTTGCTTGTTTCCAAGTGTTTAAGTGCATACTGAATGTCTGAGGAATATCATCAAGGCCAGTATAAACTAATAAGCTCTGTAGCTCTCTTTCTCTCTCTTTCATGATCTCTTCCTCTTTCTCTTAACTAAAAGCCTTTAATAATAAACATTCCATTATGTCATGAACTCACACTCAAAAGAGACCCAGTGGAGGAGTGTGGTTTCATCATTATCATCAAATTACATGTTAAAAACAGTCAAAAATCACTTAAAATACTGGCAACAGAAGAGATGCATGAATTAATCCGACCTAGTACCAGGCCCAACTTGTCCACAGAACTTGAACAAGAAAACTATGCTTCACTAATTAACAAATGTTTAATAAAAGACAACTAATATGTTTGGCAGTATTATAGGCAGGTGCTTTGCTGGGTTGCAACAACACTACAAGACAGTCCAAGTCATTTAATTTTGTAAAATGCTGACTTTAGCTAGCAGCTTTTACGCAAATATAACTTTGCATTTTAAAACATAATTACCTTTGGAAAGTAACTCTCTGTTCTACAAATTGAGATCTAGATAATTGGGTGTCATGGGAAACCTAGGTTTACTAAAATATTAAAAATTAAACATAATGTATGCTTTTAAAATGGGACCCAAGTTAGAAATCTACATGAATATCTAAAAATTAAATCTCCTTCTTTAAATTTCTGCTGGGGTGAATTGTCATATCTAATGAAACTCCCCTCGCTCTCATTCAACGAATCCTCCTGAAATTTAAGTGGGCAGATTCAAGTTAAACATTTGGAATTTCAGTCACTCCCAAGTAACACATTATTATTGAGTATAAAAGAGCAAAAAGTGTTCTCAAATAGTGGAATTTACAGATAATTCAAGCCAACAAACATTCATTGAGTGCCTACTCTGTACTGGGCACCTAAGTGTTAAACTCTGCTTTACTAAGACACTAAGTGTTAAACTCTGCTTTACCTACTCTGTACTGGGCACCTAAGTGTTAAACTCTGCTTTACTAAACTTCTCACAGAAGTTTGTATTACAATAAGACAAACACGTAGCATTCAAACATTAATAACAGGCAAGTCTTCCCAGGTTTGTCTTATTCTTGCTTGCCTCCTTGAATAGTATATAAGGAGCCCAATGTAGCATTTTCGGGGTCAGTGGGGACCTCTTGAATGGGAATTACCCTCCTGTTCTGTTATGCAGTGTTTTCCTCTAGCTTGGCAAGGCTTGGGCAGGCGAGTCCCTATGCTAATTGCGTCACATTGCTTTTCTGGTGGTTTTCCCTGTATAGTTTTGTGCTGTTTTCTCTCTTTTTGCTAGGCAGTGAGGTCTCATTTCTTGCACATCAGTGTGTTGGCCTCTAAGCCACTCTCCCTGCTCCAGGCGCCTCCTCCCACTCTTTCTCAGCCACATTCCTCCTATGTGCTTTAATTCACCACTCAAAATCAGCAGTGGACTAAGGACCAGAGAACCCAGCTTGATTATGGCTCTTGGTGAGGGCCTGAGGGGCCACACCATGAGTGAAGTCCAGGAACATTAGTGTCTGGCCTTTGCAACATCAGTGTGGGCTATTCACAGATCTTTTTCTCATGTGTTCTGTTTCTCATTTCCACGTCAGAGAGTTGAGGTTCAAAGATAAGTGGCCTCTGGCTAAGTTTGAACATTCCCTGAGAATAGGCTGTCCTGGGGGGAGG
The DNA here is from genome assembly GCF_043159975.1 of Macaca nemestrina. Taxonomy (NCBI): domain Eukaryota; kingdom Metazoa; phylum Chordata; class Mammalia; order Primates; family Cercopithecidae; genus Macaca; species Macaca nemestrina. The sequence goes on along the minus strand of NC_092131.1, from coordinate 71,310,546 downwards.
AGGAGTCATACGGCCTCCATTTTCCTGTAGTGTTCTCTCCCATAGGCCCAGGTGGTCACTCTCAGGTACAGCCCCTCTTGCACCATCAATGGCCTGTGGCTATGTGGGCCTGTCCCTTCCGGATCCCTCTGCTCTAAGGGCTTAAGAGTGTCCCGTGGCTCCTGGAAGCCAAACAAGATCTAATCACAACTTTGGATGAGGATGGGGATGAGGACGAGGACGACGACACAAAGCACAGCTGACGCCAGCCTGAATGATTCCCTCTTCCTTTTGTTCCCCTGTTTGTTTTGTGGATTGTGTTTCTGTTTGCTTCTTCAAGTAAAATGCCCTTCTGTGCTTTTTATGTTTGTTTCTCACTTCTGCATTATGGACTATGTGGTATGTGTCTGTTATTTAGATTTTCATAGATGTATGTTTAGTTTGACAATTTGACAAAAGTATGAAAATGTCTGTTGAAAAACCTTTATATTTTCAGAATTCAGCCCGAATCACTGTGGTTTTTCTGCTGGCTGTGGTGGTGCTGCACTGTCCCTTTCGGTGGAAGAAAAGAGAAAGAAAGAAAAAACCACCACAAGTGTTCTGCTCCCTAGTACAAATGCTTTTGGGCCTCCTAAGCCCACTCTTACTCATGTGCATTAGGTCAAATTCTGGCTGAAATCATGGGACAGCTGCAACTTCATGCTTTGAAATCACAAAAAAATCTTGATATACTCTCTAGGGTAGTTGGCAGATCTTTCCTTTTTTGTGTTTTAATTTTCCTTAATATAGACAAATTTTGAAATAAGGCAAGGGAAGAAATGAGTACCTTCAGTGGCGAAATCAGTATATTCCCAACTTTAAATATGTAATGCCAACATAACTTTCTACAATGAAGATTGGTTCAAATAAATATTTGTCAGTGGTATTACTTGTGTCAGGTTAGGTTTCAGTTAACTATTAACAGAGTTAAAAGGCTATGAAAATAACATGGTGTATATAATTTTTGTTAAATTGATAATAAATGTAAAAAAAGCTATGCGGTTTCTGAAGATGTTTTTAAAATTTACCACAGATAAGCAAGTATACAGTTGAAGATACCACACTTTTACACTCTAGTGCAATACAGACAAAACAATTTCGAATCCCAAGTTTAAACTTTCTGGAAAGTTGAAGGCACAAGATGACTTTTTTGTTACATTGTTACATGTAATAGTTACATGACTATTTTGTTACCTCATCCTAAGTGAGTGTGGCTTCATGCCTTCGTCAAGAGATTTGGTGGCTAGGACTGATATGTCTCAAGGTGACTCACATAAAGCGGGAGGTGGTTTATGCCAGAGACCATGTGTGGCAATGTGAGGTCTTCTTCTGGAACTGGGACTGAGGTATGGAAATCCATGAGGAATTATGCAGATGGGATCAACTGTCCACTAAAACCTCCTGCTCCCTTTTTTGTCATATAAAGTTGATTCTAGAAGACATGTACCCAGCTAGATATATCCAGGGATACTCCCAGCTCCCTGTACATCCATGGATAGCTCATGTGACTACCTCCTATCAGTGAAATATAAGCAGAAGTGACATGTACCACTTCCAGACTGAGGCTTTTAAGAAGTGACACTTCTTCATTTTCTTTTTTGTTTCACCTGCACGATACACCTTATGAGACACATGTCACATCAAGACTGTATCACTCACAAGTTGGAAGCAGAGGGTTCCAAAGCACTAGTGGGTACAGAGCCACAGATAGGAAGAGCCTGGATCCCTAAATCACACACTGAGGAAAACCAGCTACCATCCAGGAAAGCCTGTTTTGTACTATTGAAGTGGCTCCACTTCTACGGGTCAAATTGCTGAAACGGGTCAAATTGCTGAAACTTAGGGATTTTTTGTTACTGCACTGGGTGTGCCTTAACTGTTACAAGAATTGGAATTGTACTGTGACTCTGTCTCTCTATGAGTCCTCTTTAAAGATAGTTCCTCCTGGTCCTCATGCTTCCTGCTCCCTCATCACACTGACTTTGATAGACCAGTGCCAAGTCTTGGTGTACTATGATGCAAACCTAGTGCCCACCACCTACTCCCTTCTGTACCACGTGTGCCAAATATCTTTCATCAGCTCTTCCAGATCCACTCTCTACCCCTTTCTTTGTTTTGTTTGTTTGTTTTGTTTTGTTTGTCACTCTGTCCCCCAGGTTGGAATGGGGTAGTGAGATCTCACCTTACTGCAACCTCCACCTCATGGGTTCAAACGATTCTCATGCTTCATCTGCCTGAGTAGCTGGGACTACAGGCGTCCAGCACACCCGGCTAGTTTCTTTAGTTTAGTAGAGATGGGGTTTCACCACGCTGGCCAGGCTGGTCTTGAACTCCTGAGCTCAAGTGATCCACTCACCTCTCCCTCCCAAGGTGCTGGGATTACAGGTGTGAGCCACCACACCTGGTCACTCTCTAACCCTTTCTACTCTGTTCCTTCCCCTGAGAGGTGATTTGAATTGATTGCCTCAAAAGAGTCCTGTGTTATCCTACTTCCAGCTGAATTTGGTTAATGAAGAACCCTGGCAGGTGACAGGAGGCAGGAGAATGGGTTTGGGATATTTATTCATCTGGTTCCTTCCCACAAGGCTTCCTCAGACTTGCTGGCTCTGTCAACAGGAGTTCACTGTTCCTATCAAGGAGACTTCTCAAAGATAAAACGTTTTCATCTTTGAAGTTTTTCATCTTCTCCTTCACACATGCCTTGGAGTGACAGCTCTACCTCCTGGTGCTGGTAGCCCCAGGATCCTGAGTTATTCCTTGTGGTTTTCTTTCACCCTGACCAAACCTTTGCATTTAACTCATGTATAAACCGTCTTCAATTTATCCTACTTTTGGAGTGCCATCTGTTTCTCTCACTGCAAAACCATATCACAGTTACAATTCTCTAGAAGGTTATCCTTGGGTCAGCTGTCTAATGCTGGTCCTTTAACCATGTCCAGGAGATAGAGACATCATGCAAACATGCTACCAAGCCCAACCCCTTTAGCAGAGGCTGAGTGGTGGCGGCTTGCCAAGGAGGGCATTTGCAGACACTTCAAAACAAGTGGTGTACAAATAGTACACCTTCATATTTTCTGGTAAAACTTTCTCTCTTTTCACTCCTCCTCAGCTATATGACTGATGTTGTCTGCTGTTGCATTTTTTTTTTTTTCTGGTGGATTGCTTCACCACTGAGAGAGCTGACGCTTGCTTTCTACACGACTGTGTATTGTGACCAGTGCATATTTCTAGTACAATACCATGCAGAATCCAAGTTATTACATTGAAAAATGAAAATGTTCATAAAAACGGTAAGAGAGAAACCATAGAAATAACCACAGAATCCGATTTTCACCATATTACTTCTTAGGCAGAAAAAAATTCTTTGTACCAAACTAATTCATTAGCTATGCCATAGAGTATTGCATCCAAAGAACTAATCACAATTTTCTCTTTCACATTTTTTGAAGATCGTTCACATTTGTTTTATTGGCATTAGTTCACAGCAAAAGAAGCTACCTAAGCAACCATCTGGATGAGAAATTATTACTCCACACATCCCATCACTGTTATTCAATGTGAAAAGTGCCTCATACACGGAAGTGGGGAGGATTCAGTAAATTGTCTAACCTTAGGTGTAACAAAGATTGTGTGAATATCCAGGGACACAATCCAAACATTTCATTTTAAGGGCTTTTTTTCCTCTAATTATTGTTTCCTACTACACTACTAAGCCTTTGGTGATAACATATGTATCCTTTTCTCTTTTTTCAGGGAAAGGGGTACTAGAAAGCAATCATATTCCTCTGTCTGGAAAAAGACAAAGTGGGAGAAAAGATCTATTTTCACTCTACTTAGTATTAAGTTTAAGTTGCATATTTTATGTAAACTGTCATTAAGTTTGAGTAACAAGGTATTTATTTTTCAATTAATATATTCCTAAAGCCTACTACTGCTGCCCTTCACCACACATAGAAACCAACATCATCCCCTCCTCAATATCCCATATTATCAATTTCATGGCTTGGGATAGAGAAAAGCTTAGATTTACTAGGACTTCATCACGGGATTGAAAGTGGCAGAGGGTTATGTTTTTAAAAGTCACAGGTTGATCAAATGGTTCCAGTTTCCCCTCTCTCTCAGCTCCCCGCCAAACCCAGCATACACACACTTGCATAGCTAAAATCAGGGAAATAAGTGTGCTTAGAAATCAGGCTAAAGCCTGATTTTATTTACCCAGATTTCTAGCAGATCTGTAGACAGCAATTTATATTTGTTTCGTCATGTTTTTCCTAAACAATGACTACATACAAAATATCATTAAAATAGCACTAGAGCTTTGAGTAAAATTCATAAAGATTTAAGACTGCACTGTCCAATATGACAGTCACTAGCCACATGTGGCTATCAAGCAGTTATGTGGCAAGAGCAGCTGAGGAAATGGATTTATTTCATTTTATTTTAAATAATTTATATTTAAATTTAAGAACTAAAGAAGGATAAAGTATTTTTCCACTAAACATAACTTCATTGTTTTGCTAGGACTACATTTTACTTAATCATTGCATCCTGTAAGACATTGTATTGTAGGAAGCAGTACTTTGTGCTTTTAAAAACATGGCTATTAGCAAATGTAAAACTATATGTATGATTCACATTACATTTCTACTGAAAAGCTCTGGTTGAAAAGCTATTTAAGGCTAAAATGCTAGTATTTCTGTATATAGCTGTATCCAGATATACGTAGCATTATCAGGGTATATGGGGAGACTATTCTAGTACTTAGAGTAGGTATAAGAATTAGGGAAGAATCCTGAATTTCCAAATTCAGTTCTCCTCATATAAACTTGGTGACTGACTGTACAGTCCCTCATTACTTCAGTTATTAATATAAGTTTAAAATAAAAAAGGCTCCACAGCAAGATAATTTTATTATGCCAGCTTGGAACTGAAAAGATCAAAATGCTTCCTTTGCTGTTTCTTCAAACATTCTTTTGTAAGATGCATCAAACCTTAGAATGAAGATGTCATGCCTACAAATCTAGCAAACTGTTCTAAGAAATCGAAAAATTGAGTCTACTGAATTAAATTTCAAACCAAATTAGGAACATGGAAAAGACTCTTAAATATACAACATTCTTTTCCTTCAAGCTATTTTAGTCACAGCTGAAAAGATCAGTGTAGTCTGTTCCAAGTATAAAATTTTAGAAAGATCAATACATAGATATGCTCAAGTCATTTCCATGCATGTGTCTTTGTTAGTTTGATAAAAGTGAAATAGAATCTTCCAAACATAAGGGACTGTCAGTATAGTCTTAAAGAAAACCAAATCTTTCAGTGGAAAACAGAAATGGCCGGTTTCTCAGGACAGTACCAGAGAGAAGCTGGAGCTGTTTATGGAAAGAGAGTGACTTGAAAATCACCACCAGAGTATAGTGAAATCAAAAGGTATGGTTTTTTAAATTCCAAATCAACCTAATGATTCTATAAAATAGTATACATATCTTCATTATAATGAGTTATGATTTATAACAATGATATGAGATCTTCCCATATAAATTGTGTGCCTCTTTGTTTTTCCCTAGACAGGACAAGAGACAGAAACTGGAAAGTTTGGGTCATATGGATCATGGCAGCACTGCTATGTCTGGAATTTTCTTATAAATATCCTATTGCTTTGAGGCTCAGGGCATGACTAAAACAGCAGGGACAATCTCATTTGCACTTTTATAGTTGTAGAGGGATTTTCAAGAGTTAAAACAATTTTCCATAATATTCCATATTAACTTAATGAATCTGAAGTGTGGTTATTACACCTTTTCATGCTTTTCTGCAGGCTGATAATTGGGAAGTAACTAGAAAAACAAACAAGATTATAAACAAATGCCAACAGGAAGACATTCTTGGGTACTCAAAAGAATCTACTTTGCAACAAAATTTTATTGCCTGTTTGCAGCTTTATGCCTTTTTAAGATTATTTTTTAAACACTATAAATGACTGTTTCTACCCTTGTGAAAATTATCACTTCAAAGGGACATCTTTTAGCACTCTCTGTAATGACCCAAACAAATCTCAGAAAACAAAGTGGATTCCACCCTTTCTCGTGATTAAGCAATAAAGAATATTGTATCAGAATCTATTTGCACTTCATTAAAATAAATTCTCATTGTTTATCAGCATTTAAATAATTTCATTTTGCTTGAAATTGGAAAAAAAAACCCTGGATTTCATTAAGAGGTAAAACTTCCACAGAAGTTCATTATGGTTAAATTTTCACTCTATCCATAAAGTACATAGCAAGCTATATCAGGCATTAAGGATACCAAAAAGAGGATACACAAGGAAGTTTAAAAATCAGAGGTAATGAGAAGGGAATTCAAAGCAAATACACAGCACTATTAAAATAAATTCTATATATACATACACACAGAGAGAAAATAAATAAACACTTAGAGGACATAGGATATACCAACTGAGTTGACAGACGATAGAATAGATGGGGCTAAATGGAGAAAACTAATCTGAAGCAGTTCCCTTGTGATGCCAGGAAGGGCAGCTTCTGGGGCAGTGAGCAAGGTGCTCCCTGGGTGGAGGGAGAGTTCAACCAGCACAGGAAAGGGCCTTGTTAGAGAGCTTTAAAAGGAGAGATGTGTACCTCAGTCAGGGCTGATAACCTTTTTCTAAGAACTAAACTTGGGATCTTTAAATGCTTAGAAATAATGTTCTAGAAGTTTAGAAAAAATGTACCTGTAGATTCAAACAGAAGTAAGTACCTAAATAACAGGCCAAAATAAGAGTAAATTATCAAATAGTTGACATGTATCTACTTAGGAAAGGGCACTGGCTTCTACTGAACTTGGCTCTGTGAGGAGAAAATTGTGCCAGACCAATTTAATTTCCTCTCCCAGTAGAGGGACAGGTTATGTCAACCAACAGGAAACAATAGTAAAAAAGAATGTTACAATAGGTCAGCCATGAGAAAACCAAAATCTGGAATGCAAATTTGATAAGGGATTTGACAAGGTAAGGATATATGCAGGTACAGCCGTGCTTCTTCTAAAAGTCCAACTTCCCCTATGAAAAATTACTTAAACTTGGGTCAGGTAGATAGCAAAGCAGTAGGCAGACATCTAAGAAATGTGTATGTGCTGGATTAAAATAGAAAATCAGATATATTGCCTAAATTCAGGAGACTCTTGATTTCTTTGAAATATCTAGAAATAAAGAATTCTGTAAATTCTAGTGTACACCTATCCCCTACCTTTGGACCTTTTGGTCATTTGTCTCACAACCATCTTTTAAAACACTATAAGTGAAGGCATGGATTAATTTTGTAATAGTGCAGCAAAGGGAAATAATAGCAACCTAAGAATATAGTAAAAATAAGTCATCATGATGCACTAAATAAAGCACGATTAGCAAGAAGATCACTAATATTCCAAACTGCAACTAGGTAAACTGCAAAGACCTCTTGTATATTGGGGGGAAAAATGACTTTCCATCAGGCAAGGTTTTATTGCTTTTTCACATCTTTTTACCTTTTCTTAGGATTAAGTTCTGGAATATGGTAGAAATAAAAAGGCTTTGGAGTCAGACAGACCTGGGTTCAAATCCTGGCTATGCCACCTACCTACTGCATGAACTTGGGCAGGAAATTTAAGCCTTTCTGTTTCTTTATCTGAAAAAATGATACCTACTTTGCCATTTGCAATGAGGATTAAAAGAGACAATGTGTATAAAATACTTGGTACGTTGATTTCTCAGTAAATACTGGCTCCCTTCCATACCTTTCTCAATCCTGACCTCTCTCCCCTCTTCTCCCTCCCAACTGCCCTTACACTTTGGAAAGAAAGATACAAGAAAAGGCTAAGAATAAAGCTCTGTCTTGTGAAACAGGAAAAGGGACACAGCCTCACTTCCTTTTACTCCTGTTAAAGGTTTTCTGACTCTACAAGGAGCCATTCACACTGGTTTGACATTCTCATTGTGCTTCCCAGTTTTCCATGTCAAATGTCAATGAGATCAACGAAAGGGCCTTTTTGTCAAGTGACATTAAAAAAAAAAAAATCTTTTCCTAGACACATTAGGTAAAGAATAGCACAAACACAAGTATGATCACCAACAAATGGTAACTCTATTAATGCGTAAAAAACAGTCATCCTACCATGTCAGGTTTACAACTGCAAACGTGAACTGGGAAATCAGACTTTCTGTTCTTATAGATTTGTCCAGTTTTCTAAAGTAAACAGAAATCAATTTCCTAGCATGGTCTATAACATCTCGATAACAATTTAGCACCCATGCATAAAGAAAGAGTCAGGGATTATAAAATCACTTAGAATGTATTATTTCTAGACTGAGCAGACATAAGTCTTTGAGGATTAATTTCATGCTGAGGGTTAAATTTCACTTTCACGATAGGCTAACCATTGCCTGAGGCTGCACAGATAATGAACCTGCCAAGGGATTAGCAAGGAAACACTTGTGTTATTATAAAGTGGGTGCACTTCCCTTTCTAACCAAGTTCATCCTACGTGACATTAACAAATTACTCCCTCTCATTGCCCACATTTCAATATAATGTGAGCCAGCAAGTGACCCCAACCAATAGGACATGAGATAAGATCTTCTCAGTGCATGAATGGCTATTAAACTTGTCTGAGAGAGCTGGACCTCCTGCAGGGAAACACAAGGCATTTTATCTCCATAGGGCCCCTGCCTGGGCTGCAGAAACCTTTCATTGGTCATAAAGCCTCTAAATGGCCACAAAGCCAAGAGGTAAGGAAGTCTTAACAGAAACATTTAGCCCACAGAAGAGGCACTCTCCTGAAAACACAAAGGATACAATTCATTTTTTACAAACACACAAGGACCCTAATATCTTCTAAATAAGAACTTAATGACTTAGCATTTGTGAAAATATAACATGTTCAGAGAGATTTCTGATATTTCAGATAAATATATCCTGTCCTCAACAGATTTTTCCGAAAATAATAGGTATGTTCAAGGATGGCAAATCTGCTGGCTTTTTTCCATCTTCCTTCTCAGAGGGCCAGCTTCTCCTACATGACCAAAAGTAGATCCTTTCCTGTGGGGTGGACCCTCTCTCCTGAGTGGCACTCACTATTGTCTGCCTTCAAATATGGCACTTGTCTTATTTTCATTCTTCTTACCTTTGGCTCCCCTCCAGAGTTGGACCAAATATCTTTCACCAGGTGAACAGCCAGCTACTATTGTCAAAATTGAATCTATCTTGGTCTTTCCATTTGGCCATCTCCCTCCTGATTCCACCATACAATGTGTGGGGCAAAGATAATCTAACAGGTATGAAGAATATGTGGCCTGGTTATCTAGGAAGTTATAATTCAGAAGTGTTAAGTATAAATTGGGAGTGCTGTTGAGAAGCTGTCCTGCTATTGAGTGGCCGAACTGCTGCCCAAGTGAGAACAGCTACTTCTGTTGCTTGCTAATAAGCAACAGGTGGAGAAAATGTAGAACAGTCAGGAAATCATTGGCATTTGCTACAACCCAACTTGGTTCAAACCACGAATCTTATAGGAAAGCACAATATAGTTTTCTTATGATATATTAGTGCACTTCTGTTCAAAATACTGTCTTGTGATGAGTAAATAATGCTTTTATAAATTCAAGTTTTTACTTGTCAGCTTGAAGCCTTTAGAATTGAGCCCATGATGTCATTACATTTCAGGTATATTATCAGACTAATAAAGTCTATTGCTCTCTACACAGACGTGTTGATAGCTAACATGGAAGCATTATGTAATGAAGGTGGAGGGATGCGAGTGTTGATCTCTGGGCTCTGCGACCTGGAGGCACTCCATGAGCCCACGGTTGAGAAGGCAGCTTCAGTAGAATGGTGGAGGTGGGCATCAGGGTACCTAGGTGAGAAAATGAGCAGGTGGCAGAGAAAATGGATGTAGGCAGTAAATGCAGCATTCTTCATCAAAAAGTTTGTAGTTAAGAAAAGGGAAGATAGACAACAACAAGATAACAAGGGGGAATTAACAGAAAGTTTTTTCTTTTTGTTTTTGTTCTAAGAGATGCAGGAGATGAACATATTTGTAGTTAGAGGAGAAAATTAGATCAGAGGAAAAACTGAAGGGGAAGAAGAGATAAAGTAAATTATAGAGGAGTAGGATCAGGAGGGACTCATCTTAGAAAAGAGACCAGATACGCCCTCTTTAAAGGCAAGACTAAAGAAAAACAAGAGAAGGAACACAGATTGTAAGCCAGAGTAGAAGAATTTTAGGAAAATAGTGTCATATGTCCCCAGTTTCCTTAGTAGACAAGAAGGCATGCCACCTGCAGAGTGATGGGAAGGTGTGTGGCTGGAGGCTGTGGTGGGAAGGAAACCTAGGGAAGCCACGGTGGGGAGTGTGGTGGGGACTCACCAAGAAATTAATGACAGGTTTCGTCAAGTTGCAAGGAGACTGGAGAACACTGAGCTGGGGCTAAAAGTGGGTGTTCAGACAGAGACCCAAGTGCAGTGAGAAGGGAGTGGAGCACTAGGAGAGGGAGGAGGTGAAGGGCAAGCCTGCTGAGCTGTGCAGAGGAAGTGCGGCACGCACACGAGAGGGGAGCAAGGCAAGACCAAGCAGAGGGGATTCCGAGAAGGGGCTGCATTTAGGGTCGCTTTGCCAGTGCAAAGCACAGAGAGGAAGGCCAGGGGAGGAGCAACGACTGTGAAGACAAAAGGTTAGGTGATGGGTGACACTGGTGATGCTGCCAGGGAACAGGCCCTGGAGTCCTCGAGGGCTGTGGGGCCATGTCCAGTCAGTGATGCAGGCTTAGTGAGCAATGGCTACAGCTGGAGTAAGCAGGGCTGACCTAGCCTTGGATCAGAGAGCTCAAGGCAGCAATGACACCTTGGCTTTGCAGTTCCTTGACTCTCTCAACACCATACTACACCCCTACAACTCACTTGTATAGCTAAAGCTCAGACTACTCACACTGGAAGACTTTCTACTCCCATGATCTCAAACTTTGCCTTGTTGCTGTCTTGCCCCTCTACTTTTACTGGTGAATGCACTCTTCAGTCCTGTGACCCAATGTCCATTACTGTCTCTGCCTCCCAGTCCCGGGGCAGCAGGGCCTGCAGATGGGCTCCACGCTTACATCTGCACCAGGAACCAAGTCATCACCGCAGAGCCCGTGGAAGTGATTACAGCTATAGGTTTGCTGCACCAACCCTGTGGAAGACTGATGTGGGCAAGTGCTTTCATGGTCATTGTCCTTGAATCTTGTACCAGAAACACCCAGGTCAATCATGAAGAGAACTGAATCAGAGTCAGGAGGTGAAACGTAAGGAAATGGGGCTGGCCAGAGGCAGGCATAGTGCACACAGCTGCCAGGGCCTCACTCAGCATTCTCCTTGGTATGAGGATATGGGCTTGCTGATATGGAGCTCAACTAGAGAACAGAGGGGTCACATGTCTGTACAGATTTTCTGCCTTCTTCTGGAGGAGTGAAATAAGTACCCTTTATAAAAGACCTGTAGCAGAGCACGACACCTTCTCAAACACTGGTGCTGGCAGCTGCCTAGTCCTATTGGGGTCTTTGTGAAGCACACTGGGACACACTGCACCTGCTTTTCCTGTGTGTGACCACCTAGCTTCTACTAAGATTGTGTGTTTTTTGCTAAATAAACTGGGACTGCAATATGGACTTACAGAATGTGACTTCATGGTCTGTTCCTGCCAAGCCATAGCCTACTTGAGCTAACATGCCTGGGGTATGCAGAACAGGATGCCAGAAAGATGGCCTGGGCTACAGAAAATCAATGTTAGAGACAGGAAAAAGTGAATTTCGTGGAGACAGGCAGTGGGGGAAATTTTGATTGTTACATTGCTGTGCCTGAAGTCTAGGCTACAGTATCACAGAGCTATTACTTGGTACATTCTCCAATATTTCTGTCCATGGTAATATGAAATGATGCTTCCCTTTACAGTTATTGAGTGGAAAGTCTTAATTATTTCTTAGTAGTCACCAGTAGAAACACACCTTTCTCCCTTACTAAGAATTTTAGTTGGTTAAGTACATGATGCCAGTACATCTACCAGCCTCTTAATGGAAATTTCAAGTTGTTACAAGGTTAGTGTCATTATCTTGTTCAACACCCCACTTAATGTGGAGTGTACATTCCACAACCTGCCAAAAAGCATTTAGCTGAATGAAGTTCTTTAATCTACATAATTACTATCTACTACATTTACTCTATTTTTATTTGATGTTTCTTTTAAAGGAGTCACTGGAAGTTTATCCAAGATCACTTACTTACAATTATTTACCATTTTCCATATGAAGGTTATTAAACTGTAATTAAAGTGCATTTACAGTCAATTATGACAGACTCTCATTCAAGTAATACTGACAAATTATATTAGAAATCCTCATAGGATTAACATACTTAACTCATCTCTGAAACCAAATTTCAGAAGCAAGTAACATTTGTGTTTGTATATTCTAGGGGGGCAATTAAGAAACATTCATTCAATATCTCCTACAAAGTGGGTATTGTTTCTAGTGAACACAGAACTGAGAACATACCAGTTTCATTTAAGTAATGGACTTTATTTTGACTGTTAAATCATCTCAGTAACTGAAATATTGGGCAAAAGGGACTAAACTTTCCGATAGTTCAATTTAGTAAAACGCCACACTATAACATTAATTGACACTCTTTTGCTCTAAAAAATTATTTTGACATATCTGAAACTACTTTCTCAATCTGGCTTTGAATCCAGTCAAATGGAGACAAATACAATTTAGAGAAAAGGTTCCAACACAAAAGGAGATGTGTATCCTGGAGATCAAGGCATATCTGCAGTCGTGTTACTTAATGATGGGGACATGTTCTGAGAAATGCATCAACAGGCAATTTCTTCATTGCACACACATTTTAGAATGTAATTACAAAAACCATGATGGCAGAGCCTACTGCATGTGTACGCTATAGGGAATAGCCTATGGCTCCTAGGCTACAAACCTATTCAGCATGTTACTCTGCTGGATATTGTAGGCAATTGTAACACAATGGTAAGTATTTGTGTATCTAAATATATAAACATGGAAAGAAACAGTAAAAATATAGTATTATAATCTCATGGGACCACCTTTGTATAAGTGGTTGATCTTTGACCAAAACATTGCATGACTGTAGCTCACTTCCGGGAGGTGGTCAAATGTTGGTGAGAAATGGATATAGCAGCTTGAGGGGAAAGAGATGACTCAAGCCCTACATTCTCCCACAGCAGCAGCACACAGGTGGCCTTCCACAGGGAAACCGGGGCTACAGAACTAACTCCCTGAGAACATTCTTTGATAGGCTTCATTATCACATCTCAGAGTAAAACCGAACTATGGTTAAGAATAAAAGCAAGTTTTTTTTTTTTTGAAACAGTATTATTTTTATCAAATAATTATCAAAGGTGTCACTGGGAAAAACCCACATGAGTCAAGCCTTCAGTGTGAGTAGGGGGAAGGGACTTTTCCAGTGGGAAACCAAAAGAAGAGTTTATTTCAACCACAAATACATTTGTCCTTATCTTTTGGAATGAATTGTTTCTGCAGCAAAATAACTGTTACGTTATTCTTAGTCAGAATTATCGTTTATCTACCAAAGGTTTCAGTGTTCTCAACATCACTAAAACAAAAACAAAAACGTTTCCCCAAATGGGTAACCCGAGCAAATTCCTTACTAGTCTCACTAATGAGAGCAGAAGAATCAGTTTGTTTTGGACAGACTTCACTCATATAAACTTTCTTAAAACGCATCATCCTTCAAATGGCTTGATAACATCGATTTCCTTAGACTAGGCTTTGAACAACCAAATGTTGCTATCTAAAAGTTTTCCCGTTTAATATTATAAAATGGAATCATGTAACACACAAGCTTCTTAGTCTTTCTAAATTTCAGTAAGTTGTGACTTCCAAAATTTGTAGATGAATAACTTTTCAATAGCTCTGATATCCAATGAGTCAGAAGGAAGGGAGAAAGAACTAAGAATGCATGGGATATCACGGAAAAGAGTGGCAGCTGTTATATTTGTTTTTCAGTGTTTGAATGCTGGTTCCACCACTTAGCTCTGTAGCCAAGAACAGTGCTTACCCACTCTGAGTCTAAACTGAAGGACAGAATAAAAATATGTAGAACAATATGTTTGTCATAAATCAGGCACTAAATAAATGTTAATTATTTTCCTTTTTGAAATTTTGAGTAAATGAAATTTCCTTTTCTCCTTTTATGACAAATCAACCCAGATAGCCTTGAGTTTCTTGGAGTATAACTGAAGTATCAACATGCCCTTAGTTTGTCGATTAAATGTAGTGTGTAAGGATTTCAAAAACATCAGGTGTCTGTCTCATTAAGACATTATCCTCTTTTTAAAAAAAATCTGAGTATGTTCCACTTGAAAAATACACAGAGCTAAACACAAAAGCATATAATTCAGGTCTCGACACAGTAGAAATAAATCTGGAGCTTCCAATTCTACAAGAATTGCTTACTACTTTTATTATATGTATCTCTTCTATCCGTTCTTTAGAGTTCTTCCTCAAATGTACACAGTCCTCCAGAATTCACAACTCTCACCTTGTGGCCAAGGCTCCACTTACTCTGCCAGGCTAGAAACCTCAGAATCCTCCTATATTTTTCACCCCTTTCTTTTCATTGCTCGGTTATCACCCATTGATCTTCCTTTCAAACATCTTTCATATTTGACATTTCCTCTCCATTTTCACTGATTTTCTAAAACAGGATCTGCATTAATTCACAGCTGTGCTCATTGGTTGACTCCAGCCTCTTGACTTACTCCTGTGTGCTATCAATAGTCTTCCTGGTGTGCCACTTCGGCCTATGCATACTTTGCCCAAGAACATACAGTGGTTCCCTATTGCCTAGTCCATCAAGGCCAAACGTGTGTCGTGGGCTCAATAACCTCCAAAATCTATCCCCATTGCAACTATCATGTTAGCTTTCCTCCAAACCATACTCCCTGGGCAGGCAAGTGAGGCCAAGGCACACACCCACAGACTACCCTACTCATTTCTTCCTCTGTGCTTTATTTGTGCTGTTTCTGCCTCTTGGAAAATTCTTTTTACCAAAACTAAATCTAAATCTTATGCAAATCCAGAAAGCTTACCTGAAGATTTTGGTCCCCTTGCTTCTCTAAGTTCCATCTACATTAGTGCTAAACTCTCTTCCCATCTTTCCACGTGGTTTGCCTCCTTAAATTAACGTAAGCTCGCAGTGGATGAGGCAGTGTGGGAGACGTGTCCTCTTTGTTTATGCATTCCCCCAGTCCAGCATCTGTACGCAATAAACATCTGATTTAATGATAATCTAACAGATGCTAGCATACAGATTCTTAGTTGCTTTCCAATTTTCTTTCTCCTCTTCTGCCTAACCAATTCCCTGATTTTACCTAGGGCAATGATATGCCCCAGGGAAAAATGCCACATTTCTCAACCTTCTTTGTAACTTCTTGAGGTCCTGGCAGAAATAATTAGGTGAGGCTTCCAAGAGATGACTTTAGAGGGGCTGATTCAGCAGAGAGACATGTTCTTTTTGCCCTGCCTGCCTTCCTTGTACTTCCTGCCTGGAAGCTGAATGTGTAGGTGGAGTTCTGGGAGCTGTTTTGCACCATGAAGTGACTTTGCAAAAGAATGGAAGTCACAAAAGCTAGAGAAGCCGTAAGACAGAAGGAGCTTGGGTCTCAGATGATACTATAGAACTAAACTCCTGGTTTATTTGTGAAGGAGGTGAGTTTCCTACTACTTGCAGTTAAACAACAATTTCTAACTTAAAGAAGGAGATTTAAGTGTAAGGTGCCACAAAGAGAGGAGAAAATCACCATCTTTGATATAGGTAGGAAAAAGAGAGAGTAGGGAAAGTATGAAAACTGGGTAGAAAGACATGGTATTTCAAGGGGAACACCCACATGGCGCTCTCATCCTGGTGCCACAGAAGTGGAAACTCAGACTGGGGAGGCAGGAGGATGTGCCTAGGACAGCGGTCCCAAAACTTTTTGGCACCAGAGACTGGTTTCGTGGAAGACAATTTTTCACATGGATGGGGTGGAGGGTGGGAAGGGGCAGGAGGGTTTCAGGATAAAACTGTTCCATCTAAGATCATCAGGCATTAGTTAGATTCTCATAAGGAGCATGCAACCTAGATCCCTCACAAGCACAGTTCACAATAGGGTTCATGCTCTATGAGAATATAATGCCACTGCTGATCTGACAGGAGACAGCTCAGGTGGTAATGCTCATTCACGTGCTGCTTACCTCCTGCTGTACAGCCCAGTTCCTAACAGGCCACAGACCAGTACTGCTCCCTGGCCTGGGGTTTGGGGACCCCTGAGCAAGAGGACAGATGCATGAGAGTCAGTCTTCTCCATCTTGCCAGAGAGGGAAGAAACTGCATTGCCAGAAGATATATTTGGCAATGGGTTGGAGCCTGGCTAATATAATACAGAAATCCTTGGTTAAAAAAGTCCATTGTCAAGCAAGGACATGCATGAGAGCTGACAATTCAAGGGGAGGATCCTAATCAGGTAGGTAGCTAGTCAGTGTATTCACTTCACCTACCTTATTTCTTTGTTGTTATTAAAACAGTCCTACAAGGTAAATATTATAAATCTCATTTATAAAACTCATCTAGAGTCATCAATTTTTAACATTTACCACGCATTTTTTCTCTTCCTCTTTCTCACTCTGTATATGTACCAATACATACAGATATATAACATGAGAATATTTTGCTGAATCAGTTGATACTAAGTTGAAGACATCATGACACCTCATCCTAAATACTTCACCATATATCTCCTAAGAGTAAAGACATTCCCCAACATAAGCAAATGTTGTCATTTCATTCGCGAAATTGATGAAACGCTATCAATTCATTCACGAAATTAGCATTGGTACACAGTAATTTACCTAATATTAAGTACACATCCAAATTTCCCCAATTGTCCCAATAAATGTGCTTTGTAGTTTGTTTTTTGCATCCAGTGCAACATGTTGCATTAAACTGTCATATCTCTCTAGTATCTCTTCCTCTTAGAGAGATCCCCAATCTGTTATCTTTCAAGACATTGACCTGTTTGAAGAATACAGATCAGTTATGTATAAAATCTCCCACATTTGAATTTGACCCCCTAAAATGCTTCCTTACCATTTTGTGTGTTTAAAGATAAAAAATTTTCATAGGTGATGTGTGCACTTTTCAGTGTGTCGCATTAGGAGGCACGAAGCCAGCCTGTCTCAGTTTAGGTGGGCATATATGCAGACTTTAATGCAGACTAAAGTCAGCTGTTTCAAAGGCATCTAATTTATGAGCATGCTAATCCAGCATTAATCAGGTTAGTAACAATTTACTCAGCATTCATTTTCTTGTCACACTGTAAGAACACATCCTACCTAATTTACAGCTCCCCTTCAATTAGAGAAATAAGAGTGAAATTGTCTGACAATTTGCTCCCACTTCTGGTAACATGCTGGCACAGACTCACTGCTGTTCCCTTCCCCTGCCCTTGCTAGAAGCTGGGCACAAGTGAGTACCAGCAATGCTAGCAGCACACGAGGGGAGAACCCAGCAAAAGAGGTCACATAAAACTGGATTACCCAGAGAAGGTGAGGTATGAGGAAAGAAAAAAAGACAAATCTGAAACATGATTCCCTGGGCACTCAATCATTTCCATTTTATTTTACCTAATGAGGCAGGAGTTAAAATGTTGACCTGATCAGACTCAGATGGAAGCCTTAGAGGAGTGGGACCCCCCACTGCCCTCCTGTCCCAACACCCTTTGTTACCTCCAAGTGAGCTGAGACCAGGCTGTGAACCATGTAAATAGAAGGCTTCCAGGTTAATGAAAAGCTTCAGCACCATTCAAAAATCTGGACAGAGGGTCACGCCGGATCCTAATCCAAAGAAACTTCATGCAGCTCAGTAATAAAGTTTAATGAACGCTGGTCATTTTGAATCAGGAGCCTGAGAGACTGGCCAAGGGCTAATAGTTTCCTTACAGAATCTCTCCTTTAGCTGGGACACAGCAAGAACTCTCAAGCTGCATGGGAAGCCAGAGGCGTACATGAAATGTAATATTCCATATGCCAAAATCCAAGGGGAAGTTTTTGAAAAGGGCAGTAAACATTTCTTGCAAACTGATGTTTTTATTAGGTGATGGCATGCTTTGTGCGCATTTCATTAATTATCTGCAAAAGGAACTTTCTTTCAACGCCATGTCAGAGTTGACCTACTACAATCATGTAACATGGTATAAAGCCAGGCTGCAAAGTAGCTTCTCCATTCTTCTGGGGGCATATACATGTAAGGAAGGCTAACAATTTAACTAAAACTCACCCTGGAAAAATTCACCTTTCCTGAAGAATTAAACATGGATTTTTAAACATTAATTTAAAAATATGACTCTTCTAATTGCATAGAATAACAATATAGAAATTGATGGATTTCTGACAAAAAAGTATTTTCAGAGCACGTGAAAAAACTGGATTGAAAGATACAAAGATCAAATGCTATTTACATGCACAATGCACCTTATATCCTTGAGATTCATTGTAAAGTACAGTAGAAGTGATATTCCAGTAACCTCATACACAGACTTAGATGCCATAAGTCAAGTCATACTCTAAAAAGTTCTTACACACAGCAGATGTGTAAAACGTGCCAAGTACTGCATGAGGCACTGGGATTTTCAGGAATGCAAAGAACATTTCCACATTTAAAAAAGTCTTAATTTGAACTGTTTCAAATACCACTTCTGTAGATGAATATGATCCGATCGATGGACAAACTATCATTTTTGTCTCAAATTCTTCTTTCAACAAATAGGACTTGCTATCAGCTTCCATCTATTCTTTTAAAACAATTAGCTGGGATTTTAGACATCCTCTTGACAGGCAAGTCTGGGAATTCAGTGTAAATATGGATTTGAAGATTTATGGGGCGGGATCTTGTGATCACACACCGGCGCTTCTCCAGTTTTCCAGAGATCATAATTCCTGCCTCTGTTTATTATTCAGTTTATGGTTGGAGTGTAACAGATGATTCATTTTTAATGCGATAAATGTTTGGGGGTTTGTTTGAGGGAAATAAAAGTTTATAGTTCAGCACTGGACATGGATAGTAAACCAGAGTGTAAGGCAATATATTTCTAAAACATGGTGATTAGGATATTTATTTGCTCCTTTATACCCAGGGCTCCAGTGAAGAGTGACTGATAGTGTTTACATTTAAATCCCCAAACTACATTACTTCGCCTTGCAACTTAGTGAACTTTCTAGAAGGAAAATTAATTTTCTCAAAAAATTAAAACTGCTACTTTTTAGTTGAGAAAGAATGTTTAATTCCTTATATGAGACAGCCCTTACTAACTCTATACAAAGCATAAGAGAATGAGATATGACCAGAACAACGTATTAATATCCCTGATCCATAAATATCTACAGTCTATGAAAAAAATAAATGCTTAGAAACCCATCATCATCTCCATTATTCAGATTACTTCTATAGCAAACCAGACTTTTTTTTTCAGTTTCATTCTTGTAGCCCAGGCTAGAGTGCAATATCGTGATCTCGGCTCACTGCAACCACTGACTCCCGTGTTTAAGTTATTCTCCTGCCTCAGCCTCCCAAGTAGATGGGATTACAGGTGCCTACCACCAGACCCAGCTAATTTTTGGATTTTTAGTAGAGACAGGGTTTCACTATGTTGGCCAGGCTGGTCTCGAACTCCCGACCTCAGGTGATCCACCTGCCTCAGCCTCCCAAAGTGCTGGAATTACAGGCGTGAGCTACTGTGCCCTGCCACAGCAAACCAGACTTTTAATTTACATATCTGTCCATCCATCCATTCAACAAAAATGTGTTGAATATATAGCAAATGTCAGACACAGGTCTGGTCCTGGTGACACAGGAGCGAACAAGACAGTCTGTGGCCCACTCAGTTTGCATTCCATGGAAGGATATGAACAACAAACCAGCAGGGAAATAATGTACACAGGTCTTAATCTCTTTCCACAATTCCCAAATCCAAACACTCAAAAAACTTCCAAAACTACGATTTTCTCCTAAGTTTGTGGCAGACTCATTTGGTGGCAAAAGCTTACCTGAAAAGAAGCGTGGCCTATTTATAGTCTTTATTCTACTCAATGTGAATGTTTCTACGTCCAGCTGCAGAATTACTGATTATGGGATGCTGCCCCAGATGCTGTTGGGGTCTTTTGTAATATACATGATGAGTGCACCGTATTACTTTTTTAAAATACAAAAGTTCTGAATTCTGAAACATATCTGTCCCCAAGAGTTTTGGTTAAGAAATTTAGGTCTATATACCATAACATCAGGCAGTGAATGAATGCATGGTTGAATGGGTGAGTAAATAGATGTTTAGAATTATCTTTTTTCAGGTGAATCAGATAATTCCATTAAAATATTCAGCCATCTGAGATGTACACATTTTTCAATGTCTACAGCCTAAAACTAGGCTATTTGGTAGTTACTGGCCCTAACAGTCATTGGTTCATTTTTTAGATGCAACTGTCTACTGAGGAGGCTGAAATGAATATGTCATAGTTTCTGCCTTTGCAAGCTACAGTCTAGTAGGGGAAATAGACATGAAAACAGAAGAATGTCACACACTGTGATAATTGCCACAATCACCTCATTCTGCCTGGGAGAGCCGGGCATAGGAGGTGATACCTGAGGAGCGCTGAAAGATGAGGAGGTGTTTGCCAGGCAGAGAAGGTGAGAGAGGACCCTCCGGGAGGTGGATTTCTATGTTCAAAGGCTCCTAGAATTTGAGAAGGGTGTGCCATGTTTGGGGAAAAGGTGAGAAGGTCACCGTGGCCGCAGCAGAGGGTGCATGGGGGTAAACAGCTATGAGGTGGGAAAGACTGGAGTTGTAAGAAGGGCTGCCTGCAGCCTTGCAAAGGAAGTTGGACGTTTGTACAGGATGTTTCTAGGCATGGGAGTAACTGAACACTCAGCCTTTTATTTGTTTCATTGATAATTTCAGGAAAGTAACTCTGGAAGTGGTATGAAGGCTGGGATTGAATATAGACCAACAGCGGAAGGGGGACCCTAAGGAAGAGGTGATACACATTGAACAGAGGCAAGGGCAGTGGGGATGAGAAGGCAGATTTGGGAAAGCCTTAATGGCATGGTGACCAACAGATGTGTGCAGTGAGTGGGAGGGAAGAGTCAGGGTGGAGAGAGCCATGTGGAGAAAAACACCACAAATTGGGATGATCATTAAGCTGCTGCTAAATATTACCCATCAGCCTCTAGATGTTCTCTTTTTAGGTTATCACCCTAACTCAAAAGTCAATGACATTCTGTTTTACACAACTGTGGAACCTATTCATAAGGCACAACAAGATTTTTTTTGAATTTGTACTTAGGAACTTTCAAATGGGACAAGCAAAAGAATTATATGTTATATATATTCTCCATACTGTCAAGGCTCAGATTTGTTTCCAGTGTCATAAATCATCATAATTAACAACCTTTCAACCAAATGGATCCCAAAGCACTTTCCAAATTATGCAGCTTTGGAGGTGAATTGCCTCAGCTGTCCAACAGCTGTCAGCAGCACTCTGCAACAGGGACCGAGCAAGAGGGAGGATGCAGATTCTCCATGGAACTCTTCGCAGCATTTAGGTTTGTGGAATGCAATTCCCCAAAATGGAGTTTGGCCCAGAACAGGGTCTCATCTACTCTCGGTAGAAATGCAGTAAAGCCATTCTTCTCCCTAAATGATCAGCAGATTTCTCTGCCTTATAAAATATATCCACGAACGGAAATTAATACTAGTCTCGTGCCTAGAAAAATCCATTACTTATTTCAAATTACATTTCTTTGGCAATGACTTATTTAATAATTGATAAGGGGATGGTGGTTTCAAGCAGAACCTCATTTCTTGTTCACATATTAAGAGATTAATAAACTGGAATTAAGGCTGTCTGGAATCTCATGCACTAAAATCCACTCTGTTTTGGTCTAAGTTCAGGTTTTTTGAGGAGTTGTTTTTGCAACCTGATAAAATTCTGACTTTCCACCGCTCACCCTATTAGTGCAGGCCCAGATGATTCATGGTAAACTTTCCAGGATATTCTCTTAATTCTGTGTTGTCCAACTAAGGAGTACAGGGGATCTGCGAAGTTGTAAAATCAAGGTGGTAAAGATTCTTGGAGCTTCTAATATATTCAAAAGTTTGAGATAAGTACAAAAATTGATATCTTATGGAGTGTCATTTAACATTAAAACACACTTTAAAAATAAAATGTGGGAGTTTGAGTTTGCTGTGGGCTGCTCGGGGTACATCTCTAGATAGCTCTCCTCTGATTTCTTTCTGCTCCATCTGCCCATCTGTATTTGTTCCTCTTTCGTTTGATATGAAGAGGACTTTGGGGAATGATTTTATGAAACACTTTCATATTGAGTACTTTTATTTCTAAAGCATAGCTTTTTTGGACAGCAGAGAAATTAATTATACATTTGTGAAGTGACACCCTGATTCAACAAATCTGATGTTAAGGAAATAATCGTGATGAAAAGGGCTTATATATTTACGTTTCATAATGAACAAAAACTATCAGTACTAGTCTGAGAAAAATTTGAAACAATCTAACTCCAGTTGACATAAATTATTTTACTGAAACCATCCTTAAGGAAAAGAAAGAATTTAGTTCCTTTCATAGTTCGATTCAATGAAATACAAATTTCTGAATTGCCTATCATACCCAAAACACTCAGGTAATAACTCTTTACCAATACAAGGTGAAATTAGATAAGGAATGCCATTTCTGAAACTTGAAGCTGTGCCAGTATTTGAGATAGTCTATCTAGATCTCTGGTGGCCCTTGAGAATCAGTTACCCAGAGCTCATTTCCTGCTAAAACTCATGCTAGAACTGTAATGAATTCATTAGGATCTCTCATCTTGCTCACTTAAGTTTTCAGAATCTAGAACTTAGACTTTTAAAAATGAATTTCTTACTTACTTAACAGTGAGTTACTTAACATTAACTCACTGTTAATTAATTAATTAATATGCCCATTCAAATCTTTATTGTTCTCCAGCTATGTGTCTTCCTTGGGGATCAAGCGAAGGAGGTACAGCTCCGTCAGTCACAGACTGCCTTGTCATGTGGATACCGGTAAGTGAACAGGTAATTGGCAATACTTTGTGTGTGAAGTGCTGTGATAAGAGAAAATTTAGGGATGGGGGAGCATATAGTAGCATCCCTTCCAGAGGAAGAGATGTACAAAGGGAGACCTGAAGGATGAAGAGTTGGCCATGGGAAGCGGAAAGGAGTGAGGTGGAGCAAACAAGCTTTTCATACATGCTTCCAATCATATCAGTTCATATTTGCAAAGAAGTAATAATTGCAACCAGTAATTGACTCTTTGCCAGAAGTTGCAGGGCACTTTACATATATAATAGTATGTAATAAAACTATTCCATGAGGTAGATATGACTTCCATTTTACAGGTTAGAAAACTGGAGATCAGTCAAGTCACACTGAGTCAGGATTCAAACCCAGGCTCGTTTTGCCCCAAAGCTAAATTTTTTTCATACATTAGCTTGCCAGCTGTAGAAAGCAGGGCAAAAAGGTAAAAGAAAGGTCCCATCCATGGTCTCTTAAGAAAAAGGCTTATGATCCCAGAAAGCTACTTAATCAGACCTCAGATTTGACTGTTTTCTTTCAATCTTTCAAAAATGATGTTCACCAGCATACCTTGTAACCATCCTATAAAAGTGGTTGATAATCCATTACATGTTATAACATATTATTTTCTCCGTATTACATACTCTACCAGCATCTAAGATCTACAGATCTCTTAATCTGTAGCACAGGGCATGAAAGCCTGACTAAAGTCTCCGAATGGATTTTAACACTATCTAGCCAAGAAGAGCAGGGATTCAGCATCTATTTAGGAAGCAATATTTTGGTCTTGATTATGCTCCATCCAACTCCTTCATTCACTACTAGAAATTCAGACTTAATGCATAATACAGGGAGTGCACACAGGGACCACGGCTGGCGACAGAGAGTCCTTTCTTCTACCTATCCTTTTCCTCCACTGCAAATGTTAGTCCTGGAAATGGTCACAAAAGATTATGACATCCTATAGTCCTCTCTAAACAAGAGATACAATTCAAGATTTTAAAGTACACTGTATGCTCCGTGCAGGGAATTGCTTGGTATCTCTATTTAAAGGAAAATATTCTTACTATGAATAGGCTTCAGATGCTGGCATCACTAATAGTTTACTAAACTTGGTATTTTTTATGCCCAAAATAAAGTATGTAAGATAACCTGGGAGCCATATGTGTCACATGATTTGTTAGGGCCCAATCACACCTAATTTCAGTGACTGAAGAAAAAGAGGCAAGCAATTAAGGGAGAGTTTGGTGAGCTCCTGTTCAACCGAAGACGGAAACCTGCACAGCTGGAGACAATTCTGAGAAAATTGATCAGAATTCCTTTACCGTTAAAGAGCCTGGCTAACAAGTTGATACACATGAGTTTCTATAATCAGGCAGCAAGAATTTAAGAACCCAGAAACACAAATCACCTTGGAATATTCAATAGCGCTAACCCTTGTCATTTTAAGGAGCAGGGACACCTGTTAGCTTGGGATAAGGCAGACTATTTTTATGAATAACATAATATGCTTGGAAACAAAATGTTATATCCAGGTGTTGGGAGGATTAATCAATTGAATGTAGCTGCTTATAAAATAAATTGACAATAAGCTACACAAAAAATGGGGATTAGAAAAACTGCAAACTATTATTCTCAATGGCATGTCTGGGTATTCAAAATGTTGGGTCTCCTGGTTTGTTTGTTTGTTTTTTAAAGACTTAGATTTTAATAAGTGTTCTCCAAATAAGTAGTTAAGCATTTTCTGTGAATTCTAATCCCCAGAACCCTATGAAGGGTTGCTTGATACACACTGATGTTTGCTTGCTTGCTCGCTTGACAGTATGATGAACACATTCAACAAAGTCTTTTGCTGGGACAGATCAGCTATTTTAAGGAGGTTTTTCTAATTTCTAAACAATGAACGTGGGACTCTGGAAGGATATCAATAATATTAAACATCTGGAAGAGTTAATGAAAACACCATTACATTATTTTTTAAATAATATAGTTGATCTACATACCTCCATCCCCAACCTTACGATTATTTTTGCAGTTGCAGTCTTTAACTTCAAATCCAAAAAGTACTGGGAACATACTCTTTCTGACTCAAATGAGCATTCTTTGTATCCTTTTCTTTATTGCATGGAGCAGGAAAGACCTAACAAGAAAAAGCATAGCCAAAATGCAAAACCACCTACCTACACAGAGAACAGCAACATAGTCCAATCTGTTTCCACCAGCCAGCAAAAGTGAACCTGGTAAGTTTGCTTTAGCCTCTAAACCTGCTTCCTGGATTCTACATCTTTTCTTAACTACACCATTGCTATTTGCTGGGTGAGGGGGAACAGAACAATTAGACACACCTGGTTAAAGTGTCCTGCGCCCTGTTCACACTTCATGTTGTATCTTAAAGTGACAGCATATTAAAATGTCAATAGAATTCCTGGGCATTGTGTGGCTATCACAGCTGAAAGTATTAATTATAGTTCTTAGCATTATGGAACTGGATTCCACTCATTTCAAGGACCAAAAAATAATAGTGTGAAATATGTAATTTTCACAAAATTATAAAAGGTTAGAAAACTGAAGTGTACCTTCACGTAAACAAGAATTCTTATTGGGGGTGTGTGTGTGTGTGTGTGTGCGTGTGTGTGTGTGTGTTTAGAGCATGGTCATGGTATTCTTTGGAGTCTACCATCACATGTTAGGCACAATACTTAAAATTTTGGTCAAGAAAATTGTTACTCCAATATTTCCAAGACAAACACACAGCTGACCATATTTAGGTTTAAATATATATATTTAAAAGCCATACAGGAAATGCTACTAAAATTTTACACAGAAACTTAATATACTGAATTTGAATATAATAAATATCATAAACATGAAATGGAATCAAATTGCTTCCATGCACCGAAATAGGAACATTTAAAATCTGCCAGAACTTATGTCCCTGGTAATAAGTTGTGACATTCTTATTGTGAAAACCAGGAGTGCTTGCAAAACACTTGTACTATAAGCTTGTCTCAGTAGCCAAAATAAAACAGAATATTACTAAGGATTTTGGCACTAAGACCAAAACAACAATTGTTTAAGGGGGAAATGGGATAATTAAGTTGTTCATGTGAAGACTGTAATGATAAGATATGAATCACATATCCTAGATAAGTGTTTTGGCAGGGTCATGCTTCCATTAACATCTCCCAAGGACAATCCTAAAGTTGCAAAATCAGAGGAGCTGCCACAGTGAACGCTGTACTTAAGTAAAGCATTTTACAGCAGATTGTCTGAACACTTCTCATCATAACACTACACTACTCTAATTTATCAACCTCTTATAAACAAACGCTTAGTCCTCTCTCACGTAGGAGTATGGATGCTAAGACACACTCTGCTTTTTTAATCTGAGCATTTGTTTCTAACTTCTAGAAATCATTTCCTAAGCTGTTAGGCAGACCCAGAACCAGCTTGATTCCCTCACCTCCCAGGATTCCTGCTACCAGCCCAGGTATCAGTTCCCGGTTCCTGTGAGTGGCCTGGCTGCTCTCTCACACCCAAGAGGCCCTCTCCTCAGCCCATTCGAACACGCAAACATGCGCTTACTTTACTAAATAGTTGGTTATACAGAAAAACATGTTTTGACGGCTGCAACTGCTCCAACTTGGCTAGTCTTGGTTCTGCTGGACCAGCGACAAATGCCACAGCTTTTTAATGGTCTGACCCCTGGGACTTTCATCAGCCAACACCCTATTTATTTAGAGGCCTTTGTCCTCTGAGACCCTCCAACAAACACTGCTGCATTATGCATCCAGTGCTTTTGTTCCACTTGGATTGGAGAGCACAGTCCATCTAGTCTCTTATTTTTCCCCCTTTTATACAAAAGTAGGTAGGGTGAAATCTTTTAAACTATAGAAACCAGAAGTATATGTTTAAGTGTTAATTTCAGTTCAGGTTTGACAACTAGTAGATCAATGTGACCTGTGTACATTTAAAGCGATATTTAAAGTTGGGATAGATCATTCCTTCACTCCCTCCCTCACTTATTCATTCAGTTAGCACCTACAGAACATCTATTTGATACCAGGCACAGTGCCAGATACTGGGAGTGCAAATATAAATGCGACATGATCTCACATTTTAACAGAGGGAACCATAAAAACCTAACATTAAAATGTAAAACATGCATATGATATATGAATACATTATAGACACATACACACAGAGTTTTAAACAATGTCAGAGAAAGGAATGGTTGATTCACTCTGAAGATATAGAAGAGGATTCACAGGAATAGTAAGAGTCGAGTTGGGCCTTGAAGGATGAGAGACTTTTCCCCAGACAGGGCTAGGTGAGAGTAATTGTAGCAAACGTAAGTAGTGTAATCAATGTGAACTGCTTGTATTTGAATTCCGGCTCTCTCCTTTCTCATTTCTTGAACTCTTTGAATTTCAGTTTCCTCATCTGTTCAATGGAGATAATACTAGTACTTCCTTCATTGGCTTGTTAGAAAGATTAAAGCAGACAACATGGTAAAGAACAATGCATACACACAGCAAATGCTCGAGAAGGTAGTTGCTAATGATTTTTATTACCATTATCACTATGATGTGTATTTATAAGTTGTGTTTGGGAAATAATAAATGGTAGTCTGGTGTAGATAGAATGAAAGTGCGTTAGACTTAGCAGATATTGTGGATTCTGGAAAAGACTGATTGGGATCATATATGAAAGGTCTTGTATGTCATTCTAAAAAGTCTGGACTTGATATCATCAACAAAAGGAAACCAGGGATGGTCATACAGTTCAGATGACACCCGCTAAGAGACCGACAGTGTACAGAAACCTGCAGTGTAGGAGGGTAATTGGTGTCTTTTGTTCTTTTCTGGGGCATGAGGTTGTGGGGAAGCATTTTGCCATCCTTGGAACTGGAGTGGTGGCAGCAGTTTGCCCAAGGTGGAGGCAGTAAGGGGCTGTTGTAAAAATTTTTTTTAAAATAATAAGCATTGGTTTGCATTATATTATCACCACAATCTGATAATTCTGAACAATGTCAGTAAAATAATGTGCTCTTCCCTGTTGGACAAGCCACCCCTTGGCATGCCATGGCTTGGTAGTTTGCTTTGAGAACTCCAAGGAGGATTAACAAGCACCCAGAAGCTGAGTACCCTGTAAAGACTTCCTGATGCTTAGGCATGGGTTAATTCAGAACTAGGAAATGGGCCTGAGGAGCAAACAGCCAAATATAAAGTTTGAGAGGGACCGAGTAGTGGGAAAATTTAGGGTCCCTCCCAAGGAGGAAAAAATCAAAGTGGGAGGCAGCCTCAGGAGTATCCTGAGAAGAAGAGGCAATGACACTGGATATTGGGTAGTGAATAGGATAAGCACAGATGCAGAAAATTAAGGAGGGGCGGGAAAAGGCTTACAACAATACACCTTCCTCATCTGTGGCTACCTCACCATTGGTGGGGCAAGTACCAATCCAGATAGTTCCAGTCCAGTGGTTTTCAGTACCTCCAGCATCAGCATCATCATATCCCAAATGCAAATCATTGGTCTCCACCCCGGACTGAGCGTATGAGCAACTGTGGGGTGGAGCTCAGCAATCTGGGTTTTAACTAGCTCTCCTCGTTATTCTGATACACGCTAAAGTGATGGGGAGACCTGTGATTCTCAAACTTTAGCGTGTATCAGAATAACCAGGAGGGCTAGTTAAAACCCAGATTGCTGAGCCCATATGACATTGGTCACATATCAATATGTATGCCTCGAATAGTTCCTTCCCTTAACCCAATGGTTCTCAACAGGGGTGAAGGGTAGTTTTGTTTCCCAGGCGGGTATTTGGCAACGTCTGGAGGCATTTTCAGTTGTCACACTGAAAGGAAGGTATTATTGGCATCTAATGAGTAGAGGCCTGAGATCCTGCTAAAACATTCTACAATGCTCCAGACGGGCCCTTGCAACAAAGAATTATCTGGGCCAAAGTGTCAATAGAGTCGAGGCTGAGAAACCCTGGTTAACCTTACCAAGAAAGAGGTCTTGTTTAGGAGGATCTCCATTACACTGGGGGAAGGGAAAAGCAGGGTGGGGAAGTCGGCATCCAATCTGGTGTCTTTGAACACAAATTCTCGCTCCTCAGGCGAGGAATGTTTACTGATTGGTGACTGACTCTGTTTATTGTTGGTCCGTAAAGGAAGTAGGCGCTTTATGACCCCAACCAGGAACTGCCGGCTTTGTTTGCTCTCCCTCTCTTGAGCTTGTCTTTCTGTATATTGTTTCTATCTTGACCTCATTGTTTGATTCCAAAGCGGTCAGGCCAGTCCTGATCTGGATCTCGAGCGTTAAGTCCTGGTAGCTCAGACATGGCTTGTAAGGGAGGAGGAGTAATGGTGATTCTGGAGACTGCTCACTCTGGGAGTGGGGACTGGGGAGGACAACCCTACTTGGGGTTGGCCAAAGCCAAGATCCCAGAGAGTGCTTGATGATCTCCCACTGACTGCTTTCTCCTTAGACAGAGAGAAGCCAGTGGAAAGGGGGCCACTGCCATCACCCTGGAGAGGAGCTAGTTAGGTCTGTGCCAGACACATGTGTGAGTGATGAGTGGAAGTCCCGGGACCCCCACACCCTGGCACGTTGCTGGTACAGCAGAGGCTGGCACATAAGGGCTAGCCATTGAGCAATTCTGCTAGAATCTGAATGAGGCAGGAACTGGGCTTGATTGTGGGGTGGAGGGGCATGAAGGAGACAGATCTATGGAGCCTGGAATCACATCCCACATAGAAAATGTGCAGTCAGACAGAAAGAACGAATGAGAGCTGACAAGAATATCTGGCTTGCTTTCTTTTCATGTAATTTGGGAACACTGTCTGCTGTGTCATCCAAGGAAGCTCACTGATGGTGCAAAAGGACATTTAATTCCTGCAAACAATGCTTGGCATCTTTTACTGCAAAGATTTTTGCAGCCCTCATATTTCCACGGGCCTTTTCACATTTACCACTGTTTGACTCTAGAATACACTCTAGTAGCCAAATGGAATAAAGTCCAGTTTTTATTTTAAAGGAAATTTGTTGTATTTAAAGCCTAAGACATGCTTTATCTTAAACCTGGGGTCTAGTCTGCCTGGGTTTGGGTCTCAAGCGTTTCTTAGCCTCAGCTGCAGTGGAGCTCTGCAATGGGAAGACCCCTCTGGAGGGCAGGCCCGACACTGGAAGCTCACTTCCTAAACACCAAGGGAGCCGGCGAGCAACCCTCCGATGGAAACACCTTTCAGGCAGCACTGCGGGAGTCTCTATTTAAACAGGTGACCTTGCAGAGAGAGGCTCCAGATCCCATTACTGACTGCCCGGCTGAGAGGCAGATTTGTTTTTATGAGCTCTCAAGACACACATTGGGGGCCAGGCATAAATATGGAGAAAACTTGCGGAGACCTTGCCCCCTTTCCACAAAACATAAAGAAAAGAAAATCATGCGGAGGCTTTTGAGAATCATTACCTATCACTAAATGACCAGTGAGCAAAGTGGTCATCATTTCATTCAAGTTTTAAATTTACTTTATCGCTAGTGATGAAAAGGAGTATCAGATATTTCAGCCCTCCTGCGTCCTTCAGGGAATGGTGGAAAGAGGAAAACAGCTGCTTGTATGAAGCAGTTTAAGGGTCAAATATTACTCTGCCCAGAGGTGCTGACATCACTTAACTCTCCCCAGGAGAGGGGCATTGGCGTCATTTGCTGGGCTGAGGCCGCAGGCCTGAAGATGGGCGGGCCGCAGCCCCCATCTTGTTTCTCCTCGAGCACCTATAGGGTCAACAATTGTAAGTGAACATTGCAATTAAGACTCTAAAACTTTGTTTTTATTGGCTTTGAGGGGGAATTTTTTTTTCACGATTAATGAAAACACAATACAGACAGTAAGTTAAAATGTGAATGTGAGTTTCAAACATTGCATAGTCATTAGGCTAATCATTAGTCATTAGTCATTTGTGGTTGACAAGAAGGGTTATAATTTGACACCTGGCAAAAATCAAGTCGATTTCAGAGAACTCAGAGTTGGGAAATGAGATGGAAAAAACACCCTCTTTCCCTAGGAGGTCCCATGAAGTAACGTTTGCAAAACCTCTTTTCTCTCCCCAGAAGTGAATGAACCATGATTCAGGGCTGTGGTGTCTCCATCTCTGCCTGCTGGACCACCCCTACCCCCACCCTCCAGAGCCTTGTAAGCACTGGCCAAACAATTGCCTCAGAAGGTTCTCAGAAGTGAACCTCTGGGAGTTGAGAGAAAGAGATAAATAACTTCTCAACCTGATGTTTAAGCAACAAGAAACCACCAGAAAGTGTCGGCCTCAATTCTGAAAATATTGTTTGAAACATCATAGAGTCATGGGAGAATGACAGAATGACATTAGAATGACACGATTCTTAGTTCCTAACTTTTCTATAAAATTCCAGATTTTCTTCTGTCTACCGTCTATGACCCATTTTCTTTTGTGTGATGAGAGCAAAATATTGAACCCTGAGTTTGTATTTTCTGACCCCTGACCTCTCCCAGGTGTTCTGGCTCATTTCCTGAGAGTTATGTTTGATTTGGGAACGCCTCCCTCTTTTCTCCCATTCCCCTGTTACCGTTTGAAACCTGGAACACCCGCATACAAGACCCTGACTATCTCCCTGTGCTACCCAAAAACACTCTTAAGTGTTCTCTCAGAACTTGGCAAGCATCTATACAGGGACAGTTTTCTCACACTCTGGGAAATCAAAATATAAAACAATAGCTCTTTTCCAATTCTTCAACCTGAAGATAAATTTTAGGGTCATTTCTTTTTCCTTTCTATTTAACATGAGTTTTAGTACTAAGAGGAAATCAAATAAATAATCGACTTCAGTTTTCAATGTAACAAGGAAATAGAAACTCTAATTTGATCCAAAAGTTATTCCAAATTATCTCTTCAGAAGTTGTGGTTAACATTTTCTTAAAAAAAAATCTCCCTTTCCTTTTCTTTTTCAGATTTCAGAAGAAAAGGCTGGAAAATATAACTTTTGAAGTTATGCATTATTTTTGTTTTAAAGTGAAGCTGGAACCCTGCTTGACAACACTACTCTGCTAATCCTGATTGTCTTTTAAAAAGAAAATGCTTAAGATAACTAAAATTCTTGATAAAAAGATTTCTACATCTTTTAATTCAATGAGAGGCCAATCTACTAAGCTAACAAAAAGAACTACATTCAGGAATGCAACAGACTCTGCCTACTCCATTTGGCATGATTCCTTAAAAATAAATAACTACTTCATGAGTTCTGCAAGTAAAAATAAGATATTGTGTGCACTAAAAACATTTCCTCAAGGGGCATCCAGGCTGGGCTCATGAAGCCCACTTGTCACCAGTATCAAGCCACCCATCCAAGCACCGTCCAGGAGGGCGAGTCTTCTCTTCCTAGTCTAGGGTAGGGGGTCATTCATGCACTAGACTGGAGTTAAGAGGCTTGAACCTTAGCTGACAATGAACAGGACTGGGAGAGGCTCAACTATCCTGGGTCCAGATGACAGTTTGTAGGTATCAGAATAAGTACAGGGGCAGCTGGTGCACAGATCCTGGAAAATTCACTGACACACAGTGAATATATAAATATCATGTCTCATTCTCTGTGGTGTAAAACCACACAAATGCAACTTAGGCTTTATAAAATGCCCAGATTACTAAGTAGCCAAATAAATAGAAAAAAAAAAAAAATCTGTGAATTGATCCTGTGTGAAACCTGGCTCATGATAGTAAAAACAGGCTTAGTACGTTTGTGTTTTATTTTTCCAAATACATAATTTGAAAATACACATGCTTTGCCCATTTTAAATGACATTTATTCAATCATTCATTCACCAAGTGTTTATTGAGCACCTACTTTGTGCTCAACACTCTTGTAGACACTGCATATACATATATATATATGAACAAAAGAAAGAAGGCCCCTTGCCTTTAGGAAGCCTACACTCCAATGGAAGTGGGCAAAACAGTTAACGTGTACACAAATAAATAACTTTGATGAGATCAGAAGATTAAAACAAAGCCAAATAAGGTAATGAAAAAAATGAGAGACACACAGGAGGCCACTGGAGATGGAGCAGCCAGAGAAGTTTCTCTGAGGAGATGACAGCTGAGCTGAGGTATGAAGGTCGAGAAGAAGCCAGTCACTCCAGGAAGAAGGGATTCCAAGAACACAGGTCCTGAGACAGGAGAGAGCTCGGGGCATTAAAGGAGAAGAGACACCCCACTGCCAGATACGTACTTGCAATCACTTTATTTTTAAACAATGAAAACACTGCCTTGGAAACAGAATATCAGATTAGAAGAAGCCTCCAAGTCCATGTAGGGAAATGCCCTCAGTTTCCAGGTTGGGGAGTGAAGTCCCAGAGCAGCTCCACTGACTCGCATGGTGGGGCCAACAGCGCTGAACTAGAACGCTGGTCTCCAGTCTTCAGTGCATGTGTCTTCCCACATGATCCATCGCCTTAGAGGATCTGTGTTAATTACACTCCCCCTGGACACTGACAGCCTGTTCTCAAAGGAATCATGT
The DNA here is from genome assembly GCF_043159975.1 of Macaca nemestrina. Taxonomy (NCBI): domain Eukaryota; kingdom Metazoa; phylum Chordata; class Mammalia; order Primates; family Cercopithecidae; genus Macaca; species Macaca nemestrina. The sequence continues at coordinate 71,276,792 of NC_092131.1, read as the reverse complement.
CTGCTTGCCTGACCTTTCTAAATGAAACTGGGTCAGAATTCTAACCAGTTCTCACTTTAGGAGAGCATCTTAGGAAAAAGTCAAACTTTTTTCTAATGTGTACTGTTTACTTTTCAAAATTTAAAAGAACACAAATACAGAGATAAGAAATTCTAAAGTGTATATTTTTCTGAGAGTATTTGGAAGTACTGAGTTGGATCATATAGTGAGAAGTTAATCACAATGTTGTATTATTTCATAAAAAACAGAAATGCATATCCCAGATAGATTTTGATTACCAAAAATGGATGATATCCACAATAATTTTGTGTGGTTTTTGCTATAATAGAGAAGTATGTAACCTATGAAGCTCTCACAAAAGTTTCACTGAAGAAAATATTATTCAATAACCTCCAAATGGGAAAAATTTATCCTGTAAGAACTTGGCCCAGAGTATGCAGACTTGCATCCAGCTCTATTTATCATCTTGCAAACTTCTTCATTATGTCAAAACTAAATCTCAGCTGTGCCCTGACTGCAAGGCAAAAGCATAAGGCTATTTTAGTCACCTCAACAAGAATATTCTGAGAACTAATCGATTTTCCAAGAATGCTAAGCACTTTTTATCAATTTTTGGTCAAGGTTCACAGTTATGATATTACATTATCAGCCTCAAATGTGTTTGTCTAAAGAAACTTATGATTTTACTCTTGATTCACAGAAAGGAAAAACAACCTTCTAGAATATTCATGATAGCCATAGCCTTCTGCTGTGCTAGAATCTCAACAATTTAGATTTCATTCAGCTTGATTCCCATATGCTCAAATCAAAAGCAGCTTTCCCATGGGCCTGGCCTGAGGTTCTAAGGTTCAGCTCACAGTTAGAGTTTTCCCCTCTCCAGCAGCCTCTTTCTCAACACTTTCAGGTCTTCTCACGCTGCAGGGAGAGCCCAAGTAAGAATCCTAAAGTGCACATGGCACATGACTTTTCAGGACTATTTCGGCCCTTTTGAGACAGGTACCTGCGCTTTATGGAGGCAGCTAAGGAGCAAACACGCTGGATAAAGATAATTTTACTTTCACTGATGGCAGATTTCTTAGAGCTTAACTAGAAAATGTTTTTAAAACTGTTACAATAGCAAAATAAACAACAAACATTTTGAACTTTTGCTTTACTTCTTGAATTTTGAGCTAGAGCTAATCTCAGGTAGACCTTGAATAAGCATTGAAAATAGGCATGGTATTAGTTCCAAATTCTCCCTCCAAAAATGTGTCCTTAAAACAGGAGATTATCCATCTGAACAAGGGCTAACACATAGAATCTATGAGGAACTTAAACAAGAAAACAAACAACCCCATCAAAAAGTGTGTGAAGGATATGAACAGAGAGTTCTCAAAAGAAGACATTTATGTGGCCATGAAAAAAAGCTCATCACCACTGGTCATTAGAGAAATGCAAATCAAAACCACAATGAGATACCATCTCACACCAGTTAGAATGGTGATCATTAAAAATTCAGGAAACAACAGATGCCGGAGAGGATGTGGAGAAATAGGAACACTTTTACATTGTTGGTGGGTACAGCTGGTTGACTGTAAACTAGTTCAGCCATTGTGGAAGACGGTGTGGCAACTCCTCAAGGATCTAGAACCAGAAATACCATTTGACCCAGCCATCCCATTACTGGGTATATACCCAAAGGATTAGAAATCATTCTACTACAAAGACACATGTACACATGTGTTTATTGCAGCACTGTTCACAATAGCAAAGACTTGGAACCAACCCAAATGCCCATCAGTGACAGACTGGACTAAGAAAATGTTGCACCTATACATCATGGAATACTATGCAGCCATAAAAAAATAATGAGTTCATGTGCTTTGCAGGGACATGGATGAAGCTGGAAACCATCCTTCTCAGCAAACTAACACAGGAACAGAAAACCAAACACTGCATGTTCTCACTCATATGTGGCAGTTGAATAATGAGAACACATGGACACGGGGAGGGGAACATCACACACTGGGGCCTGTTGGGAGCTGTGGAGCTAGGGGAGGAATAGCATTAGGAGAAATACCTAATGTAGATGATGGGTCGATGGGTGCAGCAAACCACCATGGCATGTGTATACCTATGTAACAAACCTGCACGTTCTGCACTTGTATTCCAGAACTTAAAGTATAATTTTTTAAAAAAGGAGATTATCTGAGAAAAGTTTATGATGGCATAACAAACACTGAAAAATATCCCATTTGTTTTTAATTCAAAATAATCCCATATCAATTTATTTTATTTGCATATTATATAGTCATATTAAATTATAGTAACCCCAAATTGGAATCTAAGCTATAGCTTATGCAAACTATCTCATAGGGAAACTTGTGATAGGCATTGGCTAAATAAGTAGATTAATGAAATTGCTGGAAATTTAAAAGCAGTTGAGGTAAAACCCTGAACGGGGACTGGGGGGACGAACGAAGGAAATAGTCATCATGCTGATGCTCATTTTAGAAATAATTCAGTTTCCCATGACAAAGATAAGAAGGCCATTTAAGAATTATTTACATCTCAGCTTAAAAAAGAGAAAAAAAGATGTCTGGAGAACCCCACTGACAGGCATGAAGAATGCACTGTTGCTCTTCCTTCTCATCCTCAGGCTTTGCAGTTAAGCAGGGAAAAGAAGCAAGAAGTATCCAAACAGAACACACCTTTCCGTATTAGCTAAGGGAGAATCCTCTAAGACCATTTAATTAGTTGAGGAATAATAGCTACTGTACTCTATACAAACACTAAATCTTTATTTTTAAAATTTAGACAAAACACAAATTAAAGAGAGATTACACACTTTACAAAGGTTCTGCAATGTGAGTCATAAAAATAGCTTGTTCCTCTAGGGAGTGATTTTAAAAAGAATTCCATTTACAAAAAAATAAATAAATAAATTTAGAAACAGCCTTTCCAGATTATAAAGTGAGTTACAGTTGATTTAACATAATAGAATTTTGTTATTTTATGTGGGGAGAACTGACTTGATTTTTTTAAAAGAGGATTTTCTCCTTATTAATAAGATTAAAAAATAATTTCAGTCTATGGCAGCAAGATTCTTCTGCACATAATCTTTGGGACCAATTGTTTTCCCCAATGCCTCAGGCAATGAATCCTTCAGCTCCTCCTTTTTACTGGGTCGCTGTAGCAGCAGAAGTGGGCATGCGTGGAGCACTCCCTATGGATAAGGCGGTTATTGCAGCCAACCCGGCCTAGGGCCTGGGTCTGTGTTCAGTGGGAGGACCTCCAACATGTGAGAAAGATGCAGGGGCAAGACTTTCTACTGTGGACTCTTCTGAGCTTTCCACAGTTTGGCTACAACCCTTGCTATTCCAAAGAGAGGCGGAACATTATCAAAGTAAAAATCTCAGAAGTAATATCAATGAAATCTCTTCACAGGGCCATGGTCTATCATTCCCAAACCCTCTGCCTTTCTCCAGAGGGTCCCATACATCTAGAGTGTAGACATGCAGCTTTCTGTAATAGTGCAAAAAATAAGATTATTTTCTCTTCGTTTTAGGGTCATTCCTAGGTTATATTAGTCATTATACAAATGTGAGACCTTTCAAAGTTTGCTATGAACTCATAGGCAATGATGAATTTAATTTGTATTAAAGTACTTAGGTTGGAGCAAGTGGCATTTTAAAGCACATATTAATTCATTTAAAACCACATAATTCACTGCAGCTCTACAATGTGCCAAGCAGAGCCTGGCCAACTGGCACCTCTATTCCTTCCAAATATGTTACCCATCTTGTGCCCTGTTTTTATTTGATTATGTTATTAAACAAAATCTTTACTAATGACTTCAAGGAAAAGAATGACTTAATCAATACAGTGTTGTGGTCCACCCACTATGCAGTACTTTCTTGCTTGGGCTCAGAAATTACAAAAAGACATTTCAGTTAAGTAAAACAAATCCCAGAGAAACCCTATTATGGTCATGCAACTTCAAAAGCAAAGTTGAAGTTGCACTCACAACGTATTTGGGGATCCTGTAACCATTCCACACCATTATATGTTGCCATGGATTGATTTAGCTACATGACAAAATCCCAATAAAAATATAGTTTATAAAACTGTGGTTCTACTCCGTGTTTGTTTCACTTCAGACACATTCTATCCATGGTTAGAAACAAGCCATGACAGTGGTCTAGCCCTGAATTTCTATCCATGGTGAGAAATCAGGCATAACCATGTTCTAACCCTGAATGAGATCTTAATGTTTTATACCACGGGCAAATCATTAACATATGGAAATAACCTTCCCAGCTGCTCTGTTATTTATTTATTTTTGAATCCTATAGGTTCTACTGCCTCTTGTCTATACCCCATCCTAACTTTTCCTTGTATTCTCTCCCCATTTTAAAAAGATTCCTTTCTTTTCCTTCCTTCTTTCTTTCTTTCCCTTCCCCCCTCCTCTCTCTCTCGGATCTATTGGGGAAAAGAGACTTCATTCCGTGTTTCCACCCACTGTTCTGATGGCCCAGCGTCCCCTCTCCAACCTCTAAATTAAGCATTCACTTTAAAGCTCATGACTGTTTCCCCTCCTCCCTGCTAGAGGAGGTAGTGGATGCTTCCCAGACCCTGGCTTCACACTCTCTGCTGGGCTCCCCACAAAGCAGCCTCTCACCATACCCCATCCTCAGGTTTCTCTTTTTAATAAAGTTTGTGGTGGGCTTATGCCTCTAAATCATTTTCACCCATCAGAGCCATTTACCTTCCCTCTGTAACAACCAATATACTCGCTCCTCTCCCATCTCCTGGTGATGATTTCTGCCCCAGTACCCCACTCAGTAGGACAGAATGTGTTGTTTCTGGCTGTGGATAATATATTTCCATATTGCTCTCAAAAACCACGGAACAAGTTCTGCAATGCAACCGTTTTGTCCTTCCACTTCTACTCACGGCGAACAAAGCAGCAGTTTACATAAATAAAACCAATGAGAATCATAGGTTAAGGAACGGTTCAACACTTAAGAAAAAAAAAGGAATTCTTTATGTGACTTTTTGTGAAACTGCCTACAGGGTATTCAGCAGTGGTTCCCAAAGGCTGACCCAGTGACCAGTCTGGGTACGCTGCATAAGAACCACCCAGGAGGTTGTTAAACATAAATATTGGTAGGACCCACCCCTAGAGTTTCTGATTCAGAAGTCTGGGGTTTGGGAGCCACCAATAGAGAATGTAAATCAATCTCCACAGATGGAGTAAAAGCCCCATAAGTGCATATATAACAACACGTGGATGCCAAATTTTCAACCCATGTGAGTCTTCGGACTTCACCTAGTGATTAATATGTTTTGAGAGAAGTATGAAAATATTTCTTAGTGTAAGTTAAGTCCTGATGGGGGGTGAGAAGGATGACAGCCAAAGTATGCACTGGCCTGTCCACTCACCACTAGTCTTTAACTGTATGTCTATAAGCAGATGTGAAAATGCCCCCCCACTCCTCTTTCTCCCATTCCCCAGCACCACCAGAAAACATGTTCTCCAGTTCTTTGAGGTATTTGACGGGGTGCTTTAAAAATGTTTCTTTTCATTTTTAGAGATAGGGTGTTGCGATGTTGCCCTCGGTTGCTCTAGAACTCCTGGCCTCAAGCAATCCTGCCTCAGCCCTCTGACAAGCTGGAACTACAGGCCCACTGCTGTGCCTTTGGGGCACTTTTAAAAAGATCAGTCCTTGTAGGGTTGACAGTTTATGTAGTATGCACCTGATTTATGCTCTGTTCAAAGCTGAAAACAAAAATGATTAAAAAATGATTCAGGGTAAAACAGAAGAAACACCTCAGTAATTCTTTCTTCCTGAAGCACAATGGGCCATTTCCTTTCCTGGGATTAAAAATATGAAAGGGATATAAGCTACAACTCTCTCAGATTGTGACTTCCATAAATCCTTGGGGCTTTCGAATGCTACTTTCTCCACACAGGTACAAACCTTGAAATGCCATGTAGCAAAATTACCCCCACCTAGGACCTTGCTTATTTGCAACTATCAACTCATTCCAAGCAAGAGTATTCTTAGGAAAGAACCACTGGACTCTGTCCTTCTCTGTAAAGACCTTCCTTTTCACATTGCATTCTAGGCTTGTGCTGTCTAACCCAGGGATCTCTAGCCCCATGTGGCTATGGAGCATTTGAAATGTGGCTTATTAGTCAATATTGAGATGTGCTCTACGTGTAAAATAGGCACCAGATTTCAAAGACTTTGTATGAAAAACAAAAGAATGGAAAATATTCATAGTTTTTATGTTGATTAACATGTTGCTATGGTAATATTTTGAATCTATGAGGTTAAATTGGATTTATTATTAGAATTAATTTTACCTATTTCATTTTTACTTCCTTAAATGTGGTCCTTAGAAACCTTAAGATTACATGTGTGTGGTGCATTTTGTTTCAATTAGCCAGCGCTGTTCTAGACAGAGTCTGGGCTTTCACTTCCCATCTCAAAGCTTGTTCCACACGCTCCCTCAGCACCCTCGACCCCTCTCCCCACTTAGTCCACCCACCTCTGCTGCAGGCACAGCTAATGGGAAACTTCTTACATTACCTAGTTATTTCCCAATCCAGTCCTTGAAACTCCACCATAGGCTTGTAATCTTTTGCGCACCATCCTGTCAAGTAATATCTCCCTTTTTATCTTAACAGATTCTAAATTCCACTTTTTCATGAAATCTTCCCTTTTTCAATGAAGATGACACAATGAAGACTACCTATTATGCACTTTATAGACATTTCAGTTTGGCTATAGAACTATTGAGGTTATTATTTTGATTATTACCAAATACTCATTTCTTCAACAGCATTCACTGGGCACCTCCGGAAGGCAAGGCACGGTGCTAGCTCTATAGGATACTGAATAATGTCAGCACACAGCCCCAACATGATGTGTGGCATGAGGCCAGCAGGAACACAGACACTAAACCAAGGCTCTTCTGCCCAGAAGGATGCTCTACTTGCAAACACCTTGCTGAGGAAGGATTTGAATGTAGTGCTTACATAACACAGTCTTGTGGCTTAGAAACTTGAAACTGCTTGACTGCATAGTAAAACACTTCCTCCTCCCACACTTGTATCCTCTCTCAGGTTTCTTCATTACCCTGTAGACTCCATTTGTCTTTGTATTCCCCCCATTTTTGCTAACCCAGGATTAAACATCATGCTTTCGTGTGTGTGTGTGTGTATGCTCATTTGTTTTTCATAATAATGTGGATACCATTATTGTTCCTATTTAAATATGAGGAAACTAAGGCACAGAGGAGTTATGTAACTTGGTCACATAGGTAATGTGGTCACATAGGTAATGAGTGGAGGAGACAGGATTTGAACCTAGGCAGCCTAACTCTAGCGCCAAAACTATTAACCACACACACACAAACCCCAAGGACCATGCAAGCTTGAAGCTGCCAAGGCTATCTAGTGCCAAATGAGAGAAGCTACCCCAAAATGAAGCCTATATAAGAAAAGGATAGCTGGAGAAAAGGAGGGAGAGAGGGAGAAAGAGAGTATATCAGAGAAGTATAATTAAAGATTATTTTATTTGAACCACTAGAAAGTATGAAGCCAGAAACTACCCTTTGGCCTTCCTAGCTATACAAGTGAATGGGGTCTTTTGTCATTTGTAGCCATAGATTCTTAATGAGGGGTCCACTCACAATTGTACACACAGCTCTGTTTGTGTATAAACAGAACTATAAAACAATATATATATATATACATGTCTCTGGGGAGGTTCTCAAAGGAGACCTTGATTCTACATAACTGCCATATGTACAGCTTCTTAGTCAAATATCCTCTGCTAAAATGAGCTGGGGACCCTTAGAACACATCACTTGTCATGCGGCTGGCCTCTGCTAACAGTAGGTCTATCCCTGGTGCCATATTTGCATGGAGCAGAATAAACTTTTTTCCTATATTAAGTGCCACAGTGCCTGGAATCTTGCCATAAAATATGTATCCATGATAATTTCTAACCACCTTTTAAAATACAAAGTGTGTTTGAAGAAAGACTCTTGGCAATTCAATATGCTGAACTGAAAATGCATGTTTCTCTTAGTGCTTTCTCCAAACTCTTCAAAAACAACAGTATGTCAGTCCCCATTCTGCTTATCTTCAAATCAGTTTCTCACTCCTGCCTTGTCCTGCTCTGCTCTGTAAAGTGAAGGGGCTGACCTCTGCAAGGCTGGTTTCCCAGACTTCCCTGGGTTCAGCAAATAGGAGCACTGGTGAGTGGGATTCTGAAGGTAGGGAGAGAAGGGAGAAAGCAGAGGACTTCTCCCATCCCTCTCTACCTCAGGCAGGCAGTGGCTGCGTCCTGAGGCTCCATCTTCCACTAGACAGACCTACCATGATTCTAGCTTCCAGCAGTGTTGCCAGGTCCTGGGCTCTGACAACACCACCTCCTCCTTTGGTCCCTTCAGCCTGGGGTGGTGGTGCTATTGCTAATCTCTAGGTTGCCTCACAGTCCTTTGCTGGCTACTTAGCATTTCTACAATCTGGACAGAATTGGGGCAGGGACACCATTCAACTCAATACAAAGCAGTATAAGTATAATATTTAGAAATATCAAAGTGAATTACACAGAATCAGCTAAAAGTCAAAGGCCTTTACCTCTGGAATTCCTTGCATTGACTTTGCATAGTTTCAAATACTCAGAGTGGGTGTATTCTCCTGGTTGGGCCATGACTAACACAGGCAACAAAATAATAATAATTATAAATAAGTATAAACCCACAGGGACAAAGAGGATGGAGCAGGAAGTAACAGTGAATATGCAATGTCAACTCATTTTTGCAAGATGGAAATGGATGGAGGAACAGTCACTGCCTTAGCAGGGCAGAGAAGGCTGCACCCTACGTACCTAAAGAAGGGATTGCCAGGAAAGACCCTGGGATATCCCTGGAATGCCTCAGGCCTCAGAGGTACCAGATAACTTGAAAAGTGGGCATATGTGACCAGAAGCAAGAGCACTGCTTGAAAGTCCATGTATGCTTTCTCTCCCACCTCATCCTAAAGACTTGAGGCTTACTCTTTGGAGACTGTATAAGAGCAGCTTCAGACTGGAGGGCAGTGGAGGGCAGGAAAGCGACCCCATACCAGAAACAAGAGGATGACAAGAATATTTTCGTCCTTAACAGTGGGACCCTCAAACACACACAATCTTGATTGAAAGATTCTTCATTGGAGAAACAGTATCCCCAGAAAAGACATTTAAATCTTGATATTGGAAGAGAGATGAGAGAGGACCTAACAAAAAAGCCAAGTAATTGCCAAAACCCCACCTTCAACAAGCCCCACTACATTATCTGCTAAGAGTTTGACAATGTGGAAATAGTAGGGAAAAGGAACCTGAAGAAACATTTAGGAAGACATTGCAATTAACAATAGCCTTATAGAGAACTAAATAATGAAAATATGAGGCAATAATTAATTCCAGAAAAATAAATCCTTGAGCACGACTTGGTTCAGCAGTGAAGTAAAAATAATGCAAACAATTGATTATGGATCAATAATGGGACAGATGTAAGAAGGGGAAATGGGGATAGCGTGTAATTCTAGATGTCATATGAAATAACATTTAAAGCTGACAAATTAAGAAAGAGTGGTGTATTAGTTTCCTAGGGCTGCATCACAAATTACCCCAAACCCTGTGGCTTAAAACAACAAAAAATTATTCTTTCACAGTTCATTAGTCCAGAAGTCCAAAATCAAGGTGTCATCAGTGTTGGCTTCTCTTAAAAGCTCTGAAGGAGAATCTGGTCCATACCTCTCTCTCTGAGCTTCTGGGGATTGTGAGCAGTCTTTGGTATTCACAGTCTTGTAGCTGCAGAATTCTAATCTCTGCTATCGAAGAAGATGGCATTTGGCCATCATTACAGCATGTCTTTTTCTGTGAGTCTCTTTCCTTGTTCTTAGAATACCAGTCATAGTGGACTTAGGGCACACTCTATTCCATATGACCACCTCTTAAGTTGAATAATTACATCTGCAAAGACCCTGTTTCCAAATAAAGTCACCTTCTGAGGTTCTGGGAAGCATGCGAATTGGGGCAGGGACACTGTTCAACTTAATACAACCAGTATAAGTATAATATTTAGAAATGTTGAAGTGAATTACAATGGAATCAGCTAAAAGTCAAAGGTCCTTACCTCTGGAATGGGAACTGGTGGGTGGAGAGGGCATAGTAGGGGAACGATGTTCATGCTTACAAGGCTTGGAAAAGACATGCCTATGGCACACTGACACCATGTCCTTTCCTTCAGGCCAGTAGGAGTATCATATTTCTTCTCCTTCTGGTTAAGTGTGGTCAAGTGGCTAGTTCCTAATGATAGGTTGGGTGAAAACGACACATGTGGTCAGAGTTCTAACCACCAGGGTGAAACCGTTCAACTGTATTCTTCCTCCCACAGGGATGGGGAGAGCACGTGTTCAAACAGAGCTTCTTTCAGTCTGAGCAGAGTGTCCCCTGGCTATGGTCTGAATGTTTGTGCCCCCCCCCGCCCCCGCCACAAATCCATATGGTGAAATCCAACCCCCCAAGGTGATGGCATCAGGAGTGGGACCTTTAGGAGGTCATGAGGGTATAGCCCTCAGGAACGGGATTAGTGTCCTTATAAGAGAGACCCTAGAGTGATGCCTTGCTCTTTCACCATGTGAGGACACAGCAAGAAGGCACCCTTTATGAACCAGGAAACAGGCCCTTAACAGACATCAAACCTGCCAGCACCTTGAGCTTAGACGTCTCAGCCTCCAGTACAGTGAGAAATAAATTTCTGTTGTCTATAAGTTACCCAGTTTATGATATTTTGTTAATGCAGCCTGGACAGATGAAGATACCCAGTTGTATCAGACACAAAATCTTTGTTTTTGTAATCTACTGAGATTTAAAGTTTGTTGTTGATATTACAGCCACGTAACCTAGCCTGTCTTAATTGACACAAGGCTTGGAGTATTATTTGAATTTGATACAACATACATGTACTATTTTGATAAATATTAAAATAAATAACATAAATGATAAACTGTAAGAGATAATACATGAAACCACTTAGCATTGGTGATTTTAGCAGATCACTTTTTAAATGACACAGTATTCCGAGAGTACTGTATTCTAAGTTGTGGCAGGCATTGTCAAAGTGGGGCATGGGATACATGAAGCCAAACCTTATGTCACAGTTTTTTTTACTGGATTTTATTAATTAAGGAGAAGTATACTGAATTAATCCAAATATGGAAATGGCTCATTTTCCACAATATCTCACGTGCTGGAGTATGGCAAAATAAATGTATCTACTTCTTGGAGTCAAGGCTTATTTTGGGGTTCTATTTGTACCTAATCTTTTTCTTGCTGAATGAATAACAACAGGTTCTAAAAATTTACTTCCAAACTCCTCTTTCAAGTGGATTTTTTAAACTCTGTAAACGATCAACACTCTTACCTGGGTATGAATTTACTTCTATTTAGAAACACAGTCATCTCCTGTGTAATGTGATGGTGAAGAGGTTCCCACATGTGGTCTGCTTCTGCCCACTTGATGTCACCTCTCTGTTAGTGCCTGGGTGATAAATCCTTCCAATCTTGCATATTCTACTTCTGTTGCAATGTCAGTTGCCCATATTTGTGCCTTTCAGTTTACTCTATGATTGTGAGTCTTTATTCAACATACTTTTCATTATGCAGGTCAAATACCACCCTGTATCCAATTCCCCTCTCCTTCAGAGCACCTGGAAGGACTGTATCTTCCTCCCTGCTGAAGTTAGGCAAAGTCATGTGACTAACTCTAATGAATGAATGCCATTTTAATGAAAATATTTATGTAGCAAAGAAGACATAAAGCCCCAGTAACTTGTTATATCCACTTCAAGAAATTTTCAGTTCAATTCCAGTACAACAAAATGATACAGCTTTTGAAGTTCATTGGGATGAGATCTCAATTAGCTAATCAGACTGTGAGCTCTCTGAGGGCAGAGCTGTCCTGAAACCCACACACACTAGATGCTCAATACACATCTGTTGAGTGGATGAATGAAGCATTGAGTGAATCAGTGACCATATTCTAATATTGTGTCTGGATTAAATCACTCTTATTTCTCCTCTATGTTCATTGGAACAGTTTACTAATTTAGGAAATTACCCTTAAATGAAAAAGATTATTTTCTCAGTGAGATTAGCAACAATAATCTGGCTTCTCAAAGAAGGTTAATACAGAATCTAAGAGGGAAATCCCAGGGAGTTCTGCTTTCTGTTTTGGAATCTTGTAATAAAGATGGCCCAGGGGTGCACATATCTTGCATTTGAATATAATTTGTGGTTTTCTTTTTTTTTTGAGACGGAGTCTTGCTCTGTCACCCAAGATGAAGTGCAGTGGAGCAATCTCGGCTCACTGCAACCTCCACCTCCTGAGTTCAAGTGATTCCTCTGCCTCAGCCTCCCGAGTAGCTGGGATTACAGGGGTGTGCCACCATGCCCGGCTAATTTTTGTATTTTTAGTAGAGACAGGGTTTCACCATGTTGGCCACGCTGGTCTCGAACTCCTGACCTCAGATGATCCACGTGCCTCAGCCTCCCGAAGTGCTGGGATTACAGGCATGAGCCACCATGCAGGGCCCCTTGTTTTCTTCTTTCTCTTTGAGTTTAGTGATTTGAGGCTGTTACAAACTGAATGCTTGTGTCCTTCCAAAATGTGTACATGGAAGCCCTAACCCACAATGCGATGGTATTTGGGGGTGAGGTCTTTGGGGGGTGATTAGGTTTAAATGAGGTCATGAGGATCTTGCCCCCATGATGGGATTAATGGCTTTATAAGAAGAGGAAGTGACACCGGAACTTTCTCTCTCTGCCATGTAAGGATACAGCAAGAAGGAGGCCCTCTACAGTTAGGAAGAGGGCCCTCACCAAGAACTGAATCAACCAAGACCTTAATCTTGGAATTCCTATCCGCCAAAACTGTAAATATGAACGTCTGTTGTTTAAGTCACTCAGTCTATAATATTTTGTTACAGCAGCTCCAGCTAAGACAGAAGCCAAATTCCCATCTTCTCTACCTCTATTAGAATAGTAATACTATTTTTGCATGCCACAGTCACCTTCTCTTGCTTTCAGCAACCAGCCTAAGATTCCACTGCATCTTTAGGTAGAGTAAGTAACATGTCCATCCAGTGACCAGCCTGAATTATCAAATATTTCCTAATTGAGGCAGTAATCGTTTATTTAACCACCATTATTGTATAGCATTGTTGGCTGTTAGGCCCCAACCTAAGCATGGTGCTCTTGGGTTTCATATAGTGCAAATAAATGGAAATTTTCACTAGACTCCAAGAGCTTCCAATTTGAAAAAACAGAAAGTTCAGTAATTCAGTCACAGGTTTAACTTTTTAAAAATGCTCTAGATCATATTATCCCCACAAAGTTTTGTTATTTTTCTTTTTTTCCTTCTTGGTAAATAGATTTAATACATTGCCCTGGCTTGCATTGACCATATTATGCCCTTGCAGTTTCCTGAAAATATGGCATTTTGCATTGGCAAACAGCAATAGGAATAAATTATTTAAGCACTATGTAAAAAACTTACTTGAAATTTTGAAGTCTCATACCAAAATACTGACTATTAAATAGAGATTTGTTATGCAATGCCAAACGAAAATGCGCTGTCATAATCCACTGGATAAAGTTTAGTTTTTACATCATTTTGATAAATTTACCTCAATTACCAGTATAGCTACAAATCATGCCTTACGGTTGTCATGTAAAGGCAGTAAAATATTACATACTTCAGATGACCTTTATCCAGAAATGCTTTTCACTGTTCACATTTTATCTGTCAAATAGTACTTTCTTTAGAAGCAAATATAACTGCCATTATAGAGAGAAGCTACCGACCTGGGACAAGTCCTAGCATTTAGTGCTCTGACAGATCTTAATTTGGATATTAGCCAAAGTCAATAAAACTTGTTCATGCAGAACCTTACCTGGTTTTCACCACATCTAGGGGGTGCATCAGGCAAATTTCTACAAGACCTGAAAGATGATAAAGAAAAGTCCAATAAACACTTATGTAAACGCTGGTTCTTATTTCCTTGATCCGGTCGATTTCTCGAGTATGCGGGTTCAGATAAAGAACTTGGGACTTCGAATATGACAGCTAATAGTAATAGGCTAGTGGCAAAAGACAGAAGCATAATATGATTTTATTTCAGTGGGAATAAGATATGTGAGTGAGTACTTTCTTACAAGTGCTCTGGCAGGGAGGTAGGGCTGGAGGGGAAAGAACATTTAAAAAACAATCAGACGTGCTAATTGCAATCAACTGGGTGGGAGTTATGGCTTCCCATTCCAGCCCAATAATAAGGATATACGGAAGGAAGGGAGGAAAGAAAAGGAGGAAGGAAGAGCAGGGGGCTCTTTGAATCTCTCCCAGCTTTGGTATGTTAGTAAACATAGCAAATCAGAAACCTCAGTTTCAGCATCCATGAAACAAAGATAATGATGCTTCTTCTCTCCCAAGGTAGTTATGAAAATACAACACATACCAATATATTAATAGCTTAACAGAGAGTATTTCTTGCGAGATCATTGTGTGCTAGGCATTGTTCTAAACAGTACTTAGATTACCTCATTTAATCTTCACAACAACTTTATGTGATAGAATGTATTATCCCCATTTTACAAATGAGATCATTGAAGCATACAAGTTAAATAACTTGTCTAAGATGTTACATCTAGGAAGTAGCTTTAATTCCCACAAAGCCCTGATCTTAACCATTGCACAGTGAAAGAACTATAGCTTCTGGCGAATAAATTGTAAAACTCTCTCTCTCCTATTGTCTAACTGAGCAGACTACTCAATTATAATACAAACTACTGGCATGTAACAATAGGAGTAATACAGTAGTGTTAGGTACTAGTAGTTATAAAAATAATTACAGTAGTCATTCTTATGGTATTACAGAGGTAATAACAGTAATAGTTATCTACATATGGATGATCATTTAACATACATGGTCCTGATAGGCACAACGAGTGGACAGGTAAGTATCATTATTATCTTCCTTTTAAGATAAGAAAACTGAGGTTGATAATGTTCAACTGTTTGCCCAAAGGCCACACAACAGTATTTGTGAGTAGTTTCTTATAGGCAGAGCATTTACCTCCATTTATAAACTAACTCAGCTTGAATTTAGCTATGATGTAGTTTATCTTCCCCATCCCATAATTATCCACACAAATGTCTTTTCCTCCCCATACTGACCAGGTCCAGAAAGCTCAAAGGGCCTGAACCTACCTGAAGGCCCCCTTTGCTTCTACAGAAGCTTTAGGAAGTTTTCCCTGCAGATGCGTGCTCTAGGTTGCAAAGTCCTATGTATTGACCAAAACTGTCTTACTTTGGCTACAACTAATAAGATCCAACATGGATGTTTGTGCCAAAGGCTTCCCAAGTCAAGGACCCAATTGGAGTCTCATTGCCTAGAGACAGGAAGAGACAGGCTCAGGTGAGCAGAGGCCACAGGATTGCTGGACACAACAGCAAAGCCTCTAGGTACCGTTTTAGCTTTATTTTTAAGCCCTGTTTCTCAAGGTAGCATGAGTAGAAATCTTCCTTGCCAACTGTAAAGTCTCCACATACTTCTCCTTGCTTGAGAATTCACATTTACCCCCAAAGTAAGAATCAGGTGACCAGAATTTTTGTCCTGGTACCTTCAGGGAATCATCATTTACCCATGATGACATCAGTTCCTTATCTGTAAAGCAAAAGATTAAATGGCCTAGAATAACTTTGAGGTCTAATATTCTATGTTTGTTGCTGTTTTTGAATCTGACTCACATATATCCATATATATATATATATATATATATATATATATATATATATATATGAAATGAGGTCATGAGGGTCTTGCCCCCATGATGGGATTATATATATATACACAAACATAAACATACATATACATATATTATTTATAATTCTAATTTAAGCTTTATTATATTAGTTATGAGATAAAACCCTAATCCTATTTAAAAAGTTTACTCTGGGAACTCAGACTTTAAAAATAGCATCCTTACCACACACTGTAGCAGAAATCCATTAAGTACACTTCTGTGCACCTCATGCACATAAGGAAATAAGATACTCAGAATCAGTTTACCAAAACAAGTATACAAAACTCCTCTCACTGACTTGACATTAGAGTAGAAGCAAAAAACACATACCATATAGCACTAGTTGGTACATTTCTCAAAAAGTTTACCAAAAGAACCCACAATAGCAACAACTTATTAAAGCTTACAGCAAGACTTGGAGAATCAGACCACATTATGTAAATTTATAATATAAATTTATAACATAATTTATATTATATTATAATTATAATATATATAATATATAATATAGTATATATTATAATTACAATTATATAATTATATTATAAATTTATAATATAATATAATTTATAATATAAATTTATTATACAAATCTGTTTATTTGCAAAATTGTTTCAGTTTTCTATGTGCTAATGCACATTTCTGGTAGTAAACAGATAATCGATAAGATGATTATACTTTTGTGATTATTTAAAATTATTTTCAATCCCCTAGTATGCACCAAGACACTCATTTATTCACTTGACGAACTTGCACTGGTTACCCTCTATGTGGCTGGTATTGAGGATACAGTCTAGTGAGGGGAACAAACAGACACATAAGAACAAATAGTAATGCATGGAAGGAGGTGCAATGCTCAGAGTTTATGGAAGCACATCAGAGAGAGGCCCCTGACCTAGCATGGGATGAGGTGAGGGGTGGGAAAGGGATTCAAGGCAAAGAGAGGACAGCATGAGCATGAGGCATAGAGGAAAGATATTGCACACAACAAAGAAGAAAAGAGGCAAGAAGCACTTGAACATTACAGCAGCCTAGGGTTGAAGGCAGGGTATGGCAAGAGATGAGGCTGCAAGTGTGCAGGTGAGGCTCAAGTTCACATTTAGGCACTTCGGCTTTATCCCATACACCACGAGGAGCCCTTGAAGGATTTTCTGTTTTTAATAGCTCTTGGTTGTTTTTTCTTATTACCAGTGTACTCCATGTTTACTGAAGACATTTCGAGGCGTTGTAAGCAGAGGAGTGTTATTGACCTCTGCTAATGTGCTCTCCCAATGATCTACCCATCCCCTCCCTTTAATCCCCTCAGTCCTCCCAATCACAGTATTCACATGCAAGCACAACAGCACTGATGTCCCAGCCCTCTCTCCATTGGTAAACAGTTTACCAGTAAAAGCACTGTCTCTCATCATAGCATAGATGTCTTGGTGTCCCACGTACCTCTAAATCTGAGAGTCAATGGCCATCTACGAAACTACCTGCAAAACTGTGAACTGACCAAAAGGAAAATGGGACCTAAATGGTCAAATATAACATATTTGGTCCAGGATCTCTGTGTGATTATTTATTCACTGTTGTTTTTAATCAAAACAACTAATTTGTAGAATTTAAGTTAGTGATAAAATGCATTACAGGCAGAGAGAACACAAATGTTGGAAATTATATGGAAGTTTTGACTTTCATCAGAGTTCAGAGTTAAATCTGGATTCACTCAGAGTGGGAACGGATGCTTGCTGTCCTCCAAAGACAGCTAAAGACTGTGAGACCCTGATTATTATTTATGAAGATAACCATATAAATAGAATCAGATTAATCATGTTACATAGGCCTAGAAGTGACCTCAAAAAACCGAATGGTACCATGTGTCTATTGACAATTCTATGACCTAGTATGAAGGCACGAACTAAATAATGAGCTAGTGAGCACAAATTTTAATACTTTCTCTATTCTCATAAAATTAAAGTCTAACATAGAAAAGAAGATGACTCTGACATATCAGCTTCCATTTAATAATCCATCCTAATTGCGATTTTAAGACACACTGATCTCAAGACAAATACAACCTAGAAGTGTTGCTTTTACCAACCTGGCATTTATTAAACTCACCAGCCACAGTGGAATTAAATGGTTCAATCTCCCCTACTCATGCATGATATAAAAATTGTATTGCCAACCACCAACCATAGAAATACTTTCTCTGGGGAAAAAAGTTATAACTTCATAGTATTTGAGAAGGAATATGAAAAAAAATACATAAGATCCTAAATATAAATTTAGATCAGTGCTTTTCTTAGACTCTCTAGCTGATTTTAGATTTAAATTTGGTGTTTGATCTTAAAACCAGAAAAAAGTCATTTTAGAGATAAAATGTCTTCAAGTCATGCTTAACTTTAAATGAGCTGGACTATTTGTAACTTCCATTCATTTTGAGAATAAAAAGCAGAATCAAAATGTAACCAAATGACAGTATGAAAATAATTAGAAAAGCATAAAAACGTATATTCTCTCAAATAACACACTACATTTCAGAAAGTTAAAAATGTTCCATATGTTACTTTTATTTCAGGCAACTGCTGATTTATCACAATAACAAGTAAATAAGAATTACTATTAGATTTGTTTAAGCTAGACCAAATACTGATTTTATAAGGCTGAACATTATAAAAATTAGAAAAGTCCCAAAGCAGACTGATACTGTAAATTTAATATATTGTAAATGATTTCATTGTTTCTGCAGATTCATGTCATATTAGTGAGCATGACTATATCTCTAAGATTTGAATGAAACTGGTAATTTGACCCTACCACAGGCACAAAAATCCATGGGTTATCCCCTGAACTTTACCTTGGGATAGCCCCTGAATGCTCTGGCCTTTGAGCTGCCTCAAGTACATGCCTGAGCCTGAGCCAAAATTGAGAAAAGATTAACACCACCCTGTCATAAACCCTTCTCCCAGACTTCATCTTTTCTGAGAAGATCTCCTGCCTGTTCAACTACAAAACTTCACTGATCATTAACACTACCCCCACCTTCCTCTGAAATAACCTGCACTGCACTGTTTTCCAAAAAAAAAGAAAAAGTGCAAACATTGTCACACAATGATTAATCATGATTGGTGAGAGAACAGTTTCTTCTCAGTGTTCAATTCCTAGAACTTTCTCTTTCCTCAGGAATGTTTTTCTTCTATAAGGACACATGTACATATACTTCTGAGAATCCTACTAACCCTCAGATCTCAATTTAAGCAACCATTTTCCCAGAAATCCTGGGGCAAAGATGGTTAATTGTCCTCTTGGTAGGCATCCCCTCTTCTTCCTGGCCACCCAGAATAAATATTGCATTTTCCAGTTTCTTTTGCTGCTCAGCATCACCATGCGACTAAGTTCTGGCCAAAGGGATGTAAGGGAAAGTGGTTTGAGCAACATCTGGGAAGTTTTTTAAAGAGCAGGAGACTGCTCTTCTCTTTCTCCCTTCTTACTGGTGGAATATGGACACAGGCTGCCATGTTAGACAACAAGGTAACTTTGGGCATAGAGGCCACACACAGCACAGCGACAACATAGACATAATGGAGTTCTGGGTTATCTACCTCCAGACACTCATGTTGGAGAAAAATTTCTATTTTCCTTACACTACTGTGATTTGGGTTTTCTACCACATATGCTAATCTAATTCTGATACAGGAGCTCCCTGAACTTGTATCATTGTGTGACACTACCACTGTTTCTTTTCTTATCTAGAAGCTCCATGAAGACAGAAACTCCATCTGCCCTCTCCATGTTTGTATCCCCACCACTTTGCACAATGGCTGGTACTCAGTATGCTCAATAAGCATTTGATGAATAAATAAATTAATGCTGATTAGGGTTTCTGCCGATGCCATTATGTCAGCTAATTCTCAAGACAAATTGAACTGGCAGCTATTTATTCTGGATTTAATTCATTAGTTTGAACCTTATATAAATAAGCAGATAAGGACAGAGAAACATTCATAAAATGACAATAAAGCACAGTAAGTACCTGAATAGAGAAGTATGATATTGTTAATCATATATCCTGCTATGTAAATGTTAGAAAACAACTAATCAATCGGCACCTAATAGATTGACAGATGATTGTTTTGAGAACTGTGTGCATGCAGAGTGACGTGCTAGGTGCTGGAGAACACAGCCTGATGCTGCAACAAGGATGCTGGAAAGGCTGAAGGATTTCAAAGCTCAGCACAGAAGGGACACATTGAGAAAGGCCTCACATGTAAAGGGAAGACATTGAGCAGAAAATAGCAATATGCATAAAAATATGGTTCAGGCCTAGTAATTTAGTGTTGCTGTTGACAGTGTGAAATGTTACTTATGTTCTGCATCAATTCTAGTCTTACATAACTGCTTACCTGTATCCCAAATTGTCTACCTTCTTTGAGGAACTATGTTATAATTCTGATTAAAAACTAATGACAGAAAACACAGACAATCATTTAAAATTTTAAAATTAAAATGTTATATCATCTGTGGCCTACATATTCTTTATATTTGAGATGACTTGCCCTAAGTCACAAGGCTGATTTCTGGCAAGTAAAGACCATTTAAAATGTAAATATGTGTGTGTGTGTGTGTGTATGTGTGTGTGTGTGTACACATGAGGAAGTAGTTCTTAAAATTGTCACCAACTTTGCCTATGACCACTGATAGATATCTCATAACTCAACAATATCCTTTTTCCTATGAGCTAGGAGTAGAAAAACCACATCAAAAGTATAACTTCCCAGAAAACATGAGGTTGTTCTTTTTCATTTCAGAGATTTAAAATGCTTACAACGTAAAGCAGAAGATCTCCACCCCGCCCCTTTTTTCTACCCATTACTTTACAACCTAGGTCACAGAAAAGAGACAATAGTGAGTGTGTAACTACATACATGGACTGATTGACCGTGGAACATACCTCATCCCTGCCAACTCCTAATGGAACCCATAGGTACAGAAATGTAGAATGCTGATGTCATTCCTGTGCTTTCCTTCCCACTCTACCTCAGCCTTTACCCAGGAACAGTGTTGCAATGGGCTTTAGTAACCTTTTCAGCAATAGGAAGAAGGGATGTAGAAGACAAGCTGGGTGACCCAAATTAGTAGCCATAAACAAGGATCAATGTTGAATGATCCTTTAGCACGGTTTATTTTACTATATACAATGTTATTATACACTGTTCTGTTCTGATACATTATTTGAGAACAGAGTATTCTAAATTTACTCTGCTTTATTATTACTAAGTCAATTCACTGCTCCTTTCTCTATAGTTCCATTGCATGCACTAATCGTTTTACAATGTATCACATATATCAAGAATAGCATTTATCTGGCTGGGCATGGTGGCTCACACCTGTAATCCCAGCACTTTGGGAGGCCAAGGTGGGTGGAGCACTTGAGACCAGGACTTTCAGACCAGTTTGGCCAACACGGTGAAACCTCATCTCTACAAAAAATACAAAAATTAGTCAGGTGTGGTGATGTGCATCTGTAGTCCCAGCTACTTGGGAGGTTAAGGTAGGAGAATCACTTGAACCTGGGAGGCAGAGGTTGCAGTTAGTTGAGATCATGTCACTGCACTCTAGCCTGGGTGACAGAGTGAGATCCTATCTCAAAAAAAAAAAAAAAAAAAAAAAAAAAGGAATAACATTTATCATACGATACTCTGTCTCTCCACACTGCTCCCCAATTCCCCAGCCATTGCAGTATTCAACACCAGACACTGTAGTCTATGTGAATGGTATCTCTAGGTTGTGAAAAACCTGTGTAGCCAAAACAAATGATGAAATCTTTGAGAAGAGGGAGCATTTATCTTTATATACCCACTGAATAAATTACAGCAAATACCTGAAACCCACTGAAGAAGTCTCTACCTACACTCACTCTCTTGATGATCTCATCCAAATCCATGGTTTCAATTATGCCAAAAAAAATTCACCAATTTCCATTTCTAGTCCAGACTTCCCTTTCAAAGTCTAGATTTAAATATCCGATTGCCTGTTTGACATCTCTGCTTGGATATCTAGTAGCCTAGATATTCAGTCTAAAACTGGATTCCTGACCCTGCACACCTCTATCCCCTTCGGAAACAACATGCTCAACCTTAGAATCATTCTGGATGCTTCTGTCTCTCTCATAACCCTCTTTAAATCTATCTGGAAATCTCTTTGACTCTACTTCAAAATATATCTAGATTTCTACCATCCCTCACAACCTCTACTTCTCCCGTTCTGGTTCAGGTCATGATTATCATTTATCAGCAGATCAACTGTAGCAGGCCCTTAACACGTATCCTCCATCTACCTTTGATCCCGCCCGTCTGTTCTCACCTCACAGCCTGAGTGATCTTTTTAAATTAGAAGTTATTTCATGTCATTCTTCTGGTCAAAAATCGTTCTCCATTATACTCAGAGGAAAGCTACCTGTAACCCCAGCTTCATTACTCCTCTCACCTGCTGTCTTACTACTCTCCCCTCCAATGGCTCTACTCCAGTCACACTGGTCTCTCTGCTGTTTCCCAATCTTGCCAGGTCTTCAGTAATAGGCCTTTGGTCTAGCTGTTCCCTCTGCCTAGAATGCTCTTCCCCTACATTCCACTTGGTCAACACCCTTCACATGGACCAAGAGTAACCCCAACCACTCTAACACAGACCAGCTCCTCCTTAGCCCAGCACTGATAAATGTCTTCATGCTGCTCTGTTTTTTCATTTCTCTCTAGTGTGTACCAACTTCTAAACTTACTATATCATTTATCTATTAATTGTGTTTATTGTTATCTATATGTCTCTTTTGATAGAAATAAACTTCATGAGAACAGAGACCTTCGTATTATCCATCAATATGCACTAAGTACCCAGAACATGCCTGGCACCTAGCAGTGCTCAATAAATCTTTGTTGAAAAAGAAACTAAATTATATAAAAGAATAAAATTGCTACAATTATGGAATTCCATTTCAGTGGTATGTAGAGGATAAGGTTTTAAAAATTTACTGTACAGACAAGGAACTCTTCCAGTCCAAAGAATCCGTGATGATAATTTTTTAAATTGATCTTATTTATTTTTTAAAAAAATTATTTCAGTTTTAAATGACAAATAATAATTTTATATGTTTATGGGGCACAATGTGATGTTTGATACACGTATACATTGTGGAATGATTGAATCAAGCTAATGAACATATCCATCACTTCATATACTTACGAACCTTTTGTAGTGAGAACATTTAAAATCTAATCTTTATGCAACTTTGAAATATGCAATGCATTATTATTATTATTTATTATTATACTTTAAGTTCTAGGGTACATGTGCATAACGTGCAGGTTTGTTACATATGTATACTTGTGCCATGTTGGTGTGCTGCACCCATCAACTCGTTAGCACCCATCAACTCATCATTTACATCAGGTATAACTCCCAATGCAATCCCTCTCCCCTCCCCACTCCCCATGATAGGCCTCAGTGTATGATGTTCCCCTTCCCAAGTCCAAGTGATCTCATTGTTCAGTTCCCACCTATGAGTGAGAACATGCGGTGTTTGGTTTTCTGTTCTTGTGATAGTTTGCTGAGAATGATGGTTTCCAGCTGCATCCATGTCCCTACAAAGGACACAAACTCATCCTCTTTTATGGCTGCATAGTATTCCATGGTGTATATGTGCCACATTTTCTTAATCCAGTCTGTCACTGATGGACATTTGGGTTGATTCCAAGTCTTTGCTATTGTGAATAGTGCCACAATAAACATACATGTTCGTGTGTCTTTATAGCAGCATGATTTATAATCCTTTGGGTATATACCCAGTAATGGGATGGCTGGGTCATATGGTACTTCTAGTTCTAGATCCTTGAGGAATCACCATACTGTTTTCCATAATGGTTGAACTAGTTTACAATCCCACCAACAGTGTAAAAGTGTTCCTATGTCTCCACATCCTCTCCATCACCTGTTGTTTCCTGACTTTTTAATGATTGCCATTCTAACTGGTGTGACATGGTATCTCATTGTGGTTTTGATTTGCATTTCTCTGATGGCCAGTGATGATGAGCATTTTTTCATGTGTCTGTTGGCTGTATGAATGTCTTCTTTTGAGAAATGTCTGTTCATAACCTTTGCCCACTTTTTGATGGGGTTGTTTTTTTTTTCTGTAAATTTGTTTGAGTTCTTTGTAGGTTCTGGATATTAGCCCTTTGTCAGATGAGTAGATTGCAAAAATTTTCTCCCATTCTGTAGGTTGCCTGTTCACTCTGATGGTAGTTTCTTTTGCTGTGCAGAAGCTCTTTAGTTTAATTAGATCCCATTTGTCAATTTTGGCTTTTGTTGCCATTGCTTTTGGTGTTTTAGACATGAAATCCTTGCCCATGCCTATGTCCTGAATGGTATTACCTAGGTTTTCTTCTAGGGTTTTTATGGTATTAGGTTTAACATTTAATTATCTAATCCATCTTGAATTAATTTTTGTATAAGAAGGAAGGAAAGGATCCAGTTTCAGATTTCTACTTATGGCTAGCCAATTTTCCCAGCACCATTTATTAAATAGGGAATCCTTTCCCCATTTCTTGTTTTTCTCAGGTTTGTCAAAGATCAGATGGCTGTAGATGTGTGGTATTATTTCTGAGGACTCTGTTCTGTTCCATTGGTCTATATCTCTGTTTTGGTATGCTGTTTTGGTTACTGTAGCCTTGTAGTATAGTTTGAAGTCAGGTAGCGTGATGCCTCCAGCTTTGTTCTTTTGACTTAGGATTGTCTTGGCGATGTGGGCTCTTTTTTGGTTCCATATGAACTTTAAAGCAGTTTTTTCCAATTCTGTGAAGAAAGTCATTGGTAGCTTGATGGGGATGGCATTGAATCTATAAATTACCTTGGGCAGTATGGCCATTTTCACGACATTGATTCTTCCTATCCATGAGCATGGAATATTCTTCCATTTGTTTGTGTCCTCTTTTATTTCGTTGAGCAGTGGTTTGTAGTTCTCCTTGAAGAGGTCCTTTACATCCCTTGTAAGTTGGATTCCTAGGTATTTTATTCCCTTTGAAGCAATTGTGAATGGAAGTTCATTCCTGATTTGGCTCTCTGTTTGTCTGTTACTGGTGTATAAGAATGCTTGTGATTTTTGCAAATTAATGTTGTATCCTGAGACTTTGCTGAAGTTGTTTATCAGCTTAAGGAGATTTTGGGCTGAGACAATGGGGTTTTCTAAATATACAATCATGTCACCTGCAAACAGGGACAATTTGACTTCTTCTTTTCCTAACTGAATACCCTTGATTTCTTTCTCTTGCCTGATTGCCCTAGCCAGAACTTCCAACACTATGTTGAATAGGAGTGGTGAGAGAGGGCATCCCTGTCTTGTGCCAATTTTCAAAGGGAATGCTTCCAGTTTTTGCCCATGATATTGGCTGTGGGTTTGTCATAAATAGCTCTTATTATTTTGAGATACATTCCATCAATACCAAATTTATTGAGAGTTTTTAGCATGAAGGGCTGTTGAATTTTGTCAAAGCCCTTTTCTCCATCTATTGAGATAATCAGTGGTTTTTGTCTTTGGTTCTGTTTATATGCTGGATTATGTTTATTGATTTGCATATGTTGAACCAGCCTTGCGTCCCAGGGATGAAGCCCACTTGATCATGGTGGATAAGCTTTTTGATGTGCTGCTGGATCTGGTTTGCCAGTATTTTATTGAGGATTTTTGCATCGATGTTCAACAGGGATATTGGTCTAAAACTATTTTTTTGTTGTGTCTCTGCCAGGCTTTGGTATCAGGATGATGTTGGCCTCATAAAATGAGTTAGGGAGGATTCCCTCTTTTTCTTTTGATTGGAATAGTTTTAGAAGGAATGGTACCAGCTCCTCCTTGTACCTCTGGTAGAATTCAGCTGTGAATCCATCTGGTCCTGGACTTTTTTTGGTTGGTAGGCTATTAATTATTGCCTCAATTTCAGAGCCTGCTATTGGTCTATTCAGGGATTCAGCTTCTTCCTGGTTTAGTCTTGGAAGAGTGTAAGTGTCCAGGAAATTATCCATTTCTTCTAGATTTTCTAGTTTATTTGCGTAGAGGTGTTTATAGTATTCTTTGATGGTAGGTTGTATTTCTGTGGGGTCGGTGGTGATATCCCCTTTATCATTTTTTATTGCATCTATTTGATTCTTCTCTCTTTTCTTCTTCATTAGTCTTGCTAGTGGACTATCAATTTTGTTGATCTTTTCAAAAAACCAACTCCTAGATTCATTGATTTTTGTGTCTCTATCTCCTTCAGTTCTTCTCTGATCTTAGTTATTTCTTGCCTTCCGCTAGCTTTTGAATGTGTTTGCTCTTGCCTCTCTAGTTCTTTTAATTGTGATGTTAGAGTGTCAATTTTAGATCTTTCCAGCTTTCTCTTGTGGGCATTTAGTGCTATAAATTTCCCTCTACACACTGCTTTAAATGTGTCCCAGAGATTCTGGTATGTTGTATCTTTGTTCTCATTGGTTTCAAAGAACATCTTTATTTCTGCCTTCATTTCGTTATGTACCCAGTAGTCATTCAGGAGCAGGTTATTCAGTTTCCATGTAGTTGAGCGGTTTTGATTGAGTTTCTTAGTCCTGAGTTCTAGTTTGATTGCACTGTGGTCTGAGAGACAGTTTGTTATAATTTCTGTTCTTGTACATTTGCTGAGGAGTGCTTTACTTCCAATTATGTGGTCAATTTTGGAATAAGTGTGATGTGGTGCTGAGAAGAATGTATATTCTGTTGATTTGGGGTGGAGAGTTCTGTAGATGTCTATTAGGTCTGCTTGCTGCAGAGATGAGTTCAATTTCTGGATATCTTTGTTAACTTTCTGTCTCCTTGATCTGTCTAATGTTGACAGTGGGGTGTTAAAGTCTCCCATTATTATTGTATGGGAGTCTAAGTCTCTTTGTAAGTCTCTAAGGACTTGCTTTATGAATCTGGGTGCTCCTGTATTAGGTGCATATATATTTAGGATAGTTAGCTCTTCCTGTTGAATTGATCCCTTTACCATTATGTAATGGCCTTCTTTGTCTCTTTTGATGGTTTAAAGTCTGTTTTATCAGAGACTAGTATTGCAACCCCTGCTTTTTTTTGTTCTCCATTTGCTTGGTAGATCTTCCTCCATCCCTTTATTTTGAGCCTATGTATGTCTCTGCATGTGAGATGGGTCTCCTGAATACAGCAGACTGATGGGTCTTGACTCTTTATCCAGTTTGCCAGTCTGTGTCTTTTAATTGGAGCATTTAGTCCATTTACATTTAAGGTTAATATTGTTATGTGTGAACTTGATCCTGCCATTATGATATTAACGGGTTATTTTGCTCGTTAGTTGATGCAGTTTCTTCCTAGCATCGATGGTCTTTACATTTTGGCATATTTTTGCAATGGCTGGTACCGGTTGTTCCTTTCCAGGTTTAGTGCTTCCTTCAGGGTCTCTTGTAAGGCAGGCCTGGTGGTGACAAAATCTCTAAGCATTTGCTTATGTGTAAAGGATTTTATTTCTCCTTCACTTATGAAACTTAGTTTGGCTGGATATGAAATTCTGGGTTGAAAATTCTTTTCTTTAAGAACGTTGAATACTGGCCCCCACTCTCTTCTGGCTTGTAGAGTTTCTGCCGAGAGATCTGCTATTAGTCTGATGGGCTTCCCCTTGTGGGTAACCCGACCTTTCTCTCTGGCTGCCCTTAAGATTTTTTCCTTCATTTCAACTTTGGTGAATCTGGCAATTATGTGTCTTGGAGTTGCTCTTCTCAAGGAATATCTTTGTGGCGTTCTCTGTATTTCCTGAATTTGAATGTTGGCCTGCCCTACTAGGTTGGGGAAGTTCTTCTGGATGATATCCTGAAGAGTGTTTTCCAACTTGGTTCCATTTTCCCTCTCACTTTCAGGCACCCCAATGAGACGTAGATTTGGCCTTTTTACATAATGCCATACTTCTTGCAGGCTTTGTTCTTTTCTTTTTCTTCTTTTTTCTTTAGATTTCTCTTCTCACTTCATTTCATTCATTTGATCCTCAATCGCTGATACTCTTTCTTCCAGTTTATCGAGTCGGTTACTGAAGCTTGTGCATTTGTCACATATTTCTCGTGTCATGGTTTTCATCTCTGTCAGTTCGTTTATGGCCTTCTCTGCATTAATAATTCTAGTTATCAATTCTTTCACTCTTTTTTCAAGATTTTTAGTTTCTTTGCGGTGGGTACGTAATTCCTCCTTTAGCTCTGAGAAGTTTGATGGACTGAAGCCACCTTCTCTCATCTCGTCAAAGTCATTCTCCATCCAGCTTTGATCCGTTGCTGGCGATGAGCTGCGTTCCTTTGCAGGGGGAGATGCGCTCTTATTTTTTGAATTTCCAGCTTTTCTGCCCTGCTTTTTCCCCATCTTTGTGGTTTTATCTGCCTCTGGTCTTTGATGATGGTGACGTACTGACGAGGTTTTGGTGTGGGTATCCTTCGTGTTTGTTAGTTTTCCTTCTAACAGTCAGGACCCTCAGCTGTAAGTCTGTT
The DNA here is from genome assembly GCF_043159975.1 of Macaca nemestrina. Lineage (NCBI taxonomy): Eukaryota > Metazoa > Chordata > Mammalia > Primates > Cercopithecidae > Macaca > Macaca nemestrina. Next base: position 71,248,371 of record NC_092131.1, on the reverse strand, counting down.
GGAGATTGCTTGGGGTCCACTCCAGACCCTGTTTGCCTGGGTATCAGCAGCAGAGGCTGCAGAAGATAGAATATTGCTGAACAGCAAGTGTACCTGTCTGATTCTTGCTTTGGAAGCTTCCTCTCAGGGGTGTACTCCACCGTGTGAGGTGTGGGGTGTTGGTCTGCCCCTAGTGGGGGATGTCTCCCAGTTAGGCTACTCAGGGGTCAGGGACCCACTTGAGCAGGCAGTCTGTCCGTTCTCAGATCTCAACCTCCGTGTTGGGAGATCCACTGCTCTCTTCAAACCTGTCAGACAGAGTCGTTTGTGTCTGCAGAGGTTTCTACTGCTTTGTTGTTGTTGTTGTTGTTTAGCTGTGCCCTGTCCCCAGAAGTGGAGTCTACAGAGACAGGCAGGCCTCCTTGAGCTGCTGTGAGCTCCACCCAGTTCGAGCTTCCCAGTGGCTTTGTTTACCTACGTAAGCCTCAGCAATGGCGGTCGCCCCTCCCCCAGCCTCGCTGCTGCCCTGCCGTTAGATCTCAGACTGCTGTGCTAGCAATGAGGGAGGCTCCGTGGGCATGGGACCCTCCCAACCAGGTGTGGGATATAATCTCCTGGTGTGCCCATTTGCTAAGACCCTTGGTAAAACACAGTATTGGGGTGGGAGTATTCCGATTTTCCAGGTGTTGTGTGTCTCAGTTCCCCTGGCTAGGAAAAGGGATTCCCTTCCCCTTTGCGCTTCCCAGTTGAGGCAATGCCTCACCCTGCTTCTGCTCGGGCTGCAGCAGCTGACCAGCACCGATTGTCCGGCACTCCCTAGTGAGATGAACCCAGTAGCTCAGTTGATAATGCAGAAATCACCTGTCTTCTGTGTTGCTCACACTGGGAGCTGGGGACTGGAGCTGTTCCTATTCGGCCATCTTGCTCTGCCCCCCCGCCCCCCTGCAATGCATTATTATTAATTATAGTCACCATTCTGTGCAATAGGTCATGAAAACTTATTTCTACTGCCTTGCTGGAACTTTGTACCCTTTGATCAACATCTCCCCTTTCCTCATTCACTCTTCTCTCCCAGCCTCTGGCAACCACCATTCTAGTCTCTATTCTATGGGTTTGACTTTTTAAGATACCGCATGTAAGTGAGATCAGGTAGTATTTGTCTATTTGTGTCTGGCTTATTTCACTTAGTATGATGTCCTCTGGGTTCATCCATGGTATCACAAATGACAGGATTTCCTTCTTTTGCAGGGCTGAAGAGTATTCCATTGTATACATTTTCTTATCATTCATTCATTGATGGACATTTAGGTTGGTTTCGTATCTTGACTACTGTGAATAATGCTATGATTAACATAGAAGTGCATTTATCTCTTCAATATACTTATTTCATTTCCTTTGGATATACACCCATAAGTGGGATTGCTGGATCATATATGGTAATTTTATTTTTAGTTTTTTGAGGTACCCCATTACTGTGTTCCATAATGGCTATACTAATATGCATTCCCACCTACAGTGTATGAGGGTTCTCTTTTCTCCACAATCTTGCCAACACTTTTTATCTTTCATCTTTTTAATAACAGTGATTCTCACAGGTGTAAGATGATATCTCACTGTGGTTTTGATTTGCATTTCTCTGATGATTACTGATGATGAGCATTTTTCTATGTGTCTGGTGGCTGCCTGTATGTCTTTTTTTTGAGAACTATCTCTTCAAGTCCTTTGCTCATTTTTAATAGGGTATCTGTTTTCTTCCTATTATTTGAGTTCCTTATATATTTTGGATATTAGTACATTGTCAGATGTGGTTTGCAAATGTTTTCTCTGAACCCATGGATTGTCTATTCACTCTCTTAATAATGTCCTTTGCTGTGCAGGAGGAGCCTTTTAGTTTGATGCAATTCCATTCGTCTATTTTTGCTTTTGCTGCCTGAGCTTTTGGGGACATACCCAAGAAATCTCTGCCCAGACAAATGTCATGTCTATGTTTTCTTCTAGTAATTTTACAGTTTCAGGTCTTACGTTTAAATCTTTAATCCACTTTGAGTTGATTTTTGTACAAGATGTGAGATAAGGATCAAATTTTATTGTTCTGTACGTGGATATCCAGTTTTCCCAATACCATTTATTGAAGAGACTGTGCGTTTTCCATTGTATGTTCCTGGCACCTTTGTGGAAAATCAATTGACCATAAATGCATGGGTTTATTTCCAGGTTCTCTATTCTGTTCCATTGATCAATGTGTCTGTTTTTATGCCAATATCATGCTGTTTTGATTACTCTAACTTTGTAATAGATTTGGAAGTCAGGTAATGCGATGCCTTCAGTGTTATGTTTGCTCAAGATTTGCTTTGGATATTCAGGGGCTTCTGTGGTTCCATACAAAGTTTAGAATTGTTTTTTCTATTTCTGTAGAAATTAAACTGGAATTTTGATAGAGAGTGCATTGAATCTGCATATCATTTTGAGTAGTAGGGACATTTTAACAATATTAATTCTTCCAACCTATGAACACAGGATATCTTTCCATTTACTTGTATTGTCTTTATGATACTGTTTAAAAGAGGAAGTAAGTCTATTGATACGTTTTGAGTCTGTATGTATCCTCTAAGTAAAATAGAGGAATTATATGTCCAAAATAATTTTGGTAAGTAGTATTTTATGAAGCACAAAACATCTCAACATCTCAGTAAACTGCAAAGCAGTGCAGACCAACAATTGGAGCATTCAGGATTCTCCGAGATGCCAGTTACAAGTAAAACCTGTTTTCTTTCTATCAGGCCCAAATCTTGCATTGTACTACTGCCACTTCCTTGATACTTTCGAATTAAATCCAAGACCTCTCTTATGTTCTCTGAAGCTCACACTGTTTTAACCATCTACTTAACTGATTTTGTGTAATATGTTTAAGTCTTTAAAATATAAAAGAATACTTTCATATTTTTATATATTTTTATATATTTTATATGAAAGAATATTTTTTATTTTTATATATTTATATATTTTATATAAAAGAATACTTTTATATTTTAAAGAGAACCATAGAGGAATGAATGGTTTCAAACTGTGCAAATTTCAAATGCAAAAACAGAACAACTACAGACAGAACTTATATATTTTCATCTGCTCTACTAGTCAAGCAAATCATTACAACATCCTATTTGATAGCCTGCCCAGAAAATGTGGTAGCCCTACTCAATTATAAGCAATGTGAGACTCATAAAGGGAAATCAAATATATTATGCTCTCCCCTAATAATAGTTAAGGTGCACTACCTTTGTGGCACAGTAAATTAATATTATACCCACTGAATTGGCCAAACAAGCAATGTGATTTCGCAGGTTTGAAAGATGTTGTTAAAAGTTATGTGCTTGAGCAAGCCACAGCCTCTCTTGAAAAACTTAAAGCAAATACTTTCACATAAGTTTACAATGTGCATATATTTTTTAAACATAACTAACACTAAGCAATAGCTGTTAGCATGTGTCTACAGGGAATGCAGTTTTCCTCATTGTATACTCCCTATTCTCATAGAGTTTACTTTTAACTCACTGAAGAATTTAGGGAAATATATTTCAGAGGTATAAACCACATGCACACATTATGGTCTAGAAATCATGGTAAATGGAGCATGTCTAAAGGAGGAAGAAAAGTTGAGGCAGAGTTTTAAAATAAGTTAGTTTTTTTTTAACTCACACTTTGAATGCAAAGGATAGGCTGAAAATTATTAAACTAATGAAAATCTCACTTGTAAACAAAGTTTTTATGTAAGTCAATTTCAGCTCAGTATAGTGTCTTTAAAAATTATTGTTTGGTATCTTACCTCTATAGAAGTTATTCTTTTTTCGTCTTTGTTATTTAACTCTATTTTAGACCCCAAGCAAGCTCCACATACACTTGGGTAAGTGAACCAATTTTCAGACATGTTGGTCTTTTATGGAATCTAACTGCTATATGTGAGTTTTTACCACAATCAGCAATGCAAGGAGAAACACACCAGGGGAAAATAAGGTGTGGATTAGTTGGCAGATGGAAAATTCTTTTGAGCATATAAAATGTCTTTAAAGAGAAGGAAATATGAAGAAAAGAGAGAGAAATAGAGGGCCACTTGTTTTATAGATCTATATATGTTCTATAATGTATATATATTCATATATATGTTACATATAAATATGTATGAATACGTGAGATATGTAATGCATGCACTTGTGTGTCTACATATATATATTTCATTCAGAAATAGTTTGTATTGTATTTTGCTTATCTAAAGTGAAAAAAAGGCCAGGCAAGGTGGTTCACACCTGTAATCCCAGCACTTGGGAGGCCGAGATGGGCAGATCACTTGAGCTCAGGAGTTTGAGACAACCCTGGCCAACAGGGTGAAATCCTGTCGCTGCTAAAAATACAAAACTTAGCTGGGTGTGATGGTGCACATCTGTAATCCCAGCTACTTGAGTGGCTGAAGCAGGAGAATTGCTTGAACCCAGGAGGTGGATGTTGCAGTGAGCAGAGATCATGCCACTGCACTCCAGCCTGGGCAACAAAGCAAGACTTCATCTCAAAAAAATAAAAAGGAAAAAAATTTTTCATGCTGACCAGCATTTCAACATTGGAAGGTCATTAAAATCCAGAAAGGCAGCCGAAGGAGGGGTTTAAGCTGTATGGCTTGGGGAATAGGGCAGTTTATACAGTACCAGGACCTCTATTTCAACTCCACAGAAGACTTGCCCATTTCTGGGGACTCTGCTTGCTTTCCACCTCTCTATCAACCAGAAAGATAAATATATTTTTCTTTTCTCAGGATTTCTTCTTTGTTTCTCACAGCTTCTATAGAATTAGTTTTCCTTTCTTCTTTGATTTAATTGCCTAAAAAGAAGCCCTTGATTTGACACAAGAGTCAGGAACAGATTGTGTTCCACCCTGCCCACCCCTCCAGAGATGTGCTGAAGCTGACTCTCACAGGCCAGGGTGTACGCCACACTCTCTCACTTTGCATTCAGTGGCATCATGTTAGTAGCTCAAAATTGGCTATGGTGGGAGTATTTACTCTAAGGAAGCTGGCAAATGCTACAAATCACAGTTTTTGTTTGTTTTCAAGGGAGGCAACTGTTAAACACCAGCATGCTACTGCCCAAATCTGACCATAAATTCTGTTGTTTAGCCTACTAGGTTCAAATAGCTTTACAATTATAGTATATGGAGGGTCGTTTTTTTAAAATCTCCAGTAGTTCTTTAACTTTGCTAACTGCAAATTTCCAAAGGTGCCATAAAGTTAATCTTTAGCTTATATTCGCTGTTCATCACAATTTAATAATAAAAATTATGATCCTACATCAGAATTTTAAAAAAATTCCTTAGAAAGTGATATTCAAGAAAACCAACTGACCTGCCAACCCACCCACCATGCCTGTGATTTGCCACTCTATTGTGCAGATGTTTCTATTATGTTGACCACATAGAGATTAAGCAATGAGAGTAAACTATACAGATTATAACTATATATGTTCTGTAATGTCTATATATTCATATATATATTATATATAAAAATATGTATGAATATGTGAGATACGTAATGTGTCCACATGTGTGCACAGGAAAATAGCTTCCTCCCTCTGTGCTCTTCCTAGGGCGTATCTTACAAGAAGAAAGAGGAAGTGTTGCTGCAAAGTCTGTTCAACCTTTAGTCATTCATTAGATGTACAGAAACAGGTAGAAGACATCAAGCAAATACACATCATCTTACTAAATCAAGAATTCAGATTTGTAGGTCACAAGTAGCCAGGTCTTTTCTTCCCATTACTCACTGACACCTGTTACCACTAAAGAAAAAGAAAATGAAATTGTAATGCTTTTTCCCCACTCTAACTAGCATTACTTCTTGCAATCATATTCATCTTGATGGAGTAAATGACTTTGACCATTGGCTTTCTTTAATATGTAGCCATGATTGTCTGCATTTAATTAATCACACTGCTACAATACTTGTCTTTAGGTGTCAGCTTTTAATTTTATATTTGCTGATGACTTGGAACCATAGCTACATAAATTCTTTTTGAACTGTTATTCTACACTGGCCTCTTTGCCATGCTGCCATGAATTCCAACTTACTGAGCCAAGTATTCCAGGTAAATTTCATACACACATTCTTTATCATGGTCTGGCTTGTGGGGGAAAAGAGGGAGAAGGTTGATTCCATTTCACAGATTCCTTTTATAGGCAGCCATATAGTTTCATCACACAAGATTTCTACTAGGTGTGGATTAATTAGGCTAATCTTTATTTCCACATGAAAAACTTACCAAAACGAAACTGACTGCACTTCATGTAAAAGAAATGCCAGCTGAAGAACAATATTTGGATAACAAAGTATAAGAAATTACAGAAATACAAAGGCAGATGCATTTCATAACATATATATTTCATTGTAATAACATTAAATACATTAGTACCGATGGGAAACATTATCTTAATTAATTAGTTAATTTGACTGATGTTAGAGACAGGGTCTTATTCTGTTGAGCAGGCTGGGGTGCAGTGGTGCAATCATAGCTCACTGCAGCCTCAAACTCCTGGGCTTAGGCAATCCTCCCACCTCAACCTCCTACATAGCTAGGATTATAGGCATGTACCACCATGCCCAGCAATTTTTTAATTTTATTTTTTTGTAGAGACAGGGTCTCCATATGTTGCCCAGGCTGGTCTCAAACTCCTCCTCAAGCAATCCTTCCACCTCAGCCTCCCAAAGTGCTGGAATTACAGGTGTGAGCCACAACACTCAGCCTTAAATAAAAATTAGTGTTTGATTTCAGTTAATATTCTTAAAATACTAGCTCACTAAACAATATTTGCCTCTATGGCCTTCATCCCAACAAGCACCTTGGGATGCTTCTTTGCAACATTAAATTCTTTTTCAACATTAAATATGCTTTATCTCTGTTTTCTACGTGTTGGACAAGCTCTTGTCCAGGACAGTTTTCTTTCAACACATATTTTTTGAGTGCCTACTATGTACATAGTTCTTCCAGCATAGTTCTGGATGCTAGTTTTCTTCTTGCTTATAATTTCACAGGGCAATAGGAAGCAAGGTTGTCAACCTAGAGTGAGGATAAGGAAGGGGATTTGGGGAGAGCAGGCAGAGGTATTAAATAGTTTTCTGCAGGAGAAAGGAAGGGATTGGCCAGGAAAACATCATAAAATTACTGGGTAGCACTGAGAGTCCATTTGAGGCCAATGGTCATGCATGTAAAGTGTCATTTTTGTCTACCGACATTCAGCTGTGTGGGTTCAGGAAGAGTGACATTTAACCAGGTTGAGCTTTTGCCAAATGAATATGAAGAAATGACAGAGGGCAAAGGAACGAGTGCATGGCAGCGAGTAATTATAATGATTGGCCAAGGAACTTAGGCTCTCAAGGATAGAATTGAGGATATGATGGGGATGAGAACATAGTGTTAAGAGTAGAGGCTTATTGGTCCTGCTGGAATCAGGATACTGGAGGGAGAGAGGCAGAAAGTAAGAGATGAAGTTAACACTAAGATAACTAAGTCCCACTTGTATTCATCTACAATAACTACTAACATTTGGATTTTTTCACTGTATCCTCAATGTCCAGCATAAGGTACACCACAACATCCATGAAGTAAATGAAAATGTCAAATAAATAAAAATTTGAATCTATAATTGAGTAATATTAAGTACATGAAGAGCAAGTACGTGGAGGAGTAACACATTCACCATTCCCTGAACTAGATTCAGATGTTCTCTTCGTTTTGATTGGATCTCCAAGGTTCACTTGAGTTTATGATTTAACAACTATTTAACTAATACCCTATAATGACCACAATATGTACACCTTAAGAAGTCAATATACCTAATAGTCAATGTATGTCATAAAGAAATGCAAAAAATTTGAAACACTGAATAAAACAAGTATACAAATATAGGCTTCCAAAGATGGATTATTTTTCTAAGAACCAAAATAAAACTGCCTTGAAAGACATGTAATCGACAGTATTAAGTTCTTAAAAGTAAATGGATACATTTCATACTCATATTCCAAGACAAGGTTAAATAGCAATTAATGAAAAACCTATTTTAAAGGACTTAATCATCTTTTCTAGGAAAGGCGGCCCTAACTTTCTGTCAATCAATATAAAACGTATCAGCACTAAAAGAATCCCTTGATGGATGAAAATTATAACTCTGACAATCTCCCTAGGAATCCTGTAGGGTGACTACAAAGTCTGAAAACATAGATGAATAAACATAACGTCACCAAGGGCATTGTCAATCCTTAAAAAAGTAAATTAACATTTATCTATTTTCCAGACTTCACAATCTGTTGATGACTTCAGAGGACAGGCATGAATTCTGTATTCACTCAGTGACTAGATTTAGCTACCAGGTAATTTTTGAATAAATAGAGCAAAATGTGAAGAGCAACATTTCTATTATAACTCTGATTTCTTCATGTGCTGCTCTGATGTTACGAGAATCAATTTCTTCATTTATTCTCTTATACACTAAAGTATATATAGGCAACATGCAACACAATGGCAGAAACTAAAAGGAGTATCTATACTCCTGGGAACAATACTGTAGCACCACCAAAATCTATTCCCTCTATTTTCTCATGTTTCATGATGTCACAGCAAGGTGGTGCTTCCCAGCATCTCTTGAGTGTAGCCACGTAACTAACTTTTCACCTATGGATAGGAAAGGCAGAGCGCCTAAGACTATGAATATGTCTCTTCAATACCCAATTTCCCCTTCCCACTAACTGGAACTTCAACGAGGCCGTGATTCAAGTTATACCTTACAAAAGACAAAGAAATAGTCTAGGGGATGGTGGAGCAACTAGTGGCAGGAACCTGTGTCCCATAGTGACCATGAAGAATAGAGATTCTGTGCTGACCTGAAAATTACAATCAGGGCTGCTACATGAAAGAGAAATAAGCTTGTTGTTCCTTAAGCCATTATATTGTTAGGTCTCTGATGTAGTAGTTAAGCTTTACCCTGATAAAATAGTGCCATCATAGAGTTGCTAACCACATTATGTGTCCCAATATAGTTTGTCAGACAAAAGACAACAAGTGTTGGTAAGGATGTGGAGAAAAGGAAACCCTCACACACTCACTGGGAATGTAAATTAGTACAGTCATTATGAAAAATAGTATGGAGGTTCCTCACAAAATCAAATAAAGAACTATCATCTGATTCAGCAATCCTAATACTGAGTACATAGATCCAAAAAACATAAAATCAGTATGTTGAAGAGATATCTGCATTCCAATGTTTATTGCAGTTCATTCTGACAGAGATATATCTAATGCTCCGATAATGCCAAAATGTGCCCATCAGTAGATGAATGGATACAGAAAATGTGATATATATAAATAATGAAATGCTATTAAGCCATAAAAAGAAGGAAATCCTATGATTTGCAACACGGATGGTCCTAGAAGACATAGTTAAATAAGGCCAGGCATAGAAAGATCAACACCACATAATCTCACTTACATGAGAAATCTAAAACAGTTGATCTCATGGAAGTGGAGAGTACAATGGTGGCTACCAGAGCTGCCAGTGGGTGTGGGGTGGTGCGGTGGCCGGGGAGATGTTGGTTAAAGGATACACCATCTCCCCAGCCTGTCCTTGGATAGGATGAATACATTTTGAAAGGTTTGTTGTACAACATGATGACTATAATTAACAAAGTAATGTATTCTTGAAAATGCTAAGAAAGCAGATGTAAAGTGATTTTAACACAAAAATGATAACTATGTGAAGTAATGTATGTGTCAATGGCTTGATTTAGTCAGTCCACAAAGTATCTAATATAAATTAGCACATTTGTACTAATTTACAAAACATCATGTTGTACACAATAAACACAGACAATTTTATCTGTCAATTAAAAAATAAATTTAAGGTTGGGTATGGTGGTTCATGCCTGTAATCCCAGCACTACGGGAGGCCAAGGCAGGAGAATTGCTTCAGACCAGGCACACAAGACCACCCTGGCAAACATAGCAAGACCCTGTCTCTATTTGAAAAAAAAAAAAAAAAAAACTAAAACTGAAATAAAATAAAATTAAAATGAAAAGAAAAAAATGTTTTTAAAGCAGAGTTCAACATCAAAACACAACATTCTGGAAACAGGATCCCAAAGCACATCATAATGTCTAATAAAGGAAGACAAATTATAAATAACCAAATCTGCATACAAAATAGGGTTTCAACCTACTCTTGAATGCAAATTGACAAAGCGGCACTGTCTCTGAACTAAATTCAACTTACACCAAGGAAGAAATGGGATTGGCCCTTCTTGCCTACAGGGAGAAGGGAAGCATCATGAAGTGTGCAGAGACCAGGGCCAGCAGGCTTCACTGGGTTCATTCAAGCTGCATCTGAGGTTTCTCTTGCCTTGCAATGCGTTTGGGAGCATCAGTAACTGAAAACTGAGTCCAAGTATGTGAGATTTAAACTCACTGTGGAAGATACAGTTCAAGTTAGACCATCACACAGTTATTAAAATGAGCAGAATCTAAAATGCCATTGTCTACAAAAACTGAAACAATACTGTTTCTTCCACTGCGGGGTTTAATTTATTCAGCATTTATTTCACACAACTTGAAAGATACTCTTAAAAGGGGATAATTGTGTTTTAAAATGGTGTTTTCTGGGGTGAACACATATTTTATGTTTTCTGTTTTACCTTACTGGTGAAAAGCTGAGGAATTTGTATGAGAGAAACAATGCTTTCTTATTCATCCAGGTAGTCAATTCCAACAAAAATAATTTGTCAGGACTCTTTTGGTTGTTTGAGAGAAAATTCAACACCAACTGGCCTAAACACAAAAGAGGAATTTGTTGGTTCATAAATGAAATGACGGAAATGGCAGGGATGCTTGGCTCCAAGACTCTTTTTCATATGCCCTCATCTGCTTGTCCCTGCTTGCTTTATTCACTCCTGCTTCAGAGAAACACGCTGCCTCTGAAAGCCTCCACCTCCTGTCCTGTCATCTTTATGATGCAAGGGGCAAGCTTGCTCCAGAAGATAAATCCCTACAAGGGCTTCAATTGGCCTCACTTAAGTCACATGTGAATCCCTGGCCAATTGCTGTGGCCAGGAGGATAGGGACATCTGATTGGTAGAGTTTTGGGCACATGTGTACTCCTATATGGAGGACTATTGAGGTCAGAGCTTTAAATCTCTGTGCAACGTCTCTTTCTTTGTAATTTAAAAAATGATAAGACTGGGTTTGGAATATTCAAACGACACGTTTGCTGCTTCCTACCCTATCTAACTTTTAATCTTAATTAACTGACTCCTTTCCACACTACTAATAACCCAATGACAATGGTACTGGGATTAATTAATTGCACTTCATCTCAAAAAACACTTTTCCTATTAGGAATTCTAATTTATAGTTTGGTTATTCTATGTTCCTGTGAGATTAGCAAACTTGGAAAGGAAATGAAATGGTTTGAGTTTTAAATACACATTTAGTTCATAAGATGTTAGGTTAACTTGTGGGTAAGGCCCTGGCTCACCTAAACTTGTCATTTGTAAAGTATTTATCGTGTCAGGAAAGGTGTGCATAAATAGGGAAGACATAATCTCTGCTTGAAAGGTTTACATAATAACTCTGGAAGCCATTGCAATAGGGCATTATGATTATTAAAACTGTGAACTGCTTCCTGGAGGGGCAAATAGAGGTAACTTTGGCTGCATGTCACAATCCACAATTCAATTTGGCATAGCATCTTGCATGAAAGTGTATCCCAAACCACTTTACAGAAGTGAAATTTCCATTCTCAAGCCAATATATGCTATACATTACAGAACAGCTGTGTGCAAACATTGCCTCATGGAAAAAAAAAATCTAAGACATTAGGTCATGAGATGAAAACCCAAAGGAGAACTTAGGAATAAGGACCAGTAGAGCTGGAAGAAGGGAGAAGAGGAGAGACCGATAAGAAAGGAAACACATTAATTTGCAAGATTTAGGAATGGATCTTTGATGAGTTGAAGATATATCAGACACTTTTTCCTTAGAAAATGTTGTGAGACAATCTTTTTATATAATCCAAAGGAGTAGAAGAGGTTAAATAATGAGATAAAGACAGATAAACCTTCCAAATAGTGGCAAAATTAGATGGATTAGTAATCTCATAGTCACATGGAATAAAGGCGGTAATATTCTGTATTTTGAGTTAATCTGAACTGTGGTAAACTATTATCTATAAAGATTAAAGGGTAAGATGTACTCTTAAAGCTAACTTCATAAGCATAAACTCTATACATGAACTGCATTTAAAAATAAATAGAATTTTATAAAATATATTTAATACTAACACAAATCAATTAGAATATACACTTTTAGAATCATGCTTGGTTTCAAGAAACCATAAAAATATTATTTTTTAATTTTGTTTGTAGTTGTAAAAGTACCAGTTAGTGGAAAATTGTACCTAACAAATAACAGAGCATTTGCAGTACTTAAACTGAATTCATAATATAGAATTCTGCTTTAAAACCTAATCAATTTAAGTGAAAATTACTCCTAAGAATATAGAAAGGCAAAATAAAGGCTATTTAGATTTTCTATAGTTTAAATAACAGTAAACTATTTTTTAAAACTTCCTGTTCTTCATTTTGAATGTTCACTTAAAGCTTAAGTTTCTGCATCAAATGTCATCTCCATAGCCAATCAATCTTCTATGCACTGTGTATGACAAACATTCAAGTCCTATGAACTCCAAGGTCATTCATTTAACAAGAGGTTTACATGACTCATTAAAAGTTATGCATTCTTTTAAGGGGATATACTTTTGAGTATTGGAGTTTTCCACATAAAAATATGATTAACTCTGTACCTTGTGTAAGTTACTTATGTTTGGCATCTACCCATTTAAATTTGGCAGATATCTCATTATACATGACACATGTAACACTATGCAGGAAGAATGAAGAGAGTAAATCCATATTGTATTATTTCCCCAAATGTGTGGAAATACTGGATTCCACAGACAACCTTGAGAAGCTTTCCAGAGACTATTCTGATAAGGGTTGTAGCTGTACTGTTTAGGTTGTCCTTGCCGGTCACAGTCTTATCTCAGAGTCCAGCCATCCCAGTGATTATACAGGTAGGGTCAGAGATGACTATTCAGCCTGCGCTAGCTCTATTCTGGTGGCTAGTGTTTCAACTGTGACATTCTCTATAGAGGGAAGCATCGTATAGTAAAACACACACACACACACACACACACACACACGAGCTCTGAAAATCTGGGTTTGAGTTTTGTATCAAGTTTCACAAATCACATATTCCAGGGGTTCTCAACCTGTAGTTGGATTTTGGAAAAAGGAAGGTGTTCATAAACTACTAGAAATTATATGATAAATGTGCTTTTAAGCTTATTTTGGTTTGTGCTAGTGTTAATTTTTACGGCAGAGGAGGCCATGACTTTTGACAATTTCTTCAAAATTTCTATATTCCCAAAATGTTCAAAAATTACTTATTGTGGCAGGGCACAGTGGCTCATGCCTGTAATTCCAGTTTATTTAGCAGCCAAGGTGGGAGAATTACTTGAGGCCAGGAGTTCTAGACCAGCTTGGGCAACAGAGCAAAATCCCATCTCTACAAAAAATTAGAGAAGAAATTAGCTGGGCATAGAGGCTCATGCCTGTAGTCCCAGATACTCAAGAGACTGAGGCAGGAGGATTGCTCGAGGCCAGGTGGTTGAGGTTACAGTGAGCCATGATTGCACCACTGTAGTCCAGCTTGGGGAAAACAAACAAACAAAACCAAAACAACAACAACAACAACAACAAACCTGACTCACTGAGCTTCAGTTTTCTTCTTTGTAAATGGGAATAAAAATAATAGTGGTCCTACTGGCCTCACACAGTTGCCTTGAGAACCAATTTAAACAGAGTGTAGAAGTACACTATAAATCATCACTGTATAAACATTTACTATAACTAGCCTTGCTGCCATTATTTTTTTTATCAGTGTATGTGAACATTTCTGCTTACACAATGTCATGCACAAGGAATTCAAAATCTCTTTCTTTCAAGAGCCATTTCATAGCCTGCCCAAGCATTCAGCAATGAAGACTGAGGCCCTGTATCCAGAATATGGCCCACAGATGTGTTTTGTTCAGTTCACATAGTGTTCTTTTAAAAATAAATTGCTTTGGGAGGCCGAGGTGGGTGGATCACTTGAGGTCAGGAGTTCGAGACCAGCCTGGCCAACATGGTGAAACCCCATCTCTACTAAAAATACAAAAAATTAGCCAGGCCTGGTGGTGTGTGCCTGTAATCCCAGCTACTTGGGAGGCTGAGGCAGGAGAATCGCTTGAACCCAGGAGGTGGAGGTTGCAGTGAGCCAAGATTGTGCCACTACATACACTCCAGTCTGGGTGACAGAGTGAGACTCTGTCTCAGAAAAAAAAAAAAAAAAATTGGTTGTCAAAATTTAAAATCAGGAGTTTTCACATAAAAAAAAAAAATCAGAGTTATAGATTGCTTGATAAACCAAAATAAATATCTGGCTTCCTTGAGTCACCCTCCCACCATTCAACAACCAGCTGGAGCTGAGTTTAGGAACATGTGCTCCTCAGAGTTGAAGCTGACTCCCTTGCTTCCCTCCTCTGACTTTCGGATTAGCCATGTAAGTGTCCAAGCTGAAAGCTGATTCTAAATCTGAGCTGAGCGCAATCACTTTGCTTTGAAAATATATACGAGACAGTGTCACACCTGCCTTTTTTTGTTCTTAGAAAGTTCTTTCAAACTTCAAATACAGAATAGTTAGAATAAACATTCAGGCAATTGAGGACAAACCGTCAATATTTTCCATGAATACTGCTTTTCCTATGACTGAATTCTTGTCCTTTGAAACAGCATTCTCTAACAAGAATAGTGAATGACAAGACCCATGACATAATTATAAGATCCGAGAAAGAGGCAGGTGATGTGATTGAGGGGGAAGCTATAGGCTTAGCCAATGGGAAATTCCCACCCAGATGCAAAAATTGACCATGTGTAAGTCAATAGATATGGAGAAATAAATGGGTTGCTCACTTATCATTTGGGAAAATCTGAAAAAAATCACAACTCAAAGGGCCATCTAGTTTTGTCTTGAGCAAAAATGTCACTTTTAAGGGTAAGAAAATTGTAAAATACAGAATGGTTTTTCCCTTAAATTTCGAAGGTTACAAGAGATTTTTGCAAGCCTAATTTCTCTGGATCTTAACCGGAGAAAGAGCCCCTAGGAAAATTGAAAATGTATGGAAAATATAACTAGGGAAGTTCTTGATTTTTCTCCCTTTTCAATCAAATGTTCTCTCATTGTATTAGTCTGTTCTCACACTTCTGTAAAGATACTACAGGAGACTGGGTAATTTACAAACAAAGGAGGTTTAATTGACTCACAGTTCCACCTGGCTGGGGAGGCCTTAGAAAACTTACAATCATGGCAAAAGGAAAAGCAGGCACCTTCTTCACAACGTGGCAGAAGAGAGTGTGATTGTATGGAGGAGGAACTGTCAAACACTTATAAAACCATCAGATCTCTTGGGAACTCACTCACTATCAGGAGAACAGCATGGGGGAAACCGCTCCCATAATCCAATCACCTCGCACCAGGCCCCTCCCTGGACACATGAAGATTATGGGGATTACAATTCAAGATGAGATTTGGGTGGGGACACAGCCAAATTATATCACTTGTGTTATGAAGGGCCCCCAAATCATGAGGAGGCTGCTGTGGATTACAATGAAGTAGCAAAACTGGCCCAGGTAAACCTATTTAGATGTGATTAGAATGAATCCTACTTCCAAAATAATTGTTAAATTCTAGGCCAAAATTATTTATTCTAAGGTACACTCTATTTTTCTAAAATTGGTGCTACTGGCATTAGAATTTTGATTCCAAAGAAGACTATAACAATTACCTTGACCTATGAAAGATTTCAAGATTTATACAGTCATTACCAAACTAATATTTATGCTGGATCGTGCACTATAGTAAATGCTTCAGCAAAAGCTATGTGGTGTAACAGAGGCCATCCATTTCAGCAGGATAGGCTGTAGGAAGTTTTTCTAAACCTAATTGCAGGGGCCATTTGGGTTAGAGTGAGGTTGCACTGTAAATCTGCCATTCTTAGAGGGCCAACTTTCTCAATGCATATTGAATCAATATTCTTGCTATGAAACTGTGTAAGCTAGATTCTGTGCCACTGTAGTAAAATGCTCCTCAATAAACTTGTTTTCACAAGAAGCTTGCCCACTCATGCGTCCCAAAGCTGTTGTAATCTTCATTGTTGAGGCTGATCTAACAGCAGGAACATTATTCTATTTCTTGACATGTTTAAAGTTCTCTAATGAATAAAGCTAACAGCTTATGGCTGCTTCGACTGTCACTTGATTACCCCGAAGGGATTTTTTTTTTTTTTTGTCTTTAAAATTGGCCTCCTAGTTTGTTTTTAACTACTTTGTGCACAGAGGTCTGAAGGGGAAAGCAGATCAAAGATCAGCTCGCAACATAAAAAGCAGCTGTAGTTAATTAAAGGCAAATGAAGGACATCTGACCAGATTCTTTATGAGCCGCCTTGTCACACATTCAACAGTCTATAATCTCTGTGACCTTGTCCCTTGGTCCTGAACTGTCGCCAAACCTGAGAAATGGATACGGCTCAAGTTATATACAAATGGAAAAAAGGAAGGAATGTTCAGGGTGTGGCTTAAGAAAGAGGAGGTTATGTGGCAGAACACAAGGATGGTGAAGTGACCTGCAATATGCAGAAGTCACTCAGAGTTTCTGTTATAAAGCAGTGAGTCTTTCTCATATTCAAAATAATTTGTCATAAAGAGGTAAATGTAGATAATCAGATCATAAAAGGTAATATTTGGGAGGTGAAACTAATACTTATTCTGCTATGATTTGAAAGAAAATGAATTAAAAATACCTTTACAGTATGCATTATTTGAATTTTTCAAGCATTATAATTGTTCCTATTTTTTAAAAGTGATTCAAATCTAAAGCACTTAAGTAAAACAATGACTTTTTCTAAGTTTAAAAGGAATATATGTTCATTCAAAATAAAAAATTCCGGAAACATGTAAGAAAATAAAATTCCCCCCAAATCAGAGAGAATTCTGTCAAGATTTATATTTATATCAAAAGAAAAATATTTGGGATACAAATGGTAGGGAAAAAAGCAGCAAAGTAGCACAGTGCCTGTGGTTGTAGATGGCCAAGATGACTCTAATGTATGGATGATGAAGCAACAAGTCTAGGTTCTGGGAAGTCGTTTAATTTCCTTCCTTCTTTCCTTCCTTCCTTTCTTCCTTCCTTTTCTTCTTTCTTCTTTTTTTTTCTTTTTTTTTTAGGTGGAGTCTCGCCCTGTCACCAGGCTACAGTGCAGTGTCGTGATATCGGCTTACTGCAACCTCCGACTGCCTGGTTCAAGCTATTCTCCTGCCGCAGCTTCCCGAGTAGCTGGGATTACAGGCATGCGCCACCACACCCAGCTAAATTTTGTATTTTTAGTAGAGACGGGGTTTCACCATGTTGGCCAGGATGGTCTCGATCTCCTGACCTCGTGATCTGTCCCCCTGAGCTCCCAAAGTGCTGGGATTATAGGTGTGAGCCACCATGCCCGGCTGGGAAGTCATTTAATTTCTATCAGCATCAGGAAAATGGCTGTGAGGGTCTGCATTGGCCCTTAAAAATGCATCTCCAGCATAGACAAAAGAAAAGCCATTGCAGTTTGTATGATCTCCAAAGCAACTGGACAGCTCTTGTCTCTGCCTGTTAACTTACTTTCTAGAGGCCCAGAAGTAACACATACCGCGCCCTCCATGGAGACTGGGGATCACTGGAAAAATGCCAGCTTCATTGCATTGTGTAAGAAAATAGGGGGATCATGTCTCTAGGAAGGCTTTGAAAACTGCAAAGTAATACTTATTAGCTATTATTAGCAACACTTGAGATGCTGGGGGGGGACACCAAAATCAATAAGGACCTACCTTTGAGAGTTTTTTATCATGTACTTGGAGGAACAATATATATAAAAATAAAATGTCATTAAAAAATTGAAAGTAAGTCCAACTTTACAGTGCAAGATGTGTGCAAGGTAATCATCAAATTACCTGCAAAAATGTGAGAAGAGACTATGAAATAAAGCATATACATTTTTGGCTTGTTTGTTTTGTTGGTTGGTTGGTTGGTTTTGTTTAATTGACAGATACAATTGTGTGTATTTACCATGTACAACATATTTTTTGAAGTATGTATACATTGTGGATGCTTTTTTTTTTTTTTTTTAACAAACCTATCAGAACTAACCAACACAAACGAGTGCTACCCTTTCAAAGTTGTCACCTTTTAGGCTGTCATCTACAAACATATTACAAATACATTGCCACCATCTAAAACATTTTTGGTGTTTATAAGATTCCCTTGAGTTTGTGGTATGTAATCTTAAATAACCAATAGGCATTTTTGAAGATGGATTAGGTTTTTGGAAAGAACCAAGCATCAGATGGAACTAAGAGTGGTAAATACAGAGGCTTATCAGACTGGATGATACCATCTTAGATGCCAAAAGAGATATGGCCACAGAGTAATGAAACTGATCACTGTGTGTAGGGTAAGTTATTTCTTAAAAATGTTCCAAGGGTGGGTGTCCAAAAATATTTGTATTAGGGCAGCACCTTAGAATAATAAATAAACAGTTCAAGGAATAATATTGAATTGAGTGAATAAGTTCTGATTTCTTCTTTATTTAAAAGGTACTGCTTACTTTATATTCGCACTTTGTAATCGCACAGGACTTCAGAGAAGGGAATTATGGAAAAGCTTTACAATTTAATTCGGATTTGTTATTAAAGGACAGAGAAGATATGGTTGGGAGAACAGACAAAGAGTGAATTTCAGGGAGATGGAAGGATATGTAAAAAATCATGATGGGGCACAGAGGATTTTTAGGCCAGCGAAAACTCTGTATGATACTATAATGATGAATACATGTTATTATACATTTGTCCAAACCCATAGAATATACCACACCAAAAGTGAACCCTAATGTAAACTATGGCCTTTGATAGAATGATGTGTCAACGCAGGTTCATGGTAACAAATGTACTACTCCTGTATGGAATGTAGATAATGGGGGCATCTCTGCATGGGTCTCTGTACTTTCTGCTCAATTTTGCTGTGAAGATAAAACTTCCCTAAAAATTCAAGTCTATTTGAAAAATGATGGTGGGAAAGCATACAGCATTGATGAGGAATGAGATGAAAGAAGAATTAGAAAGCATTCCCAACAAAGAATAAAACACTAAATGAGAGAGATGGCCAAGTCCCAAGAAATGAGAGTATTTTATTATGCACAGCACTATCCAGTAGAAGTTCCTGCCATAATGGAAATCTTTTATGATTTCCATCCTATCCAATATGGTAGCCACTAGCCTCATGTGGCTATTTAGCACATAAAATGTGGCTAGTATGACTGAAGAAATAATATTTTGTTTTTATTGACTTTTAATAAATTTAAATCTAAATAGCCACATGGCTGTGGTTGTGGATACTATATTGGATAGCGCAGGGCAGAGCACAGAGTGATATGGTGGTTGTCATGAGAAATACAGATGGAGGGTTAAGTAGGTGGTAGCCAGATACTGGAAGATCTTCCAGTTATGTTACAAAGCATTAAATTTACCCCTAAGGAAGATGAGAAACTAAAAAAAAAATGAAGAAGGTGAGTAACTAGCATAACTAATTTACTATGCTTTGAGTCTCAGGCTTCAGTGAAAAGAATGGTGTAGGTTTGGGGTGATAGTTTACTTGGAGGCAGAGGTGCCAAGGAAGAGGCTCTTGAATAATCCAGGCAAGAGTGTCCATAACTAGGATAGGAGGTGGCAGGGGAAATAGAGGGACTTGAGGGACATTTTAGAGGTAAAGAGAAGGATGCATTGGAAGAATGAGGGAGGTAGAAGGAATAGATACGTGAGACTTGAGAACAGTAGATGGTGGTGCCATGCACTGAAAAACAGGTTTGAGGTGACAATCATGAAATCAGTAGGGACACTTTGAGTATGAGGGGTCTGGTAGGCAACCAAACGGGATGATACACAGTTGGAAGTTTTGCACACACGATGGCCACTGCAGCCTTGCAAGGGGATGAGACCCTCCAGGATAAGTCTGAAAGTGAGAAGATAAGATGACAAAGGACAAAACCCCAAGGAACACCAATTCCCTGATATGATTTGTTTGCTTGTAAGTCAGTTTCATTTTAAATAAAATCCCCAAACTCACAGTCTCAGAACCTCACAGTTCTTTCTAAATAGGCAAGTCCTTGGGATTCTCTCCTCACCCTCAACCACATTTTTAGGACACATTGACATACAGAAAGTATTATTCCAAATTCATGGGTTTTTCTTCTCATTCAGGACATAACGTCAGATAAAGCAGAATAGACTTGAAGGCAAAAGAGAAACACTTACCGGTAACAGAACCTATATTAACTAAATATGCTTTAAAAGAAATTAATAAGAAAACAGTTGTCAAGAAAAAAATCCACCAATGGTTCTCGCTCCTGTAAATTTTTATCAAACAAATGTCCAGTGCCCCTCCTACATCAGTAAACCACCAACAAGTAATCACAACATGAAACAAGGGAATATGTAGATTTTTTTAAAAGTGGAAGCATAATACAAACTCTCCTACCTAAATACGAACATTGGCGATACCACTCCAAAGAACTGTAGTTTATCAGCGTTTTTACTACACAAATCAAAGCATTAAAGGAGGGTGCCAGTGCTTCTACATGACACTTGTAATCACGAAATGTAAAGGGATATAAGTGCTACTCTCAATTATTCAGGTGTATTAGACTGTCAAATGCTCTTATTTGGGGAAGCAGAACTAATAAATTCACTGAGATGTTACTTGCTATACTTTACATATTTATAAAAACTAGGAGCCTATGCAAATCTAAGTACAGGGATCATCAGGGATCACTCTTATTTCAGGAATTCAACAGACACTTTTCCACAAATAGATTATAACAGATCCTGCATTGGGTCATTCTTTCATTGAATGACCTCTATTACTTAGCATCTATAAAGTATCAAAGCCTAGCGGGTTTTGAGTGTCAAGGTGAGCAGTTTGGACTTAACAAGTATGAAAAAGAAAGGTGTTAAAGCGATGGGAGATGAGATACAGTAGGGTAGCAACAGGACCTCATCATATTTCTAAAGGGAGAACTCTCACAGGAGAATTGGGGTGCAAAAAGTTGTGATTATTTGGGAAGGTTTCGTAAGATTAGCATGGATGAGAAAAAAAAAAATAGTGCCTGGAATTGGAAGTGGTGCTGGGGATGGAGAGAAAGGAATTAATCAGAAATATATTTAGAAGTTGATGTGAAATGGAGAAATAACTTTGAGGTTATTACCTCGGGGAATTTGATAGATGTTTTTGATCATATGAGGTATCTCTAAAGATATTAATCATTTTGTAGCCTCTATTTGCGGTCCTCTCCTAGAAGTATCATGAAAATGCTAAGCATTCACTGGTGGCTTATTTTGGAATTACAGTCATTTCATCACTGAACAGCCCTGTCAAGTAGTCAATGAACTGTAAAATTCTTAACTGAACCAGGAAGAGTTCTTTACATTAATTCTCTAAATCAAAGATCTTTTTATTGTATTCTGTAAATTCTGATTTTCTTATCTAAATGAATTGTTACTTATCCTTCAGTGTGCTTTCTATTCCTGTGTATTGTGATAAAAAAGTTTATTAGGTTTTAATATGATCAAAAGGAAATTAAACCCAGCCTGTTAGTTTTCTCACATGAATCATCATACCACAGATTTCTTAAAGTTCAGCAGTGACCACGAAGCACGGACCTTCTATTCTTATGATGGCATTTCTTGTATCACTCCTACTACTGCTGATACTACTAATTCTATTACTACTACTATAACTACTACTGTCACCACTACAACTGCTGAAACTGGCTTACTTTATTACATGCCTTCATGAACCAGAAACCGTTACCTGTATTTTACATGTATTAATTCATTAACTCACTGCTGGCAACAGTAATCACAAAAGCACTCTGAAGAGAGTACCAATGAGTATCATATTTTATTAGAGCACAAGGAAGAAAAGTAACTGCCTAAGATCACAGAGCCATTAAAGGGGAGTGTTCGGATCCCATCCTGGGGCAGACTGTTATTTTGGAGGTCCGCAGCCAACCAATACCTCCTGCATTCATATTCCTGCCCTGATGGGGTGCCCTCCTGCACTGACTCCAGGCTTGGCCACGTGGCTTGCTATGGACAACAGGACATTAGTGTGTGTTATATAAGCAGACACTTGATAAGCCACTTGCACACTGGTGTTTACTTAGTCCATTTCTTTTAGGGACCCAGGACGAGTCACATGCAGAGGCCTCAGCGGGGAGGACTGAGGCTCTCTAGTCCCAGCCAACAGCTGGCACCAACTGCCAGCTGTGCAAGGGAGACTTGGCCACTGAAACCCCAGCCTCTACCTGATTGTAACTGCATGAAACACCCCGATCAAGACCAGTAGGAAGATAACCCACATGAGCCCAGGCAACCCACAGAATCGTGAGAGATGATAAGCTCCTAGGTTTTGGAATGATTTGTTCATAGCAGTAGAAAACAAAACAAAACCCAATCAGCTTGGCTATAAAGTGCATGCCATTAACCACTTTCTAGCCTAAACTGAAGTTACTTTCCTAATCATCAAAATATACATTATTTTTGAGCATTTACTTGCTGTGTGCTAATTACAACTACTTACTTTTTTAAATCTATATTTATAAAATGTTTTCTCTGTGTAGTATACTATATATACTTATTATTATACATTTCTATCTTAAAACCAAAATGTATTTTGGGGATTAAAAACTAACAGACTGCCTATCCATTGCCAAGAAAAGTAGAAAGGACCTATTTCATTAACTGCTAAGAATTTATGGCAATAATGTTCACTCAGTTATTCAATCAATCAACAAATAGCAGTTATTGCACAAATACTATGTTACAGTAACCATGCTAAGCAGTCTACATACTTTTGTTCCTCACGGCCACCGGATATGAGAATGGGATGTACCAGGAACTGTGCCTGAGGTCATGTGACAGAGCAGATAAGTGGTAGAGCCTGAATCCATGCCCAAGTCAGTCTAACTTCAGGGTCCCTGTCTGCCCCCGCCCCCATTCTGCTACAATTGGTGCTGCTATACAAGCAGCAGGCACTAAACAAATCTGAGTGGATTAAAACAGTTACGGTCTTAGAACCTGACTGAAGGCATTATTGAAGAGCTAGTCTCATTAGAAAGGTATCCAAAAGTGCCTATTCCTAGTTTCAATGTCAACTGATAGAGTCTACAATTTTAGATAAATCTATAAATCAGTTAAGAATTTATACACAAACATAAATTAATGTTCAATGCATAAAGTTCTTTTACATGGGTAAAAGTTTGTCCAAGTGTTAGACTTGCCAAGAATTTAAGCCTCTGCCTGGGTAAGTCTGTCTATAAATTCTTAGCTCAATCCTCTCCTTAGGCAACTGACCTAACCTGGACTAACCCAGTCAAGTTAGGTGTCCATCTTATCTTGCATACAGTGAATCACATTCAATTCTTATTTTCTACCTACCTGTCTACCTTTCCAGGCTCTCCCACCCATTCTGAACTGTGAGTACCTTGAGAATAAGAAATATTTTATCTATGCTGTCATACCATCTTTAGTGAAAAAAAAATGAGTTCCTCCCTCCAACCTTTCTCCTTTTTTTTCCCCCAGCAACCACCCACTAGAGTTGTCCTTTCACCTGCCATTGGCTGAGAGAATTTGTTCTTTTGAAAGACAACAGCAGGCAACTAAGTTTTCGTTATTTTGAAATTACTTTTTTCTTTTTCATTTCAAAAGATGTTTAACTTATACAGTATGGGCTTAAGAATCAGAAAATGATGTAAAAAAAGAAAATTCCTAATACAAAGGCTAAAGTATAAGCCTACATATTACTTAGATAATTAAAATCCAAAATCTATCCAGGGAGGAAAAAAATTCCTTAAAGTAGAGGCAGAAGTAGTCATGTGTGAACTGAGAATTTTTTGTTTGTTTGAGACAGGACTTTGTGTCACCCAGCCTGGAGTGCAGTGGAGTGATCACAGCTCACTGCAACCTCTGCCTCCTGGGCTCAAGTCATCCTCCCGAGTAGTTGGGATCACAGGCTCAGGCCAACACACCCAGTTGATTTTTAACTTTTCTGTAAAGACAGGTTCTCATTATGTTGTCCAGGCTGGCCTTGAATTCCTGAGCTCAAGTGATCTTCCTGCCTTAGCCTCCCAAAATGCTAGGATTACAGGTGTAAGCCACCACACCAGGCATGTCTGGAAGGATAAGAACGAGTTGTTTGAATAGATGTTTACAATCTTTTCCACTGTTAATTGGAGTAAAACAACGGTTAAGTTTGAGTGAAAAGATTTCCAAGCCTATGACAAATGATATGTTATTAAAAGAACCTTTTATAAATCATTTAATTGTCAGAGTAAGTTAATCATATAAAATATTAAGTATGAATTATCTTATCATCAAGTTAAATATTTAAACATGAATGGTAAGCACCACATCAGTATGTCTTTCACATATGTAGAAACTCAGAATAAGTCAGGAAATTGTGAATTATCAAAATAAAGCTTGAGGAATATTCTAGTTAAGTATGAATAGACTAAGAAATACTGGGCTGTTAAAATATGTGATTGATTACATAGCATATTGCTAAGTTGTGTGATCATTAGTTACATAACATTGAACAATTGCAATTATATAAGAATTTCCCTTAGCAAGTAACTTTTCCAACTCAAATCTACCTGACAGCTAAATGCTAAATACATTGAAATCAGCAGAGGCTGAACAAGAACAAATGAATATAAACGTTCTAAAAATCAGAAAGACTTCAAGAAAATCTTCCAGCTTAGAATAAATATGTATTTAATTTGCTTCCAGATTCCCTTCTACCTAACTGGTTTTAATCACCATAATGAAAATTAATAAATGATTTGTCAGTGCTTTAGGAGACAGGGTAGTCTCCATCTGGTATATTTGGAGTTTGTGAAACATTTTCCAGTACTACCCAGTGACAGAAAACATTGGTAAGGTAAACTCTGACAGCTGAAATGCAGCAGTTGATTGCCAATGGAAGCTACAGAAAAGGATGATTAATATAAACAGGCTTTTGCCCCTGCTGTACAGCAACATTACATAAAGCAGTGCTGTTTCAGGAGACTTTTGTATTTTAATTTCCAAGAGTCCACAGGGTAATAAATTTTTTTCCTTCATCTTGTTTGATCTTTGATATTTAAGACCAACTTCTGTGTTTTGTTTATTTTTTCTTTGCATTGGAAAAAGAACATAAAGTGAGTGACAACACATAATCAGGGCTAATTGGTATTTTTCAGAGAAAAAAAGGAAACACCTTTTATGATGAGCCAAGTGCAAACATTTGCAAATAGGGCATCTTGCACCAAAGAGTTATGTCAGTAAAAAAAAGTAGTTATGTTGCAGGCATGGAAGTATTTGTTAGTTTCAGATTTAATCACAGCAAGTGGTTTTAATTTATATTTCCCTAAAATTTGGCTATTACACAAAGCAAGTACTTTAAAGGACTAAATGATTGTCTTTTCCCTGAAGGAAAGAAACTGAAAGTTGATTTCAAACTGCAAGGAATAATAGAGACAAGGCATTTTAAATAAAAATAAATAAAAGAGGTAGGTAAACCATTGGTGGCCAACTTGTTTAATATAAGAAGATTTAGTTTCCTTCAAAAAAAAAACTTAAGTGTTTTTTTTTAAACCTAAAAATGATCAAAACGATGCAAGCTAATTATTCCTCCTTAAAATACTATCAGACATGTAGGGGTCTTCTTATTGCACATTTGGTAAGGTCTGTGTTGTCAAAACAGGTGATGACAGCAGTACTATTTTGTGTTATTTTAGCCATCACTAGCCTTCCTAGTATTTTTCACCACTCCCACTTGCTGGCAGTATATCATGGCACAGTTTCAACAGAATTCTACTATGAGCTGTGAGCTAACTGGGAAATGTCAACATGTAAAGCCATGTCTAGAATTAACCTGTCTTTAACAAGGGCAAACTCCCACACTCTCTCTTCTCTTTAAAAACTTAATTATAGCAGAAGCACAGCAAAAGGGGTGGAGACAGTTGGATGCAGAGATGCTAGAGACAACTCTATCGCCAAAAGACAAGATAATCACGCAAAATCTATCATGAACATTTCGCCATGGAACCAGAAAATAATACTGTCCATCTCGTTAGAGCACAAACTCCTCTAAGTAAGAACCATATGGTCATCTGAGTAAGGCTCTCTATCCCTCCAAAGTGAAAGGATCATGCCCTTTAGCTCGCTGTGATACATGTGCCTTCCCCCGGTGGAACATCTGACTTTAATTGAACAGTTATTGAGGTTCCCGCTGTGACATCCTAGAGGTATCATCACACTTTCAGGCAATAGCTTTGCTGTGATCCACCCCATCTCCCCTTTAGTAATGAGAGGTCAACGTTCTGTCTCAAGCCAAATTACATGCTATACGATGGCTTCTCTTAGCACTGCTCCCTGCCTGGTACCTTGAAAAATGACCAGTAACCATATGACAAATCAGAAAAGGCCCTGAAGGCCATGGCCCTCATGTAACCTAATCAGCATCTCTAAATAAGTTGTCAGAGTCAAAATGACCACAAGTCACACACTGGAAGGACACAGCTGCTGCATAGCTGAAATCTTTCTCAGATCAGAGTGGATCCATAAGGATTTCTGTGGAACAACCATGGAATTACAAAAGAGATGTTCAAAACTTTTGGTAAGATTTGAGAAAACAAAGAAGTAAAATGTGGTTTTCAGATTGAAAATAACAACAGCAACAACTGATTAAAGCATTTCCTAGATTCTCAGCAACTTAAGAAAATTTCATGGAGAAAAGAACAGAGATCTAAAGATTTGGACTGTCGTCAATACAAGTGACCTCTGACAGTGCTAATAGCATCCTGGGGATAATAAAATGACATGGAAAGGAGCTCAGATGTTGTCTCTTGAGGAGGTCACATCTCATTTGGGCTGTTTATCTTTTGTCTTCTCAAAACTAATTTATTTTAGACTTGACTATCAGGGAGAATAAATATATTCTATCTCCTCATTTTTTCTTATGCATATATAGTTCAAAGCAATCCATACTGTTTTAGCACAAAACAAACAAATGCAATGCATTTCCAACATAGTTTTGATTGAGGCTTCATTTAAATCCACTATTTAACAACTGTAGATAATGCAAATATGCCAGTGGAGTCTACTGAAACACATGAAAAGATACTATCTAATTGTGTGTCATAACAGCATAAATTGTTGCTTTTGTTTAAATAACATAAATTTAAAAGTTCAATTGATTTTGAAAGAATGGGTACAGACCCTGACAGAAATATAGCAACCATTAAGGTAATTACTGTATAACTACTGCCTCCACACTGTTGACTTCCAAATCTATATATCTAGGCCTGATCTCTCTAAGCCCTAGACCCAGCATTTACATTTCCCCCTGGACAGCTCCACCTGGACGTTACATGGGCACCTGGATCTCCATCTGACCAGAATAGAGTCTCTCCTCTCTCTTCCTACCCCACCCTAAATCTGCTCCTCTGGGTGCTCGGCCTGTACATTCCATACGCAATCATTCAAATCAGAAACCTGCACTTCACTAGATGTTCTTGCCCTTACATTCAAGCAGTCTGTAGAGCCTAGGATTTCTAACTCTTGGGTTTCTCCCAAACTCTTTCCTTCTCTCCATTTCCACTGTTACTGTCAAATGTTGTGCTTTCATTGTTTCTTGCCTGGATTTTAGCAATATTCTCTACTATGGCTCTTTCTGCTTCCGGTTTCTTTTTATTTTTCATACATACCTGATATTACTGTTCCATTACATATAGTCCTTCAGTGGTTGCCAAGCACTTACCCATAGAAGAAAGAGTTATCAAACCCCATTTTCCTCATCCAGGCCTTCACCTCTACCCTGGCCTCTTTCTCCTAAGTGAGCCTCATGCCTTCCAGTCTAGAAAAGTAACTGTAGGCCCTATCTGACCCCTGGCCCTCTGGACAACAAGGGTTGAAATGCCCATGTTTCTTATCTGCCTCCCGAATTCCATCTGGGTGCTTCCCATCAGAATTAAGCCCCTTCCCCACATCCTTGTTTATATCTTTTTCTTATAATAATTTTGTATATATCTGTGCCCTTTCCCACCAAATTGGGAGCTCCTCAAAAACAGAATACATGTGCTGTTCATATTTTTTTCTTCAGCAACTACCACATGCATGGTGCATAGGAGGCAATTTAATAATGCTGAAAGATAAGTAAACAGAATAACTGAGCCACAAAAGATGCTTCAGTTCTTGGATTCAAAGCTACAACAATAGGACAAAAAATATAAAGTCAATTGCCAGCATCTGTGGTTTGAATAGTTCCTAAACAAACATTAATAAAATATTATTTATAAAACAGAAAATCAAATCATAATGCAAATCATACAAAAAACCAGGAGGCACCTTACATTTACATTTTTTCATCAGTAGAAAAGATTAAAAACATTTACAGAGAAAGCTGAAGATTTGGAAAATGCAGATTTTATTTTCAATCAATTACAACTGAAGGGGATGTTAAATATTCTCATCTGAAAAACTGAAACTGGCATCATAATCCTATTACTTTTGGTCATGTCATGATTATAAGAGTTTTCAGGGTATAGGTATGTGATTTAGCATCACTCTTTGTATATGTATATCTACAGCGTTCAAAGCACTAGGCCTCAGGAAAGAGATGAAGACACTTTATGTGACTGCAATGCAGATGAATGCTCTCTAAAAAGAATATAAAATGGAAAGCTCCTTAAGTTCCTTCCCTCAGGCAGGCTTTCTTATACCATAAGATTTATTGTAGAGATTGAGCTGAAAAAGTTGCAAAAAACCTGAAACATCAGTATAGCAGATGGTAGACATACTTTGCGTTCCAGACGTCCACAAACAGCCCTGCTATAGCGTCAGACTCATGGATCACCCATCCCAGAATCACATGTTCTTACAGTGATCAAGGGCTGGTGTATGGGATGCCATGATTTTCCCTTATAATGCTAAACTTAAAATGATAAGCAAGTATTTCTCAAACATCCCAGTTTCCTAAATAACTTATTGAAAAGCTATCATTCTTAAGTTAATTTAAATCCTTTCTAAAAATCAAAATTTACTATAGACTCCCTACCTGAATCTAGGGAATTGGCTGGACTTGAATCAGAATTGTTTTCAGAATTGCAGGATGAGAAAGCCCAACACAGAGGGATTTAAAGGGATTTCACCAAAGGCAAGGAAATACTATCCACAATAATTGTGTGAATCTAGAGCCACTTTAAGAAATCACCTTCAATTTAATACAAATAAATTTCATACTTTCTCATTGTAAATGATCAGAAACCAACCCAACTATAAAAATAGAAAAAAATGCAGAAGCTATAACTTTGTCACACATCTTTATTACCTTTAAAAATAACTAATGAAAAACATTCACAAAAAAAACCCAAATGGGGAGAAAAAGAGAGAAGCTGTAAAAGGAAAAGCCCAAAAGATCCTTTTAAGTGTAAGACACATAAATTTTTCTTTCTCTCTCTCTTTTTTAACAACCCTCCTCTGTTGAAAAAGGTTTTATGTGATCAGTCAGAACTTCTAGATAGTCGCTAAAACAGAGGGAAGTAGACAGTAAATAGAGATAGAGTCCAGCCACAGAGAACGCAACTGAGATTTCATGCTCTTCCCACTGGTCCTAGGAACATTAATATAAAATAAATGAATGGATGAATGAATGAATGAATGAATGGTGTATTCTTATAACCTCAAATACTACACTCCTCTCTAAATCCTTTGAAACCCAAATTTCTTTACCATATCTACTACAGCATTAGATACTTTATTTTAAATTGCTTTACAATAAAATTTAAACAACTATTTTCACATTAGAAATTATGAAATTGTATATTAGGTTATGTCTTTATTAGATTTCTTTGCCCATATTTGAACATGATTTGTTGATGGAGCCATCTTTTCGGGTAAAAATTCCTGAGCTATCTTTAGGAGCAATGAGTGAATTCTGAGCCATTTTAACTTTTGTGTGAACACCTGCTAAATAAGAAGTATGGCAAACTGACATTTGGATAAAATATTGCTCCAGTGTCAGAATTCCATAATGGCACTTCCTACATTTAAAGCAATTTCTCTATTTCCTGAAATTTTTAATTTTCTTCTTGATATTCTATAGCTACACAAACATAGATATAGACATATATACATCAATCTAAGATTTGAAAAATCCAAGATTGTTTATCTATCTATCTATCTATCTATCTATCTATCTATCTATATCTACCCAAAACCCTAAAATATCCACAGGCTGAAGTTTTGTAATTATTCAAGAGGCTAAAGAACAGACAGTAGGAATTTTGATTGAATCAAAGTTATACACTCACTTGATTTGCAATCAAAATGTTTCCTTACTAAAGACCACAGACCACATTATTATATCACTTACTTAAAGACAAAAAGACAAATAATGGTGATGAATGAAAGTAAAGATCTTGCCAATAAATTTCATTCTCTGTCAGTGAAATTACACTACCATGAAAGCTCTTGTTTTGTATATAGATGTGTCCTGAAGATATTTTGTCAATTCTCCAAACTTTTCTTTTGATTGCTAATTTTAACTCTGGAAATCAGTCAAATAAACACAAACACAAAATGTAGCTGAAGAAGCAAGTTTTGAAGTTTTTCTGTATCAGGGAAGTAGTCCAGTAACATTTCTTCCAGATGCTGTGTTAATTTTAAGATTTTTTTTCTATTTTTTCACTTATGGCAGGACAAAATGTTCTCTTAAACAATCTCTATCCTATTAAAGAGACACATATATGGAAAAACTAAGGATTCAGGTAAAATAATTCTTGGCTTAGTTTATACTTTCTATTACAATTATAGTTTTATTTCCACAGAAAAATTAGAATGCTCAAACAGGCTCCTTTTGAAATTTTATATTCACACATAGGAGACAAGAATGTGGTTATATTTTTAAGCATATAGATTTGAGTCAGTTTAACTATGTTTACTTTTACATCATTTTTAAATCATAGCAAGTTAAATATTCTTAGTAATCAGGAGAGTCACTCTTATAGAACCTCTAAACAAACTCCTGTAAATATTTGAGGGGATTCCACATATTGAGAAGGTGCTGTGTATCTTAAAAATATTGGGCCATTTCTAAGCAGAGACTTCCCACCACATCTCCTTTAAATGTCCCTAGAAGTGTCCCAAGAGAAACAAGACAAAAGTATTTTATATAGTGATGCTACACCGAATGAACATTTTTATTATTTTTACCTCCATTCTTGTAATTTGGGTTTCAAAGATAATGACAGTGGACAAAAGCCACAAGGCTTTTGTACCTTAACTGCCTGCAAAACAAACTAAAAACTCTTTAAAGGAAGACAGTGAAATCCAGACACTCAACAAGTAACATTTACAATGCCCAGAAGAAGAGGAGCACTAGCAATTTCACATACTTTATGGGCGCAGTTATAGCACTAATGCTCTAACTAGTTGTATAAAAAGGCACTAAATCCAAAAGAAATTCTAAAATTAACTACAGTTGATTCACTCATCATTTATTTCTTCAAGAAATATTTTTTATATATTAACCATATGCTAGGAAAACAGATTACACTGATAACTATTGATTCATGATTTACAATCAATCATACGGGAGGGTGGATATCTTTGCTTTTAACCATCCCATAAAACAACTTATGGATTTTTAGACCTGGTTCTTAAAAACTGAATCCTCCTTTAAGGTTGTTTAGTGGTTGCTTCTCCTAATATATAAGGTAGAAATTGTGGTCCAATGAACTTTGCCCTACACTGATAGTGAATTGATCCTGTTTCTATATGAACTTCAGCAAGTCATATTCTGTATAATACTCAAAGGAGATAATATTAGTACCTGTGATTTTACACTGAAGAGTGCCATAGTTCATTTGTTCATACAGAGTGCATATATTGAGCACTTTATATATAAAAGGCACATCCTGGGCCCTGGAGATGCAAAAATAATAGAGTCCTTTTTCCTCAATGAATAAGAACATTCATAACTGTACCATTTGTAATATCCTCAAATGATGCCACTAGAAATGGAATGAATAAATTAATTTACATTGTAATACAGTGAAAATAAACTACATTATATGAAACAAATAGATGAGTCTCATAAATATAATACTGAATTTAAAATGACAGACCCAAAAGAGTCCACACAGTATGATTCCATTTCAATAAAATTCAAAAGAAAGCAAAACTAATCAAGGGTGGCAGCTTTTGGAATAGTGGCTATCCTTGCTGAGGAGAAAGTTATAACTCGAAAGGGACAAGAGCAGGCTTCCAACGTGCTGATTATGTTCTGGGATGTTAGTTTATACAAGTGTGCTCATTTTGTGAAACTTTCTCAGGCTGAACATTTATGACTTGTGTACCACTCTGAATGTGCGCCATACTTTGATCAAAAGTTGCTTTAAAAATTATAGCATAGGCCAGGCATGGTGACTCACACCTGTAAACCCAGCACTTTGGGAGGCCAAGGTGAGTGAATCATCTGAGGTCAGGAGTTCGAGACCAGCCTGGCCAACATGGTGAAACCCCATCTCTACTAAAAATACAAAAATTAGCCAGGCATGATGGCACATGCCTGTAATCTCAGCTACTTGGGAGGCAGAAGAATCACTTGAACTCAGGAAGTAGACGTTGTAGTGAGCCAAGATTGTGTCACTGCACTCCAGCCTGGGCAACAGAGTAAGACTCTGTCTAAAAAAAAAAAAAATTGTAGGATAGAAACTTCCAATTCTGGCCATGATTTGGCATCCCACTATAAACAAACAACTGAACTTGCCCTCCTTCCACCATAAACGACTAGAAAACTGGACAAAATATGGAGCAACTATTTTCAGAAAATGGATAAGCAGCAGTTCAGAGCTGTTTTGCCTAAGTTATCTCTATGATTGCTCCTGCATTTCAATTAGAAATGGAAAGCAATTTCTAAACTGATGAGCAGGAAGGGACAACTCAACCAAAGTACTATGGTGTCACTGAATTGAGACAAAGATTAGAGCTCAGGAAGGCCAAGGCAGCTCTAATCTGCAGGACAGAACAATAGAGAGGAGGAATCAGCTATGCAGAGGAGCTTCAGAAATCCTCATAAAGGCCCTCTTGTTTTTTTTTGTTAAATTGTTGGCTGCACACTTGTATAATAAAATTCTACAAGGTCAGGAAAAGAACTATGAGGGAGTTGGAGCTAAAATATCCTCAGAGCTCACTCAATGCTGGGAGATGTTCATGTGCTGTAAATAGCCAGGGTAGGGAGACCTCATGGAAAACATGGAACATTCAGTACAGACTCCAAAGGGGTCACATTTGTAGCAGGTTCAAACTAATACCAGAATAAGGGCTGCTTCAGACACATCCTTAAAAACTTAAGAACTAGCTTTGAAAGAATCCAAGATGACCCACAAGTACCTTAACTGCCTGCAAAACAAACTAAAAACTCTTTAAAGGAGGACAGTGAAATCCAGACCCTCAACAAGTAAAATTTACAATGCCCAGCATTCAGCTGAAAATTATACAGACACTGGAAAGCACAACACAGACCCAGGAGTAAAATCAATCCCACAAAAACAGACCCAGAAATGACAGAGGTGGGGAAATTAGTAGACAAGGCCTTTAGAGCAGCTATAATAAACACAGTCAAAGATTTAAGGGGAAACTATAAATCATGTATTGAAAAAGCTGAAAAAAAATTCCCAAGAGAATAAAGAAAAAGAAGACCAATACAAGAAAAGTTATACTCAAATTGCTGTAAAGCAATGATAAAGAGAAAATCTTAACGTAGCTATCCACACATTATGCACAGAACAAAGATAAAAGTGACAGCAGAATTCTTATCAGAAATTTTAAGCCAAAAGCAATAGACAAACATGTTTCAAATACTGATAAAAAAAATATGCCAGAGAAAAATATATTTTAAAAACAAGGGTAAAATAAAGACTTTTTCAGACAAAATCTGAGAGCATTCGTTGCCGGTACTTGTACACTATAAGAAATATTAAAAGAAGTCCTACAACCAGAAGAAAAATGATACCAGATAGAAATTTCTACACACGGTAATGAAGAACAATAGAAATGATAAATGTGAGAGTAAATGTAAAATCATTTTTCTTACTTTTAAATTCATTTAAAAAACAATAGACTTTTTAAAGCAAAGATAATAATCACATGTTGTGGGGTTTATAATATATGTAGAAGCAAGATGCTTGACGGCAATAGCACAAAGGATGGGATGTGAAAAACGGAAATACAGTAGGCCTTCCATATTCATGGGTTCCACATCCTCAGATTCAACCAACTGCAGAGCAAAAATATTTTTTAAAAATAGCGATACAACAATAAAAAGATACGAGTTAAAATTAATACAGTATAACTACTTACATAGTATTTACACTATTTTCATAGTATTTACACTATGTATATAGCATTTATACTGTTTTTGATATTATAAGTAATCTAGGGATGGTTTGAAGTATAGCAGAGGGGGTGTATAGGTTACATGCAAATATTATGCTATTTTATATAAGGGACTTGAGCATCTGCAGACTTTAGTATCCATGTGGTGATCCTGGAACTAACTCCCCACAGTTGCTGAGGGACAATTGTATTCTGTGGTGAGATTCTTACATAATATGGAATGTGGTACAATGTTAGCTGAAGGTAGACTCACTTAAGGTTAAAAAAATATATATCGTAAACCCCAAGACAAGTGCTTTAAAAATAAAGCAAGGAAATGGGGTAATAAAAGATGTTAAAATGCAATAGTAAAAAATAATTTAAAAGAATGCAAGGATAGGGGGAAAAGGTAATAAGTAAAGGTGGAAGAACCAGAAAACAACCTACAAAATAGTAATCCTTAACCCAAACATATCAATAATTACATTAAATGTAAAAGGTTTAAAGATTGCAATTACATGGCAGTGGTTGTCCAATTAAATTAAGAAGTAAACCCCAATTATATGCTGTCTAGGAGAACCTCACTTTAAGTATAAAAACACGGATAGGCTAAAAGAACAAAAAAGATATATTGTGTAAACACTAATTATAAAAAACCATAAATGGCCCTGTTAATCACACAATGTCAACTTCAGAATAAAGAACATTATCAGAAATTAAAAGATATTTTATGATAAAAGGGACAATTCATCAAAAAGGTACAAGAACCCTAAATGTGTATTCACCTAATAACAAAGCTTCTGGCCAGCCGTGGTGGCTCACGTCTGTAATTCCAGCAGTTTGGGAGGCTGAGGCAGGTGGATCACTTGAGGCCAGGAGTTCGAGACCAGCCTGGCCAATATGGAGAAACCTCGTCCCTACTAAAAATACAAAAATTAGCCAGGCATGGTGGCACACGTCTAAAATTCCAGCTACTAGGGAGGCTGAGGCAGGAGAATTGCTTGAACCCAGCGGGTGGAGGTTGTGGTGGGCCGAGATCACGCCAATGCATTCCAGTCTGGGTGACAGAGCAAGACTCCGTCTCAAAATAAAACCAAAAACAAAACCAGAGCTTCAAAATATATGAAGCAATAATGAAGAGAACTGAAAGAAGTAGAAATAGACAAACTCACAAATATAGTTGTCAGCTGAAGACAGAAACTCAGTAGGTCTACAGAAGACCTAACCATCATCAACTAACTTGACCATATTGGCATGTATAAAACTTTCCACTCAACAATTACAGAATACACATTCTTTTCAAGTCTGTATATGAAGCATTTACCAACATAGAACATAGGCTGGGTCATAAAATTAATCTTAAAAAAAAATCGATGGCATTTAAATCAGACAGAATATGATTTCTGACCATAACAGAATTAAATTAAAAATCAATAGTAGACAAAAAAGATCTGGAAAATCCCTAATATTTGGAAATCACAGAACACAGTTTAAAATTAATCATGCCCAAATAAGAAATCATAGTGGAAATTAGAAAATATTTTTAGCTGGATGACAATGAAATCACAACATTATCAAAATTTGACCTTGGAGTAGGCAACAATTCTTTAGATAGGACACAAGAAACATTAAGAATAAAAGAAAAAAATGATACATTTAAACAAAGACATTTGAGAGAGAACAGAGGAAGAAGACCTTAGGAAGAAGAAGAAGAAAGATAAATCAGAGACGTGGGTGGGACACTAAAAAGGAACTTCTTAAGATGGAGTGACATTTTAAGATGCCAAATAGCAAAGCCAAGAGTGTAGGTAAAAGAAAGCAGAGACGACAACAATGGTGATGAAACTCACTAAAATTAGTATGTGAAAGAGCGTTTGGATGAGGACACTCAGTACATTTGGAAGAAATTACTTAAAACTCTGAATCCCACAGTAGTTTGGGTATTTAACTATATTGACACTTGCAGATTAAATACAGTGAAACACATTCTTAAACTTCGTATGCTCCCCCTACTCTCGCCACCAAAACAATTCATTGTGAAAGTTATCTGCTGTGTTTCCAACTAAATCTAAAGAGGTCATTTCTGTAGTAATTCTGTATCACTTAAAAGTTATAGTAACCAGGCCAGGTGTTGGTAGCTTATGCCTGGGAGGCATAAGGCACTTTGGGAGGCTGAGACGGGCAGATCACTTGAGGTCAGGAATTTGAGACTAGCCTGGGCAACATGGTGAACCCCAACTCTACTAGAAATGCAAACATCAGCCAGGCGCGGTGGTGTGTGCCTGTAGTCCCAGCTACTCAGGAGGTTGAGACATGAGAGTCGCTCGAACCCGGGAGGCGGAGGTTGCAGTGAGCAGAGATCGTGCCACTGGACTCCAGCCTGGGCAACAGGGCAAGACTTGGTCTTAAAACAAAACAAAAATTATAGTAACCAAGCCCTTGTAAAATATGTCCCATTTGTTCATTTTGGCAAAGGTACAAGAACCCTAAATGTATATTCCCAGGTGGCAATGCTACTGACAATGAAAACCAATTCAAATTACTGGATTCATAAAACCGTATTTTAGACATATGAACAAATCTGAACACTTTCAATGAACCTTTAACTGTTTCAACTGAGCGATAACCTGAATCTATTCTTTATCACTTATTCTCACTTCTAAGAGTCACCTCTAACACTAAGAGTTAGTGCTCTTAAGATTTGAAGGTGAAGGGACAAAATGGTGTCTCTATTATTTTGTTTTCCTCAGAAACACTAAGGCATTTACCATGGGAGTCTGTGGCCATAGGATGCATTTGAAAATGGTGACCGTGCCTTCATTTTATTCAGTATAATGTTATCTCCATCTGGATGATCAGGAAATAGGACACTCTACTAATGTGGAGAGTCAATCCAGTATGTGGTTTCTGTGAAAAAAATTTAATCTTTTAAAGTAGACTCATATCCACAGGGCCCTCACCTAATTCAAGCATGGAAATCGCAACCAGCTGACTTAAATCCAATTTTGCACATGTCCCTAAAAATAAGAATAATGAAATATCTGCTCCGTGGATTCTGGATTCTGAAATAACAACTCCAACAGCTAATAGCCTCAATAACAGAGCATGAGCAACTACTTAGGAGAGGAAAAAACCTCCCTATTCCATTTGCTGTATATCAACTGGCCTTCATTAGGAATTCCTGGTGCCTAGCATACAATTGAGGCAGTGGTAGCTAGGGCCCCCAATGTTATAATGTTAAATATGGCTATAATACTAAATAGAACAAGCAGTGATTTCTTAATGTTACCTTGGAGGCACAGTAGAAGTCATGCTGACTTCCTAAAGCATCTGGCCTTGACCGCGAAGAGGTCCCCCCTCCTTCATATAGTCTGGCTCATTATAACATCGAGCTGATACCATTATCTTTAAAACAACTCAAAATTATTAATTTGTCTTGCAAGAGTCACAGCATAAGAATTTATAATCAGCACACAAGAAAAATAAACAGGTACTCCAAAGCGGACTGATTTACTTAAGGAATAATGCCAGAAGCATTAAACATGATTGTTTTGCTTTTAAATAAAATGTGGTTAATTTGATTACTATTTATTTTGTTTTTTGCCAAATTTCAATCAATTTTTATGGCAGGATTAAGCTTCTAAGTAGAGTGATTTTTTTTGTTTTGTTTTAAATAATGGAAGCACTTTTCTAAACTTTACCACAGCTAACTAATGGGAGGTTAAAGTTGTACGTTATGGATCTACGCTTATCCTCAAATGTATTTATCCACAATGCATGCACATTTAGGTCTGGGTTAGAATGAGTGCATATGTGTATTGTAGACTCTCATTAATTCATAACAGCTTAAATTGTGATTTTTATTTGGCATCCTACTGTGGAACCCAGTAGAGACTGCCGAATTGCTCAGCTAAACGTTTTCAAATCCGTGACCCTCTGTTTGGTTATTCAGTCAGAACAAAATCCCTGCAAAGAAAATCCTCTTCCTAAAATGTACCCCACTTTCCTGGCTAAAAAATCATTCTCAAGAAATGTGAACAGTTTGCCTACTTGTTTAAAGAGTTTATTTGCAAGAAAAACTAACACTATAAGCATCAATAGTACTTAAAGGGAACTGAAGAAAGAATTTCCTCATTCTGCATAATAGCAGGCTTGTTATAAAAAACTACACACAGAAAATAGAACTGTTGTATTTATTATTTTGAAACACTTTTTGAAAATTTCAAGTCACCAGAAAACAGTCTCATATGAATCCATTGTGACACAAGGACTAGCTACATTAATATCATTATGTTTCATAGGAAATTCAAAGAACTAGTAATTTCATAACTAATACCATGTAAGACCTCCATAAAAATAAATTTTAAAAAGTCATCTGCTCTGAACAACAAAGCAGATACTGAGGTCCCTGGAAAAGAGTAAAATTATTCCACTTAGCATGATGCCTAGAACACAGTGGTCTGTAATAAATATTTGTTGAATGAATACGGGAGGGTCCTACTTACAGTCCATGGGACTTCTGTTTCTAACAAAAAGATAGAAAACTTGATTCCCCCCTTAAGTCGTTTTTAACAGAGCCTTTTATAGAGATCCTCTATTAGGTTTAATAATGTTTTTAATGTGTTTTTATTGCTTTAGTTCATTGGCTATCCCTGACTTGGAGAAAAGTGGGAAAAGTAAACATTGCAATTTTTTTTTTTTTTTTTTTTTACTTAAAAGGTAAGTCTGTTTCCAATTAGAGAAAAG
This sequence comes from Macaca nemestrina, assembly GCF_043159975.1. Classification (NCBI taxonomy): domain Eukaryota; kingdom Metazoa; phylum Chordata; class Mammalia; order Primates; family Cercopithecidae; genus Macaca; species Macaca nemestrina. The sequence continues at coordinate 71,208,965 of NC_092131.1, read as the reverse complement.
AAGATTTTGTGTGTGTAACTATGGAAAAGTGATAAGAATCGCATGGGTTCGAAGTAGCAGGCTTGGCGATAATGTTAAATAGAGTAAGCATCATTGAAATAAATATTCCCAAGAGCTAAAAAACATTCTGTGTTTTAAATAAAAAGTGGTCCTACAATTATTGAGTCACATTGATTTCCTTAAAAAGAACAGTGGCAAAAGGTGGTACTACAGCTCGTTTCCAAGAAGGCTACCATCAATTCTTTCTTTCCCTGGATAAGCAACCATTCCCCCTTCGACAGTCAGTCTATCCTTTCACCCTGATGAATATAGGCTGGGTGGTGACTGTTTTGATGAATAGAATATGACACCATATTACCTCCAATAATGGGTTATAAGAAGCCGTGTAGCTTCCACCTCGTCTCCTGGAACACTCACTTCTGGGGGAAGCCAATCAGCATGTAAGAAGTCCGACTTCTCTAAGAATGCTGACTCCTCTGAGAAACCCAAGATAGTCATGTGAAGAGGCCAAGCCAAGAGAGAGCTGTCCAGCCAGTCACTGCAGCCTGGCACCAGACCTGGGAGTTAGGAAGCCTTCAGATGCTCTAGCCTCAGTTCCATTTAGGTGCACTGGCTGAGGAATTCCAAGTGAGAATTGTCTTGCTGAGCCTATCAACCCCAGAACCAGACATATTAATAAATTGTTGTCTTAAGCCACTAACTTTTGACTAGCTAAAGAATACCACACAAAAATAAACATTAGTCAGGTTTTCAGATTGATGTTTGATATCATTCTATTGCTGAAGCCAGTAAGATGTTAAAACAATGTAAGGCAGGAACCTAATTAATGTTCAGTATTCCACAAGTTGCTAAAATCAGTAACCTGGGAGTCATGGTAAACTCTCCTCTTTCACTCAGTCCCCTCATCCACTCAGTAACCAAGTTCTTCAGAGTCTACCTCCTTAACCTCTCTTAATTCTAGCCATTCCTCTTCATCCACATTGCCATTGCCTTATATCGATTTGTAACTTCTTGTTTTGATTACACTAGTGTTCCTTTCTTTAGATCATCTAACCCTACCCCCAACCCCTGCTGTATCATCTACAACCCAAACTCACATCTATAGTGTACACCACTACCATAATAATCTTTTCACAGCACATTCAAGCTTCTTACCTTTGTACATAAAATCCTTCAATGGCTCTCACTAACTGTAACAATGAAGTTCAAATTCCTCTGTCCGGCACATGAGGGCCTTCACAGTCTGGCATCCACGTACCTCTCAAGTGTCATCCCCTACCTCACTCCTCCCCACATATCCACCTAACCACAGCAACCTTCTTGTAACTGGCTGAGAGAGTTAAGTATTTCCAGTATTTGCTTCCCCAAATGCTCTTTATTTTGTTTACAACACCCATCCCCCTGCTTCTTCACCTATCTAACTCCTATTCATGCTTCAAAATTCAGCTTAGAAATGGCCTCTTCTGAGACACTTCCCTGCACTGGCCCATCTGACCCCTCTCCTCTGGGCTCCCACAGACTCGGGTTCTTTTCCACTTGTGAGTTCAGTGCACTCGAGTTAATTTTCTTCCTCCCCCCTATTTAAAGTAAGGGAGGCTGGGATGCCTGACATTTCTTAGGCCTTCAATAAATATTCCTTAAAGAAATAAATGACTTATTGAAAGCTGTAATATTTGCATTGATGTGATGAAAAATCATAAATATCACTCCCAACAGCGAGTAGGAAATAGTTTCTCTGAGGAAGATCACACAATTCAAGTTAAAATTGAGTGAGAGGCTTCTCAGAGGCACTCACTCTAACCTGAGCCTTGGCAAGGATGCAGATAGCGCGCCAGGTGGTATGAAGGGTTGGAGTGTCCTAGCAGAAGGAGAAGCCTTTGCCAAGGTGTCGAAGTGAGAGAGAAATGGAGAGCATTTGGGAAGCCTGGATAAATGTGGCTATTGCTTTAGAATGTAAAGAGAAGAGCAAAATGTGAGGGTGGTATGGAAGGCAGAAGCCTGAAAAGAGGGCTCTGCATGCTCTCAGAAGGGCATTATACTTTCTTGTGTAGACAACGGGGAGCCATTCAAAGATTTTAGATGGAAGGGGAACATTAGTGAGGTTACATGTTAGAGAACTTAAATGGAGAACTGATGAAAGGAGAGACAGAAAGCAGAGAAGAGCACTCAAGAATCTAATGCAGCAAAGCAGGCAAATTCAAAAGACATGGAGTTAGAATAGATGGGATTTAGTAACTGACAGGATATAAGGGACAGCCAATTAGGAGGCATCTCAGAATTCTGCTCTGAGTACTTATGTGAATGGAGATGGCAAATTAAAATAAAATAAAATTAATTTCCAAGAATTTCTGAGAATTAAATAATGAACTTTGAGCTAGAGACATTTTGCAAATCAAGGGGTATACTGCTTAAAAGAGATGATTACAACATTAGTGTTCATTTGCTATGAAAAAGTCATGAAATATGATCCTTTTGGATTATACTATGGATTCTCTGTGTGATACCAAAGAGTCATTTAATCTTTCTGTGCTTCAGTCTTATAAATTCTTCCATATACATAAGAAAAAAATATATGCTTCTCAGGTAAGTCAATAAAGCAACTCAAAAGTAAATTTGACTATGTGATTATTTCTGTTTCCTAAAGGCAATATGAAATACAATCTCAATTTCCTCCTCTATTAAAAAAGAATTAAAAGGGGAGAAGGCTTAAATAATTTCAAATGGCCCCTTCAGCTCCAAAACTCAATGGTTCCATAAGTCAGAGCACTCAGTTGGAACCCACGTTCTGCTCAGGTCAGTGGTTGATACTCAACAAGAACCAAGGGATTTATGGTGGAGGTAGGTTGTCCTATTTAAACACTTCCTGCTGAGTGAAGTAGTACTTCCTTTTACTTGTCTTAATGGTTTTCTGTTCTTTATCATGTTATCTTTTAATGAGGTATTTTCATTTGTTTAATAAATATTTATTGAGTGCCTACTATGTGCTGGGCACCACATTAGGTGCTGGTGAAACAAAATTAAATGAGACATGCTCCATTTTGTTGCATTTGTTAACTGTAAGCCATATTCAAGCCAAAATACATCATCTCATAAAGTAATATTTATCATATACAAGATCCTGCTCTAGGAACCATGCCAGGCTACCCCATTAAACTTGATGGACCTGAGAATAGTAAAACTATACACTGTATAATGTATTTATAGTATATAGCAAGGCAACAAAGTCCCCTGAGAAGGGAAGGCAGGAAAACTGAAAAATCATCATGTGTGTACTTGGAATTCACAGACCATTGGCAAGCTCCTTGACTATTTTGTGACTCCATTTCTTTATAAAATGGGAATAATAAGGCCTACTTCTGGTATTCCTCATAGGATATTATAAGGATTAAATAAGTAAAAGCACATTAATTACTTTGAGCCTTAAAAAAAGAACTAAATAAATGTTAGGCATTGTTGTTTGGTAGCATTACATAAAATCACATTAAAGTCAAAAGCTTACTGTAGTTATTTTAATGGAAGGTTAAATCCCAAGATGAAAGCAGGGTAAGATGAATAACTAAAATAAGGGCACACCCTTAGTCAGATCTACGTAGCAACTAAAATTAAAACTGGAACTAGTTGCATGACTGACTGACAGTTCCTCACACAGGACAGAACTTACAAGATATACAGTATGTGTCTATAAAGCTGGATTAAGTGCAAAGGGAAGGTGAACATGAGCCTCATCTGAGCTGACCCTTCTTGGATTTTAAAAATGAATCTTCTTTTGATTGCAGTTTTCAGAGGGGAACTCCTATGTGGTGGGGATCATGCATCCCCTGAAGGCTGTGCTACCAGGTCTACAGTACCAGACAAAGACATTTCCACCACCAGGATGTCAGATGCACGCCGGCTTCAACAACAGAGTCATTTGTTAACCTTGAGAGGTCAACTGTGATGAAATTTGTTCATTTGTGATAGTTTGTGATCAAAAGCTTTATTTAGATTGTGTTCAAAATGTTGTTATTTTAAAAGATCCAAAACCTTGAAGAAGATACTTTCTCAAGAAAATTGTTTGGCTAAGTTACTCAAGCTAAAGCAGACACTAACACCAAACAGAGGAACTAAACTAATAAAACCTTCACCAGCTTCCACATCAGAACTCTCTCTAAACTGAGCAACAGGAATAGGAAACTGTCCAGCCCCCTCCTCCAGCCCCAGGATAGAAGCTTCCTGATCAGGGAAATAACCAACTCTCTGCTAGATCACAGTATTTCTTTCTCTTTCTGGTTCTGCTCTATAGATAGCCAGATACAAGAGAGCAGAGTAGAGTTTCCTTTCTCTTTTCACCTCACAACAATTCTTCTTTCAGTTACTATAAGGGAATACACAGTAGAGACAGATGAGAGGATTTTTGACTCCCAAGACTTCAGAACCATAAGGTTCTCTGATGCTAAGCATGGCTGAAAGTTGAGTGCAAATCTCTAGGAATGGTTTTGACTACAGACTAGCTTTCAGTCACAGTGAATAAAAGGAAATTATTAGTTAGAAGAAATATCAAAATTTAAGTAGTTTTTTTTAAGTTCCAAAACAGCATTTTTATAATCTGTATTTGGCTAAGCCCAAATTGTTTTAAAAAGAAGTGTATTTGGGTAACAAGTAGAAATTACACTATTATTAACCTTTTAGGACTTGAGTAAAGAACAGCTGTCTGAATCTCAGGCAAAGTACATGCCTTTTACTGTTAACTATAATCCAGGGGACCTCATAGGCTTTTCTTGAAAGGTGAAAAAATCTTAGAAAGGAGAATCTCTATAATTGAAATGCTGAAGCAAAAGGAAACCCACAGATTCTAGTAACGCAACTTTCCAAGCAACATACTCCAGGGCCTTAAAATTCCTGGAATCAAATTCTTCCTTATACTTAATCTGTGTCTATTTTATCTTGGGAGATTAAAAAAAATAAAAAGAATGCCATCCCTTGGGAATTAACTCTTCATTTATATTAAAGCTATAAATCACCAGCCACCAAGCACTGACTGAAATTAATATCCTAGTTCCTATGCCATTTCCACTTAACTTCCAATTCACCAGTACTTATGGGGTAAAAAGAAAGTGGTAGGACTCTGCTTCTAGTTTATAAAATATAATTGTTAAAATTCTCACTTTTGCTCCTTAAGAGTTATACATACACAGAGAGAAAAGAAGAAGGGCTGAGATTTTTAAAACTTTTTATATGTTGGTGTCTTCTATTCCCAAAACTTTATTCAAGAAACATTAATATTTATTAAGCATTTAGTATGTTTCCCAGGTACTATTTCCATCTTAATTGCCTTGCTTTTTCATTTTCATGAGTTTCATTCCACAAGATACCTCAAACAATCTCCCTAAGTACTACCTTTCCCACAGAAAGAAAAGAAAGAAGAAAAAAATCCAACAGCTAAAACCTGTGGTTCCTTATCATTTTTGTTTTTGTTTTTGCTTTTTTTTTTTTTTTTTTTTTTGAGGGCTGTTACCAGGCAACTGAAACTCCACTCTTTCAAATGGAGAAGATAACTCAAAAGATCCTAGAACTGTTTTTATCCACTCTAAATTTCATATTTTGCCACTGCTACCTCCAAACAGCTATTTAGGACCTAAAACCCTGGCTGGTATAGAGTTTCTAACTGCCCACACAAAATGCAGAATGCTGCTCTGTCTAAACCCCTTAATGTTCCACAGGAATCTCCCAACAGGATAATCTTGAATCATCATTGAATTTTTTCATCACCCATATCTTTCCATCTCAACTTATCCTGGCATGGAACAAGCTGCAACCAGGCATGGGATTGACCCAGAGCTTGACCTGAGAGGTTCCTCTGTCCCTAAGCCCGAGTCTAATATGGCAATTCTTTGAAAGGATTCTCTCCCAAGGACTATGCAAGTTAAGTCTGTGGTTCTCTTTTTAGTTTAGCAATTGGAACTCAATTATTTTTTAGGAGCAAACAGGTTTCTGTGGAAGCCACCTAATGTCTATACCTATCATGACTATTTTTAGTGGAGCAGATCCATATCGTCTCCTGACTGGCACTGTTCAACATCTGACCAGTTCGATATATAGTTTAAGATGTCCTCACTGTCATCTCCTTGAATATATCAGGCTACAGCGTATTTGAAGCAGAATAAAACATTCTTGGAAATCTAGCAAAGGAGCCTAGGGGATAGGATGGGCATCTTTCAAGTACTATCATGACAAATGTTGTTTACATCTAATTCTGAGATTCTGCTCCCAAAAAATGTATATATATGGTCCCACATTCCTTTCAGTCATCCTCTCCATTTTTAATTACAGGTTGTCAATAAAATAACATATTTTTAAAACTTTCCTTTGCATACGTATGGATTCTCTATTAAAGAGGGGAACCTTATGGAGTACTGCAGGTTTAGAGCACAATTCTATGTGGTTTGAATGTCAAGGAAGAAACAAGTTTGTTTCTAAATGATAGAATAGTTACTCCAGGTTAAGTTATTCCACACTTCCTTTTTTTTAAATCTGGGTTTTTATCTATCGGTACTATCAGCTTTGCAAACCTCAGGCCAACAATCACAGAAGTTGAGACAGCCCTGTGAAGGGAAATCAACCTAGTCAAGCTAAAGAAACTCGCATCTGCATTTCTCCCAAGCTGAATCACAAACAGTCCACACCCATCCTGATCCCTCTTCAAATAATTTCTTCATTTACTTGTGTGGCACTTCCTGACAGTAAGGAATGGGCTTGACTGGATGAGCTATTATCTCATTAGGATTTGTGAAGGAACCAAACAGACTGGAATGCTTTCCACCAGCCCCCCTTCCACTGCCCCTCTCCATTTCCCGGCCGGGCCACCGTTTGTACTGTTTGCCTTTTCTCAGTTTCTGTGTTGCCCAAGACAGATAGATAAGCTCCTTAAATGATTACTACCACCATGCATTAGCTTACAAAGCCACTAACAACTTTTCCATGTTTGGTAACTAATGTGTGATAAAAATGTTGACAATGTAAAGCGAGAACTAAACCACAGACCAGAACCTCTCAGAATAAATGGAAATCACCCAAAGGTTCTCTGGGAGCCCCTTCCACAGTTCTGTTCAAAACACGTGTGACTTTTAAGGTAAGATTGAATTTCATTGGGTTTTAATCAGCAGGAACGCCAAGAACAGTAATATAAGTAAATGTACTGGGGTTTTCTGTTTCAATATGATAGTTTTAAAATGAATTTTATTTTTTCCACTTTGTCCTTGTAGATCCAGAAGAAAATCATATAGTCTCTAAATCTGATATCCTAGAAGAACTACAAAATTTGATATTCATTGAGAAACATGGTAAATCCCCACACAGGAGGAGATCAAAGCACAATGCTGTCCCTTCACTTTGCTGCGTGTGTATTCCTGCTGCTGGAGGCTCATTTATAACAGGGTACCTTGAGCCATAAGGTCATGGCCAAGGTCTCTTTCTATGGTACAACAAGGACAGATGGATATTATAATTCAGCTTGAGAGACTAAAAGAGAAAATAAGGCAGATGGCTTGCTAAATATTTGCTTCATTTCAGAGCCATGCTAAGTTTCCTTTGGCTGTTGATTGAAAGCCTGTTACTGAAAAAACCCTGAGGGTGCATTGCAGCAACTGCTGTGTCTAACCAAGCTGGGTGATGCTGAAGGCACATTGCCCCACATTGCTCCACATTGTCTTGGGCTCCTAGAAATAATATAGCCAATGAGGAGCTCTTAGCAGCGTTGCTCTCACTTGGGTTGATAAGGAGTGAACAAGTGCTCCCTAGCCGACCTTTTCCTCCCAAAAGACATCAGACTGAATTAGGAATGCCTTCACAAACAAAGGAAGGAAGAAAATAAAAATGCTTACACTTAACCATATTCAAATGTCAGTGACCGGAACAGCCTTTTTTGAAGCAATGTAGTAGAGAGTGACATTGGTTTCGATAGCGGCCTGTTGGCGATAAATATGTGATGTGTACATTTAAAAGGGTAGCACTCACTTCATCTGACTCTGTTTTCAAAACCTACTGTGTGCTTGGCATTGCTCAAGATGATGGAACTACAGTGGTTGAGAGGTAGGAGACAATGACGTAAACTATGCCAACATAATTTTGGATTGTGAAGGAAACAAACAAAGATCAGACAGAGTTAATAGGGCAGCAAGGAGATGGACAGTCCATGCGGGAATAGAGGAAGAATCAGCCACGCAGGGAGCCAGAGGAGCCATCCCCAAAGAGGACACAGCAAATGCAAAGGTCATGAGGCAAGAAAGAATAGAAAATGCTCAGAAACTCATGGCAGAGAGGAAAGAGGTTTTTTGTTTGTTTGTTTCCATTATTGTTGTTTTGATGATTCAGTCTCTATTGGAAAGCTGAGAAATAAAGGAACAAAAGTATACAATAAACAAGTGTAGGTTAATTAAATGTGTTTGCTTTTTAAATCCATCTATTATTTCAGACATTTTCTGGAGAGAAGAACACCTTTAAAAAAAAATTTTTTTTTTAATGGCAACTCGATATAATGTTTGGCTTGTTTTTTTCTTTTGGGTGCTCAGCCAACTGCTGCAAAAATGGTCTGCATTTTAACTCTTGATTCAGATTGTTTTCTCAAACATACTCCCTAAACACATGCTGTTAAGCTACATATAGAGCCCTAGTGTTGAATCCCTTCTTACTTCACCTTTCTTCGAGAAGCCTTCTCCGGGCAACACCTAGATTTCAATTTAAACAGACTCACATATGGTAAGAAATCAACTCCCCTAGGCACAGAGTGGACTGTGCCGGCCTTTAACTAAGATTCCACAGGGGTCTACTGATCTAGGACTCTAATTAGGTGCAGTTCACTCATTGTAGGATGACACAGCTCGTCATAAGGCAAAGACCACTTTGTGCATTAATTAGGACAAAGTTCTGTTTGAGACTCAGTCTCTGGACAGCCTTAGCAGAGCAGCAGGTTTGGTGTCCTTGTCATCTCTGTGTTACGGCCTTCTAAGTCTGCATCCCACTGAGCCTTAGTCTATGTGCAGAATCAAATACACTTTCTTCTACTTGGTTGATTTTAATATTTCAATACACAATAAATGATTGCCAATCAATCAGTGGATCATTGCACAGACAATCCAATCTGACCATCATGTTCACATCTGGTTATTTCATTCATTTAATGAACAAACAGGACCAACCACAAAGAATTTTGGTTCCTGAACAATCACTTAGACTCATAAACCTCCAAACAGAAACCTGATGAAAATCAATCAATTTAAGACACGTGTATACAAACACGGCATATATGATGAGTAAAACATAAATTTGTAAAAAAGCAAAACAAAAAAACACTTCAGAAATCTGTATTTCTTATTGCATCACTGGAATAAATCAGTCTCTAATATATTCAGATTTAACTCTCTTATGCTCACTCTTGTTCACTACTCTCAGCTTGTGTTTCTGAAAAGTTTTTATGTAAACCAAAGTTCTGTAAACTGAATTGTATTTCAGATACATTAATTTATTGCTGAAATTATAAATCTGTTTGTAATCAATGAAGTCTTCTCAAACATGTCTCTGGTGCAGAGTTGGAATTTCATATAACAGCTTTACTTAAAAGGCAGGTTTTGTTGCAAAACTTTGTGTTCCCAGCTAATTTGTAACAATCGTCAGTAAACCTAAATTTGTGGTCAGACTCATCCATGAAAAACAGAAGAAAGTCTTATTTCTGTATTCTAAAAACGTCAGGTTCGGGGAGCAGTTTGTGTTTCCAAATCATGTAAGTTGGAGCAGGGGATGGGTAGGGATGTAAATATGAATTCTCTATCATGCATATTTTCTTTTGTAAGGGGTTTGACTGCAATACGATTAAATAAAATATACTCACATGCACTGCTTGTTAAGACACCATTTTTTTGTTAAATGGACATGTCAAATAAACATGATTTATGTCCCCTTTTTGTTACCCATAATCTTCTTCTTGTCCATCTAAATCTTTGTGACATACTATCTCCAGGTTACCTGGAGCTTTGTCAAATCTCCCAGAACCCAACTTCTCTCCTTTCTCCCAACTTCATGAAAATCTGTCTCTTGTTGTCCTATGTGAGAGAAACCTCTTTTTTTTCAGTGCTTTTTATATCAGAAAGACCAATGGTTTCTTTGAGGGAAATGTATTTGATATTTACATACATATAAAAATAAATGGCATACAAACCATTCTACTTATGCCTTATTAAGCTCATTAAAAGGGGATAAAATGGATTCAGAAGACACAAGAAGCTTAAAAATCAGCACCATTAGAACCACTTGTGCAAAATGAAAACGGAATGAATGGAAAACACGCACAATTTTAGTCACTGCGAATGTGAACTCACAGAAATGAGAAGATCTGGTTTCTACTTGTTTTACGTATCTGTTTTACATTCAGGGTTCTCCTCCACCTCATATTTGCTAAAGAGATCTTCGTTGTAAACAGCGGTCTGCAGTATACCAGAGCAGAGTTTAAAAATCACCTTAGTTATGTACAAGCCTCCTTTCTCATGTAAGTATTATAGAATGAGAATCTAATAAACAATGTTAGGTGTATACTCTAAACTGCTTATTGCAAAGCTTAATTATTAGAGTTGAACGTAGTCAACTTTAACAACGACTACCAGCAGCCCCTTTCAATTAATCTGTTCAAACATTATTTTTCCATACTAGTTTGGAGTTGAAAGGAAGAAAAATGTGTTTGAAACCACTGATTCTTTTTCATTCATTTTCTTCCAAATTAAAAGAAATGACAACATGTTTATTTCAAGTTTTTAGTAAAATTTTCTCTAAGATTAAAAAAATAAATGTACTAATCTGAATGTAGGTTGGGATTTTTTTTGAACATTGCATTATAAATCAAAACTCCTAAAAATAGGAGTTTATGGTGGAATTGACAGTATTTTAACTTTAAGGGCATGAGTGGTGTCCTTTTACAGAGGCCTAAAACAAACACAGAAAAAAGTGATGTGTTGTCAGGATGTTCAATGCACTCTCCTTTAATTGCCATATACAGTTAATAGCCTGGTAATTTTTTTTAAAATAAAATAAGTCGCAAAGTTGCAAGCAACTCGATTACACAATATCTCACCATGCAACGTATCAAAAACAATGAATTTAATCGTTCTGTGGTCTGGGTTGAATTCAACACTGAAATCTTTTCATTGAACTTCACAGCAACAAAGAATTTCAAACTTACAGATGACCATCTTTGAAGTTGGATAGAACTCTGACCATATTATGATTGTCTGACACTGAAAAAGGACAAAGTACAGAATCCAGTATTCCAACCAAGATTTGGGCTGATCTGAGAAACTAGAGAAAAGTACTGTGAAGAAACTGCAGATATAGAATGACTGGATAGGTCATTTGATCTTGCTTCTGAGACTGAACTTAAAAACCTGTTTCAGATTAAACAGCATTTCATTGCTTTCTTTTTTCTTTTTTTCACACAAAAATACTCCTACAGATTAAAAGAAACCATCAGAATGGAAGTAAAAGAATTATGCAGTATATGTTATATCTATACAGGTCCGGAAAGTTCCTGAAATTTACTCAAGCTTTACTCAAAATATTGACACTATTTAGTATCAAACCAAACTCTGGGATCACACGGAGGGCTTTCCTACAATGCATGTGATCAGGGACAGCAATGATCTTATCCTATAATATATCACAAACAGAGGAAAAAATCGTCTCACATTTTTAGAAATCATGTTATTAGCTCAAATATACAGTTTAGGCAGTCAACATTTTGTGGCTTCCATCATTTTCAAAGATTATGCTGCACAAAACTGTACAGAGAATATTTTGACTTACATATTGACTTTTTAAAATATAGGAGTGATTGTAGCAATAGCATTGATTGTAGCTTTAACTTACATTATCAAGAAAACTACACCAAATAAATTTAAATTATATTTATATAATTTTGATATAAATCTTGAATCAGATAAGGCTCAACATTTAATAAATGTTTTTACCACATTAATTTGCATTTAACAGTATTTTCCACATAGAAAATCTCTGATGCATATTTAATTAAGGCATGGAATGTTTTTATTGTACTTTCTTATGTAGTTTAGAATATATAAAATTAAATATAATTATACTTTTGATCACAGAACAATTTTACATGCTATTCTTCATTAATGGTCAAAGTATTAACTGCTAATTATTGAAAAATTCAAATTTTTATTTCAAGAAATAAATTAAAAATATAGAAACTTAAAAGTGTACAATAAAGTACTTAAATACATAATTTTAGAGGTTGTGTGAAAATAATGTCTTTATTTGAAATGTTCTGAAAAAACATTTTTTCAAATGTTTAAATAATTTTTTTTCAAATAAACTTAGAACATGTAGTCAGATGAAGCAAAATCAATGATACATCAAATTACATACACATCATCAGAGGAGAAATAATTGTGTCAATGTAAAAAACTAACCCTAAAATAACAAAACTGGTAAAATTTTGTTCTTATGACTGGAAATATGCCATCACCACTTTAGATTTATTTTTATTACACATGTGTTTAATTTTCAATTAGTTAGACTATTATTCATTCTCTTACAATTTACACCGAACTTAAGAGTTTGAACTAAAAAAAAAAAAAACGTCTAGCTGTTTCTAATGACTTAAATTCATTATACCTTGAATTCTTTTTGAAACTGAAATTCTTAGCGAATAGAAAGCCAGTGTCATGAGACTGTTTTTGCTTAAATCTAGTCCAAAAATTTCTAAAACAATATAAATAAACAAAAATATGCCATACATACAAGGTACACGTTCTTAAAAGAAGCTGGAAGCTTCGCTGAACTATCTTGGGACAAGAACTAAGCAGGGAGCAGAGCCGTGCTGGCACCTAGTGGCGGACGGCGGTAGGACAAGTGTCTACCTTGGCTCTTAGGCACGCTGGGAGAACACATTTTAATTATTATAATCTATGCTTTCTATCACACATATTTGAAAGAAAGATAAATGAAAAGTATCTGGAGCAATTAATCTTAACTATGCAACCAAATGTTATGATTTTAATTTTATGCAAGGACAGAAAGAAAATTTGGAGGGGTGGAAGTGGTGGAGAGGAACAAGATCAGCTGTGGTGAAAAATATAACATGGTGAAAAGAATTGTGCAATTTTCTTTTCCCTTGATATTTTCTGCCAAACCTGGTCACACTAGTCTGTTCTCCATTGAGCAAAGAATTTTGATGAAATCAAGTGACCAGCTGTTTGTGAAGTTCAGTCTGTATTTGGGACATAAGTAACCAAATACTACTTATACTATTTGTATACTAAATTTGGAGTTTTCAAACTAAAATATTACATGCAGAGGTATAGTTATTTTTCTTTCATGGCACTTTTTAGTAGGAGGGTAAATTTAGATTTGAGTCCCTCCTTCAGTCCACCTCATCTTTTGGGACTGGAGAAGGTATGGTTCCGGTAGAGAGCTGCTTCTGCCTTAGAAGGCAATGAGTTAGAAACGCAATCTGAGCAAAGGCAGAATTACTACTACACGCCAGAGAGAGTCACACATCAGTCAAGTCCACCAAGTGAACTCTATAGTCTTCCCAATTGTGAGACTCTATGATTTGCTGAAGAAAGGATTCTATTACATTTTCCTACATAGGGAGATAGATTTTAGTCACTGTCCCTGTGTTTCTTTAAGACTGAGTCTCACTCTGTCACCCACTGCAGTGGCGCAATCTCAGCTCACTGCAGCCTCTGCCTCCTGGGTTCAAGTGATTCTCCTACCTCAGCCTCCCGAGTAGCTAGAATTATAGGCACACTGCATCACATCTGGCTAATTTTTGTATTTTCAGTAAAGACACCATTTCACCATGTTGGCCAGGCTGATCTTGAGCTCCTGGCCTCATATGATCCACCCCCTTTGGCCTCCTAAAAGTGCTGGGATTACAGGTGTGAGTCACCGTGCCCGGCCCTAGGCTTGTTTTATATCATGTCTCAGACATGTAGGGGTTTATTTCAGAGCACACAAATGAACTATTCTATGTATTCACACTATTAGAGGGCTGCTTCTACCCCTCTGAGTCTCTGCCCTACTGCGATATGTGAGACCAAGATGAACTGCCCCTGGTAAATTGGTCCTCTTGGCAGTTTGGGGAAATGCCAGGTAACCCAGTGAGAGTCCCGCCTGGCTCTTTGTAGCTTACACAGTATCAAACCTGAGAGAGCACTGCAAAGTCAGGTCAGAAAGGTTTCTCAAGGCTTGGAAATAAGAACAGGGCATGAGTCTTGTACCACCTGACTGGGCCTTCCAGTTAGCAAGAAGCCTTTGTTTAAAAAGGCGGCTAAGAAATCTCCTAGTAATATATTTCCCTGTAACAAGTTTGATTAATTAATTGAAAAAATATATAGTAAAAGATGTTTATATTAAATATAAAATTATCACCACTAAGTTTATTAGAGGAGATAAGAGGCAACAGATTGGGCCTAATTCATTCCAAGAAAAGGTTTCCATCAAAGGATACCCAACTCCCTCTGAAATCCCAAATTCATACACATGAATATTCTGCTCTAATCTTTCTCCATTTACATCACAGAGCCATGGTCCTGTGTTGACCTCTGTACTGAAGAGTGACCAGAGGTAAATGTAGGTGCCTCTGGCCAGTTGTCAAGGTCATATCCTGAATCCTGTCCACACCTGTCCACACCCAGCATACTGTGGGGCAAGGGCAAACCCAGAGCCTGCCATTAGTAGGGGAGGAAAGACATGTGGACAAGTAGCAGACAAAAGTGATTGTCCCAGCGGGCTTTGAGAAATTGTTATGGGGGTCCAGAGGAAGAAAACTGCCTTCAGCTTCCGGTAGGAGTTGTCAGGTTGGGGGTGGAGGGCATAGGGTATCAAGGAAGGCTTTCTGAAGGAGGCAGCTGGGCCTTGAGAGATGGCTAACACTTAGCAAACCATGCTGGGGGAGCAAACATTTCAGGTAGTGAGAGGATCTCCTTTCTTCCTCATCCACAGGGACTGTGGAGAGAGACATCTGTTCCACAGTCTTCTCCCTGAAGGGTGGGGCTCCGAGGGCTGGCTCCAACGTAAGCATAAACAAGTGACTACAAACGCCCTATTCAATACACAAGAAAACCCATGAACATTTGTAAAGCATTTCTAAGCCACAGAATTCATATGTGGCCTCCTTAGCAAAGATAAATTTCACGTTTTTCCCTTTCTTGCAGTTTGTCCCATTTTCTCTCATTTTATTGAGTAGAATGAGCCTTAGCTCAGAAGCCAAACACCGACCCAAGATGAGATGCCCTAAAACTAGGCCCACTGCCTGAAGCTGACTCATCCCACCACAGTTTATTTTTGTTGTGTGAATCAATTCTAATTTTCAAACCGAAATATATGATGGTTTATCGTCATTTTGACCTTTTCATACCACCCCTGGTACAGTTGCTGAGAACATGCCAAATCATGTTGATTTCTTCATTTTTCTAGGAGTGTCCATCCTAGTCAGTCTTCTCAGGACAACCAAAAGCCAAAACTGAAACAAAACAAAAACCTCTTTCCCCTAACTCAGATTATTATTATTTTTAGTTCTTCAGGACCACCTGTGAGGATAAGAAGAGGTGGTTGCCCAGTCCCCCGGGAAAATGTCCCCATCATCCTTTAAAAACTACTGAGAAATAAGGTATGTTACCTTCACTTAATGGAGAAACTGAGACATAAAAGTAAAGAATATTGCTACAAACAGAGGCAGAAATACAAGTTGATACCATGTGCTCAAGTGAGACATCTCATTTTTAGCCTGTGTAAAACAAACTTTAACTGTATGATCCAGAAAATCCACTTCTGGGCACATACCCCAAAGAACTGAAAGCAGACACTTGAAGAGATATTTGTACCCCCACGTTGATAGCAGCGCTATTCATGAGAGGCAAGACGTAGAAGCAACCCAAGTGTTCATCGACAGATGAATGGAAAAACAAAATAAAGTATATCCACACAAATGGAATATTATTTAGCCTTAAAAAGGAAGGACATTCTGACACATGCTCCAACATGAATAAATGTTGAGGACCTTATGCTACATGAAACAAGCCAGTCCTAAAAGGACAGATACTGTGCAATTCCACTTATATATGGTATATACCTAAAATAATTAAATTCATAGAAACAGCAAATAGAATGGGGGCATCAGGGGCTGCGGGAGAAGAGAATGGGGAGCTAATGCTTAATGGGTACAGAACTTCAATTTTGCAACAGGAAAAGAGTTCTGGAGATGAATGGTGGAGATGGCTGTGCAATAATGTGAATGTACTTAATGCCACTGAACTATACACTTAAAAATGGTTAAGATGGTAAATTTTATGTTATGTGTATTTTGCCACAATAAAAAACTAGCATTATTTAATGAAGAAAAAGAGTTGAAAAAATTTCACCATTCAAAGTCCAAAATAAGAGTTTGAATATATAAATATAAGCAAGCTAGCAACATAACCTCTAGCCCTATGATGTACCTATTATGTGAATGCTTCTGTTAGCACAAGAAAAAGGGATCAGATAAATTAGTGAATACCTCAAGGATGTAAGTAGAAACATTTTAGATTTATAGCAAGAAGCAAGTAGAATGATGTTATCAACTACTTATAAATATTAAACACATAGGAGACAAGTTTGCAAATGCAAATTTACTTCTTGTCATACTGTACTAGTATAGTATGAATTATATCATTAAAATACAATGTTAAAAGCTTTAATGGGGTTGTTTGTTTTTTTCTTGTAAATTTGTTTGAGTTCTTTGTAGGTTCTGGATATTAGCCCTTTGTCAGATGAGTAGATTGCAAAAATTTTCTCCCATTCTGTAGGTTGCCTGTTCACTCTGATGGTAGTTTCTTTTGCTGTGCAGAAGCTCTTTAGTTTAATTAGATCCCATTTGTCAATTTTGGCTTTTGCTGCCGTTGCTTTTGGTGTTTTAGACATGAAGTCTTTGCCCATGCCTATGTCCTGAATGGTACTACCTAGGTTTTCCTCTAGGATTTTTATGGTATTAGGTCTAACATTTAAGTCTCTAATCCATCTTGAATTAATTTTCGTATAAGGAGTAAGGAAAGGATCCAGTTTCAGCTTTCTACTTATGGCTAGCCAATTTTCCCAGCACCATTTATTAAATAGGGAATCCTTTCCCCATTTCTTGTTTCTCTCAGGTTTGTCAAAGATCAGATGGCTGTAGATGTGTGGTATTATTTCTGAGGACTCTGTTCTGTTCCATTGGTCTATATCTCTGTTTTGGTACCAGTACCATGCTGTTTTGGTTACTGTAGCCTTGTAGTATAGTTTGAAGTCAGGTAGCATGATGCCTCCAGCTTTGTTCTTTTGACTTAGGATTGTCTTGGAGATGCGGGCTCTTTTTTGGTTCCATATGAACTTTAAAGCAGTTTTTTCCAATTCTGTGAAGTGGGCAAAGGATATGAACAGACATTTCTCAAAAGAAGACATTCATACAGCCAACAGACACATGAAAAAATGCTCATCATCACTGGCCATCAGAGAAATGCAAATCAAAACCACAATGAGATACCATCTCACACCAGTTAGAATGGCGATCATTAAAAAGTCAGGAAACAACAGGTGCTGGAGAGGATGTGGAGAAATAGGAACACTTTTACACTGTTGGTGGGATTGTAAACTAGTTCAACCATTATGGAAAACAGTATGGCGATTCCTCAAGGATCTAGAACTAGATGTACCATATGACCCAGCCATCCCATTACTGGGTATATACCCAAAGGATTATAAATTATGCTGCTATAAAGACACATGCACTCGTATGTTTACTGCAGCACTATTCACAATAGCAAAGACTTGGAATCAACCCAAATGTCCATCAGTGACAGATTGGATTAAGAAAATGTGGCACATATACACCATGGAATACTATGCAGCCATCAAAAAGGATGAGTTTGTGTCCTTTGTAGGGACATGGATGCAGCTGGAAACCATCATTCTTAGCAATCTATCACAAGAACAGAAAACCAAACACCGCATGTTCTCACTCATAGGTGGGAACTGAACAATGAGATCACTTGGACTCAGGAAGGGGAACATCACACACAGGGGCCTGTCATGGGGACGGGGGAGGGATTGCATTGGGAGTTATACCTGATGTAAATGACAAGTTGATGGGTGCAGCACACCAACATGGCACAAGTATACATATGTAACAAACCTGCACGTTATGCACATGTACCCTACAACTTAAAGTATAATAATAATAATAAATAAATTTAAAAAAAAAAAAAGCTTTAAAGTGTCAGGGATCTCACTATCCATAGGTATGTTCAAGAATTAAGTCCTCTTGTTTCTAAATAATTTCTGTATTTAGTATCCAGTAGCCATCATTTGTACAGGAGACAGAAAGTGAGGGTAGTTAGTTTAAATGTAATTAATTAAGTTTACCATGAGTAAACTTTTATTTGATCGACTATTAATACCAGTAAATAAATATTTCCATACGTAAATAACAGCAATAGTAATTCCAATGAAAGTTTAGTGTTTATGTCTTTAAATCTTTCAATGGCATTAACATGTGCCCTTAAACTTCTATTTTGCCTGCCTAGTATAAACAAAATTGAGAAAAATATCTTAATATTAAATACCAGGTAAGTGAAACTTTTCTTCCCTAAATAATTTCTTCAGGTGTGTCATCACAATTCTCAGCTGACCAATTAATTAAAATCTAGGTAACAGTTGGTTTTGCTCAACGAATGTCCAGCCTAGCAGTTCAGTGAACGATGGCCACTCCCTAATCTCAATAATTCCTCCAGCATGTCAGCATGTCATGGCCTGACCATGAAACATAACTCAACAGATAATGGAAGTGAGTTACTATTACAAACCAACCTGTGCTCAGACTATGTTTTAATATTTTATATGTGTTTATCTGGCATAATATTATAGTATTTTTTCAGTCTGTCTTGTAGCAGTTCATTCTGGACACTATTTATCTTTAGTAATAATTGTTTTTAATGCCAAGAAATTACTTTATTCTATATCCTCTAACCCTCCTAGGCCCACCTCATGTGCTCAGCAAAAGTTTCTAAAAGTCATCAACTACTTTACTCTTCGGCAGTTTCAACTCTAGCCTTTTGAAACAGCCCATAAGTGATAATGAAATGCATAAAGGAATAAGAAACAGAATCCAATTACATCTACCTGCATAGTTCAGCTGCACACCATGTAACAATAAACAGGCATTCTTAAGTCACAGCATTTCACTGGAAATGGGGCAGAACTTGTGTATTTTAACAACTTTTAACAACAAGTAACCACTACGGCATTTATTTTACTTTCTGAAAGAAAACCAGAGAAGGTTCATAATTTAAACCAAAGAGTCTTTCAGTCTTGAAGACAGAAAGCACTTCTGCTTAGCACCTGAGTAATAATGTGAGATGTGTACAGGTGAATTAAGAAGACTGGGCTCAAAGATAGTTTGTCTTCAGCTGGTCTGAAATGTCTGACTCCTTTCCAGCCCTGGGGTCATTTATTATCCAGCAAAGAAAGGCTGGGTTTTTGCTCCACAAACACAGAGCTGGTCCTCAGTTTAGGATGATTTACCATGTCTGCTCCGAAATGCATGACACACACTGCTTCAGAATGGTTTCTCCCGTATACGGACACACACATCTGATGATATTTTAGGTCTGATTTACTTTTGTGCCATTGAAACCAGAGTGTTCTGGTCACCTGCATACATTTTCTCCCTCTAATGTGATATCCAAAACACATTTTAGGGGGTATTTTATATTAAACCATATGTATCTGAACATATACAGCAAAAGCCTCTCAGGTTTTATTAGGTTAGTAATCCGATATTCATTTTTCCTCTTAGAAGGAACTGTCTTTAAGACCTAGAAGTATTGCACCCAAAACACATTTCAGGCATTACTCGATTCTAAACGATATGTATGTGGAAATAAACAGTGAAAGCTTCTCAAGGAATGTTGAGTTAGTAACCAGATATTTCTTTTTCTTTGAAGAAGGGACCATCATTATTCCAAAGTATGAATATTTTATAACAGCACAGAAAAATATATGGCATTATAAGGGGCTTTAGCCTGATAGAAGTGTGCACACATCAGTTTAGAAACCCTAGTTCTTAAGTATGCAATTCTGACTTCAAATCCACACCATGTACATATTCCTTTACAAATACAACTAGAAGAACTGCCTTATTTATGACATACCTAGGTGTGCAGACTGTATGTATAAAGTCAATGGCTTCAATTTTTTTTATTTGCCACTCTAATTAACTGGGATAATACAAGTCAGAAAACAATAAATTCTTAGTTGGTATATAACCTTGTTTACTTTCCCTAGATATAATGGTAGCATGAGTTCCAATACTAAATTAGCATACAACTGGATTCAGTTATGCTTGTCATTCTCTGCAGGCACAAGTTATAAATCTGTCACAGATAGCTTGGCGTAGCTAACAAGTTTGCACTCAAAGAAAACTGTTCTGTAGTGATAAGCAGACAACACATAAAAATAATAATAAAGAATAATTGAATAAGACCCTGCTTGAAGATAATGAAAATAGACATCTAGTAGAAGAATATCATAAAATGATCAACATTGAAAAGCAGAGTAAAGTTACTCCACAGTATCAAATTGTGATGAAAAGTTTGACTTTCTAATTCTCTATGTCTAAACTTATGCTGCCAAATATGTCAGCCACTAGCCACAAGTGGCAATTGTGTACTTGAAATATGGCTAGGTTGAACTGAAATGTGTTCTAGATATAAAATGCACACCAATTCCAAAGATGCAATACTAAAAACAGAATGTAAAAGACTTCATTAATATTTTTAATTAAATATTATGTTAATATTTTAAATTATGTTAAATAAAATGTATTACTAAAATAAATTCCACCTGTTTCTACTTACAATGTGCCTATTCAAAAGTTTGGATTTGTCATATGTGGTTTGCATTATATCCCTATAAGACAACACTTGGTCTAAAAGATAAAGTCACAGAATGTGAAAACCAGTTGAGAACTTACAAATCATCTTGCCCAACCTGCTGCATTTGACAAACAAGGAAAGTGAGGCTTAGAGAGATCGAGTGATGGGCTCTGGTTAAGCCAAAATTAGAACTGGATTCTCTCAGAGGCCAGTGTCTGAATATCAGTCCAGTTTTATTTGAGGAAGAAAAAGAGAGATAATGACTTGTCTCAGTTACCACAATCAAAAGTACATTCCTTTCAAAACCCTCTTCTCATCCTTGGAAATATAATACATATAAGAAGCTTTAATCTTGACTTATAGTCATCTATGTAATCATCTTCATTCTCCTCTTGACCTTAGTGATGGACACACCCCAAGGCATGCCTTTTATATAATGTGAAAATTGTTTGTATGTATCCCAAGGAAGATTTTTAATTCACATTATAAGGTAAGTTACTTAGAAAGTGAACACATTTGTAAACCAAACCCATTTAAAATAAACTTCAAACTTGTCTTTAAAGCACAATAAAAGTTAAGTCATTTTTCCCATGAGCTCTAGTTTTCTTTCTCAGGAATTCTCCACCTTGTCTCCGGCCTCCTCTACACTTCCTCCCCGCTGCCTGGCCCCATGCCCACACAAAGGGCTTCTCCTTTCTACAGTCAGTTCCCTATTTTTTTTTTTTTTTGCTTCGTAGAACAACTTTTACTTTTTATTTTTATTGTTATTGCCATGATATCAAGTTTAAGTTTATACATTAATGTCCATTTCTAGATTCCTATTTTCTGTAAGTCTAGAGTTGAATTGGGACGGTAAATGGAAAACAGAAGAAACGGGAGATGTCCTTCCCTCAACTCTGAGACTTTTAGCCTTCGGTATGGGTTGAAGCATTTTTCAAAGCAGGCAAATAGACAACAATGGGTTTCTTCAGAAAGGTGGCGGAAGGGACTCTGGACACATTCTACATCCAACATGTACAAGAAAACTCGGTTAAATACAATTAAACAGTTTTCTTTTCCAAAGTACGTATCAGAGACTTTATAATGATAATGTACAGTCCGACTCTCCAAGAAGGGGACACAGTATGCAGAGTTCTCCGAATCTATTTAAACACTGTAAATCATGTTCTCACAGAGCATCTTAGGAGACTAGTATTTCATAGAATGTATTTTGGGAAATCTGGAACCATGTAATTTGTTGCAAGTTACCCCACGTCGCCTTTCACATTTATATTATTGCTGAATAACATCAATGATTTTGTTCATTATTTATCCAATAAACTTTGATTAACTTGTTATGGATTGAACTGTGCCCCTCCCATTCATATGCTAAAGCCCTAATCCTAATATGACTACATTTGGAGATGGGGCTGTTAAGGTGGTAATTAAAATTAAATGGGGTCATAAGAAGGACCTTCATCCAATAGGACTAATATCCTTATAAAAAGAGGAAGAAATACCGAAGATATATTTCTTTCTGAAGGCCATATGAGAACATAGCAAGAAAGCTGCCATCTGCAAGCCAGGAAGAAAAGTCCCACCAGCAACCAAACTGCTGGCACCTTGATCCTGGACTTTTGGCCTCTAGAACTATGAGAAAATACATTTCTGTTATTTAAGCCACCCAGTCTGTGGTATATTCTTATGGCAGCCCTAGCAAATGAATTCACAATACCTATTATGTTTAGGAGATGCAAATGGTGAACAGACACAGCCCCTGGCTACTGGGAATTTGCATTCTAGTTCAAGGGCAGTATGGGAAACACTGAGTAAGTTTCTTGTATCAAGCTAATCCCTACTTGATGTAGAGTCAGCAGCTTGTTGCCCCACAGCCTAACATCCAACTGACATTCTTATTGCAGGGAAATACTCAAATTATTTGTTTTGTAAATTCCTACTTGAAGAAATGAGCCAGTTGGACCTCTTACCTCTCTCTCATTTTCTGGAAAAACCTGGAATTGCAGCAAGGAATGCATATTCTAGGCTCCCCTCTACAACTGCTCTCCAGGAGCTCAAGGCTCCACACCCTCCATTTCCTCAGCTATAGCTGCAGGAACCACACTGTGAGCCCTCTCTGCCCTCTAAATCTCCAGAAGAAAAAGGAAGCAATCTGAAGTCAACCCATCTGTCATACATCCTGGAGGCAGTCTTCTCTATCTGCCTCAGAGACAATGTTTTGGTGACCAAACCACCCACCAAAAACTACTCACTACTTCTTTAAAAGTACCCCAAAATAGCAATAGTTTAACAATAGTTTACCTTCCCTACTGCCATTACAAAGAAAAAAAAAAAGCTATCACCAAATAGCCTATTTTAAAACAATCAATTCTGTTCAGAAAGAGGATTTAAGCAACATAATATCTTAAAATAGAATGAGAATGTTAAAGAAAAACAATAATAAACAGGAAATGTAGGGACTGCTGACTAGTTATATTATTTCCACTATTTTTTCCACATCACTGTCTCTAAATTCTTGAACTCTCTGCATCTCAAAGTCAAACCCCTTACAAACTAATGAACAGAACATGATTGCTCTAGCCATGTTGCTGGAGCAAATAAAAGAAATAGGGCCTCTCTTATCCACAGACCTGTCCATTCAAAAAGCCATATGTCTAAATATTTGTGCAAGGTATGGACTTTTTTTTTTTTTTGCAAATAATTGTTTTGCAAAAGTATCAACAAATAATTTAAAATAATACTACTAAAGCAATTCAATAACTATTAGAAGGATCCAGTCTAGGCCTGGCTGGTGGAAATACAGCACAATTCTATACACAAACAACACAGAATCAATTCAGAGCTTCTAATACAGGCTTCTAGGTTATCCAGAGATCACAACTGCTAAGACCCTGCATTCTGAAAGCCCACAAAATGATTCGCTGGTTACATATACTACAAGTAGAGGACTTCTGAAATGACTTCATTTTTGCCCATGCTTCAGGTAGTCTTGCTTCAGGTACAATGAAAGCAGAGTAAACTTGGGCCAATAAAAGAGAATCGGGCAGGGCACAGTGGCTCATGCCTATAATCCCAGCACTTTGGGAGGCCAAGACAGGAGGATCACTTAGGTCAGAAGTTCAAGACCAGCCTGGCCAACATGGTGAAACCCCGTCCCTACTAAATAAAAAACTAACTGGCCGTGGTGGTGCGTGCCTGTAATCCTGGCTACTCAGAGACTGAGGCAGGAGAATCACTTGAGCCTAGGAGGAGGAGCTTGCAGTGAGCCAAGATTGTGCCACTGCACTCCAGCCTGGGTGATAGAGCAAGACTCCATCTCAAAAAACAAACAAACAAATAAAAAAACAAGAGAGAATCAGAGTAGAATAAATAAATGGTTGTCTTCTTTCCTTTGGTTTTTGGCAATGTAGATATTTAAGCAGGAAATAGAAATAGAAATTTATATGTAAATTCTATTTCCTGCTTAAGTATCTACATTGTCAATTTCAGTTTGTGGGGAGGAAGTCATTTATTATTTCTTGTTCTTAAAGATTCTTATATTTACATGTCTATTGTTCCTGTGGATAAGTTTCTTAAAAGGTAGAATTATTTTCTTAATTTTATTACTATATTATCACATGTAAATGGTCACTAAATGTAGGAGTCTCATCCTGAGCAAGCACAAATGACATCGTATTAGAAACAAACTGCAGACTGAAGTAGTCTAGACTTAAAAAAAAGTACCACCATTTTCCAGATCCTTAGGGTTTAAACTGACAATTCTTGGGAATGTCATGATAAAATAACTAAGGGTAAAAACAAAACAAAACAAAAACCATGATTCATTAGCATTGTGACAATAAATCCCCAGATACAAGGGTCCCATGTTTATCCAGTCAGCAAGGGTGTGGCCTTGGGCAAAAAGACTACACCTTCTGTAGCTTGAGTTTGGTTCCCAAGTTGTCATGTTTCAGGAATGAAGAATGGGATATTCAAGAAGACTTCTCTCAAATGACGGGGTATTTACAGAGCGTTTAGATCTGGTTACTCATCTATCATCAAGCTGTGGCTATCCAGTGTTCTTTGGATCCTTCAGTGGTGTTGTGGAATTTGATTTTTATCATTTTGCTATTCTACTTCTGCCTCTATCTATTTAGTTTTGAGGTATCAATTGCCTGTATTATGGTCCATGTCTAAACACTGCTTTTGGTTATCAAGGGTTGAATATCAGAAAATATTTAGTTAATGATAACAAGATGTACTATAAGCTATTACTAATCAGCAATGTGCTTGAACTTTAAAATGTTTCTTAATCATCAACTTTTGAATTTCATATAAATATAGCAAGATACTTTTGAGCTGCTTTGTGTAAATGGCAGGCTGAGCTAAATAACAAAGATCATATTAATATTTTTCTTGTGTAGCCCAAAAGATTCATATTGTTTATAACATAAAGATGGCATAAACAGATGATATTAATAAAATTGAGTCATACATCTCACTATATAGTCATATAGGTAGCATATATAGTCAGAAATACAAAATGCAATGAAAAAGTCAAAACAGAACAAAACACGATTGTGAAGTTTGTAAGTGGTTAGCTCAAAACTGAAAAAATATGAATCCCTGCATAACGCAGGTTAACATTCAGTAGATGACAAAACAGAGGTAAAAATTCTTAGATAATTTTCTTAATTTCATATTGCAAACAAATGCCTAAAAGTTGGTGTTCTTTACTGGCAGAAACTCATTTTGGCACAAAGTTTTTCAACATAAAAATTTTTTCAGCATAAGACCGTAAATAGTATTTCAAATACTACATTTGCTATTAATTGGAAAGACGGAGTATAAATCTGTCACTTTGGAAATTATCATCACAATAGAAGGAATTTCTTCAAAAATACTTACCAGATATGCATTTTAGACACTCTTGTGGTTAAGAAATAATAAATTTATTAGATATTTAATACATACTTAAGTGTATATTATGTGCCAGACACTCTGAAGGGAAAAAAATTGTCAATTGCTTGGTTTTCCAACTGCCTACTGGACACCTTCACATGGAATAATTAGTTTTTTCAATAACATTCTGACTTTATTTGACATCTACAATATATTAGAAACTGGAGACTCAAAGATAAATAGAATATGATTCTGTAGAACCAGACTATCATACTGATGGCCACAACCAAACCGATCGTCCCATCTCTTCTAAACCTGCTCTCATTTTTATTAATTATCCTAGTCATCCAGCTGAAGCCTGAAAGTCAATCTTGATGCATCATCCTCAATAAAAAATGTCTCTGGTTGTCCTTTGTAACTTCTGCCTCATCATGTTCTTCTCCATGCCCTTTTACAGGAATTCTCTCCCTCTCATCAGGACCTCCCAACTGGCCTCTCCAGCTTTGTTGTCTTTATCCTCCCCCTCATCCTAGAGAAGTCTTCCTTAGCACTATCCTCATCTGCTAAAGACTTTCCATTTCTCCTTACTAACTACAGAAGAAGGCCTGAAATCTCTAGCTTGACCTCCCAAGGTCCTTGCTGATCTGGCCCCACTTAGGTTTCCATTATTTTCTTTATAAAGAAAATACATACATACATATATATAAGAAATAATATATATTTAATTGGAATTATGTTTTAATTGACACATAAAATTTGTATACATGTATCATGTACAATATGATGTTCTGAAATAATCCAGATCCATTGTTCAGCATGGTAACTATAGTAAATAACAATGTATTGTATTTTGAAAATCACTAAGAGAGTAGATTTTAAGTGTTGTCACCACACAAAAAATGATAAATATATGGGCTAATGCAAATGTTAATTAGCTTGATTGAGCCATTCCATTATTTTCTGATTCCTCCACTTGTCCTTTCCTTTCCTTCCTCTACCTTTTTTCATTTTCTTTGTACCTGCAATGGCTTCCCTCTACTTCTACCTATTCATGGGAGGCACAAATTCTTGGCATCCTTTAAGGACCAGCTCAAATATTGCCACTCCTAGGATATTTTGCCAGAGCCATCCAGCTAGAACCAATGATTACTTCTGCATATGTACCTCCCAACCCTATATGTAACTTTCTAAGGACATGAGTCACTTTCTACTTCATATTTGGGGAGTTTTTGCATGTTTTTTCTACACTCTACTTTTGAAGCCATCTGCCTAATGCATCTTTGTACCTTCCTCAAAACCTGGCCGAGTGTAGACATTCAATAAATGCTTGTTAAGTGGGTGAGTAAATGAAACAATGAATGAACAAACAAACTAAAAGTAACTAAGACGGATGTGGTAAAATTCACTTGAATGGTATAATCATCAAGAAAGAAGAATGTACTCCATTGCTCAAGAGGTTATAATAACTAGGTATAATGGCTGACATTATGAAAGAAGTAATTTATGCTAAGTACTTGGAAAATTTTCCCAAAGGATTACTTTTGTACAGTGATAATTTCCCACTTAGTAATGAAGGGAAATTATCACTTGGATTGATACCAAAAGTTTTTCCTATTTTTTGTTGTAACTCTTTTCATTCATACTGGAAAGGACACTTGGGGACAAGTCTATCCTGTCACTTAGATGGCCTGGGTGACTTGTTGGTCTCTTATATTTCTGGATTTTCTGATTCTTTTAGCCATAGGCACTGCCAGTAGCAACTCACCATTAGTTATGAAGATTTTAACTGCAGGCAAATTAGAGAAGACAAACCAAAATTAAAGATACATGATAAATGTGGTAAAAACCCCCTCTCTTGATTTTTCACATCTACACGTCAAGACTTGCATCTCTGGTAAGGAATACATAGGCCTAAGGTTTTCTGGTTTTTTTTTTTTTTTTTTTTTTCGTTGAAGAGACTAATTCATCTTGTGGAATGATATCTGTGAAACAACTTAAGAACTGTTGCCTGTGAGGAGGTGGGACATAGAAAACAGTTTCCACACATACACACACAAAAAGTAGAGACTGTTCAAATTCCAGCTTGGTCCTACCCGTTGGTGCTGGTCAATAAACTTGGTACCAGATATAAACAAAACATTCCATTCAACATTATGTCAACGTTCAACAAGAAGGTCATCCATCACTGTACATTAATGTTCTGAGCACCTGTAAAATCTGATGTGCATTCTTTCAGGCCATTTTTTTCAGCTTTGTGTCTGTCAGAGATACCCCCCACTATATACGTATTATTTATGTTGGGAGTAGCTTTCTAAATGTCACCCAAATGAATTAGCATCACGCTGAGCCTCAGAGTTAAGAGAGTCGCCATGTGCATTTATGTGTTTTCTCTCCCCGAATACTGACACATTTATATCCTTTCTCCGTCTGCTCTGGCTTTGGCAGAGATGCATAGTACACGCAGTTTATTTTACTATGACATGGTGACAAAATAGAACTTTATTTATGTGAAGCTGGTTAAAAATGCCCTGACCAAAAAATATGACACCAGTTAAGGAAATCTAATAAAACCTCTCGTAGAAATGGTGTAAAGTATAGAGTTTTATTTGGAACTTAATGAGGTTAGTAACTCATACTGCACCTTACTGTGTATACCAAACAACATCAGGCCAACGTGGTGGAATGTTTTTTCTAAAAAGCAGCCCAATCTCTGTTAATTTACTCAGCCATTCTTAACTCCCTAGCATTTGCTCATTCATTCATTCGTTTATTTATATATTTTTTTGACAAAGAGAGTATTTGTCACATATCTACTTAAAATAGCTGGAGAGAGATTGGGTTCATTTTTAGATACATGGAACTTCAAACCACTTTTATCAATATTTATCAGTTCCTCCAAGAGTCTCTGCAGAATTAACTCATGAATAATGGGGATATCCATCAAAGCTGAAGGAAAAAAAAACAGAACTGAAATTTGGTTTTATGAAATATTTGTGCTAAATGTTTTATCGTCTAGCAATTATGTTTCAGTATGACAAAAAGAGACACCTTCATTTATACATCATGTCATGTGGATTGGCCATGGTGATAAAAGAAGTACATACAAATAATTCAGACAAGGCCAAAATTCCTAGGCACTTCAAATTCATTTATTTATATGCATATAAATGAATACAACCAGAGCTTTTCGTCCAAATTCATATTGTTTTTCAATGGTGCCACACTGAAAAGATGATTGCAGATTCTAATGATGCTGTTTGTTGCCAGAGTGTATTTGGCTCTTGTCTTTGAAATGACCATCAGAGAAATGTTGTGGGTCACAAAAGAAAGCCTACCTCATTACTTTAGAGACACAGGTTACTCTTCCATGGTCATTTTCCCCCTGCCTTTCTTTCCTCCACTTCCAATTTCTCTTTCATTCCTGGGCCTGGTGCAGCTGCTAGCAAAGATCTAGAGACTCAAGGAAGGGGCACTGCAAACCCAGGAAGACTCTAGGGAGGAAGAGTGGCCTTAATCAGCATTCACTGGGATGCCTGGGGAAAGCGTTCAGAGCTGATGCTAGGGTGACACAGGCTGACTACAGCTGGAACCCTGAGTTCCAGTCCTGGCTTGCCCATTAAAGTGCTGTATGACCTTGGGTAAGGAAATTCACCTCTCTGGGTTTCACTGTCCTCATCTATAACATAAGTGGGTTGGGAGTAGGACAGGGTACCTCAGCTGATCCCTATAGATCCTTTCTGCTTCACAGTTCTATGACCTTACAGTCCTCTCCCCAGAGAAGCACCAAGTTAGAAAGCATCTTTCATCAACTGCAATAAAAATAACATAAAATCCCCACATTTGAGAAATCAATCACATTGCCTAAACAAAATTTGACTGATTAGGGCTTCAAATGCAGCTGCTGATGTAAAGAGTGCATTGAAACAGCAATATTTCTGATGAGAAAAAAGTGGATGCTACATGGTTTCCCTTTCAACATAACTCACTATGTCCACTTAACAATTAGCATTAGAATAGGCTTCTGGCCAGGTCGTGAAAATGGTTTTATTTATACAGAACTTGTTCTTATAATGATATTAATTTATATATGGTTTTGTTTAGTGTCATTGTTCTATATATGTTTCTCTCCTGGGTAACTCTAGGCAAAACCTAGTCTTTCCAATGGAAATGATAAAATATAGCGATTAACTGGAACTTATATAACATAGGACACGGCTGGGTTCATGTTGGCAGAAAATAAAGGAAGAATATTTCAGAAATTACTTTTGAGGCTCATTTTATTTATTTATTTATTTTTGCTCAGCCATTAGGCCTTTATCATACACATGAACAGCTACTAAGGATACTTTAAGCCATTTCTAGGTGTTTGCCTAGACAACCAAACAGCCAACAAGCCTGCCACTGCCTTCATCATCCCATGATACCTAACTGCCTATGTGCCAAAGAGCACAAATAGCTAACCATACTCAACACCCTGGGCCCTCCTAAGACAGACCAGATTCACACAGAAACATCGACAACTACAGCTCCAGCAACATTCAATTCCAAGTTTTGTCCCATGTAATTGGCATTTATTTCACATTATAAAAAGTAAAGTGAGTCTGAACAAGCTGTTTAGCAAACTGTCCTTTTAAGAATCTCAAAGATTAAACTCCTTTGAAGTCATCCTGCAGGTATGTGTTTCATCATGGTTCTTTACATAATGAACACCAAGCACTAGTCAGAGACAAGCTACCCTACATCACGGAGATATTAAAAGTTATTAACTGTTCCTTGTGGTGTTGAGGCCTTGTCCCCAGGTGTTGAGGCCTTACCCTGATATGGGAGACTGGCAATATCCTCCCACACAACACTGGCTCACACACGTGTGTGAACAGTTGTACATATAAGCACACATGCACACACACACACGCACACGCGCAACACAGTCAGAAGGGAGGGGGACACTGAGCAAGAACACTTGGCTGTTAAAAACTTACATGAGGCAGCCAAAAGATGAATCAAAACAGAGTGGACAGAGCCAGACCTGCCTGAAGGGAGCCTCCAGAAACAAGACCATACTCCAAAACTGTATTCTACAACCAGCTTCCTGGAAGAGTAACACATTTCTGCAGGCCTGTTTGTTTAAGCTATCTGGTGAGACTGTGCATACTGATCTCATAAGCTCCTAGCCTTTTAGTTGCCCAGTAAATAAATGGTTCCACCATATTCAAGCATGGAAGGAGGAAAATACTGGTGTGTGCTTCTCGTGTTGCCTTCACTATCAGTTGAAAGTGTCTTATGGGAGAGTACAGAGTATGTGGCATGAATTCAAGGCTCATTTTGCTTTCAGTGGGTGTCGCTGCCATAACGGATTTGTCTCACGCTTCCATGACACACTGACACACTGTTCCCTTCTCTGCCTGCCCACAGCTCTCCTCCCTTCATCCACTCTACTAGGATCCCTATGATGCAGTGAAGCAAAGTGGGGTTGCCTGCTTTGACTGTTGGAGCCCCATCAATTTTTATCTGATCCTACTCACTCAAATCAAGGCAGTCTCCTCTCTACTGTTTCTAAAAACAAACCCCAGGAAAAGTCTTTAAACATTCTAATCTCCAATAATCTCCCACTGACTGCAGGTGGAGGAGGTGCTGCTTCACCTGCTTTTACAACCTGAGAAATAAAATCTGCAAACCTGAGCATGCCCAGTCCTTGCCCACATTTTCCAGGGCCTGAGGGCTCTTAGAGAGGGTAGGCTTTTCACAAAGCCAAAGAAATGGAGAAGAAAGGGCATTGGTCTCACGTCACTAAGGGGTCTGAGACACCAAAAGGAAAAAATGAAAGGAAGAAAAGGCAACCCAGTTTTTTGCTCATTTTATTTTCGTATCTCTGAATTTCCTGAATCCAGATTCCACAATGCAGACCACAATTTCTCTGCCAGTTCCCAGTAAACAGACCAACACACGATGGCTGTTCCTGTGCTTTCTTGTAATAATATTATCAGCAACCAAAAAGTGGCTCAAACATCTATCTTCTCCTGGAATATTAAGAAAAGAGTTAAGACAGAATATTGAAATAAGGATCATTGGACTTGGAGCCAGAAGAAACAAGCTGGAGTCCTCCTTCTGCCACTTGCTGATCATATAATGTCCAGCATATAGTGATCATATAATGTCTGCCTGTTAGATCCCCCATCTGTCCAATTAGGACAAGAATACACTTCCTGCTTCTCTGTAGGACTGTTCCCCATAAAATGAGATGAGGTGGGCTTGAAACCCACAAAAGCCTACAGTGCAAAGGTCCATGGATGTACCTTTTTGTTTTTTAGTTTAGAAGGGAAAACTGGAATCTAATCATTTAGTACAAAACATGATTGTCTATTCATCTATTTTCACTGCCAGTTTATGTTTTTCCTATTTTTAGTCATAGAAATCCTCTTCCTATCCAATTATACTTTTTTTCATTAGCTTGACCTCTAAACCACACTAGACATTTGTTTGTGACTGAGAAAATTATCGGAAGTTCTTAAGATAACCATGGCAAATATCTCCGGACTGAGAAAATTTGCTTTCATAAAACTGAGAACTAGGATTTCTAAATTTGGGGTTAGTGGTGAGGGGTGGCAAGAACTGAGGGAGGTAGGTAGAGATAATACTAGATAGATGCCTATGTTTTTCAAATCATAGTAAGATTTTCAGGTAATAATTCTTTATATTTCTCAAGGATGCCTTTTTCATATAAAATTCCTATCTTATAATACAAATGCTGTGCTAACGCCATTCTCTTGCCATCCCTTTTATTTTGTAATTTATCCTCCTTGCCCCAACCTACCACCTCAGTCCTTTCCTCCCCTCCCTTCTGCCTAAAGGTGGCCTCATTGTTATTCTCTGGCCAGTACCTTTATGGCACATCCCTCTAAAGCAAGAAATGTAAGGCTGTGGCCTGTGGTTCTATGCACAGCCGTGCTCAGCAGCACCAAGCACCGTTATAGCCAAAACAAAACAGAAAGTCCATGGGAACACCGATCTAAACAGCAGTGGTGAGGCCACTCTCCAAGTCACCCAAGGATGGTACCACTTTCATTATATGGAACTCCTGCTTTTTGCCAATAGTCAGAAAAAGGAAACTGCACACAGTATGCACAATGACCTAACTGCTCATATGGAATTCAACAGCAGTCACACTGTCACCACTGTAAAAAATCTAGTTCTCCAACTAATCACAATCTGTTACAGTGAGTGAGGAGGTTTGAGGTACCAAGCATGGTGCCACTCTCATTATATGGAACTCTCGCTTTTCGCCAATAATCAGAAAAAGGAAAGTGCGCAAAGTATGCACAATGACCTAATTGCTCATATGGAACTCAACAGCAGTAATGCTGTCGCCACTGTGAAAGATCTAGTTCTCCAAATAATCACAATCTGTTACGATGAGCGAGGAGGTTTGAGGTGGTGGTTCTCAAACTTTCATCTACAAAATGACGTGAGTGAGCTGGCAAAAACCCACCCCTGGATACCACAATCAATTAAAAAAGCCCACCCCCAGAGCATCTGATTCTGAAAGTGTGGGGTAAATCCTAGGCATCTATAGCTTTAGCAAGCCTTCCGCACGTGTTTTTAATGAAGGACATCCAAGGCCCACGCTTTCAAAAACAGTGCTCTGAGGCTTTGCGAGAAAGTGACCACTATTATACAGGACCTGGAAGATGCTTTAAAAAGTCATGGTCCCAAGAGTGACTTGTCACTTTGGCTCCAGGCCTGGTGCTGGCTCCCTTACTGTCCTTAGCCTCAGTCTTGTCCATTCCTCTTCCCACCACCCATGCTCCATTGCTGGTGAGGGGTAGATGGCAACTGGGCTCCCCAGATGACACCCAAGACTATGGTCTATGTTGGGGAAGAGTAAGGGAAATATAGGTCTCTTTCAGAGTTATGAAACTCCTCAAGTGTCTTGCAAATGCCCTTTGCACATGAAAGTAGAGAGGCATACCCCTCCCTAACCCTGAGGAGGTAAGTATTCTCTGATTCCTAGAATCCTCCAGGAGCTAGAACAGTTGTGACAGCTATCTCCAGGACAGACACGTCCCTCCTGTCTGTATGTCTTAAAACATAATTTCCCATAAAAACAATGATAAAAGAAGAATTAGAGCCTCGCACAGACAATTAGGGGTGCCATTTCCTGGAAGTATTTCAGCTGCATTGCCACAGCCCCAGTCTGAGTTCTGCTCACCTTCTGTCTGGACAACTGCAGCAACTTCCAAGGTGGTTCTTTCCGACCACTCATCCTTTCTCTAGCCTGCTATTAAATTATTTTCCTCACATTTAAATTATTTTCATTAATATCCTTGTTTCTGTCTACTAGGTCCCATGCTATTCCTTAGCATATTATTTTTAAAATCTTTTAAAAATTAGAATATTTGAGGTTTACAACATGATGTTATGGGACACATACTAATGGTGGTAAAATAGTTACTACAGTGAAGCAGATTAACGTATCTATCATCGCACAGTTGCCTTTTGTGTGTGACAAGAGCAGCTACTTCTTTAACAAAAATCTCTGATGCAATATAATTTTATGAACTTTATTCCTCATGCTGTACATTTGATCTCTAGATTTGTTCATCTTACATATCTGCTGTTTTATATACTTTGACCTGCATCTCCCCAGTCTCCTCATTTCCTCTCCCTGCCACCACATAGCCCCACCCCGGTAGCCACTGTTCCATTCTCTATCTCTCTTTTTTATTTTTCCAATATTCCACTTATGCAATACTCTTCTTTCTGTGTCTGGCTTAGTTTGCTTAGCATAATGTCCTATAGATTCATCCATAAAAATTGTTTTTAAAAACACAATCAAACAGCATCAAATTTAAACATGTTTCTAGAGTATCTGGAAAAATAGCCAGAAAGGATAATAGTTTATGTTTTATTCAGAAAGTAATCTAGAAATTATTCCCCAGTTTGATTCAAGATAATAAAATACCAGGTAACCAGTCATTTTTTCTTGCCTTTAAGGATAACAGTCTCTTTTAGGGGTTAGACATACTGAACACAATGAAGTTCACTTTTAATAATTTATAATTTTACTTCTTTCCTTGACTCTAGAATTTGAGGTAGAGATACTAGGTATGTTGTTTTGACTAAGCCAGAAATTTTCTTTTTGGTAGTGGGGTAGAACTCTTTGTATGACGAGCAGTAATTTTAGTTTTTGGCAGAAAAGTTATTGTGAGACCTAAGTTGGCAGCCTTTGAGTTTTTATTTTACTATTCTACATCTTTTTGAGTCATTAAAGAGGTTGAAAGAAAGTCAAAATGTTCCAGAAATATTTTCCACTTTCCTTTGGTTACAAAATAGGATGCCCTTTCCACAAAAGCTTAGTACATATCCCCCCATAATATATTAAAGAGGTTAAAGAAACGATAAGTGAAAAAGCCATTAAGCTTATTCTATTTTTAAAATTTCCCCCTTTTTCCTGCTTTATTCCCCAAAGTCATGCAAAAATGCTGCTTAGATCATGTGAACAGAGAATATAAAATGGCCCTCCCCAGATTATGGTGATTCTGAACAGCATGTTAGCAAAGAAGGTATTTATGGCTGACAGAGTAATGGGAACATTTATATTTTAAAATAATAGATTGTTAATGTAGGGACCATAATAGTGCTATCTGCCATTAGCACAAAGAGAAGCAAGACCATGCATGGGTTTATGATCAAAACAGACAGTTCAACCAACCTACATGGCCACAGAGGTTATTCCACCTGGTATTCTGAACCCTCTTGGTAGGAGGCATGTTTTGATGCTTTGCTAGTGGAATATGGGGCCGCTACAACCTTTAACCCTATCTGCAACATGAGCTGCCAAAGATTCATGCAGAGAAGTGCGTCTATCCTTACTTAGAGCCAGGCCAGGCTTGCTCCGACTTCACAAGCCCGCTCAAGGAGTGCCGGGAACACCCAGTGACCCCTTGTTATCCTACACAACCCAGAGGGATCATGGCTAGAACATCATTGTTTTTGTTTGTGAAGAAAGTTGCTAACTGAAGTGGAAGGATGCTCAAAGT
The DNA here is from genome assembly GCF_043159975.1 of Macaca nemestrina. Taxonomy (NCBI): domain Eukaryota; kingdom Metazoa; phylum Chordata; class Mammalia; order Primates; family Cercopithecidae; genus Macaca; species Macaca nemestrina. The sequence goes on along the minus strand of NC_092131.1, from coordinate 71,173,114 downwards.
GCTCGGTAAAGAATGGTTCTTCCTGTCTACTAAAATTGTTGCTTTCACAGTTCCACAATATTCTTCTCCATCTCTCCCTTGAAACCTTTTTTTTTTGAAATTGTATGTTTGCTATATTTGCAAAGGCTATCTAGTGCCTTCATTTTCTAAGATTTCTTATGCACATATATAATTTCCTAGTCTGAATCCATGAAAAATCAAAATGGATAAATATATTTTTAAATGAATATAGTTTTATTACTTTCTCATAAATACTAATTATCATGGATTCAAACCAAATACTAATAAAATGTTTCTAAGTATATGCATCCTGATTTATGAATCAATAGCATATTTGTAATAGGCACACTGATTGTAAGCCAACACAGATGAAAAGTTTGGCAAACTTTCTACCCAGAGAGTTAATATTTTTTCTCTATATTTGTGTTATTTCATTTGTTCAGCAAACCCTTTCTGTACAGACTCAACAAACTGGATCCCTCACATATGCTAACAAATTCTTAATTTAATATGGGTCTACATGACCATTCTCTGGGCCACAGCCATTGCAGAATGCCTACTTCAAGTGTTAATCTCCAGGGTGGAACAGTCAAGCTATGGAATAAGGAGAGGCTTTGTAGCAACATTAGAAACTTGGTTTGCAGCCTTTTGAACAAGTTACTTATATCCATGAGAAACAGTTTCCTCGGTTATAAAACAGGAAGAATAATCCTGGGAATAACACACTAATGTGAGTAAAGCTCTTAAAGATCCTCTTGTGAGAGTGCAGTAAAAGGACAAAGTAATGTTACTGGTACCTTGTCAACACTCAAACAATAGGTTTAGGTATTAAGCAGTGACTATAAATATAAGTAGAATCAGGGCCTGCAGTATAATCACATAATCCCAGTCCGTGTACTCACCCAGAACTATAATTTAGTTACACATTCCAAGAAGACAAATGATTCAACATGAACGCATATATTCAACTTTATTATATCAGAATTACAAACTCACTTGTGATGGGGAGGGTAGCAATCTTCCTATATCTGTCTCACCAATTCAGACCTGACTTGTTTTATTAATTTAGTTTTATCCCTCTATGTGGATTTTTATATAAATAGATAATAGACTTTTCTAAGTTAACTGAAGGAATGGTTCTGGTTGGACTCTGACTTTGTCTTTAAATTTTCTACTCCATGTTCAATTTTAAAGGTTTGTGGTTACTTTTAAAGAATCTGGACCCATTGTCTAACTGACATGTTAATTTCATTCTTTTTGTAAATATCTGTTAACTTACCTTCCCTTTTAGAATCCCCAGAATTGATCAAATTGAAGGCAAACTAAAAATGTTCCCTTTTGATCCTAACCTACAGAGTAGACTTATGCTTTAATCAAACAGCATCATATTTCTTATCATAATCACCATGACTTTCATAAACATAATAAATATGCAATTCCACAAGTATGTCAATCTTTCACACTCCACTAAATTTAAAGTCTTGGTTTGTGTTTTTTAATAAATCTATCAATCATATCAGTGAATCTGGGTTATACTTTTTTATAAAATTAAGATTCAGATTTTTATTACTTTAAAGAATTGTCAAAAGAAACTTAAATTTCTTCATGTTTAACAAAATAGATCTCATGAGATTGTGATATTTCCAGACAATGTTATAGTTTCTAACATTCCAGTGCTTGAACAGTCTCATTTTGTTTTTGGCATATAAATACACACAAACCATATAGACATACCTTCCAAATAAGAACCATAGCATTCTTATTAATTCCTATTAGAAATAAAAGTAAAATATTCCAGAGTGAGTTCAGTATTTCTTGGAGAATACTAGGCCAGAAATATTTTCTTTCCAGACTTATTCTCTACTCTCTTATCCTAATAGATTCTCATTAAGTTATGACAAAGAGATTACAAAATAAATCACAGTCTATAAGAGAGCCCTAATCATCTGAAAACAGTTTGTGAATATACTTTGGTTTGAGATAAGAGTTTCATGGTTAATTTTACATTTTAAATACTAAGAGAGTATAATTTGATTGCTCGCAACACAAAGAATAAATGCTTGAGGGGATGACTACCCAATTCTCCATGATGTGATTATTGCATATTACATGCATGTACCAAAATATCTCATGTACCCCATAAATTTATACAACTACTATGTACCTACAAAATTAAAAGTTTTTAAAAATTAAGGAATTAAACTCTTAAACAAAAAAAGCTACATGGAACATAAGAAACACACAGTGGAAATTCACTAGCACTGTCCACCTGAGGTATCCCAGTCACAGCCATGACCAATAGCAAAATTTCCATTTCCAAGGTAGCCTCTCTCTTCCCTCTGCTCTTCTGATACATGTGCTATCCACAAAGAAGTAGTTCAAGAAAGTGTCCCCTAAAAAGGTGTGTTGTGGGGAGTTGCCACCAACATAGTGGTCTGTTACTCCATAGCCATCCCACTAGATGGTCCCCACTAGATGATCCATAGAGAAAGGACCTCCATGCAATGTGAAGGCAAATTAGAGGAAATTATTGAGGTGATCAGTGGAATTGTTTAGAGTCTTTTTTATCTACTCAACTCAGACACTTCCGAGAAGAGCCCTTGTGTGTCCTGCAGTGGACTCAGCACATCCTGATCTAAAGTCCCATTTGATCAGGAAATCAGCCTCATGATCTTATCATTTCCCAAAGACCATCCTTGATATTCTAATAGGAAATGTCACTGCTTCTTTCCCTATCTGCACACTGTACCCACACTTCCCAGGTCACTAAGTCTGCTCCACTGTGACATTCCCATCAAATAACAACTGTTACCTGCCCTGTGCAAGAGTTTCTTGAACTCCACAGTTTAGAGAAAAGTTAGCAAATTGTGGCAGTAGAATTCTTTCTTTTATTGAAATTAAAGCATTCTAAAACAAATGTTTCTACATGGAGCCCTTCTGGCTGGGGAACTTGGGGAACCAGAGCTTTATCCCTTGAGTTCCTTCTTTCTTGACACCTCATTTAGAAGCCCCTGAAGGGATTTACAGGGAATGAAAAACCTCTGAATTAGGCAGCAAAAGGAAACCTCCATGTGAACTTTTATTTCTCTATATAGAAATATAGGTATATTTTATTTCTCTATAAAGAAATATGTGTGTGTGTGTGTATATATATCCCCTTAGCTCCATTTGAATATGACAGTCAACAAAATGTACCTTCCACCACCACCAAATCTTGTATGAGAACTTGATTTTTCCTCCATTTGAATAGTGAATTAATTTTACAACGAAATCACAAGATTTATGGGTAGTAGGTCTACATACATCACTACTAACTGAAAATCAACAGTATTTCTGTCTTTCATGATGCCACAGACCTGATCCTTTAGAAGTGGGGAGAAACAGAATTTCCTCTCCTTCATATCTGTGGTTCTCCCACATTCCCACAAGTGAGTACTTTCTTCTCTGGTCTTTACCTGATATCCCCTACTTATATGATAAGCCTCAGGAGGCCAGGGATCTTGCCTGTGTTAGTCATCTCTACCAAACACCAACAGACTCTACTAACCATACATGAGCACTTAGTAACCAGTGCTTTGTGGGGTCAATAGAGAAGAACTTTATTAGAAGTATGTATAGTCATTTGATCTGAAAATGCTGAGCTTTTGTGCACCTGTTAATTATGAACAACTTTTCCCCACACACAAATTAAGGGCTTGCTAAGCAGATGATGCTTGGTACTAAGCAAGCAACTCAGCCTTGCTCCTTAAAGGTGCCTCACACTATTAGCCTTGTATCTCTATGCCTGTGAAAAGCATATAGTAACAAGCTTCTACTTTCCTAAGGATATACAAATCAAATGTCAACTGAATCCAACAGTAACGAATGTGCACTGGGTTGTGGGTACAGGAGGTACAATGATGAAGATTGACAGCCACTATCCCTGCCTGTGTGGAGACTGCAGCTGAGGCAGGGAGGATGGACATTGCACATGGTGCCACATGCACGTGTGTGTGTGTGTGTGTGTGTGTGTGTGTGTGTGTCTGTGTGCATGCGTGCAGGTGCAATACAATCCTCAATAATGCAGAATGTGAAAAAGACATCCATCAAATGGTCACCCAAACGAGTGCCACAAAGGAAGGACACTGTCCTATAAGCACCTCAACTTAAGAGCTCTAAGCAAGAAGGTTGGGTTACAGGCTGAGACTAGAAAGAGAGCAGCAGTTAAGAAGGCAAAGCAAGCAGGGAAGAGCACGCTTAGTGGAGGGAAAAACACGCACAAAAGTGCTAGTAGAAGAGAGCTTGGCATATACCAGCAGCTGAGAGAGGGCCAGCGAGGAATAGTTTCTTAACGTGAGGTAAAGTGAAAACGTTTCTGAAGGCAAAAAAGATCAAGCAAACTCTAAAGCCACTCCTGTTATTGGTGCACATGCAACCTGATTCTTTTCCCTCACAGCTTCTTCCCCTGGAACGACAGCATAGCTAAGCCCCTCTACTGAGAGTGGGAGGTCCTGCTGATTGACAAGCAGTCACTAGTGAGTCACAGTCAGTCATTCCTGACAAGCCCGGCTTATTATTAAATGTAGTGGAGCAGTGAATTCAATGGTTAGAAACGGAATGGAGAGAGCCTGAGAAAGGCAGTGGGGCAGCCTAGAGGAAAGCCACCTCCATGGAACAGGAAGTCTTTTCTCTTTTCAGAGCATCATCCATCATGCTGGGGAAACGGCAGGAACGTAACCTACTACTTCTTAATAGGCTTCTGCACAGAGAGTGGCTTTGAAGCAGCAGCTGCCCACAGTAAATTTCACTGACCCTTAGAGCCTTTCTCCACGTTTTTCAACTGTTTTGTCTCCTGAGCTGCAGCTCAGCGTTGGGTCCAAGTTACAGCACCTGACTAAACTAAGGGGCCTCCCCGGTATGAGAATAGAAAGCGTTCAGCGATGTTGTCTTTTCTGTGCTACCCCAACAGTGAGACATGATGCCATTCCATCTGGCCATAAAGTGTATTCTTTCCCAGGGAGAAGAGGCTCAGCAAGGGACTTTTATTTTAAGGTCTGGTATTTTACTGTACACATATCAAAGAAAATACTGTGAAATACAGTACAATCCCAAGATAATGCAGCCAAGGGGTGAACTCTTCTCAATAAAGCAGATTTAATAAGTCTAATAAGATCAAAGGCCTTTTGAGTTCATTCAGGCTTTAATTTTTTTAATTATGAAGTTGCACAGATACAAAAATCCAAGGATGATGTCAGAAATAAGCACTTTGGAAATTAAGAAAATATATCTGAAAATTCAGCTTTTTCCTCTTCTGAATAATTTTCATAACAATCTCAATTTGAGGAAATATAATTCTTATGTATAAAACAGACACAAATTAATGAAATAAATAAATATGTCGTCTTTGATGCCCACCAAAGTTGATGTTCCAGACCCCCTATTAATAGAGCTTGTGTGCTGAGCTGCTTTTCCAAGAGCGGGAGCAGATGTGCTTAGCTCTTAGATCCTGTCTTCGAGCCTGGTCCTCCCATGGACTGTGGAAGACCTTCATGAAATGAGGGGCTGTGATTACAGGCCACAGTAAATCTACCTGACACATGAAGGCCTGAAATCACCCTCTGACTTTCGCTGTCGACTCAGCTGAGTATTAGGGCCCAAGGAACTCCTAGAAACTTGCTTTTCAAAAAACAATTTTTTTTTTTTTAGAGACAGGGTCTTACCCTGTGGCCCAGGGTGGAGTGCAATGGCACAATCATAGAGCGCTATAACTTCCAACTTCTAGGCTTAAATGATCCTACCGCCTCGGCCTCCTTGGGAGCTAGGATGACAGTCATGCACCACCACACCTGGCTAATTTTTAAAAAAAATTTTATGGAGATGGGGTCTCGCTATGTTATCTATGCTGGTCCCAAATTCTTGTGCTCAGCTTCCCAAAGTGTTGGGATTAAAGGCGTGAGCCACTGCACCCAGCCAGACACTTACTTTTATACTTCAATTCTTCCAGCCCAAGCAGGGGATTGAGGCAGATGCAAGCAGGAGGGTTCTGGTGGCACAGGTTTTGAGTCCTGCTCCCCCAGGTGAAATGCTTCTCAGGTGCCTTAGAGCCTCAGGACAGGGGAAAACCAGAAAGGGAAGCAAGGTTCCAGATTCCATTGTCTCTGACTATCTTAAACAAAGACCCAAATAAACTCCTATAAAGTTGTTACAGTTGAGCATTTTCTTAATGAAACCATCTCCTTTGGATTATATTCACTTTCCTTAAACATGAAAGTCTCAGAAGAAAAAAACAAACAATGTATCAGTGATTTTTTAATTATGAAGAGAAAATTTAAAAATATAGCTAGCTATCAGTTAGGATTGTGATCACTGCCATAATAGTGATTATCTGTGACCATCAGTTGAACAAAGATCATAGGCTGGGCACTTTTCATCCCTTCTCTCCTTGAGGTCTAGAACCCTGTGGTTGTCTGGGATGATATACTCAGAATAGGTGCTCAAGAAACACTTGCTGATGGAATCATGAATGAATAGATGAGCCTAAGAGCAAAATTCACTAACATACATGAAACTTACTGAGTCAGGGTCATGCCATGCATGTATATACCTTTAGGCCAACTTCAAAGTAAAGGAAATACCCAATTAATTTTATATTTTAATTACTAGTATAATAAACTCAACTAATTATGAACTAATACGAACCAATAACTAGAGGGAATTAAGTCAATAATTACCAGCAACGATGAAAGAATGGCATTACTAATTACCTCTCTATCTTCACGGGCTGGGTCAAAAGTAAAATAACAAGTCAGGTTAGGGTGAAGAAAAATCCAGCTGAACACTGATCCCGAGCACTAGCATTAAGTTCTAAGATTCAAGACTGTTCCCATTCCATGCCTGCATAGCTCGAGCCATGTGAAATTGCTGTTTGTGTTAAAATACTCAAACATCTTCAGTTTTATATGGCTCAATCTAATATTTTCAGGTAGGTGTCCTTCTCCTGAACTACAAGTAAATGTAAGAAATTACTACAGGTTAGGAATATTGCTAATATTTCATTCTTTGAAGAGCTCTTAGAAATTTTGTTGAAATTTCTAGCCTCTTTACATTTATAGAGTCTATATTTATATATTCATTTGTACAAAATATTCACACCTTGAATATACTGAATCAATCCCTGCCCACAGGGACTCAAAGACTTCTTAGCAGAGGAGATAAATAAGCAAATAAAGCTCTTCAAAATGTTTACAGTTCAGGTAAATATGCGAGGTCATTAGGTGAGGCAAACTGAAATGAACTTTCCGAGTTCCTTCAGTATTTGTGATACAGGAGTTAAAACGAAATTATTTAGGCAGATACTGAGTGATAAGGAAGTCCTTGGCAAGGTTTTCTTTTTAATGAAAAGCAGCCCGCACATAATTTTCTTTTCTGACAAAGAGCAGCCTGTAGAATCGAGCTGCAGACATAGACAAACAAGCTAGAAGCTTGCACAGGTGAATGCCAGCAGTTGTGCCAATAGGAAAAAGCTACCTGGAAACAGGCATGTTCAAACTGGCAGCTCCATCTTCTCTTCTCTTTGCCAGCCATGTGTACAGTAAGGAGCAGACAAGATGGCGCTGGCTAAGTAGAAAGCCCATTTGCATACTAAGATAAGGGTGGGGTAACCAGCCTTCCCTGTGTCCTGTGTAAATATCACACCTGGTCAAACCAATCTGTGGGCCCTGCATAAATCAGACACCACCTCCTCAAGCCTCCCTATAAAATCTGCTATGGTCCGCTGCTCCCTTTCGGGCACTTCTCTCTCAAAAAGGAGAGAGAGAGCGAGCTGCTCTCCTCTCTCCTTTCTTCTGCCTATTAAACTTTCCACTCCTTAACCCACCCACATGTGTCCATGTCCTTAATCTTCTTGGCGCCAGACACGAACCCCGGGTATTTACCCCAGACAATGACACCGCTTCATTTGCCCATTAATGTAGAAGCAGTAATAGGCTTCTGAGAGATTATTTCCTACTTTCTTCCTCAAAGTACAAGTACTAGTTGGGAAAGGCAAGTCCTGAGTCTTGAACTATTATAGTAAAAGTAAAGAAATACTGGCTGTAAATATTGTGTTAAGAAGAGGACACAAATAATATTGGAGATTACTTTTTAATTGTGTGTATATAGACACACACATATATATAGTTATGTGCTACATAAGGACGTTTTGGTCAATGGCAGATTATATGTATGATAGTGACCCCATAAGATTATAACATATTTTTATTGTACCTTTTCTAGGTTTAGATATGTTTTGGATACACGCATATGTACCATTGTGTTATAGTTGCCTACAGCATTCAATGCAGTAACATGCTGTACAGGTTCGTAGCCTAGGAGCATTAGGTTATAGCATTATAGTCTAGGTGTGTAGTAAACTATCCCATCTAGGTGTGTGTAAGTACACTCTATGATGTGCGCATAAGGACAAAAGCACCTAACGAAGCACTTCTCAGAATGTATTCCCATCATTAAGTGATGCATGACTATATTTCAATACATGCATATTTACCAAGCATCAAGGATGTATAAATACGCTGGATACTAAGGAAAATATAATAATAATTAAGGCCGTGATCATCACTTCCATAGATCTTAAATTCTAGACACAAAAAGGGAAGTAAATGTAACAAACTTTAGGGAGAGGCAAAGGTTAATAGGCCAGAAAAGAAAATCAAGCACAGTGAACACTGGCCAGCAGGCTTAGGGGGAAAGGCAGCAGAATCAATGATGGCCTTATGGAGAAATGGTATCTGAGCAGGCCATGACCAGTACCCTGGTAGGTAGTAATTGGCAAGGGAGGTTTAGAGATTTCAAAGCAAAGGAACATGAGAAAGTGCAATAGAGACCATAAAGGTAAAGCAAGATCAGAGAAATCCAAAAGCCTGCAGTATATGGGGTATAGAGAGTGGCGTGGAGGGAAGAATAGAAGAATAAATTAGAGCTAGAATGTGGAATTTTTTTGTTTGTTTGGGTTTTTTGTTTGTTTATTTTTCGAGGCAAAGACAAGGTCTCTCTCTGTTACCCAGGTTGGAGTATACTGGCACAATCATGGCTCACTGTAGCCTCAAACTCCTGGGCTCAAGTGATCCTCCCATCTTAGCCTCCCAAGTAGCTGGGACTACAGGAACATACCACTATGCCTGGCTAATTTTTATCTTATTTTATTTTATTTTATTTTATTTTTATTTATTTTATTTTAGTAGAAATAGGGTCTTGCTATGTTTTCCAGGCTTGCAAGATCTTCATCATGAAGGAAAGAGTCAAATTTATTCAGTAGACAGTAGAGAGGCACTAAAGGATTTAGGGCAGAAATAAACAACTGTTAGAGCCACATTTTAGAAAAACCTGGCAGTGTATGTAAGACAGATTGGAATGGCAGGAAGCAGGGAAGCTGGAGGTGGCAACTGTAGTAGGGGGATAGCAATGGTGGGGAGACAAGTGATACAGGAACAGAGGAGGAGAAAAGGGGCAAACAACTGTAGTGACGTGAACACAGAACTGAGCAAAGGCACGTGAGAAACGTAGCGGAGGCTGCCTCTGTGGGGTGTGGTGGCCAGTTACATATGGAGCAAGGAGAAGCCCTAAGGTAAAGAAAACAGAAAAGTTGCAGCTAGGATGACTGGCTGGTTCCATTACCAGAAAGAGAGACGTGATGAATTTATTGCATTAGAGGGACACCGGTGGAAAGGTGTTCAGCAGGGAATGAAGAAGACAGATTTGAGCTCAGGAGAGAGGCTGGGGCCTATTTTGGAGCCAATCTCCTAGAGTTGAAAAGCAAACACCTTACAGATTTAGAAAACATTATATAAGAGAAAACGTTTTTCACTAGGACAATTAAAGTACAACAAATTCTCATATGTGGTTAACTCAATCCAATTAGGTTATAAAATGAGTTTTAAAGATCTAAGGACTAAAAGGGAATGCAGAAATGAACTGAAAGCTCACAGAAAAAGGGGGGAATAAAACAGCAAGATATTCATTTAAAGGATGAAGATTGGGAGCCTAATTGAGACAGAACGAGAAGTAAGTGGGGCAAATTCAATTTTCAAATAAAAAAAATGTGCAAGGACAAAGTCAAATGTGTTGCTATATTAAGAAGGAAGTCAGCTAAGAATGGCTAAGACTCTGTTTAGGACAGCTCTGTTTATTTTAGTGACTAAGGCTACATATTAGAGGGAAAAAAAGAGCAACATTTTAATAAAAGGATTTGACAAACTCCAAAAGAATTGAGTAGAAGTGAAATAAAAGGACACTGGGATGGGCTCACCAGAAATATTTGTTTGAAAGATGGAAGATTTGTTTTTCCAGTGTTACATAAACTAATCACCAGTATTTAAAGTTTACTGACTCTCAGTAATCCCAACTTCTAGAATGACTTAGATGTTAACAGACGTGCTCCAGCATTGTTTCCACACAAAGTCAGTGACTGCCTTTTCTTGTTAGAAATATGACTCACGCTTTCTCTTAAATATCCTCTCTACTCCTTCGTTTCTATTTGCTGATGTAATTCTGAAAGGGTGGTGTGTACAAATACATTCCTTTTGGCAACTCCTCTACATTCAAGAACTTGCCATAAGAAACAGTAGGCACATGTATTATATCTTTTTTTCCTAATCACTTTAGGTAGCTACCAAATATTCTGAAAACTCATATTTTCTGAGGTGCCAAATACTCTGCTATGAAACTTACTTGCCCTAGAAAATTGGGCCATTTGAAACCCAATTTGGCAAGAATATAAACAGACATCAGTAGTTGCATGAAATTCAAATGAAATAGAGATTCTGCACCTTGGGCATCTTTGATAATTACTATATTATGTTAAAGTTACAAGTATGAACCTGGAAATTTTAGAGCCAAAAAGCTATAATATATATATCAAGTAAAACACAAGAAAACAAAAAGTTCAAGAACACTATCTGAGTTTAGTTTTCTAGGAATATAAAAAATTCATGCAACGCTTGAATATATAAAACAAGAAACCAAGTGGTACAATAAAAGGCAATATACTTAGACCTCGGATGACAAAGAAGAGATGGTAACAGTGCCTGACATTTCAGCTAGGAAATGCTCAAGCTGGGTCCTCTGACTCCTTGACCTATGAATGATGTGATGATAATGATGATGGTGATGAACAAGATGATGACGATTGCCATTTTTAAAGTACTCACTAGGCACACATTATCTCATTTAATCCTCACAACAATCACATGAGGAAACTATTATTCTCATTTCACAGATAAAGAATGAAGCTTCCTGGAACTCTTGATTGACAGGATATATAAGACTAAGCAGAAGAAGTAAAGACATATATAAAGAACTTAACTGATGATGTCAAAGAAGAAACACCTACAGAAGGAAGATGCTAGAGGGTGTGGAAGCACAGAGGATGACCAAAGGTTACATATAATGAAACAGTCATTGATGAGCATTTGAGCTGGTTTCACCAGGATCTCACAAATCACCACTAAAGAACTTACTCATGTAACCAAATACCTCCTGTACCCCGATAACTTATGGAAAAATAAAATAATAATTATTAAAACAGTCATTGGAATTCAACATAAACCAAGAAAAAATGTAAGAAAGATTTTTTTTTCTTCCAACAGGCTACCACTTCGTCTAGAAAATAACACTGAAATGGAAATTTCATTTGCATATTTGCACTGTTTGTAAAGATAACCGTTGTTTCAATGAGTACAAATCTTACAGAATACATACATTAAAGTTTTACAAATCCAACTGTTAAAATGTAATTTTAAGATGGTCTTGTTTGGCTGAGGAAACACCTAGAAAAAGGTCGGTGGTTCAGCTATTTCTGAGATAATCTTGTATAGTCCATCACACACACATAGCCAGTGTCTACTTCCTGAGGTGAGGCAGGTTACTGTCTCCTCCTTGGCAACTTTAATGGTGATCCCAACAAGTAACAAATGGGAGAAACCTGAGGACCACAGTTGACATCAGCGAGGTGATGGAGCGACAGTCACAGGAGGAGGAATCAAAGTTTAAGACACCCTGCAGAAGTAGAGTCACAGGAAGAAACAAACTAAAAAATGAGCATTGCAGAGAAAACATCTGTAAGCAGTGCTACTGTTGCGGCAGGCCAACTCTCAGGCAGTCCCTTGCCAGGCAGCGTCAGTGTAAACCAACACCTCAGACATGGGAATTTTTGCTTCAGATCAAAAGGACAGCAGCAATGCCATCTGCTGTTTGCTTGGAAAAATGGTAAGAGCAGATGTTTCCATGTGCTGACCTGCCATCCCTTGACTAAGAGGCCACTTGAAAAATAATCATGAAATCGCACAGGAGAAACATCTGCACAGTGTACAGCAGACCACCAATCATGCAGCATAGGAGAGAAGGAACCTGTAGCCTACCCATGAAATAATGATAGGCAGGTCCCCAACGAGTAGTGGGGGCCCCTCATGTACACATGTTATACGAGAACAAATAAGGCAAGATCAGTACTAGGCAAGGGGCAGTCAGAATGTTGTCTGTGGACCTGAGTAATTTCAGTGGACAAACCCTAACTTCTTTCAAATATCTTCAAAGGCTCAGAGCTTCACATTTACTTCTCAGACTTCTCTCTGTTGTTGCCTATGATATAATTTGATTTTGTTTAGCCTACATTTTAGGCATCACTGAAATTAAATGATTAGCAGTTCCTTAAGAACAAGCCATGGCCTGTAGATGAAAAAACAAAACAAAACGAATGCAAAGTGCCTGTGCAATGTGAGTTCAGGACATGGTGAGAGGATTTGTGTCTCACCTCTCTTACTACCAGGAGCTCCAAGAGCACCTCACCCCCGCAGCAAGGTTGATGCAAGCCAGAGCTCATGGAAACTGCTGAGTCACTTGCCAACCACTGGCTGGGACAGCAGAAGCTTGACCTCAGAAGGAACCAAGTGTCATTTAGGATTTGCACCTCAAGCATGCTCCTCTTGCTTTGTGGCCACACCTGCCACCCTATCCAAGTTTATCTTCTTGCTTTGAGAGCCTTGCTTGAAAAGTGCTAGTCATCTTGTCTTGCCACTTGGCTGGACACAAGTCCTTGGACCCCATTTCCCAGCAGCTAATCATCAGTTCATCCACTCAAGTAATTTTCTCAGCCCAAACACAGGTGCACTCAGGAGCAAATGTTATTGAGGAAGTGCAGAATTTTTCAAAACCGTAAGTTTTCCCTCCGTGGACATGCAGAACAAGACATTCACATGCCCTGTATTTCCTCTTAAACATGTTACATTTTTCTACTGAGGAGTTTGCTTTCAAGGCACTAATTTTTTTCTAACTTGATTCAATTATTTGTTCCATCCTCTTTAATTTATTTTTCTGATCTGGGGATCTATTACCTAATCTAACCTCAATAGTTTTGGTTTTGTAATTATCGGGGGAAGGAGAGAGATTTGACTCATTTTTCTATGAACACTTCCTTCCCCTTCCTGCTGTGAAGGAAGCTTATTGCATTGACCAGAGAGGAGGACTCTGTCTTATATTCTTTGCCTAGCAGACCCGCCTGTACATAGTAAATGCTTGTGTTTGAATAAATTAAAAAGGAATTTCAGGAGAGGTCTGATTGAAAATGTCTGCTATAACATAGAACCACTAGAAATAATACAGAATCTCTCTACAAACGAAACACCAGTGCTGGTGGAGGCCTAGCTCTGGAATCACTGCCATGGCCTCCTACCAAACTCTTGGGGAAGCAGAGTGGTTGGTTATACTTCTCTGTTACAGCAGGACAGCCTCAGGAGGAAGATGTCACCACATCATAATTTTCTACATGTTCTAATGCAAGTGGGGTCTTGTAATAAAGTGTGTTTTCTTTGATCCTAGCAATTATATAACAGTATATGATACTATTATTTATATCACACATTACTGTCAAAAAGTTATAGAAAGAACTAATGCATTACTTAATTTTCAAAGCTGAAAAAGATTTTATATCCTTCAAAGTTGTGTTTTTACTAGGACAAACACATATCATCAGCACTCTCTTTGCAGGTGGAACTTTACGAATTCCTCTTTGGGATATATGCTCAGAGATTTTTCTTTCTCTCTTTTTTTTCACACACTACTCAGTGATTACAAAACTTTTGTTCAAAAAATTAATTCGAACTTTTAAAATACTGAACTGTCATTTGGAGGCAACCACTGACAATAACACGATCAGGCTGGATACCACTTGGATAAAATCAAGATGTGATTATAAAGCGCTATTAATATATAAGTGATTAGTGATTTTCTTCTGTGACTCAAACTGGCTCTAAGGTATAACGATATTCTGAGAAGTGGCAGAACTTCTACAATAATTCTAAGACAGCAATTTTGATGGATAATTCTTATCTATATACAGGCATACTTTGGAGATAGGATGGGTTTGGTTCTAGACTACTACAATAAAGCGATTACTACAATCAGGTGAGTCACATGAATTTGTTGGTTTCCCGGTGCACATAAAAGTTATGTTTACACTATACTATAGTCTATTAAATGTGTGGTAGTATCATGTCTAAAAAATGATATGCATATCTCAATTAAAAATATTTTATTGCTAATAAATGCTAACAAAGTAGGTACATGTTGCTAGGAAAATGGCACTGATAGACATGCTGGACACAGGGCTACCACAAATCTTCAATTTGTTAAAAACTCAGTATCTGCAAAGCATGGCAAAGCAAAGTGCAATAAAACAAGGTATGCCTGTACTTAATTCTATTTTATGATGATACTCCTGCCTCAAAATAGAGTATAAAATCTAATATAATGTAAAACTTTACAATAATTTAATACTCACATAGTTTTAGTATGTTCTAAAATACTACAATGACTTAACTTGGAGGATTTTGTTTTGCATATTGTATACCATTTAGAGTTGGTTACTCTCGAAGTTAATGCCCTTTGAAGAGTCAGATGATCTCAGCACCTAAGCCATTCATTGACTCCAAATCAGGCATATGGCTAGGAGCACTAATATCAAGCCGCTGTTCTAAGTTTTCAAAAAAAGTGTACTGAGCTGGCAACATAGCAAGACCCTGTCTCTATTAAAAATACAAAAATTAGCCAGACATGCTGCCATGTGCCTGCAATCCCAGCTACTCAGGAGGCTGAGGTGGGAGGATCACCTGGGCCTGGAAGGTTGAGGCCGCAGTGAGCCGATATGGCACCACTGCACTCCAGCCTGGAAGACAGAGCGAGACCCTGTCTCAAAAAAAACCAGTTTACTGTAAGACAAAAGTATGCTTTCACAGGTTAGACAGCACGATGCTGTTCCTTGTCAAACCTAAGAATTTTCCTGGTCCTTTGAGGTACCCAAAGTAGAAAATGGGGTCTTTGCCCTGATAGCTTATATTCCTATATTGAAAAACAAGTCAGTCAAAAATCAGTGAAAAAATTAATACAGAAGACTATGAGATAATCAAAATAACCAACTTAGGTAGTAATTTTTTTTTTTTTTTTTTTTTTTTTTTTTTGAGATGAAGTCTCGCTCTGTTGCCCAGGCTGGAGTGCAGTGGTGTGACAGCAGCTCACTGCAGCCTCCGCCTCCTGGGTTCAAGCAACTCTCCTGTGTCAGCCTCCCACGTAACTGAGACTACAGGTGTGCGCTGCCACACCCGGCTAATTTTTGTATTTTTAGTAGAGATGGGGTTTCACCATATTGGCCAGGTTGGTCTCGAACTACGGAACTTCAGTGATCCACATGTCTTGGCCTCTCAAAGCACTGGGATTACAGGTGCAAGCCACCATGCCCTGCCAAAGGTAGTATTTTTTAAACTTTGCTTACATTGTCTAAATATAAACAACTTTTTAATTGCTTACATAAATGGCAGATCATGAAGAAAAACCCAGACCCTGAACACCCAACTTTAAAAAATCTGTGTGTAAATTAAGCATGGTGCTTTCATCTTTGTTTCTGACTTTCTAAAGAAGGAGAAGTACCCTCTGCAGGGCAAAGGATCTGCAGAACTATATAATCCAGCAATTTGTAAGACCACAGAGACTCAAGTTAAATAAAACATATTTCTTAACCCACTGCCCACATAAAATCCTGAAGGGCAGGGACAGTGTATCCTCTGAATATATTTTCAGACCTAGTCCACGGCTTCAATGATAGTAGTAGTCACCTATAGGGAAGACTTAAGGTCACTGACATTTTTTTTTTATGGCTTGTAGGATGAGTGCATCATCGAAGAACAACATTGTTATTTATCCTCTGTTTACTTACTAAAGTACAGGCTTGGTGTACACAATGACAATTTAAAAATTGTTGATGGGCATCTCTTTGTATGTAACCCGACCTTTCTCTCTGGCTGCCCTTAACACTTTTTTCTTCATTTCAACTTTGGTGAATCTGACAATTATGTGTCATGCAGTTGCTCTTCTCGAGGAGTATCTTTGTGGCGTTCTATGTATTTCCTGAATTTGAATGTTGGCCTGCCTTGCTAGGTTGGGGAAGTTCTCCTAGATAATATTTTGAAGAGTGTTTTCCAACTTGGTTCCATTCTCCCCGTCACTTCAGGTACACCAATCAGACATAGATTTGGTCTTTTCACCTAGTCCCATATTTCTTGGAGGCTTTGTTTATTTCTTTTTACTCTTTTTTCTCTAAACTTCTCTTCTTCATTCATTTCATTCATTTGATCTTCAATCACTGATACCCTTTCTTCCACTTGATCAAATTGGCTACTGAAGCTTGTGCATGTGTCACAAATTTCTCATGCCATGGTTTTCAGCTCCATCAGGTCATTTAAGGTCTTCTCTATGCTGTTTATTCTAGTTAGCCATTCGTCTAATCTTTTTTCAAGGTTTTTAGCTTCTTTGCGATGGGTTCAAACATCCTCCTTTAGCTCAGAGAAGTTTGTTATTATCGATCGTCTGAGGCCTTCTTCTCTCAACTCATCAAAGTCATTCTCCGTCCAGCTTTGTTCCATTGCTGGTGAGGAGCTGTGTTCCTTTGGAGGAGAAGTGGAGCTCTGATTTAAGAAAACCTAGGCAATGCCATTCTGGACATAGGCATGTGCAAGGACTTCATGACTAAAACACCAAAAGCAATGACAACAAAAGCCAAAATTGACAAATGGGATCCAATTAAACTAAAGAGCTGCTGCACAGCAAAAGAAACTACCTTCACAGTGAACAGGCAACCTACAGAATGGGAGAAAATTTTTACAATCTACCCATCTGACAAAGGGCTAATATCCAGAATCTACAAAGAACTTAAACAAATTTACAAGAAAAAAATCAAACAACCTCATCAAAAAGTGGGTGAACAGACACTTCTCAAAAGAAGACATTTAGGCAGGCAACAGACACATGAAAAAATGCTCATTATCACTGGCCATCAGAGAAATGCAAATCAAAAACACAATGAGATACCATCTCACACCAGTTAGAATGGTGATCACTAAAAAATCAGGAAACAACAGGTGCTGGAGAGGATGTGGAGAAATAGGAACACTTTTACACTGCTGGTGGGACTGTAAACTAGTTCAACCATTGTGGAAGACAGTGTGATGATTCCTCAAGGATCTAGAACTAGAAATACCATTTGACCCAGCTGTCCCATGACTGAGTATATACCCAAAGGTTTATAAATCATGCTGTTATAAAGACACATGCACACATATGTTTATTGTGGCACTATTCACAATAGCAAAGACGTGGAACCAACCCAAATGTCCGTCAGTGACAGACTGGATTAAGAAAATGTGGCACATATACACCATGGAATACTATGCAGCCATAAAAAAGGATGAGCTCATGTCCTTTATAGGGACGTGGATGAAGCTGGAAACCATCATTCTGAGCAAACTATCGCAAGGACAGAAAACCAAACACCGCATGTTCTTACTCACAGGTGGGAATTGAACAATGAGAACACTTGGACACAGGGTGGGGAACATCACACACCAGGGCCTGTCATGGGGTGGGGGAGGAGGGAGGGATAGCATTAGGAGGTATACCTAATGTAAATGATGAGTTAATGGGTGCAGCAAACCAACACGGCAATGTATATATATGTAACAAACCTGCACATTGTGCACATGTACCCTAGAACTTAAAGTATAATAATTAAAAATAAAATAAAATAAAAAATAAAAATAAATAAATTTTTGTATAGATAAAGATTCTAATAAATAAAGAATTATTTGATCCATTCAATATCTAACAGGCGATTTGATGTATTTACTGATTTTAATACTCACAATTATACTGAAGTGAATGATTGTTTTGGTGTCATGCACACAACACACTTAAGTTTTCTATTAGCAATGCCTATGATTTTGTGTCCTTTAAGGTATGACTATAGTGATCCCATATAGTCAAATATCTGGGAAGTTCTTGCATAACATGGAGAATCTCTATTACTGTCAACATGATGTGATCTCATTATTTACAGGTAAAAGTTCAGCACCAAATTATAGAACAGATTTCAGAATATCATCAAACTATAGAACAGATTTTAAACTCATTTTCAAATAAGTTTTATGCTATGAGGAAGTTATTTCTAAATATTCCATCACAAAAAGTGCGGCTCATTGAGAATCCAAATTATTCATTGTGTATTATGAGTAACACTCTTAATGTGAACATTCCTTAATGAGTAAACCTGCAGTGTACAAAAATAGTAAAATATTATTCACATATCACCACATAGTAATTTCCTTTTCATCCTGTTGGGGCTTGCACACATGGAACAAAGAACAAAATTTTTAAAATAAGCACAGGGTCATCTAAGAAGTAGAATTTTTAACATGAAAGGTTTTGGTATTTATTAAGTGGACTAATTTTTTTTTAATTGGCTGTACTGGGTGCAGTAATCCCACCACTTTGGGAGGCCAAGGCAGATGGATTGCTTTAGCTCAGGAGTTCAAGACCAGCCTGACAAACATGGCGAAACCCTGTCTCTATCAAAAATACAAAAATTAGCTGGGCGTGGTGGCACACTCCTGTAGTCCCAGCTACTCCGGGGGTGAGGTGTGAGGATTGCTTGAGCCTGGGAGCCAGAGATTGCAGTGAGCCAAAATGGCACCAATGCACTCCAGCCTGGGCCATAGAGCGAGACTCCATCTCAACAAAAAACAACAACAACAAAACAAAACAAAACAAAAGACTAATGCAGATATATCTTACTAAATAATATTCCTCTTCAAGTGTGTTTGAAGAGGAACATACTTGTTTGTCCTACTTTACTTTCCTGAGCCTAAATTAAAGATTAAAAATAATTACCTTTGAGTTTTTTCAAAATAAACCAAAGGAATGGCTAATAATCATAAAATATGATTGAATAATGCTACAAAATTAACAGTTGACTTTTCATTTGCTATTAAATATCTCTAGACATTAATCCTATAAAGTTTTTAAAAAGAAAAGTTATTTTTCTCTTCACTTGACATTAAAGAGTCTAGAATACAAAACTCTGAAACATGATATAAAGATGTTCTAGATAGCATACACTTATGAAGTTCACTTTCAATGAGCAGTCCATATTCCTGGGTTCACTCTCATAGCATTGCTTCTTTCTTTCACTTACTTTTATTCTAAAATTAGATATGGGAGGAAGGAACCATAGTCTTGCTGTTATGCTTCTGATTCATTTATTTCACAAATATATTTGGGTAGCTACTATATGCCAGACATTAGTGTAGGTGCTAATACATAGCAGTAAACAAAACAGCCAAAAACTTCCCCTCAGAAGCGTACATTACCTCTACCTTTCTTAGCCCAATATTTACAGTACACTATTATGAAAAAGTAAAGAAAGAAACAAAAAATACGTGCAAAAAAGAGAATGCTTACACAACGCTGGTGAGAATGTAAATTAGTTCAACCCCTGTAGAAAACTGTATGGAGATTTCTCAAAGTACTAAAACAGAACTACCTTTTGATCTAGCAATCCCATGACTTGGTATCTACCCAAAGGAAAAGAAATAATTTCACCAAAAATCACCTGCAGTCGAATGTTTATTGCACCAGTATTCACAACACCAAAGTCATGGAATCAACCTGTGTCCATCAATGGTTAAGTTGATAAAGAAAATGTGTGGTATATATACATAACGGAATACTAGGCAGCCCTAAATAAGAATGGAATCATATCCTTTGCAGCAACACGGATGGAGCTGGAAGCCATTATCCTATGTGAAATAACTCTGAAATGGAAAATCAATTACTACACATTCTCACTTATAAGTGAGAACTAAACAAGTGGTACACATGGATATAAAGACGGAAGTAATAGACATGGGAACTCCAAAAGGGTGCAGGGAATGAGGTTGAAAAATTACCTATTGGGTATAATATTCACTATTTGGGTAATAGGTTCACTAAAAGCCCAAAGCTCACCATTATGCAATATATCCATGTAATAAACCTGCATAAGTATCTCCCTGCATCTAAAGTAAAATAAAATAACAACATAACAGTAACAATGACAACAAAATCCTAGAATAGTGGCAATTGGATTCTGGATTATCTATTACCTCTCCTGTTATTTGCCCCAATAAGGCTATTTATGTGACAATGTTATAAACAAAGAGTTGCAATGACATGGACATTATATGAAGCTGCTCATGATATTGTTTGAAAAACAAAGACTAAGGGGAAGCATGAAATAGTATGCCCCCAAAAGGGGGAAATCATTACATTTCATTTGCTCTTCTGTTTACATTGAGAAGATATAAACTCAATGTTTACATAGTTTTTAACTTCAACTTTTTTATTTTTACAAGATAAATTTATTTTTCAAACCTGTCTACTTTTGAAAGTCTCTTGTTCTTTGTGCCCTTTTAAAATGTCATCATTTGCTTCTTTAAATATTTTATAATACTTTATATTTTTAAATATTATAATTCAAATATCTAAAACTTTTGTAGGTTTAAGCCTTTTGTTTTTTTTTTTTCCTACTGACTCATTTTTTATCTGGCGATTTTTTAAAATTATGTGATGACTTTTTAAAATGTTTTATTTCCAAATAAATCCAAATTTAGAGAAGAACTGAAAGAATACAAAGAATTACATATACCTTTCACCCAGAGACCCCAAGAGTTTCACCAAGTGTCCCAGTTTATAATATACTCTATAGCAAAGAATCCAACCTGAGATCACACAATGCACTTAGTTCTTCTGTCTCTTCAGTCTCCTTTAATCTCAAATAATTCATCAATCCTTTCTTTATCTTATATTTTAAGATTACAGGCAGTGATTTTGCAGAATATATCTCAGTTTGGGTTTCTATAGTCTTTCTTTATGATTAGATTCAGACACTAAAACTACTATGTTATGACCTCAGGGCAACATATCAGGAGGACCATGATGTCAAATGTTTGCATACATTAATGTTTCTTGATTTAATTAATTCCTGCTATAATGGTTGTCATAATTTTCCGATTGTATCACTCTTTCTACATTTAAAAGTCAGCATTCTTATGTAAAAAGATCCTTTTCTTATCTCCACATATTTATTCATTTATTTGTATCAGAGAGAACTCATCAACTCCCATTATATTCAATGTGATATAATTAATATCATTATTTATTTTAATGCTCAAATTGTCCCAGATTTGGTCAGTGAGAGTTCCTTCAAATTATTTTATATCTTTTTCACATGTCTCCACCATTCTTTGACTATGTACTTACTATTTAATATAAGACTCTACAAGTTTGTATTATCTTTGCCCCAACTCTGAAATCATCCATTTCTCCGAGGAGGCCTAGCTCCTTTTAGTGAGAATGGTATTTAGAAATCAAGATCTAGGTATTAGGGAGGCTCTTTACAACTGAAATCTCTCACACACTCTCAATGGACAGAGCAATAAAACATATGCATCATATATACACACATATCTATAGACACATATTTTTACATGTGTAATTATTTCTATAATCTATATATTAAAAACCATAAATTCACAGCAATATTTTCAATTCCAATCCAACACCACATTCTGTCTTCTTCCTTTTCATATTAGTAACCTCCATGTTCCAAAGTGAGAAACTGGATTTCCATTATCCTAAGTCCATTTACTTATTTGCTCAATTCCCCTGTATGTAACCAGAGTCCTGACCCTATTGGACCTCCATTCCACTTGACTGCTTAACTGATCCTTATAAATTCATATTTAATACATTTCCTTCTACCAAGAGCCTAGAACACTTCCAACGTGAGACCATGTTAGCTCCCCCTACAGAGGATCTTAGTTAATCCAGGAGTCTCAGGTTAGCAATCTCCTGTTACAGTAAGCCTTAGTAGAATCTCCTGATCTCATCATTTACTGCTGACTTTTCTGATCTCAGTTCTCTGGGGTTTAGGGGAGGAATTCTTTTTTAAGGTGGGGTGTTTAGGTGTTCTTTGTTTCTTTATTTTTGTTTTTTACCCTTAATGACTTCCCCTGGGTCTTGCAATCCCAAGAATGCTTTGAATATTGGGTTTATGCTTTATCCAAGTTAAGTTGTACTAAGCAGTAGAGTCCTTCAGAGTAGCTAATCAACCATATTTTGTCTTTATGTGTCTATATGCTTATCCGTACTGATTTTTCCCTACATTACAAAACTAGTAACATCCTTGAAACACCATGAGACTCTCTGCTACAGCCTGGTTATTGGTTCAAGGCAGAAAAACAAGTAAGAATAGAGAAATTATTGGGCAGCACTTCTGATTTTGTTCCTATCAGAAGTTAGGAATTATTTATAGCAAGGTTATAATAAGTGTTATTTTAATCTTAAAGATAAAAGGGACATTAACATTCCTTTCATCCAGTTCCTTAATTGACACATGGGAAAAAGGCAGCCCAATCAGAGAGGAAGGTTTTCTACCAAAGTAAATGGCATTTTGGTGGGATTGCTTAGATTTATTTAGAATTCAGTTCCCTGGTCTACGATCCCTAGTTTATTTGTATCCAATCTTCTTTTTCTAACCAAACACTATAATTTTTTTCATAAGTACATTTGAATATGTCTTCTACTTACTAAAATAATACACGATCATTTTAGAAAAAAATTAAATGTACAAAAAGTATAAAGAAAATAAACTTTATAATCCTAATATGTAGAGATAACTACTATTAACATTTTGGTGTCTCTAACGCTTACATGGTTTATTTTCATAGCTGAGATCATACCGTACAGTTCTGTATCTTTTTTTCACATAATATATCGTTACTATTTCCTCACCTCATTAAAAGCTCTTCATAAGCATTATTTTTGATGCTACATAATATTACATCATATGGATGTACTTAAATACCATGAACTCTTCACCTTCATTAAATAGTTAGGTTGTTTCCATTTTTCCTGTTATACATAATATTTGAAAGGATATTTTTGTTCATCAGTTTTAGTCCACACCAATGATTATTTCCTTAGGATTTACTAAGTCAAAGGATCCACTGTCAAACTGCTTTCCAGAAAAAATGGTATCAATTTATGCTACCTGTAGTTGGGTTTCAAAGAGCTCATTTCATCATGTCCTTACCATGGTTCTTTCATATGGGCTTGGCCATTCTCAAGTATTGCTTTTCATTATGTTTCTAAAGTTTGAAGTTAAAGGGCTTTCAAATTATGGAGTGGAGGTTGGGGGTATTATGGACAGCCTTCCAAGTAGATAGACCTGTGTAAAGATGAGCAGAGGAGCACCTGAAAAGCCCTAAGGCCTTTCTTCCCTTCTCTGTGGCAACAAGGCCTTGTGGAGAGCACAGTCTCTGCCATTTGACATACCTGTCCCATTCCCACCTACCCATCACCTATGTAATATCGGGAGAGAGAGGTAAGCCTCACGAGACTTATTTTCCTCACCTGTAAAATGAAATATTAATGCCTATCTTGCTGCAGGGATTAAATGTGAAAGTGCCTGATATTTTTCCTTGCCCCTGGTTAGTCCTTCCTATCAAGCTTAAGGACTATTTCAAGAGCTAGATAAAACAGGGTATTGTGTCTTCAACAGGTCACAGAATATACACTCTCCCATCATTTATCTGACTGGCGAGTTGAGATATTAAATGCTTGCATGGTTGTAATCTTGCAGAGTGAAAGTATGGGGCCTTCAAAAGACCAGCTTTGGGGAGGGAACATCTGCGAATACAGAAGCCAAAATGGGAAATTTTCATAAGATTTATTTCATAATATTTCAACTGATAAGATATGGTTGCTCTCTCTAGGAACATAGAGGTGACTGGCATGGAGTTAACCGTTCATTACAATGGATCTCACCCCCTGTTGTATATCTACTTTAAAGTTTTTTAAAGCTCCACTCAGACCAACTGAGCTGGAATCTCTGTGAGATGGGGCCCAGGTATCTGTAATTTTTAAAACTCCCTAGCTGATTCTGATTCATGGCCACAGTTTACATTTAATGGATAGTGTGGTTCATACGTTCTGAAATGTGAAAGCTGGGGATGGTCATCCAAACCTTTAATTAAACACCCCTGATTTACGGATTAGCAACTCAAGCCTGAAGTCTGTCAGTTAGCTGCCAAACATCACACAGTTTGATAATGATGGGATGAAAACCCAGAATTATAGCACATTGATAGAATACCTTTAAGAGGTATAGTAGCAAAAAGAGAAATCTCATAGAAAGCAAAAATTAATTTTTTGAAAGCAATTACTGCCACTTGGCAAACAGACGTTACTGCTTTCTTTTTAGAATTACCGTATTTCATGTTGCATGCATATGCAGGATGAAAAAAATCAGATCTCAGTTCTCACTTGGATAAAGGGCCAAAAAATACTTGCTTTGCCATTTGCTCTCCCCCAGGAAGTGAGCACCCCTGGCTGCAATGCAGTTTTTGTTTCCTCTCCTACAGTACATTCAGTCCTCTTTTCTGGTTTTCAGAAATACTTGAGTGTGCAATGATCCAGGTGTAGATGATGTGAAAAAGGTCCTCCACTGGCAGCCCCTCTAAAACTCTTTTTAATTTCTAAAGTATAATTCTTATATTGCCATGAACTTTGGGAAGATGCCCGCACTCCCCTTAATACTGTTTCTTCTTTAAATATTGGGAGGGGGGTGGCAGATGTTGAAAATTGCTTAGGTATACAATAGTGGAGGTATAATGATGTCAAAGACCTTGGGTGAAAAAAGGACTTAACTAAATCTTTTTTTTTTTTCTGTTTAATTTTAACTATGGACAGCCTGTTAATGAACTTTTAATCATATTATTTATGAAGTCTTAACTATAACACTGTTTTAAGTTTTAAAGATTTCCAGGAAAAAAAAATGCCTACCCATACAAAAATGCCTGGCTAGTTTTTACTCATTTGGGGCCATGTTGGGAAACACTGAGTCCTAAAATATTGCTTAAAGGCCCTGGGTTCACAGCCGACACGTTCTTAACATTTATGGTGATTCTAGAGACCCTCAGTATCTACTGCTACAGTTCCTTCCCTCAGTATTTTTCTTGGATTGGATTTATGGCCAACTGGTTGTAATTGACTCTCTACTGGGACAAGTTAGGATATGAGCATATGACTTTCCGTTTTAAAAAAAAGAGAGAGAGAAAGAGAGCAAGAGAGAGAGAGACCAAGAAAAAAATCACCATTGATATTTATCTTAAACCTCCTTCATTTCCAGCTTCTCTGGCAGCAAGTCAAGCTGCTGTCATAAAGTAGAATTTAAGTACAAGGGGTTTCTAGAGAAAGGATGCTGTATTGAATGCACAACCACATAAGAAAGAGTAGAATGAAAAAAGACAAGCATTTTCTATTTTATAGGGTACATATGACACCTAAGTCTTGCCACAAAAGTGGAATCTGCCACCCGAGATTCCAGGCTGGAAAGGAAAACTGATCATAAACAGTCTAAGCACAAATGGAGACAGCGGATGTAAAAATCTCTATCTGCAATTCCCACAAGCAAAGCCCTGTCAAGCTATGCAAGCCTTCCCAACCCCAGCAGTCTGTTCCCCAGCTGTCTCCATGCAACTGATCTGTGGATCTTCTTGCAGATATTCATTGATTACACTACTTGCCCAAAGAAAGAAAAACTAATTAAGGTTTTACACACTACATGAGACTCTGAAATTATTTATAGTTTAACCCACCATGACAGCTTTTGAGGAGAGAGAAAAAAGAAATAATTCTGTATGTGGAAATGAAATGCTTATAAATTTATCCCCTAAAAAAATCCTTCACTGCCATGGCTACTTTCCAAAGTACAAAGTGTTAATCTAATTTTAAAAATCTGAAATCAGGCCAGGTGTGGTGGCTCACACCTGTAATCCCAGCATTTTTGGAGGTCAAGGTGGGAGAATAGCTTGAGTCCAGGAGTTAAAGACGAGCCTGGGCAACACAGCGAGACCTTGTGTCTACGAAAAATAAACAAAATTAGCTGGGTGTGGTGGTGGTGTGCACCTGTAGTCACAGCTACAGTCAGAGTCACCTGTAGAGGTGGGAAGATTGCTTGAGCCTGGGAGGTCGAGGTTGTAGTCAGCCATGTTTGCACCACTGCACTCCAGCCTGAACTGCAGCCTGGGCAACAGAGTGAGACCCTGCTTCAAAAAAAAAAAAAAAATTCAGTCATGTCCCCAAGCTCTTTAATTTTATCATCAGTCAACTTGGAGTTCTTACTTTCATATGCTGGAAAACAAATTAATGCAAATCATTCTATTAAACAGCTTATAGTTTTCCCTCCAAATGGACTCATGCAAAAGTTAAATACTTCTGAATCCTGTTTTATGTTAAAGCCCTAATAATGTAAATAGTACAATGGAGCATTTTTAGTCATTAGCACCAAAAGAACATCACACACCTGACTGCTTCACCTGGGTAGGAGCAAAGAGTGCTGGGTTCTGTACAAAGCTGTTGACCACAGTGGATTGCCCATTCCGGTTGCTGAATAACACTCAACAGAATGGGAGGACTGTTAATGGTGACCACCTGATTCAAGGTCTCAGCCTATCTTGGTTTTGATTCCTCAAGCTTCACACTGTCTTTACATTCTGCCACAGTGAAGCAGAGAAGCAGCATCCCTGGCACACAGCATTCAACACTTAGGGACCT
Organism: Macaca nemestrina; assembly: GCF_043159975.1. Lineage (NCBI taxonomy): Eukaryota > Metazoa > Chordata > Mammalia > Primates > Cercopithecidae > Macaca > Macaca nemestrina. Next base: position 71,146,105 of record NC_092131.1, on the reverse strand, counting down.
GCTGTTGCCTGGAGAAGGGCATATGGATGCAAACCTTGAGTAACATGGACTTCAGAGAGCATTACTGGAGCCCTGTGCTCTATTATAAGAACCACTATCATCTAGTAATAATAGGAGCCAAGAATTTTTGAATGTGTAGTTGTGTTAAGGACTTACAAGCATTCACAAGAACCTGAAAAGGGAGGTAATATTATTATTCCCATTGTATAGATGAAGAAACTGAGGCTTGAAAAGTTAAATAACTTGTCCAAGACCACACAGCAAGTGGCAGAGGCCACATTAAAAACTGGGCCTACCTGTTTCCAAAGTCCATGCTCATAACCAATAGACAATACAGGGAAATTAACAATCTCTTCAACAGTGCCCATCTACTAACCCGGACTGTTCATGCTGCTTCCCCTGCAAGGCAGATAAGCTGAGGTAGAAGGATACCCACTCAGGATAGACAGAAAGAATCAAGTGCTTCTTGGACTGTTTCAGTAAGATCAGTGCCTTGTACTCAGGGTATCTTAAATGGCCCCTCTGTTTGTCTTGACAAGATCCTTATGAGATTGGGTGACATAATCACAATTCCACAGAGGTGTTACAGTAGCTTGGGGTTCTATCAGTGGTTTCTTCATTTCTCATTTAGCACATAATTTCACAGTAACATAAATGATTTATTTAGTGACTATATGTGTAAGACTTTAGGCCGAGCACTTTGCAACTTGCTACAGGCCATTAAATGGCATCAGTAATTAGGTCATCCCTGAGAATCTATCTGTGGGTGGACCCATATACCCTCCAAATGGATAAAACTCCTATGTGGACAGATTGGAGATGTCATACCACTAGACAATCCCCAAGATACTAGGAGTTGCACTGGTAGTGGTATGCGCCTGTGTAGTCTCAGCTACTCCGGAGGCTGAGGTGGGAGGACTGTTTGAGCCCAGGTCACAGCTGCCATGAGCTATGATAGTGCCACTGTACTCCGCCGCCTGGGAGACAGAGTGAGACTCTATCTCTATAAAAAATAAATAATAAAATAAAAAAATTTTTAAAGAATAGCACTGTTTCCTGGACACTAATTCTAAGAAAGGTGCCTTTTTACATCTGGCTCAAGCCCTGAGTCAGCAACTGGAAACATATACTCTAGGTATGCTAAGGAGAAACTATTAACCATGCAAACTAGCCCCAAATGGCTTTTCTGATTATTTGTTAGCATGCAGGTGGCTTGGAGAAGAGGACTGCAATTCTAGAATGTTAGTTTTTGTAGTATGAGAAAATCGTAACTTTTTTTTTTTCCAGGAACTTGTTTTGCCATAGATTTAAGGCAGTAATTTGTTACAGGCAAGACATTTATAGGGGCTGTGTTATCAATGCTAGAATCATCAAGAAATTCTATCAGAAGACACAATGTTTAAGTATAGGTCTAATTACTGCAATCATTTCTTTTTGTTTCCTTTGCCCAGATCCACTTAATCCCATCTCTTAGTGTGGGCACAAGCTGACAGTTGCATGACAAGGAATGTTTCCCTTTGTAAAAAACCCACTTCCTTTCTGTGTAGTTTTAGCCTAATTGAAATGTTTCCTATTAAGCTCAATCAAGGCAGCAATTATCTAATTACTCACTTATGCTTTTCCAGCCAAAAATTTGCCTAAGCTGGTATACTGGAATGAGAGCGAACATATTTATTATTGCTTTTACATTTTTCTGTTTTGGACAATAATCATAAATATTTTACTTCCAGTTCACCAGAATATATCTAATTAATACTGCTATTTTCTATAAAATCATATTACTGCAAGCTACAACCCAATGTCAAGTGTGGCCCTGTCTATGAAATGTGCATTCAGACTTGTGGTTATGCTACATGAATGGTGTCACTGGAGAAGGGTAATAAGGAAAGAGGCTAGTGAAAACAAATCTCAAACAAATATTCAGTCGTTTCAAAGCCACGAGTTTTATGGCTTTAAAAATAAAAAGTGAATTACTTCGATTTAATTGAGAAAATAATTTTTACAGCATCACTTTAAAGAAACATGTATCCTGCATGTCTGGGTTTTCTCTTGATACAAATCCCTTAGGTCTCAAGATGATCACAACCAGTCAACAACACAGGTGGTCCACACTTTTTAGGTATAAATTAGAGACATATATCATTAAAACCAGAATTAATTTTAGAGTTAGTGACCCTGTGAGGTCACTCCTGATTAACTCCATTTTGATTGAGGTTGTACCAAAACACAAGGGACAAATTGAGTATGAGGGATTGATATTTTCATTTCCAGACAATACATCTTATCATCATTTTCATCATAAATGTTAACTAGTGTGGGACTAATACAGCTCTCTGCATAGAAAAAGAACCCCAGAAAATTTGTATACTTCAGAGTAAATTTATAAGGAGGGAAAGGAACACCTCATCAATCCCCTAAATGTGGTCACTTGACAATCCTTCACCTAAGTTTTTCATAAACCCAGAAAATGACTACATTCAATGAGAATTGCAACAACAGCAGCAAAATAAGTCTACAAGGAAAACACTCCACTTACTGGGAAGAGAGGAGAGTTTTTGCATTGTGTTGGTAAAGAGAGGAGCTTTTTTTTTTTCATATACACATAATGACGAATGAGCTATATGCAATATTAGTAACCCTAGAGATTAGTAACCTAGATAATGAGTTATCTATAAAGATGACACTTCACTTTCTAGTAACTGATTTATCTCAAGTATAACTCTGAGTGAAGATTAGTGAATTAAGCCTAACTGGCCACCCATTAGGGATCGGGGAGATGTTGTTCTCCAAACTACTTGTTGCCTGCTTCACAGTTTGGAGAGAAGTCTAGAAAAAGAAAATGCATTTTATCTTGAAGATGGTCCCAAGATTCAGGATTCTCTTCTGTGTGTTTATTCCCTTTGGGAAGGAGGACAGGACAAAAGGTATAGAAAAAGAGAGGAATCGATTTCCTTGTAGGAAGGAAGAGAATAAGGTAATCAGACATTTCCTTTTCACTGGTCCTCAGGAATTTGGAAGTTTTTGTATATGTTCAATAAATGGCTGGAAAATGCATTTTTGTTTCCACATGTTTACTTAAAAGAAGAAAATAACAAGTCTAAACATTCTGTCTGCAGTTGGACCCTTTCCTGCTGTTCTCTCTCAAAGCAGCTTTACACACTCTAAAAAGAGGGACTAACTTCATTTTACCACAGGCAGAGTGGGAACCTGGGGTTATTAAGTGAACCCATCATTGACTAAGAACGAACACAGAGGCCAGTGATATTGCCCATCTGTCTCGATCTGCCCTTAACTGACCCTAAGCAGCACCCAGATCTAGTGACAGGCAGGTACCTTGAACCTAACAACACCTCTTCCATCACAGGTCCACGAACCTCCTGCCTAGCACAGAGCAATAAACAAAGGGAAATGTGGCATTAAACCAACACAGTCCTCATTTCCAACATTATTTAGCTCTTGAAAATTTCAAGTTGAGTTACCATTGCCTTTATTTCCCCTCCTTACCTTGCACTAGTTCTCATATTTCTATCCTTCCTCCACTGCAATAATTCAATAGAACTAATTATGTCTTTAAAAATAGTTAAATAAGCATATGACTGAAGTTCTCTTTCCGTTTTGCCTGATCCTGGGTCAACTGGCTCCTCAAGTTTGTCTGAATTGATCCCGTTTCACGTCTGGCCTGAGTCTTCTTTTGAGATGATTTGTATGATGTCTCATTATACCTCTCAAAGTGTGTTGTTGAAGTGGTGCTGATTTTTCCAATTTAAAGCAACAACTGGCTGGCAAATGTTAGGATCATCGAAATGTAACGCTACAAAAAATAAATATTCCACAATTTCTTAATTACAAATGTGGATTCTACATACATGTTTATCCTAAATTATTCATTTGTGAATCATTTTTCCATTTTGTGCAATTTTAATATCTGGTCTGTTGGTCGTTTTGCTTATAAGACCTATAATGCCAATGCTTTTCTGTTTTTTATAATAGTAAAGGCTTTGGAAGAGAGAATGTGACAAAAAAAAGTTATTTCTTTTATTCTAAAAATGCAAATTATTCTGTGATGCCTTTGAGTCTTTGACTATAGGTCATGTGTTGCTGATGATAAATGAAAATACCTGCTTTTCATCAATCTATTAAGATTTCACAAATAAAAATTATTCAACACAAAGCGCACCTACGATGGAAAAGTCTAATGTTAAAAACTTTCCACTTGTCATTGCCCAAGTTAAAAATATAAGTAACACACTTTAAAGCTTATAAAACTTATAACCCTGGCTACATATTGGAATGACCTGGAAGCTTTCTAAAAACACTGATGGGCCTCAACCCAGAGATTCTGATTTAAATGGTATGTTGATTGCCCAGGTATCAAGACTTACGTTAAAATCAGCTGAGGAGTTTTTAAAAGTCTTGATACCTGGGCAATCCATTCCCTTACTCCTTCGCTCCTACTGAAGAACAGCAACATAATACTGTAGCTAACAATTGGTATCACTTACCTTAGACCAGGCATTCATTTAATCTTCACAATAACTCTATGATGTAAATATTATCACTATACTCATTTTAAGATGAAAATAGGTTCAGAGAAGTAACTTGACCAAAGCCAGCTAAAACTGGCAGAACCTGCTTTCCAACCTGGGTCTCCAAAGTTTGTGACCCTCCTCCTATACTACCTCTCCTACTATCCTGTTTTCACCATGACCACAGCTGGCTCCCACTCTCCCTGCCCTCAGGGTATATCACAACCCTTGTGCCTTCTTTTGGTTAATGCCCTCATTAATAGTAGAAATCATTGTATCTAATATTCAGCTAACTTTCAACTCCTGGTCCAGCAAACCTTCATTATCTTAGTTCTCTGTGCTTCATTTGATCATAGTATCTAAGTCATGTCAGCCAGCCTCAACTAGGTCCTCACCTGGTCGGCATTAGATAAGAATTACTTTCTATTGCATGTGGTAATAGAATAATACAGTGGTTAAAAGAAGGGTCTCTGGAGCCAGACGACCAGGTTCCAAAGCCTAGATTCTCTACTTTCTAGCTTGGGCAAGTTACTTAACCTTTGTGTGCCTCATTTCCTCATTTACAAAATAGGGATAATAATATGTTCTTGTGAGCAGGAAAGTAAGTTGTTGATTAAGCACATTGACTATGCTACATTCTGTTTGTTCTCCTTTATACTGTTTGAATGTTTATTTCCTCTCCTAAAGTTTTCTGTTAGTATGATAAAATGGCCTCGTAGAACACTTAGAAGCAATGAAACTGGAACAATTAGGTGGAGGAATAAATGGATAAAAATAAAGTGGATGGAGGAGAGTGGCCTTAAAAATGAGTCAGCCGAGAAGTCAGCACATTCTCACAGGAGAATTGACTCGGCCACGGCCCTGTCTCCTCAGAGTGCCTTCCAACAGGAATGTGGTGACAAATATGTACAGAGTAAATAAGGAAAAAATGAAGAGGTTCAAAGTGAGGAGCAATCAATTCAAAAGAAAGAAGAAAGAGGGGAGCCTTGGAATTTTACCTACTTCTACTGATTAGTGTTTGACTTCACTAAGGGTAAGACAAGGCTGACAGGGAAGAAATGAGAGGCAAGAGACAGCCCAAATCTTGGTGGGAGAGTCGACTGTGCCCTGAACCACAGGACAATTTGTTCTTAGTACGAGAACCAAAGAAAAGTCAGTCAAGGATTATGATGTGGGAACCCTGATGATAAACACACTCAGGATAAAAGAAAGAGGGATTCCCCCCACCAATATTGTGGGTACAAAAATTGAAAACAGGATGACACAGTTCTTAGAAATGGAACAATTTGAGATTCAGCTCAATATTAATTAAACTCCTGCTATATGCCAGGCACTGATGATACAGTCTATGCCCCCGTGGATCTATACTCTAAAGGAGAGACACTTTCTCAACAGGTGATCAAAAGAGAAGAGAGCAGGTGAGACTGAGGAGATGCTTTATGTTCAGCTGAGGATAACAAGCATAGACCAGGCTGTTGGTGAGGGCAGCTGAATATGGCAATAAAATAACTGTTAGTTAAGAATAAATATTACTTCAGAAATATGCATGAGATGAGAAGGAAATGTTTGACTGAAGAGACATTAAAAGTAATATTTAAAGGTACATTATTTAGGTCGGGCACAGTGGCTCATGCCTATAATCCCAGCACTTTGGGAGGCCGAGGCGGGTAAATCACCTGAGGTCAGGAGTTCGAGACCAGCCTGGTCAACATGGTGAAACCCCCATCTCTACAAAAAATACAAAAATTAGCTGGGCATAGTGGCAGGTGTCTGTAATCCCAAATACTCAGGAGGCTGAAGCAGGAGAATCGCTTGAACCTGGGAGACAGAGGTTGCAGATTGTGCCACTGTACTGTAGCCTCAGTGACAAAGCGAGACTCTGTCTCAAAAAAAAAAAAAAAAAAAAAAAAAAAAAAAAACTATATTATTTAAACTTTTCAGAGAGTGCTTTCATCCATGTTTCATACATTTAGAGATACTGAGTGAAGCCTATAATAACCTTAGGAGAACCTGATATCATCATTTTACAAATGAGACATCTAGGGAACAGACAGGTTAACTTCTTTGCCCAAGGTTACACAAACAAAGCCAGCTTCAATAATAGAATTCATTTGTCTAGATTTCTTGCCAAGATGATGTCGGCCCAACCAACATTTTCCCAAAGTGCAATCCCTGGAACACTAGTTCTGCAGAGTGTTATTATTTTAAGTTTCTATTTTATGGTAAAACAAGTCTTGGACATGCTGGTAAAGAGAGTTAAACAAGTTCCTTACTGTGAGATTTCTCAGAACCTTAAAAATGATCATTTCCAAGTGAGGGATATAGAATGTGGTGTTTCTTACACTTATTTGATCAGAGAACACTTATTTCATGGATTGTCTCTCAAATTTAGAGTAACATAAAATATGCTGGAAAATACTGCACCAATGTGTACTGAGGTTAGCAAGTTTGACAGATTTGGAATATGGACAGAGGTATATAAATGTGATTCTTCTTCTACCTCATGAATCATGAGGAATCATGACAAGATTAATCTGGAATAAATAATCCACTTGGAACAGCTTGCCATTAGTGGCTGGTGCCACTAAACTGAACAAACACACTCCATAAATATCTAGGCAACACTAAGCCTGGATAAGTGTATTTCATTATGGAGAAATCAGATGTAAATAATGTCTACAGATAACTTTTGATGCGAAATGTGTGACAAGGAAGAGCCTATTCACTTCTGATAAAGGACTATTATCCAAAATATACAAAGAACAGTTAAAACTCAACAATAAAAAAAAAAAAAACCCAATTGAAAAACGGGCCAAAGACCTTAACAGATACCTCACCAAAGAAGATATACGGATGGCAAATACGTCTAGGAAAAAATGTCCCACATCATATGTCATTGGGGAAAGGCAAATTAAAACAACAATGAGATAGCACTACACACATATTAGGATGGCCAAAATCCAGAACCCTGACAATGCCAAATGCTGGAGAGGATATAGAGCAACAGGAATTCTCACTCACTCATTCACTGTGTGAATGCAAAATGGTGCAGCCACTTTAGAAGACAGTTTGGTGGTTTCCTACAAAAGTACACATACTCGTACCATAAAATCCAGCAATCTCTCTCCTTGATATTTACCCAAATGAGTTGAAAATACAAAAACCTATAAAAGATGTTTACAGCAGCTTTATTCATAATTGCCAAAACTGGGAAGCAGTAGATGATGGACAAATAAACTGTGGTACATACAGACAATGGAATATTATTCAGTGTAAAAAGAAATGAGCTGTCAAGCCATGAAAAGATATGAAGAACCTTAAGTCCATATTACTCACTGAAGCCAATCTGAAAAGGTTACATAAATACATGATTCTAATTATATAACTTTTTGTAAAAGGCAAAATTATGGGGACAGTAAAAAGATCAGTGGTTGACAGAAACTGGAGGTTAGGGAGGGATGAATTGGCAGAAAACAGTGATTTTAGGGCAGTGAAAATCTCTGTATGTTACTCTAATTATGGATACGTAACATTATACATTTTTCCAGACCCATAGAATGTACAACACCAAGAGTGAATGTTAACTAGGGACTTTAGGTGATAATGATGTGGCAATGTAGGTTCATCAATTGCAACAAATGTACAACTGGGCGGGGGGGATGTTGATACTGGGGAAGGCTATGCATGAGTGGGAGTAGAGGGTATATGAGAAATTTCTGTATCTTCTGCTGAATTTTGCTGTGAACCTAAAACTGCTCTTAAAAAGTCTTTTTTCTTTTTTAAGCCTCATTATTGCCTCAGAGCTGAAGAGAAAGCAAGCAAGTTGTAAAGTAAAAAATACATCAGAGACAACTGAAAAGTTGGGGACCAAATAGAAGCAGATTGCTTAAGGGCTCACAAGGGGAGGGGAGCCATTATTTACAATGCTTATGTATTATTTATTATCCATTGTCTCTCTTCTTACCCTTGAATGAAAACTTGGCAAGGAAAGAGATTTGTGTCATCCCCCACAAACCCTGACTGATCTACTCCAAAAGTCTAGAACAATGCCTGACACACATAGCAGATACATCAATAGTGAATGAATAAATGAATAAAAGAAAACTAACATTAAAATCAGAATATTTGATCTCTCCTACCACCTGTAATAAATTCTCCCCATTTTTTCACCTTTGTCAATGAATACTCCAATTGACTTAGTTTCTTGGGCCAAAAACCTTTCAAATTTACCTCCTCTTTCTCTCATACCCTTATCCAATCAATCAGCAAACCAAATCAAGTCTACCTCTATAGGTATTACAATTCTCATCTCGCGGGCAGATCACGAGGTCAGGAGATTGAGACCTCCCTGGCTAACACCCGTCTCTACTAAAAATACAAAAAATTAGCCGGGCATGGTGGCGGGCATCTGTAGTCCCAGCTACTCGGGAGGCTGACGCAGGAGAATGGCGTGAACCCAGGAGGCAGAGCTTGCAGTGAACTGAGGTCGTGCCACTGCACTCCAGCCTGGGCGACAGAGTGAGACTCTGTCAAAAAAAAAAAAAACTCAGTAATTCTGATTTCTTCCCATCTCCACTGCTACCACCATAGTTCAAGCCACCATCATCTCGTCTGGCCTATTTCAATAGCCTTCTAAATATTCCCCCTGTTTTCTCTCATACTCGGCTACTGTCTCTTTACCAAATACTCGGAATTATCCTTTACAGTTTCCCTCACCCACCATGCTCAATACCCTCCAATGGCTTTCCACCCAAATCTCATATCGAACTGTAATCCCCACATGTCAGGGGAGGGACCTGGTGGGAGGTGATTGGATCATGCGGGTGGGTTTCCCCCTTGCTGCTTCTGTGATAGTGAGTTCTCATGGTTTAAAAGTGTGTGGCACTTCCTCCTTCACTGTCTCACTCTCCCTGCTACCATGTGAAGAAAGTACTTGCTTCCCCTTTGCCCTGAGCCATGATTGTAAGTTTCCTGAGGCCTCCCAGTCATGCTTCCTGTTAAGTCTGTGAAACTGTGAGTAAATTAAACCTCTTTTCTTCATAAATCACCCAGTCTCAGGTACTTCTTTATAGCAGTGTGAAAACGAACTAATACAGCTTCTCTGACCACTGTATTTAGAATAGCAGCCTCACCACCACCATGAATCACTCCATCCTTTTATCGTGCTATATTTTTTCATAGCACTTGCCACTTTGATTTTATATGCCTATTTAATATCTGTCCCTATCCCCTACTAGAATGCAAACTCCATAAAACTAGGGACTTGTTTTACTAAGTAGCTTAACTACTATAGCTTCAGCACACAGAATTGTGTCTGGTACATTATAGCTCTGGATAAGAATAAGCTGAATGAGTGAATTTACTAGCACTTGTCAAGTGCTTATTAAATGCCAGGACCTTTAAATGCATTGTTCCATGGGATCCATAAGAAATAGTATTATCAATTCACTTTATCAGTGAAGAAATTGATGCCCAGAGAAGTTAAATAGTTTGCTCAAGGGCACACACTGAGCAAGTAAAGCAGTCAGAATTTAGATCCAAGCAGGCCAACTCTGGTTCTGAACCACTGTGCTCTTCATTCTGCTGTCACTGCTATGGTGAGCATCTGTCAGTCATTCTAGTCTCTTTATTTTTTATGATAATTCCGAGAAATGTATTTTCTTTCATCATCCTTTCTCTTTTTATTCCTTCTTTCCCTTATTTCATTCTTTCATTTGTTTGTTCATTCCTTCCTTCATGGGCATATTTCCTAAGCACTATTTCTGGCACCGGGGATACAAATTTAAGTAAGACACATAGCCTACTCAAAAGAGCTGGCTTGGTCAGAGGGAAGGTAAACATACAAATAATTTCAAGATATCTATTTGTTTTCTGTTTTAGAAAAATGGAAAATCATTTTACTCGACATCTTTTCTACTTTGCATTAACCTCCAAAAAGTTTTTGTCAATGTTATTGCCTAAAATATTGTAATCTTATCTCAATTGCCCCAAAACAGATAAATACTCTATTTTGCACTTTCTATTTATCTGCAAGTTGTTTCTGGTTATTTGGAAAGAAAATGTGGCATAAATAGTAAGTGACATAAAATATTAAATATTTCATTATTTATTAAGTCAAAACTTATTGATATTCACCATGCTCAAGGCACAGCATGAGGCACTGGGAGGGATTAAAATGAATATGACATGATACCTTCTCCTCAATGAGTTCACAGTTAGGCAGAGGAACACAGAAATCATTATAATGTATGAAACCAAGCAAAAAACACCATAAGAAAAGCACAGGCTGTGACGTGTTTTCTGCAGATAATTCCAGCTGGAGTGGTGGAGATTTAAACACAGAGAGGCCAGCTCCAGGGTCTTTGTTCTTCACCATATATCTGTACTATGCTCACAGAAGTTGGTGTGAATTTAGTACTGGTAAATAATATAAGGTAGAAAGTTTTCATCTCAGCCATTTTAATGTAGACTATCCCAAATGCTTCTGTGGAATTGCTGAGGACTCTATCAACCCTACCAGCTTTCTCTGCAGGTAGGATTTCCAGGATTATATCCTGGTCAGACTTTTAAAGCTCTCATATGACTTATATGTAAAGAAGGAGCACATGTTCTTCCCTCCTTCCTATGTATATAACTTCGAGCCAGTAGGTCAATTGCTCTGTAACTTGTCTGTAAACTGGGGTTAATAGGAGTACCTACAGTATAGTAATAGGTGCTGAAGATAAAAAGACGATTAAAAAACAAGAAGAAAATTGAGAACTGTTTTCAGAAAAGTAAATGCAACGACATTCAGGTAAAATGATTACAAATTGTACAAAACAGTGCTAGTGAATTATCTTCCTGTGATCTACAGCCGTGTGTACTTATTAGCGGGAAGGGCTACTCCATGATATTCTGGTGCTTTCCTTCCAGTAACTCCACAGTTCAGAAATGATGGTGTAGCAACAGCACTTCAGTGATTATTTACATTTGTAAAAGGTAACAGGTATAATTTAAGACTGTCTGGCATTATCTGCTACAGCTGAACATTTCTAAGGTTATCAGTAATTCCTCTCTTTAGGGTATACCCAACAGAAACGGTCATGTGTTCACCAAAAGACATTTCTAAGAATAGAGTAGTCTCCCCTTATCCATTGAGAATATGTTCCAAGACCCCTCAGTGGATGCCTGAAACCACAGAGAATACCAAACCCTATATATACTACGTTTTTTCCTATACATACATAACTATGACAAAGTTTAATTTATAAATTAGGCTCAGTAAGAAATTGAGAACAATAAAATAGAACATGTATAACAATATATTGTAATAAAAGCTATGTGAATCCAATCCCACTCTCAAAGTATCCTTTTGTAATGCACTCAGCCTTCTTCTTGTGACAAAGTGAGATGATAAAATGCCTACATGATGAGATGAAGTGAGGTGAATGCTACAGGCATTGTTATATAGCATTTAAAACTTATGAATTGTTTATTTCTGGAATTTCCCGCTTAATATTTTCAGACCACAGTTGACCACGGAAAACTAAAACTATGGAAAGCAAAACTGCGGATAACTGGGGGGACTACTGTATTCATAACAGCACATTTGTAATAGTTAAAAACTGAAACTACCCAAATGCTCATCAACACAAGTTGTAATATATTCATTCAACACTACACAGAAGTTATAATGAATGATTCACAACTGCATGCAAAAGCATGGATGAATTTCACAGACATAATATTGAGCAAAGCAGCCAGACACAAAACAGTATATACTCAATGATGCATCTAAACAAAGCTAAAAAACAGCAAAACTAATCTCTGATGTTAGAATGGTGGTTTCTTAGGTTTCTTAAATGAAGTTACATGTGGGAGACTCTGGAGTGCCAGTTATGTCTGCTTCTTTCTCTGGGTACTAGTCACATGGGCATGTACAATTGGTAAATATTCATCAGACTGTAAGTTGAAGATAAGTACTTTCTTAATGTATGTTATTCTTCAATAAAGTTCTCCCTTCCAAAATACTGCAGATCCCCTTCACTGCCTAACACCCAAGCCATGGGTTTCTTTGTTTGGTATATCACTCCCACCAAAGCCAATTTGGTGGGAATGAGAACTCACCTGATTTGAACTTTAACAATCTTTCCCCTGCAGGCATCATTCCAGTAGAGAGTACTGCTGCAAACCACTCTTAGAATCAATGTTTTCTTTGACTATGATTAGCTCATTGGTGCCACATGTTCTCTGTGGCATTAAGACAACATTTTAAAAATGGCAAAGTATTAATAATGAAAGAGCCATTTGATGGTAAAAACAAGTAAATAGTTTTTATTTTCCAAAAGCAACCTGCAGCCACCCACCAAATTCTATTTTGAAATGTCATCAGTGCTTGGGGAAAAAAACTATCAGTTGACATCTATTATTTATAAAAGACCCTATGAAGGCTATTAAAGATGTCAAGAATGTTTTATCTACTAACCTAAAACCTGTCTCAGACAGAAATAAAAATGGCTGCAGAGTCAACACATGCATTTCATGTTAATGCTGTATTTGAGGACACCTGGGCCAAGGTTATGTGTTAAGTCAGTGAAAAGATGTAATTCATGGAGTAACTGAAAAATCCACTAGACAGGAAGATAGATGGATTGAACATTTTCTGTGCCACCAAGTGGCTAATGATTAGGTAAACACCTCTGAGCAAAACAAAATCCAGAATTGTTTCAGCAGTTCTCTGACCACCTCCTCCATCAGGTGTGAGCAGCCATCAGCCTGCGGAGGGCTCCTCTGGCACAGGGAGCAGCTGCAGCGTCTCTGGGAGGGCACATCCTCCCTCCCAACCTGTAGAGTCCAGCTTGGTCATAAGCACCTGCTGTCCAGAAACTGGTAGGGGGCAGAGCCGAGACTCAAACCAGGTTTACTGATTCCAAAGCCCAATCTCATATCTATTGCTGCCCCTACAGCTTCCTAATTTTCAACACCTATTTTTGCCCTCTTATCAGAAGGAGGAATAAGAATGGCAGGGAAGGATTTTTTTTTTTTTTTTTTTTTTGAGACGGAGTATCGCTCTGTCACCAGACTGGAGTGCAGTGGCTTTATGATCCGTATCTATCCCTTCAGAGCCCTGCTATGGGTCTCAACTAGCCATCCAATGGGAGGCAGGGCTCCTGGTGATCTGTACTCACCTGGAATCATTAAATCCCCTAAGGACACTGATTTCCAGAAAGTTACCTTCCAAATTATTCCAGTAAGTGGACAGCCAACCTTCACACATCTGTACCACAAGTGCACAAGAGTGCGCGCGCACGCGCGCGCACCCACACACACACACACACACACACACACACACACACACACACCACAATAAAAAGAATGCTGGAGACAACAAAAGTCAGAAACAAGCCCTTAGGATTCCACTGCATTTGGACATGCATCCGCAGGAAGCTCAGGCAGCTCTTCAAGTCTAACCTCCTCCTGTTTTTGGTTCTTGGTTCCCATCTGTAGCCAATGTGCCATCTTGTTCAGTTTCCCTTATTAATTCTCTCAGAGCTATGTCAATATTTCTCCATTATACTTTATTAAATAGCTATAATTGGATAGTACAAAGATACACATTTTTTTCTTTTTTAGAAAAGAAAAAGGGTTTGTTAAGAACTATAAAACCCAACACAGCATCTGTTAAAAATTGAGTTCACTTACATAGTTATCATACTTTATAGTTGTGAAATACTGCACTTATGGATTAGATTTGTTTTATGTATATTTTGCAATTTACATTCCCTTATGAATCAACATATTGTATATCTTTAATGTTTAGATACACACACACGATGTGATTCAAAGTTAAGATTTTTCAAAGCTATACATGCAAAATAAGTACATGAGGAATTACAATGCACCACACACCAAATGGAAAGAACTATAGCATAAAACACAGCATGTACTTGCCTATGAATGTAAAACAAAGTATATAGCCATTGTATCTCTAGAATTTTTTCTTTTCTCTTCATAAAAAATAGAGTCCATTATCCATTTGGGTAAATAACAATACAGTTCTCTAAAAAATAACTTTTTTTGTGTTATCAAACAAACTTTATTGCACATAACCTCCTTTTGGACTTAGGAATCATGCATACTTTCATTTATGCCTAGTAAAGATGGTATAACAAATTTTAAAAGTCAAGGACAAGTTTAGATGTGACAAGGCAAACTAAATTTATACAAGGTATAAAAAATAATTTTCTAAGTAGTGATAAATTTATCACATTCTTGGCTCCAGCCCACCAACAATTCCAAAGATATTTAATAAAAAATAAACATCATTATGTAAAATAAAATGTAACATTTAAACAGACGTATGTCTAAATATGAATACATGGGCTTTCTCCGTTGTTGTCTCATTAATAATAGAGTGGTCATTGGCACCCTTTTCTTAACTTTTTATAATATTTGTAAATGTTCAATAAAAACTAGTTTCAGTATTTTATTTTGAAGTATAATACCTCTATTTTCCTCTCTTTGCCTCAAATATACCCTAATCTTAAAATATTACATATATATATATACATCAACATACATATTGACATATTTATCAAACAACTTGCTAAAAGAAAGCCCCTGTGAAAAGATTTGCCAAAATTGTGCAAAACCAAGATTTGTAAGAAGAGAACCTCTAGTATATCCATTCAATCCTTCGCTCTACTAGCTGGGGGAAAGAAAAGGAGGAGGCCTTAAAAATTTCATACTGCCCGATCTATCAACATTTTTCTGAAATGCTACTCCAGAATCCCAGAACATCTTAATTTCCTTAATTTCTATTTTTCCCAACATTTTAATGTTTCTAAAATTGGGATTATCTTACAAAAATGCATATATTTTATGGTAGTTACCCTTTTTTAAAAAGCTATATTAAATTGATGTCATATCTGATAAGTGATGGAGATTTAGAAGCACAGAAATATATTAAATATAGTATTATTCATCAAGGGAAACTCTAAGTTCTTTTTAATTTGCCATTTCTTCCAGTAATATTTTCTAAGATTCCTACTCAAAGTGGAATCTTTACAATCTCCTAAAACAAACAAACAAAGAAATAAACAAAAAACCAGCATAATCCTGGAACCAATCAATGTTTAACACTTTTTTCTACAATGTCAATTAATGTCAAGACATTTTATCAGTTCACCAATGTGAAGACACCAGAGAGTGATTAAGATATTAGAAGGATAGATGATAGAGACATAGAAAAACTTACTGAAAAGTGATAGTTGCCAAATTGGCAGTACAAATTATCTGTTATAGTGGAACTCTCTGACAATATAACACATTGTTATTCCAAGAATTGGTCTTACATTAGTCGGTCAGACTACCTGCTGTACTTTCAGAAACTAGTCATGCAAAAGCCTTAGGTAAAAATTAGGTCTGATAGCCTGGAACTTATATTGGCATTAAAAATTAAGAACTTTGGCAAGGTAATCCCAGCACTTTGGGAGGCTGAGGAAGGCGGATCACTTAAGTTCAGGAGTTCGAGACCAGCCTGGCCAATATGGTTAAACCCTGTCTCGCTACAAAAATTAGCCGGCCATGGTAGCGATTGCCTGTAATCCTAACAACTCGGGAGGTTCGAACCAGGGAGTTGGAGGTTGCAGTGAGCCGAGATCGCGCCACTGCACTCCAGTCTGACAGACAAGACTCCATCTCAAATAATAATAATAATTAAGAACTTTGAGCCCACTCAGAACATTTAAGCCACTTTCTCAAGAAATCTATTTCTCTTGGTAAGAAAAAAAAAAAGCTGTTCATGGATCTTGATTTTATTGGCACACTTTATGGGAATAAATTATCAATAGTTTATTCATTTTTTCAATGAAATCGTGATAGGCATATTTCAAAATAGACTAAATTCCATTTAAAAACTCTCCCATTTCAAGGATTCTGCATTTACTTCTGCTAATTATAAAAAATTTGTCTATACATTTACCATCCTCAAGTAAACTACCAATCCAAAATGATCGTACAAATTTTGTTTTTGTTTTTGTTTTTTTTCCAGATTCAAGCAATTCTACTGCCTTAGCCTCCCGAGTAGCTGAAATTGCAGGCAACCGCTACTATGGCTGGCTAATTTTTGTATTTTTAGTACAGACAGGGTTTAACCACGTTGGCTAGGCTGGTCTCGAACTCCTGACCTTAAGCGATCCACCTGCCTCAGCCTCCCAAAGTGATGGAATTACAGGCGTGAACCACTGTGCCAGTGCAAAAGGATTGTACAGATTTTCAGATTGCCGAAAACTGATGGTTGAAAGAGACTGTCCAATTAATTTTCCAGGCTTCTTATTATTCCAAATGTCACCACATGTATTCTTTACTCCACAACAAGGGTTCTTTCTGATGAATTACAGAACAAAATGTGGACATTTGCCTCAACTATCTTTATCCAGATTTGTGTGGAAAATGTACTGGTTGAATAAATACAGTCTTGGCATGGCTCTGTCCCTACAGAAAGTGACAAAGGAGGAGTTCCAGCCATCGCAATAGAGGATGTGAAACCCCAAAGCTCACACAGTCCTGCCACAACGGGAACCACATCAATACAAAGGTACCTCCTCTATAATAAATACTTAATTATCAGTATAGGCACCGATTTTTAAACTACCTATTATGAAGAGTCACAACTACTCAATCCGCCTGTTAGAGGAGCACCCCATAATTTTAACCACCTGGTACAATAAAGAGATGACCTTACAAAGAGGTACAGCACTCACTACCAATTAGGAGATAATGTTAGTGAAGAAGGGACAGACGCTTTGATTAAATGCTAATTTTTTGTTCCTTTTTAATAGTTTTTTTCTCTGAAGTTTTATGTCTCAATTATCTTATAGTGAAGTTAAATAAAGGATGATGTACAACAAAAAATAATTTTGTATCAAAAGACTACAAACGTATTTTACTGCTTCCAAACCAACTTCTGTTTTGCATGATCAAATAAATCCCAGCAAACAATAATTTGAAATGGAAAACCAATCTTAGTTCAGAAGAGTAACATGAGTTATAGAAGAAAGTGCATGGAGATAAATTATTTGAGAGGAATCCAGGGTCCCAGGTAAAGACGACAGCACATTAGAGCAAACATAAAGCCCTCTCTTAGTTCTTTTCCCCTATTCCCACCCCTCCATCTCTCTCTTTATTCTTAATCTCACATCATCAGCTGCTAGATTCTATTCATTTATCTTATTAATAGGCTTCATGTTTTTCTTTGAAACTAAGAAATACTAAGAAACAAAGAATTTAGCTTAGGGCTGGGCGCGGTGGCTCACACCTGTAATCCCAGCACTTTGGGAGGCTGAGGCGGGTGGATCACATGAGGTCAGGAGTTTGAGACCAGCCTGGCCAACATGGCGAAACTGTCTCTACTAAAAATACAAAATTAGCTGGGTGTGGTGGTGCATGCCTGTAATCCCAGCTACTAGAGAGGCTGAGGCAGGAGAATCACTTGAACCTGGGAGGCAGAGGTTGCAGTGAGCCAAGATCGTGCCACTGCACTCCAGCCTGGGAAGCAGAGCAAGATTTCATCTCAAGAAAAAAAAAGAACTTAGATAGCTTGGTTTTGTAAGAAAAATCTGAGTTCAGAAAGACGAGGGGAAGAGAAGAAAGAAAAGAAGCTAGTTTCCACATGTCCCTAAATGTTGTCTTATCTCATTGGTGACATTTCTGAAGTAGTGTGTGGTGTTTAAATGAAAAGAAAATCCTCTGACTTATTTGTTGCCCTCCGAGCACATTATTTTTTCCAAATAAAAGCAAAAGACTATCTACAGAATGCTCAGTGGATGCTACAGAAGGAGTAACATCTTGACATCATCTAGTGGTCCAACTAGTTCAGGTGTTAATGTTCACCATACAGGACAGGACAGGCATAATCAACCATAAATTCTCAATATAGAGAGAGGGGAGAGACAGGACTCAGGACACATTGCTTTGCAAGCTTTAAAAATCTTAAGAAATTTTGACGTAAGTGTGAAAAGTGCCTCTAGAGCTCAAATAATTGTCTAGTCTAGGTGGCATATGCAAGTGTGTGAACAGAATGGTGGGAAGAAAGTTTAGAGTCAGAATATCTGCTTCAAATTATACTGTGCTATTTATTACCTGTGATCTTGGACCTACTGCCTCTTTTAGCCTTAATTTCCTTATCTGAAAAGTGGAAAAACACAACTACATATATAATGGGATTGGTTAAGATTTAATAAGATGAAACATGTGTAACCAAATGGCACAGTACAGAACACAGTAGACACTCAATAAACATTCCACACAACCAACTTTCCTACACTAAACTTGTGTGCTTCAGTCCATGACTTAAAATCCTTGCGTGGGTGTGTGAAGAAACTAATATTCTTTCTGAAATGACCACTGCCTGACATCTGCCTTGCTTGAAATATTAGGACTCTCCTACCTCCTATTGCCATAGGTGAAATGATTTGAAGTTCACTCATATATTCATTGAGGAACTACTTTCTTCCTCAAGAGGCTTACAGTCTAACAGTAAGAGAGAAATGCAAACGATTACACTCCTGGGTGTAACTACCACTAAACAGCAGGCTGGTGCTATACTGGCAGCAGGCAGAAGAGGAGGAGGACATGAGCCTGAAGGAGCTCAGGAGGCTTTGGAGAGAAGTGTGACTTGGACTCAGCAGGGGTCAGAGGAGTCTACCAAATATGAGAGTGAGCAAGAGGCCTTCCAGACAGAACCTGAAGAATGACCTCCAAACTTCAAAGTACTTTTAAATGTTTAAATGTATATTTCACATCTTTGAATGCATATAAATCCTAAATTCTTTCTTTCTTTCCTTATTTTTTAGTTTTTAGAGACAGGGTCTTGATCTTTCAACCAGGCTGGAGTGCAGTGGTGTAATCAGAGCTCAGTGCATCCTTGAACTCCTGAGCTGAAGCAATCCTCCTGCCTCAGCCTCCCAAGTAGCTGGGACTAGAGGTATGCACCGCCAAGCCTGGCTGACTTCTTTTCTCTCACTCAGTCTGGAGTGCAGTGGTGCGATCTTGGCTCACTGCAACCTCCGTCTCCCAGGCTCAAGCAATTCTCCTGCCTCAGTCTCCTGAGTAGCTGGAACTAGAGATGCGTACCACCCTGCCCAGTTTTTTGTATTTTTAGTAGAGATGGGGTTTCACCATGTTGGCCAGGCTTGTCTCAAACTCCTGACCTCAAGTGATCTACCCACCTCGGCCTCCCAAACTGTGGGGCTTACAGGTGTGAGCCACCATGCCCAGCCTGATGTTTTAAATTTTTGTAAAGACGAATTCTTGTTACATTGCTGAGGCTGGTCTCAAACTCCTGCCCTCAAGAGATCCTCCAAAAGGGCTGTGATTACAGGCATAAGCCACCATACCTGACCTAAATTCTAAATCCTTATAAGTTATACATCCATATTAAAACACTCATCATTGTATACTTTTTTCATTTTTTTCCAAGGACTCTAATTGAGATAATAAAAGGAATAAAGATTTATGTTTTTTGCAATTCATGAGAAGAACTTCTATAGGAATAAGCATTGATAGGAATAAATTGATAAAACCATATCAAACATTCTACTTTTACATATTTGTTATTAACTGGGAGGCAATACAGTAGCACCTAGAGGTTCATGGTGTTCTCTCAAATAACAATTCCATCCAGAATCACATCATCATCACCATCAATACCACCATCATTCCCTCAGCTAATATGTTTATAGTGTGTATGTGCCAGGCACTGTTGCAAGCATTTGATATATAGGAAACCATTTATTCCCAAAATGATAAATACACTCTCACACCAAAAGTCAATGACCTTTTTTCAATTTTTGCTGAAATTTTCTAACTTGATAAGCAATTTTTACATTGGCTAGAGCATTCTGGGCACAGGTTTACAAATCATTTCTTATTTCTCTGTGGAGACACCCCTTTTTATAGGCTTTTGAATTTTTACTTCATACCATACCCACCATTTAGCCCTTAGCCTTCTTTTCTGCTCTACTTTTCACAGACAAACTAAGTTTTTATTCTTCTCAAGAGTTACAATATATTGACGACCAGACTGCAAAAACCAAGTTACCCTGAAAAGTTCTTATAGGATAGTCAGCTGGGCTATGCTCTGACTATGCCTATCCAGTACAAATAATTCACATCCATGCTTCAGCAAAATGACAAATTAATACCGGTCAGGACTTTGAAACCACATATGAGGAGTGACATCAAAGATAATAAATCCAAAGGCTATTGTATATCATCGCTGAAACTAGAAGGCAGCATGATGTGTAGTCTATATAATAAAAATTGTTCTAAAATTTAGGAATAAAGGTTTAAGACTACTGCTATCAAATTTCCTTTTTGTTTTATCTTGATGCATCAAATGCGTTCTTTTTTATATGTTATTCACATATCTCATCAAACTTGAAATTAACCCACTATAAGAAAAATTAACACTGCAAATTCTGCCTCAAGCTCCCTTAAAATGAATTATAAAATTAGGGCTGGGCACGGTGGCTCATACCTGTAATCCCAGCACTTTGGGAGGCCGAGGCAGATGGATCACGGCGTCAGGAGATGGAGACCATACTGGCTAACACGGTGAAACCTCGTCTCTACTAAAAATACAAAAAATTAGCTGGGCGTTGTGGCGGCGCCTGTAATCCCAGCTACTCGGGAGGCTGAGGCAGGAAAATGGCGTGAACCCGGGAGGCGGAGCCGAGATGGCGCCACTGCGCTCCAGCCTGGGTGGCAGGGTGAGACTCCGTCTCAAAAAAAATAAATAAATAAAAATAAATAAAATAAAATTAGAAGCTGAATTGTATGTCTGAGTAAAAACATGACCATAAATAGTATAACCTGTAAATGCAGAAAGTAGGAAATAAACCTCAATTATCACAGAAAATTTAACCTCAGTTTCAAGGCATCAACAGAAAGTTTAGTATTTTCTGGAGTTTTGATAAATTGTAGGCAAATTCTGACTCATTATTTCCTGATTCCATCATTTAATATACATATTACAATGTTTTGCAAACCATGTCTGAATGTGTGTGGTAAGCCGAATTTCCCCAACTTTAGTAATACCTATTTGACTTAAAGGATTCAATTTTCATATTAGACCAGCCACTTAGGACACTCAGTGTAAAACAACTGCTCTTAAAGTTAGAAGAATCACCACAAAGAATCCACAGCGCTGGGCTGTGTTTAACTTGTCATTCCCACTGTCAGAATGACAAAACTGATTTGATCATAAATAGTCTTCAAAGAAGGCCAGAGTGTTTTGGGGACACACCAGCCCAGTCGAACCACCGTGAACTTAGAATTCTGAGAGCACGGTATCATCAGACTTCTTTGGGGGAGACTGGTGGAATGTGCAGCTCAGAGTCTAGCTAAACAAAACTTCAATTGTTTATTTAAAAATATGTACTCCAAGAACCCTAATAATTGGAGTAGCATTTGAAAATAATAGCTTCAACAAATATAATTTTTAAAGACTTACTGCCATTGAGAAATGCTGTTCTTTGGGTGTGAAATAAAACACCAGGCTTTCTCCCACTGAAATCTGAGAGACACGGAACTTGTTTTAACTATTCGTATGTCTATGTTGGCTTTACAGATAAAGATCAACTCAATGGCATTTTAGAAAATTAGTTGTGTCTAATCCCCAGTGTCCTGGTCGACATTTCCTTTATTAATAGAACAGGATACACATGGCTGTGGGTGACCTCTTACTGGGTTTGCTATGACTATTGTAGCAGCCTGCAAAATACAGCTGCTCTGTGAAGTACACCAGGATGTTCCAAGAGGGAAAATGCTTCATCAGTCTTCTCCTTAGCTTTCTGTATCTCAACCAAAGTTTCTTGAGCATTTGCATGCTTGTTTTCAAATATCTCTTAATATATAAGTAATAAAAACAGACAACAAACCACTGATTTCTAAATTGCCCTCCAAAAACTACATCGAATATTTTGTTAATGCACAACTTTCACACAAAAGTATAACTGGTGATTTTTTGTAAAATATTTACCCCTCACCCCACTCACTACTCTGAAATTGTCGTAAGTCATCCAGTAATAAATAGTGAGTAGGCCGGCATTTATTTCCTTATTCTTTCCTACTGCCTTCCTTCCTTCTTTTCTTTACTTTTTGTTTATTTTCTTTTTCTGAAGTACAGGCAAACCTCAGAGGCATTGCAGGTTAGGTTCCAGATCATTGCAATAAAGCAAGTCACATGAATTTTTTGGTTTCCCAGTACATATAAAAGTTATGTTCACACCATTAAGTCTATTAGTAGTAGGCTATATATTCTAGTAAGTGTGAAATAGCATTATGTCTAAAAATAATGTACAGATCTTAATTTTAAAAATACTGTATTGCAAAAAAAAAAAATGCTAATGATCATCTGAGCCTTCAGCGAATTGTAATCGTTTTGTTGGTGGAGGGTCTTGCCTTCACATTGGTGAAGGCAAGGCCCTGACTGATCAGAGATGACCTTGCTGAAGATTGGGGCAGCTGTGGCAGTTTCTTTAAAATAAGACAATTATATTTGCCTCATCAATGAACTCTTCCTTTCATGAAAGATTTTTCTATAGATTTTTCTATTTTCTAATGCTGTTTGATACCATTTTCCCCAGAGCAGGACTTCCTTCAAAATTAGAGTCAATCCACTTAAACCCTGCAGCTGCTGTGCCAACTAAGTTTATGAAATGTTCTCAATCCTTTGTTGTCATTTCAACAATGTTCACAGTATCTATCCAGGAGCAGATTCCATCTCAAGAAACAATTTTCTTCGCTCATCCATAAAAAGCAACTTACTATCCATTCAGATTTTATCCTGAGATTGAGGCAATTCACCCTCCACTTCTAATTCTCACTCTCTTGATATTTCTACTAAATCTGTTCTTGAACCCCTCAAAGTCTCCCATGAGAATTGGAATTAATTTTTCCCAAACTCCTGTTAATGTTGATATTTTGACCTCCTCCCATGAATCACAAATGCTCTTAATGGCATTCAGAATGATAAATTCTTCATAAGTTTTCAACTTATTTTGCCCAGATCCATCAGAAGAATCACTATCTGTGGGAGGTATAGCCTTACAAAATATAAGTCTTTTATAACAAGACTTGAAAGTTGAAATTACTCCTCAATCCATGGGCCACAGAATGAATGTTGTGTTGGCAGGCATGAAAACAAAATGAATCTCTTTATACATCTCCATTAAGGCTCTTGAGTGACCAGGTGCATTGTCAATGAGCAATAATATTTGGAAAGAAATCTGTTTTTCTTGGCAGTAGATCTTCACTGTGGGCTTAAGATATTCAGTAAACCATGCTGTATACAGACATACTGTCATCCAGGCTTCATTGTTCCATTTATAGGGCACAGCAGATTTGGCATAATTCTTAAAGGCCATAGGATTTTCAAAATAATCAATGAGCATTGGCCTCAACTCACCAATTGTATTAGCTCCTAAAAAGACAGTCTGCTTGTCCTTTAAGCTTTTAAGCCAGGCAATGACTTATCGTCTCTAGCTATGAAAGTCCCAGATGGCATCTTCTTCCAATAAAAGGCTGTTTCATGTACATTGAAAATCTATTGCTTACTGTAACCACCTTCCTCAATGATCTTAGTCAGATCTTGTGGATAACTTGCTGCAGCTTCTACATTAGCACTTACTGTTTCACCCTGCACTTTTCTGAAGACAGATTATTTCCTCAAACCTCATGAACCAATCTCTGCTAGCTTCAAACTTTTCTTCTGCAGCTTCCTCACCTCTCTCAGCCTTCACAGAATTGAAAATAGTTAGGGCCTTGCTCTGGATTAGCTTTTGGCTTCAGGGAAGGTCATGGCTGGTTTGATCTTCTATCCAGACTACTAAAACTTTCTCTGTATCATCAATAAAGTTGTTTCACTTTCTTATCATTTGTGTGGTACTCACTTCAAGAACCTTTCCTTTGCATTGACAGCTTGGCTAACTGTTTAGTGCAAGAGGCCTAGCTTTTGGCATGGCTTCCTCACTAAGCATAATCATTTCTGGTTTTTGATTTAAAGTGACAGACCTCTGACTCTTCCTTTCACTTGAACACTTGGATGTCACTGTAGGATTACTAAATGGCCTAATTTTAATATTGTCTTGTCTCATGGAATAGGGAGGCCCAAGGAGCGGTAGACAGAGAAACAGACAGTCAGCGGAGCAGTCAGAACACACACAACATTTATCAATTAAGTTCACTGTTTTATATGTACATGGTTCACGGTGCTCAAAACCAAATACAATAGTAACATCAAAGATTACTGATCACAGATTATCATAACAGATGTAACAATAATGATGGAAACATTTGAAATAGTGTGAGAATTGCCAAAATGTGACACAGACACCCCAAGTGAGCACATGCTGTTGGGAAAATGGTGCCAATAGACTTGCTGGACACAGGGTTGCCACAATCCTTCATTAGTAAAAAAAATGCAGTTATCTGTGAAGTGCAATAATAAGATGAAGTATGCCTGTATCTGAATGGTTTTTGCTTCTTCATTTCTAAAATTACTTATTATTATTATTATTATTATTATTATTATTTCCACATAATACAAATAAACAAAAAAATCCAGAATGGCCAATGAACAAATGAAAAGATTTTCAACAGCATGCATCAAGGAAAGGGAAGGTAAAATAACACTAAGATAATATTTTACCCTTTCGGATGGGAAAATATAAAATTGAAGGAATCCAGCATTGGGGTAATTGACACTCTAACACATGGTTAATGGTGCAATCCCTTTTATGCACATAAATTTTCATCCAGCAATTCTACTTTCTGGAATCTGTCTTACAGAAATACTTGTAAAACCATGCAATGACATACATAATAATGACATATATGGAAATTCATTAAATTATGGTAGAGCTATATAATCACCCAACTTAAAAATAAAAGTAAATCTATATTACAAATACGAAGGAATCCCCATGGTATTTTTTAATAAAAAAGAACAAATAGTAAAATAATGTTTATAGTATAATCTTTTCTTTACATGTACATATGCATTGTCAAATTAATTTAGCTGCCTACATAAAAATTTCTATTTACAGACAAATGTCTTCAATTTAATACCTCCAAAATTGAACTACTGATCTTTCCCTCAACACTGTTACCTATTTTACAGATTGGCACCTCTCTCCATTCACTAGCTCATTCAATAAACCGTGACGTGAGGTGATGGAACTGTTAATTATCTTGATTATGAGAATCATTTCACAATGGACACATACATCAAAGCACTACATTGTATTCCATAAACATATACAATTTTTATTTGTCAGTTATTCCTCAATAAAGCTAGTGTTGGGGGAAGAAATCAGGAACATCTCCTCTTTCATATTCCCTATCTCCAATCCAATCCTAAACATGTTGCAAATGTGTCTACTCTTCACTATCTCCATTGTCATTACCCTTGTCTAAGTCTCCACCACATTTTACCTATTACAATAATCTCCTATCTGATTTCTTGTCTACTTTGCAAATTTCTCATCTATTTTCACATCTGTATTTAAAACACAATTTGGAGCACATCCCTTCATGCACTCTAAGTGTGCGGCTTCCCTTTGCACTTAGAGAAAATCTACAATTCTTGGCTTACACCATCCGCATAATTTCAACACAAATGACTTCTCTGACTAATGACATTATTTTTATAACAGCAATAATAATATTGCCAAATATTATTATTTTCTTGCTTAGGTTTCAAAAAATGGTTTAAAAGATAGAACTGTTAGAAAATACTCTGAATATAGCTGTGGGTTTATCCCAGGATCTACAGTTTGAAAGTTATGTCTTGCCCCATCCTCTAGAATAGCATCCTTGTGGTTTCCCTGAGATTCTTGCCCCTCCACTCTATTCTCCAGACAGGATCAACAAAGGTCATCCTACATCAGTAATATATTCATGACATTCCTTTGCTTAAGAGTCTTCAATTGTCAATGCCAGCCTGACATAGCCCCTGTCCACCAGCTCTCCAACCTCAACTCATGCCATTGGTTCCTTGATTACTATACAGCCATGTGGCCTCTTCTCAGTTGTTCAGACACACCAAGCTCTTCCTTATCTTGGAGCATGGTATGTGCTTCTCTGCTTAAAATATTTGCCCTCTAGGCTTTATACGGCTTTTTCTTATACTTTTGGTCTCATTTTAAAAGCCACTTTTTCAGAGAGGTCTTCATTGACCAGTTTTTCTCTCTTTGTACCCTACTCATTTCCTTAATATCACTTATCACAAGTGAAATAGTTTACTTGTTTGTCCTCTGTCTTCTCAATATTCTGGAAGTTCTACGCAACACAGCAATAATAAAGGCATTGGTAGTGAGAACGCTGGGGTATGCCTGAGGAGTTAGAAAGACATTTTAGAATATAGCATTAAGTCCTGAATTTAAGGAACTGTGTTAGGAGGGGAAATGAGGAAGGTCATTCCAGGTCAAGGAGACAACTGGTAAAGCTGGGAAAAAAAAAGTGTGTAAGAGGATGTCAAATTCCAGAAAAATGCAAGAGGTATTTGGGGCCTAAGGAGGGAAGTAAGGGCCTACTGAGGCTAGAAAGGGACATTGGGGTTGGAAAGATAGGTAAGACCAGATGGTGAAAGACTAAGGAGGCTTTGATCGTCCTTGAACGCTGGGGAGCCACAGCAAGTTTAAAAAAAAAAAGAGTTAAATTAAAGAAGTATGAGATAGATGGAATAAAAGGAGGAAAGACAGAGATAACATTCTAAAAGACAAATGTGTAGTTCCATCTCTCCTCACTAATAAAATAAATATAGGCAGCCTAAACATGAGAGATAAAATAAGTATTAGTTTTATTTAAAGTTGAATATATAAGAAAATAAGACATGTAAACATTTAGTATAAATTCAAATACATTCTAAAGTTAAACTTTTATAAATAATGCAGTTTTGAGAATGCCAGCTAATTTTCCAAAGAAACCAGTGCCAACACTGTGTTAAATAAAACTCAATGTAGTTAATAAGAGTAAGTGCAGAGCTATTTGCCCTAAATAATTAAAAAAAGTTTGAGGATTATAATCCATATATCACTCTGGTAAACTGTACATAGTAAGGTTGCTGGATTTATAGAAAAACAAACAATAACATTTCAAGATACTAGTACATAAACAAGTCATTAGACTGAGAAACTTAACAACTTGCAAAATACATGAAACTTAGTATTTCCCATTTAGAGATTCACCTAATCATCTCAAAAAAAATCATAGTAAATATGAAAAGGTCACTTTTTTTTTTTTTTTCCAAATCACAGAGTTTAGATGTGACCTGATTTGACCCCAAATTCCACTGGACATTCTGTTACAAAGTAATCAGAAATACACAATGTACTTGTTCAATTTGTTTGTACTATGTAAAATTGATTTTTTTCTTTAATACTAAAATTTGGTCCATCTGTTGGGAAAACAGAAAATGTTCTAAATATATACAAAGACTGGAAGTGCTCCATTCCACTGGCTGTATCCTGTGGTATATGCATTTTCATCAGTATGTTTGTCTTGCAGACAAAATGAATATCAGATGGTGGTTTTGAAAAAGGGCAGACCTAACATGAGGTGATTAGTTTCAAAAACAGATTTTTATTCTTGATAAATTATTACCAAATACAATCATCTGTTGATTGAGGATATAAAACAAATTGGTCATACTACAACCCACAGGTTAAATGAAAAACGGAAATAATAAGTTTATTTAACATGGTCTTGCATTAGGTTCCCAGCAGTGCAAATCTAAGGCAAATAATTAGATTTCCAATTTCAAGGTATACATTTGTTAAGCCAGACGTTTCCTGAGGTCATCTATTTCTCTGTTGGCTAGTTTCACTGCACTGGCAATGTATTTAGGACATTTTCACTTAGAACTCTGTATTCCTACACCTTATGTATTACCCTGTTCAAAGCCAGTGTTATAGTTTGATTCAGGGAAAATACATAGTGGGCAAAGGGCTGATTGTGATGACTCCTGGATGCAGATAGGGTTCCACTACATTGTCATATAGATGTAATGACTAATGACTAATGACTAATGACTTTAAAAAAGAAAATCCTAGGGCCGGCAGGAGTGGGGAGTGGGCAGAACTTACCAAGAGACCACTGCCAAACCAAACAAATGACAACCTTTTACACCAAGTAAACAAGACAACAAATAGCACACTTAACTTCTTAAACATCCACTTTTCTTTTTCTCAGGGCAACCTCTTCATTTTATGATGAAAAATGAAAAGTTAAAGGACAATTGCTTTGATCAATAGTATATTCTATTTTTACGAAACATAGACCCCTACCCTCCTCTTCCCCTCTTCTATTTCTTTAGTAATTTACAACTCTGCTATGTAATGTCTCTCCAGGGAGCAAAGAATCCCATTACAGATGATTCCTCTGTGCAGACTTCAGCTCTGTAAATCAACAGGCTGAGCTCTCTAACAGATTTTAAATTCCTGCTTGAGTTAGGTTGGTTCAACTTGTAAATTGGTCCGAAAGCTGGGGGCAGGGGAGGAAGGAGAGTTTGGTATCAGAATAAGTTTCAGGAAAAGAGTTTATAACACAATTTGTGTTTTTGTTGTCTTCCCCAGTAACTACTGTGCATTGAGGTAGAACAGGGGAATTCTGGAAATAGCAGGGATTGAAAAAAGTATATACAAAGGAGATTCTCCCCATAGGAGAACATTTGCAGATGATTTTAACAAGCCCAAAAAAGTGTATCAGAAACATAAACTGTACTAATGCCTCCTTGGAGATAAGATATTTAAATGGTCTAGAGTATCTTGAAAAAGTAAACTTGTATAACAAAGGAGTGCAGGGGGCATTATTTATAAAATAAGCCTCTGAGAATTAGTTGCCTCATAGGGATTTATTTTCCTATGAGGATTTATATGCCTTTATTACTCAAAAAATGAAAAGTCCTCCAGAAATCCATTGATGACATACATGAAATTTGAGAGACTGCCATTATTTTTTGTATAATACATCTTGTAAAACTAAGATGTAGAGCATGACTAGTTATATAAAAAGTTAATTTGTAATAATAATTTTACACATGTTATACTAACACAGACACATTAGGAAACAGACTTTCATATTTCCATTATTAAAAATCTAACATAGTATGGTTTTCAATGTTTCACAATAAAAAAGAAAACACTATGTTCAAGTTGAGCTGTTACTGAAATAGAACAATAGTGAGAATAGGGACAGAGATAGCAACTCTATATCCCCAACTCAATTGTTTCTGAAAGTCAATTCCATATAAAATCCAGTCACTTGGAGTTAACAAACTACTCTTTTATTGTTATTATCAATGTATGAGATGTCTCTCTCAACAACCTCTTAGCAAAGTTCTTCCCAATCATCATCCTAGTATGAAGTCTCATCAGTTCGATCCTAGATCACCATATTTCATTTTGTCTATGCGTTTTGCTTTGAGTTTTTCCCAGCTCTTCAGCCTGTGTGCAGATTAATCCTCCTAAAATATTACCCTAATCATTAATTAATGAAGTCTGGAATGTAAAATATTTGCATTTACTCCATTCTGTGGTCTCAGGGAACAACCTTTGACTATGCCCAAATTTTCTGAAAACTAATATTGTTGTTGGTAAAGGAGTGAGAGAATGAATGAATTAGGACAAATCATTTCTACCACACAATCTACTCCATGCAAGCACATCGAATTGTGAGACAACATTTCCCTTTTAGTATAAAAACAATAGTGTATAATTATTTAACTGAAGGAGGTTTTAGGAGATAACCTAAGAAAACTCTTGATGCAGACATGACCATCCATTTCAGGTAATTTCCCATGGGGTCCATTGCCTTCTGCAGGCTGTCAACACAACACAATACTCAAATTTTGCCTCTGATCACTGTGATTACCTTACAGGCTGAACACATCTCTAGGACAGTTTGGCTCCTCTGGTCATAAGCTGAGTGACATTCTATAACCATCTTTGCTGTAACTGGTTTTCTGGAAAGGATCTCGCTGTCAATCTTTACGCCAAAAGTGTTCCCAAAGTCAGTCTTTTCCCTAGTATAGATTATTAGGCAGGAACTCCTCTGTGCTGCCAGGAAACTTCAGACTAAACTTTTTAAAATGCAAGAAAAAGCCTTAGGGCACAATTGGGCACCCATTTGCCGCTCTAAGGATAGTGTGTTTGTTTGAAATTGGTGCTCCATTGCTAAAGTTCAAGAGGAACTTAAAAAAAAAAAAATCAGTGTTTGAAAGATCCAATTTCCTTGTACTTTTGGTCAAGAGTTCATAGCTACTTCTGTTAGAAAGAGCATTAACTTTCCTTAGCAAAAGCAAAAAAAGAAAAATTTAAGACCAGAAAAGGAATCCATTTCTCCATCTATTGATTTATCAATAACTTTCTTCTAAAGCCATCTTTGCCTTTGTATCCAAGAGCCTCATTCCCTACTTATTTGGCATTTACAATCTCAAGTGCAAATAATAAATAATGAACTCCAGAACACCCTTCCAAACATTCTTTGCTCCTACTTAGGCTTACTTCAAATAATACTTCCTTGGCTTCTGATTAACAATTCTCTTATGTGTGCTCTCACAGAACACTGTCTCCCCACCACCATCTGCCTCTCCCCTGCACCGAGAATGGAGCACTTACCACTTTCTATTACAGTGGTTGCATGAGTTTGTTTCCAGCTTATCCTCTGAGCTCCCAAGAGACAAAGGATCATGTTTTATTCACCTTTGAATTTCAAACTGCAGCATAGTATTTAACATATACTAGGTGTTCCATAAATTGATTTCCTGAATTGAACTGGACTGACAAATTGCAATTCAGGACATGTCAATTACTGGCTAAGGCCAGGCCTCCACAGAGGACAGCAGTGAAGTGAAGTAATTATCCAGATCACTGAGGGGAAAAAAAATGCTAATTTGGACAAATTGAGTAAGCAAAATTTTGCCTAACTGAACTAACCCATCATTTCATTGCAATGCGTAGCTTTCCTAATGGAAATTTGACCTCTGTAGGGCAGTCCTATTCTCTCCTTGCATTGTGTTATAACTGAGGCACCTGTTTAATACTGATGCTGAACATACCCTACACCTCTTACACACAGGACAAAAATTGCATCCTAATCCTTGTCAACTGTCTAATGGGAGTGTCACTGATTCCAAGTAGGGTCAACAGAGGGCAGTGTGTTGATGGTTCTATGAAACCCCTGATTGGACCCACATTTTAAAGAGCACAGCACACTAATAGGGTGAGTCACTGGAACCTTCTTTATATACCAAAGTCAGCAGGTTGCAAAACTAAATTCAATTTTTAGCACATGGTTTCTCCACATGAAGTCTGCATAGTCCTATACACAAAAAGTAAGGTGGGTCTCTCAATATATTTACCCTTTGGGAAGAAGATAAATCCTTACTGGATTTTAATGATCATTAGAGGAAGAAGATAATATTGCTTTAAAAAAAGAAAAAGCAGATCAACAGCTTTATTATTTATAGTGAACATATTTGTTGGCATCTTTCCTTTTCTGGCTCACTTGTACTTGGTCTAAGTAGGAAAAACAAATTACTCAAACAACAAAGCAACAGATTAGAATTTTAAATAATTGGCTTTTAATCCTTTGTCACGCTGTGATCCCATAATTAATTTCCTTATTTATACATATCTAGCTTCAGAAATGGAGAAAAAAGGTTTCTATTGCTTCATAACAAAGTGCAATATTTAGAAAATACTTTCCATCTGTTAATTTAAATCTTTCAACTTATAAACAACGATTTAGTTGCAAATAACTAAAAACGATACATGTAATATTCAGTATTAACACTGTCTAGAATTTGTTATTCTGTACAGGCTTCAAAGTGGGGGACAAGTATCTTTTTTAAAAAAATAGTGACAGGCAAGCAAAATATTTAATGACAACTTACAATCAGACAGAGTTAGAGCTACACTACTGTAGCCAGAATAAAGAAGTAGGAAAGAATGTGGAAATTAGAGAAATCTAAGTTTGAGTCTGAGTTTCACCAGTTATGAATTTTGTGACATCGAGCAAGTCACTGAAATGTTCTTAATCTTACTTTGCTCATTTCTAAAATAGAAATAATAGCTCCACCCTTATCTAATCCTGGGATTGTTTTGAGAAGAACATGAGATAACATAAATGAAAGAATTCTGGGAACTATACAGTAATACACAATGCAAAGACATTATTGTTATCTTGGCATGCGCCTATCGATGGTAATGACAGAAGCAAGGGTCTGATGTTTGCCATTAGATGTGTCGCTAATGCTCTGCTGTTAATAAATGTAATTATCATAATTACAAATTAATTTGTGTTCAGATTCAGTTACTTGCAAGACTGAAATGTTTGTTTTGACACCAAGTGAACAACTTATACCAATTTAAATAGAAAATATAAACAAACATATATACTACAAAGCTGTGCCACAAAAAGACTTTAGTGCACATTCCTTCAAAGTAAAAGAGTTCTTTTCTCATCTGACTTCCTACTCATTCGTGTAGGACAAACCTGTTATCAAATGTCAATCATATCTTATTAAATTGACTGTGAAAACTGTAAACTTCAGAAATAGATATTTTTCAGCCATGGGATTCCTTGAGTTTCTTGCTGGAGATGCAATTTAGCAATGCCTGTTCAGGAGTTTTTTTTTGTTTTTTTTTTTTTCCTTAAAAGAAAAGATAAAGTGATTAGTGCATAAATTCAAATTGGTATAGATAAAACCAGGTGGTAAATTTCAGAACCTATAGCAAAGGGAATAAGCCCTAGACCAGGCGTGCACTTATTTAAACTTTACGACGGGAGTCAGGAGCTAACCCAGATATAATCCACTATGTTTTATGTAACGGGAAAGCACCCAGAAGATACTAGTCATCTTCCTAAAGACCAGACTTCCTAAATAAGGAAGCAATCTTCAGCTAGCTTTCCCTTTTGTGAACTGCTAACATACAGGATGCAGTTTTAGCTTCAAGCCATAGCTCTTTGTAAAGGTTCTGTCATACCACCAGAAATAATTTTTGTTTTTCTACATATCATTAGTTCTCAATTATTTTTGATAAGACTCTTTTCCCACGGTATTATAAGTTGGCTAGACAAGGTAGAGACATCACCATAGTTCTCTGGGTTTTCTAAAAATGATTATTCTCCAATAAAGGTATTTATGGAGATTCTTGGCCGGGCTGGTAATTTCCCAAATGTCTTTCTTACTGGCAACAAAATCTCCAAATTAGCTTATTATTAAAAAATAGGTGCCAAAAGGAACTCCTTGTCGCCACCAACTGTAAATTCCGCATATTTTTGCATCTAAATAAACAATGAGATTAGATCATCTATGTAGCTTATACCCCAACCCAAACCAGCATCCAAAGTAAAACTATTTTGTGAAATATTGTGGTATTAGGTGAAGGAAAATAAAGTGTACCATACTCAAAAACACTTATGAATTAAACGTGTCTTTTCTGTTGAATTTATCAGAGCTGCAAAATGCTATTATGTATTGTGACTGTCTAAAAAAGTATTTACAAAATTTATTTGACCATGAAACTCTCATTCAGGGGACGCTAAAAACCTGGAAGAGATGCAGTTAAGAAGTGCTGGCCTATGATATGGCAAAAACATGTCAAAGAGATTGTTATTTAAATAATAGTTGTCTTGTGTGTGGCTAATTCCACTTATGCCAATCCATGTGGCCACAGAGAACCTACTGTCTTGCCAGGCTCCATTTATTTAAAGACTACATACAGACTGCTTTGAGAGGAGAAAAAACGGTGCTAACAATTCTAAGAATTTTTTTTTCCCCAAGTAACAGCAATCTTAGGAAATTGTTTAAGCTACCTTCTCCATGAAGTCACAAGGTCCCAATATTGTCTCACCTTATTTTCATTGACAACGTGTTTATGGAATTACAAGATCCAGGTTACAAACAACAAAATATTGGTGCAATCTCATTTCTACTAATTCTGGGGGAACTGGATTCACAATTTAAATGAGAATATACTATAGCATGTCAGAGACTTCTAGGGATAATGAGTTGAGAGCTAATACATCTGTGTTTAGCTACTCCGTAAATCATATTTGAATTCAAATTTCCTATCTGTGTCTCTGATATTCATTTTCCCAGTTTCCAAGATGGTTGAGTGATGATAGAGCTGATGATAACTGTTAGATGACTGTTTCTGCTACTATAGAAACTCAAATCAGGCATTGACCTCAGAAGACTATTCTTATAATCAGAATACTGATGATGAGCTTTGAGGTTTTTGTTTTTGTATTTTTTAAGGGCAGTGGGAAGGACCTAGATTTTATCTCTTTGCGGAAGTTCCTCTTTTCCCTGAGCTGAAGTGGAGGCTCCCACAATACTACAGTAGCTTCGGAGTGTGCTCAGCGGCTGTGGCAGCTCAACCATGCAATTTTATAGCAGGCAGCAAACAAGGCAGAGAATTCAGGGTTAAAAACTCAAGTGAAGTTTTGTCTTCTACGGTAATGAAAGCTGACTAAAAGAGTAAATCAAATGGATCTCCTAACAAAATGAAAACAGCTGTTTGGCCTGGCTTGGTCTCTGATTTAGGTTAAGTAATTATTGCTCTAGTGTGGTTCAAGGTTGTTCTGTATTAGTGAAATAAGATATCACATGAAAATCATCCAACTTTTTAATTTACTGTAGCATCAGAAATTCCACTGTATAAAAACTCCAGAAACGTAATCTTCTAAAAACTTTACCTATAAACCTTTTCAAATACCAATTGATTCAATCTTCCAAGACATAATTACATGATACACAATTACATTATAGTAATAATCTTTAGTATCTAAACTAAGAAAATATTTTAACATTTTAACTTTAAAATGCTAAATTTTTTCAAATTTTACTGAAGTGATATATCTGAATTCTTAAATGATTGTAAATATTTTTTGTAAGGAGACGTGTGTATAAACAGCAAACAATGAAAAGCTACTTTCTGAATCCCCCAAAAAGCCTACATTTATATAATGTAAATCTTTTTTTAAAATTCAGCATTGGTATACCAATAGTCGTTGAGAAGAAAAAAAATTATAATGAAAAAGCACAGCAAAGCAATAGTATTAGGGAAGAGGTTTCTGTATTTAACACTAGTCAGTAAAATTATTCATGTCACTTCAAATTCTACTTCTTATTTGCTTTTCATTCTTCTATCACCATCATTAGTGTCACTTCTCTCTTATTTAAGCACTTTATTTCACTTGAGTTTGCCTATTATAACAAAGGACAAATCAATGGTAGGTTGGTGATAGTATCTTTTTATTGATGTTCCAGTAATTATTTTTAAATAATAAAAATCTAAAAATATTACCTGATGCAAGACACTGAATTCCTGAAGAAAACAAAGACTGAAGGTTTTGGTTGCGTTCTCTGGCTGTTAACCACCATTACATCACTGGATGGATGCTTAAATGTATGAATAAAGAATAACAAAGTATTTTCAAACAACAAATATTTAAATTATAGGATAACGTTTCTTCAACAGTGACATCTTTAGAGGATTTTCATGCACTTGGGCACATTCAGCTCAGTTCCCAACAAAAGAGAGTGACAGAGAGAGAACATTACATCAGAAAATTAATATTTTGAAGAAAATTACTTAAGTGGTTTAAAGCCCAGGGAAAAGTCTCAGATGTTCTTGTTATAGCTATTATTGTTGGACACAAAACACGACATATTTACCTTTCCAGTGGGATATAGTTTTGTAGGTTTCCTAAGTCTAAATAGCATTTCTCACTAGTCCCTGCCAATTATTCTAACTAGTACTTGCCAGCACATCACAATAACAGAAACAACAGAGTTAAATGTTTTATTTCTCCAATGTGTTTCCACATTATGATCTTTCTTTAGGGTCAATGTTCCTTAAATAGGTGGCTATATCATATTTGGAGTTTCTATTCAGATATTGTCTTATGGAACTAGATCAACAATGCACAATTTGCCTAAGGATTAGAGAGGAACTCAATGACAAGCAATATTTAAAAGGAAGGTTTAATTTTTTGCCTTTCAGACAGTTAATGTAAATTCTACTAACTGAGATGTTAAAAAATGATAGGGCA
The DNA here is from genome assembly GCF_043159975.1 of Macaca nemestrina. NCBI lineage: Eukaryota > Metazoa > Chordata > Mammalia > Primates > Cercopithecidae > Macaca > Macaca nemestrina. The sequence goes on along the minus strand of NC_092131.1, from coordinate 71,109,473 downwards.
CATGAAGCCAGTCTACATTCTTAGCCGTCTGCAATCCGAGGAGGGTTAAAGAGGAATGGTCCTACCCCTTTGCACAGTCCTTTTTTTTTTTTTTTCCAAGAAATACATAGTCTGCTGTTGTTACTGCATAAGTCTTTGTAAATAGGCAAATGTAATTCACTTAATTTTATAAAGAAAGCTGGGCATACTCAGTGCCACTTAAACAGTGCATCTTTAATTTCTGAGTCAAAATATAAGGTCAAACTCTACTCAGTTTTCAGTAGCCATGTTTCCACTAGTAGTGTTAGCACAGTACTTACAGACAAAATCCCTCTGCTGAAAAGAGGGGATCCCTCCCTGGAAGTCACTTGTCTTACTCTGAAATATAGTTGGCCTTTCAGCAAGATGGGGAGTAGGGGCACCAACAGCCCCACACAGATGAAAACTGGCATATAGCTTTTGACTCCCCCAAAACTTAACTACTAATAGCCTACTTTTTTTTTTTTTTTTTTTTTTGAGACAGATCCTCACTCTGTCACCCAGGCTGCAGTGAAATGGCAGGATCTCGGCTCACTGCAACCTCTGCCTTCTAGGTTCCAGTGATTTTCCTGCCTCAGCCTCCCAAGTAGCTGAGATTACAAGTGTGTGCCACCACATTCGCTATTTTTGTTTTTTATTTTTAGTACTGACGAGATTTCACTGTGTTGGCCAGGCTGGTCTCAAACTCCTGACCTCAAGCGATCTGCCTGCCTTGGCTTCCCAAAGTGCTGGGATTACAGGCATGAGCCACTGCACCTGGCCTAATAGCCTACTCTTGACTGGAAGCCTTACCAATAACACGAACAGTTGACTAACATATTTTGTATATGTATTATGTAAAGAAAAGAAAATCTTTTTTAGGAAAATCATGAGAAAGAGAAAATATATTTACTTTTCATTAAGTGGAAGTAGATCATCATAAAGGTTTTTATCTTCGTCATCTTTATGTTGAATAGACTGAGGAGGAAGAGGAAGAGGGGTTGGTCTTGCTGTCTCTGGGGTGGCAGGAGGCAAAAGAAAATCCACACAGAAGTAGACCTGATCAATTGAAACCCGTGTCGTTTGAAGGTTAACTGTACTTCTTTTGAGTCCCTGATCTCTCTTTAGCTCTCAGTTACTCATGATATTCCTCCACCTGGGTTATCACTGCTTGAATAATTTTTTAGTTGCCACACCTTCATGAGTTCCAGCTTGGCAAAAAATGTTTTCTGAATCTACACTGAAAAAGTCTTGTACCATGTACATACTTTCCATTTTTTCTGGATTAGCCTCCTAAGATCTTATATACCTTATTAGTTCCTTCCTTCTGACAGAATTCCCGGGGCAAATCTAGTAGAATCTAAGAAATGAGCATCAGTGATGGATTTTTTGGTTTAAAAGATTATATTTGTGACCTAGTGTTCAGCTTCAGAAAGAACACACTACAAAAACTGAGGGCCTCATATCATCAGTTTGTATTCATTGGAAAGTGTTCCTAAAATCACAGAAACCCCTAGTTGATCAGGTTGAATAGAGGTTACAGTCCTGGATTTTCTGAGTTTAGTCAAGGGTCTCTAAATTGTAGCAGTCAATTGGCACCAGGTGGCCCAAGGAATCAACCCTCCCAAGGATGCTTTTCTACCTCCTTTGTTTCCTTTATCATTTACTTTTACCCTGAGATTGTGCAGGAAACAGGAATTTCCAAAGACTGGCATTTCAAGGGGATATGGAATTTCCAAAGATTGGCAATCTTCAAGCCACTCCTTTGCCTTCTACCCCATTTTCCTCAGAACTCTAAAACAGAGCAATTTCCAACAGCCTACAGCCTTTCAAGGCAGCAAGCCCTTCTGCACATGCTTACTGAAGAATGGCATGAAACGTTGTACAGAGACAAGATGAGATAACAGGCTATCCTGAGGAATATTTGCACTTAAAAGTTGAACAGTGTTCAACAGTGTTCAAACAATCACACAGTTTACACCCTTGCAGTCAACCATTTCAAAGCACATGTTCCATTCATTTCTCCTTTTCCTCTTAAATCCTTTCATGAAAAAAATTTTTTAAAAAGAATATTTGGCTCAAAGCAACGAAGTAAATCTTCAAGTTATTTTCCTAAATACTATTTTCATGTTAGGTTTTTAAAATTTAGAATATAAAATGTAGCTTATCATACAAACATCTACAGTAAAACTTCAGTAGAAGACCTTGCACAGCTCTTTAGGGAACTATTTGTTCCACACTAACTTACAGGTTACTTTATATCACAGGTATTTCTTTACTTGATGTTGGCAGAGATGTGAGACAATTTCTCAGCTTTCACATCCTATGAATACTGGTAACCATATCGAAAGCTAGGGTGTTCACTAGATTAAGTTCAGCCATAAATTTAATCTATCAGAATCTTTTGTAGTAAAATATTCACTCCTACTTTCAAATTATAGGATTCTTGAACTGGAAAGGACCTTAGAAACTATCATTCCACAGTCATCATTTTACATATGAGGCTATTGAGGCCCTAAAAGATGAAAGGACTCACCCAAGGTCACACAACGAGTTGGGAGATGAGCCCAGACTGGCTCTTTCTTCTTCTTTGGGAAGTAATGGTAAAACAACCACATTTTAAAAGAGATTTAATCTCACACTGTACGTAGAAAAGACAAAGATGGGCTCCTTAATTCCCAGTTCCTAAAATTAAACATTTCAGTCCTCTCCTCTTTAGCACTTTTAAGCAATACCAAACTCAGTCACAGTGTTTGCTCATTCCCATTCAAGATTCCTATTTCTTTTATTGTAGGCTTTCCTCATCATTTTTCCCATATAGCTATCTGCATGTTATATTTGAAGAAATTAAAGTACTCCAGAAAATATGACATATAAATCACAAGGATTATTTTTATGTGATAAGATATTTAAACAAAGTTTTCTGAGTTCCTAAAATAAGCGCTTAGGCCATAATTAAAAATTAATCCAGGCTGGGCGCAGTGGCTCACACCTGTAATCCCAGCACTCTGGGAGGCCGAGACAGGTGGATCACGAGATCAGGAGATCAAGACCATCCTGGCTAACACGGTGAAACCCTGTCTCTCCTAAAAAAAAAAAAAAATACAAAAAATTAGCCAGGCATGGTGGTGTGTCCCGGTAGTCCCAGCTACTCAGGAGGCTGAGGCAGGAGAATGGCGTGAACCCGGGAGGTGGAGCTTGCAGTGAGCCGAGATCATGCCACTGCACTCCACCCTGTGCTACAGAGCAAGACGCTGTCTCAAAAAAAAAAAAAAAAAAAAAAAGAATCCACAGGTGGCTGAGGCACAGGAATTGCTTGAACCCAGGAGGCGAAGGGTGCAGTGAGCCAAGATCATGCCACTGCACTCCAGCCTGGGCAACAGAGTAAGACTCTGTCTCAAAAAAAAAAAAAAAGAATCCACTCATTGCTTTAAAATACTTCAGAAAGAAAGAAAAAGAAAAAGATAGGAGAACAGATGAAACAAGATGGGGAAATTTGTAACTGTCATTATAATTTGATTATAATTGCTCTAAAATTATAACTGCCAATGGATATGTGGAGTTTACTATACTATTCAGGAAAATGTAGCATTTTTCCTAATAAAATGTTTTTTAAATTACCAAACTGCATACTGCCCTTTGGGAGAAAAACAGTCCCTAAATTTCAGTGTACACAAGCAGACTGTTACAATGAAGAGTAAACAGGTAAAGGAGATTTCAACTAAAGTTTTCCATCTTTTTTTAAAAAAATTGTTATTAAAAAAGAACACATCACATGAAATTTAGTAACTTAGCCATTTCTAAGTGCACTGCTCAGTAGTGTTAAGTAGATTCACATTGTTGTGCCATGTATCTACAGAACCTTTTCATCTTACAAAACTAACACTCTATACCCATTAAACAACAGCTCTCCATTTCCTACTCCAGCCCCACCAATGGCAACCACCATTCTACTTTCTTTCTATGAATTTTACTACTTTAGATACCTCCTAAAAGTGGAATCACACTGTTTGTCTTTTTGTGACTAGCATATTTCACCTAGCATAATGTCCTCAAGGTTAATCCATGCTGTAGCATGTGACAGGATTTTAATCTTTTTAGAGGCTGAATAACATTCCATCCTATGTATATACTATATTTTTAAAATTTGTTCATTAGTTGATGGACATTTGGGTTTCTTTTACCTGAAAGTCTTCATCATAACATAATATTTTTGGAGGAAACTGAAGTATAAGGTGCTGTAAGAAAAATTCAGCTAAGCAGCAATGATAAAGAATGGATATGCAGTAACTGGAACAAAGCCCATCCATCAGCTGTTATCAGCTTGCTATCCATCACTCCAGGGCCTAGAAGAAACTGAGCACACCTAATGAAAATCAGTCTATGGGTCCATAAGAGACTAAATGTGCTTTTTATCTACTTTTGTTTTCTAATCCTCCTTTATTTTAGTATTCCTTTTTGATGGAGCTATTCAAAGGATATTGATGGATATGAATATATTTTTATTCCCTTAGTCTAGGGATATGGCGGTAAGAGATGTAGCTTGACTGGGAAGAAGGTACATCGATGGTTGAGGATTAGGAAAGTGCCAAATTATTCAGATTTTTAAAATTTTTGATTAATAAAAATAACATTTACATCTCAAATTTGTAAAAGGAACTTGGTGTTACAGGTATTCCATGGTTTATTTTGGTGATGGATTTGATAAACCGTTTGATTTCCAAGAAGGTGAACACTCGTGTTCCATTTAGCAACTTGGAATAAGGTTCCCAAATGGCACTACGATATTCTGGGATTCTGGGGAGATTACTATTTCCCCCCCTCTTTTTTTGTTTTTTGTTTTTTGTTTTTTGGGATGGAGTCTCACTTTGTCATCCAGGCTGGAGTTCAGTGGCACAATCTCGGCCCACTGCGACCTCTGACTCCCGGGTTCAAGCAATTCTCCTGCCTCAGCTTCCTAAGTAGCTGGGACTACACGTGCCTGCCACCACTCCCAGCTAATTTTTTGTATTTTTAGTAGACACAGGGTTTCACCATGTTGGCCAGGCTGGTCTCGAATTCCTGAACTTCAAGTGATCCACTCGCCTCAGCCTCCCAAAGTGCTAGGATTACAGGCATGAGCCACCACGCTCAGCCTATTTTATAATTTATTAGAGAGAATAAACCCACTATAAAGGATGAAGCTCTTTGGATGATCGTTCTCCGTCTGATCCTATGTGAGATAAAGTCCATCCAAGATCACTTGGGCACTGAGAAACCTCTGCCATCTTATCTGGATCCACTTTTGTACTTTGTATTTTGCCTCTAGTTCACTTTCTCAGTTCCCACTCCCTCTCCAAAGGATCACCAATCCCCTGGGCTCATTAAATTTCTGACTTGGATTATGTGGAGTGATTAATGGCAGTGGGCCTGGTACATGTGGAGGTCAGCGTGCCGAGCATCCTGCATGTCAGCGACAAAGACACCCGCTTGCATCCACCAACTCACTTTTCGCCTCCACAGCCATAATTTATTCATCCCAGAGTACACTCAACCATCTGCTATTTATTTTGTTTTCTTTAAGCATTATTTCCTTCGATTTGCTAAGCCAGGGCACAGGTGAAAAGTGGTAAGAAGCAAAGCAGAGCTGTTGTTGATGGACACAGGAGGGGTGAGTTGAGTTCCCCATGAGGAAGAGCATTCAGCTCCACAGAAAGGGCCTAACTGTATTGTTGAATACTTAAATCCCTGCCTAATAGGAGCATTTGGGCCAGGCCCAATCATAACTAGCTAAGGCTAGACTCCTGGGGTGAGGAGTGTAAAGCTGGGGAATTTTAAGCATCCTTAATAGTAGCCCTGTAATAAACTGATGCTCTGAATCTTTGCTAGAGTCTGCACAAGACTGGGCTATAAATTTTACATTTGGCGAAGTGACTCATAAAGAAACACCCACCTGATTTCAGACATGCCTTTTGGCAGTCAGGGCACTTGCTAAATTAGCTATGGTTCTATTTTTAGCAGCTTTCCTTCTCTGCCTAAAATACAATGATTCTATCTGGACAGTACAGTTTTACAACTCCGTCCTCTAGTGCTGCTTAGTAGTCTTTTGGACTGGGAAACACCAGAGTTTGCTTCCTTTTTAAGTGCCCAAAACATTGGAACACACTTGATTATTATCATTTTTAATCTATAAGGTTCTGGCCCTGTGAGGTGTTTTCTTCACGAGAGTAGCTATAATAAATGGATTATCAAAATGCATTTGAGCTAACAATCCCTGTTATTACAGAGTGATAAAAATATAAAACCACTTTTTCATCAGGAAGAGTTGAAGTGTCTCTTGTCTGGGGAGGTCCAGTGTTGATTTGAGGAACTTGGGTCAACCTGGTATTTGACCTTTGGCAGGAGGCTGCCCTGGGTCTTATATTCTCAACAAACTGGGCCCAAGACAATAGCGTGCTTTATAGCCCAGAGCCCGATCACTGTGTTTCTCCAAGGAAGACCTCAAGCTGAAAAGCCAACATGCCTGACAACCACCGTCAAGGTACCAAGGGCATAAGCACTAGACATTGGAAAACAAATGGAAAAGCACACACAGCTACATCTGGAATCCTAATGGGCCGCCAATGGTTCCCAGCTAAAGGAAGAATTACCCATGTTATTTTATCATCCCTTGCGCTAACTTTGCTGTTTATGTACAGCAATAAATGATTTTTTAAAAACATATTTGGGTCATTATGTCATATACCACCAGCAAGTAAGGTTGTTTTATTGTGCTTGGAGTCAAAATACACTGCTATACCCAGATGTACGGGAAGTTTAAAATCTCTTGTCCTTCTGTATTCATTTCTCTTGGACAAATGAGTTAAGTTTTTAAAAGGAAAATTGAGAATTTTTATGGCTTTTACTCCCACCTCGCCAGTAAAATTTGCACCAGTATTTTTCTACCCAGCAAAGGTGCCTGGCCAATGATAACACTAAATACAAATGCAGAAAGCCAAACATCTTCCAACCAACAGGAAATGCCAGAGATTTTTTTTTTGGGGGGGAACACTTTTAGCAAGTTGGATTCTTCTGCCAAGGCTGTGCTGTAATCAAAAAGTAACTGCAGATGAAGAATATGAAGTGAAACCTGGAGGTTCAAGTCAATTCTTCCCATACAATGATAGGTGAATTTCTACCTTTATTTCTGCTTGCTGCAAGCAGTTTTAAATTTCACCTCCTCTATTAAGCCTTTTATCACACACACTAAAACTTAGCACAAAATGTTATATTTTCTGAGTTAAAAAAAAAATTCCTGGCTAAGTGCGGTGTTTACACCTAAAATCCTAGCACTTTGGGAGGCTGAGACAAGGTAGCTTGAGTCAGGGAGTTTGAGACCAGCCTGGGCAACATAGGGAGGACCTGTCTCTATTAAAATTTAAAGATAAATAAATAAAAATTCCAAAATGCCGGACCCTTTATCATAATGTGTCATTTTGCATGTTCTACAATCAATAGATATGGTTTCTTTTTCTACCTATTCCCCACAATTTCCAAAATTTCAAAGTTCAATTCACCCCAATCTGCTAAATCTTCTTCCATTCCATTATGAATAAGGGGAAGTGGTTTCTCAACATGAACAAAGTGAAGGACTACATACATCAGGGGAGAAGAAAGGCTGAGAAAAGCAGATGTTCAGATGTGGATCATGACCAACCCATCAGCTACCCAGAGAATCAGTCCTTGTGTGAGTGTTTAGTTTCTGAAGCGGAGGATGCTGGCTTTCCTGTTTACTTAACTAGCCCTGTCACTGGATTACAGGTGGCCTGGAAAGAAGATTTAGGAAATGTTTTCTCTCTTCATAAATGAACATCAAATTATTTTACAATGTGCCCTGGTACACGCATCATGACAGGTTGGAGGCCAAACACAATCTCAAATAAAGCAGAGGCTGGGGTGGGTATGGGGTGACCCTGCTTGTGAGTCAGGAAGAGGAGCTGTTTCCAAGTTATTGTCAAATTTTCACACAATTTACTAAGAGATGAGTCATTGTACTCATTAACCTGGCACACATTCCACTCCAAATCCCCTTCCTTGGCAGAATTTCTAAAGTTTTGGTTATTCTTGCATTGCAGCTGACTTTCATCTTTTCAGGGGATCCTCTTCAGTATCCACTATTGAGTTTCCTGGAAGCATCACCATGATTCTTACTTTTGTTATTAATGATCAGTCTTTTAAAAAAAAGCATCCTTTCGACTTGATTCTGAGTTTCACCCAAATCCTCTACACAAGAAAAGCCAAACATCACCAGGGTTGATTTCGTATGGAAGAAGCCATTACTTGAAATGTATCAGTTGAGTTTAGAATTCCTCCCTTATTCTCTCTCTCTTTTTCATGCTATTTATAGTCATTGTTTTCTTTTATCTTATTTAAAAAAATTTTTCACCAAATTTCAATGGTGAATTTGGTGATTTCTCCCCTTTTTTCTTGCTTATGTTCTGACCCTGCCCTCCCTGACACATTTCAGCAGTGTCTTATTCTTGACATATTTCACATTTGAGGAGCATTTTAGTCTCTTGCTTGTACCTCTACATTCCCCAGCCCAGAAGTCTTCACAGATCATTGATGTCAAATCATGTCCTTCCTTCTTCAGAATGCTGCCAGGAATCATCTCCCAAACTAAACCCATATGGCTCTACTCAACCAGAATCATTTCAACAATCCTGTTTGCACATTGACGGGAGAAATCGCTTGGGAAAATGGTTCTGTATTCTGCAGATGTTTATATTTTTCTGAAGATTCCTCTGCTTCTGTTCTTTTGTTCTTTCCTTTGCATTTTTCCCTTATTTAAACTTAAAGCTCCCTGTGGGTATGGAATAATTTTATACCCAAATACTTTTTGTGTGTTTCTAAAGTTCTCAGTTCAGCGCTTATTGTGCTACATGGAGAAGGATCAAGAAAAATGACCACCTTACTGAACTGAAGTCTGAAATTGCTTTTCTGGCTGCCATGCCCTTTGATGTAGGGTGGCTAAACATATCTTAAATGACACTCGTTGTCCTTTGTTCTTATCTACGCATACTGGTTACCTCCATAGGGCTCAGAGTTTCTGAGGTGACGTAAAATATACCTACCTTATATTTGTTGGTAGAAAAATGAAGAATAATAGGGTTGGCAAAATTATAACATTTGAAAAATTTGTTTTTCTGCCTCTAGCCTCTCCTTTAGCATTTCTGAGAGTCCTCTCCCCTTTCCCAAACTCAGGTTATTACGTGCCTTCTAAATTTCTAACTCCTCCAAATAAAAACAGCAAAATGTGATACATTATTTCTACTTCAAAATTAATTTTCATGAATACATTCAGTCTTTTAAGAGTTTTCTGTTTTAACTCTTAAATTTCTATTTAAGGAAGAGTAATTTCCTATTAGGAAATAAAAGTTTCCATCTCCTGATAGAAGAATTTGGCTCAAATTCAGAAAGAACATTGTTGGGAGGTAAAGAGGGGGATAGTCTTTTCCTTGGCCCTAAAATCATGCTGCATTTAATTCCAATTTTGCAGAATATAAACTAAATCTGCTTTAGTTGTTTGGGGTGCTTTTCTTAGTAAGGGACCAGCGAGTATCTTCCTTCCCATTTTCCTTGATACCAAGATTCTTGTGCCTAAGATTTGCTGAAGCCAGACATCCTGTGGCCCCAGCCGACCAGGGTCTCCTAGGCTGGGTCTCCTAGCCTCACTGCCATTCATATACCTCCATCATCCCCGACACCACACAGACCACATAGACAAAGGCATGCCCTTCCTCAGCCCCCTCTTTTCTCCTTCTAGAATGTCATGCATAGTCATAGTATCCGAAGTTTTAGTTACTTCCAATACCCCAAACAATTGCATCTGACACCACCTTAGAAGCAGAGAACAGTTGCTAAGCAGCTATCAAGTGAGGAACAAGGATAGTATGGTGAGGGGTGGGTGCCACTGTCAGACAACCCTGTTGTTGGCAGATAGGATCCTGCCTTTTTGCCTAAGTCATTGACAGTTATGTTGCAAAATACTGAGAGGCATTCATTGATGCAGCCTGTCTTATAAGCATTATTTTTAACCGAGGTATAATTGACATGCAACAGACTGCATATATTTGAAATGTACAAATTGAAACATTTTTTGACATTTGTATACACCTGTGAAATCATCATCACAATTCAAGATACTAATAAACATATTCATCACCCCCAAAATGTATTCATTCCCTTTAGTACATCCCACTCCCATTCCTGCTTCTCCCTAGGCAACCACTGATCAGCTTTTTGTCACTATAAATTAATTTTCATTTTTCTAAACTTTACATAAGTGGAATAATACAGTATATACTTTTTTGTCTGACTTCTTTCTCTGAGAATAATTGAGATTCATCTAGGTTGTTGAATGTATCACTATTGCATTTATTACTGAGTAGTCTTTGTTTATCAAGAGGCATTTATTGAGCCTCTTCTAAGTGACAGATACTGTGCTAGACACTGGAATATACAGTCACTAAAGGCTATGTGCCAGCCCTCAAGGATCTTATTTGGTGTTTAACACAGAGACAGATAAGTAACTTGACAATTACAGTAGAGCTTAATCTATGCCATGAGGGAGATAATCACGGAGGTTTGGGAGCCTTATTAAAGACCATGTAAATCAGACCTGAGGCTAAGCTTGAGGCAGGTTTTGGTGGATGAGTTGAAATTAGTTACAGGGGGCTGGGCGCTATGGCTCATACCTGTAATCCCAATACTTTGGGTGGCCGAGGCTGGTGGATCACCTGAGGTCAGGAGTTCATGATCAACCTGGCCAATATGGCGAAACCCCGTCTCTACTAAAAATACAAAAAAAAAAAAACTACTAGTTGGGTGTGGTGGTGGGTGCCTGTAATCCCAGCTACTCAGGAGGCTGGAGCAGGAGAAATGCTGGACCCCAGGAGGTGGAGGTTGCAGTGAACCAAACCAAGACTGTGCCACTGCACTCCAGCCTGGGCAACAGAGTGAGAATCCAAAAAGAAAGACAAAAGAAAAAGAAAGGGAGGAAGGGAGGAAGAGAGGAAGGAAGGAGAGAGAGAAAGAAAGAGAGGAAGGAAAGGAAGAAAGGAAAGGAAAGGAAGAAAGGAAGACGGAAAGGAAAGGGGAAAGGAAAGGGGAAAGAAAGAAAAGGGGAAAGGAAAGGAAAGGAGAAAGGAAAGGGAAAAGGAAAGGAGAGGAGAGGAAAAGAAGGAAAGAAGGAAAGAAGGAAGGAAGGAAGGAGGAAAGAAAGAAAGAAGGAAAGAGGAAGAAAGAAAGAAAGAAAGAAAGAAAGAAAGAAAGAAAGAAAGAAAAGAAAGAAAGAAAGAAAAGAAAAGAAAGAGAAAAAGAAAAGAAAGAGAAAAAGAAAAGAAAAAAGGCAGAAAAGAAGGAAATTAGTTACAGGGAGAGGTCAAAGAGCTACCAGTAGCTCTACATTGACTGGCATGGGTAGAGGGAGCTGATGAAGCTAGTGAGAAGGACCTTTTGTGCTGGGTAAGAAGTGTAAATTATATCTTGAGACTTGTCGAAGGCATCTAACAATAAAAAATGACATAATCAAATTTACTTTTTTCTGTGTAGTGTGAACTAGAAGAATACAAGACCAGAGAGACCAACTAAGAGGCTAGCCCAGATGAGAGGGGATAGAGCCTTAGACTCAGATGGTGGCTGTGGAGACTTGGGGAAGTGGACAGATGCGAAAGAAAGTGACAGAGACAGGAAACAGAAATCTAAAAGTGATTGATAAGTGTGTGGGTGAGAAATAGGAAAAAGTCGCAAAGATTTCCATGTTTGAGGCTTGAGCAACTAGATAAATAGAAAACAGCTTAAGAAGTGAAAGTAGCTTTGAGGAAGATGATAAATTCATTCTAACATTGTGAGTTTGACATTGTATGAGCCATTCAGAGAAAAAAGTCCAGAAGTTAGACGGATGTAACTGTGCAGGAGTTTAGAGATAAAGACATACTTTTCCTCATATTTATAGGCTTGCAGGAGGAAGAAGATAGAGAGTGAAAAAGAACAAAAAGCTTAAAATTCAGTTTTTGGAAATGCTGCCTTTGTGGGGAAAAAGATAGCTCATACATCTTATCATATATTTAATTTTACTCCTTAATTTGTTTGCAAATTCCTGAAGGAAGGCAGTGGAGGGGATGTGCCTTAAACTTTCAGTAACCAAGTGCCTCTAACAGAGAAGGGGCTCAAAACGAATCCATTATTTGCATATTTGAAATTAAAAATATAATCAATCTGGATCTATAATTAGCTGTCTGTTAAAATGACCTACGTGCATTATTAAAATGCTACAAAGCTGGGCACAGTGGTGCATTCCTGTAGTGCCAGCACTCTGGAGACTGAGGAGCGAGGCTCACTTTGAGCCCAAGAGTTCAAGTCCTGTCTGAGCAACATACCAAGGCCCTGTCTCTAAAAAGAAAAAGAAAAAATGTTACAGCAATTGGTTTAGAAGTGCCTGGGCATGACTTAGCAGCAGCACATAGATGTGATCTATTTCTCTTGAGTAAGAGCAACAATTCCTAGTTACAGAATTCTCTAGTATTTAACTAAATATGCTAAAGAGAAGAGTGCTTCTAGTTGCAAATATGGTAATGTGCCTAGAGCAGAATCCATGACAGTCAAGTCCAGTCATGCGCGTAAGTATGTAGCTAAACAGAAATTCAGACAGAACATCTTGCTGTTTCTGAACATGATGTAGAATTTAGCAGATGACAAGGTGAATAACATTTTTGCTTAAATGATTAGGAACTCCAGTTCTCTCAATAGCACTTCCACAAAAACTAGGAAAGCCTTCCTAATCCAAATTAAATCTAAAGATTGTAAATATTATTCCGTCTTTAAACTAGATTAGCTTGAGGTAAATGGGTGTAAGGAGGTCAAGAAAGCGTCAATGAATCAATCCTCATTTTTCTCACCACATCAAGTGGAGAAGCTGTGATTTAAGCAATTTCTGCTAGGAAAAGTGCTTCCCGTGTAAGTTTTTCCTCCATGATCTCTCTCCCATAATACATTACGGGGTAACCTTTACTTGCCATAGAAAAACAGACATGTGAATTTGATACTCTCAGCTTGTTGATATGTTTTTAAAGCTGGCGAGCAAACAGAGTGCAGAATGTGAAATTTTTTGCTTCTGCTGCCACATGGCTAGCTGGAAGCTGAGACCGGGACACAGCAAACTTTCTATTCGGACTTCCAAGAATAGCAAAAATACTAAGTTATGTTGAGGGGGAAAAAATCTTATATTTGATATCATCAGAATTGTTTCCAAAACACCCTCCAATTTCTTCTAAGTGGAGAACCTTGCAAATGAAATAAAAACAATAAACTTAATTTTACCGACTCCAAAAGATGTCTAACAATTTTCAAAGGAATTTCTTAGACTCTTCCATTTTCTTTTTTAAAATAGAAAAGAACAGTGTAGTTTAAGATCCAGGCACATTTCCTGACTCTTTACAAAAATATTGTTTAGATATAACTAGATTTAAGAATTTAATATGTAAAATATGTCTGAAGAAGATAAATTACAAAGGTATTAATTGTATTAGAAAAGCATTCTTGACATTACAAGATTCATCAACATACTAATTTTTTCAATGAACTTCTAAAAATCAATATATTAAAGTTTGGTTCACACAGCCTTTGGGAAAACATATCTATTGTGTAAACCAGGGCATGTGTAAATTTTTAAAATAACAATGGGTCCACGCTAACCAAGCTATCATCCTCTCACCTTTTCCATTACATATTCAATTTTCTCCTAACACACCAGAGCCTGCCAACTCTGTAACACCAGGTTAAATCTTTTTCCTATATGCCTGGCCCATATATTAAACTCTTTATGAGACATCTCCACTTGTTGAGGCCATGGAAATCCAAATTTGATGCATTCAGGACAGACAGCATCACTCCATCTTCTAACCGCTTCCTTTCCAATTCATTATTTCAGGAAACTGCTGAACCAGTCACCAGTGGCCCAAGTCAGGGCCCCACTGGGGTCATTCTGAAATCCTCCCCACCTTTTGCCACAGACACACTGTAAGTTCTGTTGTTTCCACCTTCTTAATGTTGCTTAAATACATCCACATCTCTCCCTCTCCACCTTTCACCTAGTTCAGACAGGCTCCATTCCCTCTATACAAATGTACAGCTAATTATCCAGTTGTACCCTTCTGTAATCCATCCCCCATATCACAGCCAATGATTTAAATGAAAATTGCAATTCTGAGCAAATCATTTCCTCTCCAATTCTTGAAGAACTCCCCAGAATAAGGCCAAACTCATTAGCATGGCCCAAAAGACCATTCAGGATATACACATTTTCACTCCTCCACACACTCCAGTCTGAGCTCCAATCATACAGTCCTACTTGCAGTCCTCTGTGAGCCCTCCTTACTGTCACCTCTGGGTTTTGGCAAGCACCATTTGTTCTGCCTAATATGATTTTGCCACCTTCTTAACCTTTCCCAATTGCCTTTGCTTACTTGCGTTTTATGGCTTTTTTTAGGCTACCATCTTGCAGGAAGCTTGCCCTAGTCTCCCTCCCTTACAGATAGAAGACATTGCCCCTCCCATGTGTTCTGGAAGTTCTCTGTACCTACCAAGACTTCAGCACTCATCACCCTTTCTTTATTCAAATTGCTTGGTCACTTCTCTCATTCTTTTTTTGTTTTGTATTTAAGAGACAGGGTCTTGCACTGTCTCCCAGGCTGGAGTGCAGTGATGATCATGGCTTACTGCATCATTGAATTCCTGGACTCAAGTAATCCTCCTGCCTCAGCGTCCCAAGTAGCTGAAACTACAGTTGTGCACCATCATGCCCGGCTACTGGTTTTGGTTTTTTTTGGTTTGTTTGTTTGTTTTTGTTTTTGTTTTGTAGAGACACAGTCTTTCTATTAATATATTGACCAGGCTGATCTCGAACCCCTAGCCTCAAATGATCCTCCTGCCTCAGCCTCTCAAAGTGCTGGGATTACAGGCTTGAGCCATCACACCCAGCCTTCTCAAGCTTCTTGAGAAAAGGAAGTGTGCCTTGCTTTCCATTACATCCCCAGCACCAAAAACAAAGTCTGGCACATAGTAGACACTCAAGCAGATAAAGGAACAAATAAAAGTATGTAAAGAAACGCAAGCCAAGGAAAAAGACAATTTTCCCCATTTTGTTATTAATAATATTTTTTAATGCTCAATGTGTTTGGATTTCCTTTTTAAATAGCCTTATAATCTTAGGTTACCATTATATATATAAAATGAAAAGAAAAATACAAAATATTTAGCTTACTTGTCTTATTTAAATGCAAACATAATCATGTTTCTTCTCCTGAAAACTAATAGTAGACTATTATTTCAAACTAAAGGTACTCTTTTCTATTCATAGACATTTCAGTGCAAATATACTTTGATATGTAACAAAAAGGAAATCCTGAAAGATTATAGGTAAGCATATTTTAGGAATAATATTAATACTGAATGTACCACAGGAACTTCTGCCCTCCTATAGGAACACTGACTTTGTATAAAGTGATTGATTATTCTTTTTAGTTTTACAAACCTGAATTTTGATGTACATTATTGGGCTTTCTTAAGGTAGATACAGTCATGGAACACTAAAAACTAAGAAAGAGTTCAGGCTTGTGAAGAAAAGAAGGCTAAATTTGGAAGCTACATAACGAAGAATATTCTCCTAACCCTGTCTTGACTTAAATTAAGAAGTGATCTCCAACTTTTTTGGTATTTAAATTTGTGGCAAAATTCCAAAATCTGAAGATCAAGGTATTAAATTGCCATTATTTCCTCCTGGACAAAATTGCTCTAGATCAATGTCTCCCCAACATTATTCCAACTGAAGAAACCTTTTCTCTTTTCAAAATAAATATTTTAGCGATGATCTATATATATGTGTGTGTGTGTGTGTGTGTATATATATGTAAAAACATTTTCTGTTGGAGATGATAAAGGGAGACAGTCTGGTTTCCCACTCTCTTCTTCCCACCCATGCTGCTTCTAAAGTGCCAAGAATTCCACACACCATGACTTTAAAACCACTTGTCGGTGAGATCCACAATGACCCCTTTCAAATCTAAAGTTACATGATTCTAAAATATATCAGCATTTCTGAGTATGCAGTTATCTAGAAAAGCGAGGCTAAACAGTGAACTCTCTATGTTGTAAATTTCTAGAGAATATGAAAAGTTGTGGTATAATACAGTATAGGTATGTTTAAATGACTACAGTTATGGAGAGATTTCTGGACATTTCTGGAATTAGTAGATCCTATAATGTTTCTGTAATGAGTTTTTAAAAATCTGTTACTTTCCATTATTTAAGGGACCCTGTGAGATCACATATAGTTGAATGAAAAGAAACGGCTGGGGAAAAAAAAACTTCACTAATATTTCAAAATTGGAAGTGAAAAGAGTGGGTTTCTTCAAGAACCACAAAGTAATGACAGGAACTCAGTTTCAAGAAAGTCCAAGACATTCAGCGACTCAAAGTAACGAGCTTAATTCTCCAGCGTCTCAAGCAGTTTCCACCCCAGGGTAACAAAAACAAGAACTCATGTTTGTTTGTGTTGCAGTCTCCGTTTGGACCTGGAAGGTCAGGCTCTGAACAGCCAGGCCGTTGTTCAGCATCATTCATCCTGATCGGGGTCTAGCACCTGACAAGGAATTGGAAGCCTGGGTCCTCTATCTGGTTTTGTGATTGACTCACTCCAGGGTTTTGAAGTCACAATTTCTCCACTCTAGAGCATCCATGAAATGATCTTTTCCTTCTGGATGATGGAGCAATTATGGAGATTATGTTGTCTCATAGTACTTGGGAATATGCTAAGGATGGTTGTGCTAATACTCTACTAACAATGTTTTTTTGTTTGTTTGTTTCAATACATAAAAACGACAGTTACCATCTTACTGAGGGATTATTCTGTGCCAGGACCTGTTTTCAGTGTTTTACATAAGTTAACTTGCAGAAACCTCACAACAACCCTATTAGTGAGGAATATGATCATCCTCATTTTGTAAACGAGGCCACAAAATCACAAAGAAGTTCAACAACTTGCCCAAAGTCACAAAGCTGGGCCGGGGAACAGCCAAAACTCCAAGGCAGGCAGTCTGCCTCAAGGCTTCTTGCTCTTCACTATGTTGCAATGCTCCCTCTTTATGGATGCTCTCAAGCTTTCCCAGATCTAGTGCTATGAGGGGAAGGAATGGGAAGGTTAGAGCATATATGATCTCTTAATTGCCTATCTAATCAGATTAACTAGGTCTGCTCTCACACAATCATGAAGTATGACATATATTAGCCTTATATTTCCTCCACCCCCTAAAGAAGCAGGTAGTTGGGCAGGGAAAGGATTAAGTAGCTTCAAAATGGCATTTTTAACTGAATTGGCCTATCTCTCAATATATATGTATTTAGAATAAAAATTGATTTGATTTGAAAATTTCGTTAAATATCACTCCCTACAGTCATGTTGATAATACTGTTAAAGCCTGAACTTTCTGTTACTGATACCTTGCAATTAATATCAAAGTGTCAACAAGATAACAGCTTGAAAAGCGAAACCTGTTGCAGACATTCTCTGATCAAGTTTCCATGAAGCACCTTGGATTGATTTCTGAAATCTTATATACACATTCATGATTGTGCTCTGCCCTTTTTTATTTCCTCCACCAATTAGAAGTTCTATCACCAGATTATGCAGGATAGGAGATTTTTAGGTCCCAGCAGAAACAAGAAAACAATTAAAAGTGTGGTGGGTTGTGGAAGACAGCTGCAAATGTTGAACTGTTTTTGCCTCACATAATACTCCTGGTTCCTATTCCTCAAAGATCCTCTGAGTCTGTCTTAAATACAAGCCAAACAGGACAATGGCATCTGGAACATTTGTCCTTTTCATAGTTTGTTTTAGAATATCACAGTTCCAAAGCCTCTAA
Organism: Macaca nemestrina; assembly: GCF_043159975.1. Taxonomy (NCBI): domain Eukaryota; kingdom Metazoa; phylum Chordata; class Mammalia; order Primates; family Cercopithecidae; genus Macaca; species Macaca nemestrina. The sequence continues at coordinate 71,091,540 of NC_092131.1, read as the reverse complement.
GCAACTAGTGAGTGGCACTAATCACAAAGAAATCTCTCACACAGAGAGAACTATGAAACAATTTAACCAGAGTCTTCCTTCTGAGACTTCTATAACTTTTAAAAGTCACAATGAGTCAAAGGGTTTGGAGAGACATGGAGCTAAGGAAACACACATTGGTGGGGTTGTATTGACTCAAAACCAATCTGGACAATTCACATGAAATTTACAAGAGCATACTTCAGGCTGGAGGGAACATGGACTGGGTGTCAAGTCCATATCCTTGGAATATGCAAATAAAACCCTGTCCAGGATGACTAAGACATGTTTTGAAATGTACATTTTGTATACTAACACAAGGATAACAGATATTAATCAACTGCTGTGAAAGCAGACCAAAGTTGGAAGTATGAGAGCAATAAGAAAAACATGACCTAAAGGGGCAATGTAGCAAACAACAGACCATGGTCCATTTCTGGAACTTTGCTAAGAGGCAAAAGCAGGAGGTTCTGCCCCTGCTCACCAAACCCAGATGGTAATGCAAAAGTAATTAAGTAAATGCTGAGTAATTCTTTATCAAACAGCACGATCATTCCAGAAACACAGAAAGTATGTAACATAACAAGAACTATTAAATCAGTCCCAGCAGAGTTTTGAAATGAGTCAGTAAAGAAGTTCACATTGATTAAAAACCAAAATGCAGTCTTGGTGCTTTTGATTTGTTTTGTCCCTGGAAAACAAAAGTGTTTTATCTACACCCATATGTTGTGACAGAAAACAAAACCTTTCTTGAATTTCATGCAAGGTAGATGTGATTTCCAATGCATCACCCACTCCATGCTATCCTCCAAGTTATTTTTAACAGGCTTATCAGGGAAAACAACAAGAACATATTAATAGCACAGAACTGTAGGTGTTGGATTTTATACCACTCATAAAAGGAATCTAGGCATGTAAATGTTTTGATTATGTTTTTAGGAAGAAAAGCAAATTTTAAAATTAATGCAGAACCCATCACAGCTATCCAAAGAATGAAGATTCTTTCACGCTTTAGACAGAAAAATATTGTTCAAAAACTCCTTTCCAGGTCCATTCACGAAGCTCTTCCATTGTTTACAATGTTTGTGTACCTACTTAGGCTCATTTGAAAAATGATCACTATGTCCATTCCTCCCTCAACATACCTGAAAGGAAGCCAAGAAAAACGTTCAGAAAAAAATGCCACCTCCTGAGAATTCAGAAGAACAGTAACACATTTAGATTTTGCAAGATTCAGACCCTACAAATACATATTCCTCCCAGTGGCCATGTCATTTTTCATATGCAAGACCACCACTTTCTAATAACACATAGGTAGGAAATTACTGTCATCATAAACTGGGTTATGTATCTCAATCAACTGTTTCCTAAGGAAAGCTATGGGACTGGTGGAGGGGAAGAGGCAGTATACATCTTCCTGGTTTTGCAGTTAAAAAAAAAATGTACCTCTACACTTTAAGGAGAAAGTGGCACCACCTAAATAGACCTACATTATTCAACAGACTCAAAAATGTAACTTGCCTATAACCATAGAGATGTCACAAGCCTATGACATCTGACAGCTGGGAGGAGCCTATATTATAAATCTTTGCATAAAGGTCCAAAACTTTACTCTGGTGTTAAAGAGAAAGTACATACCTAAACTCTGAGTCCTAGCTTCCCCACCTGTAAAACATGGGTGAGCAAGTCTGTCTGATGGTTCTTGAGAGAATCAAGGGAGCTAATATATAGTGAGCACTCAATCTTTTGCAGACTTGAAACTCAATGGGAGCCTTGGAGTTAGCCACTGAGGCCAATAACTAGAACAGATCCAACTTTTAGTTTTGCCAAAGCAGGCTTAACTTCAAATAATGTGTCATGTTCTAACCTCATAAACTAGTTATACTCAACTCTGACTCACCTGTAGGGGATTTGCTTTTGTTTTTGTTTCTTAATACAATGCTGAACTACTTCTCATGCTCCCACCCAAAACCTTCTGAATCAGAAACTACAGGAGTTAAGGTAATCTTGATTTATTTATTTCTAATCTCCACAGAAGATTATGAGGCAGCCAGAGCTAGGAACTACTCACATAGCCTTGAAATGTTCTTGAAATTCCACATTTCTTGAAATTCCAATATTTCAATACATAGTAAATGAATGAATCAAGTAAGTCTCACCAAAAAATAACATAAAATGAACAAAAAAGACTGAGAGCCATTACAGATCAAGAATGACATACTGACTGGCTCATGCAGCACTTTGGCAGGACAAGGTGTGAGGATGGCTTGAGCCCAGAGGAGTTCAAGACCAGCCTGGGCAACATGGTGAGACCCCATCTCTACAAAAATTAAAAATTAGTTGGTCATGGTGGTATGTGCCTACAGTCCTAGCAACTAGGGAAGCTGAAGTGGGAGGATTACTTGAGCCCAGGAGGTCGAGGCTGCAGTGAGCTCTGATCACACCACTGCACCCCAACCTGGGCAACAGAGTAAGACCCTGTCTCAAAAAGGAAAGGCATAACATATCATAAAATTATGAAAATAATTATTAAAAGGTACATACTTCAGACTGATGTTGTACAATAGATATATAATGAGACCCACATATGTAAGCCCATATTTGTAATTTCAAATTTTCTAGTAGCCACATTAAAAAAAGAAATAGGTGAAATTAATTTTAATAATATATTTTATTTAATGTATCCAAAATATTATCACTTCAACAACTATTAAAATTATTAGTGAGATATTTTACATTCTTATTTTACACAAAGTATTCAAAATCTGGCATGTATTTATACTTAGAGCGCAGCTCAATTTGGACAAGCAACAAGTCCAGTGGTCAATAGCCACATATAGCAAATGGCTACTATATTGGACAGTACAGCTATAGACTGTAATATATACATGTGTACCTGTGAATATAGTGCCTGATATTTTTATAACACCTGAAAAGACTATACTAATATAATTTTTCATACTTCTACAACAGCAACATGGGCTGGCTGTCATATGAAGTAATAAAGGCAATTACTATTTCCAAAAGCTACTACTGGGCAGGATTGTAGTACTTTGCCTTTAGTGTGAAGTGTGTTCAAAATTATTTATGAGTGCAAAAATGTTGTACCTTAAGTGAAGTGTTTCAAAATTAATATCCATATATAAGAACATTATACACACACATATATTTGTGTTGTGTTTGTGTATTCCATACATGTCATTTTCTATCTAATACAGTATGTAATAGTAAAATAAACATTGATTCTCATAGGAAATCAGGTATCTTTCATGTATACTCACATATACAGTAAGTAACTCAACCTGATAAATAACATGTAATTATTTGGGGATGCAGTACACAGAGTTGAGCAGTTTTTCATGCACAAGAGGCTAAGTGGGGACTGAAAGCCAGTTCTCTCTGCTTACCAACTTGGTGGGGTGCCTTGGATTCTTCCAATTTATCAGCCTAGAGGGACACTGTTTTTTCTAATAGAGCGAAACAGTACCACGTATTCTAGTGAATGTCATGAGTCTTGGAAGTGCAAGGAGTTTTATGAGAATACATTCATTTGAGTAAAAGTAGATGACAGATCTACTTTCAGGAGATCTGGCCCATTCTCCACATCTTCCAAGCCAAAGTCATCTCTTCCTTGCTAGCACTCAACCATGCCAGGCTAATTTTTGTAGAGATGGGGTTTCACCATATTGGCCAGGCTGGTCTTGAACTCCTGGCCTCAAGTGATCCACCTGCCTCAGCCTCCAAAAATGTTAAGATTACAGGTATGAGCCTTTGCACCTGGCCAACACAAGCCTAATTTTAAGATTTTTCGTCTTTTATATAGTTTAAGAAGATTTCAATATATGATTTTTGACAGCTTTATTGAAGCATAATCACATAGAATAAACTGCAAGTCAATATATCTATTCTATTTGAGATAGAGAAAAGTCCTTTGAGTGTACAGGCAAAAAGACCAATTGGCTTATAATGAACATAAAATTAAACTGTTGCTAGGTTTTTCAATAGCAATGTTTTATATCCTATGAAAATAGAGTAACATTTAAGATGCTGAAGGAAAAGAGATGAGAACCAAGGATTTTGTATAAAGCCTAACAGACTCAAGTATGAAAGCCACCAATAAGCCATTACTGACATATAGCATTAGGAGATATACCTAATGTAAATGATGAGTTAATGGGTGCAGCACACCAACATGGCACATGTATACATATGTAACAAACCTGCACGTGTGCACATGTACCCTAGAACTTAAAGTATAATTTAAAAAAAAAAAGAAATTATAGGAGAAAAATCTTTGTTACCTTGCCTTTGACAAATATTTCATAGATATGACATAAAAGACACCATTAATTATAAAAATATATAAATTTGACTTCAAAGTTACATGGGTCTACATTTGTTGTCTATCAACTTATCTCAATAAAACTGTTAAAAGTAAATTAGAAAAATAGTGTAAGGTTGCCAACTTTTTTTTTTTTTTTTTTTTTTTTAACTAAAGGCATGAAAATAAAAAAAAAAATTAAAAAAAAGAATTCAGGAACTATTGCTTCCATGAGCTCTGGCAGAGGAATCTATTAGAGAACAAGTTTCATGCAATCAAAATTACTAGAGAGACATCAACTGATGATAAACATTAAATACGAGGCTATTTTTAGAACTAAGACCAAATAAGAGTTAAAAGGGCAGGTTAAAATGAAAGAAAGGTTAAATGCTATATAATGTATATCCTCTGACAATGTAGATACAGTACAACAATTTTTTAATGGAGAAAATGGAGAAAACATGTACAAAAATAATTTTCTTAACTCATCTCATAGTCATTTTGGTGAAAGCATCCAATTTGTGGCCTTAAAATGCTATTTCCCACTAAAAGATACCAGAAACTTCCCTTCTAGCTTCAGGGAGGAAATGTGCAAGATAAAACCTGAAATAGTTTGTCATACTATATAATAAAGAAGCTATTAAATGCTATTAGGTATCTTCCTCTGAATAGATTAGAAAAAAAAAATGCTATTAGGGTCACGTTGGAAGATTCAGAAGTCAACTGAAGAGGCTCACATTAGCCAAAGACAAGACAATTTGAGCATCAATAAAAAATAACAGCTGCAATGGATTAAAGCACATCAATATATTTAAATCCATGAAATGATAATACTTTTTTAAAAACCGGTTACCTTAGAACTATAAACGTGGTAGACTAAAAACGGTCACAAATTCTTTGCTAGTCCTCCCATTGAGAGGTAAAATGTATTTCCCTTCTGCCTGATATGGTCTGGCTTTGGGGACTTGCCTGGGCAATACAATGAAGTGGAAACAACATTCTTCAAAGTAACATCAAAGCCTAGGCTACAATAAGCCTTGCAACTTCCATCTGGTTCTCTTGGGGAATATCCTCTGTGGAAGACCTGAGCTGTCCTTAGAAGATAGTTCTACCTGATAGTCTCAGCTGAGCCTAGCCTCCCAGCCATACTCGCCAAGCCATCATACATGTGAGTAAAGCCAACTGGGATCTTTCAAACCAGCCATCTACAACTGAATATCAAGTGACCATAGTCAATGCCATATGGAGCAAAAGAACCATCCAGCTGAGCCCTGCCCAAACTCCTGACCTATACAATCATGTGACATAAAATACGATTTTGTTGTTGTTGTTGTAAGCCACGAAGTTTGAGAATAAATTATTGTACATCAGTAGAAAGCTAGAACAAATTTTTGTATCTGGAAATAGAGTTCTGCAACAACAGAAACCTAAAACATGTAGCATTAGGTTTGAGACTAGGTAGTGGCAGAGGCTGGAAGAGCCTCAAGGAGAGTGGTAGTGATATATGAAGGGCTCTCAGGAGACTTGGTGAGGAAGTGAAGGAAAGTGAGGAAAATGCTAATAGAGGTTGGAAAAAAGGTGTTGGGAAGTTTGACAAGACTGTGGCCTTCAGTAATTTGGAAAGTAGAACTAAAAAAAGAATTGTTCCATTTTTTAACAGAATTTAGAGAAAATAAAAAGATCTAGAACTTTCTAGGTTTAAATAAAACAGTTTCTGATCCCCAGTCTCTCGCAGCAAAATATTCTCAAAGTTATGAATGGCTTTGGAGCCAAGATCAAATCCAAAACCTGCAAACGTGAAAAGGAAAAGAAAGAATGACATAGAGTGAGAAAAAAGAGCACAGAGGGCAAGGCCAGAGAAACATTTCCAGGGAGAAGGATGAGACCCTAATCAAGAAACTAGTGACTTCTGCCCAGTTGGAATTCAGAATTGCTGTAGACCTTCATGGTTATGCTCCTGTTTCACCCTCTTGTGACTGGAAGTGTCAACTGTGGAAATCTTATCCCCTTGTCACCATTGTATGTTAGATGTATATAGGGGGTGTGAGAAGAAAGGACAGAAAATTCTCTAATTCATAGGCTTTCAGGTTGAAAGAAACTGTTCTGGAGAATGCTACACCTGAGAAATTAAACCCAAGGAATTTCATTTGCATCTATAATTGAATTAAATAATGACTATTAGACTTTGAGCAGATGTCAGGATGAGATGAAACTTTGGAGGACTAGGGAAAGGAAATAACTATATTTTGCACTTGGCAGAAATGTAAATGCTTTGTAGCAGAGGGCAGCCTGAAGTAGATTATATATGGCCAGATATCTTCACTGCTCCACTCATGGAAAGCTGGAATCTCATTTCCTTTCCCTTGAATCTAGGCTGGATTTAGTGACTTGCTTGACCCAAGAAACCAGCAGAAGAGACACCATAGAACTTCTTATGATTTTGGAACCTTACAGCTTCAACCTGGGCCTCTTGAAACATTCTTTCTGGTGGGCCTGAGCTGCCACACATGGGAGTCCACCTACCCCAAGATGTCTATGTTGGACAGGCAAGGTGTAGACTCCCTGGGTGACAGTCTAGTTGAGCCTAGTCTTTCAATCATCCCCACCAAGGCCCCAGACATGTAAGTGACCATCAAGAATTGTAAATTGGAGACAAAGATTCCTATTTCATTCTGTTTTGTAAGAGAGTAGGTGATAGCTCCAGCGAAGACACTATGAAACTTCACAAGTATTATAAATTCTAGAAAGTAACATAGCTAATATGTACATCCATAAAATGATGCTGATATGGTTTGGCTTTCTGTCCTCACGCAAATCTCATGTTGAATTGTGATCCCCAGTGTTGGAGGTGAGGCCTGGTGGGAGGTGACTGGATCATCGGGCTGGTTTTTAAAGGTTTAGCACCATCTAACTAGTGCAGTCTCATCATAGAGTTCTCATGAGATCTGGTTGTTTGAAAGTGTGCAGCACATCCTCCTTCACTCTCTCTTCCTCCTGCCAGCCATGTGAAGATGTGCCTCCTTCCCCTGTGCCTTCTGCCATGATTGTAAGTTTCCTCAGGCCCACCCAGAAACAGAAGTCTATACAGCCTGCAGAACCAGAGCCAATTAAACTTCTTTTCTTTACAAATTACCCAGTCTCAGGTGTATCTTTAGAGCCAGCACGAGAATGGACTAATACAGATGCAGACACACATATCTCCGTATTTTACACATCCTCCAAGTCTGTGAAATGACTCACACCCTTTCCCACCAGATCCACACACAGTGAGCCTGCCACAGTTTTCCTCCTTACATTCTGGCCACCCTGCTGTGCACTGACCTCCAACTACACACAGACTTGGCGTCTGCAGCCAAGTCAGCACTGAAAGATAATTTATTTTTACATACAAGGGGCAAACGTTCATCCATATCCATCACACCTTTCCAAACCATCAGGCTTTTCTTTCTCCCATACAAACTTCCAAAAATCTTTATCTGGACATGGTATTGATTTTAACCCTGGATCCATAAAGAATAGAAACACTTCAAAATCTTCTCATTTTTCTCCCTAGAAGCCTTTAAATAAATCTCTACACACTGAGAATTGGATTTGTTTGGTTTCTTTAAATCTCATCACATGAAAAAGCCAAAGACCACTTTAAATAAGATTTCACAAATGTGTTATTCTTTTTATTTGGGGTTTAATGTGAATTCTCATTTAAATTTTTACCTTTATATCTAAAGGAATGCATTGCCATTTTCTTCCCTTTGGATTTAGAACTTTCAAATATGTTACATGGCTACAATAATCTCTCTTTAGTCACCAGCTCCCTAACTATTTTTAGCTTTTGCAGTCTTGACATTCCTCACCCAGCTCATTTTTTGAAACAATTTTGTTTTGCTTTTATCTATGATACAATGACAGTTGGAATCCTAAAAAGCAATATTCCAGGTGGGTCCTGAGTGCCTTGTCATTTATATAGTATATTTTTCCTCTGGCCAATAAATTTTACGATAAATTTAAATTGGAAAATTTTAGCAAGTTGAGCTACAAAAAGGACAAATTGTTATAACTGGAGGATTTTCACAATTTCTTTTGAGTTTTCTAGCTCCCTTTTCATACCCTCAGCCAAAAAGTGACTGGATCTGAAAATCATGTGAAATTCTCCCAGTTAAATCATTAGACATTCAGCAACAGTAATAAAAAAATAACAACTTTAAAAAAATAAATGGCTTATAGCATTGACTGATTCTACTGAATGTACTGGTGTACAACTGAAAGTACACCAATTTTACTCTCCTTTACTGATGAATTACAATGTTGTCACTTTTTATTTTGCTATGTTAACTTGAATTTTCATACAAGTAAAAGTTTTCCTTTGGTAAAATATTTTATTTCCAGATTTTTAGTTCTATTTTATCAATATGTGCCTCCTTTTGTCATTTTGAGAGCATTTTCCCTTTTAATAACATATGCATATTAAGATCTAGAACACTAACATCTTAAATTAATATCTAGAACACTAATACCGACATGGATCACAGAAATGACCTTCATCCTGTACCTCGCAGTACCCAGGATGGTTTGCATTTTTACATTTGGCATATGAACAGCTTTCTGCCCACACAGCAATAATCATATCCGCGCAATTTTGAATTTGGAATGTGTTCATGAGATCTTATTGCCAGCACTTTCCAGGCTCAAATCACAGTAAAACTACAGTCTATTGATCCAAAAGGCTCAAAATTTTATTAAACAATTTAAAAAATGAACGAAGCATATCAATGGAAAATTGTTTTCTGCACTTATTCATATATTCATACAATTCAATGTAATCTGTTGAAATAAGTTCAGAAAATATTTATTAAATGCCAGGAATTTAGTGATGAAAACACAGTTCATACTACCTACCAAAGCCTTTAGAGTATCTCTTCTACCATTAGGATGATCCTCACCCTTTTGGAAGATTTTAAGTTGGTAAACATACAACTCATTTGACATATCTGTGTTTGCAACTATTAAAACAGGACATCTAGTGGCAATCTTTGTTTTATATCACTTCCAACAATATGAAATAATAAAAGCATCTCAATGTTTCTTTTAAGACCAGATCTGTGAGATATGGAAATTAATTGTTTTATATCAGTTCATTTTCCTCCATGAGTTTTCATGTTCTCAGCTGTAAGATGAAGGGATTGGAAAAGATGATGTCTAAGGCCTCTTCCAATTTTAGGGTACATAGATTCTGTTCTGCCACTGGTGAGAAAGAGCATTATTTAGTCTAAACAGAAGCTTCTCTGACGTATATTGTTATAATATCTGAAATACCAAATGAATCTGGGGACTGTAGGGTTTGAAGGTCATAGCAAGCTCTTTGGAATGGCCTGTAACATTCGTGATCAAGTTCTGCTGAGGCTGATACTTGGTCTAGGAAATCAGTCCTTTTCCACTCAGGAATGTACAAAGTGGCACCCGCGGTTGGTCTGCTACTTAGAACTTTGCTTGGTCTTGCTCTCTTGGATCAGATGAACATGAGTGGCATTGAACTGATGGTCACTCTTTCCCTCTCCCTCAAACTCCTCCCTTAAGAAAGGTTGAGAATCTCCATGAAGACATCCATGTCCTTTCCAGGTAGGAATCCCTTTCTCTGGCTACTATTCTAACTTAAATGCACCTGTTATTACACCGTAATTATTCAAGTATCTTTTCTAATGTTAAACCATGAACATCTTCAGGGCAAGGATCATGTCTCATTTATCTTTGTATCTAACACGAGTGTATTCTACATGAAGAAATTCAAATAACAGTAATAGCCCACATTTACAGAGTGTTTATTAAGTGGCAGCTACTGTATACGTATCAACTTTTATCCCTTATACCCATCCTATGAAGCACTTACTATTATTATCATCACCATTTTACAGATGAAGTAACAATCATAAGGTTAAGTAACCTGTCCAAGGTTACACTCAGCTAGACAGTGGCAGAGCAAGAAAATGAAGCCAAAGAGTCTGGTAACTGAGTCTGTACTATTAACTATTACGTGGTAGTTAATTATTGCATGATACCACCTTTCATTATGTTACTGTCATGTACTGTCACTCAAATCATTCTCCCCTTCCTCTGAGACAAGGAATTTCTTGCTAACCTGGGCCTCCAGATGATGTGTTAAGTTATATAAAGGAGAACTGGGTTTTTTTAAATACAGTGTTAATTCCATTCGGGAAAGGTTAACTGAAACAAACAAACAACAACAAAACCATGAGAAACAGACTTTTGAATGTTTACTTCCAAGAGAAAAATGCCCACAAAGGCACACCTGCAGGCAACTTCTTCTATAATGGAAGTCTTCACAGAGTTGACAAGCATAAACAGGGTCTGGTGTCAAAGTCAGCACCTGAAGTGCCTTAGCTAGTCTGGAATGGCCAGATGAGGGCATGGGTGGAGTCGGTACAGTCCGCACTAGAGGAGTATCAACCAACAGTTCTAGATCCAGACCTGGAAACAACTAACAAGCTCCACTCCAGCAGAGAGCTGAGGAGTGGCACAAACAAAAGTGTGTTTCATTAAGGAGCTAAGGAAGAAAGCTAACAAGAATAAAGGTCTTTTTTATTTTTAAGAAAAATTATAAAGACTGAGATAAGAGACATATTTCATTTCCCCCTTAACTCTGCACTATGGACTAAATGTAACAAATTCATGTTAAAATCCTAGCCCCCTTTAAAAAAAATCCTAGCCCCCAGTGTGACGGCATTAGGAGGTGGGGCCTCGGGCAGATAATTTAGGTTATGTAGGGCCCTGATGAATGGGATTAGTGTCCTCATAAAAGAGAACCCAAAGAAGGCTCTAGACCTCTCTCCAGAGGAGTGCCCACACCAGAATCTGATCATGCTGACACTGTGATCTCAGATTTACAGCCTCCAGAACTATGAGAAATAAATTTCTATTATTTATAAGCTATCCAGTCTATGGTATTTTGTTATAGCAGCCTGAAATAACTAAGGCACTCTAGTCTCTAATAATAATAATAATAATAATAATAATAATAATAATAATAATGTAACTCCAAGAGAAGTAGGGTATGGTGGAAACTGTAGAGAATTAAAAGGAGAAGTTGAAACACTCATCCAGGAATTGGTTGCCAAATGTTTCAATTTTTCATGGGAGGTCAAAAATCCAGATTTTAATGTGAAATATTCCAATTTTTACATTAGTTATTGATTCCATTAAACACCACACACGTACACACACACACACACACACACACACACAAAATGCAAATAAGCCCTAGATGTACCAAACAAAACACAACTGCAAGTCAGATTTGGCCCATTGCCCATCTTTGCAACCTCGGAAGAGAGGCTCCAAGTTCTCCAACACTTAGAAAACAGAAAACAACTACATGGGTAAACATGGTTACTTGTAGTCAGAAATTTTTAAAAAGAGTATTATTTAAAAACTAGACAAGGTGAGGAGAAGCTAAGGGAAAAGCAGGCGAGAGCCCAGAAGCCAGTGGGTTAAGATGATGGTACCGGAAATCCAAACCACAGATGTTCGGATTTGAACATCCAGGGGATGTTCTGCCCAATAGAGCTGCCCTTACTACTTCTTGCTATAAACTGAAGCTGGTAGTGGGTGGCTATCCCAGGAATCACAGTTCTCACAGGAAGTGAATGCAGGTGTTTGGAAGAAAAAGCCCTCTCCCTGCAGGTGTGCTCTGATCCCTGCTGGAGCAGGGACAGTCCAGCTGGGATTCCAGGGAGAGTCTTATGGTAACAGTCCCTGAACTTTCCATTCTAAATAGGAAGAACACCTCAGAGACTAGAAGGTTAAGCCCTCCTATATTTCAGAGCCCCCCTCATCTGCCAGGCCTCCTCAAGTGTTCCACAAATAAAGCACATTTTGCTATGACACCAACGAACAGCAACTGGTCCCAAGCAACAACATTCAGGCTGATTCCTCAAATGTCAGTTTGCACAATCTGCCCTCTTTCTTGTAGACCACCCAGTCTTCTTGTAATGACTCTACATTGTCTCATTTATTTTCTTCATGGCAGCAGAGGCCCCAATTTCCTTAGTTAAATTTCATTTTCTCCCTTATGCAACTGCTGATTTATTTGTAATTCCCTGGCTCTCTATTAGTTAGCCAATATGATTTTTTCCCCTCTCTAGTCAGCTGAGAAACATAATAGAATTGATAAACTCTTACTGTTCTACTCTATTTAGAGAAAAATAAGGCACAAAATAATAGGGAAATAGAAAAAAAAATCAAGTACAAAGAGATTAGAAGGGAAAAGAAACAAAAAAGGCAGATGCCACACACAGGTAGTTCATAGTCCATAGTGTCCTTTTCCCTGAGACAAGAAAACAGTCTTAATGAATTTACCCTATCATTTTGGTGCAGCCCATGTTATTGCATTATTATAATGAAAAACACATCAGAATATGTCTAGACACATGACATACTCCTGGTAGAGAGTTCCCTGCACTTCAAAAAAAATTGTGGTTCAATTTCCTTCTGGGAAACGCTCCAATGGCAACATTTCAGGTTCTTGAAAGGCTCTTCGGAATGACCGCCTAAGGGGAGGCCACCTCCAAAAGTAGACTTAAAGCATCAGGGCACTGTAAGGACTGGCAGAGCTTTCCATGGGAAAATGGTCCAAACAGCATGGCCCCCCTGGAGAAACCCCACATACAATAATCCGCTGATAGGTTCTGCTACGTGCAGACTAGCTGTGACAGTCTAAATAAAACATTGAAAAGAACCTGTAAACAGAAGAGAAGTAATAAAATACTTTGTTTTGGTGATTCTTTCATTTTAATGACATATGGATTAAGCAAATCCAATTGGTGTAACTTTCACCAATGTGTTGATTTAAACCAAATTCTACAGGCATTGGAAGTCAGGAAAGGAAAATGATACCACATCCCCATGGTACTTTATACCTATTATAGGGTAAATGATGCTATGCCTGTGTTCTCACAGAAGAGTTGTGAGAAGAATAAGTCCTAAACTGCAGCCATCATGCTGAGATTGTAACTCTGGTTGTGCCGCTCAGACTCAAATCTCTAAATGCAAACCATGTGACCTCCACTCATATTTGCAAAATAATTAAAAAAAAAAAAAAGAAGTCTCTATTCAATCCAACTCCTAGAAACCTCTGAAATTTTATCACATGAAGAGCAGTATGAGTAGACTTGAGAGGCATGCAGATGCTCGCTGTTTGCACTATAGGTCAACACGTATTTGCAGGTGGCTGTACACTTAAGTGTATAACCAGGACCACAAATAGATCAACAGCTTGTCAGGGTGAACACTAAAGTCAAGGAACCAACCATCAAAATTGGGACAGGGGAGTGACCTTTAGGAAATAAGAAGCATAAGAATCAGTTTAAAATACTGAAGGTTTAGATAAGTTATAGAGGTTTGATAAGTGGGCTGGTGTAATAGAGAGGCTATCTTAGCAGAAGTGGAACATTATTTGGGCCTTGACTCTGGGTACCCTTGAACACAGAGTACCTTGAACCCTGGTGTATTAGTCAGTTCTCACACTGCTGTGAAGAAATACCCAAGACTGGGTAATTTATAAAGGAAAGAGTTTTAATTGACTCACCATTCCACATGGCTGGGAAGGCCTAAGGAAACTTACAATCATGGCAGAAAGTACCTCTTCACAGGGCAGCAGGAGAGAGAATGAGTGCCCAGCAAAGGGGAAACCCCTATAAAACCATCATATCTCATGAGAACTAACTCACTATCAAGAGAACAGGACGGAGATTCCCCGTCCCCCCACCCCCACCATGATTCAATTATCTTCACCGGGTTCCTCCCACAACACATGGGGATTATGGGAACTACAATTCAAGATGAGATTTGGGGCCAGGTGAGGTGGCTCACACCTGTAATCCCAGAACTTTGGGAGGCCGAGATGGGGGGATCACTTGAGGTCAGGAGTTCAAGACCAGCCTGACAAACATGACGAAACCCTGTCTCTACTAAAAATACAAAAATTAGCCGGGCCTGGTGGCTTGAGACTGTAATCCCAGCAACTCGGGAGGCTGAGGCAGGAGAATCACTTGAACCCAGGAGGTGGAGGTTGCAGTGAGCCAGGATTGTGCCACTGCACTCCAGTCTGGGTGACAGAAGGGAGACTACATCTCAAAAAAAAAAAGATGAGATTTGGGTGGGGTCACAGCCAAATCATGTCACCTGGGTATCCTTGAGCACAGAGAAAGGCATACTAGAATGGGAAAACATTACTGCAAAAGCACAATTGAGGTGCATGTTGTGGTGGGAGGGTAAGGAGTAATAGTTACTGTGGATTTATGGGCACTTAGCTTGACTGGCATTTACTGGAAAGCGGAAGTCAGATGAATCAGGTTACAAGAAGCCAAATTCTGAAGTCTGGAAAGCAGGCCTGCTGGAAGAAAAATCTCTCTCCAGAGAATTTGACCCTTGATCCCTTGATGCAACAGCTAACCCAAAAGATGTTGGCCTTACCCTAAGGAGTAGCCCATGTGTTGCTAGACTCAAAACACACAATGATCCCACATAACAATTAGGCAGTAAAACCCAAATGCAAGCCAAACAAGACTTTTCCTGAAACCACCAACCCTTGTGCCATTGACTATCACCATGATGGTTAATTTTAGGTGTAAATTTGACTGGGTTAAGGAATATCTATTAACTGGTAAAGCATTACTTCCAGATGTGTCTGTAAGGATGTTTCCAGGAAAGATTGATGGGTGAGACAGTGAACTGAGTGAGGAAGATTAACCCTCAATGTGGGCAGGTGCCATCTAATTAGCTGGGAGTCCAGATAGAACAAAAAGACAGAGAAGACAAATTATCTCTCCCTCCCTCCTGGAGTTGGGACACCCTTTTTCTCCTCCCTTGGACATCAGAACTCCAGGTTCTCCAGCCTTTTGACTCCAAGACTTATACCAGTGGCCCCTTGGCTTCTCAGGCCTTTGGTCTGGGACTGAGAGTCAGACCATTGGCTTCCCTGAGGCATTCAGACTAGGGCTGAGCCAACTACCCATATCCCAGAGTCTCCAGCTTGCAGCCAGCCTATCGTGGGACTTCTCAGCCTCCATAATTGCATGAGCCAATTGATAAATTATCTTCTCTCTCTCTCTCTCTCTCTCTCTCTCTCTCTCTCTATCTCTATCTTCTGTTGGTCTGTCTCGGGAGAACCCTGACTAATACAGTCACCATCTACCTACTTTAGTTCTGGAGTTGGTTCAACTCTGCATTCTATCTGCATCCTTCTTCCTAGCCTGGATCCCCAAACAATTGTGAATCATGAATTCACAACAGTCCAAATATGCTTCTGTTTGGCTACACAAACCAGATTGTACCCCTTCAGGACTCACAGTTATTCTATCATTTTTGTTACCACCATCACCAACACCCCATTCTATGAATTAACTCACTTGTATCTCCCGATCGGTTTACTGTACTGCTCATTCTGTCCCTTATCCTATTTCACTCCCAGGTTGACAAAAACTCCTGTCCAAAAATAATTATTAGACACCTATGAGACAGACACTGTAGTAAGCATGGGGACATAAAGACAAGGCATACATATTCTCAAAAGAGTATAGAACATCGGGAAGGCAGATCTGCTTTCATCCCTTCCTTTGACACACATCTGTTAAGGACCAGCTATGCTACCAGACCCCCAGGATACAAAAGTAAATAAGACACATTACCTGCTCTTAAGGAATTTATAGCCTATTTGGAAAAGACTGACAGGAAAGCAAAACAAACAAACCATACAATGAAGTGAAATATATAATATATATATGCTGGTACCAACTGGAGTAGGAATAATCTATGGTACTTTGGGGAAGGGATTTGTTCAGAGAAGCCTTTATGGATGAGGTGACACTTGAGATTTGAAAGCTGAGGAGTGTGTGAGGAGTAGAGAAGAACCCTGAATGCAGAGATTATACTGTGACAAAACATGGCAGCCTAGGTTATTCAGATGAGACTTCCCACTGAAAACAACAATATTGGATAAGGTACAAAAGCATCTTCTTAAAATAATAAAAAGCTGACAAGAAAGTATCTTAACCAGGCTAAAATCTAAGTGAAGCAAGCGCTCAGGGAGGTGAACTGAGCTCTGGAGATGATTTTGGTTCAAGACATCTGTCAATTGTAGACCTCTCAGGCTGAGAAGAAACCAACATCAAAGCTCAGTTCATGCAGGTGGGGAAACAAATTGAAGTGCTTCTCTATATTAAACTGTTTCCCCAAAGGGTTACACCCTCAGGGAAAGGGCAAATTAGAAGTCCCACTCCATTCCATTCCATTCCCAACACCAGGGGACTTAAGGAAATTTGTCTATTGCTGAGCAGATTAAGGAGGAATGTCCCTGAGAAGTTGTAAACAAAAGGTGGTCCTTGAGCAAATGTGCAGACTGAATTTACATCACTTAAAGAAGGGTACGTTCAAACACTTCAGATATTGAATCATTAGACATATATGGTAAAAACAATTATGCATACTATATTTAAAGATAGAAATAAAAAAGTGGGATAAAATTTAAGAGGAAAAAAATTAACAAAATGTGCCTTAGCAGATTTGAAAGGAATTGAACACTCTTTTCAATTGAGAAATAAAACTAATTTGAAATGAATGGTTTTTACAACGATTGTAGTAAAGATTAAATTTAAAGAGGCAAGGATCATCAGTGAATGCCAAATCTAAGGGAAAATTTGTATAAGAAGCGGGATATTTGTATAATCTTAAAGTGCTACCCCACAAGTTGCTTATTAATTTCAAGAGAGGAGAGGAAAATAAATTAGATGGTGAAGAAATCAGATAACTTAACCAATTGATCAGAATTAGTATCCACACTTCCAGATATGACACTCGGAGAAAAGTACAGTATCACTAACACTGTCTTCTTGCCAAAAAGTGCATAACTTGAATCTAATCATGAGGCAACATCACACAAACCCCCAATTAGGAATATTCTATTTCTAAAAGGTAAGAGTGGGGATTTTGGTCTTTCAAAAGGTAAATGCCATGAAAGACTAAATAAGGCTAAGAAAATGCTCCAGATTTAAAAATGCTTCAAAGACATGACAACAAAATGCAATACCTGACTCTACACTGCACATGGCACCGGAGAGGAATAAAATGCTATTGAGGACATCACTGAGTCAACTGAAAAAATGGATTATGTGAGCAGATGAAATAAAAAGCATTTTACTAATACTTTTTAAGTGTTAAATTAAAATTTACCATGCAAAAAGTATTTATATTGATACTTGTACTGTAGCTATATGAAAATATCCTTACTCTTCAGAAATAAATACTGAAGTACTCAGGGATTAAGGACCATGATGTATGTAATTTACCAACAAGTGTTTCACAAAAAAATACACATATAAAAACCTATATTTCATTTTAAAAGTATATGTGTGCATATACATGTATATACAAATATGTATATTTACATTTAAAATTATATACCCAGAGAGAGAGAGAGAGAGGGACAGAGAGCAAACAATAAAGATAAAGGAGTAAAATATTGATAATAGATGTATCTGAATAATGAGTTTAGAAGTATTCTTTGTACTGTTTCACTTTTTCAACTTACCTAGAAGTTTTAAATGTTTAAAATTATTTTCAGATAAAAAGAAAACAAAAGACATCAATGAATGGATTCAACAACAATTTAGACATAGATGAGGGAAGATACTAGCACTCTAAAAAATGGGGCAGAAGAAATTATCCAGAATGCAGTACAGTGGGGAAAAAAACATAAATATGAAAGAGAGATTAGGCTTAACAGGCTAAGGAGTAACATATATTTAACTAGAGTTCCAGAAGAAGAGGAGAAAAATAATGGGGAGGAAGACGGGCAAAATTTGAAGAACTGACTAACAATTTTTTAGAACTACTAAAAGGTATCAATCACAAATGTAGGAATCCCGATGAATTTTGAATAGGCAAATAAAATGAAATGAACCTGTAGTAACATCAGAGTAAAACTGCATTACTCCAAAAAATGAAGTAAAAACAGCAAGAGAAGTAAAGGACAGATTATTCCTAAAAAGCATCGGTTTGACAGCTGACTTCACAAAAACAACAGCAAAAGCCAAAAGATAGTGTGAAATTATATACATAGGTATTAAATGTACTGAGAGACAATAACTGCCAGCCTTGAATTCTATACCCAGAAAGTATATCCATATTATAAACATGTTTTCAGGCAAATAAAGAGATGTTTTTTCTACCAGCAGACCCTGACTAAATGGATTCCAAAAGAATATACTACAAGTGGAAGAAAAGTGATCCCAGATGGAAAATCTGAGATGCAAGAAGAAATCACGAGCAAAAACAGCAGTAAATATATGAGAGGATTCCACGAACAAAAGTATGGAGGCAGAAAATAGTCTAGTGTGTTCAGGGAATTGCCAGCAGCTTGGGTGTAGTTGGTGAAGCAGAGAGTTACTCTTTCATCTTTATCAAATACAAATCCTATCAGTAAAAACTAAAATTAAGCATGTGCTCAGAATACATGTAGATTTACTAATTTATGAAACTGTTATGTATATTATAAAATGTACACAAAAAATTTAAAAGGATAGGATTAAGAACAAAATATAAATATAACTTCTGATATCTTCTTCCTATATTCTAAGTGATTCCATTACAAAATTAGGAGTCAGCAAACTATGGCCTGCAGGCCAAATCTAGCCCACTATCTCTTTTGTCCTACAACAACAAAGCTGGATAGTAGTGGCATAGATGTATAGCCCATGAAGTCTAAAATATTTACTATCTGGTTCTTTACAGGAAACGTTTGCCAACCCCTGGACTTGAACATAGGCCGCGACAGCAGAGGCAAGGCTCATAGTCACCACATTGTGGACTTGTCCATCATACCAGGAATTAGGAGCTCTGGAGGATTTTAAGCAGGAGAAAGGTCATTCTGGCAGCTGCGTGGTAAATGGAACAGAAGAAAGATGCCTGATGAAAGGTAAGCCAACTAGGAGATTTTTTGACAGTGATTAAAGTGCTTTTCCTCTCTGAGACCAGGCTCTCTGTCTATAAAATGGGTGTGATGATTCACACAAAGTTTTCTGTGGGTCAAAGGAAAAAATGTGTAATACAGTGTGTCTTAACTGTGAAAGCACTATAACAATTTAAGGTATGATTTCATTTGCAGTAGATTTTCATTGAATGAATGTTTTGGAAAGAGTTATATACGTTTTTTGCTGTAATTTTGGTTGTATTCTTTGACATTAACACATTGTGTATAATTGTATCACATAGCTATACTGAACTCATTTAGTATCAAAATTTAATGCAATTTAATTTCATAAATTGATTTAAATCTATTTTAGTCACTCGTCTGGAAAAACATTGCTAGATGCTAATAATGCAATGTGAATTCTTTGCTTGTTTGCTTACAAAGGGTAGTACTCAATTGAAGAATGTATTTACATGAATTGACTTATTAACACCTGATATGTACATCCCATGTAACAGGCATAAAGAATATCATAAAGAAATAATATGGCAGAAAAAGATCTATAAGCACAATCATATTTTCTTCCAATTCTTGAGACTCCCCAAACATTATAAACTAAATAAAGCAATTTTTCTCTTTAAAAAAACAACTTGGCTGGGTGCAGTGGTTCACGCCTGTAATCCCAGCACTTTTGGAGGCCGAGGCGAGTGGTCAGGAGATCGAGACCACCCTGGCTAACACAGTGAAACCCCGTCTCCACTAAAAACACAAAAAAATTAGCCGGGCATGGTGGCGGGTGCCTGTTGTTTCAGCTACTCTGGAGGCTGAGGCAGGAGAATGGCATTAACCCGGGAGGCGGAGCTTGCAGTGAGCCGAGATCATGCCACTGCACTCCAGCCTGGGAGACAGAGTGAGACTCCATCTCAAAAAAAAATAAAAATAAAAATAAGGTACTTGTCTTATTACTCTATGACACTGAAACGTATGACCATATTAGCTGATCCTTTTTCAGATTCAGGGGTGTGATTTTCAAGAGCACCCATCTGCACCCACCATCTCATAAGATAAATTACTAAGAGTATAACACAATTGTGATATATCATAGAGAGTATGTGTGGCAACAGTAGACTATGCCCTCATAATATTTATGTCTCTAACCTTGATGTGTGTACAAATATGTGTTTAGGAACATATGTGTAGACATCCTTTAAAAATATGCCAGCATATTGTGAAAGAAAAAATATATGATTATCATCAGTGAAGATAGAAGGTGAGAAACAGTACCACATGCATCCTAATAGAACTGCAGGCTGTTTTAATTTAAATCAGTTTCAGCCTTCTTCGTTGAAAACAGAAGTAAATCATGCAAGGAACTAATTCATACTGGGAGAGACAGCAAAGAATGCCAATAAAATTTATTTGTAAAAAAAATTACTACAAAAATATTTCTACCACATTTCCAGTTTTATTTTAAATAAAAGAATAGAGGCCCTTTTCCAGGAACATTTTAAAAGGAAATAGCTTGAAGGAAACTTTTATTTCTGCTTTTTAAACAAATGGCTGGGTCTTATTTATTATGCATTAATTTGCAGACATAACCCTGGTTCTCTGCTCAAGAAAAGACTTGACACAAGCAACATGGTGGTCTATGAAAAAGAAGGCTATATGATCCCTAATTCTGCCTGTGTTCAACACATGCACATTACTGTTCACTCCACTGATAACAAAGATCAGATGCTCCTAGTGTACAAGGTACACTCTTTCACAGAAGCTCTCTACACCAGTGCCCTAGAATTCAAAGGCAGTTATTTCATTCATGTGTCTCCTTTTGGAACCTGGGTAATTTAACGAATCCAGGATCCGGGGTTTTGTTTTGTTCTTTACATTTTGCCAACTGTATTACCATCCTAATTAGACTCTAATATATATCCTACCTATGCCCATTTACCTTCTTTGATGGGCACAGCAAGGGACATATGACAGAGGAAGATGTCTGATTTCCTTCAAGTGCTGTGGACATACTCCAAATTGTCATTATTTCCTCAATCTGTTATCCATGAGCTTATCTAAACTTTTAGTAAATCTATTTATATTTTCAATCTGCATCACATCTTAGGATAATGTGCTCCACAAGTTTCTATTCATTGTAGATTTCTTTTAAACTTCTGCAAATGCC
This sequence comes from Macaca nemestrina, assembly GCF_043159975.1. NCBI lineage: Eukaryota > Metazoa > Chordata > Mammalia > Primates > Cercopithecidae > Macaca > Macaca nemestrina. The sequence goes on along the minus strand of NC_092131.1, from coordinate 71,070,051 downwards.
CTAAGTTCTAGTATGCCAGGATTTAGTAAATCAGAAAGCATAGTTTTTATGATATTATAAATTTTACATCCTCTTTCTCAGTCTTCTTCCTTCGTAAAGAGCCCCCCCTTTTGATGCTACACTCAGAAAAAACACATTTAATGACTAATCCTCCAACTTAAGCTAATTAATTATTATTCTTTTGTTCATGTTAGTTAACTTTCTCTGCACCCTCTCACTTTAATCACGTCTTCATTGAGGACTGCTGACCAGAATTGCACACCATGTTCCTGGTGCAGGGCGTAACAAGGTACAAAGAGAGATTGTTTATTCTAAAACAATTTCTAAGCAAGCCTGGAAATGATTAAGATACTTGTGGAATCACCACATACACCGGAATCAAGAAGGGCTTTGGGTGAAATGGTGCTTGTCAGTGAAGATAGGGTGCAGAGGTGAGAAGCGCTCTGCCCCTGTCAGGTTCACCTCCTCTTAATCCTGGGCTGCTTTGCTCACTGGACAAGCTGTCACATCAGTTTCCCCAGGGGAAGGACTCATCACACAAGGTCCTGAAATACCAAGAGTTTCTTTGAAAGCAGAATTTTCAAATAACTTTGCAAGACAAACTAAAGTACAGTACCAAAAGGGAAAGGAGAAAGACACTGGGCTATTTGTCCATTTTTGCTGACATGAAGCCACATTCCAAAATGATTAGCGATTTGTAAAATATCCAATAGATCGTCAAGGGCATTAATCCCCTGGAAAGCTAATTCAGAAGGTTTCTTGGCAAGTGTAGAATCAAAGTAAAGATTTATACATGGTAATGATGAAAATTTTTTTAAATGTTAAATTAATCCCACTGCAGAATATAATACGTCAGTGTTACTGCCAGACAACTTGTGTTCATCAGATATTATTTTTCAGAGACCAAAGCAATACAGGATAAGCAGTTATTAGTTATTAAATTCCAGTTCTCTTTTTTATACAAACTCAATGAAGACAATTCCTTTTCAATGAGTTTATAGAAAAGAAGACAAATGTCTGGCTCACATGCTGCCATTTTTCAATTCCCCTACCCATTAAAACCCCTGTAAACAGAACCATCCCTGAGCTAGAAGGTAGCTTCAGAATATTTCTTAACACTATATTTTTGATAATCATTACAAATCAAATCTAGTTGAAAAATAAGACAAAATCTATTTGCTATATATTCAGTCAGAAAGCAGTTAACTAGATTTCAACTTTCTTCAGTTACAGATCCAGAGATACATTCTGGTTACTCAAGACAGACTAGAAAAACACCTGAATTTTATGTATAAGCATGCTTTCAAGATTCAATTTTTTAAACTACTCTGCATTTTGTCAAATCTAAGATGCATTCATTCCTCAAATGCATCATCATTTGCATGTGCTGCTAAAGAAGAAAAATGCTACTAATTAGTTGGAAGGCCACAGTCAATGTTAAATATACCCTTATTCAGAGATGTTAAAATGTAGGCTGGGCACAGCGGCTCATGTCTGTAATCCCAGCACTTTGGGAGGCTGAGGTGGACGGATTACCTGAGGTCAGGAGTTCAAGATCAGCCTGGCCAACATGGTGAAATCTCATCTCTACTTAAAATACAAAAATTAGCTGGGCATGGTGGCAGGCACCTGTAATCGAGAGGCAGAAGCAGGAGAATCACTTGAACCCAGGAGGCAGACGTTGCAGTGAGCCAAGATTGTGCCACTGCACTCCAGCCTGCATGACAGAGTGAGACTGTCTCAAAAAAAAAAAAAGAAAAGAAAAAAAGTGGAGGAAATACATCTTGAAATCTAAAATAGGATTTCTATTCTCATTACATTCTTCTTCAATCAATCTCAAATTCTACGAGCACTCTGCATCCAGGGACCATACTCTGATTTCCACATAGCCTCAGGCCGTGCCAAAGGCAGCTTCAAATCAGTGAACATTGGGAAACTGTATCACTACCAGGTAGCCTCATACTCAAAAGTAGGGGATGTGCAGGGTCTTATTTGAAGTAAGGCTTCTGGTTGAGCACAAACCAGAGTCTTAAGAGGAATATTTTCAGCTGGGTGCAATGTCTCACACCTGTAATCCCAGTACTTTGGGAGGCCAAGGCAGGCAGACCACTTGAGGTCAGGAGTTCGAGACCAGCCTAGCTAACATGGTGAAACCCTGTCTCTACAAAAAACACAAAACTTAGCTGGGCGTGGTGGTGCACACCTCTAGTCCAGCTACTCGGGAGGCTGAGACAGGAGAATTGCTTAAACCTGGAAGGCAGAGGCTGCAGTGAGCTGAGATGGCGCCACTATACTCCAGCCTGGGTGACAGAGCAAGACTCTGTCTCAAAAATAAAAACAAAAAAGAAAAAAGAAGAAGAATATTTTCTAGAAATATCACTTAAAACAAGGAGTCAGGAAACAATCTAGCAGGCTTAAAAGAACCACTGGTTATGAAGTAGTCCTTTCAGCAACATATACATGTGTAGATAACATAGTCACCATCAGATAGATCATCTTTAAATTCTAAAAATCAACAATAATAAAAGCTATACACATTTATGTGACACATAGGTCCTGGGACAACGTGTCACTCTTTATCTTGGTTTCTAGATTCATCCAGTTGAAAGGGCTAAAATATGCTATTCTGGTATATCGACTAAGTTAAGAACACTTGAAAAAATAGCTGGTGCAGATAGATTACTTTGACCTTCATGCTGTTTCTCAAAAACAGAAGATGAAATTTCCATGTGACAGACACTCCTCCTATCCTAAGAAGGAAAAGCAACAACCTTATCTTCAATGGTGAGTAGTTGAGACCAAGAGAATATTGTACAGACCTCGTTAGAATAACTCTTAGCTTTTAAGCCTTCCTTAGTCACATTTCACAGTTCCCTATTCTTTTTCCAATCCAGTATATAAGTAACTGACTCTAACTGCTTCTTTGGGTCATCATTTCTTTCTCTTTTGTTCATTATATATCTATACATGTAATTTTTTGAAGAAACAGTGTCTTGCCTTATTGCCCAGGCTGCTCCTGAACTCCTGGCTTCAAGCGATCCTTCCACCTCAGCCTCCCAAAGTGCTGGGATCACAGGCACGAGCCACTACAGCTGCCTGGGTCTTCACTACTTTATGAGGACTCCTGTGCCAAGTAAAATTTGTATTATGCTTTTCTGCTATTAGTCTATTTTATGCAATTTAACTCTCAAACCCAACTGGGACCCTAAGAGAATGGAGGTGTTTTTCTGCCTTGACCCCCTCCAGCCTGCCCCTGCTACCCTGGACTTTCTCCTAGCATCATTCCTGAAGCCAACAGGTACTCCTGTCTTGTGTCCAGGTTAAATGCTCTGCCAGGCACTCTGGCATCAATTTAAGATCAAGTGCTGACTTACCTATTTGGGCATAACCCAGGTTAGCCTCCTGTGATCCCATTGCTCCTTGATTGACCAAGGAACTTAACCATTTTCGCATATTTCTGTACTCTTTGAAAACATCTATAGTGTCCAAAATGCTTTCTGCCTTCTAGGTCCAAAAAAAAAAAAAAATCACTTTGTGCATCTGAGATAAAACATCCTTACAAAGCTCTAGAAAGAGGTCCAGAAATTCACCTTGTCAATTATATCTAGAACTAGTCTTCCTACCTCCCAGGAACGATGTTCATCTCTATTCAAATGGGTCAGGTAATATTTTACTTAAGAACAAAAGGAAAGAAGAAAGAGCTGTTATTCCATACATACAACTTAATATAAATGAACAAGTATCTTCAATCCTTTCTTTAGCATTGTCAACAATAAAGCAAATCAACTGTAGTTAAAAAAAAAAAAAAAAAACCTCTGTTTTTCTCCAATAGTTTGCTTCTAATGATGTGGTACTCTTCTAGGGTTGAAACTGGTGTTTTCTATATTTCATAACATAAAACTTATACCACAATTGACTGAAAATGGGGCCACTCTTACTTGATGGAATTAGGAATCATGATCCTCAGTTATGTTAGACATTCTTCATTTGCCCCTCCAAATCCATTCTTTTCTATTCTTTCAACCTGGCTCTGTTCCCAGAAGGCTGAATTCTAAGAACTTTTCAACTGTACTTCATTTTGCCTTCTGGCTTCCTATTGGGTTCAGCCAATGGGAAGCACCTACGAGAATTCAAAAGGCAGCCGGGCATGGTGGCTCACACCTGTAATCCCAGCGCTTTGGGAGGCCGAGGTGGATGGATCACCTGAGGTCAGGAGTTCGCCAGGCATAGTGGTGGGCACCTGTAGTCCCAGCTACTCGAGAGGCTGAGGCAGGAGAATTGCTTGAACCCAAAAGGCAGAGATTGCAGTGAGCCGAGATCGCACCGCTACACTCCAGCCTGGGCAACAGAGTGAGATTCCATCTCAAAAAAATAAAAATAAATATAACCTGTCAATGATTACACTCGTCATTCATTGCCTCATTTGCTGTTTCACTCATTCATTACTCTACCAAATGTGTTTAGGGCCTGGTATTGGAGAGCACTGTGCTAGGTCCTGGAAATACAAAGTTGTAGAAGCCATTGTCCCTACCTGAAAGCATCATTGTTAATTACATGGACCCTGTGAAGTTAATATTTTGACCATAGATGAAGGTTTCCTATGCAAATACTTCTCAAAGGAACTGGCTTCCTTTTGCAACCCAGTAAAAACTGAACTATGAAGACCAGTTTGAAATCACGTGCAATGTTTTACACCAAATAATGTAGCTTTCCACCACCAATACCTCTTGACTTAACGTTTTCCTTCTTCTTTCAACATTTCCCCTTTCTTTCTCTGATTTACACTTTATGAATGGTTCTTGGTGGTATTTTCCCTTGCCCTAGATTTTACTGGAAGCTATTTCAAATGCTTCTTGAAAGAAGCTGAAGCATAAATAATAGAATAAACAGATAGCTTTATTTTTCCCCACTTAAATTTTATCTACCTTTGAAACTTTATATTGATAGACCCAGCCAATTTTTCACTTAAATTAATTTTAAAAGGTCACAATTGTATTGGTACAGTATTAACAATGGAAACTTCCATTTATGATTAAGAAGTCAATGATACACACACCAAACTGTAAACAGTGTGTGTTGAGTGATGGGGGAAGGAGGGACATCCACTGTGGACGCTCACTTTCCATATTACATAATTTTCAAAATTTGCAGCAATTTTACTTATGTAAGCAGAAAAAAAGACACATTTAAAAGAAGTAAAATAAAGAGAAGACATCCTAGTTTATCTTTGTTTTCCCATGTCCCATGGTGGTGGAATTACACATGTGGATTTAAGATATATAGGGTGGTAATTTGATTATTGAGTCATATGTGACCCAGCTGAATGAATGTAATAACAGACAGATGATGGTTTATGTCGTTGATATGAACTGATTTCCCTTGTTTCATATTTTAGCAGCCGGTCATTTCCAGAATTGGCTTACACCCTGAAAACATCCTCCACAGGGATGCAGTTTTGAGCCTGGGACATTCGTTAACAGCTGGAAGACATTTGGTGACTCCAAATGATGAGGGCCAGTGGAAGCTGTGAGGATGGGCACCTGCCCTGGAGCCAAGCCTATGCTTCCCCGAGCTAGCAAACACCTTGCTCTGGCTCTCCCCTAAGCTCTTTTACATATTAAATTTTAGAAGCAACTCTAAAAAATGACAATTCAGTTGAAATAGCCTTCATATGTAGAGGCCACATTGTAAGACTCTCTCTCTCTCTCTCTCTCTCTCTCCCCCCCCCCCCCGCCTTCTTTTTAGACAGAGTACAGCTCTGTTACCCAGGCTGGAGAGCAGTGAAGCAATCTCGGCTCACTGCGACCTCCACCTCCCGCGCTCAAGCGATTCTCCTGCCTCAGTCTCCCGAGTAGCTGGGATTACAGGCCCAGCGAATTTTTGTATTTTTAGTAGAGATGAGGGTTTCGTCGTGTTGCGCAGGCTGGTCTCAAACTCCTGAGCTCAGGTGATCTGCCCAGCTGACCTCCCAAAGTGCTGGTGTTAACAGGCGTGAGCCACTGCACCCAGCCTATAAGACTTTATTTTATTTTTGTTTTTGTTTTTGAGGCAGAGTCTTGCTCTGTCACCCAGGCTGGAGAGAAGTGGAGTGATCTCGGCTCACTGCAACCTCTGCCTCCCAGGTTCAAGCCAGTCTCCTGCCTCAGTCTCCCAAGTAGCCGGGATTACAGGCACCTGCCACCATGCCTGGCTAATTTTATATTTTTAGTAGAGATGGGGTTTTACCATGTTGGCCAGGCTGGCCTGGAACTTCTGACCTCAGGTGATCTACCCACCTCCCAAACTGCTGGGACTACAGACGTGAACCACTGCACCCGACCCCTGTAAGACTTTTTAATGTTTAATATGAGCCTGAGTTAGAGCATGGAACATGGGGAAGGGTACAGCATGGAGAGCATTATTTTCAAATTCCTAGTCCACTCTCGTCAGAACTATTACACAGACTAATAAAGCAAAGTCTCTCTATTGCAGAATAAAATAAAGTCTCCATAAAATATAAAATTAATGTAAAGTATGTGAATAATGAAATATTGGGGTTCCATGTTTACCTTCTGATAGCATAAAAAATTTGAGCTGTTTAACATTGAACGCCAACGACCTAATCAAATAGATATCTAAGTAACTCAGACATTGTAAGTAATTTCAGCACTGTAGCACTGTATTTGCCAGAAGATATAGTCGGTACTTTCAACACTCTGAGATATCATTTAGTCTATAACTTAAACAAGCATTGATAAAGTTTTTTACAAAAGATGCTATCAGCAAAATAAACAGAGGACTTTGTATTACTTCAAAGCTTATTTATAATGTGTTTAGAAAAAATTCAATGGAAAACAGGAAAATAATGTCTTGATTTTCTAAACTTTACAACATCTGCTTTTACTTACTTTTCGACATTATAAAGTTCTCTGGATTTTAAGTGAATTACTTTGCTTTCTCTTTGTCTATCCCTTTACTTGACTACCTTCACACTAGATTATACACCCAGACACAACCTATGACTAGATGAAAACCCCTATGTTATGTATAATAATTGAATTTTAGAACATGTGACATAGAACATGGAAAGACACTTCAAAAGAAAGGCAAGGTATATAAGGAACAGACTCCTCTATAAAAATACTCAAAACACTGTATCATTCTATTTCATACCATCCTACACTGGGTAATTTACATGTCATTCGCAATCTTAGATGGGTAGTTGTAAAAATATTTCCTAAAGAAAAGGACTTTTACATATGTGTGTATACATGAGTATGTTTGTGTGCTTTGTCCGAATTCAAATGAGAATATTAATATAATGGGTCAATAAATCCCTATAATATAATGGTCAGTTTTTCATTAAGGTTGTAACCAAAAACAAAACAAAAGGCACTAAAATCTGCTGGTAACAATATCCTTAATGTTAATACACTCTGTGGGGCTTTTGCTTTCCTTCTTTCTTAACTATATAGAAAGAAGGAATGTCTATAGACTTAAACTATAGACATTTTAAAAATTTTTTTAAATTTTTAAACAAAAGACATTTCTCTATGCTCAGTGAGAATTACATTTCCTAATTTCTTAAAATTTGAGATTTACGTTACTTTTACATAAACTAGAGACAGTGGGTTAAAAAAAAGAAAGATGACATATTGGTCATCATTCAAACACAATTTTATCCAGGACTTTCTTGAAAATCTTGCCGAGATGCTTTAAACATTTGTTGGTGGCTTCTTATGAAGCTGGTTTAAAGTCTGTGGGTTATTTGTGGTTAATATACAAGAGGAAAAAAAGAAAAATATAGAGAAAATGGCCTTTAAGGTACCCATTTCTGAGGTTTCACTGCTGGATTAGCTGACATTCTTTCCTTCACTTCCCTAGTCGAGCTGACCTCAAAGTTCTTGGTGTCCAAGACTTGCAAAAGAATGCAAACCACATTATCTTCCCCAGAAGGGAAAACAGAAACAAACTTGGATGATATATCAGGATAAGGAATAGGTCCACCATGTGTTTAAGAAGGAAGGAGAGTTCCACTGCAATCACACCAAAAATCAAGGTTTTGTGGACATGGATTTGTCCACATAAAAAAGAAGAGTGGTTTTGCCATTCAGTCAAAGGCTCTTAATAAGCAGTTAAAAAAAGAGCAAGTTGGGAGCCATTATTCTTAGTTTCTGCAACACACCTGTGAAATCAAGATGCAAGACAGAATACAAAGATCCCTATCTCTAAAGGATTTGAAAAATGGAAAGATACTGGAAGGCAGTGGTATAAAGAGGGAAAAGAAATAAGGGCCTTGGCCGGGCGCGGTGGCTCAAGCCTGTAATCCCAGCACTTTGGGAGGCCGAGACGGGCGGATCACGAGGTCAGGAGATCGAGACCATCCTGGCTAACACGGTGAAACCCCGTCTCTACTAAAAAATACAAAAAACTAGCCGGGCGAGGTGGCAGCGCCTGTAGTCCCAGCTACTAGGGAGGCTGAGGCAGGAGAATGGCATAACCTGGGAGGCGGAGCTTGCAGTGAGCTGAGATCCGGCCACTGCACTCCAGCCTGGGTGACAGAGCCAGACTCCGTCTCAAAAAAAAAAAAAAAAGAAAAAGAAATAAGGGCCTTCTCTCCATCATCGAATGCTGGCAACACTGCCTTTATGGTTGCTTTGATTATGCGTTATGTTCATAAAGTTTTAGCTAGGGATAATTTGTTGCTTGGCTTTCCTTTATTTTCCTTTTTTTTTCTTTTTCATTGCATGTTTTAAAATGGTTTGCATTCGAGAATCAATTTAACCACAACAGAACAGACTATGATTTGGGATTTGTATGACTTCAACTTGAGGTAAAAGTAAGCTAGAAATCAGTTCTAGGAAAGAAAGGAAAAACCCAGGCTCACAAGCATTTCTCTTTTCCTTAAAAATCTTTTAAAAGATGTTTTCATCTAATAGTTTCTTTAAATCATCACTTCAAAATGTTAATGTTTTAAATGTCAGTGCCCCTCTGAGGGCCCTGTCATAGGCCCTCTGCTGTTTTCATTCTGCATACTTGCAGAACTTTAATTCACATCCATGTACAACTGGTCACCCTCACATTTTTATCGTCAGCCCAGATCTACGGATCTTTGGACCCATTTTACTAACTGCCTAGTGAACAACAGCCTACCTGGTATCCCACACACCCTCCAATGCATCATGTTCAGAACTGAACTCACCTCCTTCTTTCCTACCTCTCACCCCACCCCCAAGGTTTTCCCTAATGCTCCTTGTCTTTGGTGTCACCCATGTAGCTCAAATCACTAATCCAGGGATTTCTTTGACTCCTCTATCTCATTTTATAAATAACTAAGTTCTGCCAATCTGCCTCCTCATAATCACTTTTACCTTTCTCCTATCCAATCCATGTTTCCTCTACATAACCTTTGGAGTTACCGGAGTGATCATCATAAAACACAAATATGATCATGATGCTCTGGGTTAAAACTCTTCAGTAATTTCTCATTATCTTTATAATCCAGTCTAAATACCTTAACATGCCCTAAAAGACTCTTACTATCTAGCCTGTGCCTCCCACTCAGGCCAAAGATTTCGCTTGCTCTTCCAGTCACACTGAGCATCTTTCAGTTCCTGGAACCTGAAAAACATTCCGTTGGAACATGCCATTATCACTGCCTATCCCCAAACCAAATGTCACTTTCTTAGTGCCATGGTCTGAGGGTTTGCGTCCCCACCAAATTCACAGGTCGAAACTTAATCACTAAGGTAATGGTGTTAGGATGCGGGGCTTGTGGTAGGGGATTAGGTCACAAGGGTGGAGCCTCATGAATGGAACGAGTGCCCTCATAGAAGAGGCCCCAGAGAGTTGTTTTCCCCCTTCTACCCTATGAAGACCCAGCTAGAAGCTGCCATCTATTAACCAGAAAGAAGGTCCATACCAGACACCAAAACTGTCAGTGATCTTGGACTTCCCAGCCTACAGAACTGAGAAATACATTTCTGTTGTTTATAAAGTACCCAGTTTACCGTATTTTGTTACAGCAGCCCAAACAGACTAAACTCGAGATATCTTTCTTTACTCTAAGTAAGATCAAGGCCCTGGCAATACTCAAAAAACCCTAACTTCTACTGTAGCATTCATCACATACTGTTGTAATTGTGTTCAGTGTCCCTGAGGGCACAGACTACTTTTGTCTTATTAACTACTCAGGGCCAAGAGTGGTGGCTCACGCCTGTAATCCCAGAATTTTGGGAGGTGGAGGCTGAGGCTGGCAGATCGTTTGACCTCAGGAATTCAAGACCAGCCTGGGCAATATGGTAAGACCCCGTCTCTACAAAAAGTACAAAAAAAAAATTTTTTAGCTGAGCATGGTGGTGTGCACCTGCGTTCCCTGCTACTCAGGAGGCTGAGGTGGGAGGATCACCTGAACCCAGGAGGTCGAGACTGCAATGAGCCATGATCGTGCCACTGCACTTCAGCCTGGGTGGTAGAGCAAGACCCTGCCTCAAAAACAAACAAGATAAAAACTACTACTTAGTACTTGGTAGGTATTTAATGAATACTAATTGAACAAATGAATGTATTTATTTATATATTTCTTCTTTCACTAGCATGATAGAGCACATGATCAGCTGTATACTTACAAGTGACTGGCTCATTCACCACGGAGGCAATATGAGATTCCAGATAGAATTAAGATTCAGCATGCTCCATAAACAAGATATCTCATAGAATTCATGCCATCATTTGCCCTAAATTCTTCTAAGATAACAGGACAGTGGCAGGGTCAACTTCCAAGCCCAAATATACAATCGTCTTCGGCTAATCCAAAAGTTATAGGTAGAATGAATAAATACATTGTTAAATGGTTATCAACTACCTCTATCTATTCTCCTTAATCCTGTCACCTAGTTTGGAGAGAGGTAGGGAGATAGTCAAGATGCTATTAATCTGGAGGAATATTCTACCCATCCCCTGACTCTAATTTTAAGGGTAGTTACTACCAGTGACATTATAAGACCCTGATCATGATGCCTGTAAAGTATTTTTGTGAACTGTTCTCAACTTTATTTGGGAACATGAGAAAAACCGTAGGTTAATACAGGCATTACAATGTTACCTAAGTTAGGACAATTTTTAAATGGCCTATTTAATCATCTCTAACACTTGGATATGTCTCCCCTAATGTTAGATGGAATATTAGATGTAACTTCTTGAGAGAAAGTTGTAATTGAGAAGATGCGTTGTTAGTGACACATCATGGAAAATGACTCAACTGTGGCAAAGGTGAGTCTCAAGACATGATGCAAACAAAAGGCATACCACCTACGGTGGCCTCACCTCATGACCAGCATTCAATACACTTACAGTGATTTGCTTCTTGCTTCTGTCTATCAGAATGTGGCTGTCACCAAACGGTCCCTGTCTCCCAAGACTTATATCAAACAGGAATTTCTGATGTATAATTAAGGCCCACAAACAAAGAGGGAAATACTACATTATTAAGCCAAAAACCATTATTGGCTTAACAGTTTCGTTGCTTTATATTGCTTAAGAGTGATAAAATATAGTAACAATTAGGAATTAAAATATTTGGATATTCTCTTTCATTGCGCACTTCAACTACTGAAGCTTCAAATCCTGGCATAGGAATTATAAAGTAAGATGCTGCAATAAAGACAAAACTATGGAAAGAATTAAATCAACTCTGAATAAACATGAAAAGGCTCAGCAAGGATTGACATATTCAATTACCACACCAGAATCTCTTCAGTACCTAAGTTGTCTTAGTAACAAGCTAGGAAACTATAGCAAATGTAGCAAATCTTCCACATTGATAGAAAAACCATATAATCATATACAACAGTGATCACCTATAGAAGTATCCTTTCCAAAGACAGTGGTAAAAAAAGAAAATGTGGTACATACACACCACGGAATACCATACAGTCATAAAAAAGGAATGAAATCATGTCCTTTGCAGCAACATGGATGGGGTTAGAGGTCATAATCCTAAGCAAATTAACACAGGAACAGAAAACCAAATGCAGTATGTTCTCATTTATAAGTGGGAGCTAAACATTCAGCACACATAGACATAAATATAGGAACAACAGACACTCTGGACTACTGGAGGGTAGGGGGAGTGGGTTTAAGAAAAAAAAACTACCCATAAGGTACTGTGTTCAGTACCTGGGTGACAGGATGACTGGATCCGTACTCTAAACCTCAGTATCATGCAATATTCCCATGTAACAAATCTGCACACATATACTCTGTATCTAAAATCAAAGTTGAAATTTTTTAAAAACCTAAAAAAGAATATTAAGCATTAGGCACTATACAAATCATTTTCAAAAAGACAGAGTGAGCTTTACAGGGACACCACCTATTTCTCCCTTTGTCTTCTTAAAACTTTAGTCCTCAGAAATGAAAGGGGAGTGATAATACCTATCTAACATGAAGGTTATGAAGAATGAATTAATTAGAATATATAAATCTCCTAGCACACAGTGCAGTGCCTAGCCCATAGCAAATACTCAAAAAATGTTAGTTCCTTTCCTTCTTCCTTTTCACCACCCATCCTGAAGTACCTGTTTTCCCATGTGGAAATCAGATGGCCACTGGACAAAAGAGAAATCATTCAGATCTAATACTAGCAGATCCCTTTCTGTGGGCTCCTCTTCACAGTAGTTTGGCCTGCTATTTTTCCTATAGAAATTAGGATTTTTTTTAAAAGTGCTTCTTCAGTAATACTAAAGAAGGATGTTTCGAGCTTTGTGTTCAGCACTGCTATAACTTAGTAAAGCAAACTAAGTAAACCTAATTTTTGCAGTAGATACTTCTACAACTACCACACCTCTATCTGAACATAGCACTAGTATTATTGTCTAAAGTTCATTCCACATTCACACACCAGGAAACTCTCAACTGTAACTGTCTCATCAATTTCAAGTTTAAATCTATCCTAACTGACTTAATAAATCAAATTGTTCACAGCTGAGAGGCAGGATTTTTGTGTGCTCCGGTTTATGCTGAATGTAAGCTCTGAGAATAAAAGAGGTATAACAGGATGAGAATCAATTATTTCTACCCACACAGTTAAGTGAATTCACCAATTGCTTTTTCATTAGGTGAATTCACCAATAGCTTTTTCAGTCAACAAGCATTAAGAGTCTATTATTTTCCAGGTATTGATACACTATTCTAGAGTATGTAGTTGCAGCTATATACTTCTAGGGTTGATTTACAATGCAGTATCTGAAACATGTTCATAGCTTTATCTAATAATTATTACTGACCATGATTCTTCTCTTTAACAACAATAACAATAACACATGTTCAGTGATTACAATAATGCCAAACACAGTGCCAACTGTTTTATCACATTTACTCTTCATAACATTTATATAAGGCAAGGATTATAATCACCATTTTACCAGATGAGGAGAAAAGATGCAGAAAGGATATTTAGCTTTCCCAAGGCCACCCAGTCAGTAACCACGAAAGCTGAAATTTAAATGAAGTCTGTCTAACTCTAGAGTGTTGTCTCTAAACCAGTGCTACTCAAAGTCTGGTCTTCCATAGACTGGAAGCATCAGCAGCACCTGGGAGCTTGCTAGAAATACAGAACCTGCTGAATCATAGTTTTAGGGAGTGGGACCCAGCCATCTATGTTTAACCAAGCCCTCTGTGTGATTCTTACACATGCTAAAGATTGATAAGCACTACTCTAAATCACTACACTATACATACTACTCAGTCTCCCTAATTCATAACTTACTAATGGTGCTAAGTCAGATTATTGCTCTCTTGCATTTAATAAATGCATTTAGACATCATCACAATTGACTTTTTGGTTGAATTCTATGGTTAATTAAAATTCAACTCTGTGCCATATCCTTTAAGCATGGTGACTATTCATCCTAATCTTCCTGGGACAGTCTCATTAAGCCTGCTGTCATGATGTAATTATTACTGGTCTCTTTTACTCTCAGAAGTACCACAGTTTGAACCATTAATCCTGTGGTGGTCCCAGCTCAAAGGCACTACTATAAGGGCAGTCCCTCCCACCTTGTGTCCTACCATGCACCCTCACCTCTATGCTCTAGCTACAATAATGTCCTCCTCTCAGTTCCTTAAAAATCTCAAACTCGCTTGTGATATAAGGTTTTAACATTTCTGTTCCCTCTTCTTAGGAGGTTCTTCCTCTAGATCTCAGATGATACACTCCTCTTTAATGGTACCCGAGGATTAGCTGGTGGTAGGGGCAGTCGACCCTGCTTATAGGCAGTTTTGAGATGTACTGTTGGTAGAGAACTTTAAAACAATAACAAAACCAACTTGAAGTCAGTTCAGTCTACTTTTATTTAGCACTCTGCACCAGCAATTTTAAATGATAGTGATAAAATGTTGTTTCTACCCAAATATGTTGTTTCTACTAAAATATGTTGTTTCTACCAACATATGTTGTTATTTGCCCTTCAATAAACATCATATTCTACATGAAAGCTAATTTAGAGAACTCTAGTTATACAGTCGGCCCCCAACAGACACAGTCATAAATACTTGAATGCATTTCAAGAGTAAGTTCCTAATAGATTCAGAATAGTTATAGGTCACTTTGGGTACAGTTTGTGCCTCCAACTCCTTAGTTGCTATATATTCAATAGACTACAATAAAAATAGATTCAAAATTCCTACACAAACAATAGATTCCAGATTGTGTAGTACTGGCATAGGGACAGTCATATAGGTCAAGATAGAATTGAGAGTCAAGAAACAAACCCCAGTTTGAAAGTGTCAATCTATTCCCTTTTCCTTTATTGTACCGTAATGTTTATTTTATTTTTATCTTTTACATTAGTTTTGTAACTGGCATGATAATACACATGAGATTCAATAAATTCTTTTTTCATTGTCTGCTTTTTTTTAAACTGGGCTTTATTATCATTCTTCTTCTTGCATGATTATTACTAAAAATAATTGTGTCTGAAGCGGAGAGGGGTGTTAACAATTATTTATCCTATGTGTCAAATATACAAGAAATGCCACTGTTGCTCCTTATTATTTAGATTTTTGTTCAAACAGTGGCATCTCAGAGACGCCTTCCCTAACCACTCTATTTAAAACAGACAACACTCCACGTTCGTTGGATGACATCGGTTTCTGCCCCATTCCCCAGCCTTATTTTCTTCAACTCTATGATTATCTGATATTATATTATTTGTTTATTGCTGTCTCCTTACTAGAAGGTTTTCATTGAAGAGTTGTCTGTCTTGCTCACCCTGTATCTTCAATGTATGGTACACACTCTATCAATATTTAGTGAACAAACACTAAAAATTATATATGGTTCCATTTATTCACATAAAAGTTTATATAATTTTATCTTTGTGCATAATTTCTGTTTTTCTCATCAGAGAGATGAAAACATTGATTCTCAATCCTCTCAGTAGAGTATTTCCTGTATGTATTCTGCTAGAAACTTCAAAGATGTCAGAATAATCAAAATCCCTTTGTCTAGGAGTTTGAAATTCAAAAAATTATGTATGACATTTTATACCTTTGCATTATCTTCAATAAGCATTATGAGCTGTAATTCACTCAACTGAAGTTTAGATTATCCCAGAATAAATTATTCCAGTCTAGTGATAAAAACCAGCCTCATTTATTGAACCTAAATATTGCTGGACTTTGTTAAGTAGACTTCAAAACTCTTACTTCTGAAAACTTGACAAATTTTTATAGAACCTACTTTTGGGGGCCTGGATTTTTTTTATTATTGTTGCTTTATCTCCTTTTTAAAATAATAATTGTATTTTTAAAACAAAGTAGAACTCTGTTATAATATGGTTCAATATTACAACTGTTTAGCTAGGCCACAGGTCAAATCCCATTCCCTCCACAGTATGACAATCACACGTGGTATAAACTTGACCATACTGCTAGCCTACAACTCCTTTGTTAGTCATGTGCTAGGATATGAGAGTTGAGATAAAAGGATATTACTGTGGGTATAGATATGTTTATGTGATATTCATTTTAGAAAAGGCTTCTCAACATAATGAAATATTCTTTGGAACGTTGCTCCAAAGGGTCTTCTGAATAGTAAATGCAGTAAATTTAGGTGTTTGTATAAGGATCCTCAACTACTTAACCAAACTAAAGGCTGGATTGTAGAGCCTTGCATGGGCGGGTAGAATGCCCATATTCACATCTCCAATGTACCACTCACTAGCTGCATGACACTGGCCAAGTTACTTATCCTCTCGATACCTCAGCTTTATCGCCTTTACAATGCGGATAATAATAGCACCCACATCAAGAGATGGTGATAATTAAATGAGTTAATCCATGTGGAGTACTGAGAACAGAGCCTGTTACATGGAACACTACCAAAAAGTGCCAGCCATTGTTTTCGAGTTGAAAGGGAAACATTTAAAATCAGTCTTAGTTATCATAACACACCAATTGAAAATAAAAGCATACAATCTCATACATTTTAATATAAAATTAGTAGGAAGACTATTTCAGCTTCAAGCTTTCCATGTATAATTATATTTTATTCCCACAAAGAAATGACTTTGTGAGGGTAAAATTTGTGCAGAAGCCTAATAGATGCAAGATTATTTTCTTATACTGCTGTAACCTAGGGAAAAAAAAAAAGAGTCCATGGCCCTCCTGCTAAGTTTAGACTAGACGCTTTTTGTGAACAGTCACATCTTTCTTCATTAAACTGTTTTTTAATGGCCCTTTTGATGACTGCCAGTTTCCTCCACAATAAAAGACGTTCTGACCTGTGAATTCATTTTTACAATCCAGTAACAATTTTGAATACATTAACTAAGCATCATGGACCAAATAAGGAGCCAATTAGTTGTATTTTCCATCATCTGAATAAAATAAGAATGAATCAGCTTCATCACTAAACTTAAGGTTGTCTTCATTGGCAAAGAAGTCTATTTTGTTCTGCCAACTCAAGTTCCTTTTGGAGAGTAAGGAAAGTTGGGTTATCTGTGACATGAAACCAACTGAGTTTCATTTTCCTTTTCCCTTTGGCAAGGCTAGTCAAGGGAGCTCGTACCATTCTGCAGTAGCGGCTACACACAAGATTACTTTTAAACTTCTTAGAGCGCTAACTAAAAATTATAACCCCGCACAGTATTTATTTTCATAAGTAGATGCTATTTATTTTTCCTTCTTCATTTATTCTTTATTTTCCTTTCTCACTCATCTAGATATTGGGATGATGTGATGTACGCATCTACTCACCAAGCTATCATCTTTGGTAAATAGACCTCACAGATAATCAACTTATCAGCTAGTTACAACAAGCCAGAAAAGAGACAACCATAAGTGAGTCTATAATCTTAGTGTAAACACTCTCCAATCATGTTTGTTTTTGGTGAAAGTGCATCCTTTTCCCTCAAGCATTTAGTTTTTGGTAGAGGTCAGTTTTAAAATATTGCAAGAAACACACACACCAAACACATCACCATTGTGTACCTCTTGAGTTAGTGGGTACATCAAGCCTAACAAGAAATAATGTTCATCCCACGGATGCTTATTGGAAAAGGACATCTCATTTTTGGCATTTTCATGTGCACTTTTGTGGGAGGGTGGTTTCAAGAGAGAAAATGAAATACAACTTTTAACTTGAAATGTGTCACTATAGCTTGGGAGATTTTTATATCCTAAAATTAAAAATAAAATTGGGATGCATTATGTTTTTACAATAAAATGTTTAAACGTATATACAGTATATTTTTCCTCTTAAAATTGTATCTTTAGAGTCAGATGGCCTTTCATTTTCCTAATTATTTGCTTACATTGTTGCTAATATATCATAATGCATACAAGCTCTAAAAATATCCTGAACTGAAAATATTTCTACAGCTGTTGCTTTTATAGGATTCAATTTTAAAGAAAGTAGAGGAACGAGACACCTAATTATACAAAGTAAAGATAAATAAGAAGCAACTTTATGTTTAAAAGCTGCTAATTAACTGGGCAGCAATTAAAGAGACTACAAAAACCTTAGTTTTAATACTCACAAATTTTTATTATGAATATTTGTTCTGGTGCATATTTTTCTGTCAGACTAAGTCTCCAAGTGTGGAATGGGTTCCTGCCAGGTCTCTAAAAATTGATTGTTCAAAAATCTTAATTATAAGAAAGTAAACAAAGAATGGGTTGAAGCAGTGCAGAGTTCTATGAGTTAATGTAACAAAATTCAAGCAAAATCAACTGTCTTTAAAGCCAGCAGGCTCAGCTCTGACAGTCATCCATCAAACTGAAGGTCTCCTTAATAAATGCCAATTACAGGGCATATATGCACAAACGTGGCTAGCATAAGCCATAGGATCATTTCCTTCCGAGAAAATTAGTAACCAAGAAAACACCCAGGCAGTGCAAACGACCAGCCCACCCGACAGTAAGGCTTGTCCCTGATCAGAATACTAACCAGCATTCTTTCTTTCTCACTCTCTCTCTCTCTCTCTTTTCAACTTAGGAAAAGTTCAGAACCACACAGAATTTTGTTTGGGGTTATACAAATTCCTTCACAATTTGTATAGAAGTCTAACATAACTTTTTAAAAGCCATGACATGCCCATAATGTATACAGAGTCTCTGACTTCCGCCCTAAGCGAGGCTTTTTCCTAACTTAATCATACTCAAATTTCACCCCTTTTAAAGATCCTGATTCAAAAATGTTCACTCATTCTCCACAGTCCACAAATTTATACCATCTCTTCCTGTGGTATTTTATGTGCATAAATTAAAAAAGAATGGCCTCCAATGAGGATTAAAAGGTTGAAAAAAATCATAGACTTTCTAAATTTAGGTTCATTCTTCTTATTTTAACTCTCAAAATATGTGTGTTAACAAAACATATATTTTTTTCTACAGTCTTATGAAATAATCCTTTCACATTAACCCTCCTACCTAGGGGAAGTGCTGGAGCAACTCAGATAGGAAGTTACATCCTAAGTTTAAGACCATGTCACCCTGTAACCCAGCAAATGTGAAAAACACATATGGGAGAACCCTTGAGAAATAGCTAAAATACGTTCCACTGGTATATTATTAGCTCTTACTGTATAACTCACACTACTATATGAATCCCAACTTTCGAAACCATTTCTGCTGCCTTTTTTATTATCCACCTGGCCAGGCACGGAGCCCATTCCCAAACAGGTTTCTTAGAGCCATTTGATGACATCAGGGGAGGGGAGGAGACTTTCTTAGAGAGTAAGGCCACGGACCTTTTGTCAGAAGCCAAAGGCTCAAATTTTATACCACAGCACTACTTCTTCAGTGGGAATAGGTGGGTTTTCAAAAAGAAGGGCTGTGTCCTCCTATGATGACGGAGATAACTAATGGAGTAAATGAAAACATTCATGTTTGATATTTGTACGCAAATGGATTAAAATAGTCTGCTTTAGCCTCAAGTTGATGTCTTATCTAATTGCCCTTTAAAGTGACATCTTCCATCGCACATGTGGACCCGTGCTAAATTCATTTATTTCATCTTGCCTGAAATTATGATGAATGGTCTAAGCTCTATTCAATTATTTAAAATGTGCAAAGAAACAGAAACAATGAAACTGGCAAACCCCTCCACATTCTTAGGAACAATTTAGGCTAATTAGCATCAACTTCTCCCCCATTCATCATACCCCTTTAGAAATATAAACAAACTGTCAGCTGTAACCTAACAAACAGATCACTGAGCTACTTAACACAAATTATTCTTACATGAAAAGCTCCTTCTCAGGCAATATTCTCCTTTAGGGCATCTGGGAAGCTGAGCTATTAAAATTGAAGACATATGTTCCAGTCAAACTCAACTCCCGGATTGTAATGATTGCTGTTGTGACAGTTTTCAGTCAGCATACTTGCTGCTGGAAACACAGCGCCAAGCTTGAGCAAAGCAAAAGTAAAATGGAGTGATGCAAGCAGCACCCTGGATGTGGAGGATGCCTCCTCGCACTTCCCATCGCCATGTGTTGGTGGGTCTCAGCGCTGGTGATGTGCTGTTGCAGCTCAAAGCTGTGCTTAGTTTGGCTTGGGGACAATAAAGGAGAGGAAGGTGACAAGACTGTGGATGTCAACATGTTATTTTTCACTACATCCTATGAGGCTAGTGCTAATTAGCTTTCAATATTTCATTGAAGCCGATAAATCTTGGCCTATCATTTCAGAGAAGCTAGAAAAGATACAGTTAGAAGGGTCCCAGTTGAGAAAAACATAGCTTTCCAAAAGATTAGGTATGTGCCCTCAAACTGTACTTAAAAACTGAGTTCTTTCCATTCAACTAAGAGAAATAAAAACAATGTGTTTACCCCTTTACATACTAAACCTCTGTGGGTAAAGCCCTGTCCTCATATTAAACCAAGATAGTGTTTTCTTTATTGTTTAAATATAGTCACATGTACAGTTGATTCTAATTATCTGCACTAGTTATGTCCAATAAAGTTGTGGTGGACACTGCATTAGCCACCACTGAACCCACTGCTCCTAGGGAAAAGAGGAGTTAAGTTCCTATGTGTCTCCGGTCACAACATTTTCATCAATGGATCAATATACAATCTTACTTTATGTGTGTTTCTGTTTAAAGACACCTTACTTAATATATACTTTTGATTTATTAACATAGAACTCACAACCAATGGCACTATAACTCAAGCCTGAACAAAGCTTACCCGACCCACAGATTTTCTCATAAGGCACGTCTTGCCTTTAGAAACAATAGACAACGGGCCAGGCGCGGTGGCTCACACCTGTAATCCCAGCACTTTGGGAGGCCGAGGTGGGCAGATCATGAGGTCAGGAGATTGAGACCAGCCTGGCTAACACGGTGAAACCCTATCTCTACTAAAAATACAAAAAATTAGCTGAATGTAGTAGCACACACCTGTAGCCCCAGCTACTCGGGAGGCTGAGGCAGGAGAATTGTTTGAACCCAGGAGGTGAAGGTTGCAGTGAGCCAAGATGGCACCACTGCACTCCAGCCTGGGTGACAGAATGAGACTCCGTCTTAAAAAAAAAAAAAAAAAAAGCAATAGACAACACTTCTGCACAATGGCTTGGGGGGCATTTTAAATAGTAAAATCATGAACAAAAAAGCCCCAACACATAGCACTAAATAGACTGCAAAAAGGACCTTGTTTACAGTATGACAACTGAAACACGAAGGCAGAGTATCACCTTGTTCAGCTGGGAACATGTGTATTAGATGATGCAAATTTTCTATCACTTTGCACACGTCTGTGAATGACTGAGAAAGAACCATAAGTATTGATTTGGGGGTTACAAACAAATGTTAGCAAGTAGGCAAATTCACAAATATGATATCTGCAAATAATGAGCATCAACTGTGTGTACATTCATACATATTTTCTCCTCTCTGATTTCCCACTGAAAGCCTCTGAGTTATTTCCCTCACTAAGCAAGTGTCAGCCAGGCACAATGGC
Source organism: Macaca nemestrina (assembly GCF_043159975.1). Lineage (NCBI taxonomy): Eukaryota > Metazoa > Chordata > Mammalia > Primates > Cercopithecidae > Macaca > Macaca nemestrina. Next base: position 71,048,608 of record NC_092131.1, on the reverse strand, counting down.
TCATGCCTGTAATCCTAGCACTTTGGGAGGCCAAGATGGGCAGATCATTTGTGGTCAGGAGTTTGAGATCAGCCTGGGCAACATGGCAAAATCCTATCTCTACAAAAATACAAAAATTAGCCAGGCATGGTGGTGCATGCCTGTAGTCCCAGTTACTTGGGAGGCTGAGATGGGGAGATCATTTGAGCCTGGGATGTGGAGGTTGCAGTGAGCCAAGATCGTGCCATTGTACTCTAGCCTGGGTGGAAGAACAAGACCCTGTCTCTCTTATTTTATTTTTTTAAGTATAGCAAGGGTCATTGTCTGAAAGCCTAGCCAAGTCTTCAGAAGCTAACTGTAAAGTAGATAGCCACAGAATTCCTTGTAACATGGTAAGCCAAAAAGCCTTTCAAATATGTTCCTTTTCTTTAGCATCCTAGAAATATAAACCTTAACGGCACCTATAGCTACTGCAGTAATAGTGTGAATGCACATTACAGCCAACCCTACACGGTACCATGTCTATACCCTATTGAAGCACTTGGATCACTGTTATTTGCTGTAGTGGACAGTGGTTGTTGCTGGCATCCATCTCCTCCCTCCTCCTACCTACCGAGGCCCCTGATTTCCTCCCAGTGTTGTTTAGGTAGGGTTGTTTCTCGAGGTGGATTATTGGCTTTTAAGCCAATTAGTGTATGCCATCCCTAAGCCACAGGGATTTCCTTAGGGATGAGCCCATGACTCTGACTGGGTTAATGACACATAAGGAGATATTTGCTGAGCATTTCTGGAAAGAAAGCGTTCCTCTCTGGGAGAACCATGGTGGAGCCAGCTTCAGGATGGTTCAGGCACTATGGAAAGTGGGGCAAAAAAACTAAAGGAAAATGGGTCCTGGGTGATATTGCTGAGCTGCTGGAAAAAGACTCAAATTTATCCCACCTATTTTTTTTTCATTTTTCAATTACATAGATAATAAATAGTCTTCATCGTTTAAGGCAATGTGGGTGAGGTTCTGTTTTTCTTGTACCCAAGAAAATTCTGATATATTTACATGCTAGTTTAACTGCCTGCTCCATAACATTTACACCCCGCACCACCCACCCCCTCCCCCCCCACACACATATGGGGAGAGAGAGAGAGAATTTCTTGAATTATCTTTTGTCCATCTTTTTTAAATACTCTACTTCCTGCTCTCATGACTCATGTATATATAGCAACTATTGATAAATATATTGAATTCAATTCAAGCGGGAACATCTTCCATGGATGTAAAATAATAAACAGTGTACCACATTAACCAGAGCAAGATTAGCTAAGATGGCTGCTATCATATTGCTGCCCACTGATGAGAACAAAGTTCTCATTGTATTTACCTTAAGTATAAAGTGTTTCAAGGTTAAAATGTTAATATATCCAATCAAGAATGATTTTTTAGTTTATCAAATAAAATTACAAATATAACATGATCTTTCTCCTGCTCACCCCACAATGCAGAACAATTTATGAATACTTTTTCTTTAGTATTCTTAACACCAGTTTCTCTGGATTAGGATAATGAATAGAACTGAATGCTACCCAAGCTTTATTCATAAATATAAAGCAATATGGCAACTTTTTAAAGTTTCTGCCTAGTCTTTTCTTTCTCTACGGGTGGTTTTCACAGCCATGATTATTTGTGGATGCAAAACTGTGTGTATAATAAATTGCAACTGCAATTGACTAACCTCAGAAGACTGACACGTGACTAATTACTCCCACAGGTGGCCAACTGCTTTGGCAATTAGCCCATTGTGGGCAAAATTCATTGCGTGTAAGACTGAGGCTTCCTTTTCAAAATCTCCACACCTACTTTTTGGGGGATGAAGGGAGGGGAGAGAACTAACATGGAAAAAAGTGGGGGGAGGATGAAGCGATAAGGGACAGATGGAAAAATTAATTATTTCTTAACAAACAAACCATTTAATCTGAATTTCTCTCCAACGTGGTGAGATTCTACCCAAACACCCTCCCAGCTCTCAAAAAAACCTACGTAGTAACTTAAAGAGAGATCAGGCCATTTGCTAAACATTTAAAATAACTCTAAGGTCATCTGGCATGATCCCATGTTTTCTCTTTAGCTTATCATATATATTTCAGAAATGTTTGAGTGACACGGTGGCAATTTTGAACTCTATTTTAGCCTATTACTCAGAGCATATAGCAAATAGCATAAATGGGTCATGTCTGAATGTACTTTTTAAAAGTTAATTATCTGTGGTTATGCAATGTCATTAACTTTCTAATAAAATATCCCTAAGCCCTAGATAACACTGCTACATCATAGCAATGTGAACAAATGTGGAGTTTAGACTTTAAAGATTTCCTTCCATGACAGACTTTAATCAGGAATTAGATAATTTTTCTAAAGGTCTTGATAGTCATCCTGTGATCAATCTCTGCTCACCAGAGGCAGGTCTCTTGGAAGATAAGACTAGTAGCATAGCAACAATCAGACACAAAAAGGTGCCTTACACACCAGACTTGAAAATAATTGGACTCTTTATTGTCATCCAGCTAAGATGATGCCTAATAATATGGAAAAAATTAAAACATTTGATAATGCCCAGCTTGATGAGAATGGGGATATAAAAACATGAGAATGGGGATATAAAAGCACTCACATACTCTGTACTGAGAACAAAAATTGGAGGAAAGTTTGGAAGTATCTGTCAAAATGTAAAACCAAACGTGTTTGGCCCATCAATTTCTCCTCTATGGAATTATCCTATCCACATATGTACAGCAAGTTTGTGCACACACACATACATATTTACATTCACATTCACATATATATACACAAATACACATGATCACATGCAAACATGCAGACAAATACAGAGATATACACACATGTGACCCTAGATGAATATTCCACATTATAGGGTGCTCACTGAAGCATGGTTGGTGATAGCCCCCCCCCAAAAAAATTGCAAACAAGTTAAATATCATCAGTAGTGGCTGGCTGAATAAACTATGGTATGTGGTATACAGAATGAAGTCAAATACTGGTACTCATGATACAAAATTTCAGTTGGATAAGAGGAATAAGTTCACAACACCTATTGTACAACATGGTGGCTGTAGTTAATAGCAGTGCATTGTATTTTTGAAAATTGCTAAGAGATTAAATTTTGGGTGTTCTCACCACACACACACACACACACACACAAAGTAAGTATGTGAAGTGATATATATGTTAATTGGCTTAAATTGGCCATTTGACAATGTACACATATTTGAAAACAACATATTGTACATGATAAATCATTTCTATCAATTAAAATAAATATTATTTAAAAAATATATAAACTCTATGAGAGTGGGAATTTTGTCTGTTTTGATCACCGCTATATCACCATGGCTTAGAATGGTGTTTGTCACATATGTACTCAACAAATAGCTGAATTTTAATAACTACACTATTCAGCCGGGTGTGGTGGCACATGCCTGTAATCCTAGCACAGTGGGAGGCCAAAGAGGGTGGATCACTTGAGGTTAGGAGTTGGAGACCAGCCTGGCCAACATGGTGAAACCCTGTCTCTACTAAAAATACAAAAATTAACCAGGAGTGGTGGCGCATCCCTGTAAGCCCAGCTACTTGGGAGGCTGAGGCAGGAGAGTCACTTGAACCTGGGAAGTGGAGGTTGCAATGAGCCCGGATTGTGCCACTGCACTCCAGCATGGGCTACAGAACAAGACTCCATCTCAACAAACAAACAAACAAATAAATAAATACACTATTCAGTAAAAACAAACTGCAGAAAAGGCATGAATTAAAAAATACATAAATGCCTAGTGTGGTGGCTCACACTTATTAATCCCAACACTTTGGGAGGCTGAAGCAGGAGGACTGCTTACTTGAACTCTGGAATTTGAGAAAAGCCTGGGCAACACAGCAAGAACTCATCTCTACTAAAACATAAAAAAGCCAAGTGAGATATCCAGTCTTAAAAAAATATATATGTATATGTATATATATATTTATATATATATTTGTATATATGTTTATATATATGTTTTTATATATATATGTTTATATATATACACACACACAAAACACCTTGACCAGGTGATCAAAATTAGCATCATAAATGAGACATATATAAACATCATGGGCCTCGGGTTGTGGATATTTTAAAAGAACACATCACTTATGTATGTGATATTCCACCAAAGAATGCATTGTCAGTAGCTAACCAGGACGAGACATCGGACAAACCCAAAGTAAGAAATATTCTATTAAATTGTTCAAAAAGGTCAACATTATAAAAAATAACAAAAGGGTGAAGAACAGTTCCAGATTAAGAGGGACTAATTTAAATAGACCAACTAAATGCTATACATGACTATAGACTATATAACAGGTACAGAGAGAAAAAAATACTATAAAGTGCATTATTGGATCAATCTTATAAAAGTATTGCATCAATGACAAATGCATTGCCGTTTTATTGAAGTTGATAACTTAATTGTAGTTACAGTCTTTTAGTATACTGTCTTTGTCCTTGACCTTTGAGATTTTGATTATTATATGCCTTGGGGTAGTCTTATTCGGGTTGAATCTGCTTGGTATTCTTTTACTTTCTTGGACCTGGATATTTATATATTTCTCTAGGTTTGGAAAGTTCTCTGTTATTATTTCTTTGAATAAACTGTCTACCCTGATCTCTTTTTCCTACATCCTCTTTAAGGTCAATAATTCTTAGATTTGTCCTTTTGAAGCTATTTTCCAGATCTTGTAAACAACTTTGTTCCTTTTCACTCTTTTCTTTTTTCTCCTCTGTGTATTTTCAAATAGCCAGTCTTCAAGCTCAGTAATTCTTCTTTTCTGCTTGATCAATTCTGTTTCTGAGACACTCTGATGTATTTCTCAGTTTGTCAACTGAATTTTTTTCAGCTCTAGGATTTCTGTTGATTTTTTTATTATATCAATCTCTGTTAAATTTCTCTGATAGAATTTTGAATTCCTTTTCTGTGTTATCTTGTAGTTGGTTGACTTTCCTCAGAACAGCTATTTTGAATTCTCTGTCTGAGAGGTCTCATATCTCTGTCACCTCAGAATTGGTCAGTGGTAGCTTATTTAGTCTGTCTAGTGAAGTCATATTTTCCTGAATGTTCCTGATGCTTGTGGACATTTGTTGACATCTGGGCATTGAAGAGCTAGGTATTTATTCCAGTCTTTGCAGTCTGCCCTTGTTTGTACCTGTCATTCAGAGGGCTGGTTTTTTTTTGGTTCTTATGAAAGTGCTTTTTTAAATTCTAACATTTGTTTAGTTTTTTGCTTTTATGAAACAAGGTCTCACTCTGTTGCCCAGGCTGGAGTGCAGTGGCACTATCTTGGCTCACTGCAGCCTCCACCTCCTGGGTTCAAGAGATTCTCCTGCCTCAGCCACCTGAGTAGCTGAAATTACAGGTATGCACCACCACGCCCAGCCAATTTTTGTATTTTTAGTAGAGACGGGGTTTCACCATGTTGCCCAAGCTAGTCTTGAACTCCTGAGCTCAAGCGATCTGCTCGCCTTGGCCTCCCAAAGTGCTGGGATTGCAAATGTGAGCCACCACACCTGGCCAAAAGTGTTTTCTTGCATTAAGAGTTGTTCAATTTGACATTCCTGGGGGAGGTAGGCAATTGTTGAAGGGTTCTTTTTGGCCATCTTGTTCTGCCTCAAAAATATCCATATTCTTAGGAAAAACACCCTGAAATAGTTAGGGGTCAAGGGCCACAATGTTTGCAACTTACTCTCAAATAATTCAGACAAAAATAATATCAGGCCGGACATGGTGGTTCACACCTGTAATCCTAGCACTTTGGGAGGCCGAAGAGGGTGGATCACCTGACGTCAGGAGTTCGAGACCAGCCTGGACAACATGGTGAAACCCCCATCTCTACTAAAAATACAAAAAAATTAGCCAGGCATGGTGGCAGACACCTGTAATCCCAGCTACTTGGGAGGCTGAGGCAGGAGAATCACTTGAACCCAGAAGGCGGGGATTGCAATGAGCCAAGATCGCACCATTGCACTTCAGCCTGGGCAACAAGATGAATTTTGAAATTCATCTCAAAAAAAAAAAATCAATCAATAGATGAATGGATATATAGACAGGTAGCCATAGAGAAGAAATGATAAAGTAAATGGGGCCAAATGTCAACAGCAGTGAATCCAAATAAAAAGTTCCTTTACAGTTCTTACAACTTTTTTGTAAGTTTCAATGTTTTTCCAAATAAAAACTTTTTTTTAAGATATATATGCAATTTCAGGAAGTATATACCAAAAACAGTTCACAGTATTTACCTCTAGGGAATGGGGATAGAAAGTTTTTGGCAGGTGGGGATGGAGTAAGATTGTTGAGAGGCAGAGGGACTGAGCTTTCATCTAATGTCTTTCTCTACTGTCACAACTTAGCCTGAGCTAACTTTATAATTAGAGTGCCTAATTAATTTTAAAACAGCAGTGTATTGAGTCCTAAAAAGTGTAGCCTTTGGAGACAGACAGATCTTGGCTGACATCCTGTCAGTTCCCACTTTACTCAAGGTGTGACCTTGACCCAGCGAAGTAATTTCCTTGTGTGTGGAATTCCTTAAAAGATCTGGTTTCTAGTCCCAGCTCTGCCACTAACTCACTGGGAAATGTTAGGCAGGATATTTCACCTCTCTGGGCCTCAAGTCTTTTAAGAGTCTACAAAATGAGAAGTTAACCATGATTTCTTTCCAAGCCAATTTTTGCTATAAAAGAAGTTCGGTTTTCTAGGAGATTATCTGCTTTAACAGGAAGAGATCTTCTGAATTGTATAATTCACATGAAGAAAAGATGATTTGCTATTTCCTGGGCTGATGACTATTACCTAATTGATTCATTGATTCTCCTAATAGGATGATAGATAGATAGATAGATAGATAGATAGATAGATAGATAGATAGATTTTTTTTTTCTTTTTGAGACAAAGTCTCATTCTGTCACTCAGGCTGGAGTGCAATGGCACAATCTCAGCTCACTGCAACCTCCACCTCCTGGGTTCAGGCAATTCTCCTGACTCAGCCTCTTGAGTAGCTGGGATTACAGGCATGCACCAGGGCACCTGGCTAATTTTTGTATTTTTAGTAGAGATAGGGTTTTGCCACATTGACCAGGCTGGTCTCGAACTCCTGACCTCAAGTGATCCGCCCGCCTGGGCCTCCCAAAGTGCTGGGATTATAGGCATGAGCCACCGTGCCCAGCCGAACATAAAAATTTTTTTAACCTCTGGAATTGAGACCACATTGATTTGTAATAATTTGGACTTCCCCAAAGTCAGGAGCCAAGAGCGTATAATATCCTTTCCTTGTACCTTCTCCTGCCTACCTTCCCCAGGGAGAATTTCTCAGCCTTTTCTTTGTGTGTCTACCTAAAATCCTCCTGGGGCGACCATCAGAGAGTTTCTAACCAAGGAGGGCCCTGTTCTCACATCTCTTTCCCCTTAACATTTAAACCCATGCTTTGCTGGAAGGAAATTTAATCCATATGCTTCTTAGTAATTTATACTTAACACATCAAAATATTCCATTATAATAGTAATTTGTTTTCTCAATCATTCTCCTGGGTCTTTTTAAGGGCTTTTGTTCTTAGTAGTCAATTTAGTAGTCAAAAATGGAATTTGAACTCCAGAAGGATAGTTCCTTATCCTCATTATCCCTCACTCATTTTGGTAGACCCTGCCAGCATGATCCCCCCTACTCCCCCTCACCCAGGTAAGAAAGTCTTCATTCTAATACACGTTTACTTTCTTTTATTTATAGAATAAGAATGTTAGTTACTATTTGCTGTGCACCAACAATGGCAGGCTGTGTACTGGGAACTTTATATGTATCTTTGACCTTCGCATTGAGTGAGGTAAGCATAGTATTTTGCTCCTTTTCCAGATTCAGAACCTGGAGCTCTGGGAGAGTAAGTGATTTTCCTAAAATCATATGGGTGGTAAGAACCTAGGTGTTACTAACTCCAAACACTGCACTTACTCTTTATATATTAAATTTATATTTAAAATTTAAATTTATATTTAAAATTAAATTTAAACAAATGGTACTCCAACTTCCACAGCTGGAGGCCTTGCTAGCAGGTCTTCACATCCTCCTCTCCCTGGCAATTTCTGTTCATTCCAGCTCAAATGCCACCACCTCTATGTTTTTTTGTTTGTTTGTTTTCTTTTGTTTTTCTGAGATGGAGTCTCACTCTGTTGCCCAGGCTGGAGTACAGTCGCACAATCTCAGTTCACTGCAACCTTCGCCTCCTGGGTTCAAGAGATTCTCCTGCCTCAGCCTCTCGAGTAGCTAATACTACAGGTACACACCATCACACCCGGCTAATTTTTGTATTTTTAGTAGAGACGGGGTTTCACTATGTTGGCCAGAGTGATCTTGAACTCCTGACCTCAGGTGTTCCCCCACCTCGGCTTCCCAAAGTGCTGGGATTATAGGCATGAGCCACCATGCCTGGCTGCCACCATCTCTATGAAGGCTTCCCTCTTTGCTGTCTTACACATCCTTCTTTGTCTCAACACATTTCAGTATAATCATGTGTTCAGAGTTATGCTTATTTATCTAGATCATCCTAACGCCCAACCCAAAGTAGATGTTTAATTGAGGTATCTCAACTGGAATATTTCGTACTTAAGACTGAGGTAGAAATGTCATTCATTGGGTCATTCAAATTAATTCTAGGCACTAGGAACATGGCAAGTTAAAACCAGCAGATCACTTTTCACACCCAACACCATTCAGGTTTAGAGCCAAGTTCTCCACTCCCTATGGACTACATCTAGACATCCTCTTGGAAGAACAGATCAGTAGAGAACGGCTGTACATGGAGACAGCACAATGCAGTGGGTCAAGTGGGTGATTCTGGAGTCAGTCCACCTGCCTGGGCAATTTACTTAACCTTAGTTTCCACATGAATGGAATTAGGAAAATAATACCTATTATTGGGTGGTTGGGGGGTTGTAGAACACGATTTATATTGCAGACATTACATGTAAACTTCGAATAGTGCCTGAAACTTAGGGTTCAGTAAATATTAGCTATAGCTATTACTATCATTCTCTGTCTCACCCAGCCCATTTGTTTCTCTTTCGCTGACAGACCACTTACCTAGCAATTATAAACCAAGAAATTAAATAAAATAATCTAATATGATGATTTCACACATATACTATCTTTCTAAAAGCCTTTTATTGTGTATTGAAAAATAGTGTATTAATCCAACTTTAAAATGCTTAGGCCATAGAGGTGTAATAATTTTTATACAAAACACAATTATTAGTTGAGCAGATTCTGTAATGTCTCCCAACACAGATACATCTCTTCTTTTTTACCTCTAAAATTTCCACTACAGTCTATATTTTTATTTATATTTTTCTTTTTTCTTCTTCTAAGTCAACTTGTATGACTCTGTGAGCACACAAAAGTTTATGAGGCCAAGGTCATAAACTCAGCCTATTTTGCAATAGTCAGCCTATTCCCTGTTTGATAGCCATGAGATATACCCCGAATCTTGGCCAGTGTTACTAACAAAAACCATTTATGACAAGAAATGCCAGTGGGTGAAGATGCCACCCTATGCTTTAAAAACTCAGATTTTTTTTATAGTATAAAAGCCAGATAAATGAAAAATATTCATGTACGAAGACATTTGTCATAATATTAGTTTAATTGTTAAAAATTTGATAAAACTATATGTTCAGTAATAGAATAATGGCATAACAAACTTTATAATCATGCAATAATTTTAAATGATGGTTTGCTAATATTTTTAAGTGAAATTACAATACAATAACTTTCTTCTTTTAGGCTGGAGTGCAGTGGCCGGATCTCAGCTCACTGCAAGCTCCGCCTCCTGGGTTTACGCCATTCTCCTGCCTCAGCCTCCCGAGTAGAGTAGCTGGGACTACAGGCGCCCGCCACCTCGCCCAGCTAGTTTTTTGTATTTTTTTAGTAGAGATGGAGTTTCACCGTGTTAGCCAGGATGGTCTCGATCTCCTGACCTCGTGATCCGCCCGTCTCGGCAAAGTGCTGGGATTACAGGCTTGAGACACCGTGCCCAGCCTATAACTACTTTTTATAAAGCAGAATACAGAACCATATATATGATATACATTTAACACATTTATACAAAACCCATATATGTATAGAAAATGCAATTGAAAGAAAATGCACTAAAATGTTAACATTTTAGCTGTGGTTATGTCTGTGTAATTAAATGAATTATGGGTGATTTTTATTTTCTTCTTGATAAAGAAGACTGTACCAGTTCTGAGTTTTACTGACTGTGTTAAATGCATTTTGTGAATACCCTTATGTGTCAGTTTCCTCATCTGTAAGATGAAGAAAATGAGAATATATATTTCACAAGTATTATGCTGCATCACATGAGTTAATGAACATAAAAATAATTAACAAATTTTAATGTAATGTTTAAATATTAAATTATTGGAAAACAGCGTAACTTTATTATATGTATAAGTTAACAGCAGTTAGGACTGGAAACTGTGTTTGTTTAAAAGATGTAAAATTGTAATAATGGCCAGGTGCGGTGGTTCACGCCTGTAATCCCAACACTTTGGAAAGCCGAGGTGGGTGGATCACTTGAAGTCAGGAGTTCAAAACCAGCCTGGTCAACATGGTGAAACCCCATCTCTACTAAAAATACAATTAAAAAAAAAAGCCCAGATGCGGTGGCACATGCCTGTAATCCCAGCTACTCAGGAGGCTGAGGCAGGAGAATCGCTTGAACCTTTATTTTCTTCTTTATTAGGGAGGTGGAGGTTTCAGTGAGCTGAGATCATGCCAATGCACTCCAGCCTGGGCAACAGAGAGAGATCTTGTCTCAAAAAAAAAAAAAAAAGAAAAAGAAAAAGAAAAAAAAAAAAGTAACAAGTGCTTATCCCTTTCTTCTGAGACTTTTCCTAGTTCCCTAGTTTCCCTGTTCCTTTACCTCTTCTAGCTGTTGCATTATTACTGGAAAGGCTGGGGAAATGTGCAGAAGGGTGGTAGTTTGTCTACCCAAAACATAGAAAAAGGACCAAATAAAATTTCAGAACTGAATACGCCTATTTTAACCAAATTTGTCAGCTTCCAGAAAAACCAGTGTGCTCTCAGAAAGTAGTTAGTCAAATTTGGCCGGGCACGGTGGCTCATACCTGTAATCGCAGCACTTTGGGAGGCTGACACAGGCAGATCACTTGAGGTCAGGAGTTCAAGACCAGCCTGGCCAACATGGTGAAACCCTGTTTCTACTAAAAATACAAAATTAGCCAGGCATGGTGTCAGGCACTTGGAATCCCAGCTACTTGGGAGGCTGAGGCAGCAGAATTGCTTGAACCTGGGAGGCGGAGGTTGCAGTGACCCAAGATCATGCCACTGCACTCCAGTCTGGGCCACAGAGTGAGACTGTGTCTCAAAAAAAAAAATTAATCAAAGTCAAACCATACTGTTTAATAACAAATATGGTATCAATCACAGCAATACTTATGACTACTGGATAAAGAAAACTGAAAGCGCTTCTAGGTAAAACAGAATATCCCATGAGCTAAGAATGCATGTTTAAGGTGCTATGGGAAATATCATACTGCAAGTAATCAATATTTTATCTCACCTTCACTGACAGTAACAAGAAAAGGAATAGGCAGAGAAGAGATCTGCATATATTTTCCTCTACCAAAGGATTAGAGACTTAGAGGGATTACACTAAATTACACACAGATGAGGTTTCTGATGCCTGGCTTCCAAACTGGGCCTGATCTCTTAACCTACTGAGGAATTCTAAATACCACAGGAGCGTCTATGAGGGGTTTAAGCAATATTCCAAAGCATTGTCTGGTTTTGGTTTCAGAATAAAAATAGTCACCATGGAACAACTACCATGCTTTGAGCTTTGTATAAATGTTACTTCATTTAACTCTTTCAATAAGCAAGTACCATTTTTCTATATTTTGAAAATGAAGAAATTAAGGATCAGAGAAATTAAGCAACTTGCCTAACATTCCAGAGCTCACAGCAGGCTGAGCGGGTATTCAAATTTGTCCAAGATCCATATTCTTTCTACTACATTCTTCTTTCTCTGCCACTTCAAATCTCAAACCTTCTTTCCTTGTTGTCTAGACAACCAACCAGGATCTTCATGCTAATCTGACTACCCAAAAGTCCCAAGCCTCAACTGTGCTTCAGTGATCATGATCATGACACACAACAGACAGACAACATCCACTCACTTCTACCTGCCTCTCAGGATGAGCTTGGTATTGAATCATGTCACTCATTCAGTCATAAAGCACTTTCCAAGCACTTGCTGTTTGCCAGAATTTTCTCAAGATACTTGTTACTCACTCATATCCTTCACAAGGCAAGTCAGAAGTGATCCTAACCCAAATCTGTATAGAGCATATGCAGAGAAGAGGACCATTTCTGTGCTTCCTATGGCTCATGGACCACTCTCACTGCAGTCAGGGTAGGCCATCACATAAGGTAACAGATAAATGCCATATGAGAGAGCATTTCCAGAGGTGCCAATTCAACTTATTTTTCTTGATGTTATTATCATCATATGACACACTTTCCTCCTCTTCAGAAATGGACACCAATGGGAGTTCTGAAATGGTTTAATTCTGCTATCAAATTTACTTTACTAGAAATGGACGTAGAAATAATTAACCTCATAAAAGGTATTAGTGCCCTTATAATGGGGGCTCAAGGGAGCTTGTTTACCCCTTTCATGTGAGCAAGCAGCAAGAAGGTACCATCCATGAGGTGGAGAGCTAGCTCTCATCAGACATAAAATCTGATGGCACCTTGATCTCAGCCTTCTCAGCCTCAGAATTGAGCAAGAAATATTTGTGGTTTATAAATTATCTGGTCTAAGGTATTTTGTTATAGCAGCATGAACCAACTAAGACAGGGAAATAAAACTAAGACAAAGGTTTAGAGTAATGAGTAACTTATTAAAAATATACATTGTTTTTACCAAAGCCATTCCTTTGGCATTATTTTCTAATCAACATAATATGAAAATAGCTATATATTTATATTACTATGGCCCATAGCACAAACTTAACAGCATATACCATGTGCCAGATACTGTAATAAGGCCTTTACATGCAATATATCATTGAATGTACACACAAAACAAATTAGGAAAGTATTTTTGGTCCTCTTTTTACAGATAAGGAAACTAAGGCTTAGAGAAATTAATTATCTTGCTCAAGAACACACAGGTAGGAGGTGGCCCAACCCAAGGTTTATCCTAAGTGAAGCTAACAAGAGCTGTGTTCTTAACCATTAGTTTTCCACTGACTCCTAATGTTCTAGCAAATCCAAGAAGGGAACAGCCCACCCATCTCATTTATTTGTGATCTCTTGCAGAGCCTCTGAAATACAGCAGATCTATATTTGTTCAATGTATATTTATTCTCAATATATATATTCATGGATAACAGTCAGCCTCAGTCAGGTAACTATTATGATCCATAAGCATTTCCAGAGGTGCCAATTCAACTTATTTTTCTTGATGTTATTATCATCATTGGCACACCTACATTTTTAAACATTTGGTCTAGATCATAATATTAGAATTCCAGATAGAAGCCAGAGGTGAAATGAATGAACAGCAGAGGTACAGCTTAGTCCTCAATATAAACAAGTGCTTTTATCTGAGGGTCAAGGCAGGTAAGTAATAATGCCAATGATACTGATGCTGGACAAATAATGAAATGTGAAGTCAAACTCTGAAGCATAAGAAAGTGTTAGATTTGAAATCACTGATACACCAAATAAAACAGATAATGAACAGTGTTCTGGACATCCAGTCAGCAATAACTTCAGTCAGAGGAGTCCTGACTAAGGAGGTGGAGGCCAAAAGGGCTAAGAAAATGTGGTGTCTAATCCTGAATAGAAAACAGAAGCCTAAGGTATCCCAGGAGGATGGGGGTGTGGGCTTTTCCCAGAGCCAAATCACCACAAAGCAAATTGTGGGAGAAATGCCTTTCTACATATTTCCCATCTTAGAATATGCTTTTTAATTTTATTTTTAATTTTAAGAAGAAAAGAGGGTCAGTGTGGGGATAAATCATGGCTATCCATTCCAAAAGGTGAAACCAGATATCCTGAGTTAATAATATTAAAATGAAGAAACCAAGTTATCTCCATTGTAATGGAGATCACTTATCATAAAGAAAGACATAAAGGTCTATTAGCAGAATAGAATAGAATTAGTAGAATTCTAGTAGTAGAACTCAGAAAATGATAGATTAGTTTGGAGTCTGTCATTTCACCATATAGCCAAAATGCTTCCAAGATGAGATGAGCTTACTAATGCCATTTTTTCATGTACTTGCCAATAATGCTATATATTGTTTACTGTTGTGGGAAGTCAAGGACCCCGAACAGAGGAACCGGCTGGAGCTGCAGCAGAGGAAACATGAATTGTGAAGATTTCATGAACATTTATCAGTTTCCAAATAATACTTTTATAATTTCTTATGCCTGTCTTTACTTTAATCTCTTAATCCTGTTATCTTCATAAGCTGAGGATGTACATCACCTCAGGACCATTGTGATAATTGTGTTAACTGTACAAATTGATTATAAAACATGTGCGTTTGAACAATATAAAATCAGTGCACCTTGAAAAAGAACAGAATAACTGCAATTTTTAGGGAACAAGGGAAGACAACCATACGGTCTGACTGCCTGCAGGGTCGGGCAAAAAGAGCCATATTTTTCTTCTTGCAGAGAGCCTATGAATGGACATGCAAGTAGAAGAGATATTGCTAAATTCTTTTCCTAGCAAGGAATATTATTATTCATATCCTGGGAAAGGAATGCATTCCTGGGGGGAAGGTCTATAAACATCTGCTCTGGGAGTATCTGTCTTATATGGTTGAGATAAGGACTGAGATATGCCCTGGTCTCCTGCAGTACCCTCAGGTTTACTAGGATGGGGAAAAACTCCACCCTGGTAAATCTGAGGTCAGACCAGCTCTCTGCTCTCAAACCCTGTTTTCTGTTGTTTAAGATGTTTATCAAGACAATACATGCACTGCTGAACATAGACCCTTATCAGTAGTTCTGCTTTTGCCTTTTGTCCTGTTCCCTCAGAAGCATGCGATCTTTGTTAGACCCTTATTAGTAGTTCTTCTTTTTGCCCTTGGAAGCATGTGATCTTTGTACCTACTCCCTGTTCTTACACCCTCTCCCCTTTCGAAACCCTTAATAAAAACTTGCTGGTCTGAGACTCAGGCAGGCATCACGGTCCTACCAATATGTGATGTCACCCCTGGCGACCCAGCTGTAAAATTCCTCTTTTCGTACTCTTTCTCTTTATTTCTCAGCCTGCTGACGCTTCTGGAAAATAGAACCTACATTGAAATATTGGGGGTGGGTCCCCTCCCATAGTTTACAAACAAATTATTAACTCACTATTGTGACTGTGTCACTCAATAGTATTGGCACAGGCATTAGTAATTTCAGGTATAGATATTCAAAATTCAAAGTACACCAAAACGTAGACAATATTCTAAGAAATTATTCCAAAAAAATGTTCTTGGAATAAAAAGAGAATGTTCTTTTTTTAAAAAATAATTATTACTATTATTACTTTTTTATAGGCAGGATCTCACTCTGTCACCCAAACTAGAATGCAGTGGCATGATCATGGCTCACTGCAGCCTCAACTTCCTGGGCTCAAGCAATCCTCCCACCTCATTCTCCTGAGTAGCTAGGACTACAGGTACGGGGCACTACACCTGACTAATTTTTTTATTTTTATTTTTGGAAATGGGATCTCGATAAGTTGCCCACACTGGTCTCAAACTCCTGGAGTCAAGTGGTCCTCCCTCCCTTCCCTCCCAAAGTGCTGGGATTACAGCTATCATATCTGGCCAAAAAGTATCTTCTTAGCTAAGCAGCTTTTAACATTTCCTATTTTTAAAAAGCATTATCAGGATGAATATTCATATTTTATTTATCAGGTATATATAGTGTCTACTAAGTGTTAGGCACTGTTCCAAGCATTTTACTCATTCAATTCATATAATAGCCCTATAATGTAAATATTGTTATTGTTATCATCCCCATTTCACTGAAAAAGGAACTGAAGCACAGAGGTAAACTGTAAGCCCAAGAGCTCATAGCTAACAAATAAAGGTTCCAAGATTCAAGCGCAGCCATTCCCTCTCCTATACCTATTCCACGTATTTGTATATACTTGGCAAGAGTACAGGGGAAGTCTGAGAAGCACAGAGAAGTGGAAGTATGTGAGAATCAGTTGTGGGTCCTAGTGAAAATGACAATAGGCCTCAGTTTCCTTGAGACAGTTCCAGTTTATGCCTATTGTCCCAGTGGAATTATCAATAGTATCCACTGTCATTCTCCAATAGTGTCCAAGTTTGGACAATACATTGTATGGTCAACCTGCTCAAAGTGCCCTATTCTACTACCATGGGCAAGAGTATATTCATACTCTTAAGCCTTGTTGTCCATAATTCCCCCACCTGTGAAATACAAATGCTAAAGTTTGTTCGCTTTCTGCCTCCCAAGATGATATTATTGTGGCATTATGTAGAAGAATATAAATGTACGGTGCAGTATTTTCAAGTGTTATACATGTCAGATAGTTGTAAAGGGAACTTCTACAACTTCTAAGCTGCCATCATGTGCAGCGCACAAAGGTACCTGCTTTACATTTGCTAATGAATTCATTGCCCGTGAGTATACCATGACTTTTTTATTCTTACAAAAAAAAAAAAAAACATTTATGATAGAAACCTAGGATAGAGTACAAACAAGTCATTAAGTCACTATTAACCATTATTACTGAACCAGAAACTATTACAAGAAACTTGAAAAGGAAGCTTTGCTAATTTCATTATATGACATCCACTTTACGGTTGACTCATTATTTCCACTTAAGCAAAAAAATGAACAGAATGAAAAGAATACACTGTTTTGTTATTTAAAATACAGTTTAAAAGGCTAGTACTGATAAGTAATTCATCAGATAGAAAAGCTATAGATTCACTTTACAAAGGAAAAAGTACATTGAGACCATGCTGCTACAGTAATGAGTTGAAATTCAGGAAAATCACCTACATATTGGGAATTAAAAGATGTGAGTTTTGTTAAGTGTGTGTGTGTGTGTGTGTGTGTGTGTGTGTGTGTGTGTTATGTGCCTCAGTCCCTTTGTGTTTTGGCTTTTCAGTCTAGAAATTCACAAAAACAGGACAAGTCATAACATCTAAAATGGATAAATACATTATATTATTTTTATCTTTTTGTATCTTTCCTCAGTTTTCAATTTTCTGTTCCCCGATTTCCGTTCCACCTACTCCCCACACTCTTAATTTCTAAAATATTGTAATTCCATTACAACCTGTTACTTTCCTATTCCTCTTTAATTTATCCACTCACTAAGTGTACTCATCTCTTTATTAAAAACAAGGCAAGAAAACTAAATATAGTTGTTGTGTTTATTTTTTCTCTAAAATTTTGTCCTACTTTGCAACAGCAGAATTTTGGTTACAATTTTCTTAACTGTAAAGTGAGAAGTTTCAATTAGTTGATCCCTATGAAATGCACAGCTCTGTAGATCATGCAGCAATATATCGTATGAATGGATGAGCTTAATAAACGCTTCAGACTGAAACAAGGATGGAGATTATGATGGTGTGAGTGGTTCTATCTTGCTTTGGAAAGTTGGGTGAAGGGATCATCATAACAACTAACCCTGCTTCATTTAAGTAATGAATCTCTGGCCAAATAAAGAAAAAGAAAGAATCAAGGAAGGAAAGGAAGAAAAGAAAAAAGGAGGGAAGAAAGGAAAGGAAAGGAAAGAAAACCTTTTTGGTATATAGAAACATAAAAATGCCAGATTTGTAGCAGTTACGTAATTTCTTTTTCCAGTGAAATTTGTTTTGTTAGTCATGAGAATCTAAAATACAAAGCCAAGTTATATAAATACAAATTTGGCTTTCTAAAAAATCTTTTTTATCTTTACGTGTCACAGAGAGTGGTTGTGAAAGTATTAATGAATGATGTTGTGCAGTCAGGAGACCTATGTGCTAGCTTTAGATCTACTTCTAATTAACTGCCCATGCGCAATCTAGTCACCTAAATTTTTATAGGCCTGGACTTTGTCATGATTTCTAAGGCATCTCAGAATAAGAAATAATGGAGAGGATTATATCTTTGGTCCTTTGCAACTTTTTTTTACATTGCAAAACTGCCATATATTGACCAATTCTTTTCTATAGATAACCTGAGGTCTTTATAAAGTAAGATTTAAAAAGGGGAAATATTTAATGAGTAACATTTTCCAGTTATGTTTCCCACAAAGATGAGAAAATTATTAACATTGCATGTCAAAACTAAATTGCAGCTTAAATGTATATAATGAATGTAAACTATTATGATATTATTAAAATATTTTATGGTTACTCTTTATAATATCATAGTAGTCCAAGAACCAGAGCTTCTGACTTTAAGTTGACCTGTGCTTTCCATAAAGAACAGTTTCATACTTGTGAAAAAAATGTGTAATTGCTGTAAAACAATAGTTTGTGAACACTACTTCAGACTTTCTAATCATGCTCGAGGGAACACAAGAGCTCATTTCCTCTGAACTTCTACTACTTATGTTTTATGTTAAGAGGTTGCATTGGTTTGCAAAGGCATTAGTTAGCCAGAAAACTAGTCCCTTGAGCACTTGCTTCATTATTAAATGTAAAATAAGCTACTAAATAGCAGGATGAAGGCAACTTGCACATTTACCAAAATTACCTAATAGGCTTATGGAGAACAGGTGAGTATCATTCCATTCTAGAGTACTAAGTACATCCACTTGACATATAGAAAACACAGCCTCTTCGAAGCATGAAGGAATCTTTGTATCCTTTGATTTCTCAGAAGCAAAAATTTAGCAAGTACAGACAAAAGTTATAATAAAGATACAATGAAGGCACTGCCTGCTTGGATTGAAGAGCACAGGAGAGAGAGCAATGAGGTCATTTCTAACTCATTTCTCTCCAGATCACCCAGTCCTTGCAGTAAGCCAGGGTCAACTCCACCTAGACAACCTCCCCAGCACTGTAACTTGGTTACATAAGGGACCACCATATTGTGCTCACCATTTTCAGTTAAATTCATGGCAATGAAACTCTTTCACTCCCAGACAACTGTTTATCAATGACTGATAACATAATATTTACAACAGAGGAATAACCTGTTTGAACCAGCACTTATCTTACCTGTAACTTGGTTTTGAAGAGACTATAAACTATTGGAAGAACTTGTCTGGTTTCCTGTTTTATGCCAAACCTTATTATATCGTTCTAAAAAAAGAGGAGGAAAAGTTCGTTTTTTGAACAGCAACAAAAAAAATCACAGATATCAGAATGCTATTGAGCAAGTTAATGCAAAATACAGTGGAATAATACCTAGTCCAGGAATGAGAAGACATGAATTCTGCTTTTGAAACCTTTGAAAAATGATGCCTTCTCTCAATGCCTCAATGTTTTCTCATAAAGTAAGAGAGGTTTCTAAATTAAAGGTTTGAAGGTTTCTAAACTTTTGTTAGTATGATAATCCTTTTTTTTCAACAAAATTTACTAATGAATCCAACCTGTTAAACTGATAAAATTACACTGCTGTGGATGAAAAGGCAGCAAGAAACCCACACTGTCACCAGCCGCCTTCCTGTCTTCTCCCCTCGCCCCCATCCAGACTGCAAACCACTAAGTTTTGGCATCTCTAAGATCACTTCAGTGATTATGGATGGATGACAAGGAGAATAAATAAATCAGATGTTAGTTTTTAAATACTGATACTGGGCTGTCTGAGGCTCTGGAAAAGAGTTTAAGAGAAAAATAAAGGGGGAAGGAATTGATGGTCCTCTCTCAGTGGTTCTACATTCTGGCTACTGGGGCCTTGTTTTCGAGAACCCCTTTTATTATCATTCACTTCTGGTTTGAAAAGCCAAAGAGTCAAATAACAGAATGAATTAAAAAGAATATGTTTATTGTAATAAATTTCATATTTCTCATCTATACCAGTTCATTCTCCTCTAAGGAGAGCCAAAATATGCTTAAGGTAGTGATTGCTACCATACATTTACTCTTGTTCATCATAATTCTATGTCAAACATCCCTTAGAGAAATAACTAATTATAATCTTAATCAAAGATTGAATCCAACCTAAAACAAAATTAAGTCTGTTATTATGAGGTAGTATAAGACAATACCAAGTTGAATTTATAGATAGCCTACTATTCAGAATTTACGAAAGACTTTTCTAATGGAAAACTAGTATAATCGATGAGCTGAAGTTTAAAACAAACTTGAGGACAAATCGTGAAATGGAAAAATTAACTGTTCATTCAATAAATTGTTTTGCACCAATAATGATTCTGGCAATACTGTAGGTACTGGAGTTATAACTGTGAACAAAACAGACAAATATCCTTGCCTTCATAAAGCTTATATTCTCATTTTATTTTTATTTTATTCCTCCCTCTCTCCTTCCTTCCTTTCTTCTTCCCTTCCTTCATTATTTTCTTTTCTATATTCACCTTATTCTAGAAAGAATTAAAGGTGATACAGCAATACATTCCATAGAATAAAAGATTTAAGCTATAGTTAACAGGCCCCCTCGCCCCCACCACCAGAATACAACAGGCCCCTTTGTAGGACATGGACCACTGGCGAACACTAGCTATTTACATTGAACATTCTCATTGCCAATACTCTAGTGTAAAAGAAGGGAGAAGAGGCAATAAGCACAAAGGAGTAAGAATAGAGAGGGAGAAGGAGAGGGAGAATAGAGAGGGAGAAAGAACAGAAAAATTCAGAAATTTTAAGCAGAGTGCTTTGGCAGAGACCACTAATTGTCCTCCAATATTCATTCTCCCCTCCCTTCCTTGTAATAATAGAATACTTCCCATTACCTCTTACTTTCAGCTGGACACATAATTGCCTACCCCCAAACTATACTTTGCAGAGTGCTTTGCAGCTAGGTGTGACCATATAACTAAGTTCCAGCCAAGGACATATGAAAGAAAGGAAGTGATATAAGCAATTTCAATTCATATCCATATTAAGGAAGTTGTTTTCCCTCCGTTCTTATGACTATCCACCATCAATTGAGGCTAGGACAAGAACAGAGTTGTGGTAATCCACCTTTACTATCAGACGGGAGTCATATTTTAGGGAAAGCAGGGAAAAACAGAAGTAACATGAATTCCTTCACCTTATGGAATGAAAACTCCTCTATGCCCTCTTTCTTTTCTGAGTCACTGTATTTCTGAGTCACTGTATTCTGAGTCAATGTATTTACACTGTAAACACATTACACTGTATTTAGTAATGACTAAAAGATGGAAACAAACAAAAAAATAGGAATAGATGCAAAGAAACAACATTCATTAAGTGCTTCTGCCTCTGTTACAAGAGTTAGAATCTTCAGGGAGTCTTAACTCTAGCTTGCTCAAGTCACACTAAGAGAGCTTCGTAAAATGATTCTGAGAGTTTCTGTGGACACTTCAGGTAGGTCAGATTTCAACAGTCAAAAAAAATTTCAGCAGGATGCTGAAAGCATTCAACACAGTCACATTCTATCTATGGCTGGCTATCTGCTAGCTTCTTATTACACAGAACTTAAAAACACCTTTTTTCCTATCATACGCAGGATGGATTTGGCATGGAGTTGTTTAAATATGAAATATTTCTAGCCTCTTCACTCTTTAATTCCAGTCTTCATGACAATAAAATAAAGAGTGAAAGAATGGATTACTATTTTTGTGTACACAAACTGGGCAAATACAGACCTTGGATACACATCATGTGAGTAGATACTAAACAATTATATTTTATCATTGAGAATGCTTTCTTTCCCCCAGAGTCTTTTCTCTAGTATTTTTAGAAAATACCATATACAACTATTGCAACACATGCTTTGAAATAATAATGTTAGACCAGGAGTGTTGGCTCATGCCGGTAATTCCAGCACTTTGGGAGGCTGAGGCAGGCAGATCACCTGAGGTCAGGAGTTCGAGACCTGCCTGGCCAAGATGGTAAAACCCTGTCTCTACTAAAAACACAAAAATTAGCTGGGTGTGGTGGCATGTGCCTGTAACCCCAGCTACGCAAGAGGCTGAGGCTGGAGAATTACTTGAACCCGGGAGGTGGAGCATGCAGTGAGCTGAGATCACAACACTGCACTCTAGCCTGGGCAACAGAGTGAGACTCTGTCTCAAAAAAAAAAAAAAAAGAAAAGAAAAGAAAAAAGAAATAATAATGTTAAACTTCTCCCTCATTTGCTATAACTTATTCTTCTTGTATATTTGCTACTAAAATATTGAAAGCTATTTTTGAGTCTACCATTAAAAAGTATTTACAAATATTTGAATAATCCGAGTAATTAAGCATTAAAAGTAGTAGAGAAAAATAGGTTAAGGTGATGCAACAAAAATGTATAGCATGTCCTGACATTCCATTTTTCTTCAGATTTTTATTTGTTTGCTTTTCCTCCTACGCACCATAATAAAACAGAGTTACAATCAACGTGTGATGACAAATGGTCTCAGGGTTGAGTTTGCATTCCTCTAAATATATTGGCATTTGTAAGCTGGAAAAGATAGATGTAATCAACCACCCTCAGACAAAAGTAGGATGACTATTTCTGGCAAAATGTTCAAACCACATTAAGCCCTAATTTGAAATGATGTTTGAAAGAAAGCAATGCAACTAGGACCAATTTATTTGTACAGCAACTAAAAACTGAACTCACTAGACATATTTAAGAGATGGAAGCAATTAAATGTGTTTGTTTTCTAAATAGACCAAGTATATTAGAAACTTTGAAGGCAAAAAAATCCCATTTTACTAGACTCGATCATTTGTTGCTGCGCAATAGTTAAATCATTTTCTTTAGTAGTCCTCTGAGGTTGTTCTAATAAAACATGCTATTTTTAAGAAGAAATAAACAATCTGTTTAATTTCACATTATCAATGTGTCATAGAATTTTTTTCTAGTTAGCAGCATGTAGAAGTATGAAATCGCTGTGAGAAAGTGTGGGACAACCTTTTTTTGCTGGTATGTGTGATCCTTACAGAAAACCAATTCCTGTTGTTTACTCATTCAAATGTTTGTCAGACTCTTCTGCAAACTAGTGGTGCAGAGAGTCATTTTTATGGCGGGGCGGGGGGCGGGGATTGGTGGTTTTCATTCTTGTTTTTCAAAAAGATGAATTTCGATGGTTTCTCCTTGTATGTTTCAAGTTTCTATGGTAGTCTGAGAAAATTCAGATAAAATTATGTCATTTGAATCCTCTTACATACATACCTAGACAAAGATTTAGCATTTCAGCTAATGATAACAATTGTTCTGGCTCCAAGGAGACTGAAATAGTGACATTTGTATCCAGAATAATATCCGGCTCCAAATGTGGGATGACCAGACAACAGCATATCATCAACTCTTTGGCTAATATATGTACCATGACCACTCAATCAAAGAGGGTTTCTTTAAGACCAAGTGTCCTAGACGTTCTGGCATCTTTTCCTCAGGGCTATATCCTGACAAGCCTGGCTAAGAAAGGTGGCTCTTTACACACCATAATGAAGCCCAGGTCCAGGAGGGCCGCACTGCCAAGGTCCCACTGAAGTTTGCCAAGAATTGATGCTATGGAGTATTGAAAACAGGACAGGACCCTGTCAGTTCTCCTGCTCCGCATAACTAGTTTGCAGAAGAGTCTGACAAATATCTGAATGAATAAACAACAATAGGAATTTGTTTTCTGTGAGGATCACACATACCAACAAAAATACATGAGGACAGCCCCTGCATGGAAGACACAGGAAAGACCGAGAGGAAAAGGAGAAAACTCTAATTTTTTAATCTCATTCCAGCATAACTCCAAAGAACTCAAGAGCTCTCCTCAGGGTTTATTTACTTCATGCAAAACACTAACAATTCAATATTGCTAACAGTGGTGGTTCCTCCTAGAAATCCATCTAGGGTTAGGAGATATATTTGACTTTGATATGTGCCTATTCAAGCTTCTGAGAAAAGAATTAAAGAAATGCTCCTTAAAGAAAGGAGCAGCCTGAAAGATAGTCACAAGGCTAAAATACTGGTGAGACAACTAAAGCATGACTAAAACATCAACTTCAATGAATTGCTTCACTTCAAACTAGTATAAGATTTCATATATAGCAAGTCTAAAATATTTTAATTGAGCTAAAAACCAATGAACGTTTCAGATCCCATAACTGTAATATTCATCACTTTGGCTAAAGTATTTAAAGATTAAATGTTTCTTCTACTTAAACTACATTAAGAATGAAAATACAAATAATACATGAAATAAAAATACATTTTAAAGAAATTCACATTATAGATTTATCTATGTAAAATTGATCTTGTCCCAGGGAACAATCCTGCTTTAACAGAAAGGATTAAAAAAACTCAAAGAGCTTTGAAGTATTACCTTTAAAACAAAAACAAAAACAAAAACAAAACAAAACAAAAAAACCCTAAAACTTACTAAGCAAGAATAGTCATAAAATTTAAACCACTCAGCAAACACTAAGTGAGTACATGTTATATGTAAGACATTGTAAACTTTAATTTTCATAACACATAGCATATGTACAATACCCTCTCAAGATGAGCTTGGTACCACATGTACAGACCTATGTCCCACTCCGGGTAGATAATCTTTCACTGGCCTATTCTCAGTTGGAATTTACAATTTACTACCTTGCAATGCCTATACATTCACCTTGTGTGCATCTTATAACACTTAAGATACAATGGTACTAAAAGGCATATGTGACTTTCTCTAACTTCAGCATTACATTTTAAGTCCTTGGACATGTTATTGAAAGTCCTTACTAGGCAGAGCTTTCCAAACTAACCAGAACATATCCTTTTAATAAAAAATAATAGCTATGTTCTCATTTTCAAAGTTTGTGATTAAAACCTACAGTGAAAGAATCCAGCTGAGAAGAAATTTCCTCTTGGGTCAAAAAAAAATAATGTCATTAAATGTATCAGAACAATATGAAATGAAGATGTTGCTGTTGGGTCCTTCACTTATAATAGAAACCAAATATGCTTGCTGGCTTAGTTAAATCCACAAATTATTTGTCACATAAGATTTCAACAACAATTTTAAACATATAAAAGTTAAGGTACCAAAGAAAATCCCACTGTCAATGATAATCAAACTACACAACTATACAACTTTTTGCATGTGATTTAATTGCCCAGATTTCAAAGAAAGTCACATAATCTCACGAGTTAAAATATTTCTTTTTCTTATTTTAAGCACGGCAGGACGGCTTTTCAAAACATAACTTGTAGTATTGGGTGCCATTCCAACTACCAATTCAGATCCTTTGACATGGAGGCTCAGTTTGCTAATCTTGGCTTATACTTTTAAAAACAACTTACTACAACTTTACATGGTAGCATTCTGTTTTTCTTATAGTTTATAGCTGAAAAATGCACTCTTTAACTACTCTTGATATTGACAAAGGGCACTGTGACTCATTTTATTTTTCAACATAGAGCTAAAAGGTACATGAATCATCCTTTTGAAATTTGGAATGCAGGCAAAACAGTGGCTGCGAATGGAGTCTAAGTAAATAATTCCTCTCATCATCTAAACTTTTTTTCAGGGCATCAGCACTAGAAAAAGTCATTTTCTTAGCAGTAGCTTATTGCCCTAAAAAAAGAAATGGTGAAAAATTTATTCCCAGAGAACAGTTTATTTACTATAAGATGTGGCTCAGTAAAGTGTTTTGTATGCTGAAAATGTAAAGTTAATTCTTCCTGTCAAAGCCTTAGGAAAACAGGCACATCGTAAACATACTTTTGCATTTTAGAGCTGGCTCTCTTTATTTTAGAAGAGAGTTTTTTCTATACATCCCTTAAGTCGGCATTCTTAGATGTGTAGAAACGAGAATAAGTAATTTAATAGTATCCTGGTATGACAGATCTAATACAACATATACTAGAGTACATTTTTCACTCTCCACATGGGAATACAAAGGGGGAAAGGGGGAAAGTGTAGAAGATAAAATCCCAAGAGATGAAACTAATACTTCTCTATGAAGAACTTTAAGCTCCTTCAAATAGTGGGGTTAAGTCAGTGCCAAGGCTCAATACTGCCCTCTCCTTCCTAAATGCAGAAATACATATACAATTTGAGGATAAAAATACAGGATAACAAAGCAAAAAGTAGTTACTGGATACATAAAATTCACCATAGTTTTTTTTTAATTTTTGTCATTTTTGGTAGGATGTCCAATCACTAAAGGTAGTTTAAAAGCTTTATTAAATTAACAAATATTTTAAAACTACAAAATGATTCTTTTTTGTACAGATTCACCTCCTCCCAAAAAGCTTAATTTATAATTTAAATGATAATAGCCCTTCCCAAAAACTAAACCACCTTTGCAAAACTAATGAAAGACCACCAAGTCAGGAGGATGGTAGGAACCCGAATTATACTAAAGTACAGATGTAATGGATTACCAGCCATTATTCCAGATGTCACAATATTTGCAGTTTCCCCAATTACTCCTGCAGATAACATCACTATTGTTAGAACCTAAGATTGGACTTTTGAGATGTCTTTTCAGGTTTTTGCATTTCTGACCACTGACGGCTCCACCCAGATACACCAACCAGTCCTGTGGCCCCACCAAGAAGTAGACTCAGCAAACAGGAAGACTATTTTCCACAGCTCTGTGATTGTACCTCCAAACAACCAGCAGCACCCATTCCCCAGCCATCCACCTCCTCCCACCTATCTTTGAAAAACTCTAGCCTCCAAATTTTTAGGGAGGCTGATTTGAATAATAATAAAACTCTGCTCTCCTGTTTAACTGGCTCTGAATATGTAAAGCTGTTTCTCTATTGCAGTTCCCCTGTCTTGATAAATTGGCTCTATCTGGGAAGTGGGCAAGAAGAACCCATTGAGTGGTTACACTATTATTGATAATAGTCCAACTTATTTTTCTTATTTTAAAAGATATTTAAAGATTGAGACAACTACTAAGGAAGTAGATAAAACCAACCTTAAATTTAAGCAGAGTACTTCCCTGGACTATCTTTACTTTAGGATTTTTATACGCATTCCCTGATTCCCATGGTTTCCTTACCTAGTAATTGATTCCTGAAAATCCACCATTACAATAATTTTTTTTTTTTAATTAAAGCTTTTGTCAGAGGCGTTTGAACCAGAGTGACTCCATCTTGAACACAGTCTGGGTAAAATAAGTCCGACACCTACTGGGCTGCATTCCCAGGAAGTTAGGCATTCTAAGTCACAGGATGAGATACAAGGTCAGCACAAGATACAAGTCACAAAGATCTTGCTGACAAAACAGCATGCAGTTAAGAAACTGGCCAAATCCCACCAAAACTAAGATGGTGATGGAAGTGACCTCTGGTAATCCTCACTGCTCATTATACACTAATTATAATGCATTGGCATGCTAAAAGACACTATCACTGGTGCCATGACAGTTTACAAATGCCATGACAACATCCAGAAGTTACCCTAGATGGTCTAAAAAGGAGAAGAAGCCTCAGTTCCAGGAATTGCCTGTCCCTTTTCCAGAAAACTCATAAATCCATACCTTGCTTAGCATAGAATCAAGAAATAATTAGGCCAGGCACGGAGGCTCATGCCTGTGATCCCAGCACTTTGGGAGGCTGAGGCAGGTGGATTACCTGAGGTTAGGCATTCAAGACCAGCCTGGCCAACATGGTGAAGCCCCGTCTCTACTAAAAATACAAAAATTAGCCAGGCATGGTGGTGTGGTGGTGTGGGCCTATAATCCCAGCTACTCGGGAGGCTGAGGCAGGAGAATTGCTTGAACCTGGGAGGCAGAGGTTGTAGTAAGCTGGGATAGTGCCACTATACTCCAGACTGGGCAACAGAGGGAGACACCATCTCAAAGAAAGAAAAGAAAAGAAAAGAAAGAAACTATAAGTATAATCAGTTGAACAGCCTGCACCGCTGCTCTGCCTATGGAGTAGCCATTATTTATTCCTTTACTTCCTAAAAAAACTTGCTTTCACTTTATTCTATGGATTCGCCCCAAATTCTTTCTTGTGTGAGGTCCAAGAACCATCTCTTGGGGTCTGGATTGGGACCCCTTTCTGGTAACCATTTCAGCTCTATTAAAATGAAAATAGCTCACAGAGACGTAAATATGTAATACAGCATCAACTACAAAGATCTTACTGTACTTTGTTCTCAGGTAGGGTGGCAGCAAGTTCCTGGACAGTTCCTGGACAAGTTTTTACCCAATAAATTATACCTGTTGTCCCAGAGTAATTATCAAAACTACTCCTTTAATATTGATAAATTTTATGATTATCCTCAACTTAGTTCCTTTCTTCAGAGTAGGATTTAGTGGAAGAGGGGAGACCATTGTGGCAAATAAGGGATCATGACCAACTGAGTAAGAAATAGATTGGGAACACTGAGGGGAAAAGTACTCCTCAGGGAATTATTTAGGTGTTACCTTTATAGGACTTAAAAGACAAAAACCCATATAGTATGAAATGCAACACAATCTTGACAACAGTAAAATGCATATTTAGCATACGTGTGTGTGTGTGTGTTAAAGCACCATTTATCAATACATTTTCTAGCAATTTATACTTTGGCAAAAGACAAAAATGCTAATTTGGAATATCTCTTCTCACAATTAATAACTACTATCATTACTATTACTGTAGTACCACTGTTACTACCATTTCTCAGATCCAAAGCAAAGACTACATATAGATTCAGCCTGAGAGAATCAGAGGCTCAGGAGAGGCACTGTTTGGCTATAAACACTGGCCCTGTTTGGCAAACACCTTTCCTCCCTCTGGAATACTGAAATCTTTCAGGGAATCCTAGAAGGATTCACAAGGGACTCCTTCAACAAGGAAATTGTGAGCTGATGGAGATGTTACTCATTGATCCCTGACTGATACACAAAAAGCCCACATTCTTAAAGGTAGGGTTCAAACTCAAGAAGGACTTTTGACTCAAGGAGATAAAGGTGAAAGGAGCCAACGCTCCAATGAGATGAGTGGTAGAAGGAGACTCAATGCTCAGACTTTAGAAATAGAAAATAAGATGGAAACATTTCTGTGAAGAACATACTTTACATAAATCATAAGAATTATATTAAAATTTCACCACAGAAATAAAATAATCATAATATTTTTATACCTTCTAAATTTAATAATTCAAAGCGTCAAGGCAGTTTTTTCTTTAAGTAAACTATGAAACGAAATCAGGCTCAGAAGTTTTTCCCTTCCTTTAGTAACTGCCAATCTTTATACAAAAGTCACTGGAGCAAATTATCTCCTCACCCACCACCTCCAAGTTTTTAATCAATGTGTGTTTTAAACATTTTGGCTTTAGACCTTTTAATAAAAGGCATATATTTTACATGTATGTAATGTCATTTGACAGAATATGTCTTACAAAGTTACTATTCATGTGTTGCAAAAAGTAAATATGACATGTTTTTAAATGATCAAAGGGGACTTACTTCATGTTCATCAATACCGCCTTCAGTCCTCCAAGAAATCAGCGCTAACTTTAAGTCCTTTCTGCCTTTTATCCAGAGTTAGAAAGAACACCAAACACAGCTGCCAAACTCCACAATGCAGAGGATTGGAGAGACTACCCGTGAAGCATAAGGAGCACCAGATCTGACTGCTTTGCCTTGGCCCCTTGAACCAAAAGACACTGTGCACCACAAGCTGTGGGCCATTCCTAAAGCTTAGTTACTGGGCATGTCAGCTCAACTGTAGGGGAAAAGGTGGTGAAATAAAAACATCCAGAGCTGGGATGTTTTCTCTTGCGCCCTCTTGTTGGTGTTAGTAAGTGGCAGTGTTCCCATTGGAAAGCTGAGCAATTAGAGAAAAGTACCCAGAAGTTTCTCCATATATAAATTAGTAGAAAGACATATTCTCCTCCTTGAAGAGAGAAAATGTTCTAATTGTTATAATTACCAACAGCCACATCCTTTGACTATTTCCTCTTATAAGGGGAAAATTAAGAGAGCTGTCGGGGGTGCTATAAAACTGAGGCCACTTGCTAATTGAGGACAGTCTGAAGCTAATAAATGGGCCGAGTAAACATTTCTTTGCAAAAAGTATTATGACCAAGGTCTTTTAACCTTAAGTGACCTGAAGAAATGTCCCAAAGGGCAAACTGAAAGTGATAATGTGCCCTTTAAAAGTGACTATCAAACTCTTTCAGAACTTGTGCCAGGCAAAAAGCTTAACAATCGCACTTATTCCTAGATACAGCTAATGAAAATTATTTAAAAGATTAGTCCAGAATTTTCATGCTATCTTATTAGAATGGTTACATCCGGTTATTTGGTCCTTTCTTTTCGCCGATTACATGACAGGGCATGATTTTTCCCCTGAGGTAAATTGTGCGAACATGAGTTCAATTAATTTAATATTCCTAATCTCACTGACCTATTGAGTGGAAACAAAATGCTATGTCAGTGCGGATAGAGGAGGGAAATGTAAAGAGTGAGAGAGGTACAAAACAAGTTATCAATATGTGGATAGCAGCATATAATTTGTTTTTGTTTTTGTTTTTGTTTTAAGTGCTGATTCTGGACAGGAATGATGGCTCACAACAGCAGTCCCAACACTTTGGAAGGCTGAGGTGGGCAGATCACTTGAGGCCAAGAGTTTGAAACCAGCCTGGCCAACATGGTGAAACCTCATCTCTACTAAAAATACAAAAATTAGCTGGGTGTGGTGGTGGGTGCCTGTAATCCCAGCTACTTGGGAGGCTGAGGCAGGAAAAATTGCTTTATTCTGGGAGGTGGAGGTTGCAGTGAGCCAAGATCCCACCACTGCACTCCAGCCTGGGCGACAGAACAAGACTCCATCTCAAAAAGAAACAAAAAAACAAAGCAAAAAGTGTTGATTCTATTATATGCCATGAGTGGGGAATTCACCCTGGAGAAACTCATCCCATCTCATCTCAGGCTCCAATCCTTTCTTTCAAGAACCATAACACAAGAGTCCTTCATCAAGTGTCCCTTAATGCCCAGAGACAGAAATAAACCCATCTCCCCTGATGACAGTCTCTTTCTATCCTTTTATCAGTTTTATATAACATTTCTATTTCTTGAGGTACTCAACCACCTTGATTATCTCCAGAACCTTTAATATGCTAACATACATTGCTAATCTTTAACAGAAGGATATAGTGTACCTTTTTTCCCAAACTTATTTAACTAGAAAATTTTTTTCTAAAGTGTACCTTGCAGGATTAATGTCCTACCAAACACACTTTGGAAAATACTGCTTTAGGTTAAGAACAACCCTTTAACATTTTTCAGTACATCTGTTTAATCAGTTATGCATCTATCCCACAGTACTTGTGCAAGTGGATTTTCATATCTAAATTCTTTACTTGGGGAAACCAACTACCCAAACATAGTCTGGAAAACAGAGAGGAATGTGGTTTAACAGCAGCACATTCCTTCCTTTATTCGTTCAAAAGAAAGTAAGGAACACCTACCATGAGTCAGGCTCTATGCTAAGTGCTGGGCATACAAAATGGCCAGGACTCAATTAATTACTTCTGTCAAAGTGCTCACTGTTTTCTGGAGGATGTAGACAGAATCATACACTGTACACACTGCCACAGCTATGACTCAGTATATGGGAGTCATATATGGGAGTGCAGTATACAACCAGAGTAGCTTCATGTGGAAGCTTTGAATGTACACACGTAACGAAACAATATGATATAGTATGATGAGTAACACTACACGAAATTTATACTCCACACAAAAAGAAATGTAACTCCATTTGGATATATCAGGGAATATTCACAAAAGAGGAGCTGTATCCTCCTTCCCTCTTCTGTGATCACTAACAGTGGTCCAAATGTTTTATTGACATTCTTGTCCCTCAATAACTGAGAATTATTTACCAAAATACTGAAAATTAAAAGTATCACTCATCTAAAAATCAACCAAAAATTCCTCTTTTTGCAACACAATTTGTTTGCTTATAAATATAGGTCTATATAGCTGATAACAATTTGCTACTATATCTTGGGTATTTAAAATCCAATATCAAATAGATGCTTGCTTCTCTAAAGTTGAAGTGAAGCATATGCTCTATGAATGCTTAGGACCTGTATTCACAGATAAGCGGAAATTACTTATTAATATTATGAATGAGAAGAATGTTAAAAATGTAAATTGGTTGTTTTCTAAAGCATCTAGCATCTTCAGCATTTGGAAAAAGAAAAGACTTCAAGATTATTGCTTAATGCTATAAGTGATTTCTTGGACTACTTTAACCTACAGGGTTGAGGAGACGGAGGTAGAAAGGAGTGACATTGAAATGGAGTCAGGCTTGGTGAACCTGCTGTGGACTAACTGTTCTTCCAATTCCTCTATTTCAGTCACCAACAACTAAATGAAGACAAGCACCTATAACTGTCAAGAAAAGAACGTTCAGGTCTACCAAAAGAGAAGAATGCAATTTTCCTTCTTAGGAAGCAACTTTTAAAACTAGAAAGCGACAACCAATGTGTCACCTATGCTGTTTGCCCTGCCAGATACTCCCTCTGACTGAACCTTCAAGTTTTCCCATTTAATATAATGATACATTGTTGTAAACAGTGAAAAATAAGAAAGAACAATCATATAGCCAACAACAGGGTTTTAATTAAATAAATTATGGCATACCTTCCTTACAAAACGGTATTTATGCTCAAAATACAAAATGACAGAAATATTATTAGAATATAATATTAAAATATGAAATGTTATAAAATAAATCATGACAATCCTATAAATACAATTTTAAACACAGAAACTAAAGACTACAAGGAGGGGCAGGCATTGTGGCTCACACCTGTATCCCTAGCACTTTGGGAGGCTAAGGTAGGAAGATCACTTGAGCTCCCCAGGAGTCTGAGACCAGCCTGGGTAACATAGTGAGAACCTGTCTCTATAAATAAAAATTAAATAAGTAAATACTATAAGGACATATATCAACATAATCATGATTATCACTGGGGATAGAGTTATTAGTGATTTTAATTTCTTCACTATGCTTTTCTCTATTTTTCAAATTAAGTTGGATTGGTTTCATTTTCTTATCAATATCTTTTTATTTTATTTACTTATTTTTTTTGAGATGGAGTCTCGCTGGGTCACCCAGGCTGGAGTGCAGTGGCGCGATCTCGGCTCACTGAAAACTCTGCCTCCTGGGTTCACGCCAAGACAGGCTCTCCCTGTGTTGCTCAGGGTAGTCTTGAACTCCGTGTTCAATGAGCCTCCTGTCTCCACCTCTCAAAGCGCTGGGATTAGAGGCATGAGCCACATTGATTTTAAAATAAGGAAAAAATAATATCCTCTTTAAGATACTTCCTTTTTATTTTATTTTTCCTTCAGAAGGCACTGTTTTAGGGCCTTGAATAGCAAACAGAATATTCTATTTCATATCATCCTTTCTCGAGAATATTTGTCAGCAGTTCTGTAAACAGAAGATCTAGTTTAAAGACTGCAGACCTGAGATGCATACTTAGGGTTACATCACAGCATATACAGCACCAACTAGAATTTCCCAATATACTATTGTTACCTGTTGTAAAGACATAAATCTATTCCTAAGCATGTGGCTGTGCTATAATGATTCCTCTCTTAAGCTCGATGGTTTGATTGCCAAGGCTGAAAATATCAGTAACCTCTCTTGGTTACAGATGTCACCAAATGCACACATAAACTGTGAATGGGATCTGGTTTGGATCTGTGTCC
Organism: Macaca nemestrina; assembly: GCF_043159975.1. Classification (NCBI taxonomy): domain Eukaryota; kingdom Metazoa; phylum Chordata; class Mammalia; order Primates; family Cercopithecidae; genus Macaca; species Macaca nemestrina. The sequence continues at coordinate 71,014,741 of NC_092131.1, read as the reverse complement.
TCGCCCAGATTTCATGTCAAATTTTAATCCCCAGTGTTGGTGGAGCCCGGTGGGAGGTGATTGGATCTTGAAGGCAGATTTCGTACTTGATACTCCTCTCATGACAGAGTTCTCACAAGATCTGGTTATTTAAAAGGATCTAGAACTAGAAATACCATTTGACCCAGCCATCCCATTACTGGGTATATACCCAAAGGATTATAAATCATGCTGCTATAAAGACACATGCACACGTATGTTTATTGCGGCACTATTCACAATAGCAAAGACTTGGAATCAACCCAAATGTCCATCAGTGACAGACTGGATTAAGAAAACGTGGCACATATACACCATGGAATACTATGCAGCCATAAAAACGAATGAGTTCATGTCCTTTGTAGGGACATGGATGCAGCTGGAAACCATCATTCTCAGCAAACTATCACAAGAACAGAAAACCAAACACCACGTGTTCCCACTCATAGGTGGGAACTGAACAATGAGATCACTTGGACACAGGAAGGGGAACGTCACACACCGGGGCCTATTGTGGGGAAGGGGGAGGGGGGAGGGATAGTATTAGGAGATATACCTAATGTAAATGACGAGTTAATGGGTGCAGCACACCAACATGGCGCCTGTATACATATGTAACAAATCTGCACATGTATCCTAGAACTTAAAGTACAAAAAAAAAAGTGTGTAGCACCCCCTGCCTCCCTCTCTTGCTCCTGCTCCAGCGATGTGAAGATGCCTGCTCCCACTTTGCCCTCTGCCATGAGCCAAAGCTCCCTGAGGCCTCCCCAGAAGCAGATGCTGCCATGCTCCCTGTACAGCCTTTGAAACCTTGAGCCAATTAAACCTCTTTTGTTTAAAAATTACCCAGTCTCAAATATTTCTTCATAGCAATGTGAGGACACACTAATAATACAGGATCTGAATGAATGCCCAACAGAAAGAGCTGTGCACTAAGTAGAAGTCAGGTCACCAAGGCTCTAGTCCTGGTTATGCTACTAAAATAGCTGTGAAACCTCGGTAAATTATAAATCAGAGTGTCAGTTTCCACATGTGTAAAATTAGGGAATTCAAGGATTTACTTGTCTAAGGACTCTTCTGATAAAAGAACAAATGGCATCTGCAAATGCGTAAATATTACAGAGTCACATATAGAATGGAGTGATACTTCGGTTAACGTAAACAACTATGAAAATATTCTCCAAGGGTCCAGAGCCTACAATCCACAAGCAAGCCCCTGGTCTTCCATTAGCTAAATGTATGAGTTTCTGAAAATCATCTCATATCTTTGGACCACTGTAAAACAAGGCAGGTGGAATAGATGATCTCCAAGTCCCTTCTAATGCTAAATTTTATTATTTGGGATTCAAAGAAAAGTCTAGATAGGACAAAGAGAAACCAGGTTTAAAAAATGACTAAAGTAAACATTAAATTCTCTGACTTCCCTTGTTTTTATACGGGATTAGATTTTCATTAATTGTGCTATTTGGTAGAGGATTAAGTGAGAGTAACTACTATATTCTAGTAGATGGTAGGATATCAATTATTTCTTTAAAAAAGCATTATGATTAGGTTAAAATAGGGCAGACTCCAAGTCCATGGACCTATTAAACACCATTATGGATTTATTGTCTAGCACAGTGAGAAGAAGTCAACTGGGATACATAGCATTTCAGTTACTTTTAAGGCTGTCCAAATGCTGTGGCAAGATTTCATTGTACTGAGTAAGTGTCAAAAGGAGTTCAAGGTACGTAGCAATTCAAAAGACACATTCCTTGCTCATATAAATTAGAAACAATTATGCTTTCCACCTATAGTCTGAGTACTGAATGATATAATAATTTTCAAAGACATGGGTAATACATAAGGATGTGGTCCCAAAGTCTTTCATCACATCTCTTTTTATCCTACACACAATTCAGGTTAAAAATACTGCCTACATCTTTATTTTGATCATAACTCAGGACACTGCTGCACTGTGGCCTGGCAATAGCTTTCCCTCCTGCATATGTGCTACGTGTATACCACATTCAGGAGCTGAACAGTTTTGTCATGAACAAGGACTGATTTGAGCATTAGTTGTGCTGACTATCACAGACCTGGCAGTTCACTGAGATTAGATCAACAATACAACAATACAACATTACAAAACCATCATCAAGGCTTGACAATATTGGTGATTTACCAAGGCCACCAAAATGGAATTTGGCCAATATCAATGCCCTCACTATAATATACCTAATTTTTTTTGAGGCGTGAGTCAACATGCCCAGCCAATACACCTAAATTAAGGGCTTTTGTGGAATTTATTTAATTACACATATAATATTTATCCTTTACTTTCTATTTGTGATACTAGATAAATATTGCAACTGTACATTTTACATTACAAGTTTCTGAGTCATTGAAAGACATTTGTAACAAAGAGGAATGTATAGGTACGTAACTATAGAGTTTTGCATAATTATATAATACATGCAATGTACCATAAAAATAGGAGGCTACTGTCACATTGATTTCCACAAGTTACTATGTTCAGTTATAGCAAAAAGTGTACATGAACATGTCAACCTGATTCTGCTTAACAAGCATTTGCAAAGTAGCTGCTAGGTACAGGGCACAGGGAAACATTCAGAGCATTCTTTAATCACTTCCTTGCCCTCAAGAGGCTTACAAGGACATTTTAGCTTCCCTTGCAGGTAAAACCCTTAGGTCAATGGTTCATTTTTTTATAGAGTTCTTAGTAAGAGGTTTTGCTGGAAATTAAGGAAATATATTTTTGCTACCAGCCTGTGTTTGGAAAGAGGACTATAGAACTGATCTTATTTGAAAGAAAATAGCCAGGATCTACTTGAAAATACTGAAATGTATGTTTCTACAACACAAATATTATGTGGATATTGCTTGCCCATTCCCAGCCTGGTTCTGAGAACACTGGGTTCACCGAGGGAAAAGGAAACAGAAGAAAGTGACAGAGATAGAATTTGTTATATGTAAACAGCCCTAGGTTAGACTGAACAACAGTAATAACCAGGCCCCAGGCATGTCACAAACATATCTTATTAACACTTCAAAGAGGGCATTTTTATCCTCATTTAACAATGAGGCTCAAAGGGCTTAGGAAATTTGCCTGAAGTCACACAGCCATGCTGTGGCAGAACCAGGATTCTAATCAAGGGATGTCTCACCACAAATTTCCACTCATCAGCTGCCTCCACGAAAAGATGATGGATACCTATGGAGGTACCTACCATTAGTCAAAACAAATATCTTTGACTTTAACTTTAATGCTGCACAAAGCATTATGAGCACCTTTTCAGTTTTTTTCTTTTTAAACTTCCTCTATAGCTAGATCCTTATCTTTGACTTCTAGTGCTGTTTTTTTTTTTTTTTTTTTTGGCCAATGGTAAAAGCTCAAAAGAGTGTGTAACACTTACTAACTGTTGGCACAGAGTTGAAATAGGCTTCAAATTGTTCTTTCTTACTTGTATAAGCATAAAATCCAATCCCTTCATTGATCAAATACAAAGTCAGGTTTCAAGAGCACAAAGACCAGGTCTCTGACTGACTGCTACATTCAATTGTCTTGTCTCAAATAACATAAACTAACATACGGAAACCTCCAAACTAAAGATCTGGTCAGGAAACCAGAAGCGGACTTCAACGAACATAATTTTTCATTCCAGTTTTAGATGGTGGTGGAATTAGTTGGGTAAGATGGAATATATTGACACTCAGTAGAGGCTATATCAAATTGTCATAAAGAGAAGAGACTATTAGAAATATAAGGACTAGGAGAAGCCAAATATCTTTCTATCAGTCAAGAAGCAATGAGAATGTGATACTAAGATAAGAAACCTAAGAATTCAGCAAGCAAAAACTTATACAAGAAAAGTTATGTTACAATCTGTGTTTAGACAACTGGAAGGTACTTTTTTTGTTTATTGTGTGGCAAATACAACCATCCCTATAGAAACAGAAATGCCTGTTCATCTCCTTACTTTCAAGTCAATAGGCATTTGTCTTTAAGAAATGCCCAAACCAATGGATTAAAAAATATTATGTTGTTTAAGCCAAAGGATGCCTAATATTGCCGGCAACCACCACAAGTTAGGAAAAAGACATAGAACAAATTCTCCCTTAGTGCCTCCAGAAGGAACCAGCCCTGCCAACACATTGATTTTGGACTTCTAGCCTCCAGAGCTGTAAGACAATACATTTCTGTTCTTTTAAGCCAGAAACATATTATGTTATTTGGCAAGAATTTTATTTCTGAGAGTGAAGCATAAGCTACATTGAATTGTGTTGTTATTTCGATGTGTTAATACAAAGAGATTTTTCAACTCTAAAGTAAATACAAGTCACTATGGCCCATTATTCTGCATTTATTTTCTCTCTCTCTCTCTCTCTCTCTCTGTGTGTGTGTGTGTGTGCGTGTGTGTGTGTGTGTGTGTGCGCGCGTGCGTTTTGCCTTGTTTTATTTTGTTTTTGAAACAGAGTCTGACTCTGTTGCCCAGGCTAGAATGTAGTGGTGTGATCATGGCTCACTGCAGCCTTGACCCCCGCTGCCAGGCTCAGGTGATCCTCCCACCTCAGTCTCCAGGTAGCTGGGACTACAAGCACGCACCTTACGCTCATCTAAATTTTTGGTGTTTTCTGTGGAGATGGAGTTTTGCCATGTTGCCCAGACTGGTCTTGAATTCCTGAGCTCAAGCGATCTGCCACCTCAGCCTCCCAAAATGCTGGGATTACATGTGTGAGCCACTGCACCTGGCCCAGCATTATGATTTCTTGGTTAGCACAAACACATAATCTTAATGATGCTGTTCAGTACAGTAAAATCATTAGCCACCTGTGGCTACTTAAATTGAGTAAAACTAAATAAAATTAAAAATTCATTTCCTTAATCTTCCAGCCACATTTCAAGCACTCAACAGTTGCATATGGCTAGTAGCTACTGTATTGAACAGGACTGATCCAAGATGTTTCCATCAATGCAGAAAGGTGTGCTGGAAAGTGCTGGGTTAGAAGGATGAGATATGAAAACTATCACTTCCATTTAAAGAAACTCCTGCCTTCTCATCCAACACTGACTTCATAACACTCATATAATGACAGCTATACTCCACAGTCTCATAAATTTCACTTTCTTTGATTCACAACCTAGAAAAACCAAACAACTGGCACTTTATTATGCACAGTGACAGGTCAGCATCTAGTTTGGAGACACTATTGTCCTTTCTGTTGGCAACTGTTATCTTGTGCAGTTCCATTTGTCTGGCTTAGAACACAGTTGTTGTAAGAAAATGGAAAACATGATGTTCCCCCTTCAGCAATGACCCCGATTTACCCAGTGTTCCTTTTGGGATTGTTCGTATGTGACCATGAAGCGCATTTCATGCCAACCGTAATCCTGCACTTGCAAACAACTAGAGTAACTCAAGATAATAAAAGGATTGATCCTTGATAGAGGAAAGCTGTGAACTGCTGCACGTCCAATATTCTCATTGAAATATATTGTGTTAAAACATTGTGTTAAATAACGATTAACTAACGGTGATTTAAAAAAACAAAAATCCACCCAGGAAGCAGACAATCAATATTCCACTGGGTGCCTACAGCCCTTAAAATAGGTTTAGAGTCTTTTTTAACTATATTATAGGGCTTCAAAGTTCTTACAATTAATTCCTCAATCATATGTATTCTATTTAACTTATATTTATATTTATCCTATTCTCATTATTTCATTCTACCTAATTCTTGCCTGTATTGAAGTCTCCAAATTCATTTGAGAATTATTTGAATAACTTTTCTCAAAACCAATGCCTCTGGCATTATGTTAAAACTTTTAGGCTTAGTGCAGTTGCACACAACTGTAATCTCAGCACTTTGGGAGGTGGAGGTGGGAGAATCGCTTGAGGCCAGGAGTTCAAGACCAGCTGGGCAACATAGTGACAGCCTGTCTATACCAAAAAAAAAAAAAAAAAGTTTAAATTATCCAGGCATGGTGGTGCATGCCTGTAGTCCCAGCTAACTTGAGAGGCTAAGACAGGAGGATTGCTTGAGCCCAGGAGTTAGAGGCTGCAGTGAGCTATGATTGGGCCTCTGTACTCGAGCCTGTGTGACAGAGAAAAACTCTGTTTCTGAAAAGATTAATAAATTTTAAAAAAGATTAACTTTTGAAAGACTTTTGTTTTAAACAAGGACTCAGTGTTCATAGTATAAGAATGACAAAGAATAAAAATAAAGCTAAGTCTTGCTATTAAAGTAGGCTAGATTCCACGACATACATCCTTGAAGATAACTGCGAGATATGCTTGCTCTGTGTTAATATGGAAACTGGATCCATCCTATGATTGTTTTTAACTTCTCTACTTACAATAAGCATATGTAACATGTTATAATGCTTAGAGCATAAATATAAGGAAAAACAATAAAGTACATTACTGTGGCTGCAACTATGACAGGAACTCTGACCTAAGCAAAAATAAATGGAAATTATTTCTTAAATTTGTAGCAGCCTGTGTGCAGTGCATGGCTCTTTGAGACACACAGGCCCTGAGACAGACTTACAGCCAGAGAAGATTTGGTGGTTTCTCATTAGGCCCCTGGCAGTGAGTATTTCAGAAAATTAAGTAGTTTATGGAGCACATACTCTTGAGACATTCCCTTGCTTGATTAGATGAGGCAACAATACAATGTGGATGTGAATTCTAAACAGATGGGGAAAATAACCATAGAAAAGGAACTGCTGGCTTTGGCCAAATTGTAAAAGGGTTCTCCTAATGGGCTAGCAGAATATGCTTCCTGGAGAAAGAAGTTAGAGGGGATCTGGCCACTACAAACAAAAAGCCAAAGTTAAATGCCCCACCACTGGAAAGAAGGGAGACGATAATAATCAGAGAGAAAAACAAGGGGTGTTTCAGAGTTGCTGGCAATCTATTTCTTGACTAGTGATGACTAAACACTTTTACACACTTTTAATAATTCAGAAAACTCTACACTTATAATTTGTGCACCTTTCCATATGTATGTTACACTTAAAGGAAATGAAGTTAAATGCCTGACTCCTTAACTGAGATTCATAGAGACTAACCTCAGAATCTGCGGGTTTCTGTGAAAGAAGTAACAAAAAGGAATTTGTTCAGTGTTAACACTAAGGCATATCACTGAGTGAGACATATGTTGTTGTGGTGACATTTCATCTTATTGGGTCCCTTTGTGAACATTCCGTTGTGGCATTAGTCCAAACTCACTGCTGCATACTAAACAAGATGTTCTCTGTTTGACTGTTTGGTGCTAACCAGTGCTGTTGTCTGTCAGCAGGCAGATATAGAGGACCTCATAGAGACACAGCACTGTCTGCACTGGCCATTGTGGCAATAGAAGTATTCTGCACAGTGAGATTAAAATGACTTGTGGATTTTTTTCACAAGTAAAAAGTATAAAATAATACAATTCATACTAAATTATAAGGGCTAAAGGAAGTGTCATGCACGTCCGTGTGAAGAGATCACCAAACAGGCTTTGTGTGAGCAATAAAGCTTTTTAATCATCTGGGTGCAGGCGGGCTGAGACCGAAAAGAGAGTCAGCAAAGGGAGATAAGGGTGGGGCCGTTTTATAGGATTTGGGTAGGTAAAGGAAAATTACAGTCAAAGGGGGGTTGTTCTCTGGTGGGCAGCAGTGGGAGTCACAAGGTGCTCAGTGGGGGAGCTTTTTGAGTCAGCATGAGCCCAGAAAAGGACTTTTACTAGGTAATGTCATCACTTAAGGCAAGGACAGGTCATTTTCACTTCTTTTCTGGTGGAATGTCATCGGTTAAGGCGGGGTGGGGCATTTTCACTTCTTTTGTGATTCTTCAGTTACTTCAGGCCATCTGGGTGTATATGTGCAAGTCACCGGGGATGCGATGGCTTGGCTTGGGCTCAGAAGCCTGACATTCCTGCCTTCTTATATTAATAAGAAAAATAAAACAAAATAGTGTTGAAGTGTTGGGGTGGTGAAAATTTTGGGGGGATGGTATGGAGAGAGAATGGGCAATGTTTCTCAGGGCTGCTTCAAGCGGGATTAGGGACGGCATGGGAACCTAGAGTGGGACAGATTAAGCTGAAGGGAGATCTTGGGGTAAGAGGCGATATTGTGGGGTTGTTAGGAGCATTTGTCACATAGAATGATCGGTGATGGCCTGGATGCGGTTTTCTGTGTATTGAAAAACTAAACGGAAGATACGAGGTCTGTATAAGAGAAGGAGAAAAAACAGGTATTGAAGGACTAAGAATTGGGAGGACTTAGGACATCTAATTAGAGAGTGCCTAAGGAGGTTCAGCATAGCCTTGCCAGCAAAGATATTTATTTACCTTAAAAGGGAATTTAGAGTGGCGGTTTGGGATAGCACCAGGAGATATCAGCTGTGATGGCTTGGAGAAACAGTGCAAACTGGCAGTGTAAACACGAGCAGGGCATTTATGAGTAGTTGAGAACGGTGAATAAGAGTATGACTAGACAGAAGATAGTAGGGATGACAAGTTTTTTGGGGTGCAGTCCAAGTTGATCTGGTGTCTGGAATGAGACTGGGACCTAATAAAAAGGAGTGTCCACACAGGAGCTCAAAAGGGCTGGAACCTGTAGCATTCCGAGGACAGGTCTGAATTCTGAGAAGGGAAAGTGGTAAAAGTATTGTCTAGTCCTTTTTAAGCTGGTGACTGAGCTTGGTGAGGTGTATTTTTAAAAGACCATTAGTCCGCTCTACCTTTCCTGAAGACTGAGGACGGTAAAGGATATAAAGGTTTCACTGAATACCAACAGCCTGAGAAACTGCTTAGGTGATTTGACTAGTAAAGGCTGGTCCAATATCAGACTATATAGTGGTGGGAAGGCCAAACCAAGGAATTATGTCTAACAGAAGGGAAGAAATGACCACGGTGGCCTTCTCAGAGCCTGTGGGAAAGGTCTCTACCCATCCAGTGAAAGCGTATTTTCCTTGGTCTAAGAACCATTTGCCTTGTGTAGGAAGAGATTGATAGGTGGAAGTTTCAGTGGGGGAGTAGGTGGGAGTGGCCGATGTGAAGGAGGAAACCTGACCTGAGGGATAGAAGTTGGAACGCTAGCTGCTTTTTTAGCTAACTTATCAGCAGAAGCATTGTCCTGAGCGATGGTTGGAGGAAGAAATTGGAAGTTATGAGAACTGTAGAGAGTTGAGCAGAGTTTGTGATTTTTTAGGGCCTCTAACAGTATTAAAGCAGTGGCAGCCACTGCGCGCAGACATGAGGGCTAGGCTAAAACAGTAAGGTCAAGTTGTTTGGACAGAAAGGCTACAGGATGCGGTCCCGGCTCTTGTGTAAGAATTCTGTCCGCACTAACCATGCCTAGGAAGGAAAGGAGTTGTTGTTTTGTAGAAGGGATTGCGGTTTGGGAGATTAGCCGGACACGATCAGCAGGGAGAGTAAGTGTGTATTTATGAGAATTACGCCGAGATAGGTAACAGACGAGGAAGAAATTTGGGCTTGACTGAAGTAATGGGAGCTGTCCGTGAGGCCTTGCAGCAGTACAGCCTAGGTAATTTGCTGAGCCTGATGGGTATCAGGGTCAGTCCAAGTGAAAGCGAAGAGAGGCTGGGATGAAGATTGTAAAGGAATAGTAAAGAAAGTATGTTTGAGATCCAGAACAGAATAATGGGTTGTGGAGGGAGGTATTGAGGATAGGAGAGTATATGGCTTTGGCACCATGGGGTGGATAGGCAAGACAATTTGGTTGATAAGGTGCAGATCTTGAACTAACCTGTAAGCCTTGTCTGGTTTTAGGACAGGTAAAATGGGGGAATTGTAAGGGGAGTTTACAGGCTTTAAAAGGCCATGCTGTAGCAGGTGAGTGATAACAGGCTTTAATCCTTTTAAAGCATGCTTCGGGATGGGATACTGGCATTGAGTGGGATAAGGGTGATTAGGTTTTAATGAGATGGTAAGGGGTGCGTGATCAGTCGCCAAGGAGGGAGTAGAGGTGTCCTATACTTGTGGGTTAAGGTGGGGGGATACGAGGGGAGGATGTGAAGGAGGCTTTGAACTGGTGGAAAAGGCAGCAATGAGGTGTGGCTGTAGCCTAGGAATAGTCAGGGAAGCAGATAATTTAGTTAAAATGTCTTGACCTAATAAAGGAGCTGGGCAGGTGGGAATAACTAAAAAGGAGTGTATAAAAGAATATTGTCCAAATTGGCACCAGAGTTGGGGAGTTTTAAGTTTAGAAGCCTGGCCATCAATACCCACAACAGTTATGGAGGCAAGGGAAACAGGCCCTTGAAAAGAAGGTAATGTGGAGTGGGTAGCCTCCGTATTGATTAAGAAGGGGACGAACTTACCCTCCACTGTAAGAGTTACCCAAAGCATCTGTGATGGTCCAGGAGACTTCCGAGGCGATGGGGCAGCGTCAGTCTTCAACCACTAAGCTGAGAAGGCCTGGGAAGGAGCCAGTCAGAGATCCTTGGGCCAGAGCTCCAGGGGCTCTGGGAGTGGCTGCCAGGCGAGCTGGACAGTCCGATTTCCAGTGGGGTCCCGCACAGATGGCACACGGTTTAGGAGGAATCCTGGGCTGCGGGCATTCCTTGGCCCAGTGGCCAGATTTCTGGCACTTGTGGCAAGCTCCTGGGGAAGGAGGATCTGGAGGAGCCCCTGGCAGCTGCGGTTCAGGGGTTTGGATTTGTGTGTTGGAGATGTGGCTGGGGTTTGTCTCACAGCGGAGGCAAGGAATTGCAACTCAGAAATAAGCTGCTACTTGGCTGCCTCTACTCTATTATTGTACACCTTGAAGGCAAGGTTCATTAAGTCCTGTTGTGGGGTTTGAGGGCCGGAATTTAATTTTTGGAGCTTTATTTAATGTCGGGAGCAGATCAGGTAATAAAATAAAATGCATATTAAGAATAAGACGGCCTTCTGACCTTTCAGGGTCTAGGGCTGTAAAGAGTCTCAGGGTTGCTGCCGAACGAGCCATGAACTGGGCTGGGTTTTTCATATTTGATGAAAAAGAGCCTAAACGCTAACTGATTTGGGAGAGGTTGGATAAAGAAAAAGGAGCATTAACCTTGACTATGCCTTTAGCTCTAGCCACTTTTTTAAGAGGGAATTTCTGGGCAGGTGCGGGAGGGCTAGTTGAGGAAGGAAACTGTAAGCCAGACTGTGTGTGAGGAGGGGAGGTGATAAAAGGATTATAGGGTGGGGGAGCGGAGGCTGAGATAAAATTGGGACCTCACTCGGCCTGGAGAGGAGGGGAGAGGTCAGACGGGTCTGTAGAAAAGGAAGACTGGAAAGACTCAGTGATGCTTGGGGTTGGGACTGAGGGGACAGGCGGGAGGGAAAGAAGGAAGATTTGGGAGAGTTGCATTGGGAACAGAGACTAGGGAGGGACCAACATGTAAAAGAATGCCTGGACGTCAAGCACCTCAGACTATTTGCCCATTTTACGACAAGAATTATTTAGATCTTGTAGGATGGAAAAATCTAAAGTGCCATTTTCTGGCTATTTGGAACTACTGTCGAGTTTGTACTGGGGTCAAGCGGCGTTGTAGAAGAAAATAAGGCATTTAGGTTTTAGGTCAGGTGTGAGTTGAAGAGGTTTTAAGTTCTTGAGAACACAAGCTAAGGGAGAAGAAGGAGGAATGGAGGGTGGAAGGTTGCCCATAGTGAAAGAGGCAAGCCCAGAGAAAAGAAAGAGTAGAGATATGGAGAGAAGGAGTTCGGGGGTTCTTGCCCTCCAGAAAAGCAGGAAAGGGGTCGGGGCATGGAAATAAGGGTTTGGGGTGCAAAAATAAGAGGTTGGGGTGCAAAAATAAGAGGTTGGGGCACAAAAATAAGAGGTCGGGGTTCTTGCCCCTCCCCCAGAAAAGCAGAGAAGGGGTACAAACAGGGAGAGAAGGGGTCAGGGTGCTTGCCCCTCCCCCAGAAAAGCAGAGAAGGGGTAGAGACAGGGAGAGAAGGGGTTGGGGTGCTTGACCCTCCCCCCAAAAAGCGGGACTTGCCGCTAAGGGTGAAGGACCAAGGATGGTGTCCCTGCAGCATGGTCAGACACCTCTGAAACGAGGGTGAGTAATCAGAGAAGCATCCCTGCAATGATTAAATACCAAGGGAAGGCTGCCTTCCCCAGTCCATGACCGGTGTGGAGTTTTGGGTCCACGGATAAAACGTGTCTCCTTTGTCTCTACCAGAAAATGAAAGGAATTGAAATTAAGAGAAGGGAGAGATTGAAGGGTGGCACCAAGATTGAAAGGAGAAAGAGGTCGAGGGATAGTAAGAGAGGTTGGAGAATAGAGTAAAAAGAGGCCACTTACCTGATTTAATATTGGTGAGATGTTCCTTGGGCTGGTTGGTCTGAGGACCAGAAGTCATAGGTGGATCTTTCTCACAGAGCAAAGAGCAGGAGGACAGGGAATTGATCTTCCAAGGGAGGTCCCCTGATTCGAGTCACGGCACCAAAATGTCATGCGCGCCCGTGTGAAGAGACCACCAAACAGGCTTTGTGTGAGCAATAGAGCTTTTTAATTACCTGGGTGCAGGCAGGCTGAGTCCGAAAAGACAGTCAGTGAAGGGAGATAAGGGTGGGGCCGTTTTATAGGATTTGGGTTGGTAAAGGAAAATTACAGTCAAAGGGGGGTTGTTCTCTGGCGGGCAGCAGTGGGAGTCACAAGGTGCTGAGTCGGGGAGCTTTTTGAGTCAGCATGAGCCCAGAAAAGGACTTTCACTAGGTAATGTCATCACTTAAGGCAAGGACTGGTCATTTTCACTTGTTTTATGGTGGAATGTCATCGGTTAAGGTGGGGCAGGGCATTTTCACTTCTTTTGTGATTCTTCAGTTACTTCAGGCCATCTGGGTGTATATGTGCAAGTCACAGGGGATGTGATGGCTTGGCTTGGGCTCAGAGGCCTGACAGGAAGAATGACTAACCACCTATATTATTTTAACTAAAGAGGAACTCCAAGAATTGGCAACAGTCTTTGTTTTTTATTTTGAGACAGGGTCTCTCTCTGTTGCCCAGGCTGGAGTGCAGTGATGCAAACACGGCTTATAGCAGTCTCAATGACTTGGGCTCAAGCAATCCTCCTGCCTCAGACTCCTGAGTAGCTGGGACCACTGGTGCACACCACCACACTCCACTAATTTCTAAAATTTTTGTAGAGATGGGATCTTGCTATGTTGTCCAGGCTGGTCTTAAACTCCTGCACTCGGGTGATCCTGCCACCTCAGCCTCCCAAAGTGCTAGGATTAGTCGTAAGCCACTGCACCCAGCCCACAGGCAGTAATTTATAAAGAAAAGAAATTTATTTCTCATGGTTCTGAAGGCTGGGAAGTCCAATATCAAGATGGCAACATCTGTTGAGGGCCTTCCTGCTGCATCATCCCATGGTGGAAGGCAGAAGGTCAAGAGAGCACACGCATGAGAATGCAAGAGCAAAAGGGGAGCAAACTCATCCTTTCATCAGGAGCCCACTCTCACGCGAACACCATTAATCCATTCATGAGGGCCTTGTCTCTCAAAGGTCCTATCTCCAAACGTTGTTGTATTGGGGATTGTTTCTCACACAGGAACTCTGCGGGGACACATTCAAACCACAGCATAGGGCGAAGGAGAACCTTACAAGCGGAGGAGCTGGAATTCAAAACCCGGCAGCCTGGTTCTGTCTTAACCACTATACTCACAGGAAAGCTGGGAGAGGACAGTAGAGGTTGGAAGTGCAAATTTAAAGGTGGGTCTGAAAAAACAAGTCAAGAATTTCACCTCGCTGATGATAGACGTATATGAGGTAAAATAGAAAGACTTTTCAGGCAACTGTTTCTGGAGGGATTGGAAGAGCTTCTGATGCCACTGAATTCCTTGACATGTTCTGTAACTTTAGCTTCCACGGCATTCTTTTCTTCGATTCTCTCTACCTCTCTGATGATTCATCTTTCGAATTCATGTCTCTTTCTTTTCCCTCTCCATTTTCTCTGGCATTTTTCAGGGTTCTGAATGTGCTCCTTTTCTACCTTTCTGGCTTCTCTCACAGCTATAATTCTTTTTATTTTTTTTTAAGACAGGGTCTCACTCTGTCACCCAGGCTGGAGTGCAGTGGCACAAACACAGCTCACTGCAGCCTCGACTTCCCCAGGCACAGGTGATCCTCCCACCTCAGCCTCCCGATTAACTGGGGCTACAGGCACACACCACCATCAAGCTAATTTTTGTATTTTTTTTAGAGAAGGGGTTTTGCCATGTTTCCCAGGCTGGTCTCAAACTCCTGGGCTCAAGCAATCCTCCTGCATCAGCCTCCCAAAGAGTTGGGTTTACAGGCATGACCCAGAAAGGTATGATACTTAACAGGGCTGTGGATGGGGGGATCTTTAAGTATTGCAGATAAGGATGTTGTTTTAAAATCCCCTCAGGTGATCCTGATACACATACCGCACCCTACTGTGTGCACTTGTGCACACACACACATATACACACATGCAAACACACAACCACGAGAATCACTGGCTGATAAATATGCTGATGACTCTCAAACTTTTTTGGACACCTCATCTATTTCCCAACCACCTACTGAACAATTCCAACCTCAGACACATAAATCATACATAACTATTCCCCAGGCCCTCTGTTGACATTCCCTGTCATGCCGAATGGTATCAGACCTCAGCTCACAGTCTCTGTGAGGCTCTTTCTCCACTGACTTCCCAAATCCAATATACCACCAAATCCATGTGATTCTCCTTCAAATGCAGTCCTCTTTCTCTTTCCCACTGTCACTGCAACAACCTTGAATTCCTGGGTTCAACTGACTTTTCACCCACCCTCCTCTAAATAACTGCAACAACCTTCCAACTAGTCCCCTTATGCTAATCCAGCCTCTGTATCACCAATTTATCTCCCCTAAGTAGAATCTACACATCCCCCTTTGTAAACAAATACCTCATATACCATAAAAAAATAAACCACCAACACCTGCCCTAACCCACCTCTATAACTCCATTACTGTTCCCTGTCTCCTTCCCCTCCTCCAGACCCTACACATCAATCACACTAAACCCGTTGTCCCTCTATGAGTGGACAATAAGCTTTCATGCTTCCATGCTACAAGTGCTACTTCCTCTGCCTAGCATATCCTTGTTCGCTCAGAAAACTCCTACTCACCCTTCAGTACCCAACATAATTATTTCTTCCTCAGTAAAATCATTCCTGGCTCCCTCTTCTAGGTCTCACAGTACTGGGAGGCTCCTGCAGGTGCAGGACCCAACTTATACCATGGTATCCTCTCATGCCCAAGCTCAGTATCTGGCAACTGGAAAAAAACTCAATACAGTCAATGTTTTTGCTCAATGAAGACCTGAGAAACCTGACCCAGGAAGTTAAGTAGCTATTGAGCTCATCTAATCAAAAAGCTGTAAACTACAAAAGTAACGGTGATCAAAATGGAGAGAGGGAGGTGGGCCAGAGAGGTTAGCGACAGTCTTGATGAGGAGTATACAAAACAGAATAAAGATCAGAATAACCAATGTTTTTGTACTTGTGAGATTTGAAGGTTGATGGTTCAGGAATAGTACTAGAGAAATTAGGAACATTTATTCCCTATGATGGGTTCTTTTATATCAAACTTAAATTATGTAGAAAATACATGAAAATTATTTCAAATAACTGTAGAATTAAGAGAGCCTCTAAGTAAAATAATTATCCTTATGTCCTCAATGGCAGAGTTATTACTAGAAATCAAGTGTCCTGACACTCAGTACTTTTTCCACTGTAGTATCCTGACTCTTTAGATTCCAAGTTCTGGACTTGAAAGCTGACTGCTTCAGCAAGGCACAGTGGCTTGTGCCTATAATCCCAGCTACTCCGGAGGCTGACGTGGAGAACAGCTTAAGCCCAGGAGGTCAAGACTGCAGTGAGCCATGCTCACTCCGCTGCACTCTAGCCTGGGTGACACAGTGATATTCCATCTCTTTAAAAAACAAAAACAAAAACAGACAAACAGCAACAACAAAAATCTGACTATTCCAGAAAAAGCGTTGAAATATAGGGAGTTACCAGATTATGAAGTTCCCTTGAAAGGGAGCTTCATAATCAACCTTAATATTGTATGTCTTGGCCAACCAAGCATGGTGGCTCATGCTTGTAATCCCAGCACTTTGAGAAACCCCAGCAAAAGGATCACTTGAGTCCCAGAGTTCAAGACCAACCTGGGCAACATAGCAAAATCTCATCTCTCTCTCCCTCTCTCTCTCTCTCTCTCTCTCTCTCGATATATATATAGATAGATATATCGATATATTTATATTTATATATAAAAAATATATATATATATTTTTTTTGAGACCGAATCTCGCTCCATCACCCAGGCTGGAATGCAGTGGCATGATTTCAGCTTCCTGCAGCCTCCAGAGGTTCAAGCGATTCTCCTGCCTCAACCTCCCAAGTAGTTGAGATTACAGACATGCATGCACCACCATGCCCAGTTAATTTTTGTACTTTTAGTAGAAAAGGGGTTTTACTTTGTTGACCAGGCTGATCTTGAACTCCTGACCCCCAGTGATCTGACTGCCTTGGCCTCCCAAAGTGCTGGGATTACAGGCGTAAGCCACCATGCCTGGGCATCTACAAAATATATTTTAAAATTAGCTGGGAATGGTGGTGTGCACCTGTAGCCCAGCCACTCAGGAGGCTGAGATGGCAGTATCACTTGAGCCCAAGAAGTTTCAGGCTGCAGTGAGCTATGATTATGCCACTGTAATCCAGCCTGGGGAACAGAGGAAGATCCTATCTCTAAAAACACATAATAAAAACCATTTTAATAGTTGCCCAGGCTGGTCTCCAACTCCTAGGCTCAAAAGATCCTCCCACCTCGGCTTCCCAAAGTGCTGAAATTACAGGCACGAGCCACCATGTCCAGCAGAAAAACTAAAAATTCTATGTCTTCTCTACAATTCTTGCCCTTGGCAAATTTACTTGACATCATTTTTACTGGACCACCTCCATTTCATTTCATCCCACGTCTTCCTTGAATCTGAATCCTATGACATCCTCATCATTGATTCAACAAGGACACTACTTTTTCCCTATACATTGTAACAATTTTGTTGAATGGGAAAAATAGTAGAGTACTATGATCTTTCATGAGAGCTCTGAAGCCAAATTACCTCAGTTTGAATCCCAGTGCTGCCACTGACAACATCAGCATGCGTTACTTAACCTCCTCAGTTTCCTAATTTTTTAAATGAAATTGTTGGCAGGTCCCATAAAACCTGGTTCTGCTCTAATCTTAGAACAGTACTTTGCACATAGGAAGTGCTCAGTAAATGGTATGTATTATAATAACTATTATTATCACTTACATAGTGATAGTTCAGTGACTAGTCCATCTTACTATCTGTATTAATGTTTTCTGTCTTAGCTTATAAATTCCTTAGTTGTCTATGGGAATGGAAAGATGGACATCTAATCAAAGGTTTGGAATGATACCTAGCACAGAACTAAACATCACAACTAATTAGAAAATAGACATTCAATAAACTAGGGAGACACTCTGATCTTCTGACTGTACTCTAGTAGTTACCTTAGTATGTGCTAGTTTCCCCTCTGTCTTTAAAATAAACTGTTTTCAACTATTAATTAAAATGGTATTGTCAAATTATGAGTTTATCTCACCTTGAAATCAAATCAAAAAGAACAAACAGTAGAAAAGCATGAGTTTAAATAGCCTTTCATGCCTAAGTATGATTATGCACAGAGAAAGAAACAGAAAATAAATATTTATTTGTCCAGAATTCAGCTGTATGAATCCAGGAAACAATTTTTTTCCTGTTACTATTAATTAAAGATGTGGATATTCCTACATGCCAGAGATATTGTTATAATTAAGTTCTTTTAAAAATGTGTTATTAATATTTCAACAATCTGGAAATCATACTCCTAGGTTTTCACCCAAATGAGTTGGAAACTTATGTCCATGAAAAACCTGCACACAAATGTTAGCTTTATAGCAGCATTATTCATAATTGCCAAAATCTGGAAGCAACCGAGATGTCCTTAAATAGTTGAATGAATATAAAAATTGTGCTATAACTTGTACAATGGAATATTATTCAGCAATTGAAAAAAATGAGCTATTGAGCAACAAAAAGACATGGGA
Organism: Macaca nemestrina; assembly: GCF_043159975.1. Lineage (NCBI taxonomy): Eukaryota > Metazoa > Chordata > Mammalia > Primates > Cercopithecidae > Macaca > Macaca nemestrina. Next base: position 70,996,600 of record NC_092131.1, on the reverse strand, counting down.
AACCATAAATGTATATTGCTTGGTGAAAGAAACCAGTCTGGAAAGGCTACATATTGTATCATTTCAACTATATGACAATCTGGAAAAGAAAAAAATTGTGCAGAGTAGAAAGATGAGTGATTGTAGGAGATATAGGGCAGGGGAAATGGGGAGAGAAAAATAGGTGGAACACAAGAAATTTTTAGAGCAGTGAAAACTATTCTGTATGTCTGAAATCTGTATGGCACTAACTTTTAAATGCTGGTATTAAATAAATATAAATACTGGTATTATGTTTATGTTTAAATATTATTATTTATGTCAATATAATGTCAATTACATTTCCTTTCAAAATTTAATTTTGCCCAATATGCAAAAACACAATTATAATTTCTTGTTGGAAGCATATATGCCAGCTTAAAAAGAAGCATAGATACCAGCTGATTTTCTTAAAGAATGTTGTCATTGTTTATAAGACATATATGATTATATTAAGATAAAACATAAAGTAAATAAGAAAACCTCCTTTAGTAGCTGTCACATGCATCATTTGTGCCAGCTGCCTGACTTTTATACATTACTACACTGTAGGATCATGAGTAAAGCCAAAAAGAATGTGGATGATGTGGTATATATAAGTCATCAATATATGTAATCAGCCTAATCTACAGAGTGGTAATTATTTCCACTATTCTCAAAAGTAAAAGATAAATCATTAATGGAGCCATAAGGCATCAACTCTTCCTTAAAATGTACAGTCTACTACCATTTAACATGTCTGTATGTCAATGAATTCATTCTACAGGTATTAATTAACAACTGACACTCAATAAAATATGTAGAAAAAATTAAAGTATGCTAAAGGTGAATCATCCATTAAGGACACATTCATCAATGTGAATACAATATTAGTATTCACCTTTACAGTGCCTTTACTTATGTTGCTTACATGCCTAGATTCCTTTTTGCCTTCATTTTGCCCCAAAACTTGTTTCTTAAAATATTTGCTCATATTCCACTTACTTCTCTCCTGAGTGATTATCAATCACTTAGGATGTTAGATGGTGGAAGAGAACCAGATGTAATATCCCACCCCTAAACACTCATTTATTCCCAGGTGACTATTTAAAAAGCAACTCAAGAAATATGATCCCATTTTCAGAAAACTGAGGCAAGGAGAAAGACAATAAAAGAGATACAGAAAAAAACAACAAACAGTAGTTCTAGAAATTTTACCTACCTCAATTAAGGTATATACTTTGGCATGTAAGGGAATCATATTCAAAATTTATAAGATATGGCCTTAATGCCATTTATTTTTATTTAAACTAAATTTCAAAACAAATAATTCTTATTAACTGTTTAAAATTTGAGAGAAGACGTGAAGATTTTCATTGTAGACCATGTTTTCTTAAATTAAAATCTCCATAGCAAAGTGATTTTCAGTATATAGCATTCTTACTGCTGATAGAAATAACAGTCTGTTATTACTTATATAGCTCTGCCTTAAATTCATTTGTTCATATACATTAATTTAATGTCTTTGGACAATATCTCTTATCTTTTATCAATTTCACTCCACTCAATCTATGCATTTCTAATAGCTCCAACTGCTAATTTTCCTTCATTGAAATGTTAAATATTATTTATGAGCTCCTTAAAAATCTATATATACTAACATGTTATAATTACATTGATTTTCATAAAGAAAAATTAGTTCTGAAAAAGAAGAAGCTATTCTAAATGTTTATATTCTATCCTAAAAAAGAGTCTTCAACTGAATTTTTTGTTAAATTATGTTGCAGTATTTTACCAATGTTCTTTGGTTCAGTATAAATGATATGGTAAATTTGCATTCAAATTCATGGAACTTTTGAAATCTGTTTCCCATTTAGCTGGCCAGCCAAAAACAATATTTTCATTTGTAAACAGCTGTTTCATAATCAGCTCTTTTGTACTACGTGGAATTCCATAAAAGACAGAAAATTTTATTTAAAATACAGGAATTGCATTAATCCACTGCAAATCATTGATTAGTTTTCTTATACTACCACACATTTAACTTATAAGGAAAGATTTTAAGGAAAATTTAATCTTGTGTCCAAATATAACATTACTTTAAACATGAGGTCATCTAAACATCTGTCTCCAATATATCACTGGGGATTTAAATCAAAAGTCTGCTAAACATGTACAATCATTTTGAAAATAAATAACAGGACAAATTCTGTCTTGATTATGATTATCATGCATTTTAAAAGGAAACATTTATTCTAATAAGAAAAGTCTGAACTAATTTAAACTTTATTGAGATTAAGTTAAAATAGTTTCATACGAGAGTAAGAGATATATTTCATTTATTTGCTGCATAACAATGCTTATATTTCAACTTTTCAACATTATACTATTAAATTTTTACTCACAAAAAAACTGATACCTTTATCTCTCCATATATTTTCAATAGTAGAACATTCAAGGAAAAATTTCAAGACATAAAATTTTCCACTCAGTAACTGAAAAATGAATAACACAATTTTCTTTCTGAACTTTCCTTCCTTTAGGGCAACACTATGAATCTTCAAGAAGAACTAAAATAGTTCTATCCATTTAACTGACTCCTATGTTATGCTTTAAAATAAAAGAATGTAGCTAATTACGAAAGACAGTGAAGGCAGTACATTCCCTTCAAGACTTTATAATTATCATAAAGTCCGTTTATTTTTTAAATGAGTAATTAAACTCTACACCTGACTTGTGCCTGGTAAGTATGAGTAAATTCAGCAACAGGATATCTTCAGAAACCAGCTAAATACTTGAGATGAATTAGCATTACAAATAAACCAAAATGCTTAATCATTGAAGCAATTTCTGCCAAAACTAAAATGAATATTAGCAGTTGAAGAGCTGGAGGAAATAAAATTAAAGCATCACTGAATAGTATATTCTTAGAAAAATACCATACCTTCCCCTAATGCTGTGGAAATCATCAGAGAACCCAGCTGCAAGGAATATTAATGTCCAGGTTTGTCTCACATCTAGTTGGCTGTTGCAAACTATAACTGTAGGTGGTAGTTATGGTTTTCTAAACCACCTCATTGCATTTCTTCTTTCTGCTTATATCCCAGAGTTGCTAACTTTGGCCATGGCAATTTCAGATCATATATTCTGCCTTGGTAGATACAGGATAAAAACTTTAAAATGTATTCACAGCTCTCTGAGTGTAATTCCTTAAGGGCAAGAACTATGTCTTACTAATTTTGGATATCCATTCCCTAGAACTACATCTGACACATATCTGCAGCTTGATAATGCTTGGAAAATGCATGAATGAGTTGATGAAAGGAACATCTGACTAAAACCAAAAACTTCTGCCTGGCTCTGCTGAACTGCCTACTAATACACTGCTTTAGTTTTCCCACCTATAAAATGAGGCTTATTCTTGCCCCGCACCCTCACTGAGGTATTGGGAGAATTGAACGAGAGCATAAACACAAACATTTATTGTAAAACTAGCAGTAGCAAACTAGTGTAATCATTTTGATCATCGACAATGTATCTAGATTAAACTGTATATGCAGAAAAACAGATACTGAATGTTAGATGAAGTATTTATTTATAAAAACATTCTTTTGAAGAAGCTTAAAATCAAAATAACATGCTTCTAAAATAATGTGATATGTTGAAACATAGAAATAATCTTTTGAAAATACAGTTAAAGGACTGGGGGCTAAGAAATCCCTTTGGAAAAGTTAAGTCTGGTGGGATCATTTTTTTTTTTTTTAACTTTATAAGATCTTAGGGCTGGGCACAGTAAGGCTCATGTCTGTAATCCCAACATTTCGGGAGGATGAGGCGGGTGGATTACTTGAGGTCAGGAGTTCGAGACCAACCTTGCCACATGGTGAAACTCCGTCTCTACAAATAATACAAAAATTAGCCAGGCGTGGTGGCACGGGCCTGTAATCCCAGTTACTTGGGAGGCTGAGTCAGGAGAATCATTTGAACCAGGGAGGAGGAGGTTGCAGTGAGCTGAGATCACGCCACTGCATTCCAGCCTGAGTGACAGAGCAAGAAACTGTCTCAGAAAAGGGAAAAAAAAAAAAAAAAAATCTAAGGAACTTAATAATTAACATCTTTTGTATTACAAGGAAGAAATTCAAGCTTTTTTATATAATTTTTTAAATTATTATTATACTTTAAGTTCTAGGGTACATGTGCATAACGTGCAGGTTTGTTACATATGTATACTTATATAATTAATACAACTTAGCAATTGAGTTTATCTCAGACTTTAGCCTTCCCAGTCCAAAAGCTGAACAACGTAATGACTAGATAAAGATGCTAATTCAGCATTAGCAATGTAAAGCATGTTTTTGTGTGTTGCCAGTGTTTTTCCCAACACATAAAACACACAAAAAAATCTGTGGTTAAACAACCACAGATATGATCTAAGTGGGAAATCTTTGCATTTATACTGGCCTTTGTATTAAAATAGCATAGAATTGTCTATGATTATTTCTTTCAATTAACTGCTTTTTTAAAAAAACTGAAATATAAAAATAATTTTGCTTTAGTGTAGTTTCCATTTGCGTAACTTTATCTCACGCATTCAAATTTGAGTCATCAGTTATTTTATCATTTTCCATCTTTTTCCTAGTAGATTTACTCTACTGTGTAAATGTTAGTAGCAAGTTGCCCCTTTAAAAATCACTTAATTTTGCTTTTCTCTATTCTATTACTCAAAATACCTGAAACAAAATATGTAAGGTACTATATGTCACTTTTTATATTTTTCTAGATTGTGCTGACGTTTTTATTTTTCAAAATAACCACTGTAGTCAGCTATTTCTGCATTTTTGTCTGAATACTTTGATATGATACAGGCTCCATCCTCAAGGATAGTATTTCTCAATCTTGGCTGCACATTGGATTCAGCTAGAGCAATGTAAAAAATGCTGATTCCTGGGTCCAATCCTCAGAGGTTCTGATGTAGTCAGTGTGGGTTGTGACAGTGGCCTCTGTATCTTTTACTGTTACCCGAGTGATTCTAAAGTGTAGTCAATACTTGACTACTAAACTTGACTACACTTTAGAATCACTCGGGTAACAGTAAAAGATACAGAGGCCACTGTCACAACCCACACTGACTACTATTCACAATAGCAAAGACTTGGAATCAACCCAAATGTCCATCAGTGACAGATTGGATTAAGAAAATGTGGCACATATACACCATGGAATACTATGCAGCCATAAAAAAGGATGAGTTTGTGTCCTTTGTAGGGACATGGATGCAGCTGGAAACCATCATTCTTAGCAAACTATCACAAGAACAGAAAACCAAACACCGCATGTTCTCACTCATAGGTGGGAACTGAACAATGAGATCACTTGGACTTGGGAAGGGGAACATCACACACCGGGGCCTATCATGGGGAGGGGGGAGGGGGGAGGGATTGCATTGGGAGTTATACCTGATGTAAATGACGAGTTGATGGGTGCTGACGAGTTGATGGGTGCAGCACACCAACATGGCACAAGTATACATATGTAACAAACCTGCATGTTATGCACATGTACCCTAGAACTTAAAGTATAATAATAATAATAAAAAAAAAAAAAAAAAAGTGTAGTCAAGGCTGAGAACCACTGCTCTGGGAACTCACAGTCTTGTAGGGGAGATTAATAACAACAGTAACAAACCCACTTATGGTGTGCTTAATTGTGCCAAACAGCAGGCTAAGCATTTTACGTGCCTCATCTCATTTAACTTACAACAATCCTATAGAGAAAGATTCTGTTACTATTCCTATTTAAAGACATGAGGATTAGAAAGATTAAGAAACGTGTCCAAGGTCCCACCAGTGATAATTGACTGAGACAGAACTCAAACAGCTCTGTCCAACTCCAGAGTGGTAGCTCTTCATCATAGACTATCATCAAGGTAGAAACCACGCCATAAAAAGATATTATATTCCTTTTTGGAGACAGGGTTTGCTCTGTTGTCCAGGCTGGAGTACAGTGGTGTGGTCACAGCTCACTGCGTCCTCAACTGCCTGGGCTCGAGCAATTCCCCTACCTCAGCCTCTCAAGTAGCTGGGACAACAGACATGTGCCACCATATCTGATTAATTTTTTATTATTATTTGTAGAGACGAGGTCTCACTATGTTACCAGGCTGGTCCTGAACTCCTGGGCTCAAGCAATCCTCCCAAGTAGCTAGGATTAGGGCCATGAATCACCATGATGGGCCTAAAAGATTTTTTTAAAGGGGCAAGTCATAGTGTTCATGAATAGAAGTGACAGGAGAATTACCTCCGAGTTTACACAACCATTGAAATTAGGCAGATATTAGAAATGTCCGTTTTTCTCCTTAGCCTGACTGTCAGAACGAATTGTAAATTTTCTTCAAAATAGTAGTATCTGAGGCAAAGAACACTCAGGCAGTGGCCCAGTCTAGCTGGATACCTCTCAGTTGTCAAGGACACAGGAAGGAACAATGAAATCATTATTTGACTATTATTTTTTTAGTTGCTAGTCAGCATCTAAGTCTGTCTGTAAACTGCATCTCGGCATTCCCTATGGGCAAAGAGAGCTGTCCCTGCTGGTAGTGACAGAATAACCACAAACAAAACAGTCCTCCTCAGGGGAAAGCCATCTTTATCTGTCAGTATTAGTCAGCTGAGAAACAGAGCTGCAGGCAGCTGAAAAAACAGTTTGCCTGTTTTAAGTTTACAGGTGGCCTTATAATGGAAAGTTTTACATACTGAGATTCCTTTTCACGTTAAAAAAGCTTGGACAAAAAGGGACAAAATTTGGCAGGATTTTCATGCAATGCTTCTAACCAGCTTACGAAAGCAAAATATCAAATTTTAGTGAAGCTTGGTGAATTAAGCACCCGCCCGCTGGCAAACAGGCTTAGCTAACTGTTCCCACCCTTTCTGCACTGCACATTCCTCGTGGTTCAAATCAGAATGGCCACAGGTACCCACTGTCACAGGGACTGGCTATACAAAACACTCATGAAATGTTTCCCGAAGGAATTCACAGACATTGGAGAGAACTACCTTTAAAAATACTTTTGAAAAGTAGACTGTAAACAGAGTAACATAATAATAATGTCAGTGTGTAAACAATAGAACAGCTGCTTAAAGCCCAGGTAAAAGGCATTTTAATGTGTCTGTTCATTAGCGAGTGTGTGTGTATTTGTGTCTGTAATTTGTTTAGGAGGAACAAGTATGAAAGGGGAAGAGGGCATTTGACTGATTCCATCATCATTGTCAGCATGGATCAGATATTTGTGGTTCCATGAAACATACCTATTGTGCTTTCCCCAACATTTGGGGCAATGGAGCAGACAGGGCCAGTTTATTTTGTAAATGGTTCAAAGTTTCTTTCTCCTGGTTTTCCTATCATAGCTTATATTTTGTCTGAGGAAAAGGCACAGTTTGGAATCTATCAAAAGCAATTAAATTGTTGGAAACATCTAACATATTACAAAGTGCAATTAATTAAATTTATCAATGTAGTTATTGTTTTCCTAGAATAAAATGGGGGTTTTAGAAAGTCAGATTCAGCAGTTATTAACAAGTGTCGGAAAAGCATGCAGTGCCTTGGAGGGAAGCTCAGGACAGGTCTTGACTGAGAGCCCTGATCCTTGAGGTCGAGGGTTTAGAAAAAAATACAGAAACTAATGAGAAAAAGACAGCCAGCTAATTACAAACTTGAATAATAATGTCACTGTCAAATCTTGGGAAAAGGACTGACAGATTCTATTTAACCTACAAATCAGTAGTTGTCAATTAGGTGGTCTCTTTACCACTGGGGTGAAATATGGAAATGATGTATTTAAATTAAAAACAAGGCCTTTGTATTACTTATCTCGATTAATAATGATTGATAAAATTTGTTCCAAAAGATGTTAAGCAATTTAACACCTCAGAAGTTACTATGAATGATAAAATAGAATACCTACACACATATACATTCTCTTCTTTTTAAAAAAGGTTTACAGGAGGGGAGTGAATCAAATTATTTGATAGAGTGACTACTAGAATATTAGTTAAGAACCACTCCTGTGGATCCACTGTGGAATATTGGAAAGGAAGTCTCCAGAAGCAAAGCAATGACTCCATTTTCGGGGGGGGCAGGGGGGAAGACAACTTCATCAGGTGAAAAAGAAGATCATATTAATGAAATCCAGGTTTGAGCACAAAACAAAATTCTACTGCTCCAAATCAGTAGTTAAGTGAAATAAGATAAAGTTTCTAGAATGTAAACAGAAATACAGTTTATATCACAAATGTAGAAAAGAATTATAGTTAGCGTATATGCATGTATTCATACGATGTGTCACTCATATGTGAATTTTTTTTGGTTTTTGTGTTTTTTGTTTTTTCTTTTTTAGTATTTTTAGTAGAGATGGGATTTCACCATATTGCCCATGTTGGTCTTGAATTCCTGAGCTCAAGCGATCAGCCTGCCTCGGCCTCCCAAAGTGCTGGGATTACATGCCAGGCCTGTTTTTTCGTTTGTTTGTTTGCTTGTTTGTTTAATGTTTGGAAGATTCTTAACTACTCATATGTTTTCCCTCTCCATTAATAATAACTAAAACACAGCATTCAGTAAGTGCTAGTCACAATTCTAAGCACTTTACATGCTTCAACCCATATGATCCTTCTAATAACCTATGAGGTAGGTAGATTGCATCCTATCTCTGTTTTATGGGTGAGGCACAGAGATGTTAAGCTGCCTGCCCAAGGTAACACAGCTAGTAAGTATTAGAGTTGGGATCTGGTATCAGGCATTAAGATATCAGAATCCCCAGAGAATATCACCTTCTTGTCTTACCTCTATTCTCTATTTTTTTAAGAGATGAGGTCTTGCGCTGTTGCACAGGCTGGAGTCAAACTCCTGGGCTCAAGCAATCCTCATGCCTTAGCCTCAGGAGTAGCTGGAACTCCATGCCTGTGTGCCCAGATTTACCTCTATTCTCTTTGTAGGGTGAAATGAACTAAAATACACACACACACACATACACACACACACACACACACATGCAGATGAGCTAAATAACTCTTTGGGATACCACAGCAGAAATTTAATAGAGTAGAACAGAAAATTAAGATTAGGTTGCTATGACCCCACTGAGTAAGTCCCCTATCATATGACTGCCACATGTGTGGGATTGACTCAGACATCCCTGAGGGAATGTGGGGCAACTAGAAACATGGGCTGGAAAAAACTACAACTAACACAATGGCATTTGAGCTTGAGAGAACAAACCTACCTCCAAACCGTAAACAACTCAACAATCAGATACTCTATACGTCTTATAACTATTCCTGGAAAGCCAGGTATTGGGAAAAAACAGGTCTCCATCCACACACAGTCAAAATTCAGGAAGACAAATTTCTAGGTTCGCAGAATCAATGGGACTTGGATTGACTCCTACTTAGAGTAACCAGGGCAGGAAAACTAGGGCCCTTTTTTATTTCCTTTTGCAGCTATTAGGAATAAAATGGAATAGTACATCTTCTACAGCATTTGGTTCCTAAGGTAATGTCTGAATTTGGTGGCAAGCAAGCGGCAATGATTCTCCTCACCACCAATGACACTGGGCATGAAGGAAACGGCACCCACTCCTCCAGATTGTTTAGGAAATATCTCCCTACCATCTTGATGAAAAGTTTAGAAGTTTTAAATTAATTAACATTAAAAATTGATAAACAAAACACTTGATATTTATTGATTCATCTATTCATTCAACAAATGTTTATATGTTTATTGAATACCCGTCCTGTGCCAGGTTCTCTTTTAGGCACTAGGGATACACCCGAGTACCAAACAGACCAAGAGTTTCTTTTTGTTTTTTTTGACAGTGTGTTGCTCTGTCACCTAGGCTGGAGTACAGTAGCACAAACATGGCTCCATGCAGCCTTGATCTCCTGGGCTCAAGCAATCCTCCAACCTCAACCTCCCTAAGTAGCTAAGACTACAGGCACGCGGCACCACCCCCAACTAACTTTTGTATTTTCAGTAGAGACAGATTTTCACCATGTTACCCAGTCTGGTCTCCAACTCCTGACCTCAAGGGATCTGCCTGCCTTGGCCTCCCAAAGTGCTGGGATTACAGGCCTGGGCCACCACACTCAGCCCAGACAAAGAGCTTTACCTTCATGAAGCTAATAGTCTACTGATAAAGATAAGAAGAGCATGTTTTATTATATAATACATGATGTCATTATTTTACATCATTTATTCAACAATGAGTATTATGCATTCATTCTTACATTTAAATAAACATGTCAATGTTACTTACAGATCAACAAAATTTAAAAACTAGGATATCTTCTTTTAATTTAATATGTAGCCATTTTCTCAGCTATGCAATATTAATAAAATATATATGAAAAGTGTGACATGTCTCATGTTTATTCAAATGTAAGAATACACAGATTCATAGAAGCTGCACAAAACATAAAAAATGCAGGCATTTCCCAATCTAGAAATAGTTAATTTGCTAATACCCTGTACATACTAATGATCACTACAGCTCCCATTTTCTCCAACCTTAATGCCTCCTTATTCCCAGCTCTTTGGTTTGCACTTGCCCTTTGGTTCTTCTCTGCTGTCTGACTGTTCACCATCCATCCATTTATTCATTGCACAAATATGTACTAGGAAATACTGGAATGAGACCCTCTAGAACCCATTCACCCTTGTTTCTCAGGACTAGGGCCTCTGTCTCCACATCTGAGTATCTCTATCCCATGCTCCACCAGTTAGAGCTCTTAAAACCTCCAGGGAAGCTAGCATCAGAAGGACAGAGGACCCTATATTTGGGCTTAGGAATCCTAAATGCCCCAGGGCTCAGAGCTGCTATTACTGGTTTACTGGTATTTCACACTTATTTCAGGTTTAAAAGAAAATAGAAAAAAAAAAAAAAAGGAAGAAGATTTTTGTGGCTTGCCCATGAATTGTATAACATTGTTCTAGGGGGAAATGCATTCTGACCTCAAACTCACCTAAAACTACAGATTTTTGAAACATGACATGTTGAGGGCATTACATGAGACCACATTTTTTCTCACACATGGTAACTACATATCCTTTTTTTTTTTTTTTTTTTTTTTCTGAGACAGAGTCTCAACTCTGTAGCCCAGGCTGGAGTGCAGTGGCATGATCTCGGTTCACTGCAACCTCCGCCTCCCGGGTTCAAGCAATTCTCCTGCCTCAGCCTCCTGAGTAGCTGGGATTATAGGCACTCACCACCACACCTGGCTGATTTTTGTATTTTCAGTAGAGACGGGGTTTTTCCATGTTGGTCAGGCTGGTCTCGAACTCCCAACCTCAAGTGATCCGTCTGCCTGGGCCTCCCAAAGTGCTGGGATTACAGGTATGAGCCACTGCCCCCAGCCCTTTTTTTCCCTTATGTATTTTGCTTATATGTTTTTCCTACATATGGTAACTGTGAGTCTTTTTTCATTCAACTTGCCCACAAATGTCATTTTGTATGTATTTCTAACTTATATACATAATGGAAAGTAAAAAATGTCCTTCAGTTTATAGGGTAAAAAATATTTGTGTGTAGCTACACATTGTACATTTTATATTGATTGTATGTCAGATTTCTATTCTAGAAAGCAAATCATACTATTTAGCATAAGATCATCTTCCTTTAGATACACCATAGGTCAAAACACAGATGTTTTGTCTTCATTGTTGCTCTGAGAAACTATGATTCCTACAAGAAACATTCCCTCCACCATCAGTAAAATAAGATGCTATGAAAGAGGTCAAAGTATTTGACATCTAAATCAGAAGGTATTTTCTTGACTTCTGCCATATTTCTATATGGTTACATGGGGATATATAAGCAAAACAGGTCTCAATGAAATTGAATTGCTTTATGGCAAATGTATTGAATAAATATGTATTTATTGAGCAGCTACTATATTCTAAGCACTGTGGTAGGCCTGGAGATACAAAATAAACATGACTTGGTCTCTTCCTTAGAGGGGCTAACTCTTCATAAGACTCAAAACACAAGAAATAGATCCAATGCACTCTTTTAAACTAATCACAAAAAATCAAGGAAAAGTAAAATAGATGCTTGTGAAAAGCCTCTTTGCAGAGTGAAATGGAATACTACATATTATGTAAGCATACCAATGAAAACATTATCAGTATATACAATGCTGGATGATGGCTATTTAAATACCCAAATTGAATGAACAAATGGTGGCTCACTATAGCCTCGACCTCCAGAGCTCAAGCAATTCTCCCCACTTTGGCATCCCTAAGTGCTGGAATTACAGACATGAGCCATCCGTGCCCACCCAGATGATCCATTTTTTGACTATGAAAGATATGAAGCCAACAAGAATCACATAGACATCATTATCACCATTGTTTTTTTATTTTTATTTTTAACTTAGATGCCAGTGTCTCTATTTTTCTCTCTTTTTCTTTCCTTCCTTGTCTCTTTGTTGAACTTCTAATCTCCAGATATGAGCTCAAAATACAAGGTATACACCAATGCAGATGTCCATCAACACATGAAAGAAATAGAAAATCTACTATCACTTTCTTGATGCTTTATGAGGCAAACTCAATGAAACTATATTGCTCTGTAAAACAAAGTTGCTTACTGTTTTCATATCATATTCCTATTTCAACTTTAAAGAATATAAAGTAAATGTTTTCTTAGGGCAACTAAAAACTGTTCCATCTAAAAACTGAAAACTGTATGGCCAGGCATGGTGGCTCACGCCTGTAATCCCAGCACTTTGGGAAGCTGAAACCCCATCTCTACTAAAAATACAAAAATTAGCTGGGCATGGTGGCAGGCGCCTGTAGACCCAGCTACTCAGGAGGCTGAGGCAGGAGAATCACTTAAACCAGGAGGCGGAGACTGCAGTGAGCTGAGACAGCGCCACTGAACTCCAGCCTGGGCAGAGACTCAGACTGACTCACAGACTAAAAAAAAATAAATACATAATAACTAAGTAGTCTTTAATATTTCTTATATTTAGTACATTACCTTCAATATTCATCCTCCTTAGAACTATCCTAAAATTTCTTAGCTGTATACATTTCTCATTAAGAGAGAAAAAATAATTTAATTTAGTGATTATTTAACTAAAAAATGTTTTTAAAGACATGGGAAAGTTATACTGCCATCTTGTGGTAAAAAGTTTGTTTACAGAAGCAAGCAGTCCGGCATTTCCCATTCATAAACCAAGTCCACAATATAGTACGTATTATACTTTAAAAATTTTCCTTGCGAAAGGAGTAGGGTTGAAGGGAAAAAAAATCCTGTTTAGAACTTACATTCACAAAAAATTATTATTCATAGATATACCCAATTTATTATGTTAAAGGCCACTGAATTAAAACAAGAAAAGGTATTTGAGTCTCAGATACATAAATAAAAACTATGCATTTGGCACTATAGTTCTTGCTTAAAAATGTTTATAATTTATTATTACTATAATACATACCCTAGCCCTAAGAACTTTGAAGAACAAAATTATGGAATCTAGGAGTTTCAAGTAATCTCTAAGACCTACAAGTAATTATGACATTTATCCTAAGTTTATCAATGATTTCTATTTTTATCCAGGACTCTAATTCAAATTTTATAGCAAGAACCAGCATAAAGAAAATAAATATTATATAAACAAAAACAGTTTCTTCCATCCCTCTTTCTTACTCATATACATAAACCTATTTTTCCATACACAGGTAAGAATCATAATTAAAAGAAAAATTAATTCCCAAAGTACAAAATTCTGTATTTTTCAAGTGTAGAATTCTCTATCTATGCAAGGCAAAGATGCTTTGCAACAGTGGAATCTAACCAGAAGTTAACACACTTCTAGATCTAACTGTATCTGCAGAAAGCTTTTCCTTTTAAAAAGAAAATAAAAAGCAAATCACCAAAATTATAGGAAGACAGCGCCATCTATAGGTCTACACAAGTACAGAATAGTAATCCTGGATTCAGATATGAATGTCCACTGTGATAAACTAGACAATCAAATGTGCTGCCCTTGGGGGAAGCTCCAAAATAATGCTGCTCATTCTCAGATCTCTGGAGAGGATCTTGCAATTTACCTCAAAGTGCTTTAACCTACCTCTACAATCATTCCCCAAAATGATAGTGATAATAACAGCCATAGAAGCCTCAAGCAATCAGAACAAAAACCAATGTTTTTCACAATTGTATTATTCTGATTTGGGATCCTTGGTGGTCAATAAATATTGGTAACTTTTCAAGAAATATTGGCACATTGGTAAGTTCTCTCTCTCTCTCTCACTCTCTTCCTCTCTCTTTCATTCTGCAAAATTATTTTTGGCCATGATTCTATTTTAGGTGCCATCCAATTCTATTGAATTCTATTGAATTTCATTCTCCTTTCTCCAAAGAGGTTATATGTTCTCCCTACAGTAGTCTATTCTAGTTTTTCAGACATTAAATTACATGCAACTTAAGATTCCCTCCTTTTTCAGACAGGTCCTCCCTGTCCACTCTGGGGTTGCTCTCACTCTACTGAGTCACACTAGTATCTTATTGGTTGTCTATGAATTCAGTTAACAATACATGAAGGTGGAGGCTTGGCCCACTCCCTGTTCAATTGTCTGTAGCATCTGGCAGAAAAAAGATGCCTGCATTAATGCTGACAGAGCCCCTGCTGGTTAATATGGAGAATTTCCTACTTAAGCTATGGCTGGCATTTAAAAATCTGCAAAAACAAGAAATGGACTGTTGTACAAAGGCAGACCCTGTTTGTTCATTAATACTCAACTTTAAGAAAAAGCTGTGGTATTTAACATAACCAGAGAGAAAAAGAAGCCTTATGGGGGCAATACTTGAAGGGGCTGCTTACCTGATTTCTCATTCTGCACACTAAGAGGCAGAGTGGAGTAATGGTGAGAGCTCAAGCTTTGAAAGCAAAAAGCAGAGTTTGAGCCTGTGTCTGTCATCAGCCTTGAGCAAGATATCTAATTTCTCTGAGCTTCACTTTCCTCATCTTCAAGAAATTACAAATTGGCTCATGCCTGGAATCCCAGGACTTTGGGAGGCCAAGGCGGGTGGATCACTTGAGGTCAGGAGTTGAAGACCAGCCTGGCCAACATGGTGAAACCCTGTCTCTACTAAAAATACAAATATTAGCTGGGCATGTGCCTATAATCCCAGCTACTTGGGAGGCTGAGGCAAGAGAAACGCTTGAACCCAGGAGAAGGGGGTTGCAGTGAGCTGAGGTCACTTCACTGCACTCCAGCGTGGGTGAGAGAGAAACTCCATCTCAAAAATAATAATAATAATAATAAAGATTATTTAAGCAAAGTAAGATGCTTTACACATAGTAAGCATTCAGTAAATGTTAGCACTCAAAAGATAAGATTTATCTTACTTTTTAAAATCTTATCATACTTATTGACTATGATAGTTAGGGAGGATCTACCCAACCCCAACAAATATCCCAGGAAGTTCATTTGTGACTATTAAAGATGACAAAAAGAATGAATGAAAAGACTGAACTCAAAATAGAAATGGTACAAATATACAAAGGAGAGAGAAAATGACGTTTGTTTGAAGGTCTGATATTAGTTTCAAAATCTACCTCTGAAACATCTTTGAAAATCATTAGAGTCCATTGACTCTCAATTTCATTTCATTTCAACTTTTTTTTTGACAGTCTCACTCTCTCACCCAGACTGGAGTGCAGTGGCACGATCTCGGCTCACTGCAACTTCCGCTTCCCGGGTTCAAGCAATTCTCCTGCTTCAGCCTCCTGAATAGCTGGGATTACAGGCGCCTGCCACCATGCCCAGTTAATTTCATTTTATTTCTGCTGTATACCTTAAAAATGTGAGCCTGCAGAGCACAGAGAAGTCAGAAATACAGTTCTGGCAGTCACCTGCAAATAGACAACACTGAAACCAAAGAGCGGATGCGTTTGTTTGGGGAGTTAGAATGTGTAAAGCACAAGAAGAAAAAAAAATTGACAAAATGAATCAAAAATAAATTTTAAAAAGAATGTGTAAAGCAAAGAACTTAGAAACACGTAGAATACCGATTTTTGAGGAAAGGGAAAGTGGAGACAATAGAAGACTAATCAAATAGGGGAGAAAGGTTCAAGATGGTTGAGTAGGATTTTCTGGCTCCACTTAGAAGAACTGGAATAGTGTATAGACAGTCACACTTCAAATACATTATCCAAGACGGAATGCTGATGCTCAACACAGAAGACATAGGAAACACCAAAAGTGGGGAAGGAGGAAAAGAGGCAGCATCCCTGGTCAGGACTGGCTAGGAGCTGGGAGTGCTTACCAACATGAGGAAAGGGTGAGTGATAGACTTCCAGCAGCCCACATCCCACTATCAGATCATGCAATCCTAGCCACAGGAGAGCCCCTTGATCATCCCAAGCCCTGAACTAACATAGGAAGTTGATGGGAGACCAAGGGACAGGGCTGCTCCAGGGAGGGAGCTCCCACACCATTTACAAGACCTAAGAAGCTACAGGAAGGTGCCATTTTCAAAGCTAGCCTCTCATAAACTGCACACTGTCCTACAGGCCAGCAGCACCAAGACTGATACAGTACAAAAGCTCAGGCTATCACTGCTGGGATGAGGAGTGAGATGGGAGCATTCCCACAGCCAGGGATAAGAAGCAAGCAAGACATGAGCTGCAGCAGCCAGTGCCAGGAAGCGGGTGTTGTCAGGACAGGGACTGACACGTGAGTGAGCAGAATGAGCTGATGGTGGGAAGTGGTTGTGAGCTGGGTGGGGGTCCTACAGCTAGGGTGGGGGAATAAGCTAAGCATCAGCTACCACTGCCAGGGTGAACCCCCCAGGACTGGGGCTAGAAAGAAACGTGCATTTCCTACCCACTGGCCCAGGCTGTTGCCACAAAGAGAGCCGCACCCTCTCCAGTGGTGGGGCCTCAACGTGGTTGCTACTGTCTCTAACACAAGGCCTACTCTCACCACTGAAGGGCCTGAGCACAAGCCCCCTGAGCCTAGCTTTGCTCCTTCACTTCTCCCACCTTAACAGAGTACATAGCCCAGGGTCTCGACTGCTACCTCCTCAGCTGACTTATCTGCAAGCACCACCTGAAAGACTAGAGACTTTCCCACCCAGCATATCACATCTACTGCCAACATGAACACACACCACTCAGGACCCAGAGTATCATCCCACTACTGCTGCTGCCACTACCCATGCTATACTGCCTGCCATGTGATTGAAAACACACTCTATGACCCAGTCCACTGCTGCCACTATCAGCATCCGAGCAAGCCACATGGAGGCCCAAAAATCAGACCTCTAGTAACCTCAAGTACAGGTGGCAGCATACATCATCCTGGGGCACAAAGATAGGGATACTCAACCCACCACTGTCATCACTGGGGCCTGTAGACTGGCCCACCTGGCATCTTAGTCCCCAGCAGAACATCACCACCAACTCCACTAATAATTGCACCCCAACCCACGCAGATATCACTAATGCTGTTTAAAGCCAAAGAAATCATACAAAGACTACATTACTGCATACACTCAGAATTAAAGCCAAAGTACCCTACCCAACACACACTAAAGCTAGGTCTTCGGGAAGAAGTCCTCTGCCACAAAAGTAAGTTTAAAAATAGGAAGAAGTGACTGTTATGCCAGATGTGCAGATATCAACATAAAGACGCAGGAAACATTAAAAAAAAAATCAATGAAATATGACTCTCCAAAGGAACACAGTAATTCTCCAGTGACAGATCTTAATCAAAAAGACATTTTCAAAATCGCAGCTACAATGCAAAATATTGAAACTCAGTACAAAGCCATCAGAAAAACAATTCAAGATATGAGTGAACATTTTACTAAAAGTTTTTTTTTTTTTTTTTTTTGAGATAGAGTTTCACTCTTGTTGCCCAGGCTGGAGTGCGATGGCGCGATCTCGGCTCACTGTAACCTCTACCTCCCCAGTTCAAGCGATTCTCCTGCCTCAGCCTCCCAAGTAGCTGGGATTACAGGCATGCACCACCACACCCAGCTAATTTTGTATTTTTAGTAGAAACAGGGTTTTTCCATGTTGGTCAGGCTGATCTCAAACTCCCAACCTCAGGTGATCTGCCCGCCTCAGCCTCCCAAAGTGCTGGGATTACAAGTGTGAGGCACCATGCCCGGCCAATATTTTTTAAAAGAACCAAATAGAAATTCTGGACCTGAAGAATTCATTGAACGAAATAAAAAATACATTTGAAAGCTTCGACAACAGAGTAGATTAGGCAGAAAAAAAAATCTCAGAACTAAAAGACAGTTCTTGTTGTTGTTGTTGTTGTTTTAAGATGGAGTTTCACTCTGTTACCCAGACTGAAGTGCACGATCACAGCTCACTGCAACCTCCGCTTCCCAGATTCCAGCAATCCTCCTACCTCAGCCTCCCAAGTAGCTGGACTACAGGTGTGTGCCACCACACCTGGCTAATTTTTGTATTTTTCGAGGGACTGGGTTTTAACAGGTTGGCCGGGCTAGTCTCAAGCTCCTGACCTCAGATCATCTGCCTGCCTTGGCCTCCCAAAGGGCTGGGATTACAGACGTGAGCCACCGTGCCCAGACAAAAGACAGTTCTTTTGAAATAAGCTAGTCAGATAAAGGAAAAGAATAAAAAAGAATAAGCAAAGGCTTCATGACATTTGGGACAACAGACAGTGACTGAATTTATAAATTATCGGTATCCCAGAGGACAAAGAAACAAAGAAAGGTTTAGAAAAGTTATTTAACAAAATAAAATAAGTCTAGCAAGAGATGTAAACATTCAGATACAGGTGGCTCAACAATACCTAGGAAGATACAATGCCAAAAAGTTTTCACAGCACATTATAATTAGACTGTCTAAAGTCAAAGACAAAGAGAAAATTCTAAAAATAACAAGAGAAAATCATCTAGTCATCTATAAAGAAAACTCCATCAAACTAACAGCGAATTTCTTAGCAGAAACCTTACAGGCCAGAAGAGAATGGCATGATATAGTGATAGTGGCAAGAGAAAAACAAAACAAAACCCAAAAAACTTTCACCCTAGAATACTATACTCAGCAAAATTATTCTTCTTAAATGAAGGAGAAATAAAGGCATTCCCAGACAAGCAAATTCTGAAGGAATTTATTACCATTAGACTGGACCTAGAAGAAATGGTCAAGGGAGTCCTAAATCTGGAAGTGAAAAGATTAGATCTACCATCAAAAAAATACACAAAAGTAGGCCGGGCCTGGTGGCTCACACCTATAATCCTAGCACTTTGGGAGGCTGAAATGGGCGGTCCACCTGAGGTCAGGAGTTTGAGACCATCCTGGCCAATATGACAAATCCCTGTCTCTACTAAAAATACAAAAATTAGCTGGGCATGGTGGTGCATGCCTGTAATCCCAGTTTCTTGGGAGACTGTGGCAGAAGAATTGCTTGAACTCAGGAGGCAGAGGTTGCAGTGAGCTGAGATCGCACCATTGCACTCCGGCCTGGGTGACAGAGTGAGGTTCCATCTGAAGAAAAAAAAAAATACACAAAAGTATACAACTCACTAGTTAAGCAATCACACAGAGGAGGAAGAGAAAATAATTAAATGGTATTACTACAGAAATTCACCAAACCGTAATGACAAATAATAAAAGATTCACAGTTTCTAAAGATTGGGAAAATAAAATTAATTAATTAAAATAATAAGAGAAGAAAGGAACAAAGAATAAATATACAAAGCAAACAAAACAATTAATATGACAGGAACAAAGCCTCACATATCAATAATAATCTTGAACATAAACATTAAATAATCCACATAAATGATACAGAATGGCTAAACAGATTTGTTAAAAACTATCTTCCAACTATATACTGTTTACAAGAAACTCAACTTATCAATGAAACACATATAGACTAAAAGTAAAGGAATAGGAAAAGACACTCCACACAAACAGAAACCAAAAGTGAGCAGGAGTAGCTACAATTGTATCAGCTAAAACAGGCTTTAAGTCAAGAAGAGTAGAAGAAAGACAAAGATGGTGATTATGTAATGATAAAGGGATCAATCCAACATGAGGATATAAGAATTCTAAATATATGTGCACTCTATACTGAAGAACCCAGATTCATCAACCAAATAAGACTAGATCTAAAGAGAGAGAGAGACTTCAACACCCCACTTTCATCACTAGACAGATCATCTACACAAAATATCAACAAAGAAACATTGAATTTAAACTGCACATTAGACCAAATGGACCTAACAGATATTTACAAAACATTATATCCAACAAGTGCTGAATATACATTCTTTTCAGCCACACATGGCACATTCTCCAGGACAGACCATATGTTATGCCACAAAACAAGTCACAACAAATTTTTAAAAATAAAATCGTATCAGGCCTGGCGTGGTAGCTCATGCCTGTAATCCCATCGCTATGGGAGGCCAAGGTGGGTGGATTGCTTGGGGCCAGGAGTTTGAGACCAGCCTGGCCACCACGGGGAAACCCTAACTCTACTAAAAACACACAAAAAAATTAACTGGGCCTGGTGGTGCATGCCTGTAATCCCAGCTTTTTGGGAGGCTGAGGCACAAGAATTGCTTGAACCCACGAAAACAGAGGTTGCAGTCAGCTGAGATAGTGCCACTGCACTCCAGCCTGGGTGACAGAGCAAGTCTCTGACTCAAAAAAGAAAAAAAAAATCATATCAAGGATCTTCTCAGACCACAATGGAATAAAATTAGAAATCAATAGTAAGAGGAACTTTTGAAACTATTAAAATAATAGAAGCTGAACTACATGTTCCTGAATGATCACTTGGGTCAATGAATAATTAAGATGGAAATGGAAGAATTCCTTCAAGCAAATGAAAATGGAAACACAACATACCAAAACCCATGGGATACAGCAAAAGCAATGCTAAGAGGGAAGCTTATAGCACTGAATAACTACAGCAAAAAAGCAGAAAGACGACCAGTTAACAATTTAACAGTGTACCTCAAAGAACTAGAGAAGCAAGAATAAACTAAACCCAAAATTGGCAGAAGAAAAGAAATAATAAAAAACAGAGCAGAACTAAATGAAATAGAGACTAAGAAAACAATATAAAGGATATACAAAACAAAAAGTTGGTTATTCAAAAGGATAAACAAAATTGATAAACCACTAGCTGGAATAACCAGGAAGAAAGAAGATCCAAATATACAAAACAAAAAATAAAAAATGAAACATTACAACTGATACAACAGAAATACCAAAGATCACCAGAGACTATAAATAACTAAAAGGTGACAAACTGGAAAACTAGAGGAAATGGATAAATTCCTGTAAACATACAACATACAAAGATTCAATCAAGAAAAGATAGAAAATATGAACAGAACAATAACAAGTAGCAAGATTGAATCAGTAATAAAAATTCTTCCAACAACAACAACAAAAAGGACCTGCTGAATTCACAGTCATATTCTACCAAACATACAAACAAAAACTAATACGAATTCTCCTGAAATTATTCCAAAAAACTGAAGAGGAGGCAATTATCCCTATCATTCTATGAGGCCAGTATCACCCTGATACCAAAACCAAAAAAGAACAGAACAAAAAGAGAAAACTACAAGCCAATGTCCCTAATGAACATAGATATAAAAATTCTCAGCAAAATACAAGCAAACTGAAACCAACAGCACATCAAAAAGATAATACACCATTATCAAATAGGATTTATTCCAGGGATGCAAGAATAGTTCAACATATACAAATCAATGAACGAGATATATCACATCAACAGAATGAAGGACAAAAAACATATGATCATCTCAATAGACACAGGAAGAGCATTTTATAAAATTCACCACACTTTCTTGATAAAAATTCTTAATAACTAGGCATAGAAGGAACATACCTCAAAATAATAAAGGTCATGTGTGACAAACTTATAGCTAATATCATACTGAATGGCAGAAAGTTAAAAGCCTTTCCTCTAAGAACCAGAACACTGGTTCTGGGTGTCCACTTTTATAGCTCCTTTCCAACATAGTATTGGAAGTCCTCGCCAAAGCAATCAGCCAAGAAAAAGAAATAAAAGGCATTCAGATTGGAAAAGAGGAAGTCACAGTATCCCTATTTTCTGATGATATAATCTTGTATCTAGAAAAAAACTTAAAGATTCCACCAAAAAAGTGTTAGAGTTGATAAAAGAATGTAATAAACTTTCAGGATACAAAGCCAACATACAAAAATCAGTAGCATTTCTAAACACTAATAGTTATCTAGCCAAGAAAGAAATCAAGAAGGCAATCCCATTTACAATAGCTGTAAAAAATATAAAATACCTAGAAGTAAATACAATTAAAGAGGTAAAAGATCTATATAAGGAAAACTACAAAGCACTGTAAAAGAAATTAAAGATAACACAAACAAATGGAAAAAAAAATCCCATGCTCATGGGTGAGAAGAATTAATATCAATAAAATGACAACATTGCCCAAAGCAATCTACAAATTCAATGCAATCCCTATCAAAAATTTGGCTTCACAGAATAGAAAAAAAAATCTTATAATCCATAGCAAATCAAAAAAGAGGCAAATTAGCCAAAGTAATCCTAAGCAAAAAGAACAAAGCAGAGGCATCACATTACCTGATTTCAAAATACAAATACAAGGCTATAGTAACAAAAACAGTACAGTATTGGTATAAAAAGAGACATACAGACAAATGGAACAGAACAGAGAAACTAGGAATAAATCCACATATTTATAGCCAACTGATCTTTGACAAAGCAGACAAGAGGCTCTGAGTGGTGAAAGAACACCCTCCTCAGAAAATGGCACTAGGAAAACTGGATAACCACATGCGAAGAATGAAACGAACCCTTTTCTCTCACAATATACAAAAATCAACTCAAAATGGATTAAACACTTAAATATAAGACCCCAAACCATAAAAATACTAGAAGAAAACCTAGGGAAAACTTTCCTGGACATTGGTTTCAGCAAGGAATTTATGACTAATACCTCAAAAGCACAGGCAACAAAAACAAAAATAGACAAAAAGGACTTAAACTAAAAAGCTTCCACATAGCAAAAGAAATAATCAACAGTGAAGATATAACATGTTGAATGAGAGAAAATATTTGCAAACCATTCATCCAACAGGGCACTAATATCCAGAATAGGTAAGAAACTCAAACAACTCAAAAGGACAAAGATAAATGATGCCATTAAAAAGTAGGCAAAGCACACGAATAGACATTTCTCAAAAGAAGACACACAAATACATATATGAAAAAATGGTCAGCATCACTAATCATCAGAGAAATGCAAATCAAAACCACAATGAGCTATCATCCCACCCCAATCAGAATGGCTATTAATAAAACAACTAAATTAACAGATGTTGTTGAGGGTGCAGAGCAAAAAGAACTCATGCTCTGTTGATGAGAATGTAAACTAGTATAGCCACTATTGAAAACACACAGAGATTTCACAAAAAATGAAAAATAGAATTACCACTCGACCCAGCAATTCCACTACTGGGTATCTACCCAAAGGAAATGAAATCCACATATCAAAGTGATATCTGCACTTGCATGTTTATTGCAGCACTAGTCACTATAGCAAACACATGGAATCAACCAAAGTGCCCATGAAAAGATGACTGGATAAAGAAAATGTGGTATTCATAGACAATGAAATACTCTTCGGCCATTAAAAAAAATACTAAAATCATGTCATTTGCAGCAACATGGATGAAACTGGAGGTCATTATCTTAAGAGAAATAAGCCAGGCACAAAAAGACAAATATTGCATGTTCTCACTTAAAATTTGAACGCATGGAAGTAGAGTAGAAAAATATATAACAGAGGCTAGGAAGGGTGAGCGAGGCAGGACCGCAAGGATAAAGAGAAGCAGGTTAAAGAGTACAAACATACAGTAAGACAGTAGAAATAAATTCAGGCCGGGCACAGTGGCTCACACCTGTAACCCCAGCACTTTGGGAGGCTGAGATGGGCAGATCACTTGAGGTCAGGAGTTCGAGACCAGCCTGGCCAACATGGTGAAACCCTGTCTCTACTAAAAATACAAAAATTAGCTGGGCCTGGTAGCATGTGCCTGCAATCCCAGCTACTCAGGAGGCTGAGGCAGGAGAATCACTTGAACCCAGGAGGCAGAGGTTGCAGTGAGCAGAGATCATGCCACTGCACTCCAGCCTGGGCAACGGAGTGAGATGTCGTTTCAAAGAAAGAAAGCAGGAGGAGGAGGGAGCGGGTGGGGAGGAGTGGGGAGGTGGAGGTGGGTAGAGGGAGGAGGAGAAGAAATAAATTTAATGTCTCATAGCAGAGTAAGATGACTATACTTAAAATGTATTCTATTTGAGTAATAGACACCCTAAATATCCTAAGTTGATCACTATTCATTATATACATGTAAAAAATTTCTCATATATTCCATAAATTTGCACAAATGAAAAAAGAGTGACCAGATAAAAAGAAGAGGGTAAAAATAAATCACAGAGACAACTTTAAAGGGAAAAACTGATCAGTGACGTGAAATTCCACAAAGATTAGATAAAATTAGGAATGAAAAATGGCAGTTATAACAGTTTCAGCATAAAGGTAAACATGGATATGCCAATTATAGCAGGTTGAAGACTGAGTGAGGAACTTTTCAGAAAGATTGACCAGGAAAGGAGGAACACAGGACTATCGCTTGAGATATGGGCTGTAAATCTGACAAACACAATATGAGAAAAATACAATAGAATATCTGTTGTGGGTTGGTCCCAGAAAAAGATATGTTGAAGTTTTAACTCCCGGTACCTGTGAATGTGACTTTATTTGGAAATAGGATCTTTAAGGATGTAATCAAGTTAAAATGTGGTCATACTGGATTACAGTGAACCCTAATCCAACAACTGGTGTCCTTATAAGAAGAGGGACACAAAGATAGAGACAGGGAGAGAACGGACAGGCGCGGTGGCTCACGCCTGTAATCCCAGCGCTTTGGGAGGCTGAGGGGGGCGAATCACGAGGTCAGGAGACTGAGACTATTCTGGCTAACAGGGTGAAACCCCGTCTCTACTAAAAAAATTACAAAAAATTAGCCGGGCGTGGTGGTGCACCTGTAGTCCCAGCTACTTGCGAGACTGAGGCAGGAGAATGGTGTGAACCCGGGAGGCAGAGCTTGCAGTGAGCCGAGATCACCCCAATGCACTCCAGCCTGGGCGACAGAGTGAGACTCCGTCTCAAAAAAAAAAAAGAAAAAAAAAAGGGAGAGAACACCAAGTAACAAGGGAGGCAGAGATTGGAGTAATGTGTCCACAAGCCAAGGAATACCAAGCATTGCTGGCAACTGCCAGAAGCTAGGAGAGACGCATGGGTCAGATTCTCCCTCACTGCCTCCAGAAGGAGTCAACCCTGCTGATGAAAGAAGAAATTTCTGTCGCTTAAGCTGCCCAGCTTGTGGCGCATTTTTCTGGCAACTCCAGCAAATTTATACAAGGCCTACAGATAATAATGAAAAAATACAGATCTGATAGAATATTTACAACGTGTATAAACCATGATAACATCAAAGTGTCAAAATAATTGACACAAACATAATAAAGAGATTAATCACTTGGAAAATAACTATCTTCTAATTTAGATACAATAACAATATGAGAATGAAAGCAAAAAAAAAGGAAATTGGTAAGAAAAATCAATCAAAATGTAGTACAACTGTAAAAATCCTGCACCTTAAACCTGGTTCCTTTCATTCATTGCCATTTTAAAGGTACCACCAGGGAAAGGTGAGTTGGGAGGAGTGGGGAAGATGAAGAAAAGTGGGTTAAAGTGTATAAACATACAGGAAGAGAGAAGGAATAAATTCAATGTTTGATAGCAGAGTAGAATGATAATACTTTAAAATGTATAAATCATTTTATGCAGTATTGTTGCAAGTATTATCTAATGACTAGAATCCCTGAATATTTCTCTCTCTTCACAGTAGGAGCCTAAGAATATTCTATGGCTTGGACTTTTCATGTTTATTTGTTAATATGATCAACAAACATTTCTGAGCCCCTACTTGCTATACTCTGAAACACCTGGTTCTCAATACCCTAAGATGTTGTAGTCAAGGCTGGCGGCACAGGGGAGGTAAGGAAGGGCTGGTTTAACCACATGTTTTTAAAACATTGTGTAAAAGTTGTTTTAAGTTTTATGTCAGTTGAATCACATAGCCACATATTAAGGGTAGTTATACTTTTAAAACATCTTTCAGGAAGGTAGAGTAAAGTAAGAAATCCTTTAAAATGTGGTTATGCAACTCATATTTTATTTGTTCTTAAATTCTGATTTTTGAGAACTAGATTTTCTTAAAGAGAGACAAGACTACATTTTACTTAAAATACATCCTTTAAAAGTATTTTATAATTAATTTGAGCAATAGGGTTGCTTCCTCCTATGTGCTTGAAATAAGGGTTATTTTTTTCTCCCTAATTACCCAGATAATGGGTTCCAGCCACCCTTTGATGTGTCATAAAGGCTCACCTGTTTCAGTACAACCTGCTACTTATTATCAAACAATTACAGTTTCCCAAATCCTGAATTTCCAAAGGTGCCATTTATCCAAATCACATGTGCATCCCCTTTGCACCATTTTGAAAAAGACTTTTCCTTGATCAAAATTTTTTACCCCCTGGTGTATCAGCCCTTTTATTATGTAGTTCAAATTAAAATCCAAAGGTCTTCTAGTATACATACCATTAAGGCATTTATTTTAACTGTATTTTAACTATGATATTAGAGTAAGAAAAGGGAGTAATCTTGTGAAAATGAAGATACCTAAGAAATTTGAAAACATCTTGTATCTTTTTATTAGCCTTTTTAGGTTAAAAGCCTTGGACTCTCTCCCTATTAAAATATTGCAGCATTTGCATATACTCTCAGATAATTAATCTCCCAAAAGCCTATTCATTAATCCCAGTTTTCCCTCCCTCAAAAAAGTCTTTCATTTCACTCTTATTTGACTCTTTGAAGGTGATTAATGAGATAACACTACACAAAGTACTTGAACTGTGTTTAGTGCAAGATTGGAAGACTTGTTCCCAGAACACTTTGAACTAAAACAATTAATTTAAATGAAAGCAATGAACTGCAGGGAGATACACAAAGTAAAAACAGAGTAATTGATGGAGACATGCTTATAAGATGCCAGGGACTGGCTGGGTGCAGTGGCTCATGCCTGTAATCCCAGCACTTTGGGAGGTTGAGGCGGGCTGATCACTTGAGGCCAGGAGTTTGAGACCAACCTGACCAACATGGTGAAACCTCATCTCTACTAAAAATACAAAAATTAGCCAGGCATGGTGGCGGGCGCCTATAATCCCAGCTACTCGGAAGGCTGAGGCAAAAGAATCACTTGAACCTAGAAGGCTGAGGTTGCAGTGAGCCAAGATGGCGCCACTGCACTCCAGCCTGTGCGAAAAGTGAGACTCCGACTGAAAAAAAAAAAAAAAGAAAGATGCCAAGGACTAAGGTAAGACTGGAAAGGATGAAAGAGCAACCTGGAAATTTTGGAAAATAAATCAGTCTTGCTAGCATGGTGATCTCACATACACAACACATAGAAGGTGATAATGCTGTAGAAGGCATTCAGAGTGGGACCGGAAGACTTTGAGGAATATGAGTAAAAGATTCTGGGAGGCAGGAGGAGGGTAGTAGAGTTGCCACTGTGGAAGGAAATATAGTGTGGACAAGGCCTAGGAGTGACCTCAGGAGGAAGCCTGACAGGTCCTAGTAAGAGCAGGACCACTCAGGGGGCTAAGAGGACATTGTCACAGACCCTGGGAGGTTCTGAGGTTGGGTACAAAATCACTGTGAGAGTTTGGGGAGAATGATCATCTGAGTGGGCCTGATCCTATGTGACATGGGAAATAAGAACCACCCCGTGGTCTTTGGGAACACATGGAAGGGTCCAAACTGATCATTAGGCAGAATGGGAAGGTCTGAGACGGACCCATGCTTCTAGCTCCAAGTTAGAGCTGATCAAGTGCATGACAGGATAGCCTCCTAGACCCCTGCTGATGTGTAGACAGAGTAATGATGTCATATGCAGGGGCTGCTGAGGCCAGAGATCTTGAGAGCCCCAACATGTTTAGGGGAATTCTGTCAGACCTTATGTCAATCCATTTGGTGTCTTTGTGAGAAACAGAAAAAGGTGTCCCTTCCCCCAGGTGAACACACGTCTGTTCTAGGATGCACAAATCATGGAGCACAGCATGTGCTAGATTTCAACTCCTACTTGCTCTCATGTCCAGAGCTCTTTTTCAGCCCACAATGTGTCCAACTGCACGTAGAGGCCCTGAATGGATGGAGAAGTAAAATAACTAAATTTTCTCTTGGCTAAAGGATAATGTTTGCCTAGATAGATGAAATGATTTGGAGTGAGCAAGATACTACTTAGTGGAAAGTCTGTACAGATTGTATTTGTAGGTAAAACAGTTATTTTAAGGAATATAAACTAATTACAGCTACAGAGATTATAAGGACTTGACTTTGTCTTTCCAACTCCTATAGAAATTGTTGCATGTATGTGCAACCATGGCACCTTCATTATTCCCCTGTGCATCAGTTTCTGTAAGTGGGGGTTATAATAGTGCTTGCCTTGTGGAGTTGTGGTAAGGACTAAAAATGTTAACACATATAAAGCTTAGAACTGGATCTGGCATTTAGTATTTACTCAATAAATATTAGCTTGTTTTATTATTTGCATCATTCATATGTTAATGAGAATATTAAAGCTGGATTGACTATAGAGTCCACCTGGGAAACATTTATGCAGAAAATCATTTTCAATCTGGGCCTTGGAAAATGGATGGAATTTCAATAGGTAGAAATATATCTTCTTGATGAAGCTAGGAAAGTTCTTTTTAGGTGTTTTGAAGCCATTAGGCAAACAATTAGTGAGAGGAAATATTTGCATTTTATTTGGCACAATATCTCACCAGTTACCTCTAATCCTGCTATATATTCTAACGGGGATCGAAAGCCTCTAGCCTTTCAGTTAAGAAAACCTAATGAACCAGGTTGTTCCCTTATCTCCATACAAATAAAAATATTAGCTTCAAAAAAAAGTAAGAGGTAAGATATTCTAGGGGATCAGGAATAAAGGTGTAAAGTACAGATAACAGTCAAGAATGGTCAGCAGACCTGTTCAGCAGAGACTGAATAAAATGTGTAGGAGAGGGATGAAAAATAAGACTGAAAGCTAAATTGAGGGAATATAATAGGGAGTATGAAATTCATTCTTCTGTCCGGTCAGAAGTGAAAACCAAGAAAGATTTCACTTGCAGTTCTTTGCAATTTGGCTTTGACCTTCTCCCTCTATAGAGTCTTTTTTTCTCAAAGGTCTTCTAAACTTAAACTTCTAAACAGTGCTTCTAAATTTTAAAGTACAAATCAATGGCTTGAGGCCCTCCCATATGGTAGTGAAACATTGCAAAATTGTAACTGAGACAGCGAAATAAATCTGACCTAACCAACTCCATCTTGCTTCTAATCTCCAAGCTGTCCTTGTTCATTCCTGGGTAAAGGCCAACCTAACTTTGGCAGGAACTTCTTTTATAGTTTACAGTTTAAAACAAAGATGGTAACAGCCCTTTCCCAAGACAGAACCCCTTCTTGTCTGGAGACTAGATTGCCTTTGTGGGACTAACAAATTAGCCAAAAGATTAGAAATTATGGTTTAGGAGTCATGCAGTTGGAGGTTACAAGATTCTGACCCTTCCCAAGTCACTCCTGGGGATAACATCACTATTGTAAAGCCTAAGATCAGTGCTTGAGATATTTTGCAGACCCTGCACTTGATGGATCAGCTGGCATCACCTAGATCTAACTGGCTCATCTGATCTTGTAGCCCCCACCCAGGAAATGACTCAGCATAAGACAGCTTTGACTCCCTGTGATTTCATCTCTAACCTGACCAATCAGCACTCCTGACTCTCTGGCTGCACTCCCCCACCCTCAATGCCTGGGGAGACTGATTTGAGTAATAATAAAACTCCAGTCTCCCACACAGCTGGCTCTGAGTGAATTACTCTTTATTGCAATTCTCCTGTCTTGATAAATCAGCTCTGTCTAGGCAGCAGGCAAGGTGAACCTGATGGGGTAGTTACAGTAGGTGAGGCCTAGGATTCTACATTTTCAACAAACTCCCAGATGCTACCATACTCCTTCCTGCAGCTCATCCATGGACCACATTTTGAGTACCAAGGGTCTGATCCAGTAACCTCTTCTCATTCTCATCTTGCTCAACAATGCTAGTCCTTGTTGATCTTCCTGAAGCTCTCATCATTGGTTTCTGACTCATTATTGGCTTCTGTGATTCTCTCACCTGAATCTTTAAATTTACATTTAAAGACCAATCTTTAGATGTATGCATCAGTTTCCTCTGACGTGTAATGTATTGTCCAGGCAACTGTCTGTGCATCAATCTCTTTAGTCTTTTAAATGAAAATATTGCAAATCATCTTCTTATAAAAGACAGATCTATATCGTTATAGAAAATACCTATTGCCCATTTCATGATGTATCTGGTTTATCTGGAAAATAATCTCCCCTGAGGTTCCCTACCTCACCTGTCCCACCAATCTGCATAGGGATTAGCTACAGTTGATTGGTACATAGGTGGGCCCCTACTAATGCTGTGTTATTGTTAGTCTTTCCCCAGGATTTTGGACTAGAACCAAAAACAAAAGCAAGTTAGTCTCTCACTCTCTCCAGGAAAAAGAAGTCAAGAGCATATATACATGGAAGCTTTTGAGGATCACATTCTGATACACAGACTAAAGAACAACAACAACAAAAAAAAAAACAGCAGTCAACTGTGAGAAAGAGGACTGAGGAGGACACCAGGGGAGCACAGGGAAATAGCTTCAAAATGTGGCACCCTGACAACCTCTTATATCTCCACATGGACCAGGCAGGCAAGGTTAGACAACAGACTGGACTGAGCCTTGGCAGAATGTCCTGTGATTTCTCCAAGTGAAAGGGTAGATAAGCAGCCTGGGGAGGAGCTGCTGTCCTGTGGAAGACTGCCACAAGGCTGCTTCTCTTCCCTCTCCCTAGTTTCAGTTGAATGCAAGACTTTCCACCTTACCCCCACGTAGGTTACAGCTGCAGACCTCAACATAAGTCTATAAAACTGTGTGGCTGTGGTTTAGAGGTAGATCCTTAACAGCAGAGTGACCCACTCGTCCCACCTATCCTCTGGTCTCTTCTGTTCAGTGCTGACTGTGGTGCTATGGGCACAGAGAGCTGGCACCATGATGTCTTGCTTTTGCTGTCTGTATAACTAATAAACTATCTGACTGCATTTGGGCATGCTTACTCCTTACCAGGTAAGTGTCAGGATGTGCAAGCCATCCTGACAGGTGTAGTAGTAATACTTGTGGCCCTATATATTACCTGCCTCCCTGCGGCCTTAGGAACATTTGACGACTTAAAGAGAAGAGAAGGAGACACTTCACTTCCTGAGTTATCCTCAGCACTCCAGCCCCTTATTCCAGTTTGCTCCAAGAATGCATCCCAGACCTTGAATTCCACCAGATACCCTGGTATCTCTCTAATAAACCTCCCAGTTTCTTTTCTTTTTCCCCTAAGAAAGCCAGCCTGTATCTTTGGCCTTTACAAACAAAAGGTCATCACACACATACACACACACACACACACACACACACACACACACACAAGTGTTGTATTCAAGGACAATATCAGTGATTAGAACTACAGTGCCAGAGATTCTAATGCATTTTCTGTTTTTACTAAAATTCTTCCTCTCTTGTGTATTGATTTCTATCTGGCCCTTGACCAAGTATATATAATACAATTAGCCCACATGTATCAATAAAGTTTTATGAAAATGTTTTTGGCCAAGTAAAAGAAAATATAATTCTTTTTTACTATTATGAAAGTATAAATTACTCTAATCATGTATTAATAACTCCATAGTATTAACTATGTAAATCAACTTTGCTGCTATTTTTAATTTATCTTATAAATATCCTAACTTGCATTTGTATTAGTTACATTTATAAGAATATATGACGGAATCACACATATTTATGCCAAGTACTTATCACTCAGAACAGCGCAAGTAAGATTAGAGTTTGATCTACTTTTTTTTTTTTTTTTTTTTTTTTTTTGAGACGGAGTCTCGCTCTGTCGCCCGGGATGGAGTGCAGTGGCCGGATCTCAGCTCACTGCAAGCTCCGCCTCCCGGGTTTACGCCATTCTCCTGCCTCAGCCTCCGGAGTAGCTGGGACTACAGGCGTGCACCACCACGCCCACCTGATTTTTGTATTTTTAGTAGAAACGAGGTTTCACCATGTTGGGGAGGTTGGTCTCGATTTCTTGACCTCGTGATCCGCCTGCCTCGGCCTCCTAAAGTGCTGGGATTACAGGCGTGAGGCACCATGCCTGGCCGAGTTTGATCTACTTTTAACATTCTTTGAGTTTAGGTGTGCCTAATACCTAGTATGATCATATAAATTAGCATACAGGTGCTTATGAGTCATTAGTCTTAGCTTAGGATGTTAATCAATTGGCCTCATTTTCTCTTTGGACGAGCTGAGTTTTCTTTGATCAGGGTCACAGACTACAAGCCAACGAGTCAGGTTCAGAAGACAGAACCTTAGGCATTGTGGAATTTTACCAAAAACGGTAAATAAATTGGTGCAAATTCATCATCACAATTGGAAAACTGAAAGAGCAAGCAGTGGGGCCACTGCTATTAAAATAATGGGTGGTGGCTCACGCCTGTAGTCCCATCACTTTGGGAGGTCAAGGGGGTCAGATTGCTTGAACCCAGGCGTTGGAGACCAGCCTGGGCAACATGGTGAAACCCTGTCTCCACCAAAAAAAATATATACCCTTCCCCTACCTCCCCCCAAAAATTAGACGGGCATGGTGGTGGGTTCCTGTAGTCCCAGCTACTCGGGAGGCTGCAGTGGGAGGATCACTTGAGCCCGGGAGGTTGAGACCAGTCTGGGCAACATGGCGAAAGACCATCTCTACAAAAAAAGATTTTAAAAAATAGCCGGCGTGGTGACGCGCATCGGTAATTCCAGCTACTCAGGTGGACCCGGGAGGCAGAGGGTGCAGCGAGTTGAGATCGCGCCACTGCACTCCAGCTCCGGTGCCTTCCAGTCTGGGCAACAGAGCGAGACTCCATCTCAAAGAAAGGAAGGGGAAGGGGAAGGGGGATTGATTTTACAATTTTCTGTAAGAAATGAATGGTTCTAATGTGATATTGATGAAATATCATCTTTAAGAAAGTGTACAGATTGTGAGTGACACACGTGGCTGCTTATGGTACTCCTGAGATGCAAGTAGGTGATGACATAATGATAACCAGTCATAATTTGCAGTAGTCCCTTACAAAAAGTCCAAATTTGTTTGAAAATACAGTAACTTTTACTAGTCGAAGTTAAACATTAAACATCTTCTAGTCATTGCTTTAACATGATTTATTAGAGTTACCATAATATAATTTATTGAAAGAAGGGCTAGATTTATAAAATGTTTTCTGGTGATGAGCCAATTATGGCAATTATTTTAATTATATATTTATAATAAAAATGCATGACTGTAAGATTAAATTTTAAACCAAAGCATAATTTATATTTTAAAATAGCTTTAAAATACTTGCACATAACACATCTCGTGGTTAGTAACTTTCTCCAGCTACATTTAAAAGTATTTCCGAAATTACAACATTTTTTCCTAAAGGTTTACTTTTTCCCCACAGCATAACTCTGTAAATTAACGTGAGCCCATTATATCAAAGGTGTTTATGTGTGTCACATACGCATTTAATTTAAATATCTTTATTTAAGGCACGAATATCCCCAAGCAAGCACAGTATGCAATAAGAAGTCCTGTGGAGTCCTGTAAGTACTTTGATGAGGAAGGCAGGATTTATATAAGATTCGCGAGCTTGAAGAAAGACTCTACAATTGATAAAACTAAGTCAGACCGAACTGGTTCATTTTCAAGTAAAATAGCTTGCAAGACAAAAAGACCGCCTCAAAGTAGCTGCCCTTGGGACTCTCCCACTTGCTTTACACGCTAGGAACGGAGAATGCCGGGAACCCGAGAGCGGCCGGCGCGGACGCCGAGGCAACACTACTTGGGGCACCCGGTACTCGCCGTTAGCTCCCGGCCTCCTTTGCTCTCGCGCCTCCAGGGGCTCAGGCACTGCTCTGGGAGCGCGGAATGTTGAGGAAGACGGCGGAACTTCAGTAGGGAGACCTATCTGGGAAACGTTTTCAGGACACGCGGTGGGGAAAGCAACTAGCCTCCGGCGGGGCAGGGCGGGGTAGCCTTACCTGCAGAACCACCGGCCACGATCTGCCGAGAAGCCTCGCGCACTAAGCCGACTTCAGGCTTGGCGGACATCTTCGCCGGGAGGAGGACGAGGGAGTGGGCTGAGATGTGTGGGCGAGCTCGCCGCCTGCACAGCCTACGAATCCAGAGAGCCCCTGCTGGGCTGGTCCTCGGGCGGGTTGGCTCCCTGTGGGGCAGCAATCCGGCGACTGCTGGAAAGCGAGGGTTCGAGGCGCAGATTCGTCGCGCGATCTCCCGCGAGTCGGAACCTGTCAGCAGTGCTCTTGCAGAGGCGCCCTCGGCTCCGAAAATGTCCCTGGAAATAAGACTCGGGGATGGGGTTGGGTTGGCTCTTCGCAACGAGTCAGGCTTTGTCTCCTAGATTGGCGCCCACGCCCTTCTCTATCAGGAGCCTCCGGCAGAGTTTGTCAAACTGGACGCGCTGCCTC